>NC_053519.1:7212500-8647500 GCF_016920715.1 Anopheles arabiensis
AACGCTGCAAGCATCGAACGGTGCGTGCCAACCGGGCGAGTTTCGACGAGAGGTTTGTCTTGCCTGACCTAAATAGCGCCCGAAACGCATCACGAAACGCATCGTGAGATCACGCTCGCTCTCTGCGCAACTCCGCGAATAGGGCTGTGGCTGTTGTTTTTTGTTTTTTTTTTTTGCTCCCTCTATTCACACTGTGGTAAGGGAAAGGGCATGGGATGCGAGATGTTGGAAGAAAAAAACGACACAGATTGCCCATTTGATTCCTACCCCCAAAATACATCATCACGGTTGTTTGTGGTTGGTTTGTGCGCATAGAACGCCCACGCGCATTGCGCTCATTCATAGCCACGGTTCGTGTGTGTGTGTGTGTGTGTGTGTGTGTGTGTGTGTGTGTGCGTGTGTGCCACGGTAGATGATGCATTCCGTTGCCGTGAGGTTGGGTGGTTTGCCCCAACAGGGCGCTATATATTTCCCATTCTGTAGTGTTCGAGTTGGGGAGACAGAACACACAAAAAAAAAGATGAGTTTTGTTGTTGTTTCTATTGTTCATTTTCCAACGCCGAGGGTTGTAGGGTCTGTGGTGCTTTGCATTTGCGGAAAAAAACATAGACACGAAAACTATCAAGCGTTTTACGCGTTGAAGCATTTTTTTTTAGACTTATAACATATTTTATATTGGCATTGAAGGTCCCTTTTAATAGGTTTACAAACTATTTTCGGTTATTTAAATTTGTTTATTTGTATTTTTTTAAGCGATTCGCCATAATTGCGGCCTTATTACTGATCTTTTAAACTATCTTTGTTTTCTAGGATAGCAATAAATAACATAAAGCATCACAGTACATTGTAACATCAGCACAAAATAAATAACAAAGAGTATCACAGCAAGACATACAGGTTAACATTAGGAATTCCAGTCTAAAGAGTCATAGTGTGCATTGAATTTGATAGCCATCCCAGTCATAGGTTTATTATCAACCCTTACAGCTTCTTAAATCTAAATTCAATTCATTTGAATTCGAAATTCAATTTGAATTGTAAAATTATTCTATTTACCACCAATCGTGCTGGTAGTTGTAATGTTAATTCCATCAAACATTTTTATCAGCTTCTTTTAATCTTAATTTTGTAACATGAGGCAAGTTTACTCATTTTTAAAGTTTAGTGCAGGGTTTTCCAGGAGTTCTCATAGCTGTGGAATACTTTATTGACTCCTTCTTACGTGAAATGAACTTGGGAATTGGACTCTAGCCTTGTTGGACAAATGCAATAGGAATTTCGAAGGAGCCAGTCCAAAAAGGTTACCATAGAGTCCAATTTCCATCATGTGTAGCTCGTTTCCCGTAAGAAAAAGTCAAGTAAGTGTCCCACAACTATGAGAACCCCTAGAAAATCATGTAAAGCCTGTTGCTTTGTTGCCTTTTTCAAGGATTTACAGAGATATTTCCCAAACGGTTTGAATTCCTTTTTTTGTTTTTGTTTTTTTTTTTTTTTTTTTGTTGAAAATATCTTGCTATGTTTGGGCATCGTCCATACATTTACAGATTATATATATATTGTGAATTGATATTGAGGATCAATGATTAAATCGTGTGATAAATTTAAAAAATATCTGAGAGTATATAAACATTTGAACACTTATATGATGTTTTTGATTCTTGAAATAAAACAGCAAAACATAAAACTAAGTAAATATAATATTTGATGTTTTTTTGTTGTTGTTGAAATTAAAAAACTAAAAAAATAACTATGTCTAACCGATTAAAAAAAAAACAGGTGATTCAGATGCGTTTCAACAGTTTCCAATCAGAAAAAAAATCACCAATTTGATTTGAGAGAGCTTATGGACTATAAAAGCTAGTAGTAGTAGCAGTAGTAAAGGATAATTAGTTGGGTTAGAATGCTGTCCTTACGTGTAAGCGTGAATAAAAGTGCAAAACAAAGCCATGTAATATGTAACCTTAGGCTACAAGATACTGAAAGATAAACTTCTTTTAACGCACAATGCATTTCATCCTGCTTCAGGCAGTTCAGCAAGAAAGACTTCAGACTCAGGCTGTTGTTAGCTTTCAGTACATTGCTCTGTTCTTTGTCGTGTGTAGTTTCAGTCCTACATAACTGAAATTTCACATAAAAATAGATTGATTTTTAGACAATCGAAAACGCTTCAGACATAAGAACGAAACGCTTAAAATACTAGGCGCCTCATCGGCGCCACACGAGTAGATTCTATTCACCCTCTTCTTTTAGTGCTCTTTTATAGAATCATTCTTCCTTTCCAATTACGATATTTACACGTTCATCTTTCCCTTCTCCGCTCGTTCGCAGCTGTCCTTAGCGAAGACACCAACCCGTCCAGCAGCTTAGCTCGATTGATTGCCGCAAGATGTCGCACTCGGTCGTAATAACGCGTACAACAACCACCACCACGAGCACGTCCCATCTCGTGCTCAACACGGGCTACCTCCGCACAACGCCCGGCCTGCTGAAGCTCGCCCAGCTGGTACACCATTCTGCTATTCAGACAAAAAACGCCCCAAAAAACAAAACCCCCTTCTACAGTGACACTGTTTTCTGTTTGTCTTTCCCCCACCCATCCCGATCCAGATCATCGGCGCCGTCAATGTCGGGCTGGTGGCGTACTACATCCGGCGCTATCCGACCTCCGGTCTGCCGGCCAGCGCCGAGTTCTTCTTCCTGCTGATGGCGGTCGCCTTCCTGGTCGGGACGTTCTGTCTGCTCGCCTCCTGTCTCGTGTCGCTCAGCACCGGCGGCATCATCTCGAAGACGATCTACGAGCTGGTGTACCATACGATCGCGTTCCTGCTCTACCTGATCGCCTCGATCATGCTGCTGGTGGACGTCACCAACGGGCGCTACTACCACACGATCAAGGATGCGTACATGGCGGCGGCGGTAAGAAGCGAGCGCCCTCTGGGCGTCACTCTTTTCAAGCTCTCACGCTCTCTCTCTCTCTCTCTCTCTGTTTCCCGCTCACAGATCCTTGGAATGATCGTGTCCGCTCTCTACCTCTTCAGCGCTCTGCTCGCTCAGCGCTCCTACCGTGGCATCTAAACCGTGCGGGACCGAGCTCCGTCTGCCGTCTTCCAGCCACACCACCGTTCCGGTCCACCGGCTGCCGCTGTGTTTGTGTTTCGCTACAAGAGCGACAAAGAAAAAAAACAACTCATGTGCGCATGTGTTCGCTACGGTAGACACTTCCTTGTTCCGTGTTCCCTCAATGTGTGTGTGTATACATGTGTGTGTGTGTGTGTATTTATCTATGTGTGTGCCTTTCCCTTCGACTCAATCGAAGTCGTTGGTCGCATTTCAAGCCATGTTTTTCTCTCCCCCTTCTCCTTGTTTGTTGACTTCGCGCTGTAATCTCACCGAAATGCTGCCCGAAGGGTTAGCTAGCTAGATCGCTGTTTCAATGTCCTATATGTGTGTGTGTGTGTGTTTACTACAACTGACAAGCATTTTACTTACTGTATGGGTATGAGAAAAAGCAAAAAGCATCGGAAGAAAAACGGAACAAAAATCCCCAAAAAATCCGGAAAAGAAAAGCGCTGAGAAGAATTGTTTAAAAATTGTCATATACTCGTTTTTTAACACTAACACCAGTATAATATACTGTTTTTCGAAACGGTTTATTTATACGGTCAGCGGCTAAGATTAAGACATGCATTTCCTACACAGTTTAACACCACAACAAGTTGTTCTTTTTTACAAAAAAAAAAAAGATATTTACAATCACAATCCAGTCCATAAAAAACAGCAAGCGATGGGGAAACGTTTCTGCTCATACCCAATAGGGCACAGTAGACAGTAAAGTAGGCGCTTCTACCTAAGTTGAGATTACTTACTCAGTTATCGTCCAATTGGTTTTTTGAAATTCTTTTAAATACTACTTTATTGAACGTTGCAAAAAGAGCAATTCACATCTATTCAACATTTCTTGTTGTTCTTCTGCAATTGTTCTGATCGGTACTCGTATCTTATAATCTTGTAAGGAAGCGTATTGTTCTTAATGGTTTTGTTTTTTTACTCCTATCTATGTTAAGTCTAAGTTTTTTTTTGTTAATGCGTTTGGTGCGCAATTACGAAGATTATAAAATAAAACATAATTTGTTTTTTTTCTTCTATTTTTACTCATTTTTGGTTTGAGTTTATTTTGTTACGATTCATGTGAAGATCAATCCAAGTGTTTTTTTTTGTTCATACCATTTAAGAGTGAAAATGAAATAAACAAAGTTTCACAATAATTGCTTTTCGATCTATTTTTAACCAACTACGGCATAAATAAAGCATATCCTTTGAAGTAAAGTTTTTTTTTTCTGTTTTCAAATGTATTTTTTTTTCGTTTTTTTACATAAATATTGTCTTGTTTACCTTTGGTAGGTGTATTGGCTTGAAAGTTTTTATATTTCCCTTTTACCTATTTTCATTGCTTGCTTTACATACAACTTTGACGTTTTACTGGTACTTTCCCATTTTACGGTACGAAAGAAACACTATTGCACGTTTCATTAGCAAAGTTCTTCGATGAAATTGGTTTGGTAATTGACTTTGCAGTCTTTTTGACTTTTAGTATTTAGTGCTCAAGAAATACCTCTCTCAACGAGTAAAATCTCATTAAACATTCAGTATTTCTATAATTTGGATTTTCGATTAGGCAAATGAGAATTTCAATACTAACAATCATTTAATGTAAAACTATTTCCTGGAGGAGTAGTGTCACATAATATTGTAATGTGCAATAGTGTGGCATATGGATGAGTGCTGTAGGGTTGATGCCAATGCATTTATCGTATTAATTTATCACAAATTTGCAATTGTTTAATTGAAAAATAGAATCTAGCAGGAAATGTCTAAGCATCAATCTCTTTCTATACATAAACGTTTGAAAAAAGGTGAAAGATCGTTTAACATTGCTACTGCTAGGCATTGCAGAAGTGATGATCATACGAGCGAAACTGCAAGCAAATAAACGACACAATGGAATTTGTCAATTTTGATAAATAAGAAAGAAAATAATATTGACCAAGGTACAGTGTGCTGCAGTTGTCCTCCCACATAAACGTATTTTTCACAAAATTATATGCAAAATTATTAAACTCATTATCCTTGGGGTTCGACTGTGTTGAAAAAAAAAAGTATACTACATAAGTATATTGCATACCTTCTGGCGCATTGATACGACGTCATGAGGCAGTCTACACCAGTGACGGGTAAATTTGGCAAAAATGCGGAGTCGAATCCGATCCGACTACGATAAATTTGGAATGAACTTCGGAAGGTAGGTCCGTCCTGCATTATCCGGAGTCTTTCGGAATTGTCCGGGATCGCCCAGTGTCGTCCGTAGTCGTCGGAAGTCGTTCGGAGTCGTCCAGAGTCGTTCGGAGTGGTCCGGAGTCGTCTGGAGTCGAGTAGAGACGTCCGAAGTCGTCCGGAGTCGTTCAAAGTCGTCAAGAGCCGCTCGGAGTCATCCGCAGTCGTCCGGAGTCGTCCGGAGTCGTCTAGAGTCGTGCAGAGACGTCTGAAGTCGTCCGGAGTCGTTCAAAGTCGTCAAGAGCCGCCCGGAGTCATTCGGAGTCGGACTCATCCACAGTCGTCCGGATTCGTCTGGAGTCGTGCAGAGTCGTCCAAAGTCGTTCAAAGTAGTCCAGAGCCACCCGGAGTCATTCGGAGTCGGAGTCATCCGCAGTCGCCCGGAGTCGTTCGGAGTCGTCCGGAGTTATTGAGAGTCGGAGTCATCCGAAGTCGTTCAAGTGGACGTCGTGGAGTGGAGTCGTCCGGAATCGGTTGGATGCGAAGTCGTTCGGAGTTGGACTGGAATTTGCCTTCGAAAGAAAGGCCTGTATACGAATTGCACGCGTGAAGTGAAATACAAAAAAAAAAACATAACGAAACTAATAGCCTGATAACAAGCACATTGCACTGGACAGCTCCAGGTGGCTACGATGGACTCCGAACGACTCGGGACGACTCCGAACGACTTCGAACGACTCCGAACGACTTCAGACGACTTCAGACGACTCCGGGTGACGCCGAGCGTATCTAGCAGTTCCACTTTGCCTAAGTCGAAATCAGACTAACTATAGTCTGAGTCAGATCGGAGTCGTGGATGCGCTCCAAAGACCACATCACTATTCGTTTCAAAAGAGAAGCGAAGAACCGTATTATTTTTTTCGGAATACTTGGTGCCGGTCAACATCGCGCCTCCCGCCAAACACAACTTCTAATCATCAATAGCTGGCTTCTACCAAAACTTCTCTACGGCATTGAAATAGTTCCCCGAAATAGTTTCACAACTAGACTGGACCTTCACAAATTAGCTTCGAACTGGTTACAAGTCTCATTTCCAACCGTAATTTTGCTTAACTTGTTCAGCAAAAATACCATAACCACCATCTGATATTTACTGACGGATCAGTACAAAACAGTTCCACTCGCTGTGGAATCTACTCCAGGATCGATAGTAGCGCCATCGGGCTACCAGATCATACCTCAATCTTCACCGCAAAAGCAATAGCCCTGGTTATTGCTGCTGATGATGTTCTACACAGCGATAAACCCAACGTGATCTGCACAGACTGTATAAGTGTCCTACAAGCACTTGATTCTAGAACTACCTGCGACCCGAACATCCAACAACTCTGCAATATACCAAATTCATCGCAAGTCACATTCTGCTGCATTCCTCTTCACACAGGTATTCAAGGAAACGAAATAGCAGACCGACTAGCCAACACAGGACGTAATAACCCAGCCTACTGCCATAATACTCTTCCACGAAGTGACTTCAGTAGCAGCAGCCGCTCTTTCCTGAGAACCATCAAGACCATAACACCACCTTGGAAATACCATTCATCACCCCAACACCAGAGAATCCTATCACGACTTCGGATAGGACACATCCGGCTCACCCAATCCTTTTTATTACAAAAATCCAGCCCACCACTGTGCAGTTTCTGTGGCATCGACATCACCGCCCGTCACATCTTAACCGAATGCCATGGTTATACTGTTAAAATTCCTTCTTATAACTAGCCTTTATAAAGAACTCTAAGCAAAACAGCATTTTTAATAAAATCAACAGATAATAGCTTTGAGTAAACCGAGACTACCCGGTATGAGATAACTGCAGGCCACAAATGGCTTGCAAAGAAGAATGTTAGATTTTAAGCTTAGAATTAATCAACCAATTGAAAGAGGTGAATGAGGCCTATTGGCTCTATTAAAAAAAAAACCAGCTGTGTCAAACTCATTTCATCAGAGGGCCACAAGTACAAATTTTCAGTGATTCGCGGGCCGCAAAGTTGAGAATGGAAAATATACGCCAATAGTTATGTCAAATACTTTTTTAGATTTTTACTGTTAAACAAATTGACTTTTTTGCACTCCTCGCTGCTTATCTGGAAGCGTTTGTTATGTATAGATTCGCGATGTTATTTTTCTATCTGCTCTTGTTGAATATTTAATGTACTTTAAATGTTATTATTAAAAAAGGATATTTTTCATTACTCGCGTTCTCTTACGGCACTTCTGTTAGAAAATATCTGTCTAACACACTTTTTCACTGTGGTAGGGGAATTTTAGCAACTTGTGGTGAATCTTTTTCAAACAATCCGAGCTATCCCTCGCTGGATGAATAACAAACATATTTGCCTACAATTTGTTGACAGACCAAGAGAAAAATTGTAATAAAACGTGTTTAAACATTATTTTTTGCTGATTTCCAAGTTCCAAGTGTTCTGGTGGTATGTTCATGTCTTACAGGGTTTCCCACGATTTATTGGTCAGTTCCCATGATTTTTTGGTGCGTTCTCACGATTTTTTGGTCGTATCCCATAGATTTTTGGTTCGTTCCCATAATTTATTGGTATTTTCCGATTGGACATCAATACAATTGCACCAAAAAATTCTGGGAAACGACCAAAAAATCGTGGGAACGCACCAAACAAACATGGGAACCCACCAAAAATTGATGGGAACCAACCAATAAATCGTGAGAAACCCTGTATCACAAGAACCCGTATTTCACGATTTTTTTTTTTAAATTATGATAATTTTATCTGACGAAGATTCGTGGTGTGTGATCCCATAGAGATCAGCAAATATTGTTTTGACACTGGAAGTAAGATGATTCGCGAATTGAGGTATGGACTGTGTGAGCTAATCTATTAATAAGCTTTGTATTGCAAGGCTTCGGCATTTCGAATATTTAATCCTTAATTTAAAGCCTTTTATCTTAAGCGTAATCATATCATTTTGGTTTTGATTTTTGGAGAGGTTGGAAAGTACATTAATTCGTCTTGCAGAACGTGGGATACAAATAATTCCAACTTGGCTATATTCATTTTTATTAACATTTATGGTGTCATGATTATGCAAAAAAAAAAAAAAACAGAACTGGCTCCAATCAAACATCAAAGATGTAACATTCTAAGGTCGGAGCCGTGCAAATCCGTTCGGAGAATTTTGGAGCCGAATGAATCCTTTACTCGGCAGTCGGGGGCATCGAGATTGTCAAATTCGGTGGGACAGCCGATGACTCCAACGGTTCCGAATGGCTCTAAACGGCTCTATAGGCTTCGGACGGCACCGAGCGGATCTTTTGCTTTGATTTGGCCGGAATCGGAGTTGGAGTAGCTAAGATTCGGAAATGGTTTTGTGCCGTGGATGCGATTTCGACAATCCATCCACTAGTTGTTGCGATGTTTCCAATGGAGTGTATCTAGTCATTTTCATTCCTATTTCGTTTCTAGACAGTTGACGCAAATCTGTTTTTCCATCTAGAATATGTAATTGAGTCTGCACAAAATTATGCTAATTTTCAGAGTTTAATCGAACCATAATACGACGATTGTGTAGAATAAGTTTATGAGAGGTTATGGGTACATTCATGCTAGTTTCGAAAAATATACCAACAAAAGGATTGCTCTTCTCTGGAAAATTCGCAGGCCACATTCAGAACAGAGTTTGACATACCTGAAATAAACAAACAAAAAAGCACAATTCTTTACTATTGCCAAAAATTATAATAAATCAATCCCGCCATACATACGTTCAGGCGCTGCTCAAGGTCGTTGAGCGATAGCGTGTACGTTTTCTCTAAATTGTCTACCGTTGTAAAAAGAAAAGAACAAATATTGAGGAGACAAAAAAAACAAAATCAAAATCATAAGTTGAGAAATGGCAGATCCCGCTCGTTGAAAGATCATTTAAATTTATTTAAATTTACAAGGCAGGCTAGTGCAAAGCAAATACACACCAAATGTAAATACACTAACCCACTTCGGGAGAGTCTGGTTTTCTCGAAAGCGAATTAAAGCAAGAACAAAAAAGGCAACAACCCAGTGTCAGTCGGCCCAACCCACGCAAACGAGACGCGCAGCGGAAATACATTATGACGCTGCCGAAACAAAGTCACCTTCGGGGCGCGCACAAAGCGATCCTTCGACCCGTTTTCCTTGAGGGATTTACCGGGGCAAGAATTTCCCGACCATCTCTTACCGGCCGGCACCATTCACCCGATGAAGCACACACACAAACAGTCGCACACACGGCGGTGGAGTTTGTTGACATATGGCTGCGTGTCTCAGTGATCGAGCGGAGGGTTTTCCCCACGTTGCTCCGAAGGCCTGTCTCGACCGGAAAAGAAAGCAACAGCAGTATCTCGTGCTTCTTTTTTTTTTTTTGGTTTTTGTCGATATAAATAAACATTCGAACGGAGCAAAAGACCCCCGGTCCCGTGAGGCCTGGTCCGCCCGCATCCGGCATCCGGCGCAGTCATACAACACTGCTTCACTTCCGAATCCCTTGGAATGCGTGTCTGTGCCGACAGTCGTAATGCACCCGAGAAAAGATGCAATGCATGCACGTGTTGAGCGCGGCAGCATCGTCGGAGCATCTGCCGTGCGTAAAACGCAGTGCGCGAGACAACCGAATGCGCGCGCGCGCGCACGCATACACCTAAGCCCTCCTGCGGCGCTACGCGTCTATTTTCGTCTCACCCTCCGGGAATCCCTCCCGAACCAACGCGACGCGCTCGGCGCCGTCCGCAGGAGGTCCCTGCAGCACTCGGCACTGCTGTTGCGCTGCCGCCAGTCGTTGTACGGTCGACGGGCCGGACGGAGCACTTACTACCGCGGTTCTGCAGCAGCAGCAGCGATGCCCTCGGCCGTGATACGCATGCCGGCGGCCGCCGGGCCACACCGCGCCGGCCACCTGAACGAGCGGGGCAACCGGGGCGTCCGGATCTGCTGCTGCCGCGTGCTGACCTGCGTGAACCTGGACTTTTTCGTGTCGAAGAACGGCATCCTGAAGTGTTTCGAGCTGGTGCTCGGCTGGTTCTGCCAGACGATGCTGGTGCAGTTCGGCATGGACTCGGCGAAGGACATTGGCGAAGCGTTCTGGGGCTTCCTGACGACCTGCTCCGCCTTTCTGCTCACCACCACGATACTGCTGCTGTGCTACACCATCTCCGCCCGGACGTTCCATCTCGTGCGCCAGTCAATCTTTGTGAGTTTTCCGTGGGTGTGTGTGTGTGTGTGTGAAAAGTGGTTAAAAAAAGTGTGTTTTTTAATATATTGTTGAATAAATCAATTTCCCCACAGGAAGTGGTGTACAACGGGCTGGCCTGTGTGATGTATCTGAGCGCCTCCTCCTACCTGGGGTTCGCCGTCAACGTGTTCCTCTATCCCAAGTTTCTGATGTTCAAAACGACCGGCGGCATCCACAGTGCGTACCCCGCAATGACGGCCGTCTACGTGAGTAAATGAGCGTGTGCACAGGAGAGGTTCAAATCCCCCCAAACGACTAACTCCAAACATTTTTTTTCATCTTTTTCCTATTTTTTTCTATTTAATGGGGGCACCACCAAAAATCTATCTAAAAATAAAACATTCTTTGGCACACACACACACACACTAAATTGTGTTCCAAAAACACAGTACATGGGCGGTATCGTGGGGCTGGTGTACGGTGTGGACACGTTCGTCGCCTACCGCCATCTGAAAGGATTCGCGTGATTGAGGCGCCATTAGTACACGCAGCACCAGATTGCAGCCCGTTCGGGCGCTTCGCTTCTGCTTCCGCCTGCATTTAAGCCTGCCAGCGCACGGGGCACCGCCACGAAGAGGAGGGGGGGTGGGAACGCGTACCGCGCTAGACTGTCATTTTATTTTTTGTACTAATTTTATTACGACTTTGCCCGATGATGATGATATTTTTACTGAATAAAGCTAATAATTATCGCCAACCCACGTCACGTCGCACGCACGGGGGTAACGCTTTCGCAAACGGTTTGTGTGTGTGTGTGTGTGTGTGTGTGTGTGTGTGTGTGTGTGTGTGTGTGTGTGTGTGTGTGTGTGTGTGTGTGTGTGTGTGTGTGTGTGTGTGTGTGTGTGTGTGTGTGTGTGTGTGTGTGTGTGTGTGTGTGTGTGTGTGTATGTGTGTGTGTGTGTGTGTGTGTGTGTGTGTGTGTGTGTGTGTGTGTGTGTGTGTGTGTGTGTGTGTGTGTGTGTGTGTGTGTGTGTGTGTGTGTGTGTGTGTGTGTGTGTGTGTGTGTGTGTGTGTGTGTGTGTGTGTGTGTGTGTGTGTGTGTGTGTGTGTGTGTGTGTGTGTGTGTGTGTGTGCGTTTCGGACTTTCGGAGCAGCCTGTTGGCCTCATTTGTCCGTTTAAAATCACTGAATAAGACTGAGAAACCTACTAAGCCAACGCTACAGGACGACCCAGCCGGCAAACAAAGTGGTGCCGCCTCGTTTACAGCAGGACGCAAACCCCCGCAAGCTCGAGAGAACGCAATTCATTGACCAAAGAAAAACAAATCAAAACAAAGCGACAACAGCGCTCGATTCACAAGCACGAGAGCAGCGATCATCTGGCTCGACACACGCTGTTGGAGAAGGACGGCGAGCGAGCGAGCGCGCGCGCGCGCGCGCGCACCCAGTGCGGCATTATTTCAGGCGGCATCGCAGCCGTGCGACGCCTCAGTCGACCGACAGACTGCACCAGATGCTGATCGCGGCGTGGTCGCACTACACAGAGAGAGAGAGATCGAGAGGATAGAGACAGAGAGAGAGAGAGAGAGAGAGAGAGAGAGATCGCAAAACAGAAAGTGCAGTGTTGCGGAAGGTAGGCGCGCGCGCGCGCGCACATTGTGAGAGCAATTTGGCAACAGAATTCAGGGAAAAGAAGGAAAAGCGGTGAAAATCCTCAAGGACCGTGGCGGGGGTGACCAAACAACAAACAAGAAAGCGTCAACAAATCGGTTTAATGTTTTAAAAGCGTGTGAAACGTGTCCGCGTTTTTTTTTTTTTTGAGGAGGGAATTTTTCGTGCAAAGTTCCTTGCTCCCAAAAAAAAAAAAAAATTATTATAATTTCCCCCCCCCAAGTGACCGTGATCTTGAATTGCTGGCTTGATTAACGCATCAACTGGCGTTGGAGTCAACCGACCCAGCAGAGGCCCCCGCGAGTGCTGGTTTGTGGCTGGTGTTTCGTTTGTGGAAAACTCTGCACCGCCTGAATCAACAATCAACCTGCTGTACAATCAAACTTGCCGTCTGTCTGTGCGGCCTTTGCCCACACGAGGATACGCCGCAAACCACGGCAGGTCTTGTCAACAACAGCAACAACAGCAAAAGTGCGCAAAATCGGCACGACCGGGCAAGATTCGCACGCTCGCACGTTCGGCCTGGTGGCCAGTGACATTTCTATTAATAGTGAAAATTCTTGCAAACACAAACACACCCCGCTGCCGACCCGGTTTCAACCAAAACAATCGGTGTACAAAAGCAAAACACAGCACGAAAATAATCGTTGCGTGCGTAAAGCAATCGCCGTGGTGCGTTTTCGGTGTGCAGACCGCAGGCGCAAAGACGCAAAGAACGCTGTGCCTAGCCGCGCAGGTCGCAGGTGAGAAAGGACTTTCCCCCGTGCGCTAAGGCAGGACCCCTTCCACCTCCCGCCCCTCTCAAACTGGGAATTTAATAGAACCTCGCCGCTGACCCCACGGAGGATGGAGCGGACCGAGCTGTTGCTGGCAGAGATGACCGAAGGGAGCAGCAGCAGCACGGTACAGGCGGCGTCGGCGGCCTACACCGCCAAGCTGATCGGGCGTGCAGAAAGCGAAGGTAAGTGTGGCTACTCAGCGTGAAAGCGACCTTGCGACCGAGCAGGCGAGGAACGTACAAGGCCTGCGCCGGGCCCCAAAGCACTCAAGCCCCAATTTGATGCCCCAAACCAACAAACAAACCTCCATTTGCCTCAGAACAGTGCATGCGGGGTGGGGTGTGCCGGGCTGTGCAGGCGTATTTACATTCTATTGCACTCCGCGCTCTCCCCCACCCGTCAAACCCTTTCTTTGCTGGTCACCCGCTGCTGTCGCGTGTAGCACGTTGCGCGTCGCGCGCACGGTGAAAGTGAGATGTGATCGCTGCGCGATCTCGGATGCGACGGTCGGTGGCTCGGGACGGCTCGCACAATTATCATTATCAAACACGCGCACCCGCACAACCGAACGTGCAAATATGTGTGCTGCCAGGGGGTGGTGCTGTGCGGGGGGATGGTGGCGCTGAGCTATTATTCTACACCGGGACACCGGGGCAGGCCAGGCCGCTCCAAAAAGGCCAACCGATGGGCGCAATTGCGTGTTTTTTTTTTTTTGCTCGCAAAGGAATGTCATTATTATCGCTTGGCGACGGTCCGGCCCGGGGTGCCCTTCTTCCCTTCGAGCTAAGACACGAGCCGCGCGCGGTTCGCATTGTTGTGTTGTGCCTTCTTTTTTTTCGTTTCGTTTCTAGCCACGCTATGGTTTTGCGTTCTCCTACAAAACGATGCTCTACATCGGGGGGGGGTTGTAGCTGTGAAGATGCACAGCAAAAGGACAGAAAGAACCTTCAGTTTGTTGGATATTTCAAGCTCTTTCTCTTTCTTTTTTCGTAAAATATGAACTATTGTTATTGGACAGTGATGGATCTTTTGGACGTTTTTTCTGTTGTTTATTTTATATTCTTCAGAAAGAGTGTATGATTCGATTTAGGGATAGAGAAGATCTCTTGTATAAAATAAATGTGTTTGAATATGTTTTGTATTTTTTTTTTTTTGCAAAATTTGGCCCAACAAAACAAACCGTGCCGAATCTGACAGTTGCTAATCGAAGGCGAAAATTGTGTTCAAAGTCTATGTAGAGTAAATGGTACAGAGGTGTTTTAATGGATTGAAAGTGTCAGGAAGGACAATTTCTGAATATTTCAACACATAACAGTTGGAATATGTATTATCTTCGCAATCACAGCCATTTTTACCATGAAACACATCAAATTTACCGAAAAATACATATTTTTGTGACTACAACGAAGCAGTCTACAATGGTGGTATGGTTCCTGCAGTCGTCTTATTGTGTTCCTATAGTGGTGAGAAACAAAGATGCCTCAAAAACAGTGTACAGGCGTCCCCCGAGTTACGACCCCCTCGAGTTATGACGATTCGCAGATACGACGATTTTGATTTTGACAGTTAAAAGTTGTCATTCACAAGAAATTGATGTATTTTTTTTGAATATCTGGGCTGATAACCGTTATACAAACATTTCCAAAGATTCCACAACGACCCTATCTTGAATATCTATACTGTATACGGTTTTTAAAATATAATTATTACATTATCGAACATTATTTTAATTAAAATACACGATATCATAAATTCCAACTCTTCAACTTCGGTTATAAACTTTATATTCATAGATATTCGACATACGACTTTTTCGACTTACGCCTTGCTTTGGGACATTTTTTCGGTCCCAAATACAGTCGTATCTCGGGGTACACCTGTGTAATATCAATGTAACTTAGTTTTGAAGCTGTTTTCGCGAAGAATTGCAAGGATTGCTGCCATTAGATTGATTTCTTTTGTAATTTGATCGTAAAAAATGTATGAATTTGGTTGATGAAAATATTGGCTAAAGTACTGAATAACACCTTTCGTCAACCCACACCCAGAAGAGTTTGCTTGATTTGATGTCGATTTTTCACTCAGCTAGATAAGCGAATTTTGACCTTTGTTTGGTAAATTACTTACATAAAACTCATTTACAGGGTGTGCCAGGATTTATTGGTTCAGTTATCATAATTTTTTTTGTGCGTTCTGACGATTTGATCGTATCCCATGGATTTTTGGTTCGTTCCTATAATTTATTGCTATTTTCCGATTGGATATCAATACAATTGGACAAAAAAAATCGGGGAAACGGCCAAAAAATCGTGGGAACGCACCAAAAAAATATGGGAACCCACCAAAAATTGATGGAAGTCAACCAATAAATCGTGGGAAACCCTGTATGTTTTGCTTATTTTAATGGAAAAATCTAAAATTACCTGTTATTTTTAAAAACTAAGCCTTTTAACAAACTCACTCAACAAACTCACTTTTTTATGCGCTTTGGTCCTCTTGAGCTGCACATAATTTCGTCCTAATTTGTGCACTGATTTTGGGCACTGAGCTTGTTGTGATTGATAATTACACCTATAATTTAATCTTTTCTTGAGTTTTACAAACAAAAATTAACCAAAATTAATGGAAAAAAACGTTATACAAATTACCAAAACTTTCCTACGCTGTTTGATGAAATGTTCTAGACGACTGCACCTCTGTATTATATAGACATTGCCTATATATTATTATCTATATAGTTTTATTGTCTGTTATTAAATTGGACAGAGTAGCTTACACCATCTGACGTGCGAGCAAGTGGTAGACAGCGGTGTCTATTCAAAACGACTATTGTTATAAACAAGTGGACAGTATTGTTTATTGGACTGCTAAACCCTGTGTACTTATTTTAATAGATGCAATTTACAGCTCAATCAAGCTTAATAAAACGTAGCTTAATAAACGTAATCAAGCTTAATTAAAGAGCATAAAACGTAGCCAAAATTTTCAATAATCATTAAAAAAATTACTCTGATGGATTTAATTGAATAAAATGATCAAATATGCCCAAAATCTTACTTTGTCCCACATAATTTGACACAAAAATCATTGATTTTCATTGTTTATCTGCTCTGTAAGACCTATCCTATTAAACTTATAATGTGATTTGCTTCAACTACTGCAAGAAAGTTTCATTGTTGACAGCAACTGCTAGGCTACAATTCTTTAGAAAGCCGGAACTCGCTAGCAATGTGTAATAGCAAACTCCTAAAGTGTTGAAATCTCACTAAATATTAGTAACATTGGAGCATTGCTTTGTTTTCTATTAGTTTTATGTAATTTATGAGTTCATGAATTCTTTCGAACATTTTGTTGAATTCAAGTTATTTTGAGTTTGGTCTTACGCTAGTTCATTGAATGTGGGAAGCATTATGCTATACGATAATACGATTTCTGCAAAATCCTAGTGAATTCTAGTGATTTAGAATTAGTTTGTAAGTTAAAAGTGCAAATTCATGTGTTGCAATGTTTCCACAACAAGTAAAAATTAAATCATTTAAATTGTTTAATTGTTTGAAATTTGCGCTTGGATTTCAGTGCTTGAGACATTTTTTTTCTTGTTTGTTTCATTTAATAATAGATAATATAAACTGTTTTGTTTTGAATTCAGCTTATTGCAGTTAAAATTTTCCCATTGTTTTTTTTTCATTTTGCTATTTTTTTATTCGCATTGGAATGGGAGTGCAAGAAAGGCTAATATTGGTTTATAGATTTATCCTGCTGGATCCTGTTGGTTTTTGCACTATTGAATCTGGCTCGAATAAGCAATTGTTATCATTAGCACATGTTATTCTTACTTCGTAACAACACGGCAACACGTTGGACACTGTTTGAACGTTGGGAGGCTTTTCTTGTTTTGAAGTGAATGTTGAAGTGAACGGCATACTATTTTTCTCCTTTAGATGTATATTGATCAGTAATGATGGCATCTTTATGCTTGGCAGAAGCACACTCGACTAAATTGCATTTGAAATTACGTACAGGAAAATTAGCATACACATTACATGTGATCAAACAATAAACCGGTAATGATTATTTTACAGTTTTGTTAATTTTCTGCCCCCCAAATCTCATTACAAGCATTAAACCGACGCTTTGCCAACTCGCCAACTGCGGTAAAACTTTACCACCATCCGCCCCCCCCCCCCCCCCTGTTTTTATGGCTCAAAACTCATCGCCTGCAATGCAACTTCCCCTTAGCAAATGATCTCACAGTGCCAAACATTGCACGACACCTGACCAAACTAAGCGACAGCGCTCAGTACGTTCGACGCGTTTTTTTTTTTTTGAAACGCGTTTAATCACCCAATCGATTGGCGCGTGTTGCGTTTACCTTGTACACGTGATGGTTGCGTTTTGGAGCGAATTTAGCCCAGCTTCCATCGGTGTGGATTTGGCTGGGTGGATTATAATTTTTGCAACAAACAAGCGTCCGACAGTTAAAAAAAGGGATATTCCGTCACGAGACAGTTATTATTTAAAAAAAAAACTTACAAAAAATCCCTCGCCACCATTCACCGTTTACCTTCAGCAGGTTGTGTTGTTATAGATTTGCGTGTTTTATTGTATCACCTCTCGCCCTCCCTTGCAATCCGATGACAGTTTGCGGGCGGTGGGTTTTTGTTGCATTTCACCACCGACCATCGTTTGAGTCAGCTGTTCAGCTGCCCGCCCCCCCGCGTTTGAGTAGCCACAAAAAGCACCCCATTGTTTCACCGCTCGGTGAACCACGCGAAAAGCGTGGAAGCGTAAAAGTAAGTGCCACCCCCCCCCCCCTTCGCTTAACGCATTTCGCCTCCTAAAAGTAGTGGCCCCGCACCCACACACACACAAATCACTTGGATGGAACAATTCAGGCCTTTGTGATGGGGGTGGGGGGGAATGAGCGCAAAACCAAGTTTGCAAATTTGACCGGTTTTTGCTGGCGCGAGATTTCCAACGCACACTGCCGGGGTTGTACCGGTAGCGGGCGAGATTACCGAGCGCTGATAATAGCGATGTTGCTGATGGAACGATGCTCCCAATGAGGGATGAGGGTGGCAGACGGCGGCAACGCAACCGATGCACGCGCGATCGAAACCGTATCGCGCCGCGATGTACGTAATCGGTTTGCAAACACAGCGAGATGAACTTCCCCCGCGCCCTGCCGAGATGCCGCCGACGAGATTTTGTCTGATATCTCGACGCGCGTTGATTCAGCTGAGGAGAGGGGGGGGGGAGAGGGGCCTCCGGGGAAGTTTGTTCTAGTTTGCTGTGGCTGGTGGCTTCCGGAGTTTCGGTTGATACTGTTGCCAACCGGTGTGTTTGATGGGAATTTCGAACTTTCCACAACATAATATTCCCCTTTTTTGCTTAACCCGCTTTTTTTTTTGAAGGGATTAACGATGCAGAACGTTTTGTGTGCAGAAGCGACATAAACACAAACGATTATCTGCAACAGAGGTCGCCAAACTGAGTTGCTCAAAAAAAAAAATCTAAATGAAACATTTTAATCGGAAAAAAATTGTTAGAAAATTGACATTTGAATTTTTATTTTTCTTATCGCCCAATAAGCAAAACGTCAACAATGGCACTCCTAACACTTTGAGGAGCGTTTATGATTCGCTTGAAGGGGCCAAGCCCCTGTTTGCTTTGCATTTTTGTCCCCAGGAAAGTGTAATTGTACATCATCCAACTCTAGAGTGATGAAAAATAATGATTTTTAATACTTTCTTGTTGTTTCCCCGATTTGAGGGGAATGGGAATTGGATTCTATATCACGCTTGTTGGGCAAATCCAATAGTAATTCCCTAGGAGCTTGTCTAAAAAAGGGGGGACATAGAGTCCAAATTCCAACGTACGAAGTTCACTATCCCATAAGAAAGAGTCAAGTAAGTTTCCCACAGCTATGAGAACTCCTGGAAAAACCTGTAACGATGCGTTCTAATCATCTGATGAATGAATCCAATAAAACGATAAAAATAACTTTTCTTTGGCAACATCAGATGCAATCATATTGTTTTATGTTTTTGCAAAATATCATCATAACAGATGCCTCTACTTTCAGAAGAAATGAGGATTTAAAATCAGTAATCCTCGGACTAATATAAATGACAGCCAGGACCACTCGGGGTACTAAACGGTGTTTTTTTGCGAAAAAAATCGGCCTCATAAAGTGAAAGAATTGAAGTCTTCTTCTTCTTCTTCTTCTTCTTCTTCTTCTTCTTCTTCTTCTTCTTCTTCTTCTTCTTCTTCTTCTTCTTCTTCTTCTTCTTCTTCTTCTTCTTCTTCTTCTTCTTCTTCTTCTTCTTCTTCCTCTTGTGGCTCAACAACCGTTGTCGGTTAAAGCCTTATGGATTACGCCCCCATAGCAGGATAGTCTTACGTATGGCGGCACGGGTCTATGTTGAGATTGAACCCATGACGGGCATGTTGTTGAGTCGTACGAGTTGACGACAGTACCACGAGATCGGCTTAGAATAGCTTAGAAAGAATTGAATACATCTGAAATATTCTGAACAACAGAACAAACAGCAATACAGACAGGTGATCAAAAGCTGCGACCGATCCCGTACCGATGACCGGTGACAGTCGCATGAATCGCATGGAGACGGTGATTTAATAGGCAGGTTCAATTCTCGTGCGGCCAGTTCGCGTAGCGTGCACTAGCATCTGCTGACTGTAATCCCCCCCCTGCACTGCCCTGTTCACTCATGACTCCCTGACGCTTCTTTGATCGTATCATCCCGCCCGCGTATCATTACCCAACAAGTTTAGTGATCGTAATAGCACAAACAGCAGGAAGCACGCACACGCCCCCCACCACTACGTTGACTTTCGGTGCCGGTCACGTGGTTCGGGAATGATCTCTCCGGTACATCACCAGCTTCACCGTGAGTTATCGCCCGATCGTTATCGAAACATCCAGAACCAGACAGAAAGAGAGAGAGAGAGAGTGAATGAGACAGCGAGAGACGCTCGATAATCAGTCGAACGATCTGCCGAAAACGCCGAACGCTGGTGGTGGCGTCCCGCGCCCCTCGGCATGACGAACGAACAATGGCACAGTTAGTAGCGCCGAGATCCGGACGTCACATCCCGTGCGGCAGGCGCCCATCCCGTAACCTATAAATCAACTAATCGAACTCACATGTTGTGCTACAAACCGTCCGCTTTTCCGTCGGCCCCTGGTAGGCATGTGGTGCCGTCACAGCACATCCGACAGACACGCGCGCGACGGCGATGCACTTGAGTGAGGTTCTTCTCGAACCCCGCATCGGGAACCCGCTCCAGAACGTTCCAAAAATTTGACATTCAAAAGAAAACAACCACTTCATAGCGCGAACTTTGGACGCCCGTGCGTCGTCTGCTTAGCGGGAATTAAGATAGTTGTTTTTCTTCTCTGTTTTTTTTTTTTTGTATGTTCCTGCTGCTTGCGGGATTATGCGGCCAATTGGAGAGCGAGAGAGGGGACAGGGCCTTAACACGATGATTGGTTGGATGGTGAAATACGGACCACCGGTTCAGATCATGTCAGATCAGATTAACCCGGCAGCGGGAGATTGGAATGTTCAGATGCACTCGTTGATCATTAGCGCGAACCGTAGCCCGTAGGTGGAGCATCGTTAACACACAGCAGATGGCGAACAGTTCCTAGTTTAGGAATGCCGAACACAATGTTCCGGCATCGATAGCCGATCGATAGCTGCTCGATTGTGCTCGAATCTACCTGCCATGCTCGCAATCTAATGGCGTTGTCCGACGTCGAACCGTCTGAGACGGTGTGGCGTAAACCTTGAACCCAAACCGACGCGCTCCAAACCTGACCACCTTCAAGGATGCTTCGTGCTTCCTTAGGATGATAAATTCGAGCAGCCACCAATTGCAGGCCCTGATGAATCAAAACAAACTACTCCCTTCCCCCCTCACAGGCGTATGGGTGGCTGGACGGGGTCACTGACTCGCTGGTGAGTGCTCCACCAGCTCCCAGCGAGCTGTATCGGGCTTGATTGAAACATATATTCGTATCGGACCGGACCTGTCATGCGCTGTCCTTCAGCTGTTACAGAGAGATGTGAGAGCGCAACAAAAAATACAGAAGGCGTCTGAAAGTGGCTCCGGTTGTTTGTTTAAAGTAATAAGTACACACTTAATGCGTCGCAGAAGTTGAGGGGAAGAAAAAAAGACACAGAAAAACATACATGACACTGGGTGCGCTCGCTGGAAAGATCAGATCCGGCGCATTTGCACATACATATCCGGCCCGAACAGAATTGCCTCCGGGTGTTTCGTCCAAGGATTGCCATCAATCATCAGACGGGCAGAATGGGTGGTCTTTCCCTGTCTCTCCCTGCCATTTTTGTTTTTTGCTAAGAGATTAATTTCAGTGCAGCACACACTTGTCGCACTCGCCCCCCCATTGACCAACTTGTAAGGATTCTGCTGCTGCGCGCGCGCGCCTCCAAATTGCAAATGTAAGTCGACGCAAATCTCAAATGTCGTCCCGCTTGACATTGCGATACCACCGGTACCGCGGGTTTGGCTTCTGTCTTAGAGATGGGGTGAATGTTTTGGGTGCAACGGTAAATGGGCGAAAACAAAAAAGTAACGCAAAAAGTACGGAATGTATGCGCAGCTTGGAGCGTGGTACTGGGGTTTTTGGGGTACTTTGTTTGGATACTGAGGCGCGTGACGGGGAAATAGGGATGATGTTCACAGAATTCCGTGAGATTTAAGCGATGAGCACCAGAATGCAACCGGGAGATTATTGAGGACTACAGCTCAGAGTTGTTTTTGAAGTTATGCAAGATCTTCGAGATGTTCCTGAGGAAACAAACGCTCAGAATACCGGTGAGTTGTTCAATCGTGTGGAATAAATGTGGGAGTGAAAGGTTGGTTTCTGTTTTCAAAACACAACTTCTCAGCAAAGATCGCATTAAAAGGCACAATCCCTGCGTAATGAAATGGGGCTTTCTATGGATCGATAAGAGTACCTACCGGAGCATGGATCTACCTTAGATTCTATGAAGATTTTGGTCCAGCGTTGGCTAGATGCGAACGAGCTGTTATTCCAAGAACAACGCAATAGTAGTATAAAGTGGTTTCTTCAGATGTTGAGACTCGCATCTCCGTTGTTGATGTTGTGGTACAACAAAGTATTGATGCTGTATTATTCTTCGAGTGAAGTTTTTGAAGATTATGTTGCCCCCGCGCAGACTTAACCTCTATACCAGCGAAGAGAGACATCCGACAAAACAGTGGGCCGTTTTGTTTTGAGTTTAAAACTGTTAACATTCACATCTGAGGCATATGGTATACTTTTCCTGTTGGAATGCAATGGATTGATTTTAGTAATCAAGAGGTTCATATAAGAGGGGATGTTTGATTAGGAAGACCTCAACAATTCACCAACCAAAATGGGGCCAACAGATTTTTCGAGCAAGAAACTTTATGAGAGAACATTCTCCAAAATATTCTTCAGTGTTGTTGAGGTCACTCTAATAGAGGGTACACTAACATACAGTAACATGAAACCGGTCATGGTGCTAGAATCAATTTAATTCCTGTATAAATAACTCATCAAAAGTTGCAACTAAAATGATAGTTATGATGGCCTTTACGTTGTGCCACCGTAATGGCCAAATGTAACTATTTAGATAAATCGTTTTTTGTTAACCAGTTCGTGCCCTACCCAAACTGTAGCGCCCATCTCCACTTCCGACCGGTGCAACCTACCGTACGCATGCATTGCGAAACACATACGAGCACTGGGGGGAGTTGGTGAAGAGGTTTAATCTGAACCAAAGACAGTTACTGACGAGAGCCAAATTGGGGAAGGGAGATTGGAATAGGGGCAGCTCAACTCAACTCAACCAATTCCGCAGACAGCCGAAGGTCTCACCCGCTTAATGCACTTGCACTTGCTGTGCGTACTTCATCTTCACGCACGGTGACAGGGTGTCTGTCTGCTTGTTTGATTGGAGTTTTTTTCCTCCTTCTTCTTCTTCTTCTTCTCCTTCTTCATCATCTCATGCACTGCCACTCTCGCATGTGTGGTTTTGAGATCAATTTCCGCTACCGAATCAGGCCTGACTGGCAGGGGAGAGCGGCTGTTGCGTGGGCTAACTCGTCCAATCAGAACAGGTTACACACCGCGGGTCTTGCACGGCGACGGTAGATGGGATGATGATGGGCATGGTTATGGAGTAGCGGTCCAAAAACTTGTTCCCCCGCTTGGGTGCGTGATTGTGGCACTCCAAAATCACTTTAGTCTTCAGACATTCAGGAGCCCTAACTCGTATCTAGGCACGAACCTGACCTGTTTCCAGAGTGCTTCATCCGTCCAGCGAAGAAAGCGGGAAAACCCCACCCTCAACACCACCCGCCAACTCCTCCAAAACTCCCCAGATTTCCAATTCCTGCTTTTGGTGGCAATGTTGCGAAATTCCAACTTCCTTTTGCGCGTCGCTGCTGCCACGGCCGACGACCCGGTCGGAGGTTCGAGAACGCCTTCTCCGCACTACCTTCCGGCCAGACTGCTTGTCGCCCTTGTCGAAAGGGGTAAAAAACAAACGGCACTTGCCGTCTTTGCCACGCTCCCACTGACACAGACGCACCCCGAGCGGCGAGTTAGAGTGGTTGCCCGCGTCTTGGATAATGTACGCTGCGACGCGTGTTAGGCGCCACACGCTAATGCCACCGCTTATGGCACGCCTCGACCGTGGCGAGTTTGATCGCGCGATCGCAGCTGATTGACATAATCGTCCATTAGGGTGGGTAGGTGCGGGTTGAACGGCGCCAATTTGGGATACTCAGACGTTGAGGGATATTGAGGCAGCGCGAGGGTCTAGCGAGGGTAAGCAAAAAACGGAAGCATCTAATTGCGGGGCGTTCTCTTCTTGCTCGATTTGCAGTGCCGATGGTGTCGATGGATGGTGAGGCCCACCCGAACATGACGCTGGCCGCCGTCGGGCTCGGTGCACTGGTCGCACTCATCATACTGCTCACGCTGATCGCCTTCATAACGCGCCGCGAGCGAAGGTAAGTCAAGTCTGCTGCATCAAGAGCAACGCGCCGTTTGTTGCGCTTAATTTCAAACTAACGTTCCGCTCAATCCGTTCCGCTGCAGTGCGCAAAGCAAGGACCCTGCCGGGCAAGGACCCGGAACGCCCGCTCCAGTGCCGACCGGCGGAACCCGACCCAAGCGACCCGACACGACACCGAGCCTGGCTGCTGCCAAGTTTCCCCCGGTGGGACCTGGTCCCGCGCCACGCTGCGTAACGTTTGCGAACGATTTCGAGCTGGTAGACGTAGTGGTAACGCGAATGTGAACGCAATGCGAACAGGAAGCCTTCCCGCCGAAGGCACTGTCGTTGTTTTGTTGTTGTTGTTTTTATTGTGTATAGAGACTGCTTTGTAACACGGCTACAGAGCTGCTAGGTGTAGGTAAGGGAATGTGTGCAGGGGGGGAAAGCAACGGGTGCAACCTTTTAGGGCGTAGCTTTAAGTGAGTTTTGCGTGCGGAGATGTAACGAGTGCACTTAGATGTTGTTAGAATTAGTGGACTGGGTCGTCCTGAAGTGGTTCGGCATTGGTAGATTCGGTGGCGCGCGTGTGTGTGGTAGCTTCGCAAGTTCTAAGTGACAAGGGTTCTACAACGATCTTCGACTATTGGTGGCACACTTTCTGCCCTCTTTCCGACTCCCGTGTCTTGCAATGACAGCGCCATCTCGAATGTCACGATGCTGTCATTGCAAGAAACGGTGCGAAGTGATACTAGTTTGGTGCGATAATGATGCTCTTGTTGCATCTTCAGGGTCGTGAAATGTGGATTTAGATGAACATTGACACTCCAATACGGGTGACACCTTAATCCACATCAACATCCCACGCAAGATTCAGCAAGATCTTCCTCACCATCGTCATCAAACGCATCACACTCACACTACATCCGCAAAAGGTGCAGAAAGTGTGCCTCCACCGTCCGGAACTCGGACACCGGCAACTCCTGTAAAACCACTGCTGGCACTGGGCCAGTGCAGGGGCGGTGGCACATCACAGCACAGCCTTATGCAACGATCGCGCGTCAGATGCGTCCCAGCACCATCGCCAGCAGGGCCATGCGCACGTACATTCCATACTCGGCCTGGCGGAAGTAGGCCGCCCGCGGATCGCTGTCAATCTCCACGCTGATCTCGAAGACGCGCGGCAACGGGTGCATCACGATCATGCGTCGCTTCGCGAGCGTCATTATCTGGGGCGTTAGGATCAGCTGTCCGCAGCACTGCAAGGAAGCCAAACAGAGGGGGGTTTTAGCAGACTAGGAAATATGCATGAGGGAGAGAGAGAGAGAGAGAGAGAGAGAAACAGCTAACCTTCTCGTACTCCTGCTCGCTCTCGAACCGCTCGCGCTGGATGCGCGTCATGTACAGCACGTCCGTGTCGGCGATCGCGGACTCGAGCGTGTCGAACTGGCGCTGCGAGATGCCCTTCCGGTCGACGTACTCGCGGATGTGGGCCGGCATCTCCAGCCCGGGCGGGCAGACGTACCGCACGTTCACGTTGTACATCGTGAGCAGCCGGGCGAGCGAGTGAACCGTCCGGCCGTGCTTCAGGTCGCCCGCCATCGTGATCGTCAGCCCGTTCACCGTGCCGATCTCCTCGCGTATCGTGAAGATGTCCAGCAGGGCCTGGGTCGGATGCTCGCCGACGCCGTCGCCCGCGTTTATCAGCGGCTTGCGGCAGTGCTGGGCAGCGCGCTGGAAATAAAAGTATAACACAGTACGAAAATACAAACAAACAGCAATTGTTATTGATTCTCGCTCGCTGCTTTGGCGCTCTGCTGAACGGTTCTAGTGGTGGGAGGATTCCCAATCGAATTAATTCAGAATGAATAAGAAAGGTAAGATCTGAGTTAAATCACTCATCAGGTAGTAACTCTTAAACGAGTCATTTAACCAGCGAACAATTTCGATTCACTGACACTGAGTTACTAGTTGAAGCGAAGAGATGAATCACAAATCATTTCAAAATCAGCATCAGTTGAAACATAAATGCGACAAGTAGGCGCCGAAAGTTAAATCACTGATCGATGGAAAGGATTTTTTAACTAAAAAAATGTAATTCACCACAATGAGCTACGATTCGGTAATATGGGGATAATTATTAATCGAGTTCTAACTTTCAACAGAGTGAATCGACTCACGAGCTATATAATTCACACACAGTGAGTTGTTGTTCCCACTCTTTGAGCTTGAACTCTGGAAAAACCTTAATTTCCGAACGATTGAGTCAATATAAATGAATTACTAAACGGAACGGATTGAGTTAATTCCTTTCTTGTAGATTCAAATCACGAAAGAAATGTTCTAATCACGAATTTCTTAATTACACTGTGAGCGCACAAGTTTAAGTAACGAACGATTTATCTCGCTACTCACTAGCTCACTCACTCACTCACTCATAGGAGCGGGTTGAGTTGATTCCTCAGGTAAATTTAAATCATGAAAGAATTTTTTTTTAGTTTTTACTGTGTGAGTTGTTTCATGCATTGAGGCTACATTCAAAAAAGTGTTTTATCTCAGGATTTATACGATTCACTATGATTGAGTGGCACATCACATTACTCTACAAAGAGTTAAATTCATTAAAATTCAAATAACGAAAGGGATGTTCTAATCACGAATTTTATGGTTTGTGGTGAATGAGTTGCTTTATGCATCGATATTTAACTCTCAAACGTTTGATTTTGAATCACTCATCGACAAATAACTCTACTGAACTATGTGATTGAATTCCTGTTCGAGATAAACTCTCAAAAGAGTTACGCAACAAATGTACACTTTAATTCATTAAATTGAAGTTACTATTTTTTGATGCAGACTGAATTGAATCAACGAAATTTTACTCTCGAAAGAATTGCTCACGGTTCCGGCGCTTAACTCACCGAGTGTAGGTTGCCCATCACCACAATCGGATAAATCATAAACAAAACAAATAAGTTGTTCGCGACACTCTGCACACTGCTACAGCCCACGGGAAAGACTTTGTACGTACCGTGACCGCACCGGGCAGTGGATGGCGCAGCACAACGACGTCCGCGTACCCCGCCATCACCTGGATGCTGTCCTCGAGCGTTTCGCCCTTTACCGCGGACGAGGACGTCTCGTCCACGTGGACGACGCGGCCGCCGAGGCGCTGCATCGCCGCCGCAAAGCTGCAGCTGGTGCGCGTGCTGGCCTCGTAGAAGATGGACGCCATCACCTTGCCGCGCAGCAGATCGTCCAGCGCTCGCTCCTTCGCCACCCGGGCCTTCATCGTCTGCGCCAGGTGGAAGATCTCGTTCAGATGCTCCTTGGTGAACATGTCCACCGTGAGCACGTGCCGGCCGACCAGCTGCCGGTCGCGCACCAGCCCTGCGGTGTGGATGCCGAGCGGCTCGAGCGGTCTGCCGCCGGCCACCGACTGGTTGCCGGTCGAGTCGCAGCGCACCCGGGCGGGCAGCGGCGAGACCGGCCGCAGCGCCGACTGCTCGCCGGCAAAGTGTACGCCGAGCTGCTTCACGTGCGCATTGGTGCCGTCGGGCGAGAGCAGCTGGTAGAACGCCTCGTTCGTCTGCAGGTCCGGCTCGAGGTCGGCCGTGCGCAGCCCGCCCACCCCGGACCCGGACCCGGCCGAGTGGTTCAGCGCGTCGATGCGCTCGATCGAGCCGGCGCCGAGCAGTGGCGGCTTGCCACCGTGCCACTCGCGCACGTTCTGCCCGTAGCCCGGGCCGACCAGCACCAGCCCGTCGACGTAGGCCGTCTCGCCGCGCAGCACCACGCGATGGACGCAGCCCTTCACCCGCCGGCCCGAGAACGGCGTCCAGTGGGCCTTGGAGTGTTGCGGCCGGTCCGGGATGATCCACTCCTCGCTCAGATCGATCTCGACGTACGTGTTCGGCTGCTCGGGCAGGTTGAAGATGCGGCGCGGGTTGTGGTGGAACTTGCTCACCAGCTCGTCCATCGTCAGCCGGCCGTCGGTGACGGCCGTCAGCAGCAGGGGCAGGATCGTCTCCAGCCCGGGGAAGCCGGGCGGCGGATTGTCCGACTCCTTCTCTTCGCGCGCGTGCGGCGCGTGGTCCGTCGCGAACACGTCCACCACGTCCAGATTGTCCCAGAGCGCCTGCTGGTCCTCGGGGCTGCACAGCACCGGCCGCACCTCGCCGCGGCCCGCCCCGATCCGGTCCAGATCGGCGGTGGACAGGAAGAGATGGTGCGGGCACACCTCGCACGTCACCTTCAGGCCGCGCTCCTTCGCCGCCTTGATCAGCAGTATCTCCTCCTTGCGCGCCACGTGGCACACGTGGATCGGCCGATCGGTCAGCGAGGCGAGCAGCAGCACGGCCGCCATCGTTTCGCGCTCCGCGTGCACACACAGCGGCGCCCGCTTCGGCCAGCTGGCCAGATGAGCCTGCCACACGGACAGCCCGTTCAGCCGCAGCGTGGTGAACGTTTCGTTCAGGTAGAGCTTGAGCCCGGCGGCCTGCGCCGCCAGTTCGTGCACCGTGCCGTAGTTGTTGGAGGACGCGCCGACGTACAGGGCGTAGTCGCACCGGGCCCCCTTCTGGGCCAGCTCGGACGCCTGCTGGAACGCGGCCCGGTCGACGATGGCCGGCTGCGTGTTCGGCATCGCCAGCACCATCGTGATGCCGCCGGCCAGCGCGGCCGCCGTCCCGGTCGCGAACGTTTCCTTGTGCGGGGCGCCCGGCTCGCGCAGATGCACGTGCACGTCGATGAAGCCGGGCAGCTTCACCATCAGCCGCGAGGACATGCAGTCGATGTGCGTCTTCATGGCCGGCACGCCCCCGATGCGCTGCATGGCGGCGACCAGCAGCTTCGCGCACTTCACGTCCGTCACGAGCGGGATCGAGTAGTCGACGGCCAGGCGGCGGGTGCGGTAGCCGTGCGTCATGAAGCAGGAGACGCGCCGGGCGCCGCCCCCACTCATCGGCGGGTTGATCACCAGATCGAACTGCTTGTTGGCGAGATATTCCGCCAGATGGCGCAGCTCACTGCCCGCGCCCCCATTGCCACCCCCGTCACCTTCCGACGCGGCGAGCGAATCGAACGTCCACTGTACGCTCTCGACCTGCGGAGTAGAGAAGTAAACGGAGAGAGAGAGCGTGAGCGAGATATAGAAGAAGAGAAGAGAGAGGAGAAGCGAGAAAGAGAGAGAGAGACAGACAAAGAGAGGCAGATAGGAGATACAGAGAGATAGAGAGAGAAAATAGAGAGAGAGAGAGAGAGACAGAGAGAGAATGAGAGATGGAGAGAGTTAAAAAGAAAAAGGGATGAGGAAGAGAGAGAGAGACAGAGAGAGAGAAAAAGAGAGGAATATAAGGAGGAATATTGATAAAGAACAAGAGATGTGTTGGATAAAGAGAGAGAAAAAGAGAGATAGAGAGAGAGAGACGAAGGGAGGAGTGTTTATAAAGAGATAGATAGATGGAAAGAGTGAGAGAGAGGCAAAGAGAGAGAAAGGAATGAATATTGACGAAGAGAGAGATATAGCAAGAGAGAGGTAGAAAGAGATAAACAAGGAAAGATAGAGAGAGAGAGGTAGAGAGAGATAAAGAGATAAAGATAAAGACATATAGAAAGAAAGAGAGAGAGATAAAAAGAGACATATAGAGAGGAATAGAGGAAGCAAAGAAAGGGATAAAGAAATAAAGAGAGACCGAGAGAGAAGATAAAATGACATAAAGAAAATGAAAATAGAGGGAGAAAGAGCGAAAGAGAGAATAAGAGGAGGAGAGAATGGAAAAGAAAAAAAGGATAGAGCGTGAGAGAGAGAGATAGAGAGAGAGAGAGAGAGAAAGAGAAGTAGATAAAGATATGGAGATATATGGAGAGTGTTGGAGATGTGAAAAGAGAGAGAAGGAAAGAGAGAGTAGAAAAGAGAATAGAGAGAGATAATTAATAAAATGAGTTAATGTATCATGATGACGTGCGCTGGATAAGCGCTTCGGCAGCGCCTCGTCATTAAAGCGTTGCGTTCTATTGGCCGTAAGCGTTTTCATTGCATTCGCATAAAATTTGCTACTTTTGATATGAAATAATAGCCAATTAGGACCAACGCTACCCTAGATGAATCGCACAACTAAACTTCTTCAAAATTTTGTGGAGTCATGTCTATTAGTTGTGAAGGAAATGATGATGAAGACGGTACAGATCATAGTTCCACCATTTCTTCTGCATGGGAACGAAAAGCACGAAACTATCTTGATGGTATTGCTTGCCGTCTATCTGCTCAAGGGCAAATGGGTTATCCGAAACACGACAACAAACGCTCCCGTTCGTCTGAAGATTTGGAGCACCATATGCTTGACATCCCGCTGATGGTTGAAGTCCATTAAGCGCATCGCATCGATGCCACACGCTTTGTAGTCTTTTTGTTTTTATTTTTTTAAAATATTTATAAACATCACAAATCATCATCACCCATGTGGTGAAGAAGACCAGGTCAATCTTGTAGGGAAAACTCTCGCAGTAAACGCGCCGCACAAGGGCAAACAGGGCATGGAGGCAATTAAAAATGAAAGCGATTAAAGAGGGAACAAGAAACATCGTGATAAATAAACAAATCATTGTAACCATCCAACGAACATATGTTTCCTTTACCAGTCCGTACCATTCCACAGTTTTACATGGTTATTTCTTAACAAAATTGAATAGAACACAGAATCCCTAAAGAACAGTGCAAACAGTTTTACAAAGCTTAATTTCAATACAGTAAATAAAAAATCTATGATGAAGTGTGCCCTCTCCAACTCCACTCCCACGAGATACTATAAGTAGATTTTTCCCACTATCAGATGCTGCTACCTTTTTGGCATGCAGTGTACATTGAGGGTGGTCTCGTTCAAAGTTTCTTATTTCTGTACTATTTTTTTCGCTCAAAAATATTGTTACGATTAATAAGTAGGTTTCTTATGAGATCAGCAAAAACATATTCTTACAGGGTTTCCCACGATTTATTGGTTGGTTCCCATCAATATTTGGTGCGTTCCCACGATTTTTTGCCGTTTCCCAGAATTTTTTGGTCCAATTTTATTGATATCCAATCGGAAAATACCAATAAATTATGGGAACGAACCGAAAATCTATGGGATACGATAAAAAAAATCGTGGGAACGCACCATAAAATCATGAAAACTGACCAATAAATCGTGGCCCTGCAAACCCTGCAAACAATACGAATACAGTAAAAGATTGATGACCACTTTGGATAGACATTCGCTACGACAATTCAACAAGGAACTACTCTCAGCTTTCACCAGAAAATTAACATAATTGCAGAATTGGAATGCCTTAACATCTTTTTTTTTTTTTTGCAAAAAGCGTAATTTTCAAAGTAGCTCGAGCCATCGTTGCGCATAAAGTCATTGAACTTTCATGGTAGGTTTTCCAATCAAGCCAATCTGATGGCAATGCCATAAAGAAGATAGTCAATAACGTTCCTTTATTTCAGAGAGACGAAAGCAGTTGCGTGACTCTATAAACAAAACATCCAACCGTTCCTTTACTTCGACGATCGTTCTGACGACCCCAAGTTTCCCTAGGAGCCAGAGAAGAATATCAAAATGTTGCTCTCAATGAAAATAAATGGTTTGTTTGCTCTAATTTACTCACAAAAACCCTTCTCAAGATGCTGTTTTGGTGTACTGATCACCTTTTTTTTGTAATTCTTAAACTCTCACTATTCTAAACAACGCATCTGAGGTTGAAGTTGGAGAAACCACTGTAGGAGTATTCGTTAAATTATTTGCAGTTGATGTTTACTCACAATATAAGAGAATTTCATCTTCACAAATCCACCAAATCCACCCTTAACTTCTTCCTGGGTCGATTTTTTGTTTTCCTGAAACGCTTGAGAATTGCGGTGAAAATATTGAACAAATAAATACATTGCGCTCGTAAGCTCTCAATAGCACCGTGTGCGCATGCTTTCTCCACTAATTACACCTCCACTTGGAAGCGTACCAAAAGAAGCGTCCAATTCCGCTTCTAAATCCCGGCTGCTCTCACGGGTCCATGGAATGAAGGGCCACTCCAGGTTGTCAGGTTGGCTGTACGTTTTTTTATTAACGCCCACCCACGGCATTTATGACCACATCCCATCTCCCGTAACACATGTACCTGTGCTTGATTGGTTGAAGCCACGGGGCCAACCCACGGCTCGCCCCGGTGTCGTACCCTAATCCCGTGAATCAATTTTCTTAAGTGCCGCATGCGGAACTGGTCGACCGGGCCGGCCGCTACGCTGCGCCCTCTTATCGACACCGATCGCCTCCCGGGTGACAATGTAGGGAACCTCGACAACCCGGGGTGCACGATGTCTCAATCATCGTAATTAAAATTCGCGAGACCGCGAAAACACCGCTCCAGGAGGACGCGCCTGCTAGCTAGAGTCATATGCATATCGTACGCTGGCCGAGGTTGTGTAGGGTCTTGTGCTGTCGAGTGCTCAGGTTCCTCCCGAAAGAGTGAGGTGGAACTCTTTACGTCAGATCCGTCCGACCGAAGCAAACAAAACCAACCAAAAAATAATGGGACAGTGCGTGAGAGACGAAAAGACAGCCAGGAAAGACCGAGAAGGATGACCGAGCCGAGCGATTGAAAATAAAAGTACTCTGGCACTGGCAGGCAGAGTAGGAACAACGCGCAGCTGTACCGTGGGGAGTGGGGCTGGAGCCCGGAGTGGCGTGCATATCGAAACGAGTGTCGATAACAGCGGGACAAAAACAAATTTCTCTCCCTGTCAAGTTGCTCTTCTGCAGACTCAGCGCACCACACTGGGCCGCGCAGAGAGAAAAGGAAAGAGCCGGCTGCCGTCTCCGCCCTCTGCGACAGAAGGAGAAGAAGAGATAGAAAGCACTCGGCTGCTTTAGGAGTAGGTGGTACGGGTTTTTCGCTGATAAGAGCGCCGTTCCGTAGCGCGTCTACCTGGGCCGAACCCTGCGCAATGTGCTGGTCGTCGGCTCCGACCAGACAGCAGCGGCACGCATCCGATCCCGAGCAGTGCGACGGTACGGTCACCACGTACTCAGGTACCGGCAGCCCTTGGCAGTGTTACCTTGGACTCGCTCGCGTGTGCGCTGTCGTGCTCCTCTTTCCCCGACTGCGCCGTGTGCCACTGTGCGTGTGTGTGTGTATGTGTGTGCGTCATACAGGGTTTGCAGACTGTGTGTGTGTGTGTGAGTGTGGAGGGAGGGGGTGGGGGTAAGCAGTGCATCCCAGCAGTGTCGTCATGTGGTAGCACCCTGAACACCCTCTTCACCAACAAGCAACTTAAAACGCCAACGACTCCATCCACCCAAAGCAAAGCCGAGGAAGGGGGCAGGAGGAAGGGGGGAGGGGAGTGTCCCTCGATCGGACGCAAATGGGCCGGTCCCAGTCGAAGGAGCAGGCGCCGGGTGGCAACAACCCGTGGGAGGCGGAGATGGCCCGCAAGCAGCGCCGCGAGCAGACCGCCCGCGAGCTGTCCAGCGAGCGGCGGGAGCAGGAGCGGCGGGCGGCCAAGGCACGCCAGCGCGCCGAAAAGGAGGCAAAGCGGCAACAGAAGAAGAAGAAGAAGAAGAAGCAGCAGCTGGAGCGGAAGGCGAGCGCGTCCAAATCGAAGCAGCGCAGGTCGAAGCTGGACGAGCTGCGCGACACCGAGCCGCCGCCGATCGTGCGCAAGTCCAAGGCCAAGCTGGAGGAGAGCGACTACGACTCGGAGGCGAAGCGGCGGATGCAGCACCAGCTCGCGTTCAACAGTGACATCTTCGTGCTCAACCAGCTGGTGCTCGGCGTCCAGTTCTACGGGAACTTTGAAAGGTAAGCGGGGCTTTTTTTTGGGAAAAGAAGAACTCCTTTCTCTCTGGGTTTAGCAATCCCTTGGCACAGAATTGTACCTCCGAAGTAGTTCTAGCAACCAACTCCAACCAACCTACCAACACCAACTCCAACACCTTTCAACCACTAGACATCTGTCTGCTCAACACATCTTGCAGAATCTCGCCAATATCCGGCTCCACCTGCAGTGTTCGTACTTCGGACACGTCGTGATGGGTCGGTCCTCTTTATTCTCCAATAGTTGCCTTCGTGGTCATCGTACCCCTCGGTATGCGTGTGTGTGTGTGTGTGTGCATCGTGGTCATCTCCCCCCTCCCGTACAGGTGCCGAACGCTTATCTTATGGAAATGGCATTGCATACGCGTCAAGAATGCGCAGCAGCAGCAGCACAAACATTCCAACCCGCCCGAAAAGCCCAGGATGACCGGCCGTGGCACCGTCGGCAGCGAAAAAGCAGCGCGGGCCTGTGGTGAGGGTTACAGCCAGCAGCCACTCCAATTAGCAGCTGGAGTTGGAGGCGGAAACATCGGTCAGATCACGCAGCTCGCTCGGTGGTCTCGCGCCCCCCCCCCCCCCCCCCGACGTGGTGTGGTAGCGATGGTGATAAGCAACCGTTGCTGCCGAAGTAACCGTCGATGGGTCGTTGCGTGGACGAGATGATTGCTTGTGTGATGACCGGTGTGATGTCACCAACCGTACCGGTCACTTATTCTAATTGATAACGGTGTGCAAATACAGCGGAGTGCGTTCGCGGTACGTCCTGCTGTGGGTGATATCGCTGTAGGCGACAAGAGCAGGGCCCTTCCGTGCAAGATATCGCTCATTTCTTTTCAAAAACATTGAGCTACAACAAGTTCGTAGAGAATCTTTTGGGCGTCCAAATAACGTCCTGGTTTGAGTGATATCGCCGTAGGCTTTAGACGATACAGCTTTCCATTCCCGTGGGTGATATCAGATATCTGGAAGTTTGAACTTCAATCGTTAACATTTGACCTTCGTGTAGTCTAAGAAAACTTCTCGGACCTTCTCGGAAATTTGACCTCCGTATAGTATAAGAAAATTTCTCGGACGTCCACTGTCTTTCCTGCTATGTACGATGCCGCAAAAGCTGTCGACGATAGAGCATTTGCTACTTTATCCTAATTCATTTACTAAATCATCCCAATTCATCATACGGATGAATGTCTATACTCCACTTTGACGCTCAATATTCGTTCTTCAGTGTGAGATATTGCACAGTCTCTAGGCAGCATAGCACTTCACCTTCTTTGAGAGTTATCAGGAAATAGAAATGACGATCTTTCAATATCAAAATCTGATCTCGAAGCAGGCCCAAAAAACCACTTGAACGTCTAATGCAATTCCTGCTGTGTGTGATAGGACTATGGCTCTAAGTAATTTAGTATATCCTTCCTTAGGGCATCCTTCCATTTGGATTTCCGATGCACATCCTATAATGTGTAATATTCCGTCGACTTTGAGCATAAAGTATTCTTCTTCCTTAGGGCATTAGGATTTTTGAGCTCTCCATTTCAAAATCTGAGCCCCAAGTAGATCTACTAGGACGACTGATGCACTACCTGCTGTGTGTGACAGTGCGTAAACTCTAAGAAATAGAGCATTTCCTTGGGGCATTTGTTGCTGTCAACTCTCAGATAAACACAGAATAAAAAAAAAAAACAAACCTTGAACACCAAGAAATCCACTCAACAGTCACCCCGTTAAACCAATTACGAAGGAAGAGTGTGTACTGCGCTGCAAACAGAACACTTCAGAGCAAGACACGATGACCGTGTCAAACTGACGTGTGTTTGCTTTTCCTTTCTATGTTGCCGCATCTGCCCCGGGCCGGGTAATCTACCCAGGGTAATCCCTTTGCCTCGCTAGAACAGATAGTACGCGAGCACTTCGGTTCGATTGCCCCGGTTACAAATTGAACATTATCGCTTCGAGTGTGCGAGAGTTCCGAAACCGTGCCGACATGTTTGACCTGATAAGACCGACCATGCGTCCGAAAGTGGGCAGCAGGAGGAGGCTACACAGCTCACATACTTCCGCTTTCCACCAGCAGCAAAAGGGATTGAGGTTGACCAGGTCATGTCTTTTGGGACGGCGCTCGCCGACTTCGCAGGTCGCGTGCTTGTATGAATGAAACTTCAGTACCGATCCCAAGGGGGGGGGGGGGGCGGGCACAGGATCTGACTCACACGCTGAATCGGACGGGACTGGCGACGCGTCATAAATCATTCCGCCCCGCGTGTACCAGCCTGACAGCTTCGATTGTTTAACAATCTGTAGCCCCGAGTTCCGACAGAGGAGCCGCCTCATGAAACGAGTGAGCCGGCTACAATGTCGTGAGCCGGGTTGTAACATTTGCCGATTTCTACAGATCGGCCGCCTGCCTGCCATTTGGCACACGACGTACACACACACACACACACACATATGCACACGGTGAGCATTGCTGCCGAACGGTTGGGGAGGGTTTATCATCAATCACCGATCAGATGTTTTGCTGTCGCGAGGAAGCTCAATGTCAGTACCACCGTGTCTGTTTGGGGCTCGGTGGTTAAGATGTGTTGAGCTACAAGGTACACTTCTACAGTGTGTTCCCATTCTATGGGTTCTGGGCCATGGGTGCTAACCTAATCAATTTCAGCCCGGTACACGCGGCCGCTTGTTGTCGGTACTTGCGGCAGTTTTCATTCAGATGATTCAGTTTCATTCACACAGGTGCCTAAAAATACCTGGACCACCCTGGAGGGAGGTGGTATAAACTCGAAAAAGTTTTTGGGGGATGTAGTGGGAACTCTCTCTCTCTCTGCAATCCACCGAGCTGAAACGGCACGGTGGGAAGCACACCTACGCTCCAAATTGGTACATCGTGCACCATTGTGGAATGTGAGAGCCTCCCGGGTGTGAGATAAGGTGACGAATGTAAAACCTAGCGCAAAGGCAGAGGCGCCAGCGAACACTCTCGCTCGGTTATCTCGACAATGACGCTTCGACTGAGACATCCAATTGCGTTCTGGCGCGTCGCGAGATTGAGAAGCCCGACCCGACCCCCCGAAAAATTCAAAACCTTCAATATCCTCATCGGACTGAGACATTCGGGCTGAGACTTTGTCGCTACTTAGCGACTCCGCGGCTGTGCCGTGGCTGGGTAGTGTCTCCGTTCTCTTATCTGCCCGAGTGCAGCGCATCGAGTGTACACTATCGTGCCATCACCGTCCAGCGCATTGGAAAAGTATTTCTTTACGTCATGATCTGATGGCTGAGGGAGGGTACAGATATCCCGGAACAGTCTGACAGCTAACGCTAGCCAGTCACACAAGTTTCCCTGGAACTCAAACCTTACTCTCACACTCTTCTGTTCTCCTCCAGGGAAATGTGGGAAGCGGTCGAGCGGAATCGCAACGAGGAGAACCGACGGAACGGGAAAACCTCGCGCCACTGCAAAACAGTCATCCTGCCCGACCGTCTGCTGGAGGCCGTCGACAAGCGGGTAAAGTTCTACGCCAAGTAAGTAGTCGCCCTTTGAGAAGATGCTATCCGCGTTCCCTGTGTGACCTCAGGATTGATGCTTTCTTGTTTGTGCCCCGACCAGACATGGACCGAATAAGAATCGCCTGCTGCCGCTCCACACGCAGACCTGCTACGTCGTGCACGACAACATCGAGATCACGAACCCGGGCGACAGCTCGGTCTACAGCATCCTGACGGACGCACCGATCTACAAGCTCGAGATCGAGGACGCGGTCGAGGACAAGCTGAAGCAGAGCGGTGTCGATGCCGGTGCGGTGCGGAAGCGGCGCACCCACTGCCACCACGGCTACATCAAGCTGAAGAGCGTCGAGTACATCAAGCCGAACAATCCGGCGCCCGCCCTGGACCGCATCCTGGCGTTCGGTGCCGAGCCGGGGCCGAGCGGGCTCGGCCCGAAGCTGCCGAACGGGATGGCGAAGGTGAACAGTCTCAGCGAAAGTGATACTCTCGAGGATGAGGATGACGATGAGGAGGAGGAGGAGGAAGATGACGCAGAGGAGGATGACGAAACGGGTGGTGGGCGGGGGGCGAACCGGTTCGCCAAGCTCAAGTACCGGGACAGCATCATGGTGAAGGCGAGCAACGGTGTGTATGGGAAGCGGCCCCAGTCGCAGCTGCTGCTCGCGAACGCCGGCGTACCGTCGACCTCGACCAGCTCCACGTCACCACCGAGCAGCGAGTACGACTACGCGTACATTACCGCGATCAACACGCACCAGCCGCTGAGCGTGATGCGGTCGGCCGGGGGAGACGAGGCGCCCGTCAGCACGACCGTCCTGCCGGACTACTGCATCACGACGATCTGCTGCCCGATCGAGGTGCCCGAGGGCTACTACAGCGACGACGAGTCGGAGGGCACCGACCACAAGCTGAGCATGTACCGGGGGCAGGGCGGCGGTGGTCCCAGTGGCAGTGGGAAGCTGCGGCACCAGCAGCACCACAGCAACGCGGAGTACACGACCGAGCGGAGACAGTACCTCAACTCGAAGGGCTTCCTGGCGTACTTCGTCAACCTGTTCCAGGACACGCTCGCGGCCGAGCTCGACATCTCGGCGGAGGATCTGCGCAGCGCCACCTGGAAGGGGGCGGTAGTGTACAGCGGGCAGTGGGAGATCGTCCCGGCCATCCTGTCGCCGTGGCCGCGGGAAGCGATCGAGTGGGTGCACCGGAAGCGGGACGTGAAGATAAACCCACTGACGCGGCAGAAGTTCCAGTGGCCGACGCAGCCGATGATCCAGAAGGTGAAGTCGTTCGGGTGCCACGTCATCCCGAGCGGGTACGCGCCGAAGCAGGGCCAGAACCGGCACCGGCAGCTCGAGTGGAAGATCGTGTTCCCCGAGGCGGAGCGGTACCTGGAGAGCTGCCTCACGGGGACGCAGATCAAGATCTACATGATCACGGTGCTGCTGCTGAAGACGTTCGTGGAGCCGACGCTAACGCCCGGGCTGAGCATGTTCGGGCTGGAGCATCTGCGGGCGCACCTGTTCTGGCAGTGCGAAACGAACTACGCGGCCTGGCCGGAAGACTACCTCGGCGAGGCGCTGCTGCGCTTCCTCAACGCACTGCTCGACCGGATCAAGACGCACACGCTGCCCGACTACTTTCTCCCTGCCCGCAACCTGTTCGAGAACGTGCCGGAGCGGGTGCTGGTCGAGCTGCACAAGCGCATCTTCCGCATCACGGAGAACCCGGTCATGCATCTGCTGATAGCGCTGCGCAACCTGAAGCTGCCGAGCGCCCGGCTCGCCTTCTACCCGAAGGTGCGGATCAAGCGGCTGTACTCCTTCCTGGTGATCGACAACCCGCTCAAGATCGTGAACCCGATGCTGCGCGACGAGGACGAAAACCTGGCGGCGGAGGACTCGGACGAGAACGAGGCGAACGAGCGGGAGATTGCGGTCGGCTCGATGGCGTACTACCACCAGCAGGAGGTGGAGTCGCGCCGCAAGCGCACCCGCATCGTGCGCTTTCTCGTCGCGGAGCAGCTGAAGAAGGAGCGGGCGGTCCAGCCCGAGCGGCGCCAGTCGGTGGAGTCGATCGATCTGACGGTAGGTGACGGTGCACGGTGGGGGGGGGGTTGAAGTAAACAACGTTGTTGTTTGTTGTTGAGTGTGTGTCTGTTTTTGGAGAAGACTCGTTGATGTTGAGTAGTTTGTGTTCAACTTTCAGTTCCTTCCGCTCAAGCACATGGAGAACCTGCGGCGTCAGCTCATCTACGGGCTGTTCGTGGAGCACTTCATCGAGATGGCGCGGGTGTCGGGCGGATTTCGGGCGCTCAACCAGGCGCTCATCTACCTGCGGCAGGCCGAGCGGCTGTGCAACCTGCTGGCGGACGACGAGGGCATTGAGGAGGCGCGCCAGTTCCTCACGCAAATCTACGGCCTGCGGCAGGAGCTGGCCCGGGCCAGTGCGAAGGGGGCGGACCGGCCCGCCCTGCCGAAGCGCACCAGCACGACCGAGCGGCAGCAGCAGCAGCAACAGCGCCGGAAGGTGTCAGTCGCCCGGCAGAACAGCAAACGGACCACCTACACGAACGTCCGGCCACAAACTTCGTCCGGTGGTGCGAAGCGTCAGCAGCAGCCGCAGCGCTTCTTCTCGCCCGACGATGAAGACGAGGAGGAGGAGGAGGAGGAGGATGAATGGGAAGATGTGGAGCAGCGGCGCCCGTCCCGCCGGCTGTCGGCGCAGCCTGCGGGCGGGCTGCGCAGCCGCCGGCCGTCCCAGAAGCACCAGCACCAGCAGCAGGTCAGCGTACAGATACACGCACCAAAGTCACCGGGGGCGGGACCGAGGCGGTCGGCCGCCGGTCCGCCCCGTTCGTCCGACGAGATCGACGACATCTCGCGGCTGCTCGGGAACGTTACGGTCACACCGAGACAGGGTTACCGATAGCTATCGGCGTGAATGTGCAGTAAGTGGAAGAGAAGGAGAGAGAGATGAAAACAGAGGCGTTAGGAACACTCCACGAAGCGGTAGGAAAACCCTTTTTCTGTGATAAATGGTACCGGGTTACCATGGTGACAAAGCGGGACAGCTGCCGCGCGGGTTCGGCTGCTGTCGGGCCGAAGTGTTGTTGTACTAAAAGTAACTGCTTGTACTAATAAACAAACAAAAATCTTACCACAAAAGTAACTGGTTGTTTGTCCCGTGAGGAGCTAGTTAGTGTAACTTTGTAGTTAGTGTAAGAGAATTCGAGGGGCGTGAGCGTTTTGAAAGTTTCTAGCTAAAGCACGAGGAACTGGTCGTTATTACACCCCACTACCACAAAAATAGCTTTTTTCAACCACGCTGTTTTGTGGCGTAATTTATGGAAGAAAAAATAATGTCAGCCAATCACATGCTAACTAATTTTGACAGCATTTTGGTGACGGATGATAACCAAAACAAATATCAAGTCCGTTCTCTGCACCTACCAATGGCGCTATAGCATAAATATCAAGAATATTTGTTGCTTGATAGTCTTCCTGTACCGGAGATAAAATACAGTAGACCCACACATAACAAGTTTTTTTTTTTAGTTTTTTTGTGAGACGATCAAATTTCAATGATGCTCCAATGCCCTTGTACACGCGTAACTCGGGCAAAGACAGCTGTTGGAATGAAGAAGTGGGTAAGAACACGCAAGAAACGTCAACGTAGAAGCACCTACAGTGATGGTTGAACCAATAGTGGTGATCAGATTTTCACCATGCGGCAGATCTTGGAGAAGATGGCTGAATACAGACAAAACGCATACTATCACTTCATTGACTTCAAAGCTGCATATGATAGCATAGCCAGGGTAAAACTGTATGACGCTATGAGCTCTTTTGGAATCCCGGCCAAACTGATAAGGCTAGTTAGTATGACTATGACCAACGTCACTTGCCGAGGGAAGGTGGGTGGAAAACTCTCAGGACCGTGTGTCTGTCTGATATTTTCTGATAGGGCTGATAGGGTCTGAGGCGCTAGAGAGGGCCATCCGCGACTCGAGAGTGGAGACTACGGGAACCATCTTCTATAAGTCAACCATGATGATATAGACATCATTGGTCTGCGGCTCTCCTATGTAGCAGAAGCCTATCAATGGATCGAGCAGGCGGCAGAGAACCTCGGATTGCAGATAAACGAGGCATGGCATGGTGACAACATCAGCGGGCCTGCCAATAAATAATCAGAATCTACGTAGGCGTGACGTGCAGATAGGTGAACGCACTTTTCAAATCGACCATTGCGATAGGTACGGCTGCGCTCAATTTCGACGCAGTGATTTTCAACACGTTGTTTTGTGATTGAAATATGTTTGGTGAAAACCAAAATAGCCTTGTGATAAAAACGAAAATAAATGCGTAGAATTCAAAATGTCCTGCATAGATCAGTTTCATGCCCGAAAACGACACAGAAAACGAAAAACAGCGCACGGGTTCACCCAATCAAAGCTTTGTTGTACAGGACAACCGCGAAGCTCAAAAATTAAAATGTCAAAAATCAATTCCGGTTATATTCGGTTTGTTTTTCGAAACGCGTCTTTTACCGCGCTGTCGGGTGTATTCGAACGAAGCTGCAGCACACATCACTGGTTTCGCATGGACATCACCAACACCAACACCGGCCGGACACGCGTCAGCACTAGTGATGGGTAAAGTTGGCAAAAATCCGGAGTCGACTCCGATCCGACTCCGATAAATTCGGAATCGACTCCGGAAGGTAGGTCCGCGCTGTAAGTCGTTCGGAATCGTCCGAAATCGCCCGGAGTCGTCAGAAATAGTGATGTGCTGTATGGAGCGCACCCACGACTCCGATCCGACTCCGACTATTGTCAGTTCGATTCCGACTCCGGAAAAATGGAACCACTAGATCCACCCGGAGTCGGAGTCGTTCTGAGTCGTCGGAGTCGTTCGAAGTCGTCCGGTGTCGGAGTTGCTCGGAGTCGTTCGGAATTGTCGGAGGCGTTCGGAGTCGTCCGGAGTCGTCTGGAGTCGAACGACTCCGACGAATCCGAGCGACTCCGAACGACTCAGAACGACTCCGGGCGACTCCGAACGACGCAGAACGACTCCGGGCGACTCCGAATCCGGACGACTCCGAACGACTCCGAATGATTCCGGGCGACTCCGACTCCGGACGACTTCGAACGACTCCGAACGACTCCGAACGACTCCGAACGACTCCGAATGACTCCGGGCGACTCCGGGCGACTCCGAACGACTCCGGACGACTCCGGATGACTTCGAACGACTCCGAACGACTCCGAACGACTCCGAAAGATTCCGAACGACTCCGGGCGACTCCAAACGACTCCGGATGACTCCGGACGACTCTTAACGACTCCGACTCCGGGCGACTCCAAACGACTCCGGATGACTCCGGACGACTCCTAACGACTCTGGGCGACCCCGGACGACTCCGTTCAACTCCGGACGATTCCGAACGACTCCAGACGATTCCGCACGACACCGACTCCGGGCGACTCCGAGAGACTCCGAACGACTCAGAACGACTCCGGACGACTCCGACTCCGGACGACTCCGAATGCCTCCGACAACTCCGAACGACGCCGAGCAACTCCGACTCCGGACGACTTCGAACGACTCCGACGACTCAGAACGACTCCGAACGACTGCGAACGACTCCGACTCCGGACGACTCTGGACGATTCCGGACGAATCCGAACGACTCCGAACGAATCCGAACGACTCCGGGTGACTTCAAACGACTCCGGATGACTCCGGACGACTCTTAACGACTCCGACTCCGGGCGACTCCAAACGACTCCGGACGACTCCGGACGACTCCGGACGATTCCGGACGAATCCGAACGACTCCGAACGAATCCGAACGACTCCGGGTGACTTCAAACGACTCCGGATGACTCCGGACGACTCTTAACGACTCCGACTCCGGGCGACTCCAAACGACTCCGGATGACTTCGGACGACTCCTAACGACTCCGGGCGGATCTAGTGGTTTCATTTTGCCGGCGTCGGAATCGAACTAACAATAGTCGGAGTCGGATCGGAGCCGTGGGTGCACTCCATACAGCACATCACTAGTCGGCACAGTGCAGTTCTGGTGCAGACATGTGAAGGTGGGCAAAATGCCACGCGAAATTTATCTACACAGACACCAATGCAACGCAACCCCTATCGGATCGCGTTTTACACATCGAACACACATAAACGTGTTTCCACGCTGTCAAATGCAATACCCGTACTTTGATTGCAACAGCCGGCCCGGCCGCACGCAAATTGCTCCGCTCGGGGACACGCGTAGAACTGTTATCGTGATTGTAGTGTTTGGTGCTGTGCCATCCAAGTGACACGTGTCAAGTGTGTGTGTGTAAGTGTTTTTTTTTTTTTTTTTGGTGCCGCTGCCTACTCACCTCAACCCCGTGCTCGGTGTAAAAGTCGCCCGTCCCCATCGACGCGTACAGCTTGTAGCCCATCTTCTCCAGTATGCGTATCGAGGGCAGCAGCTCCATTTTATGCTGTGATTGCGTGTGTGCGTGCGTGAGTGAAAAAAAAACCAACAAAAATTAGTCGCCAAAATCGAAGAAACATTAACCCACCCTCCCCCCCCCCCCCCCCACCATACCTTGTAGCTCCCGATGCTGAGCAGAATGGACTTTTTCGGCATCTGAAAACCGGTTGACATCATCGCCTTCAAGTAAGCCTCGTACCGGTTCTCGCCAAAGCACGCCACCTCCCCGGTCGAGGCCATCTCCACCCCGAGCATCACGTCGGCGCCGGCCAGCCGCGAAAAGCTAAACTGTGGCACCTTGACGCCCACCAGCCCCCGCCCGTGCATCACCTCCACCGGCTCAATGTCCGTGTGGCCGACGATGACGCGCGTCGCCAGCGCGACAAAGTCAAAGTCGAGCGTCTTGGACACGAACGGGAACGAGCGCGACACGCGCACATTGCACTCGATCACCTTCAGCTCGTTGTTCTTCGCGATCAGCTGCATGTTGAACGGGCCGGTCACGTCCAGCAGGTCGGCAATGTCGCGCGCAATCTCCTTGATGCGCTCCAGCGTCTCCCGGTTGAGGTCCTGCGGCGGCGTCACCAGCGTCGCGTCGCCCGAATGCACGCCCGCATTTTCCACGTGCTCGGACACGGCCATGCAGAGGATGACGCCGTCCGCCGCCACCGCATCCACGTCGATCTCCTTCGCCTCGATCAGAAACTTGGATATCACCACCGGATGCTCCTTGCTGACGTCCGACGCGTGCTTCAGGTACGTCTTGAGGTCCTGGTTCGAGTAGGCGACGTTCATCGCCGCCCCCGACAGCACGTAGGACGGCCGCACCAGGCACGGGTAGCCCACCTCCTCGCAGAACTCGATCGCCGACTCAAGGTTGGTCAGCTCCTTCCAGCGCGGCTGCAGGATGCCCTTCCGGTCGAGCTTGCGGGAGAACTTGAACCGATTCTCCGCACTGTCGACCGACTCGGGCGACGTGCCGAGTATGCGGGCCTGCTGCCGGTGCAGATCCATCGCGATGTTGTTCGGCAGCTGGCCCCCCATCGACAGGATGATTCCCGTCGGCTGCTCCGCGTCGTAAATGTCCATCACGACCTCGAACGAAATCTCCTCGAAGTACAGCCGGTCGCACATGTCGTAGTCCGTGCTGACCGTTTCCGGGTTGTAGTTCACCATGATGGTTTTGTGGTTGAGGCGGCGCAGCTCCTTCAGACACCCGACCGCACACCAGTCAAACTCGACCGAGCTGCCGATGCGGTACACGCCCGACCCGATCACCATCGTGTACTGGCCCGGGAACTCCACATCACTCTCCGTCGCGCTGTACGTCAGGTAGAGGTAGTTGGTCGAGGCCGGCCACTCGCCCGCCACCGTGTCGATCTGCTTCACGTACGGCAGCACGCCGTGCTCCTTGCGCTGCGTGCGCACCGCCAGCTCGGTGCTCTTCACGCACTGCGCAATCATGCGGTCGGAGAAGCCGAGCCGCTTCGCCTCGCGCAGCATCGCCGCCTCCGGCACGCACCCGTGCTCCAGCCCCTCCAACTCGACCGTGAAGTCAATGATGCCCTTCATCTTGCGCAGGAACCACCGGTCGATCTTGGTCAGCTCGTAGATCTGCTCCACGCTGTAGCCCGCCTTGAGCGCGGCCGCCAGCACGAACATGCGCTTGTCGGTCGGCTGCTCCAGCTCCTGCTCGTTCACCGGCTTCAGGTACGGGTCGAACCCGCTCACACTGTCCACCATGCGCAGCGCCTTCTGGAACGCCTCCTCGAACGTGCGCCCGATCGCCATCACCTCGCCGACGCTCTTCATCGAGCTGCCGATGTTCTTGCTGACGCGCGCAAACTTGGCCAGATCCCAGCGCGGCATCTTCACCACGCAGTAGTCGAGGCTCGGCTCGAAGCAGGCGGTCGTCACGCCCGTCACCGAGTTGCGTATGTCGGGCAGCGGGATCGCAAGCGCCAGCTTCGCCGCCACGTACGCCAGCGGGTACCCGGTCGCCTTGCTCGCGAGCGCCGAGCTGCGGGACAGGCGCGCATTCACCTCGATGATGTAGTACTCCTCCGACTCCGGGTTCAGCGCGTACTGGATGTTGCACTCGCCCACCACGCCAAAGTGCCGGATGACGCGGATCGCGGTCGAGCGCAGCATGTTGTACTCGCGGTTCGACAGCGTCTGCGAAGGCGCGACCACGATGCTCTCCCCGGTGTGGATGCCGAGCGGGTCCACGTTCTCCATGTTGCACACGGTGATGCAGTTGTCGTACGCGTCCCGCACCACCTCGTACTCGACCTCCTTCCAGCCCTTCAGCGACTTGTCGATGATGAGCTGGTTCGAGTGGGCGAGCGCTTGGCTCGCGAGCGCCCGCAGCTCGTCCGCGCTGCTCGCAAAGCCCGACCCGAGCCCGCCGAGCGAGAAGGCGGCCCGCGCCATCACCGGGTAGCCGATGCGGTCCGCCGCCTCCAGCGCCTCCTGGATGGAGTAGACGGCCGCGGACGGTGCGACCCGTTCGCCGATCTCCCCCACCCGCTCGGCGAACAGCTTCCGATCCTCCGTCTCGATGATGGAGCGTATCGGCGTGCCCATGATGCGCACGCCGTACCGCGCGAACAGCCCCGCCCGCTCCATCTCCACGCCGCAGTTGAGGGCGGTCTGGCCGCCGAACGTTAGCAGCACGCCGCCCGGCCGCTCCGCCTTGATCACCTGCTCGACGTAGTGGCTGGTGATGGGCAGGAAGTACACCTTGTCCGCCAGCCCCTTGGACGTCTGCACCGTCGCGATGTTCGGGTTGATGAGCACCGTCTGGATGCGTTCCTCCTTCAGCGCTTTGATCGCCTGCGACCCGGAGTAATCGAACTCACCCGCCTGCCCAATGGAAAGCCCGCCCGACCCGAGGATCAGCACCTTCTTCGGCCGCTCCAGCTCGATCGGGACGGGCGGCACAAAGCGCAACCGCTCGTTCAAGCGCTCCCGCACGGTCGGGGCGGCATCGAGGGCGGCCTGCGCGCCCCCGCGGTACTCGCGCACCACCTCCAGGAACACGTCGAACAGCACCTCCAGGTCGGTCGGGCCGGCCGTATGCTCCGGGTGGAACTGGACGCTAAAGTACGGGCGCGTCCGGTGCACGATGCCCTCGTTCGTGCCGTCGTTCAGGTTGGTGAACAGCTCCTCCCAGCCCGCCGGCATCTCGCTCGAGTCGACCGCGAACCCGTGGTTCTGCGACGTCATGTAGCAGCGGCGCGTGCCGAGATGCATGCAGGGCAGATTGTGGCCCCGGTTGCCGTACCGCATCTTGAACGTGCGGCAGCCGGCCGCCGTGGACAGAATTTGGTGCCCGAGGCAGATGCCGAAGATGGGCTTGACGGGCCCGTCGGTCGGCTGCAGCAGCGCGCGCAGATTGTCCACCACCTCCCGGCACGTCTCCGGATCGCCCGGACCGTTCGACAGGAACAGGCCGTCGTACTCGGCCGGATCGGGGCGTGCGTTCCACGGCACCACGTCCAGCCGGGCGCCCCGGCTCACGAAGCAGCGCACCTGGTTCAGCTTCAGCCCGCAGTCGATCGCGCAGATGCGCGGCGACCCGGTCGGGTTGTAGGTGCGCGGCTGCGCCAGCGACACCTCCGCCACCAGGTTGCGCAGGTTTTGGTTGCTAAAGTTGAAGCCCGCAATGGACGTCACGCGCGACTGCACAATCTTACCTAAAAAAAAAAAAAACAGGTAAAAAAGGAATGAAAGTAAAAAGCAGGCACCGGAAACCGAGCACACACCCTTGCCCACTCACCCAAAATCGTGCCATTCTCGCGTATCTTCTTCGTGAGCGCACGCGTATCGATCCCGCTGATGCCGGGCACACCGTGCCGGGCCATCCACTCCGACAGCGTCAGCTTGCTGCGCCAGTGCGACGGCTCGTCGCAGATCTCGCCCACCACCAGGCCCGCCGTCCAGATGCGATTGTTCGACTCGAAGTGGCGCATCAGCCCGCACTCGTCCAGGTCCGCGTCCGGGATGCCGTAGTTCCCGATCAGCGGGTACGTCAGCACCAGCACCTGGCCGTGGTAGGACGGATCGGTCATCGATTCCGGGTAGCCGACCATGCCCGTCTGAAACACGACCTCGCCGTCGACCGACAGCGGCGCCCCGAACGGGTGCCCGTGCATGATCGTGCCATCCTCGAGCACGAGCGAAGCCGTCGCCGGCCGGTACTCGACCGTCTCGGCCGCCTCAACCGGTGGCGGCTCGTCCCGCCGCTCGCTCTCCATCTCTTTCGGTCCCATTGTCGATCGCGTGCTCTACCTGCGGTTGGGTTGGAAACAGGAAAAGGGTTCAGTGGACGCAAGCCTTGCCGCACACACGCACACCCAACGAGACTTGTTTTTTTGATATTGAAGCGTGTGTGTGTGAGCGTGTTCAAACACGAAACGATAGCCTAGATTTCTTTCTTTTGCGTTTGGTTGAATGATGTGTGGAACACTTCCTTTTAATATTTCATTTGTTAAATTGAATAACACTTTCTTCCTTTTCTTTCTTTTTTTTCTGTCACTTAGTTGAAGATGGCATCTCGGGCACACACATACACACACAAATACGCACAAGCCCGATTTATCGCGTTTGCCTTAACATAACCGGCATGGACTCGATTCTCGCTCCACATCTTTCGGACAAACGCAAAAGGGGCTCGAAAAAAAGAGAAAAACAAAACTACACCAGCAATGGAGAGTTACTTTTCAAACTGCTTACGGAATGAATCCTTCAACCGATTTGCTGATTTGCCCCTTGAAATCCTTTAACGTTTTTAACTACGCTTCCAGTAGGATGGCGCACGTGTAAATGATCGTCAACACTTTTCTAACCTCAACCGGAGCGATTGTTTGTTTGCTGTTGATTGTTTTTTTTTTCTTTCTTTCTTTTCTGTTTCTCTCTCGTCAATTTCACACATGTGCGTTTTGGGCAAATACTGCACCGTGCGCAGGAAAGAGACAGGATCACACCTAGATGTGGATATGATTGTGGCTGTGGATACCCCATACATTTCGACGCTTATTGTTACTGCTCCAGCTAGACAAAAACCGGTTTGCTTCATATGTGGACAACATGGTCGCTATCAAGGACAGTGTAGGAACGAGGTCAAGTAATATATAACGATTTGACAAGTAGTCAAAAGTTCGTTATAGGCAGTTTGACATCTAAGAGCCCTTTACGATTCAAATTTTAATTCTGATACAAATGATAAATCGGTCTGATCATCAGAAGAAAATTGTAAATTGATTTTTGAATGTCTTTTAATAATGGTTTAAGGCAGTGGTCTCCAAACTACGGTCCTCGAGAGCCTATTATACGGCCCGAAGCGACTTTTTAAAGGTTTAAATTAATGGTTAATTATTGACTATTTTTAAAGAAAATGTAACTGTTGCTTTTGAGAGACGTAGACCAAGCTTAAATGATAGAAAGCTGCAGAAGTTTTGTACGTTATGTTAGCATTTTCTTATATAGATGAAATTTAAACGTCCGCATTAAATACAAGCAACGGAAAAATGGCCCTCAACACCATTATATGTGAGGCAATGCGGCCCGCGAACCCTGGAAAGTTTGGATACTCCTCGGTTTAAGGGTTTGATGAAATTTCAAGGGCATTCTGCTGTCAAATGGTATCCAAGATGGCCAAACTGATTTTGGCTAATACTTTACCTCGTTCCTGCACCGTCCTTGGTTGATATGATATATGAAGTTAAGGTCCAGAGGCAGCTAACACATGCGTGGACACGCAACGACGCACACAACGTCAGCATCTGCTTTTGATAGGGGCTCCGCTAGAGATGGGCCACTTCGGGCTGGTGATGTTCGGTGATATTCGTGGAACTTTTCCGTTCGGGTATTTGCTGTCAATTTGGGTAATATTTTGACGCTCTTTCAGTTTTGCTCAAGCGCGCACGTGGTTTGGTGCTGGATGGGCTGGAAACCACTGGCTACATGTAGCCCTTCCATTTCATTTTGCAGCTCAGCACAATCAGCATCTCGACCATGTGTTGCATTGAAACAAGCTTGTAATCAAAACTTGCCATCACGACCGTATCTTCTTCGGTTTCCCTCTGCTATGGTTTTAAAAAAATCATAAAGGCACGATTTACGTGCTACTTTTACGATCTGTGGAGTGGTTAACATGCCGCAATGCCAAAGCGCGCCATAAAATCCGGTTTTTTTCCACCGGTGGTCCTTGTCAAGCAGTTGCCAGACGACAAACACCATGAGTGTTTTGTGCAATAAAATACAATGTGTACTTTGTAACACACTTTGGATTACACATTATAGCTTCAACGTGTTTACATTCGCAATGCCTTATCTCGTGGATCAGCTGCTGGTCAACAGGTCAACGGGCATCCTTGCATATGGTGCTCCTGCTGTCCGTAAGCTTGAAGCGAGCGAGATGAGAGCAGGTGCAAAGGTGACCGTTGTTGCAGTCCGTCTATTGTTGCAGTTGGTCGTCGTTAAGATTTGAACGCATTTTGACAACTCCGTGCGACGTATCGCTGATGCGCAAAACAGACCGCGTGGTCAGTTTGTTTATACAGCCTGCTTAAGCGATATAGGTCACAATGTAAGCGGACGGCATGGCTTGTACATTTGCATTAGCTGAGCGTAGACATTTTAACCAAACACTTGCATAATTATTCAGCACGCATATATGCACAAAGGTAGGATAGCATGAACGTTTGAATAATTGCAAGAAACTTGCAATTAGTTTTGCACCAAGCACTGTCAAACATCAAATCAAATACAGCGTGTAACAAGCGGGTGCGGTGTATCTAGGGCCGATTGCATCGTTATAATGTTTAACGAAACTTCTATTTTGCTCACAGTATACCAGTGTTCGGGTTGATGGTGCCGCGGGTCTTGATTGAAGAACGTTGGCTGTGGTTTTTTTTTATTGGTGTGGAATCTGCAATCGAAAGCGTTAGCGTTTAATCGTTTGCCCTGCACATGTCTTTAAAGAGCCTGCCTTTAAAATTCAACGAGCAAAACTGGAGTGCTCTCGCAATGATCTGTGCTGGTACACGCCCAACACAATTATGTTGCTGGATTTAGAATATTCCCAGAGAGTGAGCACTCATTCCTTGTCTAGGTCAGGGGTCTCAAAAGGTACGACCCGCGTTGTTTATGGAGCAATGCGGCCCGCGAGCTGAAAAGTCTGGAGAACCCGGCCATACTGAGCAACACTCACGAAGCTCATCTCACTAATCAACACTCATCTTAAAGATGAGAGAAGTTTGCAGTCTGTTATCTATTCTGCCAGGTCAAGGAACATGCCTCTTCATTTCTTTTAAAATTTTGTAAGAATGTTTGCTCCGTGCTCCATTCTATTCTGTCAAAAACGTCTGTCATTACCTCTTTATCTACGCACTCCACACACTCCATACACAGCGCCGTCGATCGCCTTACTTCTTCTTCTTCTATTTAGCGCGTAACGATCTACGCGGCCATTCATGCCGGTCTATACTACAAAATACTTTCAAGACTTATCAAATACCAAGCGGGTGTATAAGTCAAGTCAGTCCCTTTGCTACGGAGGCGACGGTCCAGGGTTCGAACCCACAACGCGCATGTTGCTAGGTCGTGCGTGTTGACGACTGTACCACGGGACCGCTCTCTTTGTTTAGACGTTAGTATAAATTACGCTTACGGATACAAAACGCTTCCACTGGATGCAACGTTACACGGGTGTATCTGCCACACTAGCACTCGTGCGCAACCGTTTCACGATATTCTTATTAAAACACACTATTCAACCGTCCCCACACCACGCAAAGAACTGTAATAGATGTGCTGTATCGAATAAACCATAAAGTCACTACTTCAACCAGACGTTATCGAAGCGTAGCCTATTTAATCAGCTTGAGCAAGCACAACTATTAGTCCATCATACGCATATACCCAGTGGGACTTGGCCATTTAACCAATACATGTTCCGGCTACACACGTGTGTATGTGCAAATATCGATTTTTCAATTAGCTACATTAAAAACGGGAATCCACCGTTGGTTCTCTAGTTTATTCTACCGGTATGACGCAAATGTATTTTCCCGCCATGTTTTACTACTTTTTCTTGGAAATTTCGGACTGTCACTCAACAACAACAACAACACGCATCCAGTAACAAGCATACAAAAGAATTGATTTATTGTGCAAACAGGTGGAAACCTCCAGAGTGGCCGCCATTACACGATGCTTGATTACAACAACTAAATACCATCCAGTACTTTCGATTCGTTTTTCAAACAATTTACGAACGCAATGCGGCGCCGCTCTGGCAAACGCCTGCGATTAGCTACACTATCCGTGCGGCGTTGGCGGGCATTGCAATGTAATCGCCCGCAACCGCTAGAGCGCTAAATATGAGTAAAGATGATGTCGTAACACTAAAAAAATCGTATTGCCCATACCGTACCGTTCACACTCTACATACATACATACACATACACACACACATGCATACCGTTGATCCACTTTCTTCGGAGCTATACGCACGCTTATCTAGAACGGTCTAAGTACGAGGGTTAATAAGATAAGAAGGGTAAGTACAAACAAACCAAGCTAACAAAGCTGCCCATGGCCAACTGCGAGGGCACCGAGGTATCCGGGTGCGCAATAGAGAGAGAGAGAGAGAGAGAGAGAGAAGAGAAAATGCTGTCTCCTTCGGCTCCGGCTTCTCCTTTAATTGCCATATCCACAGCAAACCATACACTCCAACGCAAACAGTTCTTCAGCCCTGCTGCGCACGCGTTGCGTCCGCACGAGACTCTGCAATACTGCCGAGCGACGTATCGCCACTTCCTTTTATACACAAAACCGAAGCGCACTAGAGATGGGAGTTTGCCGGCGGTTGACAAGTAACGCAAAGAGTAACTAGTTACTCGAGTTGGAGCGGAGCGAGCTGCTCAAAATAAACTAGCCTAAGTGAACGGATGTGGATGGCTCAGGTCCACGTGGAACTGATCCCCGTGGTGATGCATTGTTAACGGTGACGTAGAGTTTGTGTGATGTCATGTAGTCTAATTACTATTTTTTTGGAGAGTGGAAAATCCATCTATCGTATCTATAGTATATCTCTGCTCTCTCTGTAATGCATAGTTTCTCTCTCTCTCTCTCCCTTTCTTGCGGATTTCAGCATGCAACCAGATGCTCCTCTATATAACATGGCATACATCAAACACCTGCAAACGGTCTAATCTCTGCAAAGATCTTTCTATCTCGCTGTCACATTTGACAGATGCTAGATCTGCGAAGATCTCTCTGTCACATTTGACAGCTCCTACACCTCCTTCTCCAAGGTACAAACAGATAACACACTCACATACACACAAACATACACACATATACACATACACATATGTATTCAGTTGACTTGTGGCAATCGTTATCACAAAGCTGTTTACAACACTTGACGGCGAAGTGACTCTCTTATCCCTTTACATTGCTAATCTGTGATTTTTTTTTTTTGTTCGTGTTTTTTTGGTTATGTGTGAATGTTTGCACCTCTATTTCTATTTCTCGCTTTCTCTCTCTCTCTCTCTCTCTCTCGCTCCCCCTCACGTCACCGTGGCGGAGATCGTGTCCCGTATCCAGGGCGTGTTGGGCGTAATCTTGTCGTACATCCGGGGCCGCTCGATACCGTTCGGGGCGCAGGCGATGCGCCACGAGCTAATGCCGACCAGGGCCCAGCGCCGATCGCTCGGCAGCAGGCACACCACCGGGCTGCCGGCAAACTCCTCCTCGCTGCAGTCCTGCTTGTGGTAGGCCGACTCCGCGCACATGCTGTTCACCGTCGCGATCGAGATGTTCTCGCACGGCGACATGTCGATCAGCTTCAGCTGCACCCGCTGCAGATGGTCCCGCTGGCGCGACCACCCGAGCGTGTTGCAGTTCGTCCACTGGCTCTGCTTGCCCAGCTTGGTCGGCTGCTGGAGGAACCCAACGCCACCGCCCGGCGCGCCCACGTTCGCGGCACCGCCCGAGCTGATGTAGTTCAGCGCGGAGATGTAGTTGTTCGTTTGTGGGGAGTTGGCGGGCAGCGGATAGGCAGCCGACGGTACACCCGCCGACGGTGGTGACGGTGTGGGACGGCCCTGCACCGGCCCGACGGCAGCCTCCGCCTGCGGGATGTGGTACTGCTCGTCGGCAAAGTCTGCGCTGTACTGGTTGACGTACTTGGCCGCCTCGTTCAGGTCGCCGTACTCGTCCGCCGCCAGCTCGTCCTCGCCCGGCATCTCGAAGTACTGCCGGTACTCCTTCAGCTTGCGGCCGACCACCGCCTTCGCGGACTTGCCGCCGGTCGAGTACTTTTCCGCGTGCGGCGTCGGCGTCACGCTGTTGTCGCTGCGATCGATCGTCTCCTTGAGCGGCAGATCGGGCAGACAGATGGGTCGCACAAAGTCCGAGTAGACGACGGGCGTCTCGAGCCGTACCATGGCGGCGGTGCTGCCCTCTACCGGTGACTTCACCATACCGATCTGGAAAGCAAAACCGAGAAGATGGCGCGTTAGTAACATTAAGTATTAGCAGCGGAGTCACTGCCAGCCCGCTCATCTTACAATACGACGCCGCTGCGTCCAGGGTGCGTTGGAGGAGAGGCGCACCGCCCCAAACACCGCCATCCACGTGGCCTTTGCCTGGCCCTGGAAGCATGATTCCGTCGTGAGGACCCAATCTTTTGAAACCTGTATAGCGTAAACAGACCAAAACAAAGACTCAGATTAGATATTGACCCACGAATCTTCCGACGAATCTTCGCCACTTACCAGCGTGCCGTCGCAGACGTGCGTGTCGGCCCGGAGCAGCGCCACATGCCACGGCCAATCGCCCGGCGTCGCCATCTTGGATAGGCCGATGTTCTGACTCGTGGGTAGCGTCGACTGCACGCCACACTCCAGGTGGCTGCAGGCGACGTACAGCGACTGCTTGCTCTGGCACTGCGTGCGCACGAACGAAATCTCGGACGCGCGCGGATCCAGCACGCGCACGTAGCTCGTGTTCGGCTCCGTGTCGTTGCGTATCTCCGAGTAGTCGACCCGCTCGTACCCGAGCGCCTTGCACAGCGACTCGGCGACGGTGTTGCGCACGTACTCGTTGCCCTCCATCCCGACCGAGCACAGCTTGCCGGTGGTGCCCTTCTCCGAGAAGACGGCGTAGCCCTCCGAGTAGAACCGTGGCCGGAATGGGACGATCGGTGGCGGGAACGTCAGGAAGCTTACCTGGGGCGAGATGGACACTGGCAAGAAGAGGAAAAGGACACTGTTAGATGCTGTGCTACCATCCGGACAGTCCAGCTTGCCGTCGCAGCGGGCATTGCGGGCGTAGCAAGCACGACTTCTTCCGCAGGAGATCGCCCCGTACGCACAGAACGTGCACGTGTTCTCGTCCGACAGGTCGGCACAGTCAGCTACACCGTCACACAGCCTCGACGAGAGCGCATTTGCCTGCAGCTCGCCCGTGCAGCCCGGCTTGCTGTGGCACGACTGCACACCCGTCGATTCCGGGAAGCGCTCGCAGTCCAGATAGCGGCGCAGCCGCTCCGGCAGCCGCTCGCCGCAGCCCGCCCAGAACGACTGGCAGTACTGGCGGCAGACCGTCCCAGCCGTCGGCTCCTCGATGCTGCGGTACTCGCACGGTGGCTGCAGCAACCGGCAGATGAAGTCGAACGCCTGGCGGAAGCACTCCGCATCGACCAGCTCCCGGAACGAGATCAGATCCGCCTCGACCTCCTCCAGCGAGCCGTGGCCGAAGAAGTTCGGATAGGTCGTGACGTTGTACCCGACCGACCGGCAGTAGCCGAGCCGCAGCGGCTCGCACTTGCGCGGGGGCCGTGCGGTCGTGACGATCTCCACCGTCACCTCATCCTTGCCGCCGAGCGGCGAGGAGGACGTGCCGACGATGTCGTCGCCCGTGCCAGACACTTCCTTAATTACCAGGCTGTTCGGATCGATCGTCAGGTTGCGGAAGTACTTGCGCTCCTGCCCCGTGATCTCCTCCAGCAGGATGGAGCGCAGATCGGCCGCCGACACCAGCTCGGCGTACGGGTCGAAGTAGAGCGCAAAGTATAGCGTCAGGTCACCCGGTTCTTCGTTGCTGTGTCGGGAAAGGGAAGGCACGCATGCTGAATGTCTGGAGGTGGAGTTCAAGTGCGCTCAGATACTTACCCATCCAGTGCAAGAATTTCGCTTCCCTCGAACGGTTCGCGCAGGTCCGACCGGCGCATTATGAGGTTGATGCGCTCCCGGTAGTCCCGGGCTCGGTGCTGGAAGCGTAGCGTGTTCTGATCCGCCAACTCGGGCGTCCATCGGTCACCCTCGATCACGCGCAGCCGCGCCCGGAATATCCGATCCGGCAACGGTTCCGGCCGCAGGTACGTGTCTGGGAAGTTGGGAAATGAGCAGAGAGCAGAGTTTGCATCAAGTTGGAACATCTCTGGAGCATTCAAAGTGTACAACCGCAAGACCTCACTGACAGGTTGGAGAAGCGGAACTCCAAAGTGTCTCCACACGGGGCAAACTAGTCTGCAGCACACATCCGCAGGTAAATGTGCCCATTAGCTAGACACTGATCGCAAGTAAGGAAGCCTTCCATTACCAAGGCTTTTAGTCCGCGGTCTTCTGAGATAAACTGCGCTCTGGTTTGGGTCATCACCATTATTTCAGGTGCCTCCGAGCGAAAGTGAAACAACTTCCGGGAGGAGTTTGGAGCTTTGGGTCACGTTGAGAGCGCAAATCCGAAACACAACCTGCAAACACTACCCTCATTAGCTGAAAGATGGCGTGAAAGTGGTTAGCGGACTCATCCTCGCCTACCCCTGTATCATCATAATATGGCTAACACGTAATGTACCCATCATCTGTAGACATTCTATTAGTTTTGGAGCGCCGGAAAAGGCTTACCCGAAAGAAAAATAAATAAACAAAACCCCTCGTAATCAATCTTCCTGACTGGAGCTTACGGGATTACTTTTAGAGCACCATCTGTGCGGGTTATCAACCTCCCTTCCCTTATGATGCTGACGCAACCTGCATCTCTCAACCCTCCAGGTATTCCACGTCGGGAGAGATGAGCAAAAAAAAAAAACAATAAAAAAGCAATTAGACACCATCCCGCTGGAAATGGAAAGTCACTTTTCACTTTCCCCTCCCAGCCTCCCTGGTCGCTGTGACTTTTCCAGAGTTACGTACCATACACACACACGCATGTGCGCATCTCCAATTAGGAAGTGCAAATAAAAATATGAGACGCGCATTGATCCGCCGCGTAAGACGCATTGTTTGTGTACCGAAGCGGCGTTGTTGCCGCGCGTTTTTTTTTTTTGTTCCCAGCGCTCAACCTCAATGGATTTGCCGCCTATTGTCGCGAGTTTTCGACCCCTCCCACCATGGCTACCGAAGAACGCCAGCCGTGCGTGTGCGCATCTACGGCTGCTTCTTTACGTAAAAAGCCGTTTCGGTTTACAGTGGCAGTGCCAGAGGTCCATAAAATCAAATTATGCCCATCGGCGGAGAGAAATTCCCGTACCCAACGGCACCCATTTCACCCATATAGCAAAGCCGGAGCAGCATTTTGGCACTGGGTGAACCACACCACACCAGCGTCTCGTGTAACTCGCAACAGAAACAACGCGCACGTTGCGCGCGCAGGCAGCAAAACAATCGACTTAATTGAAAGTGTTTTGTGCCATGGCTGGCTTTTAGCGTGTTCTCTACTTGTCGCTCTCTCTCTCTCTCTCTTTCTCTTCGACACAAAACACGTAGGAACTCTTTCTTTCGTTGCCGTTTTCTCACATTCCTGCGCGATGAGCGGCGAAATTCGCAAACGCACTTACTTTCTTCCACGACCTAAGCCCGTGAGAGGCCCCACAAGCTGCGCTAATGGGAGCTTGTTAAGGTGGTGGTACTGTGGGGGTGTTGTGGGGGTGTGTATGTTTACGTATAGAATGTTTTCTCCGCCGACGTCATCACAAACACACAATGGTGCCGTTTTGTTTTCTGCATGCGCGGCGCGCCATCGAATGTTCTCATTCGTCAAAGTAGCTTATGGAGGCCTCGCCAGGCCACTTGCTTTTGCTCGGTGTATAACAAAGAAAGTAGTTGTGCTGTTGAGTGGGAAGAGAGGGTTTTGGTGGGTGTGCAAATATGTGCCCCTTACATGGGCAATAAATCTCTTGTATGCGGTGGTGTGCAAGCGTGCGTGCATTGCGTTAAAAAAACACAAATTGTATTTTGCACGCGCCCATCATGACCACACACCCACACAAGAGAGTCAAGTGTGTGTGGGGGTTGTTTAACTCATAGTAAGCTATTCTTCTTCTTCTTGTGCTAACTCTTCAGGGAGGTCTTGTTTATCCAAGAGAAACTGTATGCGGGGGACACAACACGATGTATTAAAAAGTTCCTACAAACACACTCCAGTGTAGGCTCGAACCTGTGACTTTTGCAAACTCAGCTAAAGTCCAACGCTACCTTCCCACTAGACCACCCGGCAGCCCCAGCACGGTGACAGCAAACAAGCCTATATAAACGCTTTAACCGTGCAACATTACTTACAGCCAACGTAAACGATCGCACCGGCGCACAGCAGAATCAGCAGAAAGCCGGCAATCAGCGCACAGCCACACTTCTGGTTGTCGCCGAGCTTGCGGCGCGTAAACCGTATGTCGGAATCGCTCGACAGGACCGACTCCGCCCGGCTGCTTTTCGCGTGCATTGCCCCCCGGCTGTGATGGTGGTGATGATGATGGTGGTGATGATGGCCGTGCCCTCCGTTCGCCGCCTTCCCGCCCACCCCTCCGTTCTTGTGCTTTCCTGCACCACCGCCTCCACCGCTAGTGGCGTTGGAGCTGTCCGAGTTGGAGCGCAGCTTCCGGTCCTTCTTGAGGCTCGCGTCCAGATCGGAATCGAGCGCGGGCGGTGGCGTCCCGGTGCCAAAGTGATGACGGTGCTGCTGCTGCTGCTGTTGCTGCTGTTGCTGTTGCTGCTGCTGCTGTGTCGCTAGATGCATCCCGTTGTGATGTGCTTGGGCTAGATGGGCAAGGTGTTGCTGCTGCTGCTGCTGCAGCTGATGGTGATGGTGATGGTGGTGATGGTGACCGTGCGAAAGCCGATCGTCATCGTCAAAGTAGGAATCGTCATCGGGCGGCGGCGGTGGCGGCAGGGAGTCGCAATCGTCCGACTCGGGATACTTTGTGCCGGGTTTCTGTGGGAGGTGTGGGAGGAATGAAAAAAAAAAACGCGTTAGAATTTGCGCATCTCATCTGCGTTTTGTTGCCTCGACGCCTTTGAAAATGGAGCGCACACCCAAAGGGGCAGGGTGCGCATCTTTCCCATCCCAGGGCTGCAGGTCATTCATTCCTTGTGCGCAGTCAGCGGTCCAGAACGGGCTGCAGAGAGGAAGGAGGTGGGTGGGCAGCTCGCTAAACAGTGCGCGGTTGTTTGCTCTCGCGGCCCCAACACCCAACAACCCCAAGGTGCCGGTCGCACCTGACTGACTTTCCCGCTGTGAATGGCCTGGATGGAAGATTCTCAGCAGAAAGGGCCAAGCTTCTGTGTGTTGCTGCAAACACAAAAGGCTAGAGCTTTTGTGCTTAGAAAAATGTTGCATACAGTTTACGCTTTCTAGGCCTCTTACGAACTGTCTTTTTTGTTTGTTCAAGGTCTCGCTGGTTCTACCCGAACTAGTCACGGTCCGTTGCGTTGCGGTGCATGATTCTTTCTGCCCGGGGTACTTGCGATACTAGCCGTCGCTCAATTAACTTTCTCTCTCGCCGCCACCAACGATGGTGGAATGTGTACGGAGCTACGTGGGCCTCTCGATTCTAACAATCCGCTGACAGATTACAGCCGAGCCGAGCTGCTACCGGGTGCGTACTGCATTTTGCACCACTGTCACGCCTGCGTGCGCTTGCTAATCGATGGGCGCGCTAATAAGCCGCTTCGAATCGAATCCAATTGTACCCTGCTGCCCTGGCCGTGCCCATGTGCCAAAGCGCGACGCGAGGCAAGCTCTCGATCGTCTCGTCTTGGAGGAGATTTCAAACCGTTGCGCAAAATCGTTTCGCCAGTAACGCTCGCCAACGGAATGGAGAACGAGCCTTTTGTTTTGTTAATCTTTTGCCTTTAACAGCTTTAACCTTTACCGCGCGCTACAAAGAAAGCATGTCCAATGCGGAGGGCTGCTAAATAATCGGTAACATCTCCATGTTCGAACTTCTGGAACTGCCTTCTGCTCCAAAAAAAAAAAAAAAAAAAAAAAACACCCAACCGAAAGCAAAAACCCAAAATTATGCGAAGGAAATTTCGAACGAAATTTGCCCTGCCAGGTGTGGGGGGTTTGTTTACCGCGACTTTGTTTAATGCCAAAATTATGCGTCCCACAAGGCACAAAGAAGACATGGCGGGACACATGGGGCCGAGGGCGCCAATTACAGGGTTTTCGAGGATTATATAGACATGTTCAGCGAGTTGTAGATTCGTTCAGGCATATAATAGACTCGTTCAGCGAGATATAGAATTGTTCGGAAGTAGGCGTAGACATATTCGGTTATACTGTAGAGCTGTCACTTTCGTACCCCTTGGACTGCGGCTTGGATCATTCTCAACAAGAGGTAAGTTTTCAACAGTTTTCGAAAAAATAAGCTTTTTTCAACTAATTTATGTATTAAACAGCTTGGGGAATGATTATTAGCTACTTTTAGGACTTTTAAGAATGAAAAATTGAACCCTGCGGCACAGTGTGTAAACAAAACAAATGACAACACTACAGAATTGCTGAACTTGTCAACGCCTGCTTACGAACAATTCAATATCTCGCTGAAAGTGTCAATTATATGCCCAAACGAATCAACAACTCGCTGAACATGTCAATAATATCATTAAAAACCCTGTATCTCGTTTCTCCACAATGTATCTCCACGACTTTCTTGTGCGCTGCCAGCCCGAACACTCTCTTACAATTCACTTTCGATATGCAAATGGTGGCTAGAGGCTAATAGGGTCCGAAAACACGAAAAGCGAAAACGGAAGCGGGCATTGTAACACTCAGCTCGCGGTTTGAGAAACGGGCGAAAGGAGCTGTCAATTTGTCACCTTTATGGGGCGGTTTTGGGTAGCAAGATGCCGTCATTGCCGTTCGCTAGGGGTTCGTCGCCTGCAGCAAGGACGCGTTTCGTCGGCTTCGCGTAGCAATAAATTATTGTTTTATATATTTTTTTTATTATCTTACTTTCTTTGATGCAACAACACAGGTAAAGGCGTGTTAATCGCTCTGAAGCGGTCAAGCATTGAACCGTAATTTGTAAAGCAAAATATGGGGAGAGTGTTTGAGGGTCTTGTGCAGCGCGTTTCACTTTCCTCTCCATTCGATCCAGTAACGGTAACTTCCGGCGCACTGCAGTTTTGGAAAATGGAAGCGAGACACTTCAAACCGATTCACCCCGCCGGATGCGGAGGGCTGGCGAGGCTCTCGAACTTTGGGCGAAAATTCATTGCCTAATCGATAGCTCATTAACCTTTTCGCCCCGAAAGTGCAACTGGTTTTTTTTTCTCTCATAGCCCGAGGGGCATATGTTTTGACGCATTTTCTACTGCTATCCTTCTCTCTTTCGCTCTGTTGTTTTGGGGAGGTGCCTTAGATAGATAATGGTGAAATTAAGCTGAAACTCGGGTAAAGCAAGAAGCAGAAGAAAAAGACGCAAACGAAAAACGCTGATTTCAATTTTCAACACCTTTTGCCAGCCAGGTAAAGGAAACTCTGGAGACGGCGAAACATTTAAAGCAGCCGTTGGGAAAACACAATAATTACATAAAAATATGACTCTTTGGTGGTGATTAGTGGCGAGCTTTCTTCTCGCTGCTGCCCGGGCCCGCCCCGCACAAGCCCCCCCCCCCCCTTCCCATCATTTGCCGTCCAGTTCGAATTTCGTCTGCCCGATGGCATCAAGCGACGAACCGGGCAAGAGAAATGTTTTTGCTACGCTTTTATAAATTGGAAGAAAATATATAGCCACACACACACACACACAGAGATACACACGCACAGACAAACAAGTACACAGATTATTGCTATTTTATTTTTCCATTTGTGCGTCCGGTGCAACGGGGCACGGGTGCGTAACGAGCAGAGCAGTTGCAGCCGGTCGGGCGGATTTTGCTAATTTTTCTCTCTCTCTCTCTCTCTCTCTCTCTCTCTCTCTCGCTCTCTTTCTTTCGTTTCACTGTAGCTATAGGGAGGCTGATTAGGAGGCTAAGAAACGCCCGGAAAATCGAACTTTTCTCCACAGTGTGTGGCGGTGTATGTGTGAAAGTGTTGTATAAGTTGTTTTTCCATTTTTTTTTTAAATAAAACATTCAATCAGTAACGCTTACACAACCCGGGCCCGGGCCGTAAACTGTCGCCTTAATAAGCCGCAAGATGAAGCGAATTGTTATACTTGTGTTTTGCTTTTTTTTGCTTTTTTTCGAAAAACGTTCGACACACCCGAATAAATTAATCGCTGCGCATGCAACACGTGTGCACGCGGGCATGATGGTGAGGAAGGCAGAAAGGGTAAAAAAAACACATTAACGCACCGAGCATGGAGAGGGGGAAGACAAAAAAAAAACACAACAATGCAACCAAGGCACGCAGCACACACCCTCCGAGCACATCTTATGCGCTACAGCGCTGTACCATAATCCTTCGGCAGGCTCGCAAGCTGCTAATTAAGGCGCTCGCGCTGCACTGGCTTCACTGTTACGGTCGGGATTTAATTGTTAATGCGTTTGCGTTTTCATCTCCGGCTGAGGAGCAGAACGGCGCGTACATCGGCTCCACCCGTCGGCCCAGTCGCTTCCTATTTGCTAACCGAACCGCAACTGGCGGCCGCGTTTCTGCGTCGCCAGCACTTTGACGGTTTCGCCAGCCGGAGAAAGTTTGGAAGGCAAGAAGGCAAGACAACAAAAACCAGTCCGCTAAGAATTTTGCACGCAACGTACAGCTTCAGTTTTGTCCGAAAAAGCGTGTATTTTTTTTTTTTTTTGTAACAAAACGTGCTTGTGCAAACGAAAGACTTCGATGCGCTTGCAAGCGATGAAACGCAGCTGTAAAAAATGTGCTCCGCACATTGTTCTACACGACACAAAGTAGAGTCAAACATTAATATAACAGTCCCTTCCGGGGGATCTTCCTTCCCCTCCCCTCTCCCCCCTTTCGCATTCACATTCTAGCTACTTTTTTTTTGGAGCGGCCCGCGGGAACTTCCACTACCTTGCCTGGACGCCAGAACGATGCGATGAGATAGTTCAAATTTTCCGTTGCTTTAATGACTCCTTTTCTCCGGCCCATCTGTCCCACCGTCCCACTATTCCTTACCGGTACGCGCAGTACAATGACACGCGCATTGCACCAGATTTATTTTCACACACAGCAACACAGCAACACAAAGTCCAGCGCGCTGACCACCGCTGATTTATGACAGTCCAGTCCAGTTGCCCGACACCGGCCGCTCACGTGTCATCACCACCACGCGTGAGAAAACTTCGCTCGATGTCAAAGCGTGCTGCAGGGCGGTCCAAATGAATCTTCCAAGGGAACAGCCGCGCGTTTGGTGTTCTCTGTACCTTTGTGCCCTTGCCTCATAACGAGCCTAATATGAAAGAAGCTTCTTTGTTGCAAGCCATTTCCTCATCATCAGCCGCTTAATGAGCTCTCGTTACTCTCCCACACACACAGAGAGACAGAAAACTTAATAAGCGCCACAGGACGGGGTTGTTCAAACATATCTCGTTAATTAATTAATTAATTAATAGAGCCTTTAATTGCTCTGCATCGGTTCGTGCAAGGACAAGTGACAGGATCTCAAGCTCAAGGGATGTTTACATTGCCCCGCAAAAAGCCCACATGTGTGTTAGATTACACTCAGCACGTAGGCAACGTATCGCTGGTAAATCAAAGCGTGGCTACCTTGAACAGCCACATCCGTGTTTGGTTTTTGTGCAAAGTGGCTTGAGAAAAGTAAAATCGCACCACACACACACACACACACACCAACAGCTGGCTGGTAATTAAATCAGCCAACGGCAATCACAAGAAAGCCGGTCAAATCAATCGGGCGCGAGCGCGCCCATCCACCCCCACCGAACGCTTCTGCTCGTTCCATCGATTTTGCTACGGTTTCGCTGTTGCGATTTTTCCACACACTTCCACGCACGCTGATGCAGCTCCCGTTGCTGTGGCCTAGAATGCTGCCCGCAGAAAATTGATCTGCATCGCCTGCTGTACAGTGGTGGGAATTGCTGTAAATATTTTTTTTTGCAATTTTTATTCGATACCCATCAAACTTGACCTTTGACGATGTAGATTATAACAGAAATAAATAGTACAGGTAAAGAATTATAACTTTTCTTTGATTTATTTTCTAAATGATATGGTTAAGCGACGAACTTTTTCGTGATTTCAAAATAGATGTTTTTCACACTGTTTCACACTTTTCATCCTATCCAAAAGATGTATGACAACATATGAAGAAACTGGGAAGAAAGAACTCCGCTGGAGTCGAAGCCTCTCTAAACTATTCAAACAACAGCAATCCTACAAGCAACATGATATCTAAACAATAAGATTTAAGTGCCTATTAACACAATAAGATGACATAAAACTTGTAAAAAAAACGATGCACAACGTTGTGCATAATAACAATGGTGGAATAATGGTGACCTTAAGGCATCAACTTTAGACCCTAAAGTACCCATTCTTGCCTCTAACGCATATATCTTTGTCCATAAAGCAACAATTGTTTGCTGTTTTTATGAAAATTGTTACGTTGCAGGGTTTTCCGATAGAACTCAAGACCGCGGGACACTTTGATGAATCTGCGGGAGTCAATCGCAAGACTGCGGAACGATACTTGAAAACGTTGACGATACCGGGATCTGCGGATTTGTATCGCAAGACTGCGGCACACTTTTTCGGGCACACTATCGCACCACCGAGGACATATAACTAGACAGCCTATTTATTTTTTATTTAATTTTTTTTTTTTGAGTTCGCACTGTTTGGGGCTTGAACAAGTAATCTGTAATGTCACACTCTAAAAACATGAAATTAGAATTTTAAAAATTGCGGGTGTCAAGTTATATGTCCCTGGGGTGCATATAGTGCGCCTGGAAAAGTGTGCCGCAGTCTTGCGATACAAATCCAATACAATATATCGTTCCGCAGTCGTGCGATTTACTCCCGCAGATTCATACAAAGAGTCCCGCGGTCTTGAGCTCTATAGGAAAACCCTGTATATTAACATTTGCTATACATGTTTTATCAATTTCGCTACTGTTCATGCAAAAGAATACATGTCAACTTAGCAAATTCCAATGAAACTTTCACAATATGCATGACGAGGCTATTGATTAAATGATTAGCTGTGTAACTAACTTTAATTCACCAATTTTAAAACGAACTGTTTCAAAAATTTATATCAAGGTCTCTTTATAATTAACTTACAGTAAGAATTGTTGCTTCAGAGGCAAATATTGTAACACGCCGTCAAAAATTGTTGACGTAGAGGCAAACTTTAGCGTCAACGGCTGTATTAGCAACGAACATACCTTAATCATTTTAATTCATCGCCCAGAGGAAAATGTTATACAAAATTTTTAAAAAATAGGACTTATTTACCGTTTTTAGTCAGCATTTCCAATTAAAAACACAAAATCCAGTCAGAAAATAAACAGTTTTTTTTTCAGATGCGAAAAAGCAAAATAACCAAAATACACATGCTGCGATTGCACCCACTGTAACACACGGGCGGCGAAATCAATCGACCACCTGGGCCAAAAATTTTGGGCGCTTTTACTGTGCGAGTTAGATTTTTCCTGCCCAAAACGGCCAGATCTCTGCGTCCATAATCTCTGGCGCCCAATCGGGCAGCTGCAAGCGTTTTGGAACAAGCTGCGAAAATCTTAACGCGATCTCCCCCGCGCTGTGCGGGCAGGGAAAAGCCGTTTTTGGTGTTTGGTATCTGCTGCTGGTTCGCTTCATCCCCGGTGCCCCGTCCGTTGTGGAGTAGTGTGCAGGCTAAAATTATCTTACGCTCTAAGATCGTGCCCAGCTGGGGATGGGTGAGGGCACAGGACCCAACCGTTCTCGCTCACTCAGCCCCAACCACGGAACGGAACAGCAGATCAATAACAGTATCGTGGATTTAATTTCGCCCGCATCAGTTTTCCAACCCCATCCACGGGTACCGTTTCGTTCACTCCCCTTGCCTCCTCCCAGCCAAACGTTTTACATCGAAAAAAAAGAACGGCTAAGGCGTCTTAACGGGGCGCAGCGGGTAAGAAAAACAAAAACCACACGAACCGATCACTCATGTCCCGCAGTTAGTTTCGATTGCTGAATCGAAAGCATCGCCTACAAATCGCCTTCCTTCGCACCTCGGTGCGCGATGCTTTCTTTTTTGTTGTTTGCCTTCCCTTGCACTCACTCACCCTTCGGCAACCCTTTGCCCTTTTGCCGGGGCGAACAAAAAAAAACACACACACACCAAAACAAAGCTAACAAACGATCAGAGTGCGCTAAATTCCACACCAAAATTAGCTCAGTTGGCCTTTTTTTTCGGGGCAAGAAAAAAAAAACACCCCCTTCTCGAGTCGTTGCTGTTTGTCATTGGTAAACGCTCCCCCACAACAACAACAACAACAAACTACCACCCGCGAAACAACACCACTCACCTTAAAACCACCCCATTCCCGCTCGTTCGTTCGTTCTTTTGCGCCCCAGACGGGTTCGTCCCGCTGTTGTTGCTGCTGATGCTGCTGCTGCTGCTGCTGGTGATGCTGGAACGGGTACTGCCAATCGTCGGGTTCGTCGCCTTTCGCCGGCTTCGAGCGCCCTTTTGCTACGATGGCACCGACTTTCGACACCGCCTGCTGCTCGCCAGCTGGCGTCGGTTTGCCCTCGGTCGGTCGGGGCGGTTGGCGCTGATTTTGCGACCGCCTGTGATGGTGATGGTGGTGCCGTTGCTGCTGCTGCTGCTGCTGCTCATCCGTGCTTCGTCTTAGGTGATTGTCCTGTGCCGTGCCCATATTGCAGTACACGGGTTCACTAGAACGCTTGTCGTTGTAAGTTGTGCCACACAATTTCCGAAACACACACACACACACTCAAACACTAAATCTTTGCATATATGGGGCAAACAACAATGTTCTCGAAACCGACGCCTTCAGCACACGCGGGTCCTATTCTTCCCCGTTATCTCTCACTTTTACGCTAGAATTTAGTGTCGGTCTAGAGTAACGCGGTGTGGTTAGTAGTCGTGTCTCGCGCAGAGGGCCAAATCCGACTGCGCCCACCTTTGCCCCGGTCGCGTTATCACGCTCGGCTCCTGGTCACGGCACCAAGCGAGGATGGTCGGTCGGGTACGGGAGAAGGGTCGTCATGCGGTGCTGTGTCTGTGTCGCTACGGAAGGAAGGCGGATGGAATTGGATCGTGTCAGGTTAGGTTAGGATCGCTGCATGTAAGTGTAAGTGTATGTGGTTAGCAATGTGCAGTGAGTGTCTCGGTGCAGTGGAGGCAAAACAGAAGAAGGTGTGCAGAAAACACGCGGTGCAGAATTATGTTTTGTGAGAGGTTTGTGAGGTTCGTTCAGAAAAAAAGGTCACTAAAACTACACCCCAAAGGCTAGCTGAATCACTGTCGAAACTGTCTCTAACTAACTAACTAACGATACCCTTCCCATTTGGATTTCTCTCACCCCCAGAGCGGCAGAGAAATCGAACCACAAAATTGGGGATAAAATGGGGTTTACGGGGCCGACGTTTCCCCTTTCTTGCTGCTCGAAATTGAACTGTCCCACAGACAGATGGGTGACAAAAATTTCTCCTCACGTCGCCGTCTTCGTCATCGTCGTCGGTGTCTGCACTCTAAGATCCTCTTCTCGGCACACAGCAAACACCACAATTCCAAGCACGTTCACCTCTTTGACTCTCTCTCTCTCTGTGGCTCACGGGTGAAATTCTGGTCGAAAACTTGCTGTTGACTTTATTTATTAAGTACACTCGGGCATGCTATCGGTTTCTCCCATCGATCGCGGTCAGCAGCAGAACTGTGTCAACACGTGTTTAACAGTTTTACTTTGTTCCCAGCTCTTTTTTTTTTTTTTAGTTCCACTACCTATCGGCAGTGCAGTAGTTGGCAGAAAGCGAACAACAACAAAAAATCCATCCATCCCATGCTGCGAAATTACCATACAATCGATGAGCCAAATGCTCACGCAGCGGGTGAGGTTTATTAGGTTGGTGCGGCGGTTGGTGGTTTGCAACCACGTACAAGCACGCACGCATCGGATGTGTGTCACCTTGCGCTCGGGCGGTCCGCAAGACGCGCGAGGTGCGACACTGACCGTGCGCAATCGATAGACTGTAGCCGGCCTGCGCGTTGTGACACCGTGCTGCGGCTCCATTCTTGCCTATAAAAATAATGTGCAAATTGATTGCCTAATTTTCGGGGCGCAAAAACAGGTCTCGAGAACAGGTATCGAGAGCAGCAGCAGCAGCAGCAGGTGCACCGAGCGCACCTCGATTAGCACACATAAACAGGCAGCCAGTGTCGATCGTACCTTGTCGCCTTACCGAACACGCCTTGTCGCAACTCTCGCAGTGAACGACCTTTGCTGCCTGGGGAGGAAGCAGCGCACGTTTGCAGCAATTGGTGTATGTTGCACACCTACTCATCGGTGGACTAAACTCTTCCGATAGGAGCGCTCTAACAAACCACTGGCAAACACTTTAACCTTTCAGCGCTCAGTACTCTACCCACTGCTTGCCGTACCACTCTTGGCATTGAACTGTGCAAGTCTTTCTCGCACCCAATAGCGACCCACATCGATAATGGTCAGTTTCCCTTCTCTTCGATCGCTTATCTCGTGCCCTCCCATACGTACGCGTGTGTGGTACAAAGCACGCTGCCACGAGACCCACGTGGCGCTGAGACTATACAGGCGCGTGCACAAGAGCAAGTGAATAGGAAAGCATAAAGCAGCAAAAATAAAACCCCCCATTTCAATTCGTGATCCAAATGGAAGGAAGCTGTACGCGGAGAGAGAGAGAGAGTGTGGGGGGGGAGCTCGAAAACAAGTTCGATTCGAAAGTGAACGCGCGTACGTGAATCGGGCGCGTATGTAGGAGAGCCTCCGCGCGGACGGGCCAGAAGGTCGGACTTTGTTTCTTGCCACAACTACGCCCCGAAAAATCGCCCATTCGTCGGAAAAGCCATCCAGGGCTGGTAGTGAAGGGCGAAGGAGGAGAAGAGTCAATTTTCTTTACATTTTCACCCTTTCCTTTCCCCTATTTGCTGAAGGTGGAGCGTCGCAGGCTCACCGGTTGATTAGGCCGACAGCACATGAAAGGCAGAAAGACCCGGATGATACTGCACCTTTTAATGGGCGCGCTGTTGCTGCTGCTGCTGCTACTACGGACTCTTTGCTAGCCGCAATCTCCAGGGACACATACGGGACACGGCGACAGGTTGGGAAGATTTTCCGGTTTCGCTCGAAAGTGAAGTGCAATGAAAAGTGTGGTTTGTTTTTCCGGTTTGCTTCTGGCAACTGCTTCGTGCCCGCCGCTCGATTGGTTTGTTGGGTTACTTTCGCTCGCTGATATCGCTGCGCTGATCGTGCAGCAATGGGCAAGCAGGTCATCGGGGCATTGGAGATGGGGCCGAGCGGGCGTGCAGGAGATTGCAGAGATTCCCACGTTGGAAATGCTTCCCGTGCTGTTGCACGATAGGTTTCAAGAGAATCTTTTTTTTTGTGATCCAACTGCTACTGGTGAGTCTTGTCATATGTAAGAAGACGGGATCTTGTTTGATTAGACACGAGACGTAATGCTCCAATGCCGGGAAATTAATACAGTGTTGTACTAGTACAAGCTTTTAATGAACTTCCTGGAGTTCTACTTGGGTTTAATGCTCTGGTATTGAGCAAAGATTGGAATTTCGCTTTTAGAAATGCGCGAATTTCCTTAGGTCCTAAGATATTGGAACTGAGATAGTCAATTGATCTTCTCGTTTCGAGTAAATATATCAAGTTTGAAAAGATGTCACAGGCCTTGGAATAAGAACAGGTTTATCAAAAACATCCAAGAATTCTTCCAATATCATTGGGATATAGGTTAAGGAGAAAGATCTTCAAGATTGTTTTGACTCAGATGTCCAAAAGACATCAAAGCCCAAATGTAGGACAGCTATCTGCAACTACAAATATGAATCAAATTTGAATTCTCAGCTTTTTTTTTAAGCTCCACTACCTTGTTTGTCAACGACAACCAAGAATTCTTCCAATATCATTGGGGTATAGTTTACGGAGGACGATCTTCAAGATTGTTTTGACGCAGATGTCCAAAAGACATCAAAGCCCAAATGTTGGAATGCTATCTGCAACTACAAACAGAATAAAATTTGAATTCCCAGTTCTTTTTTTTAGCTCCACTACGTTGTTTGTCAACTACATCCAAGAATTCTTCAAATATCATTGGGGAATAGATTACGGAGAAAGCTCTTCAAGATTGTTTTGACGCAGATGTCCAAAAGACATCAAAGCCCAAATGTTGGAATACTATCTGCAACTACAAACCTGAATCAAATTTGAATCAAGATCTCTACCTGCTACGCTTCCAGTGTCTTTAGGATACAAAGTTATTGTGAATAAACGAATTTTCTTGCGGGTCTAATCGGAGCTCCAAAGAGCTTCAAACTGAAAGCTTCTCGGTCGGGTAGGGAAGCTCCCGCAGACGCAAAACCATAAATCATGAAATATCAAAGCCAAACCATCGCGAGAAGTAGTACAACGAGCAAGAGGAGAAGCGTTGCTGCCAGCGTGCCAGAGCGAGCTATCGCTCCAGTGTCGAATGCTACTTCCGCAGCAGTGCACTACCCACAAATCAATTACACGGTGATGGCTTTCCAATTGCAGACGGCATGACGGTGCAGAAGCAGTATCTCCAGACCAGATGTTTTCGCGTAACCTGATCCGGATCCGCCCGGGCGAGAAGTACGCGCCGAACCTAGAGCGTGCACTTGCACAAATGAGTCTTCGCAGCGCGCAGCTGGGAGGCTAACCTTCGGCTGGTAACGCACACCGTTACGCTGGCAGTCGATCGGGCATTCGACGTTCTCGCGCTCGCCTTTCCGACTGGCGTCCGCTGCAATAGAACCGGGCAGGCCTAGCCTTTTCAAAGTGTTTTTTTTTTCTTTCTTTCGATTTTTTGCTGCTGTAATGGTATTTTGAGAACCTGACCGGTTAGCATTCCTGTGCTGTATGTATGGGTGTGATTTTTTATACGGGCAATCCCTTTTACTTCCACCGCTGCCCGTTCGTCGCGTTGACTCGCTCGCTCGCTCGCCTTCCCGCCGCGTTAAATTACCAGTACCGTTCACCCGATCTGACAGCGGCATTTAAACGCGCTAAAGATCAACAAGCCACGAAACAACAGGCCCCAGCGTTTCCCCCCCGGGTCCTCCGCTGTCAAGACCCGTGCCCTGCAAAGCCAAAGCATTCGAAGGTGCGCACCTTCGTGTGCCGTTTTGGGGTTGTCTGTCTGTCTGTACCTTCCACTGCCAGCGAATTGAATGTCCATTCCGAAAGGGAAGCTATAGAGGGGGTTCGGCGGTGGTTTGTTGAGCGATCGAAACTGGAGCACTCAGCAACCGCCACCACACACACACGCGCGCGAGCGTGGTACCGGATTTTTTCGTTGTTTTGACGACGAGCGGCTCGCTTACAGGTGTATTTCTTGCAGCGAACATCAAGTTGATGTTATTGCTTTTCTTTTTTTTGTAATTTCCTGATCCAAATTCTTCCCTTGCTCCGTGCGTAGCCCCTCTTTTTGAGCGGGGGGATTTCACGTCAAAGTTCATCAAGCAGCTTCATGCCCGACCGCCGACCCGGAGCACTCGCTGCCCCAGCAGCACAGCGCAGATGTGTTTGATAGCGCAACGCTAGTGAAGCCCTTTTCGCCGACGAAAAAAGGCACCATTTCCAATGCGCGCAATAGGCGAAGAAAAACTCCTCAACCCCTTCTCCTTCCATCCACCCACAAGGTGGCGGTGTGCCTGTGGTTCGGTTCGATGATCCGTGCAAGCAATGGTTTGGTTTCGATCGCGAACGGTTGAACGGGCAGGGGGGGGGGGGGGGGGCAGGAAAGTGAAATCAACCGAATCGGCAGTTGGTAGGGTTTTTGCTGACGAGATGGTGCTCGGTCGGAGAAGAGGAGTTAAGAGAAAAGGGGAGAGAAAGAGAGACACTTGTCAACGGGTTGTCGTTCGTTGTGGAAAGTGAGGAAAACCCGGCACAGTCGCTGTCCGTGGGCTTCTGTTTTCGTTTCGATTGAAAATAGTGCTCGAAACGTAACGCAGCGTACGTACATCGAATGACGCTCGCTTTGTCTCGCGCTCTATCTCTTCCTTTCTCGCTGGGTGACCCTATTTGAAGGCATCAATGAGGGAAAAGACTTTGGCGTGCTTTTTTGTTAGGTACTTACATACTAACTAGGAAGTAAGAACACAAACCCTGGCTGGCAACGTTTTGTACACAAATCAAATGTATCCATTGCAGCTGCATAATTAAACCATGCTGCATAATTAAATAAATAAAATGTTGAATGTCTTTAAAAGTAACGGTTTTTTTTTATTTTCAAATCCATTGATGACAGTTGGGCAGTTTTTAACCCAAGAATTTGGTTTTGAATCACATAAAACACCACTTCAACAATAAAAATTGACTAATGCCAGACCTGTACAATCATTCGAACAAAAGACTTAAACGCAAGAGCAAGCGAGAAACCCTCTGCAAAGGTAGCTGGGGGGTTTTTACGATAATAGTTAGCTTTTTTTTTGTAAATAGTTTGACACTTGACACTCCATACAAAACCACACGTCTCCAGCAAAGCATGCGCTCGAACGAAACTTTAGCGTGCCACTGCGTCCAAGAATGGTGTTATCTTGTGCGAAAATAATAATTAAAAATTTGTTTCTCCCCACGAAGAAAGGAGAAAGAGAAACCAATCAGCAAATTAATACGCCCGCACCGCCCTTGCCCCCCTCCCTTCGGAACGACGGGCGCGGAATGAATCGAATGGTGTAATGAGAAGTCGATCGATTTTCCGATTCCCTTCGCGCGCACGGCTTGGGGAGAAAGTATATATGCCGAATTGAATTTCATCGCAACGAAACGATGGAAAGAAAGCCGATTGTACGATTGTACGGAGTGTGTGTTTTGTTGTTACCATTTTTCCTAGCGCTGATTTTTCTCCTGTTAGGGCCAGGGGATGGGGAAAGTTATGAGCGCGGTTACAGAAGCGACACCAAAATAAAAACACACACACGACTCATCTGCTATTCGATTGCTTAACTTCGACGTACCAACACGTTGCTCAAGCCACGTTGCATCCTTCCCATCAAATGTGTGTTTATTTATTTTATTGTTTCTACTTAAAATCGCCCCTTCAGCTACTTCACTCCCTTTGACTGGGTGTGCCCCTTAGAGCGCAGGCATTATGTGACTGGCTAGTGTTGTTTTCCTATTTCCTTCCAAAAGGAAAACAAACATCTGGCCACGCTTGCAAAAACACTCGCCGTGGAAGCGTGAAGCGCAAGCCACAAGTAGTGCCAGAAGAAAAAAAAAACAAACAAACAAAACACAATTCGACAGTAAGAACACACCAAAAGTTGCCCGAAAACAAAACAAAAAATGCTGAACAGAGCCCGCGCAAGATGCATTGCAGGCCCACGGGCTTTGTTTGCTGTGCTGAGGTATCGTCTTTGTGTTCAACACGGTTCGTGTTTGTTTGCTCCACTTACACCGCGTTGGCGTGCACCGCAATTACCCGCACCGCATGACACGATGCCGTTCCGTGCCCGTGGCCGGAAAAACGGAATGGAAATGAGGAACCGCATCCATCCGCGCCCACTCAGGCCCGCGGTTACCATCCGCAGCCGGAGATGATTTTCGCTTTACTTCCAGGAGTTCTCATAGCTGTGGGACACTCTATAAACACTTTCTTAAGTGAAATGAACTTAATGTAATGGGAATTGGACTCTCTAGCACTCTTGTTGGACAAATCCAATAGGATTTTCCAAGGAGCCTATCCAAAAAGAGTCCAATTTCCAACGTATGAAGTTCACTTCCAACGGGAAAAAGTCTAGGAAGTGTTCCACAACTATGAGAACCCCTGGAAAATCCTGTACAGTCTTTTGATGCAAGACGAAATACGTGCTAAATGAAAAGCACTGCACAGTTCGCGGCGACAACTCTCTTCCGCGATTGAAGCCTCCCGAGGGGAAAAAACTCGAAATGCAAAAGTGAGGCAGCACAGAAAGCCAAACAAAAAACGGCTCGCAAAACCATCCGTCTATCTTGATTTTGATTTGCGCGCCATATCTGCTGATTTGGTGCTGTTAATTTTCCCACCAATCATTGTGTTGCTTGCTGTACTGTATTTCCCTACCAAACAGCGAAGCGCCCGAAATGGTTTGGCAGTGCAAAAGGGCAACAAAACAAAACAAAAAACCCACCACCGCACCGGGCGCTTCAAAACTGCCATGTTAGAAACATTGCACCGTGTCAGGGAGATCATCTTCCGGGCGTGGATGGGATTGCTTTTAAAAATGACACCACGCAATAAAACCATTCCCGCTAGTGCGCTCACCCCCCATACACTATCTCTTGCAGGTTCGTGATCTGTTTTCGGCGTTGGGAGTGTGTGTGTGTGTTCTTTCATTTCTTATCGTAAAACAATTGTTTCTGCGAGATTGTTAGTTTGGGATGCTTTCTTTCGTTTGGATTTGATTTCGTTTCACAGTTTTTACTCCGTCTCACGCATCCGCCATACCGTGTGAAACGCACCACCAGTGCGTAATGAGCCTTTGTGTGTGTTTGTGTGTGTGTGTGTGTGTGTGTGTGTGTGTGTGTGTGTGTGTGTGTGTGTGTGTGTGTGTGTGTGTGTGTGTGTGTGTGTGTGTGTGTGTGGGGAGGTTCCTCCAAGCCAACTGGCAGCCTACCTAGGAGGGTGGCAGAGCAGCTTTTAAATTAAATGGTGCAAGCCGTTTTTATCAAAAACGATCAATCGATTTCGATAGCAAGGCAAGCGACGAACCCCCCCAGCCAGTGCCAACCCAGAGGGAAAGTAAAAAAACAAAAAGTGGGGGCCTTTTTATTGCCTGTTTATGCCAACCCAGCATTGCAACACTATGCCCGTTTAAGTTTTATTACTTTCAAGAAAATTACATCTATTTCCCTTTTCTCCCCATTGCGCTCCCTCGCTCACTGCAGCCACTTCACCTCCTTTGGGCTAGTGGAAAGGTCTGGCTTTTTAAAAGTAACAATTGACCAAAAATGTGTAAATGATAATTTCTATAACAATGGTTTAGCATCGTTCTCTACCTTCCCCATTCTGCCCTTCGTTCTAGATCTACCCGCGGGATTGGAATTTGCCAAATCCGTGAGAACACAAAACTATTCACATTCACTCATCACAAACGCACAAACACACGGAGCTATGTATAAATGTATGACACCCAAAATAAAAAATACAAAAAAAAACGAAATCCCTCGAAAGCAGAACATTGCTTCTTCCCAGCGAAACAAATTTATGCGCCACCGCCAACCACGCCAACCACGAGTTCTTTTAGCACCACGCAGAGATGGAGAGGGAGGCGTGAAAAGGCTGAGCTGCAGCTGCTCCGTCCCAAAAGGGGAGTTATCCCCCCCCACCCAGATACGGTCGTGATTAAATTCTATGAAGTAATTAGCTGACCCCGAAAATTAGACGCTAAATGACGGGACACAACGCTGGCCCGGCGGGATAAGCGGTCGACCCCCTCTTGGTAAGCGTAGCTCATTTGTCACTTCACCGGACAATGTTACGGTGGAGTGAAGGAGGCAGGTGGAGATAAAATACCTTCTCAGCTCCCCAAAAAACACCAAAACAAAAAACTGATGAGCAAATGATGACCAATTCTTGGGACAGTTCGCGGGCTGTGGGAGTTAAACTGTGCAGTCGGGACGGAACTATGGGGATTGTTTTGTTCTCCGCGCCCCTAACACTGTGACACGATAAGCACAAGACAACCTAATTGAATTTGTGCTGGCTGGCAGTTGCATCACGCCCATTAGAATGCCGTTATTGGTGACACAGTAAGGTAAAATAATAATTAATATGACTTTTTTTTAATCATTAAAAATGCGATTTGCAGGGTTTTGCAGCAGATTTTTTTTTTTTTGTTTAGAAACGATTTGATTAATTTATTTAAGAAGAGTTCCATTTTCAAATAGGGAAGTAAATGGTTGGCTTGGTCTGATGATGATTTTCAACAAAAAAACGTTCAATCAACATTGTTGCAACTATATTGATATTTTGTAACCGAATTGTTACCGGTTTTGCAGGGTTTTCCCACGTCACTTTCGAATGTGTGCATCATTATTCACCGCCTGCAGCATGTTTTCCAACAGCTGCCACACATTGGTTTAGCATCACAATAAAATTTCCGTTCCTACACATGATTTTCAACACACCGCAAAATAACTGTCAAACTCAATGCAAGCATGCGACGAGACGAAAATCATCTGGAAGAACTGAAACATAATTGTGATTGCAAATGCAACATTTGACAGCTGTTGAAAAACATTTCGCAAGCAATGAAAAATGTGTTCGACATTAGAAATTGACGAGGAAAACCCTGTACATGCAATATATGTCAGAATTGATTGGGTTTTAGTCGGTCAAATGAGCCTCAATTTAATCTAATCAAACTAATTGAAGGCTCCGAATGTGGCAAATTAAAAACACTGGCTCATGTCGCTAGAAAATACAAAAGACTTCATCGCAATTACGGATAGCAAGCGATCAACCCCAAATTCTTTTCTGAAAACAACAAGAAGCTTTCAAACTTTTCAATATAGCTTACACTTTTGAAGCTATTTACCCATGTGTTGTCAAGATGATATTCAGGATAATCTCTAGCAGCTGTCAAATTAAAAAAAAAAAAACAAAACACCAAAAATCATTCTACAGCCACTTCTTGTGTCGTGCGATGGTTTCACACACACACACACAAACTGACCTACTCTTTCTTCCCCCGTACCCCAAAATCTGGGAAAGTACTGGGCGAGCATCCCATTGCCGCTGGTGGCCCACATGAGCGCACTCTGGTTGCTTTCGCTTTACGGTCCCACCGACCGACCACAATCCACGCCACGGAATGAAGAAATTTCGTTGCTTGTGACAGCGCGTCATTGCACAGCCCGCGATAATTGTGGTCAAATCAAACAGTAAAAAGAAATCCGACCGAAAACGTCGAAACCGTCGAAATGAGGCAGCAACGAAACCGAACCCTATTCCACCCCATTTCCAACCCTGCGCGGGAGAAAAGCGGTGGCCCCCGGTAGTAGCGGTTTGCGACGGGAAATCTTAAAACCAGTCATTTTTGTTGCGGAGGGTTGTTCTTTTTTTTTTTTGGTGATTTCTTTTGCCCACTCGCTCGCTCTGGGGAGAGCGTTTCCTCATCATAATTAACTAATTAAGCCGCACACAAAAAAAAAAAACGCGCGAGTGCGCGATATGAAAAATCCCTTCCGCGGGCTTTCCAATCATTCTAATCGCGCCGCTTGCCCATTAAGCGTCGCGCGCTAACGTAGCTTCTATTCTACCGCTGGTAATGAAGGCAGGCCAGCTGCTGCGTCTTGCGGTAATTTGTGCTGCGCCAAAAGAAGGGCTCCACCCCGAGAGTGCATATTATATTATTTTCTTTTTTTAGTGGCCCCAGCTACCGCTCATTAGCAAATGCTTACGTTCTCACGATATGGTTGGTGACGGGACCAGGCGGTTTCGGGTCTATTTTTGCATCCATTTTATGGTTGCCTTCTTTTATGATTTTCGTTTCCCGAAAAGTATAATTCCCACTCGCCGCATCAACTGGAGGATTGTGTGAGGAATTAAAGTGGACTGTTTTGATCTGCTTTATCTTATCAGCAATATTGTTTGAATTGCTCGCCCGGAATTAGCGCTCTTGACAGCCCCAGATTTGATAAAACCGCATCAAACAAGCATCAGCAAGACAAACGCCGTTGTGTAGAGTTGCCCGTTTCCCTTGTGCTTCTTATCGCCGCTCTATCTTTACGTTTGCATTCACAGCTCCAGATCAATTTGTAAAAAATAAAACCCCTTTTCAATGCAGGCATTACCTCATAAGACACGCAACACCAGAACGGCGAGCGTCTCCACACATCGAGCTTACACAACAGATAGGTGCGATCCCCCCCCCGCTTTCACGTAACTGCAGGGCAGGGAAATTGAACTGTTTTCTTGCGATTAGAAATTAAACAAGGGAAAACAATACACACGTCGGCAAAGAATTGAGCAAAAAACAGTTTAAACCATGGTGCAAGATTTGCTTCCTCGCTCTCGGGAGATGCTCCCAGCGTCTGTGCGGCTGTCATTCGTTTATCTAACGAGATTGCACATAACTCCCCCTCATTCCAAGCGAAGGGGGGAAGTGCAAGGCACACACACACACACACACACACACAAAAAGCCACACGCACACAAAATTATACCTACGCCTGTTTTGCGTCTCTCCCCTGCCCGGCCGATGAGAAAATATTCATACAGGAACGTCTCAACAGGGGTGGGGGAAAAACAGCAACAAAAAAGGGTGCTGTTTGTTTTTCTTTTCGCTTCAAATTTTGTTATTATTATTTTTTTTTTTTTCAAGATTCCAGCACAGGAGTTTTTCCCCCTTTGCGGACCAGCAGCAGTCTAATGAGCTTCTGCTGCTGCTGCTGCTGCTCCATTTGCTGCCCGAAAATCATTCAGCCATTTCAGCCTTCGCATCATCATCATCATCATCGCCACCGCCCGGTCTTGGTGCTGCGCCTTGGAAAAGTGGTCCGAGTCGAGCCGCAAGAACGGACGTGCCGAAAAGATAACTGTGCAACTGTGGTGGGGCGCGCCGGCTTTAATAATAGCGATTCTAATTATGCTCGGTCAGTTAGCTGAAAATGGGGCTGCCTGAACAGTGGGAAGAGTGAGAACGCAACCGATGTTTGAATAATGCGGACCCCCCCCCCCAGCGTTCCGGTGTAATGTCTAATGACATGATTTCTGCTCGTAAAAGCCTAGTTCGTCTACCCCGACGCGTGACAGTGGGCCGCCAACCGTTTTGCTTCCCATTGTGCTCGTTTTTTTTTCTTTTTACAGGAAGAGGGACTAAAAAGCTTGACAAGCTGAAGTGACGTGCTTGGAACAGGTATGCGAGCCGAGCTCATTTGAATGCTTTGTTTTAATGTAATAAAACTATTAAATTATTACCACCCTGTTGCTTACAGGGTATTCCAGGAGTTCTCGTAGCTGTGGGACACTTTATAAACACGTTCTTACGTGAAATGAACTTAATGTAATGGGAATTGGACCCTATAGCACTCTTGTTTGACAAATCCAATAGGATTTTCCAAGGAGCCTATCCAAAAAGAGTCCAATTTCCAACGTATGAAGTTCACTTCCAATAGGAAAGAGTCTAGGAAGTGTCCCACTACTATGACAACCCCTGGAAACCCCTGTACCTTTCCTCGAGTGTCTTACAAATGATAACGTAACGATTAACGTAACGACTAACGGGAACCAATGCGTTAAAGATCATCTTGATGAAGTCAAATAACGTGTCGAGATCGAAAAAAAGAGCTTGTTGTTGCAAACAAATCAACCATTTTGCCTAGAATAATAATTACCGTTTTTTTTTTTATTTTCTTCTTTTTAACCATACATTTCGCAGCAGCTTTTTCTTAATATTTTTCATGCCCGGCAGCAAAGTTACAAGAAAAAAAAAGTGCGACGCTTCACGTGGCTGCATAATCAGAGCGCTTATATCCCGCTCTCGGTTGTTCGATGGATTACAATGCGCAAAGCGCGAGAAGCGCCTTCGTCGAACCAATAAATTACGTGATAGCGCACACGGTAAAAGATTTCGCACACACCAGGCAAGCGTGTGTGTGCGTATAGTGTTTTTGCTCATCCTAATGTGTGCATTAAAACAGTCGAGTGAAAGTATACGTATTATACGGGTTTTGATTTGCTGAGAAGAGGTGTGCAATAAAAAAAAAAAAAACAATAACACAAATTAATGCATAACCTCCACCAAGGGAGGCAATCAGCGATTTCATCGGAAAAGGGAGATCAGCAAGAGGAAGAAGAAGAAGAAGAAGAAAAAAAAACATTCATCCAAGCAAATAAATCCATAATCGCGCTTGGAAATGTCATTTTCATTAGCTCCACCATTAACGCCCGGTTAAACGGTCGCCCGGCGCGATTGGCGAGTGACTTGAACGCTGCAGAGACGACGATTATAGAGTATTGCGATAGATTGATTTGAACGGAAAGAAACCGCTCCATACCAGGCGCCGGTGGGGGTTTGATTTCGTCTCCTTCGCTGCACCAGTTTTTCAATTTCACGGAAAAGTCCAACCATCTGGACGAGCAGCCTCCCTTGCACGGGCGAGCACTCCCATTCTGGTGCCACAAAGCAGCTGCCACCAAAAGGGAATGGCGGAGAAAAACCTCCTGCCGGACTTTCCCTGTGAGTTTGAGTTTTGTCGCATTTTCTGCTTTTCCGCTGGTGACTTTTTTCTTTCCCCCTTTTTTCTGGCTTTGGTTTTGTTTCATCTCTACCCGAAGGGAAAGTGGTAACAGCTGCCAGGGAAGGAGAAACCTCGCCGCATGTGTGAACATTCTTTACCCCGTTGGCCCACGGGAATGTTGTTTGCTTCTTTCCTGTTTGTCGCGCGTTTTCCACAGCCACTTCCTGGATGCTTCCAGCGGTGCAGATTTTGCGTTTCCCTGCGGGCTTCGCGCGGAAGAGCCAACCGCTTTGCAATTAAGGTGCGGAAGAATTTCTCGTTTTTGCACCGTATGTGCGTTGAAGAGCTAAATAAATAAATACACAAAGTAGCGGAGTGGTTTGTGTTTGTCGCAATGTGTCGGCCGTGTGTTTTGTTGAGAGGGTTATATTTTGTTTGTAAATTTGTAACTGAGCAACATACCACAACTTTCACTCCCGGTAACAGTTTTGAAGTTATTTTGTCCAAAAGTAGGAGCAAAGTGTTTGAAAAATTCAAGCCACTCATTTGTACCGTTTGGTTAGGCAGTGGAAGAATTTCTTTTGTTTTTTTCGCACCACAAGAGACGAACCCGATCGTTCTGCTCATTTTTTTGTTGTTGTTGCTTTTTTTGTACTGTCATTGCACAATGCAGCTCAGTTCTAGTCCGTAAGGAAATGGCAGAAAGACACCCTCCCCTCCCCTTCCCACCATCTTAGCTGACCTACTAATGGCTCTCCTGTCCGTCAACAAACCGACACATTCTGGCACAGTAAGCCGATGCGCATGAAATGCAAAAAACCACTCCGCATCGTCCCAAACCGACCGCAGCTAAATACATTTGTCGATTTCATCCCGCCGCGGTCACAACAAGCAATCGCGGCGTGGAGCGAAAGAAGGCAACGGCAAAAAGAAGGTTCGTCGCCTGCTGCTGCCCGGAGATGAAGTTGTTTGTTTCGTGCGTTTAGCCGCAGCTCTTGCTAAGCTTTCGAGTCGATGGGTGAAATTTAATTTATTTATTTTAGAAAAGGTGGGGCGGGGTGGGGGTGGGGGCGGGGGGATTAAGTCTTTCACAAGCTGTGCAGCAATGATCGAATACGCCACGTTACGACAAGCAAGAGAGAAGCGGGAGAGAAAAAAGGAAGCTTAAACCGTTTCATTAAGTTGGCCATACCTCATAATCCATCACGCGGATCCGATCGATCGATTTGGCGACACGCATCAGATGCGCTGTGTTTCACTTTGTAGTGATGTAAGAGACCTCCCCCCCCCCCCACACACACACACGGATGCCCTTTTTCGGTTTTGGCGTGCATCTTCCTGCAAAAGGGTTTGCTGTGCGTCGGCGAGCTGCTGCTGCTGCTGCTCGTCTCATCCAACGCACGGCCCTGAACGCCTCGCTCAAGCCACTCGGTGCAGCCCGTACAAGGGCAGAACCGAACTTTCAGCCTCTCGGATTCGTATTAGAAACGAGGGCGAGGGATGCCACTCCTGGTGTTTTTTTTTTTCTTTTTCTTTTTTGTTTTTGGCGGACAAAGTCGGGAAGTTGCAAGAGACGACCGCCTCGGTAGCGTGACATTTGTCTACCAAAACCTATACCATTTGTCTGCTGTGCAACAGCAATCGTACACAGAAGCTGCAGGGGTCGGTTCGGCGCTTCTTGCTGGATGATGGGTTTGCTAAGGTGATTGTTACAAGTTGCTGAGATGTCTGAAAATTCCAACAGTGATCAAACGTTCTGTTCCGGGATGTACTGTTCGCCATCAACGGATAGATGTGATCTGTCATATTTGATGTTGACAAACCGTGTACAAACAATCATCCGTCATAAATGTTTATTTCAACTACTAAATGTCAACATCATGACATAAACAATTACTTCAAATTTTCATTATATCATAGAATTAGAAAGTTTACTGAATGCTCCATCAACCAATTAACTTCCTTTACCACCAGACGTCTTTTCATGACTTTCAAAACGAACGCACTCGATAAGTTGTTTGGGCTCAATTTCAAAGATGATTCTCCAACATTCGTCTGCCATCAATCTGCACTCATTTGTTTCAGCTCATTTGTCAAATTTCTTTGATTTCCTCTTTTTATATTTAACTTTCAAATTGAGAATTTCGCATTTCGAATTGAGGATCTTATTGTTCTTTTCAAGTACAGTATAGTATGAAACCCTTCCATAGACGTATGGCCAACTTGTCTGGAATCGATCCAACGGAAAATGGCTCAAAGTCTGCGGTCCGTGAGCATTTTTGGTTAAAGTATAGAACATTTAAGAAATTATTGTAGACTTAAATGTGTCCGATGAATAAAGAAACTAATAGCGATCTGACTTCATAACAGAGCAACCCTGCCTGTAAATAAATCCTCACCCAAGTACGCGTGCGCGTGTTGGTGATCGATGGGATTTCGATCTCCGCCTGGCCCGGTACCTTTTGAAATGACACCGCGCGGGGGAGATCGTTTGATACGTTTGGAAATTTTGGAACCTCTTACACCCATTTTCCAACGCTGTCCTACCGATTTGGTCGTTGTTTTGAGGTCGGGTTTTGATCCATTTTTTTTTTTGTGTGGACTTGGTGGTGTTTCTTCGCCAATAGGAACTGGCTGACTCATCGATGGCGGCGTGAGATCGACCTTCACTATTTTCGGACCAATCGAGTTGGAGCCGAGAGGCTGGAAGGGTGTACCTTCAAGTTGTCTAGCGTGGGATAGTACAGCCCAAACCGTAAAAAAAAACCGGAGGGCCCTTTAAATCGAAACGCGCGAAAAGCGATCGTGAGGATTTTGGGGGGGAGCATCAATCGACAAGGGACAAGCTGACAGTCACCCGAACTGTCACAGTTTCATGTACAACTATGGAGCTGTTTTTCTTTATTCTTCTTTTTTTTGTTAACATTCACTGCAAAATTGTTGCTTCCCTCCAGATCTCCCCCTGGGTAGGCTTTCGCGGACTTTCCCTTTTTTTCCTTGGCGTGGTGTGACACACTTCCCTGTTCGCGGCCAGCCAGAACCGGTTCCCCGGAAGCAACCGGTAACGACGGATGGACGAGTACGGGAAGTGAACCTTGTGCCGCTTGCGTCTTCCATTCCTGAGCGAGTTTTTTTTTAATAAGTTCGTTTTCTCTTATCCCAAGCGCCCATGGTAACATGGGAAGCAAACGGGATCACAAGTAAAAGTGATCGACGCGATCGCTTCATTTAGCTTTGTGTGTTTTCTGTTGTTTTTGCTGTAGTTTGACGTCAGTTTGGAACGGTTCTTCGAATGGAGACAGAGAGCGCCTTCAAAATTAGCCCAGCAGCCGTTGGAGTTCTGTTGGAATTTCCAAATACCTAGTTCTGGGATATTATAGATGGAGCTGTTTGAAGATCTTACTTCAATGACTTTGGAAATTAAAGATTGGAATGCTTTTGAACATTGGACACTGGGTTGTTAGGGATAATGGACAAGATCTAAGTCTTATAGGCCCTTTCCATGTGTCATCCTGTACCTACTTCTTAAATTCCTCCAATACCGCAAATTCTAAGATATTAGTCAGACTTCAATGACTTTGGAAATTAAAGATTAGAATGCTATTGGACATGGGGCATTGGGATGTTAGGGATAATGGACAGGATCTAAGTCTGATAGGCCCTTTCCATGTGTCATCCTGTACCTACTTCTTAAACTCCTCCAATATCGCAAATTCTAAGTCAGACTTCAATGACTTTGGAAATTAAAGATCAGAATGCTTTTGGACATTGGGCATTGTTAGGGATAATGGACAGGATCTAAGTCTGATAGGTCCTTTCCATGTTGCATCCTGTACCTACTTCTGAAACTCCTCCAATACCCCAAATTCTAAGATATTAGTCAGACTTCAATGACTTTGGAAATTGAAGATTGGAATGCTTTTGGATATTAGTCATTTGGGATGTTAGGGATAATGGACAGGATCTAAGTCTGAAAGGCCCTTTCTATGCGTCATCCTATACCTACTTCTTAAACTCCTCCAATTCTGCAAATTCTAAGATCTGACTAATATCCACAGTTAGAACTTCAAACTTTTCAATCCCACTCGCAAAGATGTCTTCTGGTAATACCTATGCTTGTTTACCATTTTCTTATTCTACCAGCATTTATTATACATGTTGCGCAAACGAGTGATTTCCGCCGACGACGCCACAAGATTCTTGGAGGTGTGCCACACTCGATTGGTTGTCAATTTGCATTAAAAAAATAAACCTCCTCTTAGCCTTCAGCCACCCTACACCGATCGCATTGGGTTGGCCGTCTGCCCAGCCCATTTAGCAACGCAGCTCCATTGAGTCACTGTCGCGGCGATGACTGTGCTTTCGTGCATCTAAACCCTAGACCGAAAACAGCATCCGCGTAAGTTCTGTGCAGCACCCCACGAAGGGTGTCCCAGCAACAATTTTCAAACTTTGTGTTATTTTTTTTTTTTTTTGCTGTCCATATCGTTCGTTCACTTTGGAAGAAACGATCTAATTCTCAGGAGCTGTATTGGCCCAATAAATAAGAAAAGATATGTACTAACATCTCTACTACAGCAACAACACAAATGAAAAAACGAGTTCATGGTCGCATCCAGCTAAAAGTGGAGAGCTACACAAAAAACACGACCGAACACTCCCAACAACAAATTACCCAACCCTTTTTGTGGGCCAATCGAGAGCAGCTCCACTTCTTGGAAGGGTCTGAGGTTTTTGTTTTTTTTTTTTTTTTTTTTGGGGCTGATGATTACCGTTGCAGTGCTGTGAGCTGAGAGTTTATTGTCCGGCAGCAAACGGGCGGGTAAGAAAAGGGCAACACCGGCGTTAATAAAAGGTAAGGGCCGGGGGCCAACAGCACAGTCATAAGGTTCCGCGGGGCAAAGGTTCACCATAATGGCAGGGGGGGTGGAGGGTGTGCGAGATATCTGTAAAGGGAGGAGCAGAGTCGGACGCGTTGAACGACCTTTGCTGGGGAGCTGGCTGGATGCGCATTAATTTTGAAAGGAGCTAAAGTCGGGCGAACCACAAGACATGGATGGGGCGCTTGTGTCTTTTTTTGTTTTTTTTTTTTTGTTTTTTTTTTGGCAACATCTTAATGCAATCGAACCCTGCTGCGAAGATGTCGTGTGTCGTTGACCCGTTGTGCGAGTTCGCGAGTTTACCTCTTTTCTTCCCATGTCTCTCCTGTGCGGCGGGCTCCGAAAGGAAGCGAAAGAGACGGGGAAGGGAAACAAAAACGAAAAGCAAGCGCGATGCGTTTTTCCCTCCACTGCCCATCTGTCAAAACGCTGCGTGCGAGTTAAAGCCTGAGCATGTGTGTGTGTGTATGTGGAAATCGCAAAAATATCTCTTTCTCTAATGAGCCAGTGATGTCTCGAGTTTCCCTTCCAGCGTGCGTACGCTGGATGCTTTTGTGTTGGTTCAATTTTGCAGCGTTGAAGTCGGGCTGCGAGCAAAGTTTTATTTGCTAAACATTAAACATGCGCTGTCTCCAGATTTTTTTTCGCAATTTGGCAATTTTGTCTGCGATAAAAAGTATATTTTGTATGCTCTGTGCTGCTGTTACGATGAGTTGCCTTTTACCTGACCTGGGCTCCTTTTAGGATGGGGAGGATGCATGCAGCATAAATTAAACCATCCGTGATAGAGCTTGAGGACCCAAAACGGTTCTTCAGATGGTGTAAATTACACCCCGAAAAAAAGGGGAAATGATTTCGAAACACCCCACCAAAGGCAATCCTTCGTGGAAGCACACCAGGATGCGCTAAAGCAGGCATTATTGTGCCTTTTTTTTGGGGTTTTTTGTTTTGTTTTGATGACCGAATCCTTTCCTAAATTTCTACCTTCCGAAAAGAAATTAAGGCCAAGGATTTAAAATGTGCCTGAAGAATCAAGCTGACGAGAGGATAATAATCAAAACTGTGTGTTTTTTCCACAATGCTTTGCCGGACTTTACGAAACTCATTCGGCTTTCAAATGAAACTACAGCCTTACCTTGCTAGAATACCCAGTCCACACCCAGAAAAACTAACGATCAGGTACGCTTGTGGATTCAATCACGATATCCACAAAAAACCCCCTTGGAAGCCCCTACCCCCGCTCATCTGGACGCGAAACAAAACGCGCAAGATTTTGACACAAATCCACCGCGTGCTCCCTTTTTTCCGTTCGTGTCAGAAGCAGCAACAGCAGCAGAAAAGCGCGCGCGCGCTCAAGAGATAAGGAAGCGAATGAAAATGAAATAATTAGCCGCCCAAGCGCAAGTGCCCACTGCCCACTCCCTGCCCGCCCCGACGGAAGGAGTGCTGACCCAGTTTTCCGGCCCAGAGGGGGAAGCCAGGGCGACCGGCGGCTTCGATTCGCTAATTGGCCACACCCGAGCGGTTCGGATAGCGTTTTGGCTAGCGGCTAGGCGAGGAACCTAAGCAAACCAGTGGTGGTGTGTGTCTGTAAATCACGAGGTCGTGTTTTCTTTTATCACTTTTCACTCACGGGAAAGCAATCACCCCCTTTTTTGCGAATTTTTGGGTTTCTTCAAACGCTGTACCTGGCGGGCTCGCCAAAACAAAAGACTTGTAGTGCCATGTACATTCGTTGTACTATTTATATGCGTAGATAATTGGGAGATTTTTGACAAAATGACAACTTATTGAAGACTCCGAATCAAGAAAATTAAAAAAACTGATACATGACTTTAAAATACAAAATAAAATCGAAAATACCCATTTCAGTTGCTAAGCGACGAACCCCAAACTCTTTCGATGGAGATTTCTATCTTACAGACGAAAACAGTTCACTCGAGAGACGGAAAAACAGAAGGATACAAAAAGAGCACACGGAAACACACATATACAAACATTACGCGCACACAAAGAATGTAAAAATTCGGTAGCGACTTACCTCTAGCATGTTGGGAGCCGTTTTGGTGCCGTTTTGTGCCACGAGGTGGCTTTCACCCCGTTCCGACTCCTGTGTCCGATCCTTTGCCGGGCTTTTAGTTTGTGTTGCTCGAACAGCAAGGACGAATGCCCTCGCTTGACTGCACTGCCCGTTTTGGGTTGCGGTTGAACACGATGACGTTGGGTTGAGCGCGAAGGGATGTTTGCAAAAACAACAAAACAAAACAAAAAAGCAACCGAGCCGTCGTTGCTCCCTTTTCTTTCGTAATTTTATGTTTTTGGCAGTACAGTAAAAGGGAAGGTCGTTACTTAGCTTGCCCCCTTTTTTCCCTTACTGTTTTGAGACTGTCACACACGAGTTGTTTTTTCCTTTTGTTTCACCTTTCAAAACTGTAACTGTAACTATAACACACAATCATCCACGCGTCTTCCAAGTCCACATGCTCCGTTTCACCAGTGCCGGCCTTCTCTCCGACCAGGGGAGCTTCAAGAAAACTTTAAAAACTTTCTTAAACTAACCAATTTCTTCTCCTTTTTTGTGCCGAAGTTGATCACTTTAAATCACTTGATGTCACAGTCAAACTTTTCCCTCTTTGTTGGCGCTACTTTCTTTGCCCGCACAACGCACCCAAGGTGCGGAAAATGGGTAACGAAACCAAACAAACTGCGAGCGGAGAAATTTCGACGGTCGACGGATCCAGGTTGATGCTGCTCGCTGCCCGACCTAAACACGACTAACGGACACGACGTTTTTTTTCCACCAAGCGTGCACTAGCGTCTGCACGTTTTAACCGCTCATGCATGTCTGCATGGGCGGCCTGTGCAGCTACCATCGCCTGGCCAACAAACAGTTGAGTTCTTTTTTTTTTCTTCTTTTTTTAAATTTTGTATATCATATTTTCAATTCAAATTGCAATTATATTTTGCTCATGCTTGGAAGAAAAACAATAATACTAAAAAAAATTGTTTAATATTTTAATATTTTATTGCTACGTTTTGTCCATATTCCAGTAAGACGCAAAGGGCGAGCAGCACTGTCATTGAGTGGCAAGTGAGAAATACGGCTCACCAGATCGATCGTGAGAAACTGAGTGTAGATGTGCTCAGCTGAGTGCCGGTTCGTTAAATTTGCTGAGATCCGTTCGACAGGAAACATATTTCTCGCATAGTATCTTTTTTCAAGCAAGCTTGCATGCACTGGTTGAAAAGTTGCGGGAATAATGAACCGATCGTCTCACTATGGTCGGTAGAATTTTGTAGGTGGACAAAATTATTGAGTGACCTTAAATAGACGCCAGGCCACGGGAATGACAAAATGCTGGCATTTTTTTTTTTCAAAACGTAGGCTTTTGTCACTTTGTTTAGTTTTTGTCAAAATTTCATAACCTGGAGCAGCCAGGAAATAAATTTTACAAAAGTTGACTAAAGGTGACAACATTTGACGTTAGCGAAAACACGTATTTGACGCAGTTGTGACCCTTTGATATGGTAAAGTTGCTAAAATGCATGTTTCTATATGATTTATGTACCTATTCAGTACTTCTTAAACAAAATATCGATGATATTCAGAGGTGTGAGCTGTTTTGCAGTTGACAAGCAGTTTTGATAAAGTTGACAAATTTTTCAACATTTTTTTCCCTCTGCGGCGCCACGACAAATAAAGAAATCTTAAACATTATTTGTCAACGCATGTAAAAACGTAATATTGCTTAACTTAATAGCAAAATCAAAATGATGTAAACATTTAACGAGTGTCCACAACAAGGACGCGCTAATTATACCTAAGTAACTCGTTGAAAATGAAAAATTATATAAGTTTGACGCATTACTCGAAGTAGTTGAAAGTAGTTTAAAGTTTCATACCAAAACAATCAGCGTTCGTACAAATACTTTTTTTTTTTTATCTATTTTATTGTTCCCAGTAAAATATTTTCACTTTTTCTTTATTTTTTCTTGGAGAGATTTTCTCCATGGTCTTTAAATGTTTTTTAGCATTATTATTATTATGGTGAAGATTAATTTTAATGCAGTTCACTTCCGATAATTCGCAATTATTTGAGGATTATTGAATTAAGTTATAAATTGTGTGTATGTGTGTTTGTGAGTGTGTGTGTGTGTGTGTGTGTGTGTGTGTGTGTGTGTGTGTGTGTGTGTGTGTGTGTGTGTGTGTGTGTGTGTGTGTGTGTGCGCGCGCGCGTGTGTGCGCGTGTGTGTGTGTGTGTGTGTGTGTGTGTGTGTGTGTGGGGGGGTATTTTTTTATTTCAATGTTTGTCTCACTTCTTCTTCTTCTTCTTTGGCTCAACAACCGTTGTCGGTCAAGGCCTGCCTGTACCACTTGTGGGCTTGGCTTTCAGTGACTAATAGATTTCCCCCCATAGCAGGATAGTCAGTCCTACGTATGGCGGCACGGTCCATTTGGGGATTGAACCCATAACGGGCATGTTGTTAAGTCGTACGAGTTGACGACTGTACTACGAGACCGGCTTTGTCTCACTTCAGGAATTGATTATTACAGGGTTTTCCAAGTCAGTTTCAAATATAAACATTGTTATTTACCGTATCTAAAATGTTTTTCAACAGCTGTCAAATGGTTTATTTGTTTCAAAAAGAAATTTCAGTTTCAACACATGATTTTTAACACACAACAAAGAACTGTCAAACACAATCCAGCTTGAGATGTGTTGAAAATCATGCTGTAGATTTTGAAAATTATTGTGACGGAAATTAAATGTCAGATCGATGTGGAACAACATTTTGCATGCAGTGAATAACAATGTTTACATCAAAAACTGAATTGGAAAACTCTGCATATTTCATAGATAATCACGTTTCTTTTAGAGAACTTATTTAAAAAAAATAGAGAGGTATTTATCATCTTTTTTTTTTTAATAAATCTCGCTACTTGTGACTGAACACTGATTAAACTCATGAAATTGGTTGACAAAAGTGCAGATTAACGAGCGAATGGATTGAACAGATGCGTGCACTGTAATTCTCAAGATTTATAACCTACTTCTCAAATTCAACGTCAACATTCGAGAAATAACCAATTGAAAAATGTAGGGAGCATTCGATAAACCTTATGGCGAATTCGCAAAGTGTTGTCAAACAACAAAAAATCCTTGAGAGATCTTGTACTGTCACCGCGGCCGAGACTAGGTTCGACTGACCCTAAATCCCGTACCTGTTCCGTTCCAGCTATCGTTCCAGGTACATAACCGATTCGCCCATCACCACCATCATCGCGCTTGTTTGAGCGAAGAGTACAGCTGGCCAACTTTCTTGACCCAAACAAACAGCGAAACACCAAACCAACAAGCAATACAACAATGCTGGTGCCATTCCGGAGTATGCGCATGTGTGTGTGTGTGTGTGTGTTGCGTTGCGCGTGATGTAGCTGCCCGAGCTGTGCTGGATGCTGTAGGGACCTGCGCCGCCGTCCGAATCGGTTTCAGTTCGGCTTGGTGTTGGGCGCGCACGCACACACTGCGTAACGGCGTTACATTCGGTCCCGTCACCGTTTGGTGGAATTCCGTACAGACATCGCAAGCAGGTCCAGAGTGTGAAGCAAAAAAAAAAAGAAAAGAAAGGAAGGCGATCGTGATCAAGCCCACAGCCTGTGGTCGCGCGCGCGTGTGTGTGTTTTTGTGTGCTACTGGTAAGCCTTTTGTTATCGTTTAGGGTTTAATGGAAGATCAAGCAGGGGTTTGCGGCCGAGTATAAAACAAAAACGGAATCAATTTCAGTATTTTCCACACTCGTGCGACAACAACAAATAGTTGCCGTGCTGGGGAAGGGCAAACAAGTCAAGCACGAGTGAGAAGGAAGACACGGAAATGCCTTCCAGACATAAGCCAGATCCCTGCTTGAGTGTTGATTTACACACACACACACACACACACACAGGCACACGCATACAGACAAACAAAAACTAACAAACGCAGCAGAATGATCTCAGGCCCCGGGCGATTGGAATGTATCGTGCACTGTTCCCACCCTTTTCCCCCTTCCACTTTTCCTAGGCACAGCTTCTAGAAAGCTATCACACACACACACACACACACACACACACACACACACACACACACACACACACACACACACACACACACAGACACTCCAGGAGTAAACTGGCCTTGGCTGGCCGAGACGAAAGAAAAACAGCACGCGAAACAGGTTCGCCACAATTTCCTTCACGCGCCCTCTACAATCATACAACGCCATCCCCAACCCACTCCCCCCTTCTTGGTACCGAATGTGCACCAGCGAGAGGGAGGTTGGTTGGGGAGGGGGCATGTAAAAGGGTGGCGAGGTGCAGCTCAAACAGCAACGCTCAGCGCAACGCAACGATCAACACACACCGCTTACGATCAACCGAGGCGGAGATGCGGTTTTGTTTACATATTAATTAACTTTGGAGAATCTTACCTTAGCACGATCCGAGAGAGAGAGAGAGAGAGGGAGGAGGAGAATAAGAGAGAAAAAGAAAGAGAGGCTGGAAAGACACATAACCTAGCACTGGACCGGTTAATATTAGTGTGTGCATTAGAGACTGCCAGTCAGTGTGGGAAGGGTTTTGCACGTCGAACAATCTTCCGGAATGTCCGTTGCTCCTTGAACGTGATCCTGATAAGATCTTGTCAACAAACGAGAGGGACGAGTGGTTCCGGGAACGTAAACAAAGCGAAGCCAGCGCTTCAAGCAGAATTCAGAGAATTTCATCCCCGCAGCGCACCGACAACCCTTATTGCGTCTCGGTTCGAAGAAGCATCAAGCGGAAGTGGAACTGTCGGAAGCCTCTCTCTGTGTGGTGTGCGTGTCTTTAACGTATCGTTTTTTTTTAACGTATCGCCCGTTTTTCTATTTCTGGGGGGAACAACGGTGCTTGCCCATCTGCATCCCATCAGCATTGCCCCTTACCCTGTTCTCTTCGCCTTCGTTTCCTCCCCAGATTGCTCGAAAATCCACTCCAAAACCGCAACCAATGGAGCGCGAAAGGCGGCGGACGGACGGGAAAGCGTTCGCGCTGCTCGCCGGCGCCGTGCTGGTGCTGCTGACCTGCGTCCAGCTGGCGGCGAGCTGCAACGAGATGGTGTGCGCCTCGATCGTCTCCAAGTGCATGCTGACGCAGAGCTGCAAGTGCGACATGAAGAGCTGCACCTGCTGCAAGGAGTGCGCCGAGTGCCTGAGCTACCTGTACACCGAGTGCTGCAGCTGTCTCGAGATGTGCCCGAAGCCGAACGAAACGTCCAACGAGCTGTCGAAGCAGTCGCACATCGAGGACCTGGAGGGGTTCCCGAACCTGTACGACGTGATCACGTCCGAGCAGGATGCGCAGGGCCGCTGGAAGGTGATCTCGTTCCCGATCGACATCGATGCGGCACTGTACGGGCCGAAGGGTGACGGTGCGACGAAATACGTTGTCCGTGAGTAGCGTTCCTCGGGTGGGGTTTGGTTAAAGGCTTTTTTTTTTTTAATTCGATTTTAATGTTTGTTTCGCAAGATGTTTGAATTGGTTCCAGGAGTTTTTGTTTATTTTTATAAATTTTATTTCCTTACCATGTTTCAGTGTGTTTTGGCACTGTGCTGACATGCTTTTTCAATCAAATGATGCAACAAATTTTGCGAAAAAAAATATTAAAAAATCGCTCAAAAAATATCGAATTCAAGAAACTCCAAAACCCTGCAATTGCAACAATCGGCAACTAAACGCTGCCTCTCACTTTCAGACTCGACCGACATGGATCTGAAGCAGAAGTACGAGGATCCGAACAAAATCACGGTCAACTGTACCGTCGCCTACCAGGCCCAGTGCATGTCCTGGAACAAGTGCAAGGAGAGCTGCCGGACGATGGGTGCCAGCAGTTATCGGTGAGATATCATTTACCCCGAAAATCCGGAACATTCCGATCGATAGGCGCACACTAATCGCTTCTTTCCCTCAGCTGGTTCCACGACGGTTGCTGCGAGTGCATCGGCCAGTACTGTCTCAACTACGGCATCAACGAGTCGCGCTGCCGCGACTGTCCCGAGAACAAGGAGCACGACCTGGACGACTTCGCGCCGGAGGACGAGCTGGACTACGGGGACGGGCTGGGGCCGCTCGACAATGCGGCGATCGAGTCGACCAACATATGAATCGGGCTCGGACTGCCGGTACTTTGCCTGGTCCGCCGCTACCTGACCGAACGCATCATCACCCCATTCCGCCGGTGAGGGCGGATGCGGGACAAATAACATAATAACGCCAATAACGCATTTCGATAATCGTTTAGCAGGGTTTTATTTTCGATTATTATTATTATAATATTTCCTATCCTTTAATCCATACGGCATAGTGTAAGAGTTCGATGGGACGTGGAAAGTCCGCAGGGGACGCGGAATAAGGAAGCAGAGCAAGGCAAGCTGTACAGAGGCGAACACTTAGGTCCATTAGTGTAGTGTTAGGGCAAGCGTTAAGGCACTACTAACTTACGGCAGCTGTGTTAGATGTGTTATAACAAAGGGCATGAGATGAAAGCAGCAGCTACTGCTTCCGCTCTGCTATAGGGCTTAACAAGTAACGGACAGAAGCAAAATAAAACAACACGGTTGTATTTAAAATTGTATAGACAAAATCTACCCTACCCGCTCAAGGCAGCACGATGCCCCTGGATGGGGCTCAATTAGGGAAGGAACAAGGGAACCTCACTTTTGCCAACCCGAATAGCTTTAAGCAAGCAGCCGACCCACTAAGCCATCTCTTTTCTTCCCCCCTCCGTGTGCTTTATCGTCTGCTTTGCGATTGATCTGTAGTGTGGAGTGTGCGCGAGTTAGCAATTAGGCGTAGGTCCTCTGACCCTCCCAAGGCACGCTGAAAGGTAGTGAGAAAAAGTGAACAGGAAGTATTGAGCAATGCAGGATATTACTAGCCTTTTATCTAGCATGAGCAGAAACAAAAATTGGTGTACAAAAGAGTACTGTATCTGTATGTTAATGTGTGCTTTTGAGATTTAGTGTCGAACGTTTAATACTCCTGCCTGTCCATGTCGATGTTCGTAAGCCGAAATACAAGTGTAATCCCTCTTTTGTTGTGAGATACAACAAAAAAACATCTATTTCGAGGGCAACCTGTGTGTAATTGATTTTTTGTATGATCCTGGGAGATATAGATGAAAGTTTCTTCCTAATGCAACAATCATTGTTTAAACCTCTGGAGGTCGCTAAACATATGCAAGTCAAGACGCACCAAGCGGCCTTGCTGGGAAAGGTTTTAGCATAATCATTATCATTACTACCTTCCAGTGTAACAAAAGCTACCTGTATATCTGTTAATAAAGCCTCATCAAACTAGTGCCTTTGCCTATCTCCTAGTACTACTGCTTTCTGATCTTACTGGTGTGACTTACTGGGGAGTTCCTGAAGATTTGTGAAGATTTGTCGGTGCTGCTTGAATTTGGGACAAACGGAAATGGTGTCATTTTTTGAACTGCTCTCGTAAAACCCTGTGAAAGCAATGCCGAACACACACATATACAGAACGCTCGATAAACGAGGCAGTATGGCAGCAGTACGATCTAACGGAAAACGCAGCTGCCGCAGACCGATACGTAATACGAGCGCTATCTTGGGCGAAGAAGCGGAAGCGTTTGTTTTTTTTCCTTCCTCTTCCTCCTCTTCTTCTTGCGACTCCCCCGTTCTTCAGATAGGGTTCTTTTTCCTTCGCAATGCCATTAGGATGTGTTGGCATGCTGGCTGGAGGCGTGCCCATTACCCGACAACACGTGACGGCCTGTTAGATCCCCCCGCTTCCCGTTCGCTCTTCTAGACGCCCGGAGATCGCCCTGGTAGGTCTGGCAGAGTTGCAGTTATGCATCTTTTGTGTTATTTTCCTCTACATTAAAGAGACTTCGCTCGGGCTTCATTCGTGTCATCTCAAGACATCTAAACTGAAAATAATTAGTGGAGGGAGATTAAAACCATGCGGCAATCACATCAGCTTCAAGAAGTGCACGACCCTCCGCCTCCCTACATTAACGACCTTAGCAGCACTTTTTGCGTATCAAACAAATACACACACACATACAGATCGCCCTTAATTACTTCACCGCATGTGCAAATGTCGGCAAGCGAATGAGGTTTGCAGGGACGGCCGTCCATCCGGTCCATTCGAAACTTCAGAACTCACTTCGGCACATTCTTCTGAGGAAGCGAGCGCGCGCGCGCGCAATCTCACATCTCATACACGAGCTAATCATCCGGCGGGGTCTTATGGTTTTGTCTTTAACAGTTCCCGCCCGCCCTGCCCCAGCCCCGGCCGACTGTGGAGGGAGTGTGGCGAGCGTTTTCTCGCTTGCTTCGCTTGGCCGGGAAGAGTCATCATCACCCCGGACGCCCACGAGATCCCATCCCGACGGGTTCGGGTCGACTCTCTGTGCCCGAGACGAGTCAGTCTGGCTCTAACGATCGTGCCGATCGGACGCCACCAAATCGGGTGCAAGCGACGTGCTTCCGGAGCTGCCGCAGCTACCGTGTAGTGTTATTGTTTACTGGTGCACCAAGTCCTTGGGTCTTTGGGAGTATTCTGTGCTTCAACGATATCCACCAACAGGAAATAGAAATCTTCAAAGTAAGTGTAGATTAAAGTTTGGAGTAGCTGGTTGAGAGATGTTGGGAACTGTGACCTGACCTTACTCCTCAAGACTGTTGGGAGTCGTTAGGTCTTCTGGAACCTATTCAAAGTAGGTTCTGTGTACTGGTTTTCAAATTGTTCCACGCTGTGCCTAGCAATGGCTACATCTTCAATCGGACCTTATGTGGTCGCTTATCGCGGTCCGGTACGGATGCGACAAGTTCCTTCCAACGGTCCAAGCCTAACCTTCAATCAAACTGATAACCTCGCGCGCTCTGCAACCGCGGCATCTTTTGCGGCGGAAGCAGTCTCCACACCGAAGCTGCCAGTGTTACCGAATGTCGCCCCGAAACGGTACACAGGATGTTACTTCACACCACAGACCAACGTCAGCAATTAATCGCTTGCGCAAACGTCTCATCTGCCAGCGCCAACCAGACACCCTCACGGGGGATTTTGAAACTGTAAACGCTCCCGGTGTGGCAGGACAATGTACCGAGAGGGGGGTGAGTGTACGGGTACACCGAAGCTCAACTCGGTACAGCACTGTTTACAGACAACTCGGGTGTCGTTATAAATAACCCACCGGTGGAGGTTTCGGTTGGTTTTCGGTTTTTGGAAACCTCTCCATAGCGGGTCCGATACCGAGAATCAAAGGGTGATGTCCGGGTAAGAGGACGGGATTCCAAAGGCAGGATCTCGAGTGCATCTGCAGACGAGGGGTCGGGCTACGTTAAGCTATGTCTATGCTTTAACTTTAACGACCACTCATTTTCCCTAAGTGCAGCGTGCGGTCGGCAACTCCAGGAACACTCCATGCAAGGCCCTGCTAGGGATTGTTTGGATAATATCGCTCATCAAACTGGAGAGTTCGAGGGCGGAGATTCATCATCAAAACAGTACTTCTGGTACAGTATTATTACTGTTTGCCAATGCGGTGGTATGTCCCCTTTCGGTTCCAGGAGGTTTGTTCCTTGCAGCGAACGCTCAAACCCAAACAGTCTCTAACGAAAGCATAACCGAAAGCAACCGCAACAAAACACAAACACTTGCCTCTCCGTTGTTGCCACGCGATTCTCCGAAAACGCATCGTATGACATCAGCATTTGGCAGGACGGTTGTCGGTTTGATTTCCTTGCCCATGTGGCCCGTTTTGCATCTTGCGCATTCCTGCGCTCCGCACTTGCTACGTCGCAACAAAATTCGCTCAGACTGTGTTCGCTGTGTGTGTGTGTTTTTTATCGCATCGGAAGTACGCTGCGGTTGCGCCACTTCCGCCTAGAACGCTCCCTCCCCAACTCGTTCTGACACAGATTTGTGGCACATGTGTGCCTTGGCTAGAGCGTTGGCGACAACGCTGTAGCTTTAATAAGCAGCTGGCTGGTGAGATTTTGCTTCCCACTTCCCACTCCATCGCTCCAATGATGATGATCTCAGAATGTTCCTTTTTTTTTTGTTGCCTTTGCGGTGCGGTGCCTTTCTTTCTTCTTGTTGCTCCAGTGCCACTTCGTAACTTTCGCTCCAATAATATGCGAGCCTGGACGAATGAAGCGTGCAGGTCTTTGCTGGTGCCGGCGCAGTGCACCAACGGCACAAACATATGCACTGGCGAAACATTGTGTCTTGCCCGTGGTCATGCGAGCCGTGTCAGCGTTTTATTACCCGTACGGGCAGAGATTGCATCATCGCGCAAGGAGGGTCTACCATCTTGCGCTGCTGCCGCTCGACCGACCGAGTGAGCAAGTTTTACGATCTTAAACCAATCTTAATTACCGCGACGAGCGCAACGTGTTAGGGCGGCTTCCTGATGCCGCCGTTTGCAAATTGGCAGCAACGTAAAAGATGATGCACCATGGTCTTAAAAACGCATCTGTTTCCTCGCACAGACATGGAGCCTTGTGACGGCTGGCTCGTTTTAATGATGCAGAACGAGTGCTGAAAAGAAAGGTCGCCAACAGGAAGATAAGATTGAAAGCATTTTTTTAAAAGAGCAAACTGTTACCTAAAGTGTGTCAGATAAGGGTTATAACATGGAACCTTGGCAGATAATTGAAGTCTTCAAACTTTCGCAAAGTCCTACTGGCACTCAGTGTTCCAAGGGACCTTGGGGGAAGATCCATCGCGTTGACCATTACGGCGCCAAATGTATTTGCCATATTATTTGTAATTGACGTCCTTTATCAGTCGCATTCTTGAAGATCTTATTATCGTACTTCAACTAGGTATCGAAAACAAATACCTTTGGAGTCGCTCCCTAGACCTTAGTTCTATCTCTTCTGACTAGCGTCTAAATAACTACGTTCTTATATTATCCAAGTACTTAGACAGGAACGTATGGACAGTTCCTTAAGCCCCCAGGTCCATAACCCATACTCTACTCTCAGACTTTAACTTCAAATTCTACATCAGGACCTAAAAACTGGCCTATAAAGATCAAGCAAGTCTAGCATGATTGTATCGCGAAATTGCGGAAATAAATTAATTTTTGTTGATGCATTTTATGAACACTGGAAGAGATTATTAGCATTAACAATTCTTCTTCCTCTCTCTCTCGCTCTCTCCCTCTCTCTCTCTCCTTCCCCCCCCTCTCTCTCTCTCTCTCTCTCTCTCTCTCTCTCTCTCTCTCTCTCTGTCTCTCTCTCTGTCTCTCTATTTCTCTTCCTACCTTCTTCTCTCTCTTTCTCTCTATCTCGCTTTCTCTCTCTTTCTCTCTTTCTCGCTTTCTCTCTCTCTCTCTCTCTTTCTCTCTTTCTCGCTTTCTCTCTCTCTTTCTCTCTTTCTCGCTTTCTCTGTCTACCTCTCTCTCTCTCTTTCTCTCTCTCTCTTTCTCTCTCTCTCTCTCTCTCTCTCTCTCGCTTTTTCATTCAATGCATCTCTCTGTCGCTCTATCTCCAATTGTAAATGCAATCAATTGTAAATGTCAACGCTAGTTCCGTCGAACCTTGTCTTGGGGTTTAGCCATTGGTCCTTCGAACCGGATTTTCCATTGACATTTCCATCTACTAACCATCTAACTTTACCTTCTCTCACCTATTTCCCCCTCGCCAGCGTCTTGTCCCAGCTTTTGTGCAACGGGCCGACGAACGATGGCATCGAGGATGCAGCAGTTGGTGCAGCTGACCGTCGCACTGGTGGCGCTGGTGGCGCTCCTGCACACCCCGCCCGCCCACGCGGACGACATCGACGAGCTGCTGAACGAGTTCGACGAGGAGGACGAGGAGCTGCTGCGCCACATCGAGTCGCAGCACGTCAGCCGCGACTACGAGCTGGAGGACCAGATGGCGCGCGAGCTGGCCAACCGCATCGCGGCCGAACACTACGGCCAGCCGGCCGGTGCGGGTGAGTCGGAGGACGCCGGCCCGATCGAGGGCCGCGTGCCACGCCTGATCGACCCGTGCAAGGGCGTGCGGTGCGGTGCCGGGCGCGTCTGCCGCGCGAACGTGGCCGAGCAGCGGGGCGAGTGCGTCTGCATCCCGGAGTGCCCGCCGGAGACGGACCCGCGCCGCAAGGTGTGCACCAACCGGAACGAAACGTGGGACTCGGCCTGCGAGGTGCACCGGCAGCGCTGCCTGTGCAACACGGCCGATCCGGGCTGCCGGCACGAGGAGCTGCGCCACGTGCACATCGACTACTACGGCACCTGCCGCGAGATGCCGGAGTGCAGCGAGAACGATCTGGCCGACTTTCCGCGCCGCATGCGCGACTGGCTGTTCAACGTGATGCGCGATCTGGCGCTGCGGAACGAGCTGCCGGACGCGTACCTGGCGCTCGAGCACGAGGCCGAGTCGAACATGACCAAGCGCTGGACGAACGCGGCGATCTGGAAGTGGTGCGAGCTGGACGGCCACCCGCACGACAACACCGTGTCGCGGCACGAGCTGTTCCCGATCCGGGCGCCGCTGTTCGCGCTCGAGCACTGCATCGCGCCGTTCCTGGAGAGCTGCGACCCGAACCGGGACCACCGCATCTCGCTGCAGGAGTGGGGCAAGTGTCTCGAGCTGGAGGAGGACGATCTGACCGCCCGGTGCGCGGAGATTGCCAAGGACGAGGAGGCGAACGCGTCCGACCTGCACGATGCGTTCGTCTAGCGGTTCATTCCCGGCGCCCCCCGTACCACGCAAATCTTTTCACGAGGGCTAGAGCGAGAGAGAGAGAGAGAAGCGATTGCTTTAAAGCATAGCAATTCCACCCCCCTACTAGCGCAACACTCCGTCGAGCTAATCCAAACCTTCCCCCAGCTAGTTTGCCGCCACTGACCGCCTTTCTCCCACTAACCCTGTCCTGCATGCGCGTTTGTCCGGGGGCAGTTGGAAAGCACCACGGCCCGTGCCATACATATTGTGCCATTCCGCGTGCCCTTAAATACGACATTTGACAAATAAAAACGAATCTAAACGATTCGCTCACACGTATTACTGTGTTTTTGCGGGGGGATTTTAGGATCACTTTTCTGCATGCTGAAACATCCGAAGGGTCTGTTTGGGTGTGGCGACACACGCAACACACAATAAGAAAGGGAGTTTCCCGCTAAGCTAAGTCTCAGCAGTCCTTCGAGCCGGATTCAAATCAGTTAGACTGTTCAAACCCAATATCAGAAGTTTACATCGCAATTAAAACAGTACACGGTAGTGTGATTTCCCGAACATTGACATTGGAGAAGCCTGGAACATAGAGAAACTAAACAGCTCCCTTTAAATGCATTGACTGCCTAAGATTTAGCTTCATCGGCCGAGAGGGACGGTTCGGATTGAAATCAAACTCCATCCGGCGTAGCAAGAGTTGATGCGCTTCATAACATCTACTGACGGTGCGTATGCGCATCTTGTAATGTAAACACGTGCTCGTAGTACAAAAACTGTTCAGAATTTAAAATATTAATAATCGCATCAATACTACCGTTCGCACCTACAGTTCGTAACATAAACATACGGCACATTGAATTTAAAAAAAAAAGTCAATAATTCAAAGCGTTCGGCAAATTCTCCTCGTCAAAGCAGATCGAATGACATGAATCTGGTAAGCTTTGGTAAAATAAAAATATTTATATTTATGAAATATTGAAATTTTAAGCTATACTATATTAGATATAGCTATATTAGATACACAAATTAGCTTCACTAGCAATCACTAGCTTCAAACTGATATGATGCCTAGAGCAAGAGCTATAAGCTTTATAATCCGCTAAACTGCATTCTTCCATGTAAAATGCATTCCTCTCCATGTAACCAGATAGGTGGACGTAGACGGAGTAAATCTTGTACCAAATAAAACTAAATAATAAAAAAAAAGATGTTTTTCAATTCCAGGAAAATGTTATTCGCTGGACAACAAGCAGACTTGGGTATGACATTTTTTTTTTTATTCAAATTCGACGGAAAAGAGATACATACTTCACAATCCGTAAAATGTAGATAATTTATTAATAATAGTAATAATTTTTATTTTTTAATTTGTTTAGCGAGTTCTAGTAAAACATATTTCTCGAGGCATTCAAGAAGTGTTAGGGGAAGGTAGGTAAAGACGGACACTGCGGGTAAGATGAACGCTTCTCATAAATGCATGACAAAGGTTATTTTCGTGTAATTCAACAATGAAGAATCCAAACTAAACTGAAGGTAAAACAACACATTTGAGAACATTTTTTGTGTAATATATGCGAAATTGGTTAAATTCACGAACAAAATAAATTTTTAATCGTGCTCACCTTTGTGGATCTAATTTGATAACTGCGGGTCTTAAGCTCTGTAACTTGCATGGTTTATATTTTTGGAAGTTTTATTACATGAACGATTTGTCATGATTGTTAAGCAAAAAGCTGGCGAAAGAACGAGAATGAAAGAATTCAAAAATCTTGTTTTCTGCTGGACAAAGACGGACACTTTGTCGTAGGGCAAGATGGACACCGAATTTGTTGAGTTATTTTACTTATTATATCAATTGGTGTTGAATATATTTCTTCAAACACCTTATATAAGGGTATGTTGAAGATATAAAGCATTACGCAACTAGAAAAAGTAATAAATAAGCGAGGAATGAAACACCGGTCAAAATAGCAGTCATGCGTGATGATATTACTCGCTCGACGCTGATGAGGCGCTTCACGAAATCCAATATTTTGACACGACTTGGACAACTTCAAGCAATAAAAAGATTAGGCATTGATATGACATCGTTCAGGAATAGATGAGAGATTCTATGGGTTTACAGATATCAAAAAGTTCAATCTTCAATGTTAGAAATGGCTGGACCTATTAACAAGTCCCTCAAATAAGCTGTGGTCGCGGACTTTCCGCGGAATAATTTCCTAAAGCAACCTCCACTGTGCCCGATATTAAAAAAGATGCCTTAGATTCTGCATTCTACGTTTTATTAGAAGCGATGCTTACAATTCCTAAATTCACGGCTGAATGAATCGTCGTTGCTATTGGCCAAGAATTGGTTTATAAACGTACCAGAACGTGGAAAGCGAAGGCTTATCCGAACATTTCAAAACTGCACGAAAAAAAATCATGTTTTTCTTCATGAATGAAAAACGCAAAAATCGATGAAAACTTAAAAGTTTCAACACATTTTCTGATAAAACATGAGTATAAGATAATGTATGCACATTTTCATGGTCGTTGCACCTATGTATCCTTAGATTTTTATCATTTACCTTAACGCATCCGTCTTTACCTACCTTCCCCTAAGTCATATCAACTTTTTCATTCAAATAATTTCCTCAATTTCCCCGAGTTACGCGACACTCGAGTTACGCGAATTCAAGTTACGCGAATTTTTATTTTTGACAGTTTAGATGTGAAAAAAGTACAATTTTCTCCATCAATTGTTAAATGAAAAATAATGTGCCTTTTTTCAAAAATTTCAAATCCATAAAAAGACGGAAATAACCGAAAACTACACCGATTGCATCAAATAAGTACCAAATTACATAAATGAACTAAATTCTACCAAAAATCATGATAAATAAAGTATATTTTGGCTGTAAAACGTGATATTCGACTTACGCGGAAATCCGAGTTACGCGTATGTCTCCGGAACGCATTATTCGCCTAACTCGGGGAAATACTGTACAGTCTGTACTCGAGTTACGCGGTTTCTGCGTTTCCGACGAATCCGCATAACTCGAATATCCGCGTATGTCGAATTTCACGTTTTTTGACTAAAATACTATTGATTACTCGGAGTTTTTTATTTAATTTAGTGCTTTTATACACTTTATCATTTATTTGATATGATTCGTGCAGAAAATTATAATATTTCTGGCTTTTAGGCGGTTTCAATTTGTTGGCAAAAATATAATTTATACCGAACTTGAAGCAAATTGTACTGATTTTTTTTTTTTTTTTTAAGATGATGATTTAGAAAACCGCGTATCTCCGAATCCGCATAAGTCGAGAACCGTGTAACTCGGGAACAGACTGTATATTCAAAAATAATTGTTCAACGTTGACATCCTAGGATTAAAAGATTAAGGTCTCGTGGTACAGTCGTCAACTCGTACGACTTAAAAACATGCCCGTCATGTGTTCAAGTCCCGAATGGACCTGTCCGTTCCCTACGCAGGATTTGACTATCCTTCGATTAAGTCACTAAACACTGGTTATTGAGCCAAAGAAGAAGAAGAAGAAGAAGTTTAAAAATAAAGTTTAAAAATACAACAATGTTCCTGCAATTGTGAGAAAACATGTATTTGTGTGTTAGTTTTTTACAATATCATTTTGACCCAATATTTGATTTTTTTTTTTATTCTTAAAAATCCAATTAGTCGTACAGCTTCAACGCACACTGTTAATCGATGCTTTTGATAATTAGATTTTTTTTTAAATTCAAATTGATGCAACACTTTCAGTATCAGGAGTCAACTTTTTTGGAGAGTGTTAATTTCAAATGAGGCGGCGCTCTGGGACCAATCGAACGAGACAAACAAACACGACTCTGTTCGATAGGTGCTCTGTCAGCTGTTCGATGTCTTATAGACCTGTCATGATGCACTGCAATACGCCTTTCTTTTAGTAGGGGAAAGCGGGGCAAAATGGGCATGTTAAGCAGTTTACTGAATATCCCTTTGAATATGCCACAAAACACAATTTTTCTTTCATTATTGTATGCCTCCACCATTTATCTATGAACTAAAATTGCCACATAGAACGAAAACAACTTAAATATATGAAAATAATGTAAAATAAAAGTTGATGTTTTACGAGAAGCTTTTTTGACACGCGGGGTAAAATGGGCATATGTAAACAAACTGTGAAACGTCAATACACTGGGGCAAAATGGGCCACAACAACTGCGCGTAGGTAATGGTCTATGCTTTTGCACACGTTTCGTGAAATGTATTTTCGTTCTATCTTTTGTTTTGCTGGTCAGGAAAGCCCTTCAAATTCTTCCAAAAATATGTTATCAAAATTAAAACAGTTTTTACACGTTTAAATCTACAAAACTGAATCTTTTGAAGCTGTGCCTGTTATCATTATTGAGGCGACAAATACAACACCATAGCCTCACCAAGCGCCGTATGTCAAAAGCATCTGCCCATTTTGCCCCAAGCGTAACTGCCCATTTTGCCCCACGTGAAGCATTTTTGTAATTTTTGTTATATTAGTAAAAATACGCATTCAATCGCCTTGATTTCTTCAGACAAATTGTAAAGAAATATCATATCTTTAAAAACATATCATGTAAAACATCAACACATCCCTGTGGCAATGGTTTAAGCTTATTTTTGAAGTGGCAAAAATTATATCAATATGCTACTAAACCTTATTTTGCATTTTTCTTGGTTATTTATTATGTAAGGGTTATGATACTTACATGGTGTTCATAGAACACTCTAATGAATACATTTTGAGCATTAGAAAGTATTTTTGTAGTCAAATAATGCTTAAATAGAGGGTGCCCATTTTGCCCCACATGCCCATTTTGCCCCGCGTTCCCCTAATTAAGATTTATAATCAGTAATCTCTGGCTATCATGTTTTATTACATACAAAATTATATTTTTGATAGCTTTGGTCCTTCGAAGCTGTTACAGGTCAGCATTCAAATTACTTCACCAAACGGTTTGATGCCAAAAATTCAAAATTTTTAAAATCTCCAACGGTCCAACACCTGGCGTAAGGGTAAAAATGCCAACAACGAACTAAAACAATCCCCTCTGCCCGGTTCTTGCCAGGCACCACCGGGTACCTAAAACAAGGGCGCAAAAACAAAGCAACCGCTTCCATCCGCCCTACCCCTGCGTCCAATTTTGCCTGCCGTACCCGTAAGGGCGAGTTACAAACGGTGACCGTTACAAAACTGCAACGCACGGTTTGGGAAGCTGCGTTTTCAAAAAAAAAAGAGAGAAAAACCAGCAGCAGTGTTGCCCGATGAAAAGCGTACGAAACCGTGCGCGCTACCCACAAACGACGGACCTGCCAACGGTGCACCATTCTGGCGCTCTTTTTGTCTCCCTGTATACCCTTTCAGGGCTGTTTACAGGGAGCGATTCATGTGTGCGTGTGTTACATTTACAACAGCTGTGGTTGTGTTGTGTGCGCGCCACTGTCAATGTGTTCGTGGCAGCGCTCAGACGGAGAGCGAGAGAGAGAGAGCGCATAACCATTCAATCGCACACGTCACACGGGCGAGACAGAACCAGAGCCGTCAATGCACGCTCGTGGCTGTGTGTGTGTGTGTGCTGCTGCTTCATTCAATAATCGCAAAAGCGAGCCATAATTTGACCACGACTGCTTCTCGCTCTGCTTACCCGCCATTCAGTTGCCCGTGTGAGCGCTATCAAGCTGGTATCCGTTGAGTTGTGTGCCGAAACCCATTAAATTTCCCGAACCATTTTCCGCGCTTCGATTTTTGTTTTTGTTTTTGGTACGTGAATACAAAAAAAATAGCCCCAAAACTTCCAACTAAGCGCCCCTTCCCCTTACCAACTGTGTTTTGACCCATATTCTGGCATTCGATTCGTAATTTATTTATTTTTCCATTTCACGTTTGTCAACTCGGTGTATTGTTGCGCGACCGTACAGGCTCGGATGTCAGTTCTGACAAAACGGCGCGATTAAATCAGGCGCGGCTGTGTGCGTGTTGCCATCGCAACACCATCACACACACACTCGTGTCTGTGCGAGCATTGCATTATGGGAATTTGCGATAATAGAAAAATTATGCTTTCCACTTTCTCTACTATTGCTTCGCTAAATTCGGTGCAACATTTCGGTGTGACATTAGTGCGCCATTTTTCTCCCTCAATATGTGTGTGTGTGCGTGTCGTTTGTTCACGCGTCCGTTTCGGCGATGATTACAACCATTTTTCCCCGAAAAAAGCGAAGCGACGCCATCATGTACACACACACACATACACACACACGCACGCTCTTTCCTCCGCTTTTGCTCTCTCCTTCTAAAGCTCTCTCGTTCTATCTCTGCAACCAGGCAGCAGCAGCAGCGGTGTGTGTGCCCCCTCGTACCAGAACGGTCGCGGAACAAAACGCATTCAAGGCAAAGCGCTCCAACCGGCAGGTCCTGTGTCACTCTCTCTCTTCACGCCCGTTAGGCTCAATCATCATCCAACAAAAGCGAAATGGTAAGTCCGAGTCTGTTCTGTGTTGGTGCGTGCAAGAACTTGTCGATCAACATTTTTGCGAAGGCTTTTCCTCCTCCCGTGTGTGTGCGGTGTTGCTTTTGTTTCTTCAAATCTTCGCTCTGTTGTAATTCGTCCATCAAACACAACTGCCTCAATCCACGCCGTGAGCAAAGAAAAAAAAAGGGAAATGGAGAAAAACAGGCCCCGCTGAGAAGATACCCAAGCGTGAATGCGCGCGCGCGCGCTCTCGCACCGCTTGCCTTCTCGCTCGCACGCCCCGCGGGCATAGCGGCACACACACACACACACGGACACACGGAGTTCTATCAACGATCAATGAAACCGGGCGGGGGGTGGTGGAGAAAGGGCGCGCATTGTGTGTGGCTGTGACAAAACACGGAAAAAAAAGAAAAAAATGTTTCCGTAGTGACGTAGTATAAACTGGTTTTTGGTGTGTTAAGGTGGAAAAAAAATCGTGCAAAAATCGATAAACACACACACACACACAGGCCAGGCGGGTGTTGGTTGAAGCAGGGTGGTGTGTGTGTGTGTGTCGCCGAGTTTATACCCCCAAGTTGACTCGGTTTCTGTGTGCCCGCGCTCCTGCGCCCGTTTGCCCGCTTTGCCGTCGTGATGCGTTTCCTAACCTCAACTTTCTGGTAACGCGCGCGCGCGCGCCGGAAAACGCTTCCCCCGTGGGCATCGAGTGACGCGCGTCCTGCGTGTGTGCATATGTGTGTGTGTGTGTGATTAGCGTACGGACGGAGGAAAAGCGCTTTCTACTACGCGTTCTTGCAGTATCAAAACAACTTTATTTTTCCTTTTTGTTTTCCAAACTAATATTTCCTTCTTCTTTTTTCTAGGCTGGCGGTAAAGCAGGCAAGGATTCGGGCAAAGCGAAAGCCAAAGCAGTGTCGCGCTCCGCAAGGGCGGGTTTGCAGGTTAGTATTTTCTTCTTTTTTTGGCGGGAGAGAAGCGTGTCGCCCCTCCTCGTACACACCACATGTGACCGCAGCTGCAAAGGTGAGAAGGAGTGCAGCAGCAGCAGCAGCAGCAAAAGCCAACAGAATACCCGGCCAAAATGGTTGGCGGTACTCCAGAAGCGGCCGTTTGCTGCGTTGCCCACTCGAAACCTTCTCACCGATGCACTTTGGCTTGTTTGCTTGTGTGTACGTGTGTACGTGTGTGAAGGGCAAAAGTGTGGAGGCTTCCATATTCTAAAACCATGTTTCGTTTCGTCGCCCATGCTAAATCGAGTTCTCCATTTCCCTCCACCCATCCTCCCCAGTTCCCGGTCGGACGTATCCATCGTCATCTGAAAAACCGAACCACCAGCCATGGACGCGTCGGTGCGACCGCCGCCGTTTACTCGGCAGCCATCCTGGAGTACCTGACGGCTGAGGTGAGTTTAAACACACATACACAGACAGACGCTGAAACAGCAGCAGCAAGGAGAGCGGTGCCAACCCATGATGGCTAGAGAAAATCTCGGAAAAAACATGTATTACGTGCCAGTTAGTTTTTGAAAATGCAAGTCACAGAGAAACTGCAACCGAAGGGAGTTGCTTGAGTTCGATTTCGAGGGTGCGCATCATCGCTTTTTGCCGTTGTGTCGAGGCATCGAGAGGGAAAAGTTTTTGGCGCCAAAACCGCCATCACACACAGTTGTTGCCGCGTGTGTATGTGTGTTGTTTTGGATTGGTTCGAAGTGGGTCGATTTGCTTGTGGATAGGTAGAGAGAGAGAGGGGTTAACGGGGCAAAATGGGCACCCTTCTATTTAAGCATTATTTCACAGCAAAGATGCATTCCAATGCTCGTAATGTATTCTTTACAGTGTTCTATGAACGCCATGTAAGTTTTTTTTTTTTATAATCCCTTAAATAACAAATCCAACCAAAGAAAAATATAAAATAAGATTTAGTGTACTTTTTAAAATATTTTGAAAATAAGCTTAGAGCAGTGTCACAGGGATGCGTGGAAGTTTTACATGGTATATATTTAAAGATATGATATTTCTACACTATTAGTCTTTGTGCCAAGGAACGCAATTGAATGCTTATTTTTATTCTTGTAAGAAAAAAAAACTCAACAATGTTTCACGTGGGTCAAAATCGGCAAATAACTTTTGAACATATGGCGCTTGGTGAGGGTATGGTGTTATGTTTGTTCCCACAATAATGGTAACGAGGCACAGCTTCAAAACGTTCAATTTTGTAGATTGAAATGTGTAAAAACTGTTTTAATTTTAATAATATATTTTTGGAAGAATTTTAAGAACTTTCCTGTACCGCAAAACAAAAGATAGGCAGATAATCGGTGCTGCAAAATGTGATGAGCATCACGAGCTATTCACCAACGAAAACAATGAACATGTTCGTGGTTGCTTGAATGCTCACTGCTGATACTTATTGAATGTGACATGCGAGTGCTTGAGTCAACTGCGATACTCTGTCTCACAAGCTACGTTTAATGCTTGGTGACATTTTGTTTTGCACCCAACTCTTGAGTATCACCTCTGATTATCACAATTGAGTACATGAAGCTGATATTTTTTTATGATATTAATAGTGACATTTTATGCAGCACTGCTAGTCATAGACCATTACTTAAGCGCAGGTGTTGTTGTGGCCCATATTGCCCCAGTGTTTTGACGTTTCACGCTTTGTTCACATACACCCATTTTGCCCTGCTTGTTAAAATAGATTCTCGTAAAACATCGACGTTTATTTTACACTGTTCCCATGTGTTCAAGTTATTTTCAGGCTATGTGGCAATTTTAATCCACAGATAAATGATGGAGGCAGCAATGTAAGAATAATTGTGTTCGGTAGCAAATTCAAAGGAATATTCAGTAAACAGCTTAACATACCCATATTGCCCCACTTTATCCTACTGGAATCTTCCAAAGGATGTTTTACTACTGGAATTACAGTAGGTGACTGTTAACTGGATGTGTTTTACTGGATGTTTTTTTTTAACTGGAAGTTCGCTAACTGGAGTGATTCTCAGTTTAAAAAACACATAAACGTCAAAACATGAAACTTGCGGAATCTTACGAAGAGAAATTCATAGCAAATGTGCATTTTTCTCACAAATTTAACGCGGTTTCGCTCATTTAGCGGACACCTACTGTAGTTTCTATTGTGTAACGAAGATTGAAGCGTTGCAAATTCTCAGATTTGATTTAAATTTAAAATTTTGTTCAATTTTAAACTCCTCGCCAATTAATGAGTAAAACAAAACAAAAAATGGCTAGAACCGGTTAAAGAATTGAAGTCGTCGAACACAGCGTTATTAAATTAAATTGCACCAGGAACCTGTGCCTTTGTGTTGAAACGATTATTTGTTCAGCGTCTCTTACATCCTTGAATCAAAAAAATAATTGACTCGTGTTGCTGTACCTTTTCTGCATTCGTTGGCGCAAGCCCCCCACTATGCCTTTGTGTCTGCTCAATACAACAAAAAAAAAATATTTTACACAACCGCTGATTTTATGCCATGCCATAATTTATATAACACGTCAAAGAGACTGATCACTGACCATCCAAATGCAATGCATAAAACGCTTGCCTGAGATGGATGGGATTCACAAGCAGAGAAGATCAGTTTTACGAGCCTTTACTGCAGTTGGTCTGTGTCCTTTGCTTTTTCTTTCCCTTCCATTTCCTTTTGTGTTGCAAATTCGTGCCCTTTCAGGTTGGTCCGTCCTCTCTCTCGCTCTCTGTTGGCATATTTTAAGCATTCATTTGGAATCGTTTTACGCTCCCCGCCAGCGGCTTTGACATGCACAGCTTCTTGGGGTCGGGGGTTTATTGCTTCATTTCTGGGCTTGAAGTTTTTGACCTCTTTCGCTGTGGGTTGTTGTTTTCTTGCGACCAAAAACGACCGATTATAAAAAAAATAATTAATTTTTAAAACAAAAACCATACACACATTCCATCACTCAATAAACGCTTTCTCTTTCTTCTTTTAATTTTATTCTGCCCTGTTCATCGCGTATGCTGTGGTGTGTGTGTGTACCCAAGGTGCTGGAGTTGGCCGGCAACGCCTCGAAGGATCTCAAAGTGAAGCGAATCACGCCCAGGCATCTGCAGCTGGCCATTCGCGGTGACGAGGAGCTGGACAGCTTGATCAAGGCCACCATTGCCGGCGGTGGCGTCATCCCCCACATCCACAAATCGCTCATCGGCAAGAAGGGCGGCCCCGAGTAATAAGCAGTCCCGAGCAGTTTTGGATAGCGGGGACGGGGAAGAGGGGAGTTTGCAAACGATAGCAGTCCCATGCGCGAAAACATGGGAAGAAGCAGAGAGGGGCATTGGGGTAATCCATTTGTATGACCACAATGAAAGTTTATTTTTAATCGGGAGCGTGTGTGAGAGAGCGTATGCTTTTTTTTCTATATAGAACCTACGGTGTTATAGAGACAGAGAAGGTAGGGAGCAAGAAAGGGGGGAAGGGGAGAGAGTGGTTAGGCGAGCGCGCGCTCAAAACCGAACGAAGGAGACTTTTAGAAGGAGATGCGGTTTGCATTTTTTTTTTTGTCATTGTTTTTACCTTTGATTGCATCGCGGTTAAGGCAGAGGACTCGCCGGCGCACGTCGGCACGTGTGTGGCTAGAATATTGTGAGCTTTCGAACTTCATAGAGAGAGCGCGCGCGCTCATCCACCCCTAACCACCACCCACCCCCCGCGGGGGGGAAGGACGATTAGTTCTGTTTACTTATTGTGTCTTTTTTTTCTATTCTTACTCTCTTTTTTTCCGATCGCTCAACCTCAATAACGATATATTTATAAGAACAGTGAACCTACATTTCACTACCACACACACACACACACACACACACACACATAGAGACTCGGATTCTCGGGGGGTATTTTTTTTCGTGGTTTCCTTGGCATAGATAGATCCCGCCAATAGATTCTACTACGTACTAAAAAAAAAAGAAAAAGGAAGAGTGACGGGAGGGAGAATCTTTCCGGGATCTTCGACTGTTGGAATCAATTTTTAATCGGAGAAGGAGAAAAGCAAAACAAAACACGTCTACTACTACTTACGCTAAATAAAGAAAAGAAGAGTCATAAGCAACTCACCATTGTACAACGACAGGCTTTATACTTTTACGGTTTTTTTTTTAGCATGCATGGCGGGAGGACACGTTTTCCTTTCCGTTCGGAGCACTCATCACAAATCTTCATAAGGTTGCAGCATCTTTTTTTTTTTTTTTGGTTTGCCTGATGAAACACACAGCTCATCGATATTGTGGGATTTTGTACAAACAAAAAAGAGCAGCAGGAAAGAACAGCCGAAAAATTGTACACTAAGAAGAAGCCGCCGCTCCAACAAAGAAGAAAGAATTAGTAACGAAGAAGAAATGGAACACAGCATAGTGAAGTACCGCTAATAGTGAGAGTTTTTCCCCTTTTTGATGAAGAACAATAGATGAAACAAACCGAGAGAGAAAGAAGAAGGAAAAATAAATGTAAAAACATTAAGCCTGTAAACTTGGATCGTGAAAATTCGTATACACACTCCAACACGTATGAATCTTATAAGAAAAGCATAATATCAATGTAACAAGTGTACTTGTGGAAGGTGTATGTGCGATTGCTTAGGTGGAAATTATCATTTGCCTCATTCTTGTACTGATAGTAGATTTTTCTCTTTTTTTTAATTTGATGAGTTATCTTTCCTTTTGATTTGCCCCGCCCACATCAAAAATGTAAAACGAGTGGTGGAAAACAGGCACACGCTGCGTCTACAAAAAAAACATAGTTAAAAGATGATCCCACGCAAATGACCCACGTGTGTTGTGCGTGTGTGTCCGTTCGTTTGGGCCAGTTTTGTTGGGAGCTGTCCGTGCGCGATCGGTATATATATATGTATATCACCTACGGGTGGAACTATTTTTCTTCACCATAAACGCTATAAATAAATGAAAACTGTATTAGAGTAATAAAGATAGAGTCGTTGCCGGGGTACGCTGCTGGGTGAAAGAATCAGCATAAAGGGAACGGTTGAGAAACGTTCGGAATACGTGATGCCGACCATCCGAAAGAGTTTGCTGTAAGAAAGTGGCCTCATGATACCTCAACGATATCTTGTGAACGAGTAACACACCGTTTGATACAAGTACATCAAAACCCCTGGATAAGGTGTTGGATGAATTCTGCACGTCCAGAAGGTCTCTAAATATTATCCCGAAAATGGTGAAAAGGCGGTGTGCGCTATGGGACGTGCAGCGCAAAAGCGAACGGAATGCTTCAGATGAATCTTTTGCTTTTATTTGCTAGGTTTGTTACGGCATACAATAATATACTCTTCCTCGTTTGTAATATAAATAATACTCTTCTAGTAGTTGTGCGCATAGCATGGCGTGCGGTTTTACAGTACAGCTAGGTTCGTCGCTTAGCTAATCTCCGACGATAATGATGATGATGATGATGATGAAGAGAAAGCGAGACGCAGAGGTAGGTTGGTGTGCGTCGTCCCAAAGAGACAGAGACTATCGGCACTCTAACCTCTGTCTCTCCCCGTTTCCATCAGTACCACAGCATGTGTTTTCTTGTTCCGTTGAACTACCCGACCCAATCTTTATCCAGCCCCGTCCAAATCTCCACTCCTCACTCGCTGCTGCTTTGGTTGCCACCGTGCGTGCGCCGCTGCTCGAGCGCCTTCATGTACTGGATGATGTACTCGAGCTGGTTGATCAGCTCGCGGTAGATCGTCCAGTCGCGCAGCTTCCGCTCGCTCTCGTCCAGGTACGAGTCGTTGATGTCGATCGTGTGGTCCTCCCGGAGCGTCTGGAACAGGAACTTCTTGTCGATCACGACCAGCACCTCGAAGATTTCGCACAGCACCTGCTGCAGGCTCTGCCGCACCTCCTCCCGCACCTGGTTCAGCAGCTCGAGCTCGTACCGCTTGTACTTCGCCTTGTTGTGCACGTTCTCCAGGTCCTCCTTCATCTTCTCGATGCCCTTGGCGAGCCGGATGTAGCGCCGGTACGAGTCCTTCAGCAGCCGGTAGAAGTCGCGCGTCGCCTCCTGCAGCGACATGTACGAGATGCGCATGTAGATCGTGTCGACGATGTCGTTGCGGAACTTTTTCGGTATGCGCAGCCCGTCCTTGTAGATCCACGGCTCGTCCCGGCTTTCCCAGGTCGTGTGGTGCCGGTCCATCGGTACGCCGAAGATGGTTTTGGTCTGGTTTTTTGTTTTTTTGGGAGAAGGGAGATGAAAGCCATACGAAGGGGATTAGCACCGGTTCGTTCGACTGGACTCTTCAAATTTAATTTGAGTTAATTAGAGCATGCAGACAAGGTTTTGGAGGCTCTGGATTGCATCTGACTGTTTGAGCACTACTCCACTATTGACACTGATCTGAACCTTGGATTACTTCTTAATGATTGGAGAATCTTCCAATCAGCAATTCATTCCGAGTGACCATCACCTCTAGGCAGTGCGAGATATATACTCACGTAGTTCCTGATCGACACCTCCATCGTGCCGAGCGATGTGTTGACCTGGTCGCGCATCTTCGAAAAGTCGATATTGATCGGAGTGTTGATCGTGATCTCGTACGGTGACGGGTAGCCGCACGGGTTCAGCCACATGCGCTGCTCCGGCGTTTGACCGTGCTGGTGATGGTGATGGTGCTGCTGCTGCTGCTGATGGTGATGCTGCTGCTGCTGGGACTGTGACTGTTGCTGCTGCTGCTGCTGCTGCTTCGTGTCCAGCGACTTGGAGTCAACGGAAAACACTGCCATGCTCAGGAACACCGCCAGCAGCAGCTCGTGTACCGCTGCATTGAAGAGTCAATCGAGAGAAATGTCGAGAAAACGCTTAGAATGCGAAGCACCTGGGTGGCGAAATCGACACCCCACCCAGCCAAGCGTGTTTGCCGGCCATTCGAGGGGGGTTTGTGCAGGGATAATGGATAAATGGGGTGTAAATTGCACGGGGCATTTACCGCGGCCACCATAAATGGGCGCTAATCGGCGACAGATTGTTGGCATTGTTGTGGTCGCCAGGGACGCGGTTGGGGAGAGAAGGTAGAAATGCGTGCGCGCGATAATTAAAGACAGGTATGCTGTCGTGTGTACCTGGCTGTACTGGCTAGATAGCGGGGTAGAAGGAAGGATGGAAGAATCATAATTCGCTGCAGAACTAAACGGAGATGACCTTTTCGTTTGGAGAGTTGCAAGGGGAAGATGTTGGGTGTGTGTAATTTCTCTTGATCGTCATTTATACAGACTTACTCACACGAACGAAAATGGCGCCCTAGGGGCACTATACAATTCAATTTAATTGACAAATTGCTAGACGACAGGCCCGACCACGTGCTTGCCCACTGGACGCCATTTGCAAAAGCGCAAACACGCTCGAACGGGGGCAATTGATTCGATTTATTGAAAGAAATGTGTCCGAACAGCATCACGTCAACATCTCTGCTAAATCCGCCTGCAAGTAGGCAATCGGTATGACAAAACGATCTTATTGAGGGTTTGTTTGACACATCGGCAAGAGTTACTGCCCGCTAGCAGAGATTATAGGGTTTTCCAAGCGTTCTCATAGTTGTGGGACACTTCCTTCATTCTTTCCTATTGGAAGTGAACTTCATATGATGGAAAATGGACTCTATGGCACCCTTTTTGGACAGGATCGTTGAAATTTCCTATTGGATTTGTCTAACAAGGATGCCATAGAGTCCAATTCCCATTGCATTAAGTTCATTTCACGTAAGAAGCAGTCAATAAAGTGTCCCATAGCAATGGGAACTCCAGGAGAACCCTTTTTCTTACGAATTTGAATCATAATTCCTTACTTAGAGGTACTCCCTTTCGCTTCCCTTCCCTTTAGCATAAAAGAGACAAAAAGCGAAATCGTTGCTCCAAACAACAGCTCCATTTCTTTCCCCCGAATGGCAAGAAACAACTAGCTCCAAAAAAGAATGAAAAAAAAACAACAACAACATAACATGTTTTCCTCGTTTTCCTCCTCCTCCTCCCCCCCCCCTCCTCCATGTTCTAAGTGGCAATACATCGGTACTTACATATCATGCCGGGGCAGAGCAGCCGGCACCAGTCCTTGCGCAGCGGCACGCATTTGGTGCCGCCCGTCTCCGGCCGCTCCCCGTCCTTGGTGCGCCTGCCCCCGTTCCGTTGGAAGGTATGCAAATGTACGTTGATATTGTCGTCTCGATGACGTACGCGCACGACCACCAGTCGTACTGGATTCGTAACAACATCCGGTCCGGCGGCGGTGGTGGTGGTGTTGCAAAATTCGTACCGTCGCACCATTTCGTCGCCGGGGGTGCCGGGGTGGCTGTTGCTGGTGGTGGTGCCGGTAAGCGTCTTCGGTGCCGGTCGGTGCGGCAGCCCACTTCCGGTCGCACTAGCGGACGAGACCGCGCGTCCTGCTCCCTGCTCCCTCTCTTCCGGGCGCCCGTCGATCACTGCCTCAGATCTGCGACGTGCGGCGATCGGCGTGCTCGGTGGTGCGCCCGACATGCTGACCTGACATGCTGGGTGGATGGGCGTGGTGGGTGGGAGTGTGATGATGGTTGTGCGTGCGTGCGTGAGCTTTCGGGCGGGTGAAGTCGCGTCTCCGATTGCGCTTTGGTCGGCTGCTTCGCCGCTCGTGTGCCTGTGCAGCCAAGACGGATTGATTGATCGCGAATTATTAATGGACGGACATGGAGTTAATCGGTTTTTTTGTTTGCGCTTCTTCTATTCCCTCCTTCTCTATTGCTTCACTGTAACACACACACACACACACATAGCAGTGGTTCCAAAATGTGGAAAAGTGAAGAAAGAAAGGAGCAAGATATTCCGCACGTGATAAGCGGAAAGCGAATGTGTGCAAAAAAGTAGGGGTTCTTTCCAATTTTTTTTTTTTTGGGGAGAAGCTTTTACGCCGGAGTTCCTCCGAGATCCACGTGAGATCTTTGCAGTTTGGGCAACATTTCCTGTCACGCGGTAGGAGAGCATAGTTTGAGTTTCATTTCCCAAACAACTTTGACCCTAGCAAGCTTCCGTGTAGGAGTTCTCCAGTGTTGGTCCAGCACCTACTGGAGCCAACTTCCAAACTGCTCTGGGCAAGGATCTTCTCCGCCGTTTTGTTGCCTTTTCACTGTTTATAATTTGCAAAAAAAACACAAACACACACACACTTACCACAGCGACAATAAAAGCACTCACACACACACACACACACACGGAGAGAGCGGAAAAAAATGCAACAAAACACCTTTTTGCTTAACCAATCAGTCCCGGCGCGGGGGCCCTGAAGCTGCCGATGTCGCCGGTGTCAGATACAAATCATAACTAAGGAAGTTTCGTCCGCTGTCGATCGCATAAAATACTCCCCGCGAGTACCGGTGAGCTTCGGCATTTCTTTTACCCTGCTACCCCTTCTTCCCTCCTCCCCCCCCCGCCCCCCACGCAACCGCACGTTTCCGCTGCATTCAGTTGCCCTCCGTGCGCGCCAGTCCTCAAAAACCAAACCCACCATTCCTTGCTGCGGATCGGGTTGAGGAAAGCGGCTGAAGAGGGGGGAGGGGGAGCACACATCGGCACACATATCGCGCCCGTACGCCGGTGTGTACGTTTTTTTTCTGTTGTATCATTATTACAGGTACGAAATGTGTCGTGGGGATGGGGAGGTTGGAGTCATCATCGGCTACTCTGGATTCTAGCTGGATTCCGTCCCCGCGACACATGTTTTGTCGCGCGCTCGTATGTGTGTTTTGCCACCCTTACACCCCCTCCTCCCCCACCACCACCACTTTCCATGTGCGTGCGTTCGGTGTGTCTTCGGATTTCTTTTGCCGTTTGCTGCTCCATCAGTGCCTTCTTGCGCACGCCGGGCGTTAGACGACGAACCCGCGGCGTAGCAGGAAGAGGGTCCGGTCGTCATAGTGTCGATCTAATTAGTTGTGGAAAACTGTGTGGGAGGGAAGGGGGGGGGCGTGGGGAAGATGTTACGGATCACTGCCGATGAAATTAGTGCGACCCACGAGTGCACTTATTAGCACCGTGACACCTACGGGAAGATGGAAAACGGGCAGGACACGATCGCCAGCGGTTCAGTTTTAGCCCGCGCTCGGAATTCCTGTGCGTAATGAGCAGTATTAGAACGAACGGTTGCGTTGTTTGTCGCTGCAGCTTTTTCTGTGTTGTTTTCGGGCAATGACGTGAACGTGCTAGTTATCGTCTGTTGTTTACCTATTTAGGGGAAGCGATAATTAAGTGATGCTTGGAAATACTCATTAAATTGGGAATTAAATTCTGGAGTTGGAGGCCAATGCTGCTTTTCGGATGACATTTTTCAAGGCTTGTTTGAGCTACATATCCTCCAACCACTCTTGATAGGAAAGGATGATCTTGACGAACGACAGATCATGTCTTCGTTTCTGTTAGGATCATGGTGTCTGGAGTGCTTGAGTGGATGCTTTACCTTCCTGGAAAGTAATTCGTAAGTACAATTATGCCTTCTTCCAAAACTACGTTCAATTTTCCAAACAAGTTTACAGCGAGATAGCTTTTACGTTCCAATTCGAGGCTAGGTCCCAACCAATATCTAGCAAATGGAATGTATTACAAGAACAAAATCGACCAAAGAGTAACCTAAACAGTTATTACCGAAGTAAACATTGAAGAGTAAACACTATACAAATTCTGCTAAAATTCCTACGCATGTGTACTGTCAAAAATTCTGAAACTGTATCGGATCCAGCCCCGAACCGAATCCGGACCAGGTAGAGGTACAGGAACGGAATAAAATTCAGGACCGGCATGAGCTCAGAATCAGTTCCAGGACCGGTATATGTTCATCATAGGATCCTGGACTGGTATGAGTTCATGATCGGTTCCTGTACCAGTTTCAGATCAGTATCAGTTCAAGGACCGGTATGAGTTCAGTATCAGTGTCAGGACCGGTTAAGGTTCAGTAACAGTTCCAGCACCGGTATGGGTTCAGAATCAGTTCCAGGACCGGTATATGTTCATCATAGGATCCTGGACTGGTATGGGTTCATGATCGGTTCCAGTACTAGTTTCACATCAGTATCAGTTCCAGGACCGGTATAGGTTCAGTATCAGTTCCAGGACCGGTATAGATTTAGTTTCAGTTTCAGAACCGGTCTATGTTCATCATAGATTCCCGGATCGGTATGAATTTATGATCAGTTCCAGGACAGGTATAGGTTCATTATCAGTTCCAGAACCGGTATGTGATCATCATAGGCTCCCCAGGATCGGTATAGGTTCATTATGAGTTCCAGGACCGGTATGTGTTCTTCAGAGGTTCTTGGATCGGTATGAATTCATGATCAGTTCCAGGTCCGGTATAGGTTCAGTATCAGTTCCAGGACCGGTATAGGTTCAGTATCAGTGCCAGGACCGGTATGTATTCTTCAGAGGTTATTGGATCGGTATGAGTTCATGATCAGTTCCAGGACCGGTTAAGGTTCAGTATCAGTTCCGGGACCGGTATATGTTCATCCTAGGATCCTGGACTGATATGGGTTCAGTATCAGTCCCAGGACCGGTATGTGTTCTTCAGAGGATCTTGGATCGGTATGAATTCATGATCAGTTCCAGGACCGGTATAGGTTCAGTATCAGTTCCAGGACCGGTATAGGTTCATTATGAGTTCCAGGACCGGTATGTGTTCTTCAGAGGTTCTTGGATCGGTATGAATTCATGATCAGTTCCAGGTCCGGTATAGGTTCAGTATCAGTTCCAGGACCGGTATAGGTTCAGTATCAGTGCCAGGACCGGTATGTATTCTTCAGAGGTTATTGGATCGGTATGAGTTCATGATCAGTTCCAGGACCGGTTAAGGTTCAGTATCAGTTCCGGGACCGGTATATGTTCATCCTAGGATCCTGGACTGATATGGGTTCAGTATCAGTCCCAGGACCGGTATGTGTTCTTCAGAGGATCTTGGATCGGTATGAATTTATGATCAGTTCCAGGACTGGTATAGGTTCAGTATCAGTTCCAGAACCGGTATGAGTTCATTATAGGTTCCCAGACCGGTATGAATTCATGATCAGTTCCAAGACCGGTATAGGTTCAGTTTCAGTTCCAGGACCGGTATGAGTTCATGATCGGTACCGATACCATTTTCGGATCAGTATCAGTTCCAGGACCGGAATATATTCAGTATCAGTTCCACGACCGGTATGTGTATCATCATAGGATCATGGGTTCATGATCAGTTCCAGGACCACTATGAGTTCATGATCAGATCCAGTTTCGGATCAGTATCAGTTTCAGGACCGGTATGGGTGTAGAATCAACTCTAGAATCGGTGTGAAATCATGCTAGGCTTGGGTTCGTGAACGGGTCCTAGACTGGTATGGGTAGAGCATTGGTTCCAAGACCGGTACAGGTTTAGTATCATTTTTTGAAGTCATTCATCTCAGTTTACATCTCAAAATAAAGGGTATTCTTCAAACTAAACAATCTTTTTGTTTAGATTTAATCAACTTTTTAATTGTTTCATTACTCCATGTACATTAATTTTCTATATTAAAAATTAAATTTAAATTTGGCAATAGCAAATTTATATTCAATCATCATTTTAATCAAATAAACAGTGATATTGCTACGGCTGAGAGCGCATTGCCCAAATGACCGAGAAGATCGAAGGTAAAGTCATCCAAATGTGTGTACTAATTCTGTAAGCTATTGAACGACCACTGAAAGTCTATAAAAAAATAGGATCCAGTGATTGTTCTTGGGTTGCAACTAGTGCCTCAATTTCGGATTCAATATTTATGGGCTCACGGCCCATCGAAGCTATTTGGTGACGTTCGGAAAGGTACATCACCTACCGTAACTGAGGTTCTAGAGCGTTCTTGAGGCGTTGAAACGGAGCAGATAATGTGCACATCTATTACTCCACAAATTTAAAAATTAGGGTTTAAATATGCTCCAGATGTGTCAACTGCCAATACACGTTTGATGTTTCTAAAGAGTGGTTTGAGATTTACAACACTAAATCCAAGGCTCCCAGACCACGCACTAACCGTTGGGGCGTTAGGTCGTTCCTGGGAAGAAAACAAAAAAATCCCACATCATTCATTAGTTCTGGCTTTTGTTTGCGTTATTAAGCGGTAAACGTCCGACAGACGTTCGACTTACAAAAACACCACTATAACCATCAGCAAACACGGATAACTATGTCCGGCCCGATCAAGTGTAAAAATAATTGACATTCCCTGGTAACGATGGGTACGCACTAATCCGCCCCGGGTGCATGTGCATCCCCCTGGAATGGGCTCAAATTGGCTTTGGTTGGCACACGCCCCGTCGGTAGCGTCGCGATGGTCGGGGTTTGCCATTAGCAGAAGTGCAAAAACACGAACGCGCGCGCGCGCGCAATTAAGAGACCAATCTCTTATCGCTAATTAGTGCCGAATGCTCCAGAAGCATCCCGCCACTCATTAAAGCATCATTTGGTGACGCCTTTTTTATTTTGTCTTATTGTTGTTGTCCCAAATAACGCAACAAAGGCTTCATTTTGCGATGAGTTACAACAGAAACAATCGCACATCTTCTTACAACTAAAACAACACAAACATTTCAATTTCTTTCCTTCGAGTAAGTGATACACACACGCACACAGCATTTGATTTACCGAGTTTTATAATGTAAAAAGTAAATAGCTTAACCGCCTCCTCCACTTCCATTTTTATTCGTCTTCTCGTGATTAATGGATGGAATAAAATAGGACCAAAGTTTGATTTTTTTTTGTTTGTTTCGCGTATGAGTGTGCAACCGTTTTGCATCTTCCGCTCGGTTCGCTGTTATCTCTAGTCATAGCTGCCCCCGGCTGTCTGTCTGTCTGTGTGGACAGTTTGCGTGCGTGAGCTGTATTAAGCCGTCCGCCCGCGTGATTGTTTCACGGAGACGCTACACAGTGGCTCCACCAAAAAAAGGAAATTAAATTAATTAAAAAAAAAAACAGCCCTACCCACTCGAAAGGACACTTGAAGGTGGAGTGAAGGCACATGCACCACGAACCACGTACACGTAATCTACTCTTATTAATACTGGCACCCAGCGTGCTGCTCCCACCGGCAGTCTCCTCAGTGTATTGTGCGGGACAAAATAAAACTAAAATAAAAAAAAAAACAAACAATTGGACGAACTGTCTGTGAAAAAGGCGCAGTTTTTTTAACGCCCTCGCCCTCATAAATCGCGTATACACTGGGTGGATGGATGGGGATTTGTATACCTACGCTTGCGCTTGCAGTGGTTTGCAAAACAGTTTTAAGTCGCTAAGTAACCTCGGCCCGTGGAGGGAACGAAATTAACCAAAAAATATTAAAAAAAAATAGCTAAAAAGTATCGGCTTGTTGGGTGGTGAAGCGTATATCCGCGCACACGACCCCTCTACGCTAAGCTAAGGCCTACCTATATTCGAAATGTTTGGCAAGGTACTAAAAACGGCGCCATAAAACTTTACTAGTGTGCGTATATATATATAGATGTATATAAAAATGGCCCACTCCCTCTATGCTCGCTTTTTTAGCTGTTTTGCTGCTACCCATCCTTAACTGCGCGGGGCAGTATCGAACGATTTGCTTCTTAAGTCTGTCTATCGTAATCATAAATTGGTAAGTCCTCGCGAACAAATTAACCTACTCGCTTAAGTTAGCTACTACAGTCCACGGAAGGGGGGTGGAGGTGAGTGGTGGGGAAGAGTGGCACATTGATTGGCACTCCCCCATTTAACCCACCTACTCCCTGTATCCCTTTTGGATAAGGCAATTCGAACAGGTCGAATAGTCGAAATCGGAACCCTCGGAACGTGTCACGTCCCCGGCACCATCGTCCCGTAACGGTTGGAAGACAACGCCCCTAACACACTTAAACGTTAAACGGCTCATTCTCGTTAAGTAACAAAACGCTCACAGCTTCCCCCCGTTCTCCCCATCTCCCCGCAGTGTAAAGTGCAACGAACGGGGAAGGGAGATGTGTCGGGTGAAGCAGAAAGAAAATGGCACAATTGAATGCTCTGGAGTAATGTGTCCGGGGGAGTGTGGTGCGGGGTCCCGAAGGAACCCTTCCCCCTGTTTCTTCACGCTTAGGAGCGCCGGCCAAGGAACGGTTTCCGCTCGGCCGTACCGCCCGCGCTGCCGTTGGTGTCGTTCAGCTCGTCGTAGGTGCCGCCGCCGCCGCCGGACGGGTCGCGGCGCCGCTCGAGATTGCCGCTCAGCGTCGGATCGTCGCCGGTGTGCCGCTTGCGCCGGAAGAACCCACACCGGTAGAGCAGGTAGGTGAGCGCGATCAGCACCAGCAGCCCGGCGATGGCGGCGATGAGGATGATCCACCACGGCACGTCCATCGCGACGATCGGCGGCCCCATCTCCGGGAACGCTTCCGTGCGCACGGTCAGGCTGGCAGGTTGGTGCGCCTGGTCGAGCAGCTCGTCGATGCCCTCGACGACGAACCGGGCGCTCGACCCGATCCGCACCACGTCGACCTGCGCGTAGTCGCTCACGAGCGTGGCGTTCCAGAGCCGCGCGGTCACGGTGACGAGGGCGTGCGATTTCGGCCCGAGATCGTGTATCTTGCACACGATCCGCACGCACTTGGCGGTTTGGCTGGCACAGTCCATCTGGACGGCGCCGTCGCCGGCCTGCGGGCGCAGCACCATCGCTCGGTCGCGGCGCACGCGCCCCGCACGGGTGTAGTTGGCGCTGCGCAGCGCCGTGAACGGGCTGGGCGGTGCGATGGGCCCGGTGCGGCTCGGCAACCCGAGCGGGTTTACCAGCGGGACGGTATCGCCCCCAGCGACGACGGCACCGTCCGGTTCGTCCTTGCGCAGGACGTCGCAGGTGCTGCGCCCGTCGCCCATGATGCCGGACATGTCGAGCACGGGCAGGGCGTCGAGGTAGAGCAGCCACTTGCCCTGCGGCTTGTTGTTGGCCACCTGCAGCGGCCAGTCGATCTCCAGCCGGACCATCGGTGCACGCCACGGCCCGTCGTTGTAGATCTGCAATGGGAAAGGGTTGGTGGAGAGGTTTGGGTGAGTTTTTGGCACTTGGTGCAGGAGGGTGTGTGGGGTTTAGCGATAAGGTCAGAGTGGCCCACTGTGACTTGGGTGATAAGATGTGATGTAATAATCAATCCGTCAATAAAAGTCCGGTAAGTGATCTTCCATCGATTGCGCAAACGTTACGAGTTATCATCGTATCACCTTTTATAAAAGATAAATAGCTTTAAATATTGTACCTTAAGCGTTGTTCCATAGTAGACTAAGGTACCTAACGACTAAGTGATGATATATAAATGCAGCGACTGTGAAAATAATCTGGCTTCATATTTTATCAAAAAAAATGTGTTGAAACTTCTATCAAATTTTCTGTTTTTATCATCAATTAAAAATATGATTTTTGGACGTAATGTTTTAGAATGTTCGGGTAAGACGGACACCTGTAGCAAACGTTGAACATTGAAGAGGTTTACTGTATTTTTACATTAACCCATTGCGCTTTCTGGTACGTCCATACAAAAAATCTTGGTCATTTGCAACGAGCTAAGAATGACACAAAAGCATCAAAGAAACAAACCCAGGTAATATAAACGTACGTTAATAGTGGGTACAGCAAATGTTTCATAGCGATTAATCAATGTTAAAAAAAAGTAGTGAAAGATCCGATTCCGATTCCGTGTCCAAGGAATTCATTCCGTAGCCGATTCCGATTCCAGAGCCGATTCCGGAGCCGATTTTGCAGTCGATTCCTTAGCCGAGTCCCGAGGCGATTCCGGAGCCGATTCCAGAGTTAATTCCATAGCCGATTCTGTAGTCGATTCCTAAGCCGATTCCGCATTCGATTCCGGAACCAATTCCGGAGCTAATTTCAAAGCCGATTCTGGAACCGACTCTGGAGCCGATTCCGGGTTTGGGTCCGCGATCAGAATCGGCTCCGGGCTCAGAATAGGCTCCGGAATCAGAATCGACCTGGGAATCGCAATTTGCCGCGGTAACGGAATCAGGAATGACTCCAGAAATTGAATTAGCTCCGGAATGAGATACAGTTTTTGAATTGAATTACGCAATTTTAGAAACTAAATCAGTCCGGGAATGTCGATGATAATAGATCGTGTACAAGTAAATTTTGATTCTTGACCATAAGGATCATCATTGGACCTAAATGCCTATGCTTATGGAGATGCCGACTACGCTTCGAAGCCGATTCTAATTTCGGAGCCAATTCCGATTCCGGAGCCGATTCTGATTCCTTAGCCGATTCTTTTATTTTCTTTTATTTAGGAGGAACTGCTTTGTCGTATTGATTATTAGGCATCAAAATTTCAATTGGTCGTCAAATGTTTACTGATCTTCTTCTTCTTCTTCTTCTTCTTCTTCTTCTTCTTCTTCTTCTTCTTCTTCTTCTTCTTCTTCTTCTTCTTCTTCTTCTTCTTCTTCTTCTTCTTCTTCTTCTTCTTCTTCTTCTTCTTCTTCTTCTTCTTCTTCTTCTTCTTCTTCTTCTTCTTCTTCTTCTTCTTCTTCTTCTTCTTCTTCTTCTTCTTCTTCTTCTTCTTCTTCTTCTTCTTCTTCTTCTTCTTCTTCTTCTTCTTCTTCTTCTTCTTCTTCTTCTTCTTCTTCTTCTTCTTCTTCTTCTTCTTCTTCTTCTTCTTCTTCTTCTTCTTCTTCTTCTTCTTCTTCTTCTTCTTCTTCTTCTTCTTCTTCTTCTTCTTCTTCTTCTTCTTCTTCTTCTTCTTCTTCTTCTTCTTCTTCTTCTGCTTCATATATTTGGCGTTGCGTCGTTTACTTAACTTAATGCGTCGTTATTTTGAACTGTCATTTTCAGGGTTTGTTTGCACCTAGGTGTCATTTCATCAATTAGTAAACAAAGTATTTTCCACGTGGTTGCGAAATGAACACATTCGTTTTTGCGAGGAATTCTCGTTCATTACTTTGGGATGAAAGCTTCGCCCAACGAGACCCACCGTATAATGAGGGAATATTATGACGATCACGTTTTATCGGAAAGAATGTGCTAGAGATGGTTTTAACGGTTTGCAAGTGTCAGTTTTAGTATGGAAGACGAAGTACGCTCCGGACGACCAACAAAGTACGAAGGTTGAGAACTGCAGACAACACTTAATGAAGACTCGTCCCAAACACAGACTCACCTGGCAAAGCTGACGTTTGGGGTTACTCAGCCAGCCATTTGTCAGCGTTTAAAAGCATTAGGCATGATCCGGAAGACGGGGCATTGGGTGCCAACCAACTGAAAAATTGGATCGATACATGGATTGGATGGATCCACTATCTTCCCAAAAGATGAGAAAAGGTTGTACAAAGTTACGGAAATCACTTTTTTGATGCCCATTCGGGCCTGTGAGGCTTGGAACTCCGTAAAAAACCGTCAGAACGTATTTATAGACCTGATAGTTGAACAATGTTCACAAAGCACCTTAACATTGTTTACTTGGGCTGGAAAACGATGTATAAGCGCCACTTCCAACAAACAGCTTAGGACTTCTCTTTCGGAAATTACTCAAGTCCGCGACCCCAGCAACTTTGGTGGACAACATATAGATAAATGGGCCCATCAGGTCATTTTTCCATCAAGTCAAAATTCATCTTTATGTTCTTTGAAATCCCACAGAATCTTTCATCTATTCTTGAATGATATCAATATGATATAAATGCTTCTTCTTGTTCTTCTTCTTATTCGTGGCAAGATGTTGAGTTTGCGTGTGATGCCTAGTCAGCGACGGGCAAGTGAAAGCATAGTGTATGGTTGCTGTTTGTCACCGATGTTCCGTTCTTCGCAGGAGTCAATGCTTTCTCCAATAGCTGGTTAGTCCATAACCCTCGATTGGCATTTGATTTAATGCAATTTGATGACGTCTGTTGATCAGCAATTGATAGCAGAAGCAAAATAGCTCAATAATTTTGATGTCCATCCTCCCCCATGACAGGGTCTCCGTCTTTGCCAGGTGGGTGTCATGATGCTTAAAGCACCAGAACACAAAATTTTTAATATGCTACATTGTTAAATTAATCCTTCCCGCAGTGTCCATCTTTACCAACCATGCCCTATCCCAAGTACGAGTATAAGTACTGCAAATATCTGAGATACATGTTCTACAGGCTTTTGTTGAGCCAGACGCGCCAAAAAGTGTTTGCTGTGCAATGCAAAAGGCGAACATTTGCACATATTAAAACACGAGACGTTTCACTTTCTAGAGTTACATATTAACCCCTTGAGGCCTCACTTCCCCTCGCTTACCTGATACTTGTGCTGCACCGGCATACCGATCTCGTCCAGCGAGTGGATCGCACTCTCGCCCATAATCTGCTCGCCGCCCCCGCCGTAAAACACCTGCTCCGGCAGCGCCTTGCCGCTGATGCTCAGCTTGACCGCGCGCTGAATGCGCAAGTTCAGCTGCACCCGCGTCCTATTGCCCGTGTCCTGCGACGTGGTGTTGACGAACACGGCCAGCGCCACGTGCTGCGAGAGACCGTTCGGGCCCTTGCTCGACCCGTACTCCTCGAGCGAGCGGGCATCGAACCGCAGCGACAGCTGCACCTCACCGTTCCGCTTCAGCGGGTTGCCGATGCTGCAGTCGACCATCGTTGCGTTGTGCGCACCGCACACCGACGAGCCCTGCGTATGGAATGGGAAAGGAATTAAATACGGCTGCTTATAATGATTAGTGGTGCAAAATGTCATGACCATCACGAGATATTCACCAAAGAAAACAATGAGCATGACCGTGGTAGCTTGATGCTCACTGCTGATACTCAATGAAAGTGCGTCATGACATGCCGAACGGGACATCCGAATGCTTTAGTTAAATGCAAATCTCTGACTGACAAGCTTGATGCTGTCGCAATCATAATCATGACTTTTTTGTGGCTGTGAACAGTGCTGCCAATCACCAACACTCATGACTGAAACGAAGCGCAAATCAGCTCACGCACACAACTGAGATGATCAGAGGTGAGACTCAAACAGTTGGAGGGTCAATCACATGTTTGGTGACATTTTGTTTGACACCCAACTCTTGATCATTCACTTGGTCACGACATTTTCTATCGGCGATAATCACGACATTCTTGGAATATACTTGCCTTGTGGTCCAAGCAGCAAAATGGGTATTCTTTCTCGCTCTGTCTGCTTTGATGGTCTATCGGGTCAAACAGAGCGACAAAACATGCTCATTTTGTTGCTTGTGACCACTCGCAAGCACCGCATATCTCCCATGACTGTCGTGATGATCACCAGATAGAAATTGTCGCGACCATGTCACTGGTCAAGAGTTGGTTTCACACAATGTGATAGTCGCACCAACTATTTGAGTCTCACCTCTGATCATCACAATAGAGCTCGTGACGCTGACATTATTTTGTATCAGCCGGAATTTGTCATGATTATGTCAGTGACATTTTGCAGAACTGATCACAGTAAAAAAAAGTCATGACATAGTGATTGACCAAGCGTTGGTTGCTAAAATGTCACGAAGCATGCATTGGTCACATCAATCGTTTTGAGTATCACCTCTGATTATCGCAATTGAGTGCGTGATGCTGACATGGATTTTGTTTCCGTCAGATTTATGGCATAAACAGTGACATTTTGCAGCACTGCTGATGACGATAGGGATGGCAAAAATCTTACCTTCGAGCCGGCGTACGTGAGGGAAGCATCGTGCCGCACGTACAGATGCGTTTCGTACGCCGAATCGGCCCGATTCAGTACCGTCAGGGCGAGCGTCAGCGTCCGGTCGAGCCCCAGCACCAGCTGGTACTCGCCACCGGCGGCGCCACCGCTCCGGGCCAGCCCCACCAGCGTCGCGTTCTGGATGACCAGGGCAGACTGGCACAGCCCGTCCACACCGCAGTCCTTCTGGAACGGCATGGTGTACGTGCGCTCTGCCGCCGTCCGGTTCAGGATCGGTTCCAGCCGGGGCAGCTCCCGCTCCTTTCGACCGCGGCGTCCACCGGCACCGGTCCCACCATTCGCACGCTCCTCGTCGAGCGTGTAGCTGATGCGGAACTGGATCGGGTTCTGTATGTCGCGCGTGCCCTCCTTCAGGTACGCCGTCACATCGTGGCACACCGGTCTGCCGCTCACCGCCAGCCGGAACCGGCGCTTCAGTATGTTGGTGCGCGTCGCGGCCGTACCCGGCACAGCGGGGGTCTTTTCCGCGCCCGGCCCACCGCCGGTGCCGAAGTACACGCGCGAAAACTTGTTCAGAAACGTTTCCGCCTGGATGGTGCAGCGCAGCTGCAGGAACGAGTCCGCCGACACGTCGCCCTCGCTCAGGGACGCATCGTCCACCGCACTGCACGCCCGGAAGCTGAAGCTGCGGGGTAGAATGAGAATGAAGTCAGGTGAAAAGATAGCAGCGGATGGAGCAGGGACGGGGCACTTACCACGTGACGTTTGCGGTCGGATCGGACGGGCAGCCGACACGGGTCGGATCGATCGAGCCCGGCTCGCCCGCCTGCTGCTCCTCGTACGTGCGTATGTTGATGATGGGACGGGCGAGCAGCGCCACGACCCGATCGCTCGCGTACGAGCCGATGATCAGGTCGGGATAGGAGTTGCCGTCCAGATCGTGCCCACCGTCGAGCGAGCTGCCAAAGGTGCGCCACGGCGTCGCGAACAGCTCGGACGGATCGATCGTCTGCACCGGCTCGGGCGACAGGGCCCCGTCGGGCGTGCCGAAGTGGATGTACACCCGGCCACTGCCGCCCGACTCGTACGGTGCCCCGATCGCCACATCGTCCAGCCCGTCGTGGTTGAGGTCGCCACAGTTGGCGATGGCGGTGCCGAACCGCGACTCGAGCCGCCCGGTTAGCCGCTGGTCGTACTCGGGCCCGAAGCTGGTGCCCCGGTTCAGGTAGACGTACACCGCGCCCCCGTCGGTACGGTTGAAGTAGTTCGGGGCGCCCACCAGCAAGTCTAGCCGGCTGTGGAAGCAAGAGAGAGAGAACGGTAAAGTAAAAATGTAAAAAAATTAAATTAACGCCACATTTTTGCGCGCTGCAACCGTTCCGTAAATGGGGAAGTCGACCTCACTTAACCTTCGCGACAGTCGGTGCCGCATGAGTGCCGTGGTTTGCGCGAGCGCGGGGTGGGACTACTGTGGGGACACGTGAGCGGGGGGCGTATGCAAAACTGATAGCAGCCGCTTGGTTCGGTTCGAATTCCACGGATTATCAATCGGCTGGGGCGTCGCCGGCGCGGCAGCACAACTAATAGAGCAAATATTGAACCTGGCGGGGAGGAGAGGGATGAAGCTTTCGCGCGCACAAAACCACACACACACACAGGCGGGCGTACACGTCATTGCGGGCGCGGAGAAAAGCAAACGTGCGATACGCTGTGTGTGCGAACTAAACAGAGCTTATCAAGGGGAGCGAGTGAAAATGATAAAAATGGCTCATATTTGTGCTAACAGCTGCCCCCGGCGGTGGCTTCGGACCAGTAAGCTTCCCCCAGAAGGTCTGTCCTTCGACTGCAAAGGGAAGCAGCGTAAGCAGATTTGCCAATCTGTCGAGAAGCTTGATTCATCCGTACAATGGGAAGAAGGTTGAGTCAGAGAGTTGCATCTCGTGGAGTATTTTAAGATCGATGGAGGGGTTTTTCTGGTGTTTTGTGCTTTACGAATTCACGCGAAAAGGGTTGCTCATGCACTTCAAACAGTGCTGTTTACAAGAGCAGCATCGTACCGATCGATACCAATCGATGATGTAATGCACGCACCGGGAGGGCCTGATGACGTGGCGCAGTCGCAAGCAAACGAGATCGTGATTTTATGATTCTCACCACCCCGCCCCAATAATGCGCATAATTCCCGACGGCTCGCTCGCGTTATCAGCGATAAAAAAAGCCTCAAACTACCGAGATAATATCCCATCTCCTCCCCCCCCCCCCCCCCCCCCCCACCCTCAACAATGCTTACCCATCACCGTTGATGTCGGCCGACGCGAGCGTACTGCCAAAGCCGGACCCGAACTGTTCGCCCCGCAGCGACACGACATGGTCGAACGGGTTGCGCTTCTTCCGGTTGGTAAAGATCACGACCTCCCCGTTGCCCTGGGCGGCGCGCGGCGCCCCGCCCGCGTACGCCATGTACTCGCCGAAGAAGCGGCCGCCGGTGACGGCCATGCCGAGGTAGCTGTAGTTCGGCACCGGCGAGTGCAGGTTGTCGTGCGGCGCAAAGTACTGGAACTTGTCGCGCGACAGGAAGCCGCCCTCGATCGCGACGTTAAACAGCGTGCCCTTCCAGGTCATGGCGCCGGGCGTCCCGATCAGCGCGGTACCGTCCGGCAGCACCGCGCCGGACGTGCCCGACTGGCAGAACGCGTACTGCTGGTGCTCGCGCTCGATCGACCGGCCCCGGCACACCTCGACCGCGAAGCCGAACGAAAAGTCCTCGTTCAGCACGTAGCAGACGCCCTGGCCGAGGTACAGGCCGGGCGAGCCGGGCCCGGCCGCGGTGTACGCCAGCGACTGCGGGTTGTTGATTTTAATGTACCGATGCGCGCACACAAAGATCTGCGACGAGAGAGAGAGAGAGAGAGAACGAGAATTAGCAATTTGCGAGTTTTCTTTTTGGTTCTGTTGCGCTGTTGGTGGAATGCTTGCCTTGTTCTCTTGGCCGCCCGTTTCGACCGTCACGCCCAGCCACTGGTTGTTCTTGATTTCGTCCACACCGGGCGGCTCCAGGCGGGACTCCCCGTCGCCCAGCAGCTCGTCGTCGTCGAAATCGTCCGCTAAAAGCCCCGCACGCAAAGAGAGAAAGAGTGTCGAGCGATTAGTATTCGGTTTCGATTTCCCAACACCAAGCGCTCCATTCAGGGCGCCGCAATTTAGTGCAGGCATAATCAAATCAAACGCAAAAACGAAAAAACGAGCAAGATTACGCTAAATTAAAAGTCAATCAAAGTAAATCTATAAATAAGCAAAACGCAGTACGCAAAACAAAAATATACAAAAACGATTTACAGGCAAACGGGCAACGATGCAACAAAATGCAACAGAGTAACAGAGATGCAATGAAATAAAAATAAAAATACCACAACCTATATTACACTGAACGGGTTTAAGAGCGAATCGAAATCGAATCGAAGAAATTAAATAAAAATTACATTAAAAAAAAAAACAAACAAACAATGGGGTGTTAAAAAAGATGCAAATGAATGTAAATTGTAAAACTGTTTAACGATACGGGCATGCGCGAAGGAAAGGGAAGGGGCGGGTTCGGAAGGGTGATAAGCGTTGGGAAATTGGATTTAGAAAAATTTAAAAATAACGCACTTAAGGGAATGAGAGAAAAAAAAACGGGAACAAACTCAAACACCAAATTGGGACCAAACCCTACTCACTCAATCGCAAGCTCGCGCACGTGGTACCATGCTGCCCGGAAGAGAAAGAGACAGAGAGGGAGAGAGGGAGAGAAAGAGAGAGAAAAAATGCCCTTAATCAAAAACAGGCAACCCTTCTTTTCGATAAATTCGATACGCATTCGTGATGAAACGGGGCCGTCTGCACTCTGTGCACCCGGCAAGCAAACACAAACAGCGCGCAATACGATGATGGTGGGGAGGTGGGGAGGGGGGGGAGGATTTAGAGGACCGGAAACATGGGGAGGGATTTGCTGCCCATTTGCTTTTCCTCGATCGAGCGCAAGCCGCATGCCACAAAACGAACTAATCAGGCGGCGATACACACTATTTGCACACTAATTGCTATGTTTTGTACGCTTAAACATGGTGATGTCAATAGCAAGAGCGCTCCTTAGCTGCTGCCTAATCGGTACGATAACATTAATGTGTTTTATTGTTGTGTGTGTGTGTGTTTTGAGTAAATATAATGAAAAAAGAGAGAGAGAAAAACATAAAAAATTAATCATTCCAAGCTAATATATGTACACGAACGAGATCGAACAACAAGAAACAACAACAAGATAAAGATGCAAAACCAAACAAATGGCATAGAAGAGAATGAAATTGGATTAGAATAGAGAAGAAGAAAAAAAACACCCAATAGACAGGCTGCACTTACACTTACTGTACGCTTGGCGAAAGGGAAGATACTTCCCGGTGGGTGCTAGTGACGAATATCGAAAAGAAAAGGAAAAGAAGAGGAGGAAAGAAAGGGGTTGGTTTTTGCTTCAAATCTGTTTTGCAGATCTAGTAATTAGTGATGCAAAATGTCACTGTCAATGTCATAAAAAATGTCAGCGTCACGTACTCAATTGAGATAATCAGAGGTGATGTTCAAACAGTTGGTGTGGTTCAATACATTCGCTTGGTGGCATATTAGCAACCAAAGCTTGGGCACTCATTATGACATGACTTTTTTTTACTGTGATCAATTCTGCAAAATGTCACTGACACGGTTATGGCAAATTCCGACTGAACCAAAATCTTGTCACCGTCACGAGCCTCTACTGTGATGATCAGAGGTGAGACGCAAATAGTTGGTGCGACCATCACATTGTGTGCAACCAACTCTTGGTTAGTCATTTGGTCGCGACATTTTCTGTCTGGTGATCATCACGATAGTCATGACCGTCACGATAGACAGCGGGTGATCCCTAGCAACAAAATGAGCCTTTTTTTGTTGCTCTGTTTGACCCGTCAGATCATCAAAGCAGACAGAGAAAGCAGGCTCATGTTGTTGCTTGAAGCTACTTGCCTAGTATGTCCCAAGAATGTCGTGATCATCATTGGGAGAAAATGTCATGACCAAGTGAGTAACCATGCAATGGGTGCAACAAAAAATGTAACCAAGCATGTGATCGGTTCACCAACGGTATGAGTCTCACTCCCTGATCATCTCAGTTGTGTCACGTGAGCTGACTTGAACTTCGTTTCAGTTGAGACTGTTGGTGACTGAAACTTCGGCATGCCACTTTCATTGAGTATCAGCAAAGCTACCACGGTCATGTTCATTGTTTTCATGACTCATGACATTTTGCAGCACTGCAATTATTAACGCTATCGTTTCCTAAAAAAACGATGTAACTACACGGAAGTGATTAACACACGAACTTCTAATCTAATCACTACAGACACCCTCGAGAAATTTTTTAAAACAATTCGGCGCTAGTCATGATTACTTAGAGGACAACAGCCGAACCTAAACAATATAAAACATGGATGAACATAAGCTACAGGGACTAGCACATGTCTCTACAGATCAATGAAAATCTCAGTTTGAAACAAACCATTCGTCACGTGTTCAAATCACTACCAAATGCTGAACAATGACTTTACTATGATTGCGATAAATGTCATGATTCGATCAAAAGTACTGAATGAGATTCAGTACTCAGCATGCTTGCGACTGCAAAGCACTACTGAATGATCAGCTAAAACAAAACAGAAGCTCCGCGGGTACAAGGTAATGGCAAAACCCAACATAAACAATCGACCTAGAAGCATTGGTTCACGGTTCCGTGCGTTTGTTGAAATGTTTATATGAGTGTGTGTGTGTGTGTGTGTGTGTGTGTGTGTGTGTGTGTGTGTGTGTGTGTGTGTGTGTGTGTGTGTGTGTGTGTGAAGAACTGAACCGAACGAGAACGGTTTAGCGAAACAGAAGACCCGCAACACCCTCGTTAAGCCCATTGCCTTTTCCGGGACCACCCATTCCACCACCACTACCATCCGGAATGGCACCGGAATGTAATTAAATCAAAACACCCGTGGCCGGGAGGTTTCTCTTTTTTTTTCTTTTTTTTTTTGCTGTGACGGAAACGCGCCTGAAGGTGCGAAAGGTCTCTTATGTTACGCGATGGGTGGTGGGGAGGCAGGGAAGGAAGGTATAAACATAAAACCGTCTCAGCACCAGCAGCAAGCGGGTGCTGTTCGTTCGGTCGTTATGGTTTTTGTTTTATGAAACTTCATCATAAAACGCGGGGCAGCCGTGGGCATGGGGGGGAGGCGGGTGAAAAGGATCGTTTTTCGCGTGCAGCACAAAATCTCCGCGAAGCCGCAGACAACAAACAAACCAAGAAAAAAGGGCGAAACCATTCTTCCTGTGGCTGGCTGGAATATTTCGAGTGTCCGCGTCCGGGCACCGTCTGCCGTTTGCTTGCAGCCGGGATTTTATAAAAATAACTATAGTCACGGCACGGTAAACGCGACAATAAAATAGCTCGATGCGGTCGAGATGTGTGTGTGTGGTTGCGGTAGAACTCCTATCCTGCTGGTGCTGATGCTGCAAAACATCTGGAAATAATCCGGCGTCCAACTGGAAAACATTAAAACGGGATTACGACGACGACGCTGCAACGGCTTTGTGTGTGTTGGCTGGCTGGCTACTACTTCATCTTCTATCTATATATAATTGGTTGCTGTTGTTTTGCTTCCTCCTCGGATGCTGGCTGCGATTACACGCGATGAGATCATCCCGGCGTCCCGGGCGTCAAGTGGATATGATGCCGCCTGCCCATCGCCGTCTTTGCGCTGGGCGCGCGATGTTTCAGCCTTTTTGTTCGCCTCCCCGCCCGGCGGTGCGCTTTTTCCTCTCCGCTCTATCATCCACCGAAATGGCTCATTGCCATTATTATCCAACGGTTTAGGCGAGCAGCGAAGGGGATTGATTTTTTCCTTTCTTTTTTTGGGAGGTTGGGTAAATTTGTTCTGCCAGTCACCGGCAGCATCCACGTTATCGATAGGCACACACACGCACACACACACACACGAACGAAGACATTAAGGGTTGATTGGTGAGTTTGAATGGTGAAGGTTTCTTTTATTGCTTCCCGCATCGTGGCGCGGAGGTCAGGGCGCTGTTGTTGACCCTTTGCGGCGAAGGGAATGCTGCTGGCACTAAAACTTTACGCTGGAAGGTGAATCTGGGTAGCTATAAAATTCCAATAGCGTTAAATTGAAGCTTGGGTAGGAGAATGGCACAGCGCATGGGACTTTCCATGTACCGATTCGTTTCGTTTTTTTACAATCCTACATAAACATGAAACCCCTGTGCACCCATCACCGGGAACTAAACGCTTCGTTCCATAAATACATATATAAAAAATATGCTCTCCACAACTACTACCACCACCAACACCACCCACTTGAAAAAATACCCATCCACCAAACAAAAAAAAACGTATACAGAGCAAGAAGAAGCCCCCAACACCATCCCTTTTTCTGTGGCGCCTTGGCGCGCTCCTGCGGGCGTTCACTTACACCGGTGACCATCGGTGATGACCTGCGTGCAGTCGTCCTGCGCCAGCGTAATCGGACACCGGAACAGGGCGCCCGAGTGGTTCGAGCCGGGCTGCAGATTCTGCCCGAGCGGTGCGCCCACCAGCATCCTATAAATGTGTAAAGAAAAACACACACACACACGGGGAAACGGGTTTGCCATCGAAGGGTTGTGTTTTTTTTTTTTGCACCACCAACCCACCCGGAGGGCAAAATGAAACGAAAGGGATGGGAAGAGGAATGGACAAAATAAAGAAGAAGAAAAAAAAAAAGAAGAAGAAAGAGAGAACAAAAAAACGGGTTAGCGTGTGCCTGGGCAAGTTCGTTCGTTCGTCACCTTCTCCCTTCGCCCGAAACGGCACTTGCATTTGCATTTGTGCCACCACTCCTCCGCCGCCCCGCCCCACCACTTACCAGTGCGTTGCATTTCCGGCCCCGTTGCGTCCGCCGGCACCGCCACCACCGACCCGCTGGCTGTGGCCGGCGACCGAGTAGCCAAAGTAGGAACCGGGCTGGCCCTGCTTCTCCAGCATGTGGCGCGTCTCGAGGTTGAAGGCGAAGGTGCGACCGGCCAGCAGCACCGTCACCACCGCCACCGCCAGCGCCAGGTGTGTCATCTCGGTTCGCTCACACACGCACGCACACAGAGACACAAGTGCGGGCGCGCACGGATGGGCGGATTGATAAAACGAGGGCGAATTTCGCGGCCGTGCCCAGGTGACCACCCCGCGACCGACCACCCCTAGTCACTGGGGCGCTTGGGCAGACGGGTGTGTTTTTCTTTTTTTTGACAGGGTACGGGGAAGAACGGGGCTAATAATTAAAACCAGCCGCACATACACACACACACACACGCGAGAGTGGGTTTGGGATGAGAGTGGGTTGCGGGACCGACAACTACCGAGCGCCAGCGGGAAAATCGTAACACATTTTCATTCACAAAAAAATAATGAAACGCTCACCGACAAGCACACACACACACACGGGACGCTGGCTGGCTGGCTGGGTAAAGGAAAACAAACACACGCGGGGTCGACACGGAGCACAACAAATACAGCACGGGAAGGGTATGGTGTGCGTGCGTGCGTGTGCGTGTGTGTATTTCCACCGTGCGTTCGGATGAATGAGGAATGTCGAGCGGGTGGTAGGGAAGGGACGGGAAAGGAGGAAAGGAAGGTGGTGTACGGGGTGCGGGTTTGCTGCAGCACGGAACGCGGGCGGGGTACGCGCTTGGCAAAACTTTGGCCGATTGCGGGAGGCCCAGGGAGCGTTCGTTCCGAGCCTGGGCGTGCGTGCGAAGAAAACGGTACTGAAGCAAACGGCAGACCGTTGGCTCGGTCGCGGGTGGCTCCTGGACGACAGCGTGCAGCGCCCGTCGTGTATCTCGCTTGCTGTTTGGTGTGCCGGTCTCGCTCGCTCGCTCGGTCTTTTGCGCGTCGCTGCTCGGTTCGCTCGTTCGCTCTCTTTCCCACTGGACAGTGGGCGCAGGGTAGTGTTGGATGTGAGTATTTTTTATGTTTTTTTTTTAATAAATTTTATTTTTTTAAAGTAAGATTGAGATCAACAATTTGTTGATGGACTCAGTTTTTGAAATTTATTTTTTAACAATCAATATAATCTCCACCAGATACAATTTTTCATGCGAAATCTTTGGCCATGGAACAGGTTCAGAGCCTGTATCTATTTCCTGGAACTCTGATTCAGCAGCTTTCCAAAGTGAACTTTTGACATTTGAGCGTGCGGTTTTTAGGACCTGGACTTTGCCTCGGACCTTTCCCAACCTTTCCCTGGAACCGGTACTGACCTTATCTTATCTTATGACTTCAAAAGCTGTGCACGTGTTTGCCCTTCAAGGCGACTTAAATTTAGGTTTGTATTATTTTATATCTGTTTTGGTTTGCCATTCGGATCAAATCGATTAGTTTCTTATGACACAATCCCGTTCCCGTTCCTGTTTTAAAAGTGATCGCAAACCAACCCCGTTCCAGTAATTGAGTTTGAAGCAGGATCTTTTATTATTTTTTTCACGATCAACAACCAAACCTGATTTTGTCAATAATCCAGCTTGCATTTCTTTAGAAGAAATAATACACAACCTGTAACGAACCAGGAAACCGATTCCGAATCTATTCAAGTGATGCACCTGATCTCGAACCTATGGTGATTTTGGACCTGAACGCGCATCTTAGAAGTTATGCGTGTTCCGGATCACTCCTAGTAGGTTCGTACCGTGTCTCAATTGCAACCATCCGAACTAGGCTCAAAATGTTAAACCTACCCAAGCACCACAGATTAAGCTTAAACGACTGGAAAATCTAATATCTATAGAAGAAAAAAAAAACAAAAGCTCCAAAGCTTTACTGGTTTGATCAATCGATGGCGCTTTTCTTGCAATGTGTTTCGTCTAGCCTCATCTAATCATAGTCGCCGTTCTAACTCTAGCGATGCATAACTTCAATGCGAAACCATGTAACAGTACACAGGAAATTATAAAGCTCTCTAAGCAAGGAAGGCTCCGGAGGAACGATCAGAGCCTACCTCCTTCCTCCTCTCCTTTCGGTCGATTTGGTCGAGAATACAGAAGCCCTAATCTAATATCAATGAATCCATTTCGTTCCTTTTCCAAATTAACCTAGTTCCGTGCCCCATTTCCAAACATTTCTTTTTCCAACACCAGAGGTGCCAGGTGTCTAGCGGTACACTATTGATACTGTATCCATGCTGAAATTAGTTCTGTAATTATATACCATTGTAGGTCCTTCCGATCCGTGAACTGTTCCGATCCGAGAACATGACTTCAGCTTCTCCTTCTTCAAAAATCTCATAACGAGCTTATCCAAAAAATGAACACACACTTTTACTTACCCCGGAACAATTTCATTGGCACATCACTGTTCCTAAATTACAATCTAGCCTATGCCGGACCTAAAACAGGATCCGCACCCTTTCTATGCTAAGAACAATATTTCTCGTAAAAATATCGATATAAAAGAAAATAATAACCTTGTTTTCATAGCGAACGCCCAGTGTGCCCTTGTAGCTCTGTCTGACGTTTGTGTTGGCATGCGGTTTCGACGCGTCCCGTCTATGACACCCGATTCAGTGCTCGAACACAAACGGCACGCTGAAAATCACTGAAAAGTGTTCATTTTCTCCGCTCACCCCGGCTAAATTGCGCTTAGCCAGTTGATTGTGTGCCTGCACCGCCAAAAAGGGAAACAATTTCACCCCGCCGAGCACACCCCGGGTGCGTCAAGCACGAGGCCACCGGTTTGAACGCGTTCGAACCTGTCACACCGAAGGGTTGCGTGCATGTTTGTGTATGCGTGCGTGCGTGTGTGCACTGTTCCTTCAACGCCGGAGACACACGGTGTGCGTGTGTGCAGCAAAGCAAAACTCGACGAGCGGTCAGCGACGACGAGCTACTTGGACGCAGGCTTTTCCCTTCTCGGCACAACCGTACACGTTTTTTTGTTGCACTTTTCCTTTGTTGCTGTGCGCTGTCCCCCCGCAGCCGGCTCCCGGTCCAGGTGGCAACCGTTTTGCGACGCAAAATATCACCAGCCAAAGGGTCGTGTACACCAGTGAGCGCCGCGTGGTAGTGTTTCCGCTCGTCGACGCGCCTCCATCCCCTCGACAAGCCAAACACCGTGTGTGTGTGAGTGTGCTGTGTGCCGTGTGCGCGCCGTGTCAGCTTACGTCGTGCCGGGAACCGTTTCCGGAGACCGACAGGCTCGTGCCGGAAGAAACCGGAGCCGGGTGGCAACAGCGCTGAACGGCCTCGAGACTAATTGACGCGTGCACGCGTTCCGCGTTAACGGCGGGGACCATATTGCGCAAGGGCAACACTTCCAGCAACCCCCTCTCACCACCCCCGGGCCGGACCGCACGCCCATCAACCGGCAGCCACCTCGCAGCAATCAACAACACGACGCGACGCAACAATGAGCGAAAGCACATCGACCGCGACGACGTCGGCCGCGAGCAGCGCGGAGGACAACGCGCGCAAGGTGCAACAGTACAAAGACAACCTGATCAGCCGCGCCGAAACACTCATCACGAAAGAGTTTCCCGAGCGGATCGTGCGCCTGAACGCCCTGCTCGACACGCCGCAGTTCTCCGAGCGCAGCTTCACCGACGTCTATCAGGTAGGCCGGCCGGATAACTGCCGCTTAAAAACGGCGCCAATCTTCTATTCCCTTCTATAACCTTCCCTCCCCACTCTTAGGAGCTGAACATTCCAGTCCCGGAACCGATCCTGGTGGAAGGGGAGGAAGGCAGTGAGCGGAAGCGCCCGCGGCTCAACTCGAACACGCCCAGCCCGGCGGCCACGGTCGACGGCAACGGCACGAAGGTGCACGCCCTGCCGACCGGGCGGGTCGAGTGCAACAAACCGATCGGCGAGCTGGTCTGCATCGTGAAGCCGATCATCCGCGCGCTGGTCGAGGACTCGAATCTGCTCAAGATGTGGATCTCCTTCATGATACCGAAGATCGAGGACGGCAACAACTTCGGCGTCTCGATCCAGGAGGACACGCTCGCCGAGATCCAGTCGGTCGAGACGGAGGCGGCCGCCTTCTTCGACCAGATCTCGCGCTACTTCGTGTCGCGCGCGAAGGTCGTGTCGAAGGTGGCCAAATACCCGCACATCGACGACTACCGGCGGGCGGTCGCCGAGCTGGACGAGAAGGAGTTCCTCAGCCTGTGGCTGGTGCTGAGCGAGATCCGGAATCGCTACTGCTCGCTGCACGACATCGTCATCAAGAACATGGAGAAGCTGAAGAAGCCCCGCTCCTCCAATGCGGACAGTTTGTACTAAAAACAACAACAGCATCAAAAATGGGGGAGGGAAAGGGTTTTTGTTGACCTCGGTCACACTGTTCCCACCACTCCCCAGCACTTCCCTACTTCTTTTCTGAAACAAAAACACACACACACACACACACACAAACACACGTGCCAGTGTGTTTGGGCTCCGCTGATCAATCTGACCTGCAAAAGCTGCATCTTGGCGGCGGGCAATTCAAATTCCGCAGTTCACGAAGATATCGCATGACAACACATGCCGGTATGTTCTTACCCTTTCCCGCTATCTATTTCAAGCAATTTACAATTTCCTTTCCTTTGTTTGTTGCGCAAGCGATGACAAGAACAGCAAAAGTGAAATCCCTAATATCATGCAACTCCCGTAAATCCCGTCTCGTAAATCGTAACCACCAGGGAAGCGACAATGATGGTCTGAAGACACGGTGTCTTTGGATTTTTATCACACCATCCACACCCACACACAATTCTATTCAGACCTTCCTCCCCCCTAATACGGGTCCATATGTGTACTCTATACAGCAACGTATTCGGGGTGAATAAAGCAACCTCTAGGATATATTGAAAAAAAAAAAATGTAGCTTTTGCGCGAACGCGTTCACTTCATCGAAAAATCTTGGCCGCTTAGTCGCACGGGTACGGATGTGCGTATATCACCACACACGCGGAAGAGGTTTGTGCTGTGCTAGCTGTTTCAATCCCTAATGGTAGATAGTGTGTTTTATGTTTTAATTTGTGGTTCAGTTTAAATGGCTTTTAAGCTTATTGCTAAGGCACATTTCATTTGCAACACTGCGTACAACATCAGACAACTTCGTTTACTATGGGATAGTCACATAACGGCAATGTAAACTTAAAACATTATTTTCGCTGCTATTTCTAGAATATCGTCAAAATGAGATGAAGCGTAAAATCAGTTGAATTTGCGCCAAAAAAAAAAAAATGAATTAGAATATTTGGGTATTCACAAGACCGCGTTGGCGTAGTTAAGCATACCCTTTAAGTACAATTTGTTGTGATCATTGCAACCTCGCTAGTTTGAAAGCTGGAACCCATGCCTGAAAACAACGAGTTCCAGAGCTTGGTAAGTACTCTTCTGTGCGTCGTCGTGCATGGCCATCAGCGCTTCAATTCTGGGGCGCAAAGTGAGTCTCCCAACAGAAGCAGTCTTCAGTCAACTGTGGAGTGGAGTATGCGAATCGGTTCGCCAGGACAACTAGAAGCGTACTTTGATGCTGATTGGGCTGGTGATAAAACGAACCGAAAGTCGAACACCGGTTTCGTGTTTCATCTCGGAGGACCAAGAGCAGGAGAACTACCACTTACTTATCCGGCGCTACAACCGGTTTGCGGTCTTGGCTTGTCTCAGCAGAGTCCGAAATCTCAGGAGTGTCACGGTCTCGCGCCTTCGTCTGCCAATCCGTTATCCAGGCCTTAATGGTGGACACCTCCACGCCATCCTGTCACCCTAATATGGACCTACCACGCCTCCTCTGTCCTTGTGGACGGCCTAAAAATACTTTACAGGCTGGGTCGTCCATTTCCATGCGTGCACTGCACGACAGTGAGGTCGCCGTACATCTCGTATAGGTCGTCCCCAGCATCTGAGCATCTTCCTCTCGAACGAGGCTAGGAGGGTTTCGTCAGATTTTGACAGCGTCCAGATTAGTGATGGGTAAAGTTGGCAAAAATCCGGAGTCGACTCCGATCCGACTCCGATAAATTCGGAATCGACTCCGGAAGGTAGGTCCGCGCTGCAATATCCGGAGTCATTCGGAATCGTCCGAAAAGGCCCGGAGTCGTCCGGAGTCGTCCAGAATCTCCCGGAGTCGAAGTCGCCCGGAGTCGTCCGGAGTCGTTCGGAGTCGTTCGGAGTCGTTCGGAGTTGTCCGGAGTCACCCGGAGTCGGAGTCGTTCGGAGTCGTTCGGAGTCGTTTGGAGCCGTCGGAGTCGTCTGGAGTCGCCCGGAGTCGGAGTCGTTCGGAGTAGTTCGGAGTCGCTCGGAGTCGTCGGAGTCGTCCGAGTCGTCCGGAGTCGTTCGACTCCAGACGACTCCGGACGACTCCGAACGACTCCGAACGACTCCGGGCGGATCTAGTGGTTCCATTTTGACGGAGTCGGAATCGAACTAACAATAGTCGGAGTCGGATCGGAGTCGTGGGTGCGCTCCATAAAGCCCATCACTAGTCCAGATCTCAGAGGTGTATGTGAGTACCGGTACTATATAGGTACTACAAGTTCTTTGAGGCGAACTGATTTTTCACCAGTTGGCAGTCAACAACCCTGCGCAGAACTCAGTTTCCATGCTATTGTCGATACGTAAGTTTGGATTTGTTGTTGGTAGGGACGCTGTTGTTGCCACCATCAGTTTGGTCTTTGGCTCGATTATCTGCAATCCGAGGTTCTCTGCCGCCTGCTCGATCCCTTGGTAGGATTCTGCTACATAGGAGAGCCGCAGACCAATGATATCTTTATCATCCACGTATGCCAGGATCTGGGTTGACTTATAAAAGACGGTTCCCGTAGTCTCCACCCTCGAGTCACGGATGGCCCCGCTCTAGTGCTAAGTTTAATAGGATAACCAAGGCAAGCCCTCCTCTCTGGCGCAGACCTTTGGTGGTAGCAAAAGGCCCAGAGAGTTTTTCATCCACCTTCACCTGGCAAGTGACGTTGGTCATCAGTTATCAGTTAAGCCTGAATTCCAAAAGAGCTCATAGCGTCGTATAGTTTTACCCTGGCTATGCTATCATATGCAGCTTTGAAGTCGTTGAAGAGATGGTACGTGTCGTGTCAGTATTTTGCCATCTTCTCCAAGATCTGCCACATGGTGAAGATCTGATGATTTCTCGTGTCGGAATCCTCTTTGATAGTTTCCGATTATCCGATTATTCCGATTTTATAGGTGGTATTGAGCCGGTCTCGTAGTACAGTCGTCAACTCGTACGACTTAACAACATGCCCGTCATGGGTTCGATCCCCAAATAGACCGTGCCGCCATACGAAGGTTTGACTATCCTGCTATGGGGGGAAATCAATTAGTCACTGAAAGCCAAAGCCCACTAGTGGTACAGGCAAGCCTTGACCGACAACGGTTGTTGAGCCAAAAGAAGAAAGAAGAAGAATTCAACACCGTAATACCCCTGTAGTCGTTGCAGTCCAACCTGTCTCCCTTCTTGTATACGGGGTAGATGATGCCGAGATTCCAATGACAAGGCATCGATTCGCTATCCCACACCTCAGTAACAATTTGATGAAGCTCGTTTTCTAGTCGTACACCTCCATCCTTAACCAGTTCAGCTGCGATTCCGTCGGTGTCGAATGCCTTGCTATTTTTGGGTTTCGTCGATGCTAGATGGCAATAGGATAACACTATCTGCTAATGGAGCCTCTAGCTGTTCGTTAAACTGTTCGTTGAGTCATTCTTCAAAGTACCTAACCCACCGCGAAAGGACCTCTGGAAGGTTACTAACTTGATCTTCATCCTTGTAGCGACAGCAGGGTACGTTAGGTGTAACGTTGTCTCGGTGTCCTGCTATCGCTTGGTAAAGCTTTCGTATTGGTCCGTACGCCTCTCTGACTTGCTCGAGTTCCCGCATATTTTGCTCTTCTCACTGCTGCATCCCCATACACCTTTTATTTCCAAAACAACAAAACTTATTCAAACTTATTTAACTTCACGTAGCAGATGCACGGCATGTTCGGGTATGCCGGTCGTACAGAGTAAGGTGTAAATTTGGTTATTTAGAAAACATTAAAGGGACATTTTAGTCAACGTGTTGTTGCTCAGGAGTGTCCAAGAACCCTGGGGAATAAAATTTGGCATTCTTTAGCCAATATGTTTTGTGAATTGTCTGTTCAAAACATCCTCTTAGATCATTTAAACAGCCAAATCGCATGTGCAACTCACGTAAACTTTTATTTTGAAGCGACACACAAGTATGACAGGACTAGCAAAGTATGCATTTTAAAGAAACAACTCTTTTTGTGGAGACTACATCTTGGAGGGATTTCACTGTACTGAAAACTGTTACAAATTGTAAAATGCATGGAAAGGAACAAAAGGTAAGAGTAATATATATGTTTACAGCAAACCCAAAGATACTAAAACTTGGCTAATCAAGAATGGATATTTTTGTTTTTTGACCCCCGGACAAATCTGATTCAGAATGACTCCAGAGGACTCCAAACGACTCCGACCCCGAACGACTCTGGATGACTCTGGATGACTCTGGACGACTCTGGACGACTCCGGGCGGATTGGAGTCGTGGGTGCGCTCCAGAGAGCACATCACTAGTACACGGCTCTATGTGAATCGATGCCGATCCAAAGGCGGAGAAAGATGAACCAAGCGACGAACCCGATCGTGACGTAGGTCAGTGCGGCATAAGAAAACAGGGGCATGTTATGACGCTCAGATCGCCTGTATCGTCCAGAGGAAGCTCGTTGGCCAAATAAAGTAACGCCGGATTTACCATAATTAACCACTGGGACGGACAATGAATATAGGCCCTGTTGTATATACTCCGGATATATGAAATTCTTTATTTCGCTTCATATGCACGTTCGTTGCAGTTACACAGGACAAAAAAAATAGAAGCATAATATACATAACAACTAGGAACCGCCAGTAGCGGGGTATCGTCGAGCGGGGACGCACACTCGCACACTCACACACACACACACACACACACACGCACACGAACACACATACACACTAGCGCGGACTCATCTCCGCCCGTCCCTAACGAATATCGTAATCCTAACGTGTAAATAGGTTGTATACATGTATAAAAAAAACAAACAAACAAACATATTCCGTAGATGAATGTATGCGTGGGCAGTGTGTATGTGTATGTGTTTGGTTTACAGGGGGAGGGTGGGGAGGCGGTGAAGATACAAAAGGGAAAATGCTATCACATCGTAAAAGAAAAGGTTGCGCAGCCGCCCATGATGCTTTACCGCGATCGGGCGGCCGCCTTCCGTGCGCCGGCCGTACTGGCGGCTACCGCATCCCTGCCCTCCTCGTACACGAGCGGTATGAAGCGGGTGTAGTGCTGGCGGCCGCTGCCGACCGCCCCGTCCGGTGCCAGCGTGCGCCCCATCGGCCGGAAGGTGGGCAGTGCGATCCGTATCTCGGTGCTGGTGGTTGGCGGTTCGGTTGGCGGCGGCGGCGGCGTGCTTGTCCCTGGGGCCGGACTGCTGCCGGTGGCTGGGGGCGGTGCGCCACTGGCCTCCGAGTGGCGGGCGGGCGACATCAGCAGCAGCTCGGGGACGCTCGTCGCAACCGTCGCTTCGTCGGTGGCGGCGTCGGGCGGTGCCGCCAGCTTGGGCAGGAGGCCGTTCGTCCCGTCCGTCCCGTTGCCGCTGAACAGGGCGTCCCAGGTGCGGCGGGCGTACCGCTCCGCCCGCTCGAAGAACGACACCAGCCGGGAGGGAAACAGCTGCACGGTTTGGGCGGTCGGTGGCAGCAGCGGCTGCTGGCCGGGGGCAGTCGAATCCTGCTGCTCCTGCTGGCCCGGCAGCACGGCGTCGGAGAAGGAGCGCTTTTCGTTCACGTGCACGGACTGGGGCGAGTGGCGCGGTATGCTGATCGCGACCGGCGTCCAGGAGAAGTGGTCGTGCCCGGCAGGATGCTTCGAGCCGACTGTCAGCTCATCGATCGAGCTTTTCGGTGGCTTGGGTGGTGCTGGCGGTAGCGGTGCTGCTGCTGCTGCTGCCGGTCCGCTAGCCCCGACGACGGTGTGGGCGGTGTGCGCCGGGTGGTTCAGCTCTTCGGCCGCCCGGCACTCGATGCCGTCCTCGTCCGGCTCGTCCAGCGTGTGCAGCAGTATCGACTGCAGCTCGATGCGCACCGGCACGTCCGCCTGCAGCGTGAGCGTCGCGCACGACCCGTACGTCCGCTGGTCGTCCGCGGTCAGCAGGATCGGGCCGATGCGCCACAGCTGCTTGCCGACGCTCGAGCGCTGCCACCAGCCGCCCCGGTACGGCCGGTACGTGATCGTGAGGGCCCGCGGCCGGTGGCCCAGCGCCGGATGCGGCACCAGTATCGTCGTCAGCCACTGGCCGGCATGGAACTCGCGGTCCTCCCGCGCCTCGTCCAGATGGAACGTCTCGTTGAAGGTGAGCAGGGGCGGGGCGGCGGCCCCACCGCCACCGCCGCTCGGCTGCCCGTCCTCGATCCCGTTGCCGGTGTCGCCGCCCTCGAGCGTCAGCTCGAACCGGCCGACCGTGCGCAGCGGCAGCTCGTCCGGCGCGTTACGCAGCCGCAGCCGGAACTGGTTCGCGCAGTACGGCTCCTCGTCGCGCGTGCGCAGGTACAGCTGGCCGTACCCGCCCACGTCCCGGCTGGTCGCGTAATAGCCCATGCGGCCGCAGGCGGACCGGGCCGTCCCGTTGCCGCAGTCGAAGCACTCGCCCGCCGCAAACTGGTCGTAGCTTTCGCACGGGAAGGCGGGAAAGTGGCAGCGCGGCGCGACCGAGTCGATGAAGAACTTGTACGCCCGCCGGTGATTGCACAGCGACCGACCCTCGACCGTCGTCGGCGGTGCTGGAGAATGCCGGAACAGCGGAAAATGGAGAATGAGAGAAAGAGAGAGAGAGGAATTGAGTCACACAGTGTTTCGTGTGATGCAAGCGGTGCGGGGGCCCTCGGGATGGGAAAGCCAGTGGTCGTGACCGTTTACAGCACGCAGCAAGGCGGAAAGTTGGGTTTTGGTCGTTTTTTTTCTTTTCTTTCTAGAAATTCCTGTCCCTCCTTCTGCCCCCCAGGCGAAGGAGGAAGTAATTAGTTTTAACAAAATTGCAATTGCCTTTCGGAGCAATTCCATTGTGGCGCTGGAGTGTTAAAGTGTCCGTAACGGACTGTTGGCTTCTTTTTTTGTTTTGTTTTGGAGAGTGGAAAATTCGGGCGTCGGCTTCAGATTTGAAGATAGCCGAATACAGTCGTTGACACTGCTTTATTACTAAGCTCCCTCTGAAGGTCACCGTTTTATGGCATTATGCATCAATTTTTACTTCCAAGGTACCTTTTGTAACACCTAGTATCTAAATATCATTAGATATTTCAGTTGATCTAAGAAAACTTGTATGTTACATGTCAAAGGCATGAAGTGGAGTACCTCATTTTATTACTTTCTTGTGAAATAGCTGAGTAAATTCCAACAAATACCTTTAACAGAACGAATTTCATTCAACTCATTTAAGAATTCTGAATTCTTGGCGGAGATTAGCAGAACTCACTTAAAGCGGATCAATTCATTTGTGCTTTCAATGACTCTCTCGAGTGATAATTCCTAATGAGTGATAGTAGCTCACAATGTAGGAACTCATTCCAGAAGTGAGAAATAACTCTTTTGGAAGGTAAATCTATTTATCGATTGTTTCCGCGCTCCACCTCCACTAGCAGCACTCACTCTGTTGTCGTTTTGCTTAACTCTTAAAGATAGTGTGAGTTGAAGATTGAACTCAACGTTCTAGTTTCTTCGCCCGCAAACAATGCATACGATTGAGCGATTATTTCCGTCACGCTTCTTCTTATTCTTTGATGTGAGAGGTTATATCACGGTTCGGTAAGGGAATTCAGCTTCTTGGGCCTTCTCCTTACTATTCCGCTGTTGTAATGTGATCCTCCAACCACAATAGGTTTAGGACCGGCAACTTAGGCCATACATCCAATTCCATCACGCTTGATTGGAGCTTACAAAAATTGGCAGCGAAAATTGTGAAAGTCAAAGATGAGATTCTGAGAGATGTTCCGACGTCGACTTAAATATTGCTAAGCAAGAAAGCTTTATTTGCAACTAACCTATTCTTTAAGTTTCGAAGATTTCGATAGGAATGTGTCGTCTAAGAACTCCAGAGTAGATTCAAGTCAGCCGTTCTTGATATCAAAACGATGTTTTGGCAGTTTTGAAATCAAATATTTTAGTTATCGGCTATGAAAAGTATTAATATACCGTTTGAAATTCATTTAAACGCCATTGGAACCAAATTTGAGTTACCAAAATGCAAAAGAGCGATGATTCAATCAAATCATCATTCGCCCGTTCGCAATTTTGTGAGCGTATTTGAAGGACATCTCCGAGAACTGAAAAGCCCACATATTAGCATCATAGAGACCATTCGCATTTGGTGAAATTGTAAATATTTGGTGACTGAGTGACAAAACATCAGGCGACTCTGGTGAGTCGTTTCAGTGCAACAGGCAAAATAATTCCTTAGAACTCACCACCTCTCTAAGCTCTTTAAGGCCGCGGGGCCATGGGGTTTCTCAACGCTCATTTTCTCAAGCACTCATGAGTGCTTTTGAGAAACCTACATTGTCAATGTTTGTCGAATTGCCACAAAATCGGTTTGAGAATCTTTGAGAATCTTTGAGAAAGTTAACGATACAGCGATCGCCTAACTGAAATATGAGCAATTGTGCTATTGTCATTTTCGGTAATCGCTGTGGAAAATGTATTCAATGTTGATAATTGAAAAAGTTAAAAAAAAAACAAAAAACCAAAATTATCAAAAACTTATTTTCTAACTAAAGCTCCAAATAAAGCTTGAGTGGCTTAATCAGTTTCTCAGAGTGAGAAAAATTGACGACGGCCGCGAGGTCGCGTCTGAGAACAAGTTTTCAGTGCTTGAGAAACTTAAATGAGTGCTTCAGAATGTGTTCTCAGCTTGAGAAAACCCCGTGGGCTTGTTCGGAATAGAATCTTAAGGCGCGGAGTTATCGAGTTTCTCAACGCTCATTTTCTCAAGCACTCATGAGTGCTTTTGAGAGATCTACGTTCTCACAACAATTATAGAATCGACACAATATTGCTTTGCGAATCTTTTGAGAATCTTTGAGAATGTTGATGATGCGGTTATCGGTGATTACGTTGCAAATTGTTTCCAATGTTTATAATTGAAAACGTTTAACAAAAACATGCGATCAAACACTCATTTTCTAACTAAAGCTCCAAATAAAGCTTGAGTAGCAATAGCAGTTTCTCAGAGTGAGAAAAAAACTGACGACAGCCTCGGGTTTGCGTCTGTACTTAAATGAGTGCTTGAGAATGTTTTCGCAGCTTCAGAATGCCCATGACCCCGCGGCCTTACAGTCACTCTTTTGTGAGTTTCATTTAAAAAAAAAAAACAATTTAAATCATGTCCATGTCCAAATTCAGCCTGGCAGCTTCACGAGTCTTCGATTTAACGACAATAAAGTGAGCTGGAATCGATCCGAAAGAGCGTTAAGAGTGAGTTACCCATTTTACGCCCGTGAATCGAAACACAAACTAAAAGAGGTGCAAAAACACCGTTTCTAGGGGCATGATTCGTCCCGCTCGGTGGACTGATTGCTGTCACCTTCACGGAGGATTAAATACCTCCCCAGCCCTCTCCTCTGCTACCCTGCAGTACCGTTAGCCCGGCTCGGCCCTGACCAAACCGCGTTTGCGTTGCGTTTGTCGCGGGAAGGCCATCGAGTTTAATTGGATCGCCAGACGCGGGCTAGAATCGGACGCGCGATCGCGATCTCCAAATGAGGCCACACACACACACACACACACACACACACACACACACACACACACACACACACAGACAGTGTCATTACAGTCACTTACCCCAGATAATGTCCGTGACGGCGCCGACGAACAGATTGGTGCAGCCGTGCTGCACCCGCCCCCCGTTCGGGTAGTAGTCGACCGTGCCCATCGGCTGCCAGGAGCCGAGCCCGCCGAGTATGAGGTTCTCGCCGTTCGAGTGTATCACGTCCACGTACCGGGCGTCCCCCGCGTCCAGCCGCACCTCGGGCGGCTGCGCCTCGAACAGTGGCCCCGCCGGATCCAGGCCGGTAATGCGCCACAGCCCAGCCCGGCTGGCGGGCCGCTCCGTGCCCGGGTGCGCCGACGGGTTGCCCGCCCGCGCCGTACGCTGCAACTCATCGGCATCCGCCTCCTGCTCCCCGCCGTCGTGCTCCTCCTTCTCCTTCTCCTTCTCCTCCTGCTCCTGCTCGCCCGTCTCCATCTGCTCCTCCTGCTCCGAGGGGGTGGAGAATTCGGCCCCCGCAAAGCCGGCCACGTGCGACCCGAGGCTGAAGCCGATCAGGTGCACGCGCGACAACCGCAGCCCGTTGTGCGTGCGGAGCAGCCGCAACAGCAGCGCTAATTGCCGCCCGACCAGCCGCGTGTTGGCGGCGGCGCGCACGTAATTCGGCAGCTTCGCGCCATTCTCCCAGTCGACGCAGATCACGGTACAGTTTTCCTGCGCAAGCAAAAAAAAAAAGGAAAAAGGAAAGCAGAAGGTTGTGTAAGTGGGTGGGCTGCAAAAAAAAAGGAAAAAAGGAATGGAAAAAAAATGACTCACCACTGCCATCAGGGCGGTGCGCATCTCGTAGATCCACACCAGGCCACAGTTGGAGCCGAACCCGTGCACGATCACGCGCACCGTCCGGTTGCTCAGGTCGCCGAACGTTTGCAGCAGCGTGGAGGACGTGCCGGTCGCGACCGGGATCGACACGGTGTCGTTCGTCCCGTTCGCCCAGTAGGCGGCACCGAACCCGGCCACCACCAGCTCCTCGTACGTGAACTCGATCAGCGGCTTTTCGCTGCTGCAAATGGCGCAATGCAATAAAAAGGGGGGGGGGGGGGGGAATTTAGGTCTCCTGTTTGGTGTGTTAACTGGGTCCTGTAGCAATCTTACCGGTGGGTGGTGGTGTACACCAGGAAGCGCGTGCTGACCTCCGCCGGCGAGGACGGCAGCATCTCCGGCAGGTGCTCCGTCTCGTGGAAGCACCCGAGCGGCCCGTAGCAGACGACGGACGCGTCCGGATCGTCCCCGCCGTCGTCCGGGTCGGTGGGCCCGTCCGGACCGAGCGTTTCGTTCCTCAGGCCGCCCTCCTTCGGGTCGGCCCGCTTGCGGCGGCGGCGGCGCCGCTGCTCGGGGCGCTGCAGCTCCGACTCGTCGGGCGGGTCGGCCGTACCGGGCTCGGCCACCGCCGGGCGGCCATGCTGGTGCAGCGTTTGGCGCCAGGACGCGATCGACTGCTGGGCGGCGAGCACCTGCTCCCGCTCCTGGGCCAGCTCGAAGGCGTCACGCCGGGACAGCAGCTGCTGCGGTTGATGCAGTGATTTGGCGGATTTGGCGGACGGTTCGTTGGCGTGCGTGCTGCTGCAGGTGCACGCCACCAGCAGCAGGAAGGCCCACACTAGCCGAGCCATCTGTTTTAGCGGCGTTGCGAGGCGCAGGCAGTTCAGGGAGCGACGGCACACAGAGCACGGCCGCCACAGATGCGTCTATCCATAAATCGAACTGCAATAACGGACCACAACTAACTGATTCACGTACACGACGATCGCACACGACACCACCAAGCTAAACACACGCACACATAAAAAAACAGACCCTTGTGGTTGACTATTTTCCCCTTCTCTCGCTCTCTCTCTCTCTTTGATGGGGTGCTGCTGTTCACCTGGCCTTTGTTTTGATTTTCTGTTTTTTGTTTTGTTTTTTTCGGAGTAGACCCCCGCCCCGCGTGACACAATTTTGTAATCTTCCCACAGGGGCTGCCCCTTTCTTGTTGCCCTAATAAATAAATTTAAAAAAAAAAACACACACTTTTGACGAGGGTTCGTCGCTTGCTCGTCGGCGTGCTGCTGAATCGCCGTTGCGTTGATGGCCGACGGCGGTGGGTTGATCGTAGCGGGTAAAGAATAGATCACAGAAGAAGAGGCGGCGGAAAAACAAAACGGGTTTTTCGCTTCGCTCCCCGAGCTTTCCACCACTCTGTGTGTGTGTGTATGTTTCCTCTGTTTACCGTTTGCCGACTAGCGGGCCGCACACTAAATCCTCAAGCACACAACGGAGCGCCAGCACAATTGCTCCCACACTGCACAACGCAACTGTTACAACTTGCTAAAAAAATTAAAAAAAACACACACACACAACCAACTCGCACCCTGCTTGAAGGACATTCACTACGTCGCGCGGTACGATCGATTTCAGTAAATGGGAAGGGGGTGGGATGCGCTCTGTGATGGTGATTCAGGTGAAAGAGCGGTTTTGGCTTTGGTTTGGCGCTGGTACGGCGGGAGAGCGCTTTCACTTAAGCGCACCAAACGCGGGCTGAATTGGCAGTGGCATGACCAAACTGCTGGAGGCACACAACCCCCTGAGCCAAACCCACCGTCCACCGTGTGCCAGTGCCGCGCCGGACACGCAAGGGAAGGGTGGAATAGTCCACTGACATACAGAGAGAGAGAGAGAGCGAGAGAGAAATAGAGAAAGAGAGAGAGAGATCTAGAGAAAGGGAGAGAGCATGATCGTACGGTACATTTCATACGCTTGTTAGTTCTCCCCCCATCGCGACTGTCTTGCTCACTCTCTTGCGCGCGAGCGCTCTGTCTCTTTCTCCCCCTCTCTCTCTCTCTCTCTCTCTCTCTCTATGTTCTATCCTGCTCGCGCGTTAAACGCGTTCGGCTAGGCGTGATGCTGCTGCACAATTCCAAAAACGGAGTGGTTTCACACACCTTTCAGCCGTTGTTGTTGTTGTGCCCACGCTCCCACACTGCACTCCCCGCTCCTCTAGTACCCCCGATCAGCACTGTGAGGGAGAGAGAGAGAGCGGGAAAGCACCAGTAGCGACCAGTTGCATAAAGCCACGGGAAAGCACGGCGCTGACGGGAAGCTGCCCCGTACACGAAAGATGCCAACGCGCTGGCAGGCGACGAACCCGTGAAATTGTTGAACGGTGTGTGTATTTTTTTAATGGTTTTCTCTTATTGTTTTTTGTTGTTGATGTTGTTGTTGTTTGTATTCGCCCCGCTCGGGAAACTTCCGGACACTTTTTTTTTTAATTTCACGCCAGTAAAGAGTAGCGGGAGTAATGGGAGAATTGGGTCCGGTTTACTGATTTCACGACCCGCACGAGGTCGACCGGCCCAATATATGGGTCAGCTTGGGTGGAAAAATACCGCACTTTAAAATTCGCAAAATACGAACCATCGCTCCCCACCGCACCCAGTGAAACGTTACCGTTCGTTGGCACTGCGCTTTCACATCTTTCACTGCTGGGAAATGTCGTTTTTTTTTTTGTTTGTCGTGGTCGCGGTCCCCAATCGATGGCTATCGAATTGATTCGGAAAAATTCAAACCTTCTTTTGGGAGAGAATAAAGTCGATCTACACTAAGCTTGTCTCTATGGCTCTGTGTGTGCGTGCGCGTTTGTGTGGGAGTGTTTTATTGCTTCAATTTTTCGGTAGGTCAGGTTTTGACCGATCAACGATGGGGATGCGTTGGGGAGGGGAAGGAGCGGCGGAGGGTTTCGAAAGAAATGGTGGAAAAGCAATGTAGTAAAGAGAGAGAAACAAAACGAAAACTAAAGACATGCCCACATCCCCCATTACCCTTCACTGCTCTAGTTTATAGCGCTGAGTTGAAGCTTCAGTGGAACGATGTTTTCGGGGTATAAGTAAGGCTCAGCCCTCGGGAAAAGGAAAAATCAACCCTTTGCGTTACATGGTAGAGTCGTTGCATGCTCTTTAGAAAAAAAAAAAATAATTAAATTAAAAACATATATTTCAAGCTGTGATGAAAATAAAAGCTAATTGTTTGGAGATCTTCTAGATTCTTCTAAATTTCCGAGCAAAAATCTATAAGCATGATCGGTGTGGTCAGATACACGCGTATCAACATCAGCGACCATTACTCGAATCTCATATGCTTCAGTGCTGGTGATTTATATTGGAGTTTAGTAATTACACAATCGTATCGCTGTTCTAGTTCTAGCGATAAACCTTTTCGCGTCTGCTAAACGAAGTGTTTCTATATTCCATTTAGGTAGAGAGCATGAGTCGTTTAGAACCCGTTTAGTGGTCGTTTAGTGGACTTGTGGCACTTGGGGGTCTTACCAATAAGGGAGCGGATTAATAAATACATAAGTAAATACTTTTTTATTATTATTTGATTTTTTTATAATTTTAATAACTTCTAATTGATAATTGGCAAACTCTCATTAGTATACAATAAAATAAAACAATTACTTTAAACTTTTTAGATACACGTGAACTACCAATTAATCCAATCTTTATTAACGATTATTGAACTTTTTTTTAATTATTGTTAAATATTGCTTTTCTTGCTGTCATTTTTTTTCTTCTTTTGCCTCAACAACCGTTGACAGTCAAGGCCTGCATGTACCACTTGTCGACTTGGCTTTCAGTGACTTATGGATTACCCCCCACAGCAGAATAGTCAGTCCTACGTATGGCGGCATGGTCCATTTGGGGCTTGAGCCAATTACGGGCATGTTGTTACAAGTTGACGACTGTACTACGAGACCGGCTATCACATACAAATAATAAATAATAAGTCATAATTATCCATCAATTTGATCATCCTCGACGATTAAAACAGGAGTTCAGCAAATATGTCGCTTGGGTTTAAGCTAAACAGGTGTTACGCGTAACGCTAACGTAACGTGGAGGGTTGATTTTGCCCATTTTCGTAGAACCAGGCCTAACGGTCGATTCAAACACGCTTGTGCAACACCTGTCAAAACGCCGTAGCACAAGATATGTAAACAAACCATCACTCCATTGGCTCGTTTTGTACGCAGGCAACAGTACACAATTTCACGTTGAAAATGCAAAAGTTACACTTTTTCCCATTTTTAGGAAATTACCCACAGAGATTCGGGATTTTAATTTAACACTCACTGAGCCGAAAATTTGTAGCCCGTTCGCGGGCCGTCATATAGGACCCGATTGCCCTTTGTGTGTGTGTGCGCACTGTCAAACCCGATCGAAACGGTCGCGGAGAACCGATTGTGACCCGAGCGGTTGACAGTTTCGCTTGGTCGCGGTGACAGTTCGGTCGCGGTTACGGTTCGCTACTTTACAACAACCGCAGGTAGAGGCACGCAAGGTTTCGCTCTGTTGTTGGTCGGTCCGGGTCCGGTTACGGGTTGTTGGTTGCTGCTAGCGAGCGTTGCTGCAACAACCGCCACACTTGCTCTCCACACCTGCTGAGCGCGGGCACAACGTCAACAAACGTCACGAGCTAGCAGGCAGGCAAACAAACAAACGCTACAAAAAAAAAACACACACACACACACAGAGCGAAAGGCACACGATGCCGCGGAAAAACAAACCGCCGGGCATCAAGCTGAAGCTGGACGGCGATCTTGGCGCGGGCGGCGGCGGCAGCACGGTGCCGGACAGTGCCGAGGGGGCGACCCCGCGCAACCTGGACAAGCGCGGCACGCTCACGGTCGGCGAGCGGTCGTTCGTGGTCGAGGCGGACCATCTGCGCAAGCTGGCGGATCTGGGCCGGGGGGCGTACGGCATCGTCGAGAAGATGCTGCACCAGCCGTCCGGCACGGTGATGGCGGTCAAGCGCATCACGGTGACGAGCGGGATGGGGGCGGGCGGCGGCCCGGGCGGTGGCGTCCAGTCGCAGGAGCAGAAGCGCCTGCTGATGGACCTGGACGTGTCGATGCGGGCGAGCGACTGTCGCCACACGGTCCAGTTCTACGGGGCGCTGTTCCGCGAGGGCGACGTGTGGATCTGCATGGAGGTGATGGACACGAGCGTGGACAAGTTCTACCCGGTGGTGTACAAGCGCCCCGGGCGCACCATCCCGGAGTACATCCTGCGCCAGATAGCGCTCGCGATCGTGCGCGCCCTGCACTACCTGCACACCGAGCTGCGCGTCATCCACCGGGACGTGAAGCCGTCGAACGTGCTGATGAACCGGCGGGGCGAGGTGAAGATGTGCGACTTCGGTATCTCTGGTAAGAGCCTCTTGCCGGCTGCTTTTTTGTGTGTGCGTTTTTTTTTAATATGTTCTCCTCTCATCCCGGATTGCCAGGCTACCTGGTGGACTCGGTGGCGAAGACGATCGACGCGGGCTGCAAACCGTACATGGCGCCGGAGCGGATCGATCCGGGCTCGGGCAGCCGGACCGCCGGCTACGACATCAAGTCGGACGTCTGGTCGCTCGGCATCACGATGGTGGAGATCGCGACCGGCCGCTTCCCGTACGCGACCTGGCGGACGCCGTTCGAGCAGCTCAAGCAGGTGGTGAAGGACGATCCGCCCCGGCTGCCTAAGTCGGCCCACCCGGACGCGGACGAGTTCAGCCCGGAGTTTCACGCGTTCACCGTCAGCTGCCTGCAGAAGAAGTACCAGCTGCGGGCGAACTACGAGCATCTGCTCGCGACCGACTTTCTCGGCCTGTACACCGCCGACGCCGAGCGGGCGGACAACGCGCTGATGGCGCAGTACGTGTGCGCGATACTGGACGAGCGGGATGGTGTGGTGGCGCCGGGCGCCGGCCCCACCGATGCCGCAGCCGGCTCCGGCGGTGCCGGCGAGCCCGCGAACGACTGACTCGCGTGTAAATAGCGCACCGACACACCCACATACATACAATCACACACACACACACACACACACGTACACACGCACATCGTTGGATTGTTTAATGTTATTGTATTTTTTTTTTGAAATTAAGGTAAACCAACATTGAAAATCGAAGCAAAAAAACAGGAGAAAAGGAAGAAAAAAATGCCACTCAAACACACCGTAAACACACACACACACTTACAGAAAACGAAGAAAAATCTGTAGCAAATGAGCTAGAGAAATAGAGAGAGAGACAGGGAGAGCGAGAGGAAAAACAGTTTATTATACATAATTATGGGGCAGCAGGTATGCGAGCGGAACGTGTCGCATGTCTTTTAGCGCGTACATACACATAACATACGCCACACACACACAGAGAGAGACAGACGCAAAGGCTCGATCAACGTAGCGGCGGAACAACGATGCGATGGTTTTGTAATTGTTACTTAATTTAAAATCAAAACAATTAAGGAAAAGCAAGCAAGAGAAAGGCAGGAGAATGAAAACGACACACAGAAACGCAACAAACAAGCCTTTAATATTAACAAAACAAATAAACATACTGTGCCTTTGCGCATCGAAACAAACAAACAAAAGGGAATGGAGTGGAGTAAACGGGCGATGACGAATCGATACGATTTGTAGAACCGCGCGAACGGTCGAACGCGTGTAACAGTGCTATAAAATTCTCGAGCTAATTAGCTTCGCTGGTGGACAGGGCATGGACAGCTTCTAGGCCCACTTTCCTCGCGCCCAATCCACCCCAAGTCCCACCGGTGCGGCTTTGAGTCATAGAGGAATGCGCACGTTGCCCGCGATCGTTGCGGCTGAAGCTGCAATGAATCACGAGCATGTGCATCTCAGAAACCCTCCTCTCTCTCTCTCGCTGTCTGTCCGCCGCGCTCCGGGTGGTTGTTGGGTCAAGATAAAGAGGACACCGCTTGCGTTGCATAATGGCTGCGATAACGCGCCGCCTAGAAGATATGCTGCTGGCCCGATCGCTGGATGTAACTGACCTGACCAGTCGCGGCTGGACGAGGGTCTCGCGAAACGATAGCTTTCCTAGTTGCCTGCGTTTTGCGTCTAATCACCACCACCAGCCCGCTTATTAGGCACGGGGTTGACCGGGCCCGGTTTTTGCATATTGACCGAAAAACGGCCCGCCTAATGGCCACCAAGCTCTTTTCTCCCCCTTCAATAAGCTCCCTCCTCACGCCGCCCAGCACGCCCTTGAACGAGTCGGTTATACAAACCCACCACCACCCCCGGCGAGTGGAAGTGCATTTGCAAACTACACTTTACAGATCGACGTGTTAAGGGGGCGGGGTGGGCAGGAGCGCAGGTGAGCGAGGTAAACAAGTTGCATTTCACTTTTGCAAAATCCCGCCGGAGTGGCGGTGTGTAGTGGTGTGGCGGGAGCCACACTACCAGCGACAGCTTTTTCGAAGTGCAACTTTACGCGCCGTTACTGCCGGAGAGCCCATTTCCAGGGTGCATCCGTTGATTACGTTACATTGATGTGGGTATGTTTTTTTTTTTTCAAATAATTAAAATACTTTAATTGTTGGTAGATATTATCGCTTGCCAGGTTCCGCACAAGTCGTCAACACGCGCGACTTAACAACGTACCCGTCGTGGGTTCAAGTCTTGTATGAGTCGTGCCCTTCCATACGTAGGACTGGCTATCCCGGCTGTTTTGTAAATAAAATATATTTAATAAAATCACTTTTGATACACATTAGCTGTACAGGCAGGCCTTCACCGGTAAAAGGTTGTTGCATCAAAGAAGAGGAAAATTTGCAATGAGAAGAAAAATAACTGCTTTCAATCTCCTTAATCGAAGGATTTCTTAAAAACATTGAAAGAGAGAGAGAGAGAAAGAAAGAGAGAGAAAAACAACCGAAACTTAACTGAGCATCAAGGCTTTGTAAATACTAGTTAAATTGCCAAGGCTACAGGGTTGACCAATTAAATTGTAAAGATCCCTTTTTTTCTTAAGAGTACGCCAAAAAATAATGATCTCGAAACCCAATTAAAATGAGGTACTTATCACGACCAATTAAGAGACCTAATACCAAAACCAAACACATACTGGTCGAATCAATGCATCACCTTTTCTGGTTCAAGAACTGCACATGACCTAATGCAGGTCCTGAACCTGGTTACTGAACCTATGCCGGTCCAGGATCCGAAACTGAACCCATACCGGTCCAGGAACCAATACCGGTCGTACCCGTCTTGGAACCGATCATTAACCCATACCGGTTCTGGCACTTATCATGAACCCATACTGGAACGTAAACCAATAAAGGACCTGGAACTGATACTGAACCCATACCGTTCCTGAAACCGATCATGAACCCATACTGGTCCTGTAACCTATACTGGTGCAGGAACCTATCATGAATCCATACTGGTCCTGAAACCGATCATGAACCCGTACCGGTCCTGGAATCAATCATAAACCAATACCGGTCCTGGAACCGTTCATGAACCCATACTGATCCAGAATTAGCTCCCGATTTCAATTATTTTCAATAACAGTATTTGGAACTGTTCCGGATTCGGAACGAAACTTGGACCTGGTCCGGGTCCGGAGCCGATACAATTCCAGTTCCTACCGACAAACCATACCCATAGCAAATGTGCAGCGTAGGAATAGTGTAGGAATTGGCGTAGGAAATATTGTAGGCATTCAGCGTAGGAATTACCGTGGGAAATAGCGCAGGGAATAGCGTAGAAAATGAGGAAAACATGAAATTTATAAAAAAAACCGGAGCTTCTTCGTGGAACAGCTGACCGTTTAAAAACATAAGTTTGCTCGCAAGGGAATGATCACATTAATTGGTTGCGTTACGTAATGAGTGGACGATCTCCTTTTTCGCGGCGCGAGAGCTCTTCCAACGAAAGGCAGCAGCATTTGTAGTGATACATGCGGTACCCAACTACAAATAGTGTGACGGACAAAAGGTAGTGCAAGCGTCAGCAGATAACGCCAGAATGCACCCTGTCTCGTTCCCCTCCTCTCTTGGCCCTTAGCACTCCCTTAGTGCCGCCACAAGTGTTGATCGATCGTCGCCCTTTCAGCAAAACAAAGCCTGCCTGATAAGCGGGGAAACCATCTGTGGGCGCTAAAACTAATCTACATCCAAGCAGCTCGGCTCTCAGCCCGATGCCGCCTGCAAAGCTCCCATCGCTCTGATAATACGGAATGTAATGCTCCGTTCCAAAAATTACTCTCTCTCTCTCTATCTATCTCTCTCTTTTATTTTCATGTTCTCCCACTCTCCCACTCACTATCTTTCATGCTCTTTCCCTCTCTCTCTCACGCGCGCGCGCTAGATGGAGCACGCGGAACTGCGCCGCGATCGCTCTGCGGTGCGGTACGGCAAGGCGAGCGAGGAGAACGCCGGTGGTTGGCCACCACAATATAAATGAAAGTGATGCGTGCAGTTCCACAACCCTCTCCCTCCTTTCCTGGATTACCCGCACAAGCCCCCTCCACCCCTCCCTTCCAGAGAGCACTGGAGCTGCCGCTCTTTTTTTTCGGGACTCGGGCCCCCGCAGGCGTCAATCGCAATCTTGCCAGTGTCGATCGCGGACGTGGCGTTCGGACGCTTGCGCTCTCCCCATTTTTGTGCAATATCTATCGTGGTGTTGTTGTTGTTGTTGTTGTTGTTGCTACTGTTGCGCTAAAAGGGACGGGGTGGGTGTAGGGCAGAGTGTTTTGTTGTTTGTTGCTAAAAGTGTGTGTGTGTGTGTGTGCAGGCGGGTGGCCGCGCTTGATCGAGCGGAACGATGGTCGAACGAAATCTGGTGAATGTGCTGCTGCTGGGCGGTGGCTTCATGCTGATCTTTACCTCCTTTCAAACGCTCGGCAACATTGAGGTAGGTAATTGGAGGAGGAGCGGGAGGGGGGAGGGGCAATGCGGAACACACAGAGGCAAATTGGCCGAAAGGCGAAAGGGACAACAAAAGCGGCTGCAAATTGCGAAGCACACTTAAGTAGCATGACAGGTTTTCGACCAGGAGGACCACCAGATCACTAAAATGGAATCAGAGAGGCTATTTGATATTCAATTTTTGGCGCACATTCATTTTGACATTTGACATTTGAATGCCCTCAGTAACAGTGGCTAAAAAAGTCAATAAATAAAACGCCTCTTTTTCCAAACTTTTTTGGTTCGATAAGATCGTCATCCCTCATTTCCGGCAATCACTCATTGCATATACCGATCGATTTAAAAAGCATCTCGTGATCACGTGTCGATGCGTTGCAGTCTCGCATCCTCCTCTCCAGCAAACCCAGCGCCCGTGTAGGTGAAAGCGAAAGAAAGCCCGGAGTATGAAAATTACGGTTACGACCGTTACACAATGGCCAGCAAATGGTTCATGCGGTGTTTCACCAGCCCCTCGCTCGATGCACTCGATTGGTCCGGTGCATACCACCCCTCTGTCCCGCCGTTATTACATGACTGAAGTAGTTTTTTGTTTTTTGGACTGTCACGGCACTCCTCAAGGCGACTCGCGGCTGCTTGCGGTGTGTCCTACTTTGGAGACGCGACACGCTATCAGTCCTTCGGGCTCCGGCGGTCCGGTATCGAGGGGGTGGTGGTCCACTTGAGCGATTTATGAGCTGGCCGTGTTCTTAGGGAGGCGATTACAATGGTCGAACCAATGGTCGTCGAACGAGTCGAGTTGAAACTCGGAATGATAACGACTCGCCCATGAAATCGTTCGAAGTGTAAGAGCCCAACAGCCAATTCTGGACAATTAGAGCCGCTCGGCTTAAGAACCCTACCCACACAACGATCGTATCAGCCATCACAGCACTGCGCAAGGCCATTGCTGACATTCCACGGCAAAAGCCGACGTGCCCCTTTGGTGCTGCCCACGCCCCACCTTGGAGCTGGGGTGAACTGGTTTTTGGAGCGCTCGGTAAGAAAATTGGAACCAAGCACAAGGACACCCGGATCTAAGGTACACATACTCCAACAGGGAAGGGGGGGGGGGGGATTGGTTTGGGGCGTAGGATTTGCAAACTAGTTAGAATCAGATCCTCAGGCCCACCGATCATTGATTGCGCCGCAGCTTCGATACGATGCGGGCGACACAACAGATTGGTGGCGGCGTACGCAATGTACCATCTTCTCGCCAATACCAGCGCGTACGCATTTTGAGGTCACGGGCCATAGCGCCATCGATCAATATGCAGGGGAGGTAGAGGAGCATCACGCAAGGGTTTTGCTGCGGGGCGGTATCTTCAGACTCGATCGCAACACTGTCTTCGTCTGACTCTGTTGTTTTGTTGCCCAACCCCTGCAAACGGTCAAGGTCGTGTGCGTGGCGTTGCTGACAACCCGGACGACCTTCACCTGGCGGATGTTTTGGGGGAAGGGGATGTTTCATTTCATGGTCGCCCGCGGATTAACGGATGATTTCGTGTGGGTTGATCGGCTGGAAATAACATCTCCAAGCGCCAGGCGCTTACGGAGATTTAACGTCTAGAGATGTTTCGTAACAATGTGTTCTTCGCTTGCAATCTTCGCTCATTCTTTTCTGTCCTCTCTCCTGCCGCCATCTAGCAAACCATCATCGACAGCATCAAGAAAGATCTGCCCTCGTTCACTGGCGACGGATACACCAGCCTGGCCATTATCTATGCTGCCCTCTCTTTATCAAACTGGGTCACGCCGTCGGTCCTGTCCGCCATCGGGCCCCGGCTGGCGATGGTCATCGGAGCTATCACCTACTGGTAAGCCTGCTGCAATTTCCACTTGCCTGCTTCTTCCACCAGTTCACTGCTCTACGCAATCAACGCACAATCAATCGACCGCAGTGCGTGCGATGCGCGCTCCCCAATCAACCGAGCACTTCGGAGGATTATGACTGCATCGGGGAACTTCAACATTCTGGAAACGCATGCTCTAGTGTTGTGCTCTCTGTTAAATATTGTTAGTCCGATTCCGACCGCGGCAAAAATGGGAACTTCTTGTTCCGCCCGGAGACGGAGTCGTCCGGAGTCTTTCAAAGTCATCCGGAGTCGTTCGGAGGCGTCCGGAGTCGCCTGGAGTCGTCCAGAGATCGTGATCGAGATCGTGAGATCGTGTCCGAAGTCGTCCGGAGTCGGTGTCATTCGGAGTCGTAGAGTCGATCACAGCCGACTAGAATCGGAGTCGATGCAATGTGATTGTGATCTGAGATTTCATTTCGTTGTGTTTTTATGTCTTTCACTTTGCGCCTGTACTATGTATTCAAGCCCTTGTTTGGAAGGCCGACTGTGGACGACCCCGGACGACTCCAGGTGACTTCAGACTCCGGCAGACTACGACTCCAAAAGACTCCGGACGACTCTGGGTGACTCCAGGCGACTCCGGCCGACTACGACTTCAAAAGTCTCCGGACGACTCTGGGTGACTCCAGGCGACTCCGGACGACTAATGACGATCTTTACGAACGACTCCGGACGATTCCAGGTGACTTCAGACTCCGGCCGACTACGACTTCAAAAGACTCCGGACGACTCCGGCCGACTACGACTTCAAAAGACTCCGGACGACTCTGGGTGACTCCAGGCGACTCCGGACGACTAATGACGATCTTTACGAACGACTCCGGACGACTCCAGGTGACTTCGGACTCCGGCCGACTACGACTCCAAAAGACTCCGGACGACTCTGGGTGACTCCAGGCGACTCCGGACGACTAATGACGATCTTTACGAACGACTCCGGACGACTCCAGGTGACTTCGGACTCCGGCCGACTACGACTCCAAAAGACTCCGGACGACTCTGGGTGACTCCAGGCGACTCCGGACGACTAATGACGATCTTTACGAACGACTCCGGACGACTCCAGGTGACTTCGGACTCCGGCCGACTACGACTCCAAAAGACTCTGGGTGACTCCAGGCGACTCGGGACGACTAAGGGCGATCTTTATCAACTTTACTCATCACTAGCATGCCGGTCTCGTGGTACAGTCGTCAACTCTCAACTATGGGGGGAAATCAATAAGTCAGGCCTTGACCGACAACGTCTGTTGAGCCAAAAAGAAGAAGAAGAAGAAGAATCATGCTCTCCAAACCATCCAGGATATATCTCCCCTGCGAAGAGCGCAATCTTCTTTGTTGGCAGATCGTCTGAGCAACGTTTTGCAACATGTCAGCACCCTGATTACTCATTAAACCACAAATAATTAGTCACTCGAGGCCCTGATGGCTCTTTGTCCGGCTAACTGCTTTGTGTTGCGCGCGCGTGTGTGTCATGTGCTCTGTTGTATACACAGCTTTAATGTAGGTCCCACTTTTCAGCCTGTTCATGGCGAGCTTCTTCGTGCCGCACGTCGCCCTACTGTACGGGTGCAGCGTCGTGCTGGGCGCCGGCGCCGCCCTCATCTGGACCGGCCAGGGCATGTACCTGTCCCAGTGCAGCTCCGGCGATACGATCTCGCGCAATTCCGGCATCTTCTGGGCGATGCTGCAGATGAGGTACGGCGTCATCATGCTCTCCCTGTCTCCTGGTAGCTCAACCAATAATTACTCTCTCTCTCTCTGTCTCTTTTGAAATCCCCCGGAAAACAGCATGTTCTTTGGCAATCTGCTCGTGTTCTTCACCTTCCAGGGCAAGACGCACATAGACGAGACGACCCGAAGCATCGTGTTCGCCGTGCTGATCGCGGTGGGCATCGTCGGGCTAGTGTTTCTGACCTGTCTGCGCCGTCCCTCCACCACCGGGGACGCGCCGGTCGAGCTAAGCCACAGCGTTGAACCGCGCCAAGCCTTCCTGAACGCGATCCGCCTGTTCCAGACGCCCCGCATGATACTGCTGAGCATTACGTTCGTGTACACGGGTAGGCAAAGGAGCATAGAGCTGCTCAAAACCTCCATTTTCTAAGCTGCGACTCAACTCCAAAATATTCCCTCTCTCTCTCTCTCTCTCTCTCTCTCGTTTCTTTTGGTCAGGCCTTTCGCTTTCCTTCTTCAGCGGCGTGTACGGGTCGAGCATCGGGTTCACGAACGCGATCGGCACCTCGGCCAAGCAGTACGTCGGGCTGAACGGGGTGTTCATCGGGGTGGGCGAGGTGCTCGGCGGCGTGGCGTTCGGGCTGCTCGGGACGCGCACCACAACGCGCTGGGGCCGGGACCCGATCGTGATTGCCGGCGGCGTACTGCACATGGCCGCCTACTTCCTGATCTACCTGAACCTGCCGAACGCGGCCCCGTTCGGCAACACGGACGCGCTGTCCTACATCCAGCCGCCCAGTGCGCTCGTCGCGATGGGCTGCTCCTTCCTGCTCGGGCTCGGCGACGCCTGCTTCAACACCCAGTGCTACTCGATGCTGGGCGGCGTGTTCAAGAGCCAGCCGGCCGAAGCGTTCTCCATCTTCAAGTTTACACAGGTGCCGGATACATTCTTCTTTTCTTCTTTTCAACCCCCCCCCAGAGAGCGATAAAAAACACAATTTTTTGTTCACTTGAAAAAAGGGGTTCGTCGCTTAGCGATATTAATTTCTGTTTTGTTTGTTTGTTTTTCTTTCTCTGTTCTCTCCCCCCCCCCCCGCATCCCCGTTCGCCTGCCAAAATTGTGCTACTACACTACACTAGTCGGTGGCTGCTGCCGCCAGCTTCGTCTACTCCTCCTACTGCGGGCTGCACGTGCAGCTGCTCATACTGGTCGTGCTAGGCATCGTCGGCACGATCACGTTCTGCGTGGTGGAGTTCGCTGTAAAGCGGGAGCGGCCAACGTTGGAGCGGGATTACGAGAAGTAAAAGTACGAAAACGGAACGCATCAGCAATTGAGCGAGCAAGCAATGGAGCAGGGCGGAATGGCTTACCGATCCTTGGCCGGCAAAGGATGCAGCGAGCGGTCCGTGTTGGGAAAGTGTTGGATCTTCTTGCCGAAGCGCCCGTTCGCTGGTACGATGCCCCCGAAGTACACTGGACTGTCCGCTGGAGGTACCGGAAAAAGGAAAGGGAAAGAATGTGTTTGTGTGTACATCAGATTTGTTTCATTAGAGCGCAAAGTTAGGTATTTAAGTAATCCTGTTCCCCTTTCGGGAAAGTTGTAACAAACGAAACCGGCTGTTTGAATCGATGTAAAGTACGCTTCTTTTATCCTTTTTTTGTTATTTGCTAATGTTTGCTTTAAGAGTACGCTAATTGTTTTCGCGTGTGTGTGTGTAACGTTTGGTCGGGTTTTAAAATTCGTCCGTTGAAGCTGGTGTGCCAAAAGTTTGTGCATCAACAACAAAAATTACAACTTCAATACATTCCTGCCACCAGCATTTCCTCTTTGCGAAACGTTTAAACGACAGCTTAAGATTGTGGCTTAAAGTTACCTAGGGAAGCGGGACGACCGGCACCGTCGCATGGCGTCAGCAGCGAGCCCACGACACAGAGCACAATCAGCCCGAGCAGCCCGACGTGCAGCCAGGGCCACGGCGACCCCTGAAAAAGAGAGCGGCAAGAGGAAGATATAAAGAAGATATAATATACCATTAATAATAACGTTCAAATATTCTAACAAATGAGCATTCCCCGGTCATTCGCCGCATCATCATCATCCATCATTAACTGAAGCGCGCAACACTTCACACACGGTTGGGGGTTGACCTTGTCACCTCTCTTGAACACACCGCTTGAAGCATGATCTTAGAACGTGAGAAGGCGCGCGCGCGCGCTGATTCATGCACGTGGAATGTGTGAATTTTGATGTAAATTGGTGTTTAGGAACTTTTGAACGCACGTCTCTTGGTAGCGGTTTCTTCTTCTTTGGCACAACAACCGTTTCAGTGACTTACTGATTTACACATAGCAGAGGATAGTCAATCCTACATCGAATGGTCCATGTTGGGCTTGAACCCATGACAGGTATGTTATTAAGTCGTACGAGTTGACTACTGTACCATCAGACCAGCTACAGCTGGTAGCGATTTCAGCTCTTTTTAAATCTTTGGTTGATAGAATTGATAGCAGCACTTCCGTTATGTACACTTTACTTTGATCGAGGATCGAGGATGACCACGAATTCGTGCCACTACCTACAAATACACACAACACTGCAAAACGATCACTGTTCCGGGGTGCTTACCGTGTTCCGCTTGCGTTCAGCCTGCAGGTGCGTGGTCATTTTCCTGGTGGCCGTTTGATCCCTTCGGGTGGGCTGTTTGCAGACGACGATGGTTCCGTGCGCGTGGTAGCCGAGCAACTGATCCTGGCGTCCGGTGCGCTGCGCCTGCGAAGCCTAAGCAGCCGCGCCGCGTCCAACCAACCTCTCTCCAAAGCGCCGCGACCGCGTCGAAGGTCAGGTCGTGTTTTTTGTTGCCTCTCCTTCTCTTGCTCTTTAAAGGGTGGGGGGGGGGGTGGATTAGGAAGAGTAGTTCCGTGTTTCCTCTGTTTCTTTCAGCCTCTCCACATCTTCCACGATTGACGTTCGTGACCTCTGCCTCGCAGGTAAGGCACGGCGGCGGTTTGTAAGTGAGTCGCACAACTGCACGTGTTCGCGTTATGGAAATATCTGTGTATATATCTCTTTCTGTATATATATATATATATATAAACGTTGTGTGTATGTTTGTGTGTTTTTTATACATGTAAATAGTTCCCGCAAAGTTTACGTTGTGTGTTTCTGTGCTCCGTGTGTCTGTCCGGGTGTTTGTCATGTCGCGGGCAGGAAGGAAGAAACGCATTTTCTTCGCATTAGTAATCACTATTTTAAACTCGGACCTTTTTTTGTTTGTTTGAGAGAGAGAGAGAGAGAGAGAGAGAGAGAGAGAGAGAGAGAAGAGGGAAGGACGCTCCGATGATGTCTTGTGGTGGTGTGGTGAGAATTTTGCTAATCAAATAAATTAATTCCCTTGTCAGGTTTTGGACAACCTTTCCATCTGGCTGCCCGAACTCGAAAAGGTTTTGTGATGCAATTTACACTTCTAAAAGCTTTTACAGGGGTTTCCAGGAGTTCTCATAGCTGTGGGGCACTTTATTGACTCTTTCTTACATGAAATGAACTTATTGTAATGGGAATTGGACTCTCTAGCACCCTTGTTGGGCAAATCCAGTAGGAATTTGCAACGAGTCTGTCTAAAAAGGGTACCAAAGAGTTCAATTTCCAACGTATGAACTTCACTTCCAATAGGAAAGATTCAAGGAAGTGTACCACAGCTATGAGAACCCCTGGAAAGCCCTGTACACGCTCGTTGGCTGTTTAGTGCCACACAGAGGTATTTGGGATTTGTCGCTTGTCGTGCCGTCGTGTCGTGTCGTGTGCGCTTAGTCACGCTGCGTCGTCGCTAGCCGTTTTTCCGTCGCCGCACCGTCCGTCGCCCGTCGCTGCATCCGGGTGCACTTTTCGCAGCTTCGATCGCGGCGCCAGCAGCCATCGTGGTAGCGGGTGCCGCACTGCTCACAACGCACTACGTGCGGCTGCCACGGGAACAGGACGCCCGGTTCCTGCCGCCTGCCGCCGATACACTTTTCACACACAAACCCTCGGCCAAGGCAAAGCTGTAGCAAAAAAAAAGAAGCGGAAAACACGTGTTAAATGTGGATGTTTTTTTTTTCAATGCAAACAGTTTGTGTGTTACCTCACACGCAAGGATGTGACGCTCGCAGCGGCTTACGATGGAGAGCAGCAGCCGCTGCAGGGTGCCGCTCTTGACGGCCAGCAAGTCTGCCATCGACCACATGTCAAAGTCGGAGGTAAAGTATTCCGGCACCTCCTGGAAGCAGCGGCGCGTGCTGTGGAATGCGTCCGCGTGCCGTTAGCCTTTGCTGCGTTAAAATAAAATTAGGGCTGCCTTAGCCTTACCTTTCCGAGTGGCGACAGTTCATGATAAAGTCCTTCACGTACTTCACGTTGACGCGGGCCAGCCGGGCCGCCCGCAGGCTCTTCACGCTGCCGTACAGGTCCGGGTACAGGTGGTTGACGCGGTAGAGCGGCGTGCTCCAGATGTCGCCCAGCACGCGGTAAGCGAACACGCTCACGGGCAGCACGGTAAAGTCCCACCTGGGGCGGAAAGGAGGAAACGAAACTCCGATATGAAAGAATTTCGCTCGCGCAAGCTAACCCGATGAAGTTTATTTTTCGGAATCGATTCCAGCAAGCTTCGAAGTTTTGTGGAATCGATTCCAGATAGTAGGTCCGGAATCAGTTTCCAGAATCAGCTCTGGAATTGGATCCGGATTCGGCTTCGGAAGCGGAATCAGTTCCGAAATTGGTTCGGGAATAGGCTCCGAAATCGGAATCAGCTCCAGAATTGGTTCCAGAATCGGCCCCGGAATCGGAATCAGCTCCGGAATCGGCTCCGAAATCTAAATCAGCTCCAGAATTGGTTCGAGAATCGGCTTTGGAATCAAAATCGGCTCTGGAATCGGAATCTGCTCCGAAATTGGTACCGAAATCGGCTCCGGAATCGGAATTGGTTTGGGATTCGGATCCGGAATCGGTTCTGAAATCGGCTCAGAAATCGGAATCAGCTCCAGAATTGGTTCCGGAATCGGAATCGGCTCCGGATTCGATATCGATTCTGGGATTGGCTCCGGAATCGGAATCAGCTCCGGAATTGGCTCCTGAATCATAATCGGTTCCGGAATCGGAATTGGTTCCGGAATCGAAATCAGCTCTGGAATCGGAATTGGCTTCGAAACGGAGTCGGTTTCGGAATCTCCATAAGAAGAGATGCTTGGATCCAATGATGCTACGTATTGATAGCCGCAAAGAATCAAAATTTACTTGGAAACGATCCATTCTCATGGAGATTCCCGGAGTGATTTTGCTTCTGAAACTTCTCAATTTAAGAACAGATTCTCTTTTCGGAGCTAATTCCATTTCTGGAGTCAATCCTGATTCCATTACCGGGACAAATTGCGATTCCCAGATAAATTCCAAATCCGGAGCTGTTTCTGATCGCGGGATCGATTCCGGAGCCGACTCTGGAATCGACTCCGGAGTCAACTTCGGGATCGGAATCGACACCGAAATTTGTTCCGGAATAGAAAACGGCTCAGGAATTGATTCCGAACACGGAATCGGAATAGGATAGGTCCGCTTCCGAGCTCCCATCACAAAACTACGCTCCCTCCCGGGTGCGACGCGCTCACCTTTGTATGACGCGCGCAGGGATGATGGCCATCTGGTTCTTGTGACACCCGGAGCAGTTGTACTTCCCGGTGTAGTGGCAGTAGCGATAGCGGCTCAGATAGGCTGGATGCACCTTAATGCCGCACCCTTCGCACCGATTGCCCTGCCGCTGGATCTGTGCCCGTCGTCTGGATTGGGGAGCAAAAAAGAAAACAAAATTTGGTTTAATAATAAAATAAAAAACATGCTTCCCTCTAACGCCGTAACTTACTCGAGTGGAGGCGGTCGGTAGGTGAAGATCACTTGTGGCCGGGGCGGTGCCCACTCCTGCGTGCCCCGTATCAGTGTGCCGGCGCCCTCGTGCGCCTGCTGCTGCTCGTCCGGATCGATCACGCCGCCGCTCGGCATCGGCAGCAGCTTCTGCGGCGCGTCCTGCTCCGACACCAGCCAGAGGAAGTCGCACGCGGACGGCAGCTGCTTGTCGTGGAACTTGCCGAGCAGGCTGATCGCGATCTCCTCCGCCGAGTAGGTCCGCTCGTCGTACACGCTTTCCTTCGCCTCGATCGCCTCGCAGCTCTCGTCCGTATCGGTGCCGTCCGCGTCCCGGCCCGCCTGCTCCGTGCCCTCCCGGCGGCTGCTGCCGCCCCCACCGACGCTGTCACCGGCCGGCCCACTGCCGACCTCCCAGTCGGACAGGTCGCTCGCGGTCCGGTTGAGGCAGGATTTCCACTTCAGCAGCTCGAACGTCGAGATGAGCGCCTCCGCCAGCTTGAAGTGTGCGTTTTCCTTGTCCAGATCGTTGTTGTTGCGCGAAAAGTAGACCGCCTTGAGGATCGGTATGCAGCCCTGCTCCGGGTGGATGCGCTCGAGCGGCGAATCGGTCCAGAACCGGCACTGCCCGTCGAACGGTTCCAGCTCGTTGAAGTGTTTGCGCAGCCGACGCCCCTTTTGCGGCACGAGATCGTCCAGGAAGCCGATTGGGACGGTGCGCTGGCGGGCGGGTGGCGTCACCTGCAGCACATCGCCGTACTCGACCGGACCGGCGGTGGTGGTCACGGTGGGCGTCACTCCCCCTTTTTTTGGGGCCGCCGCTGACGTTGCCTGCGCTGTGGTGGGGGGCGGATTTGTGCCGTCGTGGTAGTTGAACGGAGGTATGCGCTTGCTGGCGCCGTGGTGGCTGCTGCTGTTGCTTCCACTGCTGCAGCGATGCATCACAAAGGCCATCTCTGACTCATGGTCCACCAGGTTCGGGGCGCTCGGGCAGCGCTGCCCGCTCGCGAGCCGTTCGCCGCCCGTCGCCGCCACCAGCCGATCGGTGCTGCGGGACCGATGGCGATGTGTCACCGCACTGACCCCATTCTGCCGATCGCTCATCCTGCTACACCCGTTTCCCCCTGTCTGTGTGTATGTTTGTGCAAAACTCACCAAACTGCCCGTAATGCTGCAGCGTCCATTGTGTTGGTCCTTGCCACACTAAATTGCTCTCACTGGCAGCGAAAATTAAAGCACAATGTGAAAAGGGCGTACGTGTGCGTGTGTACCTGTGTGTGTGTTTGTTGGATTTCACAGCTTGTTTGTCAACATATCGATTGGTGAGGAATTTCGTGATAAGGGCGCGAGCTACGGGGGAGGCGAGAGCGCGGACGCGCCTGACAGTCTGACGTCAAGGCCGTCCGACGGTTTGCGGTTTGCTGGTTGCACAGCAACTTTCGTTTCAATTGCTTTAACTTTCTTATTTTAACTACGGAACGATGATCGGTCTGCTCGAGAAATCCCATCAAGCGAGCGGTGGACAGTGTTTACAAGTTCAGCTTCTTCCTTTGCATGTTGCTTTTCGAGCATTCTCTGTCGGAGCTGTCAAAACGCCTGTGCCTGTCGGACGGCTCGGACGTATTTATTTTACGCGCCTTTTTGAATTGGCAAACTTTTGCTTCCCGGTTTTTGAGAAGGTAAATTAAGCAATTGAAAACATGACATAAATGTACTTTTTTTGTATTTTCAAGATGAAATGAAGCGCGATATTCATTTTTGTCGAAACACGCAACCCGGTGAACAAAAGTGTGCTGATTTTGTCGGATAATGATGTTGTGTAGCGTGCCCGTCTAGCGTGTGGTAAAGCAACATCAAAACAGCCGCCGCCTACGTCAAGCTTGGCGGCCCGATCAATCGGGATATTTTCAGCTGTAGGCATTATTCTGCAAAAGAAACTTAAGCTTATTTTTTGACCAAGTTCAGGAAATGATGCTGCACCATTTGTTAAAAGGCGACGTGGTCATAATTGTATATTTATTGCTTATTTATTTAAGATCAAGCACGCATTTTCATTTGAATAACTGGTTTTTGAAAATTAAAAAAAAAATCTCATGGCCTGCCGAGAAAAATTTCATAATTATTTTGCATGGAAAAACGTGCCAACTAAAAAGCACACATTCAATAGTTGGCAGGGAATCGAAGTTCAAGCAAAGAGTTCCCAAGTGACACAAATCCACTAAACGACCACTAAACGGGTTCTCAACGACTCAAGCTCTCAACCTAAACGGAATATAGAAAGGCTTCGTTTAGCAGACGGCAAACGACTGATGCATTCTAAAAATAGCAAAAAGCTGGTGGCACCATCTGTTGGTGGGATAGCCACACAATGAAGCTTTCCTCGCTTGGAGAGCTTTCTCATTCTCTCTGTACTCTTGTATGGTTTTGCATTGAAGTTATGCATCGCTAGAACTTGAACGGCGATACGATTGTGTCGTGATATCCGCAACGTTCTTCGCCAATTACAACGTTCGCATTTTTCATTTTACTTTTTATTATCTCTTTTTTTTACTGCTGTCTCGTGCTTCGGATGCTCAGGATGCTTGGCGCTTTATGACCGCTCTCGTCAACATTCGTCCAAAAACTGATCGCTGTGTCGTTCTCTCTCTCCGTCGTCTCCAAAGCTCTCTCCGATTTCGTTCGTCTCTCGTGGCCATCGCTATAATTCGTTTATATAATTCGTATGCCAGTCGTTCACCTTCTGCTAAACGAAGTGTTTTTGTATTCCCTTTTAGGTTGTGTGCTTGAGTCGTTTAGAATCCGTTTAGTGCTCTTGCAGTGGATTTGTAGCACTTAGGATTTCTCAATAGCACGGATATACGGACAGCCGTATAAAAGGTACCCGGATAAACGGCGTCCCACTTTTTCAAAGACATTTGATCACTGCTAAATGCACTTCAATTCCCATTCATTTCGACGGCAATTACAAGGCGATCAGAAGACCTTTAAAGGAAGCTTGCTGGTAAGATAACCACTTTTGTATTTTCATTTGAAATATGGGAACAACTTTTGAAAGCAATTTTACAGTGTTTATAGCCTACAACAAAATCGACTAAGCAATTTTTTCTATTCTCTAGCATCTATTTGCTATACTATGCGATAAATGTCAAATGGGTATGTGCTTATTTTAGAGCCAAAGAGCGTTCCTACATACACCGAGAATGCAATTGAGAAAATAACTGACAACATGCTTTGACAGCGACTGACAGCATTTTCGGTGAGAGAATTCTCCTCGGCATGCAAAGAACGATGGAGCTGAGAAAAAATTGAATTATAGCGATCGATCAATTATAGTTTGCATTTTTGTCGTCTAATAATCGTAGAAATATTATTAAAAAGTAAAATAAACTTTTTTGACTTCATTTTAGCGATTAAAATGGATTTTTTCAACATCATTTTAAAAGTCTCATCTCGGCGCTTTTCAGAGCTTCTACACACACCGGCGTAAGAAACCTGTTGTCAATTCTCTCACAGCCATCTCTCACCTGCAGTCTCGGTGTATGTAGAAACGCTCAAAAGAGCAGCTTTGATACAATCACGGATACTGTAAACGGCAAATTTAAACTTTTCTCTGTTGCATCTTTACTTTGTATGCTGCGTAGAATTATCTCACCAAAGCCACTGTCATGAGATGTTGTCGGTTATTTTCTCAGCCGCAATTGCGATGCATCTAGAACCGGCAGATCGTGATAGTCGGCACAACCGGCAGATCGGCGATGTGCTAGACGGCTACAAACTGACGTCACACAGCCCAGCCGCCAACAGCCAACATTCGCTCGCCGGGGATCCACCGCTCAAGGTCAACCGCCAAACTCGGCCACCATAAACGCACTGCCGCCGTTTGACATTTGCGCTGCCGTTCGCACCAGAGAGAGAGTGCTGGTGTGTGTCGCTCGGAACAAAAATAGTGTCGTATTGGGAATCGGGAAAAAAGTTATCCCCGCAGTAGCAGCAGCAGCAGCAGCAGCAAGGCAGAAAAAAAGACAAGAAAAAGAAAGCTTACGCATCCGTGGTAGCGCGTAAGCAAAGCGAAAGGCCCTTCTCCTCGTACGACGCTCTGTGTGTGTGTGGTGTTTGGTGGGGTGGGTGAAATTTGTGCGTGTTCGATCGCGAACCTTCCGGACAATATCCCTCCCCTGTGGGAAGACGGGGGACCACGGGGAACGGTAAGGAACGGTTGGCAAGGATTGTTGTCGATTGTGTGGTGTGCTTTCCGTCGCAGCTTGGTGAGGAACCAGGTGAGCAAAGGCATTGCCAGGGTTTACGGGGGGTTGTTTGGGTTAGCGCGAGTGACATTTCCGGAATTGCGGACGGTCGAAACTCTAGAGGAAGGAGTAGAAGCTTCCGGTCTATTCTAATGCACTCTCTCACACACATACACACACATCCAAATCTGCCCGCTTTCCCTCCCGTCGTTTCGCTCGGTTATCGTGCGTGTACGTGTGTGTGTGTTTATGTGTGTGTTTATGACAGCTGCAGCGCATTCGTTTGCATTTTGCAATCGTCTTTACCAAATTTCCCTTTTCTCCGTTGCAGCATCTGAGAGAGAGAGAAAGAGAAAGAGAGAAGGAGAGAAAGTGTGTCCTGCACCATCAACAACAACAGCAACGCCAAGCGCTCGGAAGACGACAGCGGGACAGCGTCCTCTTTTTTGCTCGCCTGTCGTCTACACCACTTCCATCCATTCTCCACCTTCACCTGTCCGCCTCGATCAGCGTTACGCCATCAACAACCGCACACCAGCAGCAGCGATCAACCGCCAACCGTGCAACCCAGCCGCGTATCAGCTGCCCAGTGCGGCAATCGGCGACCCGCGCGATAAACTCTGGTCGGCCACACACTGCTACTGCGCTGCTGGGCCGGCAGAGGGGTGGGAATAGGCGCAACCGTGTCGGGCAAACGCACCAGACGCCGCAAGCGAGCGGACGCGACGGAGGAGCCGCGGTGCGGGGACCGGCGCACGGCTAGCACGAGCTCGGACGGGGAGCAACCGCACGGTGCGGGTGCAGGGCTGGGGATCGGTGTGGAGGAAGCTGCCGGCAGCAGCAGCAGCAGCAGCTCGGTGCCGGACGAGCAAGCCAAGGGTGAGGAAACAGCAGCAGCAGCGACGACGGCGGCGACGACAACGATCCTAGCGGAAGGGGAAGGTGCCGATTCCGCCCTCGTGCCCGGCACAACCGCGCTCGACGCCGAGGAGCGAGTAACGCCGGAGGAGAAGGAGGAAGCGGAACCGAGGGGGCAGCGTGACCCGGCCGACGGTGACGGGAGTGGCCACGGTAACAGCGGCTCGGCCGAGCGGAAGCGCACCGGCGCCGACAGCAGCAGCACGTGCGGGTCAGACGGAGGAGGCGGGCGGGCGGCGGCGGCGGCTGCAGCGGCTGGTGGTAGCATCGCTGGTGGAGTAGCCGAGCGGCCGGACCGACTCGGACCGGACGGCGACAATCAGCCCGAACCGCACCGGCAGCAGGACCAGGCGGAGGAGGAGGACGGTGGAGACGCAGAGGAGGGAAGCGAGCAAGAGGAAGCGGCACGAGGGCAGCAGCAGCCGGGCCGGGACGCCAGCGCCAGCAGCATGCCTGTGCGGGTGGATATAGTGCCGCCGCCGCCGAACAACTCCAAACAGCTCGGCGTCACCAAATCGCTCCTCTACAATGGTTCCAAGTTTCGCGGCTCCCAGAAATCGAAGGGCAACGCGTACGAGGTGGAAGTGGTGCTGCAGGTAAGCAGAGGGTGCAGGTCGCACCAAAGGGTACTGCGACGAACGGAGCAGTGGTGGGAGCTCGGAATCGGACCTACCCGATTTCGATGCCGTGTTCGGAATTAATTCCGGAGCCGATTCCGAAGCCGATTCCGAAGTTGACTCCGGAGCCGATTCAGAAGTCGGCTTCGGAATCGAATCCGCGGTCAGAATCGGCTCCCGAATCGCAATTAGCCCCGACAACGGAATCAGGATTAACTCCAGGAATGGAATTAGTTCCAGAATGAGAATCAGTTCTTGAATAAGAAGTTTCCGAAGCGAAATCAGTCCGGGAATCTCCATGAGAATGGATCGTTTCCAAGTCAATTTTGATTCTTTGCGGCTATCAATACGTAGCATCATTGGACCCAAACGCCATTTCTTATGGAGATGCCGAAACTGACTTCGTTTCAAAGCCGATTCTGATTTTGGAGCCAATTACGATTCTAGTGCCGATTTCGATCCCGGAACCGATCCCGGAACCGATTCCGGAACCAATTCCAGAACCGATTTCGGAACCAATTCCGAAGCCGATTCCGAAGCCAATTTCGGAGCCGATTCCGGAACTAATTCCGGAGCCGATTTCGATTCCGGAACCAAAACCGGAGCTGATGCCGGAACCAACTCCAGAACCAATTCCAGAACCGATTTCGGATCCAATTCCGAAGCCGATTCCGGAGCCAATTCCGGAGCCGATTCCGGAGCCGATTCCGGAACTAATTCCGGAGCCGATTTCGATTCCGGAACCAAAACCGGAGCCGATGCCGGAACCAACTCCAGAACCAATTCCAGAACCGATTTCGGATCCAATTCCGATTCCGGAGCCAATTCCGGAGCCGATTTCAGAACCAATTCCGAAACAAATTTCGGAGTATATTCCGAAACCAATTTCGGAGCCGATTCCGATTCTAGAGTCGATTTTGTTTCTGGAACCGATTCCGAATCCGATTCTGGTACCAATTCTGGAGCCGATTCCGGAACCGGTTCTGGAGTCGATTCCGGAGCCAATTCCGGGGCCGATTTCAGAACCAATTCCGAAACAAATTTCGGAGTATATTCCGAAACCAATTTCGGAGCCGATTCCGATTCCGGAATCAATTCCGAATCCAGAGCTGATTCCGGAGCCGATTTCGGAGCTAATTCCGGGAACTGAGTCCGGATCTACTTCTCCCGAATCGATTCCAGAAAACTTAGCCGAAATCGATTCCGACAAAAACTTCAGTTTTTCCCAAAATTTTATATTTTTCATCACTAGAACGGAGGCTAATTTCAAACCCCTTTTCTTTAATTTTTTTTACCCATTACCAGCACGTTGACGAAGCAAACTCTTATCTGTGCGGATATCTCAAAATCACCGGACTGACGTTCGAGTTTCCCACCCTGACGACCTTCTTCGATGGTGAAATTATCTCGAAAAAGTATCCCTTCCTGACGCGCAAATGGGACGCGGACGAGGATGTAGATAGAAAGCATTTTGTAAGTGTTTGTCCGTGTGTGTGTGTGTGTGTGCGCGCAATCGGTAACGGACGGTTGGCATTTGATGTTTTTCTTTGCACTTGCATTTGCAGGGAAAATTTGCTGCCTTCAGCGAGTACCAGAAGACGTTCAACTCGGACGACTTCGACTACGACGCGCTAGCGAAGAGTGACTACGTGTTTATGCGCTGGAAGGAACACTTTCTGGTAGGTGTTGCGCCTGGTGCTGGTGCACAGGCGGGAAGGAAAGGGGTTTTCGGCTTACGTTTCATTCTGTTTCATCCCCAACCAGGTACCTGATCACAAGATAAAGAACATCAACGGTGCGTCGTTCGCCGGGTTCTACTACATCTGCTTCCAGAAATCGCAAGCCGTTATGGAGGGCTACTACTATCATCGCTCCTCCGAATGGTAGGCAACGCTGCTCTGGTTTGTGTGTCCTGTCTCCCCCTTTCACTGACTCGCCTAGTTTTTTTCTCGCCAACTATCCCGCCCACAGGTACCAGTCGCTAACGCTGCAGCACGTGGCCGAATCCTGTATTCAAATTTACGAGTTTAGATAATTTCCCGTCGTCCCCCTGCAGCCGAACGGGAGGATGAGAGTGCTGGTGTGGTGATGGTGGTGGTGGTTGACAATGCAGCATGGTCGTCGCCAGTTGCCGGTGGGTGCGGGTGGGGTAAAGGGAAACCCCACAAGCCGGGGGTTTTCTTACCAGTAAGTGACGCTAACCACACACACACACTCGTACACGTTGCTAGATTTTGAGTGTTTTTTTCTTTTTTTTTCTTCTTACGTTTTAAGCCACAGTATGGCAATTGCGACGGAATGCGTCCAAAACATAGCTATTAGCATCTAAAACACGCAACAAATTACCGACAACGAAATGCCGGACGTCGTGCTGGCCGGAAGGATTAGCCTATTAGCGAGACGGAACAGAGGGAGGGGAGGGGGGAGGGGGAGAAAGTTAGTGAGAAAACGGATGGTTCAATTAAAATTAGCACAACGAACAATAACAGCCAACACATTTTTGACCACCCACACACACGAAAAATCAAAACAAAAATCGTAACGCAAGATAACAAAACGTAACGAAGGCGGCAAAAGGAAAAAAAGGATAGGACTGTTTATTTTTCAATTATATAATTATTTGAATTTTAAAAGAATTTCCGCTCATTGCTAACTTTATGTACGTTAGTTATGTATAACAAATATCCTTTTTTTTTAAAGAAGAAGCTATTACTAAATTATATCTACTGGGCATACCGGTAAGTGTGGTTGCCTGTTCTGTGTGAGTGAGTGTATTTGTGTGTTGAAATTTCTACATGTTTTTCCTTACAAAATAATGAACAGACACAAGCTTACATATTTCAGGCAATATTTTGCAGGGAACCAGTTTATACTCATTCACACACACACACACACACACACACACACACACACACACACACACACACACACACACACACACACACACACACACACACACACACACACACACACACACACACACACACACACACACACACACACACACACACACACACACACACACACACACACACACACATTACAGGGTTTTCCAGGAGTTCTAATAGCTGAGGGACACTTTATTGACTTTCTTTCGTGAAATGAACTCAATGTAATGGGAATTGGAATCTAGCATCAATTGGATCTCTCTCTAGGACAAATCCAACTGGAATTTCCAACGCGCCAGTCCAATAAGGGTGCCATAGAGTCCAATTTCCAACATATGAAATTCACTTCCAATAGGACAGAATCAAGGAAGTGTCCCACAACTATGAGAACCCCTGGAAAACTCTGTATAGAAAGGATTAGGGAGTTTTCGATTTTACGGGTTGCGTTGATATTACATTATACCGTTGCCCGTCAAGGGTTGTAATTGTTCATTAATTGCTTGCTGCTCTTTGGATTTTTGCTTCATTTTGTCGAAAACAAATTCTCGCCGACCCTTCTTCAGAGTGGTCAGAGCTATCGTTCACAAGGCAATGCGGCGTGTGCTTGTGTGTGTGTGTGTGTGACAGCGTGCGGGAGTCAATGTACAGATAAGACAGTTTAAGAAGACATTAAACCATATAACAAACGCCCGAAAGCTGTGCCCGGGCGAGGAGAAAGCTCCGATACACGCAATAGCTACTAGTTGTATTGTAATGTCCTAATCTGCCTCCTGCACAATAATCATGCAGTGAAACCCGAACATAGCAACAGCAGCAAACAAACAAACAAACAAGAAAAAGACAAATGAAAAAGATGAATTCAAATGTAATTAAACGCAGTTATAACCAAGTGTTTTTCCCCCATTTTACCATGTTAATATTAATAGAAAGCCACCCCCCCCCCCCCCCCAAACAACAGCAACAAAAACCCAAACGGCACACACTTCAGAACAAAGGTAAAGGAGCATGGGGCATAGTTGACTCAAGGCACACGTAACGCGTATTGAGCCAATAAAGCAAAGTAAATAGTATAACTCTTTAAAAAAAGACTGTAACGGAAGAAAAACACGTGCTGTGGTGTGGCGTGGAGTGTCGCTCTCTTTCTATCTCTCTCTCTCTCTCTCTCTGAGTGTATGTGTCCTGGAGTGGGCCAGAGGCGGACACACTAGCAGGTTGTAGAAAGTAAGCGATAACAAACAAATAATAAAACAAAAAGCAAATAAAACTACGAGAGAAGACGCACCCAGGCTAGCCTAATGTACATTGCAGCGGGGCCAGCTGCTGCGCAAAAATGTGCGCACTTAACAATCGCGCCCCCCCTTGACTTGACTTATCGAACGGGTCAGCCCGCTCACAATCGTCTGGCCGAAAAGGTCAAGCAATCGCCTGCCTGTACCGCTAGCGCAATCAGGTAGGGCGGCGGCAAACGGGCAAACGCCATGCGAGACGCGAGATAAGACGCGCACAAACCCAACCGTTTGCAGATATTTAGAAGAGCAATATTGAGGCGGCGATGGTGTAGGAATTTGGTTGTTAGCACGTGTACATCCTTCGTTTTTTAGGGTCGTTGTTTTCCAACCAACCATCCAAGGTAACTGCGACGCAAAATGGTGATGCCCCCGCATACAGTTGGACGCACAGCAGCAATTCCGTTCGTGTCGCTTTCGGGGCGGCTCTGCACGATGAGTCCTCCCCAACCCTCCCCCAAAACAAGGCGAGATAAAGACTTGATTGTTGTATGTGGACATAGACACCAACCAAAAAAAAAAAAAAAACTAAGATGAATGATCTTACATAATCGCAAGTGTAGCAGTTACCGTGCTGGAGATTGTGTGTATGTGTGTGTGTGCTTTCTTCGTTCTATTCGTTCTCTATAAATAGGCCCGGGGCGGGGTGAACAACCTCTTTGCAACAGAACAGTGAAATTTACGTTGACTAAAAGCTAGGCTCCTCTCGTTAATGGCGCTTTACTATATTTTTGCTGTTATGCTGTGTGCCTCCCATCTCCCAATCAAGCAAAGAATGTGACGTATGCTTACTTGAAGAAGAAAAAAAAAAACATTACTGAAATGTGTATTCTCATCATCTGGTACTAAAAAACAAAACAAAAACAATGGCCAATGAGATTCGGTTTGAGGGATGAAACACGATGTTGTGGACTGTTTTGAGACGGAAGAGATACTGTAAAGAAATATATACATATTGATATAAACAGAAGCAGTAAGCGAACTACCCGCCTTTGGAGTTGTCGTGTTTTTTTGAAATAAAAATTCTGCTGTACAGAATGTACGATTCACGCCCAATGTTTCTCCTACGGTTAGGGTCCTGGTGTAGGTGTAGGAATGTATTCCAAGTACTTTAGAACTTAGTAGTTTGTGTAGGGACAATCCATTTCTAACAATGCGTCTCGAGAATGTTTGTGATACTTCGGTGCAAGTACTATTGCTCCTAACAATCCCTGACAAGGAATTGTCAGAAATTGCTTTGGCTCGCTGTCGTCCCGAGGTTCTAGACCGGTCAGAGTTCACATCTCTGTTGGTCCTCCGGGTGTTGCAATGTCTCAAAGTCCTCTGGGACTCGGAATTTGTTTAAAGGTTATAGTGTTGGGATATATTCTCGAGACGGATTGTTTGAAAGGAAGCATCCGTAGTTCGTCTAGAGCTCCTCTGATGAATCTGAGCTGGACTTCTAAGCAATTTTTGAAGTATAGGAACATCAACGCCTCCCTCACTAATGCGTCTCGAGCATGCATTACAGATGTCGATGTCTCAGGTTCGTCCAAAGTAATCTGAATGTCTCATAATCCTCTAAAATTCATCAAAAAGTTTGTGGAGATCAAGGTGCAAGGATCTTTCCTTTCTAACAATGCGCCTTGGGAATATCACCCAAGTTCATCTAGAGCTCATACGATACTTGCAATGCGTCTCTAGAGAACATTTCATATGTCGATGTCTCAGGTTCGTCCAAAGGCCCTTTGATCGTTTAGGATTCACGTCCTTAATGTAGTAGTCTGGATGTAGGAATGTCTCATAATCCTCTAGAATTCATCAACAAGTTTGTGGCGTCGCGAGAATGCATTGCAGATGTTGATGCCTCAGGTTCATCCAAAGTAATCTGAATGTCTCATAATCCTCTAAAATTTATCAAAAAGTTTGGTGAGATCAATGTGCAGGGATGTTTCTTTTCTAACAATGCGCCTTAGGAATATCACCCAAGTTCATCTAGAACTCATCCGAAACTTGCAATGCATCTGGAGAGAACATTTCGATTGTCGATGTCTCAGGTTCGTCCAAAGGCCCTATGGCCGTTTAGGATTCACGTCCCTAATGTAGTAATCTGAATGCAGGAATGTCTCATAATCCTCTAGAATTCATCAACAAGTTTGTGGAGATCAAAGTGCAGGGATGTTTCCTTTCTAACAATGCGTCTCGGGAATATATCCCAAGTTCGTCTAGAGCTCATCCGATACTTGCAATGCGACGCGAAAATGCATTGCAGATGTTGATGTCTTTGGTTCCTCCAAAGACCCTAGGAGCAATCAGGATGTAGGAATGTCGCAAAATCCTTTAGAACTCATATATTTGTGGAGGTTTCTTTTCGAACAATGGGTCTGGGGAATATATCCCAAGTTCATCTAGGGCTCCTCAGATACTTCTTAGAAAAGAGTTTTTAGGAATATGGATGGCGCCCTGAACAATGCGTCTCGAGAATACATTGTAGATCTGGATGTCTGAAGTTCACCAGGGTGTTGGTTCCTGGTGATCCTTAAGGTGCGTCAATATATCAAAATCTTCGAAATTTCAATAGTTGGTGGAGTTCATAACAAAGAAAAATTCAAGCAAAAAAAAAAAAAACTAAATGGAATAATGGTAGTAATACCTTGTAGTAAGCACCATTCCTTCTATAAACACTGCATCCCGATGATAGTCGCTGCTGATGTCCATATCGCAAGCTAAAACCGTTCCTATATCCCATGCCTATACCTTACGAACTTGGAAATCGTACAGCAAGAGAATCAGAAAGGTCTACTCAAGGTAGTAACGACAGCTGCAATCATATATTCAATTGGAACAGCTCCTTTACAGGCAGCGTAAATATATTTATCGCATCATTTCACCGCTACTGTCTCCCAGCTTCTAGCCGACTTACTCTATTGCATTGATTACAACTATCATTCCTCCCTCCTTAGCAGACGAAGGCAATTGGATTGGGTTTGCTCGCTTTAAATCTCTCCCTCTCTTTCTCTAAAAACTTTAAATGACAGCAAAGTGTGCCCCCTCCCCACGCCTGCCGGTAGTGTGCGAGGACGCGAAGGAGGGCTTTATAATGTAATTCTTATTTTTAAAACAAATAAGTGTCTCCCCCCCCCCTAGCATCGTGCGCAGTTGTTCCACCAGCCGAAAGCAAGTGCTGCTGGCTCCGGTGTTGATCGGGGCTGCTTGCGCTTGATCGGTGGCAGATCTGCTTTGCTCCGTTCAGATTGACTTGATGAGTGTTGACGTATCGCGCTGGCCGCGGCTGATCGGGCTCGGCTGAAGGATGCCACCGGTCGCTAGTGGATGGGTTACGCGAACCGGCGCGTTTGCCACTTCCGGCGCTGCTGCGCTCGATTCCTTCTGCTGCTGCTGCTCCAGGTAGGTGAGACACTCGCGGATGGCGTACAGGAACTCGTCCGCATTCTCCGCGGTAAACACCATCGGCGGCTTCAGCTTGACCACGTTGTCGTCCGGCCCGTCGCTGCTCACCAGTATCCGGTGGACTGTTTTCATCCGCTCGACCACCGCCTTGGCGGCGCGGGTCGCCGGCAGCCGGCGCTGCCGGTCCGCCACCAGTTCGATGCCCACGAACAGGCCGGTGCCGCGCACATCGCCCACCAGCTGATACTCGTACGCCAGGGCCCGCGACTGCTCCAGCAGGTAGCGGCCGACGCGCAGCGCGTTCTCCTGCAGCCGCTCCTCGTCGATCACGCGCATGACCGCGTTCGCGATCGCGCACGACACCGGATTGCCACCGTACTGTAAATGATGGCGGAAAACGACATGCATCAGCAAACAGCAACAGAACAGTCATTCCTTCTCCAACAAAGCAAAACAAAAAAAAGTGAAGCATACCGTGTTGAAGTAGCAGACGCCGGTGGCGGCAAAGCTTTCCGCAATCTCGGGCGTAGTGACGACCGCCCCGACCGGATGCCCGTTGCCCATCGGTTTCGCCACCGTCACGATGTCCGGCACGATGCCGTGCGGCTCGAACGCCCAGTAGTGCGTGCCGATCCGCCCGAAGCCGACCTGCACCTCGTCCGCGATCGTTACGCCACCGGCCTTGCGTACCGCGCTGTGAAAGAACGCAACCCGGCTTCATCAATCAAGTTGTCCGCGCACGTGGCTGCTGGCACGTGGCCGTGGCCGTACTTACTCGTACACCTTCTGGAAGTAGCCGGCCGGCGGTATGATCTGCCCGCCGCAGCTCTGCAAACTCTCCGCAATGAAGGCGGCCACACCGGCCGGGCTGCGGTCCAGCAGCCGCTGCACCTCGTCCGCGTACAGCTGGCCCAGGTCGGTACCGTCCGGATAGTCACAGTCGCGGTACTTGCCCCGGTACACGTCCGGGCACGGTGCCTACAAGGCGGGACGGGGGGGGGGGAATAGTGCAATGAGGTTGTGTGTTTTGGCAAAAAAAAAAACCCCGGCGGCCCATTTACTTACCACGTGCACAAAGTCGGGCTTCGGGTCGCCGCCCGGTTGGTTGAATTTGTACGGCGAGATGTCCATCACGGCCGAGACGTGACCGTGGTAGGCACTGCAAGAACAACGGGGGACCATATTGTTAGAATTGTATTTTCTTTGGGGAGCAAAACCGGAAGGAACGGAACTAGATCCTTGGAGTGGATACTGCTGGTTAATTATAGGGGTTTTCATAAAAAAGTAAACTATTTGCTTCACGAATTTGACTCATAACAAAACTATTTGTAGAATATCTTGAGATTAAACTAATTGTAGCCTTTTGTAGCAAAATCGCTTCGAACCGTTTGTGATCGAACCGTGTGAGAAAGTCTTTACCATCCAGAGATAGTTAGCTTCCGTCGCTTATGCTGAAGAACTATTGCCCAGACGACTTATGCCATTTGAATCCAATAGGACTCCCAAAACAACTCCTTACGGAAGTTGTTAACGAACCAAACAAATGCAAAAGTAAAACAAAAAGACTGATAGCGCCATCTGACTGTGGAGTCAGTGTGATATGTGGCTTGGTAGACTTTTCTCATGGTTTCGAAAGTCTTTACTGTTTCGTTTAGGCAATAGTAGTAATGAAGCGCTAGAGCTAGGCCACCGGTACGAATTGTGGGTTGACAATACCAAATGGATGATGTTTAAAATAGACCTACAATTTACAAGATATGCCTGACGGTCAGTAGTATGCTACCCATGTATATTTGACTGAAATGATCGATTTCAACTAGGGTTTCTGGGAAGGTTAGGATACTATTTAGGTTATGATTATCGGTAGATTGTCGCAACACCGTGCAGCAAAAAAGGGATAGCATTACAAGGAAAGGACAAAAAGCTTTCAAATTTGTTGTTGTCATTGGGATTTAATTGATTAAAGAATCATGATGGGAACTGAAAGAATTTGATTGTAGCTTGATCTGTGTTGCTTGCTAAAAAAAACTATTTTACAGTATTTTTTTGTTTCCCAAGATCAAACGATCCATCGAAGGATCGGAATGACTCTACCAGGATCGGTAGGACATTCCCATCACTAATGGGAAGGTGAAAAACTAGTGATGGGTAAAATTGGTTAAAATCTAGGGTCGACCCCGATCTGACTCCGGTAATTTTAAAACAGACTCCGGAAGGTAGGTCCGCTCAGCATTATCCGGAGTTGTCCGGAGTCGGTCTTCAAAACAAAGGTCTGTATACGACGTCCAAGTGAAAAACAAAAAAAAACACAACGAAATGAAAGGCCTGATAACGAGCTCATTGTACCGGACAGCTCCAGTTAACTTCGATCGACTTCGATGCCTCCGATCGACTCCGGACAACTCCGGGGTGACTACGGACGACTCTGGACGATTCCGGATGACTCCGGACGACACTGACCCAGACGACTCCCGAGTCAGCATCGGACTAAGAATAGTCGGAGTCGGATCGGAGTCGTGAGTGCGCTTCAGAAGTGCATCCGTTAAAACGTTATAATATGACGACTATTGTAACATATTACAACTAATGACATTATTGTAACGCATATTCAAGGCTCTAAATTAAGTATTTTGCATACTCGTTTGCTACAAAAATATGAATGTTAGTTCCAATGTCCACAGGACGATGTGTGGTTTAAACTGATGAAATGTGTGTGCTCTTCTTCTTCTTCTTCTTCTTCTTCTTCTTCTTCTTCTTCTTCTTCTTTTATTTGGCGTAACGTCCTACGCGGACATACATGCCGGCCTATACAGGCCCTTCGAGACTTAATTCATTACCATACAGCCGGATATAGTCAAATCTTTGTTACGGGGAGACGGTCCCATGTTAGCTTAGAACCCATGACGGGCATGTTATTAAGTCGTACGAGTTGACGACTGTACCACGGGACCGCGTGTGTGTTGTATCGCAAAATTGTTACAAGAGTTACCGATTGGAAATTAACAGCTAGTAAGCATTTTTGGGAATTAAAAAATGATGACCCTGGTTTCAATTCCTGGCGGTCCTTACTCATCACGAAGTTTTTCTCTTTTCTAAGGCAGCTAAGGACGACCCTGGGCGTTGGATACTTACTGGTCGAGCGTGATCACCTCGTGCCGGCCGGTGTGCTGGCGGGCGAGCCGCAGCGCCAGATCGTTCGCCTCCGAGCCGGAGTTGACGAAGTAGCAGACGGACAGGTTGCCGGGCATCTTTGCCGCGAGCGTTTGGGCGCACTGGACGAGCTCGTCGTGCAGGAAGCGGTTGTTGGTCGACAGGGTGGCCAGCTGGCGCGTCCCGGCCTCCACCACCTTCGGATGGCAGTGTCCAACTGTGGGGCGGGAAAGGGTGGGTGGGAGAAAACAAGAGAAAGGAGGACCTCGATCACTATCCATTTGCTGTGCTGTTGTTAGTTGCTTTTAGTCTTGTTTTAGAAATTCCCAGATATTGGAATTGCCTCGGACCACTTCAAAGCTGCCGTTGGTGGATTTTGAGCCATTTTGAAAGAGCGAGAGAGAGAGAGAGAGAGAGAGAGAGAGAGAGAGAGAGAGAGAGAGCGTTTGTCCACGTGAAGGTCCCTTTTTTATTGTTGGACGATGTTGAAGAGCCGTGTTCTTTCCGTGTTGCACCACAAATAGCCGCCGCTGGTCGCGATAACCCACTGGGGTGCCGCCCGGTCTGACCGATAAGCATTCGCTCCCCTCCTTCCCTCCGGTTTGACGTCAAATGTGTGGAGAGAGAAAGATGACCTCGTTGCGCTGTTTACTGATTCGTGATCCGTGCGGCTCGATAAGAGTACCCCACCATTCGGTCGTCCCTTTCGGGGGGGGGGGGGGGTTTGCTCACGCGATTAGCAGCCACTAAGCAGCACGTGAACAACCCGTGCGTGGTTTGAGCAAGCAACCCTCTTCTAGGATGGTTTTAGGGATCACCCGTCACCCTGCCACTCACCGTGCGCGACGTTGTTGATGCAGTCGAGGTACCGGGCACCCTGCTCGTCGTACATGTACTGGCCCTGGCCGCGCACTATCTTCAGCGGATCGGAGCGATAGAACAGCTGGCAGGATTTGCTGTGCGGAGAGAGAGAGAGATAGAGAGAGAGGTATAGATTAGTAGGTGAGCGGTTGTGGATGAGGCGCACGTGATCTCCTAGCGGGTGTAGGTCCTCGTACTACACAGCAGCTGCCTGGCTGCCAGCCAACCGCCAAACTCAATGATGATGCATCTTTTTGCTGTGTGTGTGTGTTGCTATTATCATCGGGATTAATGCTGCATATTTACACGTAACATCTCCTCCTTCTCTCCCCCCTTGTCATGCCGCTGGCGCGTGCCAGTTTCGTGCAAGCGCTTGCAAGCGTAGTCAAGTGTGCAAAAACAAGCTAATCTAGTGCACTTGCTGGATGCCGCTTGATGTCATCTCCATCATTCATCGGATCATCCTTAACAAGCTCAACAAACGCAAACGCGGTGAAAAAAAAAAAATCGCACAAACAACTCGCCATTCGCACGAGTTTGGTGTTGTCGTTGTGCGGACGACCCCAAAACAAACAATTCAATTAAAGGGGGAAAAAAACGGAGGCATGTAAAATCCCCGCCGTAGTGTGGTGTAGTTTGCGCCGCGGCGGGTCGCCACCATCCTCCATTGTTGGTATTGCTACAATCCTGTTTTTGTATTCTATTGCTTTTGTTGTTGTTTATTTAAGCACTGGCAGCCTGTTGAGGAATAAAAATAATTTCACAAGGCGAGTCGAGTACGCGAGCGCGCGCGCGCGCTTATTCTCACGCCCTAAAACCGTCCGCCTGGCCCTGGCTTTGACCGTGAATTTTCGCGGTGTGTAGGGCGGTTTGTTTTGCCCGCGCTTGTTGGCAGAAGTGCTCCCCGAAAACGTTTTGCAGGGGGGGGGGGTGGAGCAAGCGAAACGGAAACATTCGTGTCACATGCATTTGTGTTTGACAGAACGAGAGAGACAGAGCGAGCGAGAGAGGTGTGACATTGGTATCACTTTCCCCTCCCTGATGCTGAGCCGTCTTCTTCCGCACGGGAGGCACGTGGCACGAAAGGATCGATTTGTATGGTTGGTTTATTTTTCTATTTTTTGGCAGACGACACCGCCTGACCTTATCAGGCCGGGTTGGGGGACCCAGTTAGACAACCAGAAAAACGGCGCTGCAAATCAGTCTACCGTCAGCCTGAGAGTGGACTAACCGGAAACGGAAAAACATAACGTCATCTCTCTCTCTTTCTCTCTCTCTCTCTCTCTCTCTCTCTCTCTCTCTCTCTCTTATTATCGGCTCCCTCATAAAATTCAAACTGGTATTACAATTTGACTAATTCCACCTATACGAGTTATTAAGCGAAGCACACAATGCATCTGTGAAAAGGCAATGCTGGTTACTGGCGACTCGCCACTCTGAAGCGTCTTTCTAGGCGCAGTCATACATTTATCAATTATTTCTTTATTTCATTGCCATTTGGTCCATTGCTAAAGGATAATTTGCTCCTCTTCAACAACACGAGCCGTACTTTCAGACCGCTTAGCTCAATGTCACTACTATTGATAGTCCTGTTACATTTGGGAAGTTGGAATTGTTCTGTCATTACATTTCATGACATTCACATTCTTCACTCTACTGTAATATCGGGCAGGGAATTCAAAAATGGAAACAAACAACTAAAACGTGGGAAGCATTTTTTAAATATTTTGATCTTTCCTTGCATTAATGTGACAATGGACCTTTGTTTACTTGGAAAGTTACCATAAATTCCTCTCGGTACAGAATCTACATACGGATTGTATTTTATCCATCCAACCGATTCCAATTCCATCTACCAAGTGTAATAGGTATAGGTATACCAATATTACAGCTATAGTCTGAGACTAGAATAAAAAGCAGAAACGATCAATGAGAAAATGCAGTCGTCAACTTGCACGACTGCACTCAGGACCGTCTTCCAATGCGCAGGACCGACTATCCTGAGTACTTCAACAAATCGCCGATGGACAAGTTCATTAGTGGCTTAAGAAGGTTCCCTAGGCCGAGTAAAGTTGTTGTGCCGAATTAGAAGTTTAGTGAGTTATCTATTCAATTAAGGTCTGATTAGTGGTACAGTTGTCAAGTGTGTGACATGTTCGGCAAAGGTTCTTAAAGCTGGTTCTGAAGCGAGACTTTTCTGCTATGGGAAAACCGAGCAAGCCCTGGAAGCACCCTACGCAATGTTGCTTTCAATAAAAAGCAGAGTTTGACGTACAGCAGGAACATAGTACATACATGCTATTCGTACGCTCTAGATGGGGTCCAGGAAAACCGCGGCTCGGTGATAAAGGATTTAGGTGTTTGGCACGACAATGGCCTCACATTCAGGTACCACTACGACTCTATAGTGAGCAGGGCGTGGAAAACGCTGGGTATGATCAAGCGTATGGCCTGCGAATTCTCCAATCCACTCTGACTGAAGGCTCTTTTCTGCTCGCTGGTGCGTCCTGTGCCCGGTAGCAGGTGCAGAGAGCATTCACCAGATTTGCTGCTAGCGGATTACTTGGGTGGCCTTGTGCATCCTTGCCCGGTTATGAGTCTAGGTGTCGGTTATTGGGTCTGGACTCCCTCGAAATCCGCCGCAAAAATGCTCAATCCTTATTAGTAGATTGCTCCACATTCCCCCTTCCTTATCAATTCCGTTACGCCGTTCTGCATGTGATCGAAACGATCCGTGCCTGGGTGCATTGTTTTCGTTTAACTCCTCATGTAACCTTTTTGATCTCAACATATCCCTATGCTACTATTATCATCATATGTTACTATTAATTTTTTTAATTCAGTAATTAGGTTTAAGATAGACTAATTAATATAGGATAGTTTAGGATAGCAGAGTTAGTAAGGACAATATGTGTAGCCTGTAAGGCAGACATATTGAATTGAATTGAATGTGTGAGTGCTAAGCGCAACACTAAAAAGGAGCCAAACAAGCTGCCAGAAACCACCAATTTGATGATGGGATACTTTAAAGCTGAAAGTGAGCTGCCAGCAGCCTGCAAGTGAATATTGGTTGCGCGAAAAAAAAATCGAATTGAAATGGAACCTGGGTTCAACGTGGTCAACGGCAATTGAGAACAATGGCAATTGTGAGCAAGCCAAACAGGTAGAATCTCGCAGCAGCTGCTCTCGGTGCGTAGACCACCTAAAAGCGACACTTTTTTTCTTACTGGGGAGAGCGCAGATAGGAGGTCATGGGGTCATTTAGGACATATTCGCACTCTTTTGAAAAAAAAAAAACACACTTACCCGATGTGTTTGTTTCGCAGTTTGATTGTGTCCGCTTTGGGCATCGTTTCGCACGCGTCCACCATGTTGAGGCTGTCTCGCTTGTCACCTGGTGTATCCCGAGGAAGGTCCCTTTGGAGCCCTGTTTTGGTGCTTTTTTTCTGCTCGTAAGACCGGCACACACACACACACACACACGCACACAATAACACACGTGCACAGGGAAAAATGGCGCCAAAAACAAAGGGAACTTCCCTTTTTTTTCCCCTGTTTTGTTTTGTTGAGCGACGTAACACGCACAAAACCAAACACACAGCACGCACACCAGCGACCGCGTGCGAGCTCGCGTCTGCCACTTCGGGTGGAGGGTGTGAGCTGGGGTGACAGCCAATGGCGCGTCTCTGCGCGACGTGCGGCGGATGATAACGTCAAACTGAGGAGTCGCAGCCACCGGGCAGCACTATTTGTACTCGCCAAAACGGCGAACGGCAGCCCCAGGCAGCCTCTCTTTCTCTCTCTCGCTCGCTCTCGCGCTCCGCTATTTTGCTCTCGGCCTAGAACCGCGCGCGCGGTAACTAGACCGATCTCGCACGGGGTACTGCGGCGAGGCGCGACCTCGGACCGCGCTCGTGTGTACCAAGCAACCCGCCCGCATGTCCGTCCTCCCGCTCCGGCGCGCTTTATCGCGTGCCGGCTCTCTCTGTCTCTCGCTCACTTAAGCGTGCGGAGCTTGTTTAGGGCATAAGGGATGGAGCGTTGGAGCTCCCGCTGGCGAACCAAAAAAGAAAACAAGGAATTCATCCCTTCAATCCCCCCCTCAACCCCCCCCCCCTTCCTCTTAGTGAGCCACTCCTTAAGGGCCGGTTTTGTGTTCCTTGCAGGCCTTGCACCACACTGGTCCGCTGGTGGGACTGGACTGGATCCACCGCGCACCCACCATCCGCGCCTCCCATTCCCAATTGGTCGTCACGGAAACGGCGCGCAGGACTTGCAGTGCCCCACCCTATTGTCAACGTTGCCTCTCTCTCTCTCTCTCTCCGAGCTCCAATCCTTCCCCAGACACAAGAATGATTGACAGGCGGCTCCGAGACGCGCTCGGGGCTTAAAACAGCGAAACAGCACACACAAAAAAAAGCCATAGATACCGAACCCACTTTTGAGGAAGCGAAGGGAGGGGTGGGGGGGGGGGCAGGAAAAGGTTACCCGCCGCTCCCTTATCAACACTTAAGCGCTACACTTGTTGTTTGACCAGCCCCGAGATTCCAAACGGTGGAGGCCAATGTGCAGCGGAAATGATGAGCCCCCACCTCCGACACCTCTCTCTCTCTCTATCTCTCTCTCTCTCGCTTCACAAAAGTCGGTTTAAAAGAACAAGTTTTCTGATAAGTTCTCAAACGATGGTGGCTGAGACACTCGGCAACTGGGCGCTCTCTGGCTGTCCCTCCACCTGTGCCTGATTGCCGCCATGATGCGGGACAAAAGCGACCAACAAAAAGAAGAAAAAAAAATGACACAAAAACGGCACAGGTCTCAATAGGTCAAATGTTGCGTCAGGACGACACCCCGTGATGTGGCTGCGATTAGACCGGTCCCGCTCACTGGGCTCCGATTATGGGATTAAGTCATCGGAGGCAGAGAGGCAATGTTTAATGAGACGTTAAAAATAGGTCCCCCACCACACTTCTGGTTGATAGTGCCGGTTCGGGTACGTCAGCAAACACAATCTGTGTCCTGACCCTAGGGGTCCTCTCCCCCCCCCCCCAGGCCGATTTATACGCACCGGGTGGTGGAGTCTGGAGGCTTGTTTTTTTTTGCGCGTTGCTATCTGGGCAGCGAAGGCAGGAGTCTCCGTGAAATACTACTCCGTCATCTTCAAATTCGCCGCCTCCCAACACGTCTGCAACAGGCGCGAGAAGAAGTGTCGTCGAACCGCGCAGCAGGGTCCGCAAATATCGCAAATCTACACCGCCAGAGAAAGAGAGAGAGAGAGAGAACGAGAGCAAATACACAATTGTGTTCAATCAACATTCATAAATCGTGAGATAAATAGGGCAACCAGCTCTAGTGCGCCTACTCGACACACACACATGTGTGGGGCTATCATTTCTCCCCCTGGGTAGGGGGATTAAGCACAGCTGCGCTTTGAGGAGGAGATAGAAGAGGAGAAAATAAAGACAGGGGGTGTACAAACACAGGGAGAGCACAAGGCGAACCAGGCAAATATTTTTGCTCGACACCCACAACAACACCATAATGCCCACAACACGCCTTCACACTCCCCAGATGACAGTGCACAATTTGCAACGGACAAATACGAATCTATCTGGGAGGGTCCCCCCCCTTCTTCGCGAATCTACTTCACAAAGTGCTGCGCTCCCTATCTGTATCTGTCCTCTGTCTAAATACTCTGGTGGAGGAGGAGATTTGCGAAAACCTCAGCCGCTTTGTTGTTTCTTCACACAACGTGTAGTTGTTGTTGTTATTGGTAGACGGAATGCATCTTTTTCTATTTTTTTATAGTCCTCTACACTCAAAACTCACCTTCCTGTTTATAATTGCTTGATGTTGGGGAGTAAAGACAAATTTGAAATTAGTACCCCGTCTATCTCTTCTCCTCTCTCTAATAGCACTACGCTAATAATAAGCAGACGCGCGCGCGTAGAGATATGATTTTATTTTATCAGATTCGATCGCACGCCCTGTTGAGCGATGGACGCGACCGCTCGCCACGGCACTGTTCGATCGTTCCCTGCTGCCGACGCTTGGAAAGCAGTTTTGTTCTTAGCAAAGCGTGTTTTGGTTTCGTCGCACGTTACTCTCTCACGCTGCGCGAGCCGCTTGCAACTCCTATCGTAACAAACTCCTATTTGCAGCCACGGCCAAGCTACCGGTTCCATTATCTTCACCTTTAACATACAGCGTGGTGTGCTGCCATTGTTCCGGCTATCGTGCAGGATGATTTTGACTGCCCGCCATTGTGTGGGAAAGGAAGCTTCCGGAAAGTTCCATTAAGCGCAACGACACTTTACGGGGATGGCGAGATGGTGCCACAACACAAGGTGTCCAAGCGTTCTAGTTGAAGTGCGACGCGCGCGCGCGCGTCCCCTGTGTCTTCCCCAAGACCTCACACCACTACTCTCTTTCGCATCGAGGATTTGCGGTTAGTTTTCTCACACACACACACACACACACACACACAACAACAGAAAACCCCAAAAACGAATACCCCGGGCATGTGTAATAGTATATCGGTTTTATTTTTATCATTATTTTCCTATTTCGTTTATTCTTTATTTGCCTTTCATTTGACGCCTTGTTTGTTTGTTTTTTTTTTGCTTCACATAAGACACATTTCAAATCCACTTTCAACTTGGGGGAAGAGGAGTGGTGAATGATGATACCAACACATTTTATATATATATGCCATATCATATCCATAATAGATGCTTCCGCGCTGCATAGTCGCACATCCCCCCACACAGAAGCGTGAGGGATTAATAGGTAAAACAGAGGGGAGAGGGTGTGAGAGAGAGAGCGAGAGAGAGAGGTAGGGTAGTAAAATAAATAGGTAGAACACGATTGCGATTTGGCCGGTACCGCGAAACGGATCAACACGATGTTTTCGAGCGCGCACAAAAAACTTTGGAACGAACCATTCATTTTCTCATCAATTTATTCGCTCCCTTAGCTTAGGCTACATACTTCATGTATTGCTATGAGAGTGAGGTGTGGGCTAAGAGAGGGGGGGGGGGGGGATGGGGGAATGATTACTACAAGGGAAAGGAGTGTGTAATTATATCGATACTATATACTTCTCTTACAAACTATGTCTAAAGAAGAGGGTCTTGTGCGCATTTTCAAAATACGTCTCTCTGTGTGTGTGTGTGTGTGTGTGTGTGTGTGTGTGTGTGTGTGTGTGTGTGTGTGTGTTTGTGTGTCTCCTGAGCTTCTCTTTACGCGCGCCGTCACCTGCGGAAATGCGTGGCAATGGAGAGAGAGAGAAAGAGCCGTCATCTGCTGCAGCATTTTCTATTGCTTTTGTGAACAATTATTAAGTGAAAGGAGTGCTGCAACGTGGAGTGGAGCAACGTAATGTACATAGAATATGCCCGCACACACATACGCGCGCGCGGACAGGGTTCAAAATGCGGGGGCGGAAAACGGACCGAGACACAGCGTAAGGATTGCTTTGTTGTTTTTTTGCTTTTCTTTCATTCTAATTGCGGTCTGCGTACTCATTCATTATCACATTTAGCCGGCAGACGGTTGGCAGACGATCTGCCGGCATTTGTGCTTTTTTGCATGCTGTGTGTGTTGTTGTTGTTTAGTTTTTTTTGTTGTTTTCTGTAGTTCTTCTTCTGTATTTTTGTTGCTTTTCTTTTCTCTTTCACGGGTTTTCCATGGTTTTAAAAGACACTTTTTAATTCTTAATGTTTTCATTTCGCACTTTCTACTTCTCTCTCTCTTCTTTCTATGTTTCCTTTGCTCTCTCTCTCTCTGCCTCTCACGCTCTAACTACTTTTTTCCTCCTTTGCTCTCTCTTTCTTACTTGTTCTACCAATTTCTTAATCGCTAATTCTATTACTCGGCTTTACTTTTCAGATTCCTTCTCGTCCTTTTCCCTTCCTCTACTGTTCCTCTTGGCTCAACATCATCAACCCGCCTGCATACACCATCCCCAACCGAACCCAACTGAGGTATGACCATTCGGCGGAGACGTGTGCGAGAGGGGGAAGACGATGTGATGCGACTCCAGCTTTTCTCTGCCCCCCCTCCCCCCCTCCCCCCTCGAGTTTCCAGCGGGTTCAACGAGTGGGACACGACGTGGGAACGTGGCGCTTTGATGTTGTATATATATCTATGTATGTTAAAGTGCGTTATTTTTAAATTTTATATCTTAATTACCCCTCCCCTCCCTCGCCCCCGCTCTTTTTACTTGTTCCTATAATAATTTCGATTCCATTTTTTTTATGTAGTACAATCGGCGCGCCGGCCTTTTCTACTGTTAATACCCCCCAATAATCACTCGCTCTCTTTCTCTCTCTTTTTAATGAAAAGGAATCCCGTTCCCATTCTTACTAGAAAATAGTATTCTAATCTGTAACGATATCCCGCGTACGGTCATGTATTTCTGTATGAGGATGTGTGTGTGTGTGTTTGTTTGTTTTTGTAATTTTTCAACGGTTGAAAGGCGCGCCCACCCTTTTGCTGTACTGCATATACCGTTTACCGGAAAGATTTCTGTTTTTTTTTCTGTTACCAACATGTGTGCGTATGACTATGTGTATGTTTCCTTTTCCCGTCTACCTACATCCCCTCTTCCCCCAACCAGCCCTCTTATAGCTTATGTCTGTATGTGTGTATGCGCGCGCGTGTGTGTGTGTGTGCTAATGACTTTAATCAAAATGAGATCTATACAAAGTTCGAGTACTGCTACCCCTCTACTTTACTCCCTCCCTTCCTCTTGGCCACTCCTCTTACCACCACTTTTACTTTTCATTTCATTAGTGCACACACACTCACACGCACACATACACACACACACAGACGCTGTAATATTAAAGTGTTCGCGCTCTCAAATACTTTTAAAATAGTTCCTCCAAGGAGTAGGGTAAAGGGCCGACGAGAAGGTAGGCTGGAATCTATCGCATAACCGCGCAGTTTTACACTTTTTGAGTAGTTCTCTCTCTCTCTCTCTCTCTCTCTTTTCTCTCTCTCTCTCCCTTTATCTCTCTTTCTTCTCGCTACCGTACACAGAGGTTGTCTGTTTTGAAGATGTTTAAGATTTAGTTAACTGCAACGTGAAAATTATTTGCAATTTCCTCTCCTGTCTATTTTCATTGCCCCACAACGGCTATACTTAATATTTCATCTTGTTGTAGTATGTGTGTGGGTGTGTGTGTGTGTTTGCAAACGCTTGCAATATTAATTTTCATTAACTGCACTACACACGCACTCTCTCGACGGTAGACGCTCTCTTACATGTTATTGCGACTAATAAGGGGTTGTTATTCTTATTTTTCACTATTAAAAATGTGTTTTTCACTTTCCTCGGTTTTTTATATATAATTTATGTATATATTTATAGAACGTTGCTTACTATTTCCTCTTAGTTTATGGAGTTTCTTTACCATTACCGTTGCCTAGTTTCTCTCTCTCTCTCTCTCTCTCTCTCTCTCTCTCTCTCTCTCTCTCTCTCTCTCTCTTTCTGTCTCTCTCTCTCTCTACCGTTTTCGTTTCTCTGTGCTTTTCTTTTGTGTCTTTTCGCTTTAATGGGTTCTCTTCTGAGTTCTCAGTTGGCGGTCCCGTGGTACAGTCGTCATCTCGTACCGCTCAATAACATGCCCTTCATGGGTTCAAACCTAGAATGGGACCGTCTCCCCATAGTAATAGGATTGACTTTATTATCCGGCTGTGTTGGTACAGGCCGGGCATGTCCGCATAGGGACCGTTTACGCCAAATAGAAGAAGAAGAAGAAGGTTCTCTTCTAAGGAATAATATTCATTTCTGCCCACACACATGCGTGTTTTGTTGCGTTTTTTTTTTCTTTCGCTACCGATCGCTCGGGATTGTTGGGCTGAAGGAGGTAAGGTTTGAAATGAGACAAATCAAATTCAAGTACAGTTCAGCCCGTAATGGGCAATTCGTTACGCAAAATGGAATAATATTTGCAAAAAAAATAAAATAAAATAAAAACAAAAGAGCTAAAAACATAAAGCCCATTCCCCTTGGATCGAGGCAGAGATACGCGAGAGTGAAGAAAATATTCGTTCGAAATTACAACTTACACGTCTAAATCAAATTAAAGAAAGAGAGAGAGAGAAAGAGAGAGAGAGCTAGATAGAGATAGTATTGCGCATACAATCTTTGCACTTATCTAAAGGGATTCGACACAGACACAAACACACATGCACCGACATGCATGCATTATCGATATTGCCGTAATTGTGTGTGTTCTTCTTCTTACACTTACACGCTCGCTAACGCAACACAACAAAGAACACACAGAAAGAAAAAAACGCTGTAGCTGAATAATCAGTCCGAACTCTCACGGGGAGGAGGAGAGGCTGCATGAAGCGGGTGTTCGATTGGGCACTTAATTCGTAGAGAAAGTATCTTCTTCCTGCAGCTTCCTGCATCGACAGTGTTTGCTTACTACCGAGAGAGGAGTGTGTATGTGTAAAGGGAACACGACGAAACAAAAGAATAGATAGAGATACGTATAAAAAGAAAAGCTATAGTACATTTTTATACACAGATGGTAAACACGGACGATGCAATTACCAAGTGACAAGGCAAATGTAATGTATGCTTTGTTGTTTGTAAAAAAAATTAACGAAGTACGCCAAACAACAAAAAAAAACTAAAAAAAATGTAGAACTTCTGTGGCACTTTTAATTCTTCTATCGTTTTTCTTCTTCTTCTTCTTCTTCTTCTCCAATTCGATTGATTCGAAGCTGAGTTTTCGCAGCAGTGCGTGTTCCTCCTTCGCTACTACCTCCTGAATGCAGACTTCATCCCACACAACACTCGCCATCGCCTTACAGTGAACGAAGCCAAAATAAAACCTAGCCCACGTGCGCGCGCGCGTGTGTGTATGTTGTGCCGCATCGAAAAAAAAAAGGAAAAGCACGTCAACACAAACCCTAAGCTTTACAGTAACGGGGGGTGGTTGTTGTGCGGGACGACGACGGCGGCGGCGGCGGCTTTGCCGAATCATTTGGCGGCCGGTGGCCGTGCGCCGATCGCCGCCGGGACGGAGGCGGCTGCAGCGGCAGCCGCCCCGTACCCGACCGCCATGGCGGCGGCGGCGGCCGCGATCGGGTTCGGGTGCTGGGCCGCCGCCTCCTGCAGCTGCACACAGTTCACCGTCATGTTGGAGAAGTCGACCACGATCGGCGTCGAGATGACGTGATGGTTCACGTTCAGGTTGATGCTCTGCTGCGGCGGATGGGCTGCTGCAGCGGCGGCGGCGCCGGGCGCATTAACTGCCACCGTGGAGGCTGTCAGTGGTGGCGGCGGCTGTTGCGGTTGCTGCTGGTGCTGCTGCTGCTGCTGTGTTACCGACTGAACCGATGGGGCGGCCGCATTGTGGTGGGTTTGATGGTGATGATGATGATATTGCTGCTGCTGCTGTTGTTGCTGTTGCTGCTGCTGCTGCTGCTGCTGCTGCAGCAGATGATGATGGTGGTGCTGATGCTGGTGCTGATGCTGGTGCTGATGCGAGTGCGAATGCTGATGCTGGTGGTGGTGCTGCTGCAGCTGATGGTACTGGAACATTTGCTGATGCTGCTGCGGATTGTGGGGCGCGAGCGGATGGGGCGGCGGTCCCGTCGGCGGCTTGTGCAGATGATGCTGATGGTGCAGATGGTGGTGATGCGGCAGATGCTGCTGCTGCTGCTGCTGCGGTGGTGGCTGTACCGATGGTGGTTGCTGCTGTGCAACCACTCCCGGTTGCGTCTGAGGCGCTGCAGTTGTTGTCGGATGATGATGCATCGCAGATAGCAGCGGGGGAAGTGGTTGCTGTTGGCGCGAATGCAAATACTGCTGCTGCTGTTGTTGTTGTTGCTGCTGCTGCTGCTGTCGGTGCTGTTGCAGCTGGTATGGAGCTCCTGCCGCCGCACTGTTCGGTAAGGAAACGACCGAATGCTGCTGCTGCTGCTGTGCATGCGAATACAGATGAGCGTGATGGTGTGCGTGATGGGTGGGAGGAGCTGGTGCCAGACCAGCAGCGGGCAAGGTGGCCGCCGTCGACAGTTGACTGAGCGCCTGAGAAGCGACCGTAACCGCACTGGACGTTTGCTGATAGTGTTGCTGCTGCTGCTGCTGCTGCTGCTGTGCCAGCATTGCGACTGTGGCTGCTACTGCAGCAACGGCCGATTGCTGCTGCTGACTGTGTCCCACCACGCCGTGATGGTACAAATGCGGCTGCTTCGGTTGTGTTTGCTTCGGCTGCGGCTTTTGTTGTTGCTGCTGCTGCTGCTGCTGCTGCTTGGGCTGATGCTGTTTTTGTTTGCTGCTTTGCTGCGGTGGTTGCTTTTGCTGTGCTGACGGCTGTGCCTGTTTCGATCGCTCCACGGCGCACGGTTTGTGCGCATCGGAAGCCTGCTGCTGGTGCGGTTGCTTCGTTTGTCGCTGATGCGCTGCAGAGCCGTACGGCGTTGCATCACCACCAGCTGGATTCGTTTTGCAGCTGCCACCGGCAACATTTGCCACCATCACATTGCCGACGTGTGTGTCGTTTGTGCTGGCACCGTCAATTTTGTGTCCAACCGGCAGGGCGACACGATGCGTGCTCGTAGGCGCAGTGCCCGTTGCGCCCGGTTTGCGCGAGGAGCTCGTCAACGCGTCGGACAATGGTCGCGGAGTGGTCGCAGCAGCGGACGCTAACGACGGCGGTACGTGCTGCTTTGTGTGGCGCAGTTGCTGCTGCTGCTGCTGCTGCTGCTGCTGCTGCTTTGCGGATTGCGTCGGCATCGCAACGGTGGCGGAAGTTGTCACGGGCGCTTTGGACCCCAACAGCGTGCTGGTGCCAGTGGGTTCCATTGCGCTAGGTGCAACCGCTACCGAACGATGCGACGGGCCCGTACCAACGCTTGCACCTGCCTTGATCGACGGTGGCACCAACATCGGTTCCGAGACGGACGACGGCAGTACCAGCTGCTGCTTCTCGTCCAGCAGCACGGCGGCAGGTGACGGCGATACGAGGTGTGGATTGGCAGTGCCGCCGACCAGCGAGCAGGACGACGAGGTCGACGCCGGCGGCGACGAGGAGGTGGCAATCGAGACGGCACTGTTCAGCGGGGACACGTCGGCAGCGTAACCGTTGCAGCTGCTGCTACCGTTCGGAGCAACCGTCACGCTGCCACCGATTGCTGCAGCAGCACCAGTAGCAGTGGTGCCGATTTTGCCGGTCGCGTGGCCGCCGGCGTAGCTGTTGGGAGGCTCGTTACTGTTGCTGATACTGTTGCTGTTGGATGGCGCTGCCGATGCGGCCGCCGCTGCCGCCGCTGCCAGCATCATGTTCAGCTCCGATCCAATCGAATCGAGTCGATGTCATTTAGAGTTGAGTGCGGCATTGATCTGCGTCCACAGTTCCTTCTTGCACGATTTCGAGCTGGAATGGGAAGAAGTGCTATAAAAAAAATGCAAAGGGGTTTTCTTGGCTGACGTTACCGTTTAATTGATTGCAGCCAGTCCTTGAACTGAGCGTTACCCTCGGGCGTAATTTGGAACGCGTTCCGGGCGGAAAGTATCGTGCTGGTAAAGTCCTCGTAGTCCGCTATCGTGAGATGGTACAGCTTTTGATGGATGCATTGGAAGTACCTGGGGAGAAATGGGAAGGCAATTTGTGAATGAGAAGGTTAGATTAATGTATACACCTTGAAAATCCACCGTATTCGTAATCGTTAAATTAGTAAACCGAATTACGTAATATAATTGTCAGTACTACGCGAATATTGCTCAACAATTCAATGAATATTGCAACGAATAAGTGTAAAAAGAGAGAACAACAGCGGAGGACACTAAAGAGTGTAGACTCTCAGTTATCATGAAACTATATTATTTTGAAGAAAAATTAGTCTAGCAGGAAATGCCTAACAGCTTAACAACAAACTGTTCCAAGACACAACCCAATAAAATATCGTACAGCAATGCAAGCAGTGATTTGAAATTGTTTCCTCCTATTTCCGCAAGCATCGTTAAGCTGCCTTTAGATGGTGTATAAAACAATGAAATTTGATAATTTTGGGATATATATGCCAAATAAAATAATAAAGCACTGGACCACTTCTTCATCAAAAAACTGAGTCAATAATAATGACAAAGATGTAGTCAACTACAAATATCTTCTCAAATACATCCATTTATACCACCACATTTGTGGTCCTGGGACGAATTATTTCAATTTTTATGGGAATCACTAGCTCCATCCCGAATCGGAGTCGTTCGGAGTCGTCCCGAGTCGTCTGGGGTCGTCGGGAGTCATTCGGAGTCATTCTGAGCTCTGACTCCAGCGAGATGCCTGAAGACTCTGGATGACTCCGGACGACTACGACTTCGGACGACTTCAGACAACTCTGGACGACTCCGGACGACTATGGACGACTCCGGACGACTACGGACGACTACGACTTCGCACGACTCTGGACCACTTCGGACAACTTTGGATAACTCCGGACAACTCCGGACGACTCCGGATGACTCCTACCCGAACGACTACGACTCTGAACGACTCCGGACGACTCCTACACGATTGATTTCGACTTCGGACGACTACGGACAACTCCGGACGACTACGACTTCGGACAACTTTGGACGACTCCGGATGACTACGGACGACTCCTACCCGAACGACTTCGGACGACTTCGGACGACTACGGAGGCCCAGACGACTCCGGACGACTACGGACGACTCCAGACAACTCTAGACGACTCCGGATGACTCCGACTCCGAAGAACATTTCGTCAAATGACGTGTACAACAAAAAAAAAATCAAACAAATTGTACAGAAAAAAGCGACAACTCCAAGTGGGAGTAATCTTCAAATTAGAACAGGGTTTTCCTCAACTTTTGAAAGAAAATAATTGGTCATGGTATTATCTACCAACGTGGTTAGTGATAGTGTCGTTTTGCTGCAATAGCAAATGACTCTGGTTAGTCGAAGCTAAACATATATGAAGTAAGCCTCCGAGTATGCGAGCAAACGGATACACATCTGATAAATCATGGGATGATAAATCCTTTCATGCTAAATAAGAGGAAGTAATTATATCCTCCAGGTTCCCGAGGTTCAAAATTGGTAATGCCTATTATTAAACCTAATTGTAAATATTCATTAGTTAAAGAGCGGCAACAGAGTGCCTCAAACGCTACGTCAGTCAAAACAACAGCAATATCGCTTCTCGGTGGCCCGCTCGTCCCACATCCTGCAAACATGATTGGGAATATTATGTGTAGGTAACACCAAAAGCCTCAACTATCGAAACATGATCGACAAAAAAACAACATCGAAACATGATCGACAAAAAAAAAAACAACATGATCGTCGTGTAGAATCATGCAATGTAGAACCGTACAGAAAAGTTGACAAGGAAATGACTTACATGCTCTGACATTTGTTCATCAGCGGCGTCAGGGCGGAGCGGAGATGGTGCATCACCAGCGCCGGGTTGTTGCGCGACAGATAGTGGGCGGACTCGATGGCGACCTCGTGCAGCACGAACGGGCTGACGATCGAGTTGACGACGCAAACGCAGAACTGGTGCAGGTACTGCGTGCCGAGCTTCTTCGAGATGCGCAGCAACCATTTGACGTCCTCGCCGTACGGTGGGTTGCGGGCGTACTTGGCCTGCGGCCGGTCGTCGTGCACCCGGCGGGCGAGCGTCTCGAGCGCCAGCATGCCCGCATTGTACGTCGCGAGCAGGTAGCGCAGCTGGGCCGTGTTGGAATGGTGCGGGTGGCGTGCGCGAACCGGCCCGCCGCTGGAGCTGCCCCCGGTACCGGCAGGTGGGGGCTGTCCGGCGCCGCCCGTGACCGCCGTTGGCCCGTACGCCGCCGCCGCCCCGTACGGTGGTCCACCGACATGGGGCTGCGGCTGCTGTTGCGGTGGTGGCGGTGGCTGTTGCTGCCCGGGCCGTGGCATCCCGGCGGGGACTTGCTGGCCGGGCGGTGGCGCAGGGCCCTGCTGCTGCTGCTGTTGGGCGGCGGCTGCGGCAACTGCCGCGGCAACGCCCAGCGGTAGCGGTGGTACGAGCTGCGGGGGCCCCGGTGGGACGGGCTGGCCGCCCGGGTGCTGCTGCATGGCGGCTCCCGGCCCACCGTAGAACGGCTGCAGGTTGGGCGGCTGCATCTGGGCCGGGTTGGTGGGCGGTCCGGGCGGCTGCACGGGGACGCCCTGGTACTGTGGCGGCCCGCCGTACCCTTGCGGCGGTACGCCGTGCTGCTGCATCGACTGGTAGGCGGCGACGGCGGCCGGATTCATCGAGCCGAGCGGTTGCTGGGGCGGCTGCTGCTGCTGCTGCTGCTGGGGCGGCTGCTGCTGCTGCTGCGGCGGCGGTTGCTGCTGGCCGTAGCCTACGTTCGGCGGCTGCGGTTGCCCTCCCTGGCCGGCCAGTCCGCCGGGCGGCGGTGGCGGAGGGTACTGGAACTGGGGCGGCGTCGACATGTACATCGGGTGCACCGGGTTCGCGGGGTGGCCACCGTACGGCAGGTTCTGATGGTGGTAGATCGTGCCGTACCCGTACCCGCCGTACATGCCGATCGGTGCCAGGCCGGCCACCGGTTGATGCTGGTGGGGCGGCGGGTACGGTTGCTGTGGGGCCGCTGCTCCACCGCCACCGCCCACCGGGGGTGGCACTCCGCCCGCCGGGCCACTGCCCGGCTGGGACGGTACGCCGCCGCCCATCGGTGCCCCTAGCACGGAGCCACCGCTGCCCCCGTCGACGCCCGGCTCCATCAGCTGCATCAGGTTGACCACGACGTCGTGCTGCTCGTCCGGCTCCATCTCGCCGCCGGGCGTGTTGCGCAGGTACAGCTCGTACCAGTAGCGCGACACCTGGAACAGCACCTCCGGGTAGACGCCGCCACCCTTGGCCGCCGTCTCCACCATGATGCAGGCGCGCTCGAGCATCCGGTCGCTCTGCTCCTTGCACTGCAGGATCGCCCGCTGGATCTCGTTCGGGTTGAGGGCGGCCGCGTGCGGCAGCACCGATAGTGCCAGCTCGGCCGCCGGATTCACCATGTTGCTGTCCCAGCCGCGGGAGGAGGCGCGGTCCGCCATGCCGGCCGCTTCCGGCGGCGTCAGGTGGCCCTCCCACGTGTCGATCAGGAAGGAGATGGCCGGCGCCCCGATGTCCATCGCCTGGCCGATGATCCACGACACGTGCGACGAGTAGGTGCGCGACAGCCAGTTCGGGCTGACGCAGTTGTGCAGCCCGAGCGCGTACAGGCCGAGCTGGAACGCGCACATGTGCAGGCCGCGGTGCGGCCCCTGGTGGTTCTGCGTGGTGGACGCCTGCGTGAAGAGCGATGTGGCCGAGGTGCCGCCCGCCTTCGTCAGCACGTTCTTCGCCAGCTCGAACATGAAGTGGGCGCTCGCCTCGGACGGCTGGTTCGGGATGGACGGGTACGCCCGCTTGCCCTTGTACCGCGAGTCCTTCGAGCGGGTGGACGTGACGGAGGCGGAGGTCGCACCGCCGCCGCCGCCGCCGCCGCCGGTCGTTACGGTCGTGACGGTCGTTGTTGTCGTGCTGCTGCCCGCCGTCGCCATCGCACCGGTCGCTGTCGTTGTCGCTCCGCTGGTGGTGGCGGTGCTGGTGGCAGCAGTGGTGGCCGTCGCCACACCGAGGCTGAGTGCGGCCATACCCAGCTCGACCTCGGCGCTGGTGCTGCTCTGCGGTCGACTGCTGCTGGCCGCTGCCGCCAGTCCAAACTCTGCTCCTCCCTGTCCGAGATGGGAGGCGGCGGCCGCGACTGGCAGCTGCTGCTGAAGTTCCGCACTGCCCGTGCTGCTGCTGCTTCGACCTCCATTGCTACCGTAGGGCTGTAGATGGTGGTGGTGGTGCTGCTGCTGCTGCTGCCCATTGTTGCCACCGTCGTACTCGTCCATCCGCATCTGCGACGTTTGGCTGCGCGTGGGCGGATTGTTCGAGTAGTACGACGGCAGCAGCGGCGTCTTGATCAGCACGTGTATCTCCCGGTCGAGCAGCTTCTCCATGATGCGGCAGATCTTGCGCGGCTCGTCCTTGTAGTAGGAGAGCAGCGTGAGCGCCAGATCGCCCCGCTGCCGGCGCGTCCCCTCGCACAGCAGCGGATGCTCCGCCTCGGACACGTTCGCCTTCAGGCCGAGGGCAGCCACCGCCGCCTCAAAGCCCAGGTTCTCATCGGTCGGGTACCGGTACGCGCTGCTCATCACCTTCATGCGGTTTTCGCGCCCGACCACCGACGGCATCACGAGCGCGTCAAAGATGAAGCTCGCGAGCATGATCGGCAGCAGCGCCTCGCCGCGCGACTTGAGCGTACCGTCGCGCAGCTGCTCCGCCCGGTCCCGTATCGCCTTCAGCTCGTCCGTGCCGAGCGGGATGCGCTTCAGCAGCGCGAGCAGGTCCGACTCCTGGTTGGCGAGCTTCACCTCGAGCGGTTTGGTGCTGGCCGGCGGCCGCGACATCTCCAGCCCGAACAGGCACACGCGGAACGCCAGATGGTAGTGTTCCGAGTTTTCCGCCAGCACCGTGCAGAGGAAGGCGCACTTGGACAGCGTGGAGGAGGCCAGCACGCTCAGCTGGTGCGAGATCGGGTTGATGTTGTGCTTCTTGCCCTTCTTCTTCGGCGGCGGCGGCAGATCCATCATCAGGTTCGGCGGGTTCGCCAGCATCTCGGAGGCGAGCCGCACGCCGAGCGTGCACGCTTCCCGCCCGTGCCCGTGCGCGTGCAGGCCCTCCGCCCGCGCGAACAGTATGTCCCACGCGTCCTCGGACGGTTTGATGTTGGAGAACATCTGCTGCTGCTGCTTCGTGTCGCCCGATTTGGAGCCCTTCTGCTGCGGTTGGGTGGTGGTGGTGGTGGTGGTGGTGCTTGTGGTGGTGGTGGTGGTTGTGCCGCTTGCCGCCGCGGACGATGTCGGCGGGAGCGGTTCACCCGATGGTCCTGGTTCGGCGGCACTGGTCGACGCTTCCAGCACCGTTCCCTCGCTCGAACCGTGTCGTTTGGCACTGTTGTGTTTGCTGCTGCTGCTGGTGGTAGTGGTGGTGACGTCAGCCGGCACCTTTACCGACCCGTCCGGTTCGTGTGTTTGCTGCTCCTCCACCATATTCAGCACCTCGTACAGCTTGATGTTGCCCGAGATTTCGTAGTTGTTCATGTCGTTCAGGATGCTGTTCTCGTTGCTCGACTCGCTCGACGCACCGACCTCGGCGCCGCCCCCAGTGCCTTCCTTCTTCTTCTGCTTCTCCACCAGATCGGTCGCGGCCGAGCTGGACGACAGCGAGGTGGAGGAGGAGGACGAGCTGGAGGATGAGTTGCTGACGCTCAGCAGCGGGTTCGGATCGCCCGCCGCCCCAGCGCTGGCTCCAGCCGCAACGGCGGGCGCCGAATTCGCGACGCTCTCCCCACCGCCCGCCACGGCGTTGCTCTTCTGTAGCGTGCCGTTAGCGCCGCCGGTCGCCAGCAGGTAGTGCTTCTCGTCCGCCACGCCCGCCAGATCGTCCTCGTTTTCGCAGAACCCTTCGCTGCTGACGCTCGACCGGTTGCCGCCACCGGCGGGCTCGCTGCCCGCTGCACCACGGGCAGCCGGGTCCGCCGCGGACACTTTGCCGCCCGCTTCCACCGGGCCCGTGCTCAGCCGGTCGGGCACGCTGTCGCTGCTGCTGTTGTTGCTGGACGAGCAGTACGTTAGCCGGTCGCGATGCGCCCGGCTCCTATGGTGGTGGTTTTTGCTGTCGGCCGCGCCCGCACGCTTGCTAGCTCCGCCACCACCGCTGCTGGTGGCGCTGTCGTCTACCGAGGCATCGTACTCTGGTGCCGCCGCTGGGGTGGCGCTTTGCGCGGCCGAGGTAGCCGCCACGGAAGCGCTCGCCGTCGTAGCGGCCGAGCTCGTCGCTGTCGCTATGCTAGCCGCGCCGCCAAACTGCTGCTGCTGCTGCGGGTGATGGTGGTGATGATGGTGCTGCTGCTGCTGCTCCATCGTGCGGGACCCGGTCAGCACGGAGGAAACGTTCCGATAGCCGGCCGGCGGATGCTCACCGTGGTAACTGTGATGATGGTGGTTGTGGTGATGGTGGTGATGATGGTGCGGCATCATCTGGAACGGCTTCACGTTGCCCTGCAGCACGAGCGCCCCGGCCGTGGTCGGTCCGGGCACACCGCGCTGCCCGCCGCTGCCACTACCGCCGCCGCCGCCGCCCCCACCTCCACTTCCTCCCCCGCCACCGGTTCCATCTTCCCGTGCGTCCCCATTTTGCTTGAAGCAGGTGAACGGGCAGTGGTACATCGGGTTCGTGTCCTGCGTGTGCGTGACGCCCTCGATCGGGTAGTCCTCCCAGTCGAGGTAGCACGCCTCGACCGCCGGCTTGAACCCGGCGAACAGCTCCGCATCGTTGCGCAGGTTCTGCTGCTGCTTGCTGCTGTGCGACGACGACGCGACCATGTTCTTCGCCACCCGGTCCAGTATCTTCAGGTGCCAGGTGGTGAACTGGGCGTGCAGCATGTCCCGCTCGTCCGGCGCGAGGCCGGGATTGAGGGCGGCCAGCCGCCACAGCACCACGATCTCGTCGCACAGGGACGCGCACGCGTGCTGCGTCGCGTTCAGATTGCTGTGCGTGTTGCCGTGCTTGCCGCCGCCGCCACCGCCACCGCCGCCACCGCCCCCGTGCCCGTTGGAGCCGACCAGCAGAGCGAGCTTGATGTTGAACCACCAGACCAGTATCTGGTCGCAGGCCATCACCTCCTCGGTGATGATCTCGAGCAGCCGGACCGCGTTGCGGTCGCACCGCCGGTACATCTCGCGCACGATCGAGAGCAGATTCCACATGCCCTCCGGCTCGCGGCCCCGCAGCGGCCGCAGCAGCGAGCTCCACTCGGCGGCGGCGGGCGGCGCCGAGTTGGTCAGATAGTTGACGTCGCTGAACACCATCGGCGTCGGCTGGCAGAACTTGAACAGGATCTTCTTGATGTTGTCGTGCAGCGTCTTCTCGTCCAGGTACCAGTTGGTCTGGTCGTGGACGGAGGCGCCCGCGGTCGGGTCCGGCGCCCCGCACACCGTGTTGATCGTGGTCGGCTGCGTGCTGAGCAGCTCGTCCAGCAGGCGCTGCGCGATCGGCAGTATCTGCTGCGACTGCTCGCTGATCAGATACTGGGCGAACTTTTGCAGCTGGTCGCGCTGCAGCCGGGACAGCGACTCGGACACGGGCGCCCGGAGGCTCACTTTGGTTGGCTGTTGTGTTGCAATAGAAGAAGCAAACAAAAGGTGTGTTACAACACACAGAAACAAGAGACAAGCGACTACACTTACGCAATGGATCCGATAGAGACAGACGGCGACCACGTGCGAGCACCAGTAGGTGGTCGGCAGGCAGGTGCAGCTGCAGGACGAGATTTTCCGTCGGTCGAACGTGACCGCCACGTTGTACTGGTTGCGGGGCTGCGTCTGCACGACCGTCGCGGACAGGTGGAACCCGATCTGGAGCGGATCCTTCACCGTCCGGTTCTTGAACAGCTGCTCGCCCCGGTGGAACTCGTCCGCGGAGCTGTTCGCTAGGCACGAGTACAGCCGGATGTCCTCCTCGTTGTCCGGGAAGCTCCAGAAGGCGATGCGCAGCATGATCGGTTCCGGCACCGGCGGGTACATGTGCTCGACCAGCTCGAACGGGATGAAGAACGCGACGCACCGGGCGGCCAGCTCGGTCAGGGACGTCGGTTCTGGCATGAACGAAAACAAAAAAAAAAAAAGGGTACCCCCAATTAGTATTTTGTGACTTTTTAGTGAGCAAACACTGCCTTCCCCTACACTTACCACCCTCGCTGGCACGGCGACCCGACCCGCCGCCGAACGAGTTGATCGTGCCGGCCGGCTTCTTCCACCCGCGCCAGTTGTTGCACACGCTCTCCGGCTCGGAGCTCCAGCTGCACAGCGAGTCCTCCTCGAACCGGTCCGAATCCTCGAAGCTAAACCGGTCGATCTCCTCCGCGTTCTGGTTCGCGTTCTGGTTCGCATTGTTGCCGCCGCCGCCGCCGCCGGCTGCTCCGTTGCCACCGCCGCCTCCGTCCCGCCCGGTTGCCGGCGAGTTGTGTTGATGGTTGTTGCCACCGGACGGACCGCCGCTGGTGCTGGCGTGCTCGAGCGGGTTCCACTCGCCGATGCCACCGTCCGGCTCGTTATTGCTATTGCTATTGCCATGGTTTGGCTGATGATGGTGATGGTGCGGCAGATGGTGGTTGTTCACGTGCTGCTGCTGCTGCTGCTGCTGCTGATTGCTATTGCCTGAGGAGGATGGGTAGGAGGAACCGGCAGAGGAACCCATCGGACCGGCCATCCCGCTGCTCGCTGCGGTGGATGGCACCACTACGCCCACATCCCGGCCGCCGCCGCCGCTGCTGCTACCGGCCGCCGGTTCGTGCGTGGTCGATGTGATGCGTCCGTTGTTGCTGTTGCTGTTGCTGTTGTTGTTGTTGCTGCCGCTACTGCCACCACTGTTGCTGCTGGTGGTGCTGGTGGGAAGCGCGACCGAGTGGCTGCTGCCGTCGTCGGCGGCTGATGGTGACGGCCGTTCCGGTCCGCCACCGGCACTGTTGTTGGAGCTGTTCGCCAGGTTTGAGGGGGCGCAGGGGGAAGCAGAGGAAGCAGCGATACTTTCTTCCGACCGCCCAAGAGATCACACTTTAACACACACACACACACCAACACACACACTTCCCCAGCGCGCTCCACCACTCCCCGGCCGGCCACGCCGCGGAGGGAGGGGGTGGGGGGGTGGAGGGATTACTCAAAAGTCTTCAGGAAGCGTGTGTGGGTGTGTGTGGGTGGAGGGCGACGTGGTCGAACTTTTCGAGCGCGGTTGGCGATTTCTCTGCACACACACACACACTGACTCACTCACTCACTCACACACCTCCCTCGGATGTTTCTCCCGAAGGGATACAGAACTAGAACGTTACGCAGGCACAGTACTACAAACAGTAGAAAAAGAGAAAAAAATATTTTTTGACATTATTTCACCGCCATCTAGGCCTAAACGTCACTATGCTAACAACAAAATAAGGTCAACAGTGCTGCAAAATGTCATCACCAACGAAAGCAATGAACATAACCGTGGTAGCTTGATGTTCATTGCTGATACTCAATGAAAGTACGTGATGACATGCCGAACGTGACATGCGAATTCTTGAGTCAACCCCTACTCTGACTGACAAGCTGAGCTTAATGCCGTCGCAAGCATAATCATGACTTTTTTCTGTGAGCAGTGCTGCCAAATGTCACTGTTTAAGTCACCATGACACTCATGACTGAAACGAAGTTCAAATCAGCTCACGTACACAACTGTGATGATCAGGGGGTGAGTCTCATACAGTTGGTGGACCAATAAAATCCTTGGTGACATTTTTTGTAGCACCCATTTCTTGGTCACTCACTTGGACATGACATTTTCTCCCAATGATAATCACAGCATTCTTGGGACATACTAGGCAAGTAGCTTCAAGCAACAACATGAGCATGCTTTCTCTGTCTGCTTAGATGATCTGTCGGGTCAAACAGAGCAACAAAAAATGCTCATTTTGTTGCTAGGGATCACCCGCTGTCTATCGTGACGATCATGACTATCGTGATGATCACCAGACAGAAAATGTCGCGACCAAATGACTGACCAAGAGTTGGTTGCACACAATGTGATGGCCGCACCAACTATTTGAGTCTCACCTCTGATCATCACAGTAGAGCTCGTGACGCTGACATGATTTTGGGTCAGCCAGAATTTGTCATGACCCTGTCAGTGACATTTTGCAGAATTCATCACAGTAAAAAAAAGTCATGTCATAGTGAGTGCCCAAGCTTTGGTTGCTAAAATGTCACCAAGCGAATGTATTGAACCACACCAACTGTTTGAACATCACCTCTGATTATCACAATTGAGTACGTAACGCTGACATGGATTTTGTTTCAGTCAGATTTTTTTATGACATTGACAGTGACATTTTGCAGCACTGCATAAGATAACGGATTGAAATGTCAAGATAAATCGATGTTTTAATGTAAAAAAAACTAAAACCGGGTTCGTCTCCTACTCCTTTGCGGAAAGTGAAAACAGATAAAACAAGCGTATAAAAAGAACACAGAACAGTTTGTGCTTCGAGATTCGTTTTACATATTTACAGCGAACCACTCGAAAGAGAGAGAGAGAGAGAACAAAAAAAAAAACAAACTCCCAATCAGTGTCACTCCTCAACTATCGTTCTAGTTTATGCGAAAAAATGGTCCCCTCTGTCTCTCTCTCTCTCTCCTGGGGCGCTCCACCTTGCGGGGCACGCAAAATGGGGCGACGACGAGAGTGGTCGCGTTTTAAAATGTTCAGCGCTCCGATGTAGCAGTCCCCGCTAGTTTGTTGATTAGAACTCGTTAGCGCACTGTCGCTCTTCTGGCCGGGGACACACAGGATAGCGTTTTACACACACAACTCTTCACCGAATTTGTTTTATCACACGAGCTGCTGTGGAAGGGAGAGTTTTGTGTGTGTGTGTGTGTACTTCGTCTCTCTCCTTTGGTTTGGATGCACGTTGCAGAGGAGCTTCCTTTCCGGCCACACCGGAACTGCCGGAAGTGACGCACACGACGGTGCGTCAATGACCGCTCGTGTGTGTCTCTGTTTGTCCCCACTGGAGGATTGCTGCAAAAAAAGAAGGGTGGAGAAGAAAAGATAGAATAAGAAAACGTGTTAATTTTGAACGCTGGCAGAATAGCTCGAGCAGAAGAATGTGTTTATGGATGGGGACACATTGGGCCACACTGGCCAATGTTTGTTATCGAGCTGTGTGTATATGTGTGTGTGTCTTGTTTTTCGCATCAGGCTGCGAACGTATGACACAAGCGTGAGACGAACGGAACGCCGCGGCCAAGACGTTTGCCATCGCACGCGCGAAGCGAAGCGGCTTGGACAAATGGACGGGGATATATGGTCATGCAATTAAAACTTTTCAAACATTCCTGCCAAGATGAGCAAACAGAATTGCACACGCGTGGGGACAAGGGATGTGTGTGCGTCGATAATTGATTGTAAAAACATTACATCCCAAAAAAAAAAAGGCTTTCCCAACGGTCGTGGGACCCAAATGACGACGAGGGGAAGGTGATGGTCCGCCGAGGTGCATCATCAAGTGTGTCATCCATGTCGACGAACGATCAGCTGAGACTTTGACACAGACTTCCGGGCCATTGACCCCCCCCCCCCCCACCAATCACGTTGCAACAAGGTTCTGCTAAAAGCACGCAATTTACATTCAGCCAAGGAACGGTTTTAAAGCACATACAAGCACACACACACACACAACAAACCTTTCCGGCGGTGTAGGTTATGTGGTGGGGTGGAGCTGGGGGCAACATGGTCATGGCTAAAAATCTTTATTTATTTATTTATTGTTTAATACTTTCGACCGTAGTTTGACATCCTTTACCAATTAAAATTGCACAATCAATGGAAAACATAAATAAACGCAGCACATGTCACTCATAATAAAAAAAAAGATTTTAATACGTTTTTCACATTGTGCTAGCAGTAATTTATTAAGCGTTTATAGTAATAAATATTAATTCTGCAATATTGATTATTTAACAGACCATACCAATTCTTAAATAAATATCACATTCCTGGAAATAAAAGGGTTTTTACAGGGGTGCTCATGCTAATGGGATACTTTCTTGACTCTTTGTTATAAGAAAGGAACTAATCATACAAGAGAAGTGGACTCGCACCCTTTTTGGACAGACACATTGAAAATTCCTATTAGATTTGTCCAAAAAGGGTGCTATAGAGTCAAATTCCCATCACATAACGTTCATTTCGTGTAAGAAAGAGTCATGAAAGTATCCCACAAGTATGAGAACCCCGGAAAAAACCCTGTAACGTGCACTCCTCTAATTCTTTTTCCTGCTTTGTACCTTTATGACGTTTTGTTTTACAGAGAATTTATTATTTAGATACTTTTGAATCGGTTGAACAGTTGATAACAAAAAAAAAAAAATAACTTGATACAGTGAAACCCCTCATAACGAGTTCCTCCCTTACCCGTTTTGCTCTGCTCGTTTTGCGAAAAACTCGCAATTTTGCCCCTTTTCTGCGGGATTTTGGTGTACATTTATTTGATTTTAGAAAAATGTTAGATAAATTTTTGATAAAAAGTAGAAACAAATAATCTTAAACCGGATAAAAACGAACATCGTTTTGTTCTTTGTTTCTTTTTTTAATTTTTTTTTGTTTCCCCAAAACGTAAAGCAGGGTACCGAGCTAGCCCCGTGCTCCCGTACCTTGCGCACAGGAGCCACCGAGGGCGAGCAAACGCAAACGTGTTGCCCTTTCCTGCGCGTGAAGGATAAACGGGCGAGACAAAGGAAAAATCATCCCAGAGCGACGCAACACAAACACACAACACGCGCGCGCCGGTATCTTCCAGAAACTTCCCGAAGCCTTCCCCCCTGCCGTTCGAGACGCAGCGACGCACACCTCCTCCTCTCCCCTTTGCCAAACTCGCTTTACGTGGTTTTGCGAGGGTTAAAAATGGGAGAGAAAGGTGAAAGTCATCAGCAATCTTGTCCTTGGTTTGATGGTACGCAACACACACACACACACACACACACACACACACACACATACAAACACAAAAAGGACGCGAAAAATGGTAGTTTACCGAGTGTGCGTGTTTCATAGAGCGGGAGAGATAGACAGCGCGAAAGAAGAAGAGAGCTTCCTGCCAGGCAATGAACTTTGCGGTTCACTATCATCATCGTCAGCTTGAGCCTTCGATGTCACCTCCATACAACCGACGGAGCAACACACACATACACCCACACACAGAAGAACCTTTGCTAACACCTGTCTGTTCCGAACAAAGCTATAGACACGGTACGAGTTAATATACATGTGTGTGCGTGTGTTGGTAGGTTCACTTCTCGCCACATGACAGGACACAGTGCTATTTTTAAAACATTTAAGTTTGATTTAGTTTTAAGACAATTCTCGACCACAGAGAGAGTAGTGCTCATTAAGAGTAAAGCCACAATCATTCAAACATCCTTACCAAAAGTTCCGAATGAATGTCTTGGTGTCTATATAGTGGCACTCTTTCCCCCAAAGGCAAAAAAATCCCGCTCGATCCCCCGTTTTTCGGCATGCTGCTTATTTTCCACCAAGAAGCTCCCCGTGGGCAAGGGATTTTTTACACGTGGATACAGAAATCTTTTCTGAAATTTACACACACACACGCACATACTGAATGGATTTTCTACCGTTTGAGCTACGAGCATGTGTTTTTTGGGAGATACTTAAAAAAAAACAATTCCCTGCTACTTTCTCTCTCTCTCTCTCTGACACTTTTAGTCCTATTTTTTTAATACACACATACACATACACACACGTACACACTGAACAAAACATACGAAAGCAGTTCGTTGTTTCGTTCCTCCTGTGTTGTGTTAGTGTGCGTGTCATGCGTACAACAAATGCGGGTCGAGCTCGTGGTGTTCCCACGGTGGCAGCAAGCAACAAAAAAGGACACTGCTGCTGCTCTAATGATCTATTCCTTTGTCCTGATTGCATACCTAAGGACACAACATACACACACACACACACATATGAAACATGCACATAGAAGAATTGAAAAAAAAAACAATGGATCTCTTGTAGACTGTCTGTCACATATCTTGTGATGGGAACGCAATGGTTGAACTGCAGGGTTTCTCCGCATGTATTATCTACATATATGAATATGTTTTAAACACAATACATATTAATTCTGCATCCACTGTAAGATATTTCGCTTGGAATTGAGTGTCAAAAATCGACATGGTGGTGGTACGGTTTATTCTTGTTTGTAATTTTTCACGTTTTCGTAACTTTAACTGTTTTTTTTGTATAATGTCTTTCGCCATCCAACAATCTACCGATCGCAGGGAACCTCTGTTGATGTCTACATCAAACTAGTGATGGGTAAAGTTTGGCATAAATCCGGAGTCGACTCCGATCCGACTCCGGAAGGTAGGTCCGCCCTGCATCATCCGGAGTCGTTCGGAATCGCCCAGAATCGCCCGGATTAGTCCGAAGCCGTCCGGAGTCGTCCGGAGTCGTTCTGAGTCGTTCGGAGTCGTTCGGAGTGGTTGGGAGTCGGAGTTGTCCGGAGTCATTCGGAGTCGTTCGGAATCTTTCGAAGTCGTTCGGAGTCGTTCGGAGTCGGAGTCGTCCGGAGTCGTTCGGAATCTTTCGAAGTCATTCGGAGTCGTCCGGAGTCGTCTGGATTCATCCGAAATCGGCTACAGACGGAGTCATCCGAAGTCGTTTGGAGTCGGCCGAGGTCGGCCTTCGAAACTCCGATTCCAGTCGACTCCGGACGGCTCCGACTCCGATCGGCTCCGGACGACTCCGAACGGCTCCTACGACTCCGGACGACTCCAGACGACCCCGAATGACTTCGAAAGATTCCGAACGACTCCGGACGATTCCGACTCCGAACGACTCCGAACGACTCCGAACGACTCCGAACGACTCCGAACGACTCCGGACGACTCCGAACGATTCCGAACGACTCCGGAAGGCTCTGGACGACTCCGGGCGGAACTAGCGGTTCGAATTTTGCCGGAGTCGGAATCGGACTAACAATAGTTGGAGTCGGATCGGAGTCGTGGGTGCGCTCCAGCGAGCACGTCACTACATCAAACGTGTTGCTTTTTAAATAGAGTAAATTGTCGCTGGATTTAGGTGTAATTAAGGCTGGTTTTCATAATGTTTACATCAGTAACAAAGGATGCAAAATTACCGACTTTTCGGCCTACACTAAAGCTATAAAAGTTTCTAGAGTGGGATTTCCCAATGCAAAAAAAACCTTACAGTTTTCGGCAAAAACGCCGCAAACCTATCGCGGGCAACCAAAATTGCATGGGTTTTTTTTTGCACTTTTCCCATACACTCAGATTTAAAATCAGCAAACAACATATATTCAACTCAGCTATGCTATAAAAATTCCCGATTATTGAGGAGAGCACATTGCGTACCCAATGTTAAAGAACGTTCGATTCTATATGTATTTTTTTTTCTTTCTATCCACAATAAACATCTCTACTACTACTACTACTACTATCTCGGGAAACCCTTCATCAACAGAAGTTTCACAAAGTGGTGAATGAAACTGTAAACTGTAGCCAAACGATTGCGTTTGAACAGTAGAAAAACACAACTTTGGAGATACAGATAGAAGTAATAATAACAATAATAATAATAATAATAATAATAATAATAATAATAATAATAATAATAACATTAATAATAATAAAAATAATAATAAATTGTGACACTTATCAGGTTTCTAGTGAAAAGATAAAACACTAGCAGGCCTCTCTCGTGACTCTTGACCTTTTGATCCAAGCGTCAAATTTGTTTGCCAAGGCCAGTAAATGTGTCACAAACAGAATAACAACAAAAGTGCGAGAGAAGCCCTGTAAACTATTGAAACATTTATGACCTCGTACCACCGGGACTCGAGCAAAAGCGTGAAAAAGAAAGCGGTATGGTTGAAAAACAAAAACAAAACAATAAAAAAAAAAAACATTGTTTTTATTATTAAAGAGTGTTGTTGGACAGGAGGTAACATTTTTAAATAATATTGCTTCTTCCCCTGCAGACTGAATTTAAATGAAAGAATTAACGCGTAAAAACTATAATTTTCAGCTCGGGACGTTTTGCCCGATCGACAAGCCAGCCGTTCGTCGCCGTTCCTCGCTCTGGTGGGGGGGCTGCTTTTGTTGCGCGCACATCGTAAAAAAGTGCCTCCATCGCCGCCACCGGTTGCACTGTCAAATTAGGCCACCAACCCTGGGGGGGAAGACCGGACGGTCATCTGCTCGGGCCTGTCGCTAATTGGCGGTGCGTATATTACCCGTCTTGCAGCTGCAGCGGCAGTAAAAATGGCCTGCACTGGCCATAACAACACCAGCGCCAGTGGTATGTGCTGCAAAACAAAAATCCTGCACCGTTTTCCCTCCACAGGTTGGTAGTAGGTGGTGGCGGTGGACGTTTATTTTCAAGCACAACCGTATTTTTTTTAATGTCGCCTGTTTCCTTTGCGTCCTGGTTTTTCTTTCGCCGCGTGCGATGCTGTGCCGTTTGCTTGCAAGCAGAAACACCCTCTCCTTCCCCGTTCACAGGTAGTCCACCTTCAGCCCTTCGTCTGCAAGACACCGCGAAACCCCTGAGCTTGCTCCAAGAAAACGTTGGTGTGTGCACACACTTGTGTGTGGTGCGCCATCGTCATCTTCAGCTTGAAAAGCATCTGTGCTCGAGGGGGTGGATGCTTCAAGAAGCAGCCAGGGCGAGTGTGTGCGTATGCGTGTGCACGGGAAGCCATTTCCACGCATTGTTCTGGCTTTCTGCCGCCAACGACTCCAGAAACGACCTGCGCTCTTTAAATGGCTGCGGCTCTCTGCTTTGATGTGCACCACCACGCAGCAGCAGCAGCAGCAGTACGCCATAAAGTGCATATAAAATAACATAAAATCATAATAAAAAAAAGGTTACGTCTGTTGGGTGGTGCGCGTCTGCTGTTTTTCAAATAAACAGCAGTTCGCCTTCGCGCGAAGATCGTACCCAGATGGAAAACGCGCGCTCGTGAGTGTTTGTGAGTCATCCAGCCAAGCGCGAGCGGGAGTTGCATTTCGGTGTTGACACTGCAAGTCCAGCGTAGGACGAAGAGGTACAGAAAATAACTCCAACTGACTCAGAACAACACTGGGGCAACCATACCGCTGACCCGAGATGAAAGGGCATGTATGTGTGGGGGGATGTGCAAACCAAGACATACACAAAAAAAAAATGCAGCTTCATCGGTCCTAGTTGTTCCGACATGTGTGTAGGTCGCATCCGCCAATCTCGACGAAGAAGTTTGATTGATCGGAAGTTATGGGCAATAGGGTTGTAACGCTTGAAATTGCCACCATGAACATGATTCTATTGCTTTTCCGAGGCAAAGATCCATAGTCGCCATCGTTTGATGCTTTGATAGGAGCATTGTAGCCAGTATAATTGACTGAGTTTACTTCAAGAACAAGAAAGAATTCGTGACAGATGTTTAGAATAAATTAAAGGACTTGAATATTGGATAAGGACATAAATGAATGTAAGAAGATTTGCGATAGAGGCTTCAAAAATGCTTCGATCCTTGCAGGCTCTTGAATCTTTGAACTCTTGAAACAAAAAACTGATCAATTATTGAAGATTTGTGAAGAATCCTTACTAATTTACGAACCAGTGATTGTCATTGATTGCTACGCGGGGATGGTCTGGATGGAGATCGTACACGGTACACCAACACGGTACACACAGAAACAAAAATAAGTGCGACATTGGTCTGAGTCAGTCCGACATGTGTGTAGGTCACAGCCGGATTGAAGAAAATGCCAATCTCAACGAAAAACACCAGCAGGACAACAGGGAACGGAAATTGGGTGAGCTGGGAGATGCGGCGTGAGAACCGGTCCGAGTGGATCCAAACATGCAGCGCGAGCTCGAATTTTGAAGGAGTAATACAATTTTGTGTAATAAACCGTGAGCGGTTTCGGACACTCCTGAGGCAGGCCAAGACCGCAAAGCGGTTGTAGTGCCGGATAGGTAAGTAAGTAAGTAATAAAATTTTCATACTCCCAGTCTGGCTGGCGCTTCGCTTCGGATTTGTTTATTCGCGCAGAATGACGGATTCGGCGATTTCTTGGACCGCTCTGTGCGTACTCGTAAAATTTCGCGGGAGGGTGAGGCAACTCACGGCAACAAAACTCTCGTAGCGTGCGCTGGGGTGAGCAATAAAAAAGCTCCGCGTGGAAATCCATCTGGAATGATATTAAGCCGATTTACATCCGCACACATCCATGGTAGTTGTGGGTTGCAAGTTGCCAACTGCAATCAACCACTTCCGCGCCGCGACAGTTCGCCTACTAGAGATCATCGTACGGCTCAAAGGAGCTCGCCTGGGGCAGGACCAAACTCCTTGCCATGCATCTTTCTAGCCGGAATCGTCCAATAAAAATCACATTGAGACAGAATTCATCCTGTCTAAAAGTCGTATAAGAGTCATATTGTCTTCAGTGGCCGGGGATGCTCCAGCATTGGAATGTCCGGTTGGCAGCCAGTATCCTTGCCACGTAATTTGACCTCCATGTTACTGTCCGTTGCAAACTTGTGCCCCAAGATGACCATGAAGCGCTGAACTGTTGGCCAGTTTTTGATTGATCGGAAGTTATGAGCAAAGGGTCGTAACTCTTGAAAGTGCCACCATTAACATGACTCTATTGCTTTGCCCAGGCAAACATCCCTCTAGTCGCCGTCGGTTGATGCTTTGGTAGAAGAGAATTGGCTGAATCTACTTCAGAGCAAGACTGGACTGGAATGCATGTTTGAAATAAATCATGGAATCTGATTCTTGTATAACGAGATAACGGAATCTAAGAAGATTTACGATAGAGGCTTCAAAAATTCTTCAATCCTTGCAGGCTCATCAATCTTTGAACTCTCGAATCAAAAAACTGATCAACTATTGAAGATTTGTGAACAATCCTTGCTAACTTATGCACCAGAGATTGTCATTGGTTGCTACGCTGGGGGTGGTCTGGATGGGAATCGTACTCAGTCTTCCCGGAGTCTGGTTCGTCTACTTTTGGACCAGCAGTCCGCCATCTAAAATCCCAATCTTGACAAGATTCATTAGGATAGAGATATTCAAAATTTGTAATTAATGTATACATTAAATATACAACACTTTCACAACCCATTAAGGCCTAGGTCGTCAGAATATGTCAAGATCTATGTCAAGATATCTGGTATGTCTGGTAAATGATGAGTTCTAAATATCTTGGTCACTCCGGTGGCATCTTATGAAGGAATCTTCCTTTCGGTTTCTGCATGATCTGTTTCTGCATTCCGTATCCAACAGAGTGTCCCTAACTTCATATCATTTAGGGACTTAGGGAAAATTCCAATATCCTGAGAGACACCAGTTTTTTCATCTTTCATTCTTGATTGAGGTTCGGGTGACAATTCAACGATCTCCCGTCCCTTCTAATCACCCCGCGGGTCAGCCTCTAGAGCTCTACTAAGGCTAACCCACATCAGGTTACTTCCAAATCGTACAAAAACCTTTTGTTTTGTTGTCTGCATGTCCATCGCACTCATGTCAATGCATCTCGCCTCTCTGCACACATCGCGTGAACAAACTTTGCAACACCCAAAGACAACACAAACAAACACAACATATGATTGTGCATCAAGAGCCTCCCCCATAAACCCTTCCTCCACCTATTCCCTCACTTCTAGCGGGGCGATCGGGTCGGCTTTCTTGTCTTGCGGCAACACAGTCGCTAAGATATGCATGTGCGAATACCATTTATCCACCTCTCGTTTAACCCTCCTCCACGCGCTCCCCCAGCCCCAGCTCATGCCACGGTCAGCAAACAACACCGTAAAGTGAAGGCAAATATGCAAACATTCGACCTTTTTGCCAATGACCGCAGAAGATGCAACACGCTGCACAATTCCAGCAGCTGCGCGCGGAGAGGAACAATGAATACACTGAGCGAAGAGCAAGAGAGATGGAGAGAGAAGTGGTGGATTCGTTAGAATATGCATATATTAATGCGCTCAAGGAAAGAGAGAAAGGGAAGGATGACGGGAAAGTGACTCCACAAGACAAGTGGAGCCGCCCGTCCACTGGTTGGAGCGTTTCCGGGTGGGTGCGCATCTTCGGCAACCAAGGGGGGGTAAGGGTTGTCAAAGGCTGGCGGGTTAATAATAGCCGGCCCCCTCTAATTCCCGTCCCGCAAACGGTTCACGCAGATGAGCAGACAGCGCCACGCAGCCCCAGACACACTCGCGCAGCACATTCGCACTCGGCTGAGGGGTGGGAGAGGGCTGGGAGGAAAATTATGTTGTCGTAAAAGCAATAAAATGGGCAAACGGTTGTGTGGCGTTTGTTTTTGTTTGCGTAAGATCGGTATATGCTTCCCGCAGGTCGAGGGAAAGAGAGAGAGAGAGAGAGAGAGAGAGAGAGAGAGAGAGAGAGAGCTGTACCCAATGCATATTTGTTTACGCGTAGGGATACGCCGTGGCTTATTTATTTTGCTTCAATTTCTCCTTAGATTTCCATTATTGGATTTTAGATTTAGAGATTCCAAAAAAAAATGTCAACACTCGCTTGAAATGGGAAAAGTACTACAATGAACGTTACATGTACACAAAACAACAAATCCCGTAACAATAGACTAGAGCAAAAAAAGCAAAATCGGAAAAGCGTCTGTAGAGATTGGGAAATGAGAGAAAAGGAAAGATAGAGGCGAGCGAAATAAAAAGGGAAGGTAACGAATGATTTCGAAGCCCCTGGTGCGGTAGCACACAGCGGAAAAGAGCACAAAAAAACATACAGCAGACGGCCTAAGGAAGCAGCAAGAAGAAGGGAAAGAAAGAGATAAACAGGTAAAAGGGCATCAAAACGATACAGACGCACAGACACGCATACATCTATCTTACCGTCGGCGCACGCATTATCGCACGCCGCAACACACAAAGATTGCGTCTGCACGGTTGTACGTGTGTGTGTGTGTGTGTGTGTTGCAAAAGCAGGAAGGTAAATGATGATACAACAAAAGCACGTTTCAAACAAATTAGCAGAAGCTGCAGAAAGACGTGAATACGCGAAAATGCAGCACACATAGGCGCGCGGGCGCAACCACACACACACAAACACACGCGCAGAGGTGCTTGAAAGTCAAAACTCCCACTAATCAACGTACAGCCACACAGCCGCACACACACACACACACAGAGGCAGGGAGACATATGGGCGCACGCGCGCACGCACACGCACACCTGCACGTGCTGATGATGATGGTCGTCGTCTCACCTCGCATCACCGCTGCCTTCCTCTCGCGCTCGCTCACACACCAACAAACCCTTTGTGGCATTGCACAGTGGGCAACGGTCATACAAAAACCTTACCCACTTCTTACTCGCGGTTGTACTTCTTTTGATACTGTTTAGTCCAACTATTTGATTAGTGATACCTGGGAACATACATGCAGGACGATGTCATTGTTTTTAGTTGTTTTTTTTTTTTTCAAATTCCACTTTTATTGTAGAAAATGCGTTTAACAAAAAAAAAAAAAAACAACGATTGAGGCCTTTCACGATACTAGCCAGCTTTCTTATATGGAGTTAGACCAGTTGGCGGCTGAAATCCATACAAAACCACACACAAAACTAGCCTGCGGTTTTCAGCCTCAAAGCTAGAATTTGATTCGAGTACCTGTTTCGAGAAAAAATGTCAAAACAAGGGTTTTTTCATTCATCCCAAGGTGCATTAAAGAGCTCAGGTGTAGAATCAAAGTGTACCAGGTGATCTCATTCCACAAAGATGGATGTTGAGGTCGTTCAGATTTGATTTAGCTTACAATTAGCAGTATATCTCGTGTTTGAAGAACGTTTAGTGAATAGAATGAAGATTTTAAGAGTGTTTTGAGTATTCGTCATGTTACCAGAACGCCATCCCGAGCAAAGGTGACGTTCATGTTTGGTTATACAAAACAGGCTATGAGATTCCTTTGGAAATGTGTATGCAGGAATTGACAGATGTCTTCCACAATGTCGCCCAGCAGAAGCGATAAAAATTAACCTTCTGAATAGATATACCTCGGGATAAGCCCCGCTGCTCGAAAACGGCTATACAACGCAATTGACATTTTCGAGCACGAATTCGAGCAGAACTGGGAATTCGAGCAATGTCCCTTAAACTGGAGCCTTATACTTCCCTTAAACTGCACCAGCTAAAGGGAATTTAGAAAAAATCCTTTAAAATCAACTGTGATGGGGTTTTTTTCGTTGCTTTCTTGTAGTTTCACTGCTGGTCATGTACCCATTTGCATAAATAATACCCATTTTTTATAGAATAACGTCACACAAAATTATCTTTTATTTTTCATCAAAAACCAAAGCTGTATGAATGTAAAATGAGCTTGACGGCATCGTCCAGCGATAGAAAAAAGTCTAATTTACAGAACACACCAAATCTTGGCGCATTCAACACACTTAATCACACACAAAACCACAACTGCTACTACTAATCGAGCAGATATGGAATAAACCATTTCGAGCAAATGTCACTTGGGAATGCCAACAGCTGACGGGCTGAACTTTCAGCCTACGGTCTTAAAAGGGAAAAGGGTCCACGAATACAAAAAAAAACAGCAAAAAAAATTGCGTCTAAAAAGCACAAAGTAAAAAGTACAATTTTTGTTCAAAGAATTCTAATAAGAATTCAAAAAGTCGCTTATCCAGTTTAAAAAACAAATGGATTTTACCTACGCTGAAGATGTTTTTTCTGCTATTTTTGTACAGTCGTGTTTGCCCAATGTGCATTGTTAGGTTATTCTATTTAATACCCCTACACACACACGTACGCACACCAAACAGGCTTGTTTGAATGCTTACATTTTTCTTCTCTTTCTCGGCCCCCTCACACAAACACACATACACACACATACCCGTATAATTGTGTGGCATTAGGCAGAGCATATCCTCCCCCATCATCCATCCCACACACCCCGCCCCGTACCATCGGCGTGACAGTGTGCTTTTCTTTGCGCAAAACGTTCCATTCATTTTCTTGCCACCAGTTCCCAGTTTTGGTCCCCGCCAGCCACCGTTTTCATTCCATTTGTCTTCACCTGCGCGTTTTTTTTTGTTTCCCTTTTGCACACACACACACACACACACACACACAAGTCAGTCAGTCAAATCGATTCTGTTTGAACCTTCACACAAACACAGGTACGCAAACGCACACACACACACACATACACAAACATACACAAACAGGACACAACGTGTGTTTGCCCCGTCCTGTGTGAGTGTGTGTGTGTGTCCTGCTGCTGTTTGCATGTGTGTTAGAAGTGTTCGAACGGCGAACTAATGGGCAGACAAAAGCAAAAGAAAACACAATGGTCGACAACAACAACAGAAAAAAATGGACACCACCACCACACCACCACACGATTGGAGCTGTCTTCTTCTACTTCTTCTTCTTCTTCTTCTTGCTCTTTTACTTTCTCCTCGCACAGTGTCAACTCGCAACGTGTCCTTGTGCACGGTCACTTGTGCACACTGCGGGTGTGCAGCAGGCGCACACACACACACACACACATTGAAAAGCTCACCCAAAGCGTGTGCGTGCCCGTGCGTGTCTAACAGAGACACGAGAGCGCGTGCGAGTGTGTTATGTGCGCTGTGTGTGCGCGCTTCCTGTCAAAAACAAGAAAACTCAAGGGATGGGGGGGGGGGCGGATATGTGGTGAAGCGGAAAGTGTTAAGAATCTTCCCCTCACACACACACACACACACACACGCACGCACACAGAGACACCCTTTTCTTGGGCAAAGGGAGCGCACCAGTCCTTCCCTTTCCTTCCCGCTGCCCACCGCAGAGCATCGCGGAGGAGACATCGACCCCGCTGAAGCACGGAGGAGGGATGTCCAACCCGTGGCCACGGGGGACTTGGGAGAGGGGAGGACGGGAGGGGCAAGGGGCACGAGGACACGAGGCGCCCTCAAAATCGAGGAAACTGTGTGTATGTGTGTGTGTGTGTGTGTGTGTGCGGTTTGTGCCCAACAGGAAAAGAAAACTTACCTTCTTCTTCTTCTTCTTCTTCTGCTTGCGCTTCTTCTTTTCACTCCGTCATATGCGTGTGGCCTGTGTGTCTGTTGTGTTGGAGGTGTTGGTTGAAAAATGGTCTCCTTTCCGAGGGGGTTGAAAGATGTGTATGTTTTTCGTTTTATTTTTTTGTTGCTGCTGCTGCTGTCCGTGTGGATGAGTGGTTTTCCTCCTGCCCCGGGCAGAGCCAGGGGAGCGGGAGCGCGGGGTGGGTTCTTTTTCTCAACTCTTCATCCCAGTGGGCCCAGCGCCACAGGAGGCCCGTGCGCGGAGGAGAGTCGTCCTGGGGTTCACCCCCTCCTCCGGGAAGTTAGCCACACACACACACACACGTACACACACACACACGCACGGGACACAGCTTGCCGTGCGTGTGCGTGCGATTCGTTTGATTGTAACGTTCGATTTTGGGTCCCGTTTTTGTTGGTGGGTTGCGCCTCGGATTTCACCTCGGAGACGGGGAGGTGGGGTTTTGGTTCACTCACCGCGCTCCTTCAAACACAATTACGACCGAGCGGAAGATGCGATACACTATGCGGAAGCTGGCATGTACGCACCCGACGCAACATCTGTGTATTACCGCGTACTGATTTCAACTGAATCGGGACGGGCGCGCTAGGGATGTCACGGGCCAGAGCAATCATTGCTCCGCGCAAAGGGTAACCGTCCAAATAGACATAGAGCGACAACGTCGCGCGCGACGAAAATTAGCTCAAAATTTCACTCTGTGGAGATCAAAGTAGCTCATTTGACTCAGTCAACCAACTTGTTTTATATTTGAAAACACACAAAAATAGGTTAAAATGTGTTCAAATCTATTTTTTGCGTTTGACATTAATCTGGCTTGTAAACAAAGTAGATAATTCGATTATTTCGGATGAAGCAAAAATGTCGCGCGAGACGAGTAGCTCTGTTTGCAAAATTGAGCTATTTTTCGTCGCGCGCGACATTGCCGCTGTATGTCTAATTGAACGGTAACGACTCCGATCCGCTAGCAGGGTAGCGGACCGGAACGGGTGCTCCGGATCGGCTGTTGACAGCCTGTGAGGCGCTTTTACGTACGGTCTGGTCCCGAGATGTGCGGTTTCCGAGGCATCGGCGAAATCTAATAGCCGCGTGAGTCGACTATCACATTTTACAGCCGAAATTCGTTTGAAAAAGCATTATTTTTGATTGAATTTCATTCCTTTGTACATCTTATCACTGTCACCATTTGGTTTTGAGTGTGTACTGAGAATGAGATTTGGTGTGTACAGTCTGTTCCCGAGTTACGCGGTTTCTGCGTTCCCGACGAATCCGCGTAACTCGAATATCCGCGTATGTCGAATTTCACGTTTTTTGACTATACTGTTTTAAAATACTATTGATTACTCGCAGTTTTTGATTTAAATTAATACTTTTATACACTTCATCATTTATTTGATATGATTCGTGCAGAAAATTGTAATATTTCTGGATTTTAAGCGGTTTCAATTTGTTAGCAAAAATGCAATTTATACCGAACTTGAAGCAAATTGTACTGATTTGACATTTAATCTGTCAAATTTAGAAAACCGCGTATCTCCGAATGCGCGTAAGTCGAGAACCGTGTAACTCGGGAACAGACTGTACTGAGACGCCCGAGCAAATAGACGTAGAGCGAAATTTCTCTTTGCGAGATTTCGCACTGGTTTTTGATGAAACACGATGAGTTTTTGTTGAATTGTGATGATCAAATTCAAATCTCCTGGAATGAAGTAGATCAATTCACCCAATCTACCTGCTTATTGTTGTTTACAATCATTTGGCTTCTAGATATATTTGTATATTTATGTATTTATCAATTTATTTCAGAGACATAATACGAAAAAGATAATGAGGAAAGAGATTTCTGAAATTTTCTTGAGCTTTTTTAAGCGCCACGTTGGAAGTGTTTTTTTTTTAATCCCAAGCGCCATTAAGCGATTAAGCTTAACCTGGACTGGACTGGAAAATGTAAACATCCAAAGAAAAAAAATGAAAGCTCCATAGCTTCATTGGTTTGCTCAATAGATGGCGTATTATAACTCATCATTATACCCAAGTGCCACAAATCCACTAAACGACCACCAAACGGCTTCTAAACGACTCAAGTTCTCTATCATCTATAAGTATCATCTAATCATGACCTATATGGCCTTCTATCTTTCTGAGCAAAAATCTATATGAATGGTCGTGTGGTCAGATACGTGGGTATCAACACCAACGACCATTACTCAACTCTCACTTGCTTCAGTGCTGGTGGTTTCCGTTGGAATTTAGTATTTAAACAATCGTATCGCCGTTCTAGTTCTAGCGATGCATAACTTCAATGCGAAACCATACAACAGTACAGAGGAAATGAGAAAGCTCTCCTCCAAGCGATGAAGCTCAACTGTTTGGAGTATCCCACCAACAGAGAGCGCCACCAGCTTTTTTGCTATTTTTAGACTGCATGAGTCGTTTGCCGTCTGCTAAACGAAGTCTTTCAATATTCCGTTTAGGTTGAGAGCTTGAGTCGTTTAGAAGCCGTTTAGTGGTCGTTTAATGGATTTGTGGCACTTGGGTATGGTTTGATGATCTATTCTGCAGAACGAGAAATTAAGATGATTTTGTGATTGAGCTAAGTTTAAAAGCCAACTTTTATGTTGAACCCATTCTGATAATCTGTTTGCCACTCAATTTAAACAGCAAGAAGGTGTCATACAGTGAAAAATCATCACTAAAATCTCTAGGCAAAAAAAAAAACTTAATATAGCAACGGTACGATTGAATCCATATTTTGCCCACCACTATAAGGGCTAGAATGTAGTGTTCCGTTTGTAATCCACACTGATGAATGGGTTTTTTAGTTTTTTCTGAATAAAAACCGAAAATCTGAAGCACTAAAACCCTCTGAAATTAATTTAAAAAAAAACAAAAACAAACTTTTCATAGATTTAGGTAGCCTAGGGCTCAAAATTTGTCCACCAAGCCGCTGAATCTGGAACACAGAATCTGCTGAATACAGACACAGGGTGACTAGGGCTATCTGTCGACGTGTATGTGTGCGTGCGCCCATCTGACTGTCAACCGTTCGGACTATTGTTGTTTTGATTGTTGTTGTTCGGTTCGCCAGCCAATTTTCTCTCCTGTGATAACAACCGCGGCCACGCCACAAAAAAAAAACCTTCCCGCTCTCTCCCACTAGCCTCCCCAACCCCCCTCCCGTGGTGCGATCCTCCGTGAAAGGAAGGGACACGATGCCCCGGAACGTGGCCCCAGCGAAGAAGCAAAGCAAACGAGTCCAGCCCGCACGAAACGCCGTACAGCCGGGCCACCGTCGATAAGATAAGGACGCCATCGTCTTTACAGTGTGCTTATTGGCCACCCCCCAAGCACTCCAAGCCTCATTTACAATTCAAGAGTGGCTTCCCGCTTTCCCGTTCCTCACGCCACGAGCGACCGTACGATGGTGGTCGCGGTGGTGCGGTAGCGCGCAGTCTCTCGTCCCCGGAGTGGTGGTGCGGCGTGTGACTGTATTTTCGACCCGAGCTCTCCCCCGCCCGAGCTGACCGATGCGCTTGGCAAACGTCTCTGCCGCCCGCTTCCCCGCTGCCCGGTGCAGCAACCGGTGCCGATGTGTGATAGATTGTGCATTCCGTAGTTGTTTTATTTGTGTAGCTTCGAGTTAAAAGTAGAGTTGTGCCTCTAGTACCAGAACTGTACGATTCATTCAATTCATCCTAAAGAACGAACGATCTACATTCATCTAATCAACGTTCATCGATTCTTTAAAAATCATAATGCACTGAGTTGGTCACCAAAATAACGTCCTAAATAACGCCGCCAAAACTATAACGAACGTCATAGTACGCCAGGTCGTTCATTTTCCCCATACAAATATGAACGTGAACCGTATGACCAGGACGTTCACGAAAAGAACGACCTATCCGTCGAAATAAAGAACGTCCAGTACGTTCATGAAAAGAACGTCCTACCAATCGTAATAAGGATCTTCCTGGTCTGCCTAATAATTTTCAAGATGCAAAACAATTTACAATTTGCAATACAATAAAACAATTTACCATATTTTCTTCAACTGAAATGAACGAATGAATCACGATTCACGTTCAGTTCATCTGAATGAAAGAACTAGTACGTTCACGTTCATGGAAATGAACCGAATTGCCCAAGCCTAGTTAAAAGTAGCCACCATTCTTCGCCAAGACTGTTTACATCCTGCCCCCCCACCCCCTCCCCTCCTCCTCCATCTTCAATTTGGTGCCAAATAAACCGGGCTCGAACGAGCTGTTTGCCGACCGTCACGCGTAAGTGTCCTGTGCGCGTACCCAAAAGGCAAACGAAACAACGTTCATTATCTGTTTTTATTAATTTCTTTTTTCAAACTCATTTTAGATACACGCGTGCGCTTCCCCGATGAGCCAGCTGCCCGGCATTGCCACGTGTTTCGGGCACGTGGTGCTTGCGGCCGTTACCGGCTGGTCGCTCAAGTACCTGCCCAGCCCGACCGGGGCGCCCGGCGGGCTGCCGGCCGTCTGGCTGATGCTCTGGTGCCTGCTGGCGTACAGTGCGCTCGGCATCGTGCGCTACAGCCATCCGCAGCCCGGCAAAGCGCTGCGGCTGCTGTACGACCAGGCGGCACTGGTCGCGCGGGTCGGCCCCTTGCCGCTGCTGAACGCGCAGCTCTACCTCGAGCCGGAGCAGACGCTTGGCCCGGCCCTGCCGTACCGGACCGGGCTCGGGTACGCCCTGCCGCTCACCGCCCTGCTCGCCTACGGCGTGTGCAACCTGCTGCGCGATCTGAACCGGCGCCACATCGGCGACCACACCGCGACCGGCGTGCTGCTGCTGAATGCCGCCGGTCTCACCCTGGTCGCGTCCAGCACGGACAACTACTGGGCGATGGGGCTGGTCGTGTCGTACGTCTCGAAGCACTTCCTGCTGCCCGTGCTGGCCGAACGGTACCGCATCCCGCCCGCCCTGCTGCACACGTACGGGCTGTGCTTTTACGAAATCTTCGCGGTGAATGCGGTGGCGGATGTGCGGGCCGCCACGATATCGGTGATCATGTAGGGTCGAAAAAAGGTGTCGAAAAAGTCAAAACACAAACACGCGCTTGCCAAGCGCAACAAATTTTACACAACGGCACCAGTTTAACCCAACCCCGAGCCTTACAGGCCCTAGAGCCTTACAGGCCCTATCATATTGCGTTCGACCTTCACTTCTTCTTCTTCTTCTTTGGCTCAACAACCGATGTCGGTCAAGGCCTGCCTGTACTCTCACTTGTGGGCTTTGGCTTTCAGTGACTAATTGATTCCCCCCCACTGCAAGATAGTTAGTCCTACGTATGGCGGCGCGGTCTATTTAGGGATTGAACCCATGACGGGCATGTTGTTAAGTCGTACGAGTTGACGACTGTACTACGAGACCGGCCTTCACTAGAACGTTCCTTTTTGTTCATTTTGCTCTCCCGCCAGGCAGGTTCAAGCAGATTAAAGGTTAAGATTGGTATCAATTGTTGCCGGAAATACGCAAAATCAACCAATCAAATTCAATTGTGATCGCTGCCTACGTTTGCAATTATTCTCAACACTTTCATCACTCACATTTATCCTGTTCGCAACAAAAACAAAATGGAAATTATTGCTTTAAAAGCCGTGCTCAATCAGCTTGTTTATACTTACACCGCCCGCCCGTTTGCTTCGACTACCACCTGTCGCTGGAGCAGGAACAAGAAAAGTCGACGAAGCCGGCGATTACGATAGCCAACTTTTCTCCCGTTCGATTCGTGTGCTTCCGTGTATGATAGATGTGTAAGGGACAGGGAACGATGTTTTATATACATACAAACTTCTAGCCGTAAATGATGTTCCGGACAAGGAAACATTGCGCTTTACGCACACACAAAGAGAGAGAGAGAGAGAGAGACAGAGGTCAGAGTAACGATGTACAAGGGCTTACGACTTACGAGCTATGCTATTCATATACACTCTAGATAGTGGTACAATTTTTGTAGCAATGTAACGTTTCTTACATTTCCAGTGTTAAAGGGTGTTAAAGCAAAGGTCGAAAGCGAGGAGAGACCAGAGGTTTTTCATACCATTTTACAAAATAGACACTTTGAAATCGAAGTGTAAACTACTGATACCGGAACGCACATCGCCATATCATCGTTACATCACACCAGTTAGGGAAATGGATTACCTTTTTGTTTTTTTTATGAAGATAGTTAATAACGTTCAGACAGCAGAAGTAAAGTGAAATGTTAACAGTTATCAAATGGTTCATTACAAGTGGCAGTAAGAAATCGTTTATGCTTATTACGCGTATTATGCTATCATTAATTAACACACATGCAAACAGAATTTGGTGCAATTAGGAGTTTTTTTTTGTTTTTGTTTTAAGCTGATGTTTCTTCTATTCATATATATATATATATGTACCAGTAAGTTAGGGCGAATTATTGTCTAGAAATTTATACAATCATACGCAACACGTGCGTAGCATGACCGCAAACTACTAAACATGGCATTCGCCAGCCACGACAAAAGTCCGCTAAAATTCCATTTGTTACGGGCTTGGCTTGCTAAAAAAAACCTTTCGCTGCTTCTAATCGTAAGAAATGGGTAACAAGGAAAAATCAAAAAAAAAAGACATGACTCAGATAAAAGACATCTTCCATGGCAACGCCTGGTGCAGCATTGCGAATACGCTAGCTGATTGAAAAAAAAAAACGGTTTCATAACATTATATACAGGTATTTGGAGGAAAACGAAACAAACATTCGGTACAATTTTTGTAACATTCACAAGCGCTGCGCGACCACCAGAGCGGGAATTACGCGTATCGAGGGATATGTTTTGATATGTGTATAAGTAGATGTATTGTTAACGTCTGTTATTAATGTACGGTTTGAAAAATATATATATATATATATTTACAATGACACATTACTAGCGGCCGTATATTTGAAATTCGAAAAAAAAACGATAGCTATGGTATACGCCAGTGATGTCAAACCCATTTGATCTCGCGGGCCAAAATGCTACTAGGAAATAGAACCTCGGGCCGCAGCCAAGTTTTTGTATGATATTATCGCTATACAAATTCTACTAAATTTTCTACGCAAATTCCTACGCTGCACATTTACTACCGGGTATAGTTTGTCGACTGGAACTTAGATTTTATCGGTTCCAGACCTGGACCAGGTCCAAAAATCATTCGGTATCAAGTTCAGTTCCTGGAACTGTTCCTGAAAATAAATTAAATCGGGAGCAATTTCTGGATCAGTATGGGTTAATGATCGGTCCCTGTACCGGTATCTGTTTACTATCAGTTCCAGGTCCTTTGTGAATTTACTTTCAGTTCCAAGACCGATATGGATTCATGAGTAGTTCCAGGACCGGTATGTGTTCAGTATCAGTTCCAGGTTATTTATCGGTTTACTTTCAGTTCTATAATCGATGTGGGTTCATGATAGGTTCCAGGACCGGTGTGCGTTAATGATCGGTTCCAGGACCGGTATGGGCTCATGCTAGGTTCGAGGATCGGTATGGGTTCATGAGCGGTCCCAGGAACGGCATATCCTGATATCATGACCGGTTTCAGGACAGGCATGGGTACATGATAGGTTCCAGTACCGGTATGAGTTTATGATAGGTTCGAAGACCAGTATGGGTTTCATGATTGGTTCCAGGAACGGTATGAGTTGATGATAGGTTCCAGGACCAGTATGGAGTGATAGGGTATAGGACTGGTATGGGTTTAGTATCAGTTCCAGTACCGGCATGGGTTTAAGATAGGTTCCAGTATCGGTATTCTCTCTTATAATCGTTTGCACACTTGTTCGCTTTTGTCGTTAAGGGGCCGATTCCGCGGGAACAGATTCTTGCGATATATTAGTTAAATTAAGGTCGATGACATCATTAGGAGTATTAATTAAAGCGTTGGTGATAATATTGTCGTCAGTAGTTGAGATTGTGTATGCCTCCTCGAATCTACACGCAAATATATCACAAATATCTGAAGCAGTTGAACCAGCTCGGTCATTGTGGTAAATCGATTTAGGTGTCACATTTGTACATTTGAACAGAATTAAACTGGCTAATTCTAAACTGGCTATTAAAATTAGTGATGAGCTCATCAAGCCGAGTAAAATTGGTTTTATAAAAATTCATCCTAGGTCTACTTGCTTGAGTCAGTGTAGGATTAGGCATTGTGCTTGGAATTCGAACCGTTAAATCGATGGCTGGATGGTACAGGTCAGGAGAGACTAGTGGTGTTGGGCAGGGGTGCAAATCGATGCAGTAAGTTGCGGCAATAAAATTTGCGAATACTAAGTCGAGCTGCCGGTTAAGCGAGTTTTTGATACAGCTTATTTGATAAAGATCGCTAGCGTTAATTTCATCCAAAAACCGGGATCTGACGGGAAGATGATGAATTTGCCACATAGTGCGCGAACGATGATGAGTGACCAAATGTTTGTTGTGATAGTGACCACGATACTGCCGAAAAATTAAAATCTCCAAACAAAAATATTAGATCATTAGTTTTTGCATGGTTTACTATTGCACTTACACTTTCAATCACAGATGTAAGAGTATCTGTGTCGTTAGCTCGATTAGGAGGAATGTAAACAGTCCCGATGAATATCGTGCAAGATGATAGGCGAACGGTAACCCACACTTGCTCAAGTGAGTTACGTGGTAGAGTGAGTTCACGGGTGTTCAATAAGGATGAGCATGCGATCAGTGCGCCACCACCACGAGTATGCATACTATTAGACAAGCTACGATATGGGTATGGGTTCATGATCAGTTCCTGGATCTGTAAGACCAGTATCATTTCCTGAACCGGTTTGGGCTCAGTATTGGTTCCTGGACAGGCATAGGTTCAGTAACCAGGTGACGGATAGGTATTAGGTCATGTGCAGTTCTTTCAGTGTACTCTTTACAGTAAAGGGGATCTTTTAAATTTAGTTGCGTAGCCCTGTAACCAGACCAAATTAACTATTATGATACAAAAATCAGATCGTTAGCAATTCTTTTTATTTCGGTTTGGGATAACAGTTTCGTTGCAATAGTTAAAACTTTGATGTAAAATGATTATTTTCAATTGGCCATAAACTTCTAATATTTCTATATCTATAGCATAGTTTTGTACCAGCTAACAAGATTAGGTAAGCAAATATCATGACAAAAACCAATTCAGAATAGTAAATTTTATGCTGATATTGGTGTTATACCAATATTTGTTAGCTGTTATTGGGGCCCTTTCCGTTTGAAGCTCGTAGGCTGAAATTTCAGCCTGTCAGCTGTTTGCATTGTATAGCAGTTTTCGAGCAGCTATCTAAGTGAGTATAATATACAGGTGGGCTTATCCCAAGGTGCATGAATTAAGAAGACTGATTTTTATCGCTTCTGTTGCTTAATGAAGATTTTAAGAGTGTTTTGGTTATTCGTCATGCCTTCAGAAAGCTTGTTTGAACAAAAGTTTTCACCCATCCTGTCAAAAAGTGATTTTCAAATTTGGTTATAAAACATGCTATGATACCACCTGGACTACATACACTTTGGTTCCAGATTCGATCTCCTGATTTCTTTAATGCACCTTGGGATAAATGTAAACAAACCCGTGTTTTCGAGCAGGTACTCGAATCTAATTCTAGCTTTTAGGCTAAAATTTTCTAGACTGAAAATCGCAGGCTAGTTTTTTGTGTGGTTTTGTATGGATTGTTTACATGATTTCAGCCTCCAACTGTCAAACTCCATACAAAAAACTAACTAGAATCGTGAAGGCCCCCATTGATTGTGAACAGCATTTACGTACGTTAGAAACAGTGAATTCTTACTTTTGATTCTGTCCAAGGTTCATAAATTACTACAGGTCGGTTCGTTAAGTCTAGTCCAGCCTGAGATAAATCTTCATTTGACAGTCGGGAAGTGCAAGGTGTCATACAAGTCCTTCGTAGCCGTTACTCCCTTCCTGACAATCTCCATTGAAATCCTCATCCTCATTATGAAGACCCAAAAACAGAGTCGTAAGCCCACCTCTAGTTTATCTCATCATATTGGTCTTGGTATGCTGCCTCATGGAAAGCTCGAAATCGTTTGTAACATTCTATCGAAAGTAACACGTATTTGTTCTGACAGCTGATATAACCTGATTTCTAAACGTTTTGCAGAAGTGTAATGTTCTAAGCTGCAAAAAGTGTAAGAGATTGCGATATTGAATTGCTGTGGGTTGCATGATTTTGTTATTTTTTTCCAAATTTTGGCTTTTTTCATCACCTAGTATCTACATTGATTGCTTAAAATTAAAAAAAAGTAATGTTCCAAAATCACATACAGATGGGTAAGATACTTCCGGACATTTACGGTTTCACCTGAGTATTTGAAGCTAAAAAGTGAATTGTTTCTTTAAAAAAATGTTCATAAAATATTTGTTGCTTACAACTTTATTCATCGGAAAGGGTATAACACAGCGGTTTTCAACCGGTGGGGAATTTAGACTAAAAAGGGAATTTAGGGAATAATTGATTAAAATTTGACTAAATAAATAAATTGTGGTTCAAGCGGCCGCGGGCCACACCGAAGGTTTGACATCTCTGGTATAAAGCTTCCGCAATGGAGCTTTTTTTCGGAGGCTTGCATCGGAAAGCTGTAATGCTTTTTGCGATGTTTTGTTCGCGGCAAAGTCATCGCGCTAAGCTTTCACTAAGTTCCACGTGGGAAAGCGTTCGTGGAATGCTTTTAAGGATATTCGCTTTTTTCTTTTTTTGTTTTTTTTTTGGAAAATCGTGTCCTGTGCTAGGATATATATGTTAAGCAAACAAAAACTAATACTTTGAAACGAGCCAGCCTGGGACCTGTTTGCAGGAATTTAAGGTTCAGGTGAGGGGTGTATTCTTATTGGAGAAGGCGTTTTATCATTAAGTAGCTACAAAAATAAAACAAAAATGTTTATTACATTGTTTTTGTTTTACACTCCAAATAGTTACACACTTTAAGTTTCGATCCTTTAAATCAGCCTTTAAACACGAAAGGCAAACTAGCGGCCAGTAAAAATCAGTAGAAACATGGTAATTTATGATCCTCTCCGATTATTTTTCCAATTAACTTTGAGCTCAGAAAATATGTGATAATCCCTAAAATTTCACTCACTCTTGCCACTTTTCGGCTAATTTAAAGCGTCTGCTCTAGCGTGGCGCGAAACCAAGCACTAGCGTAGCCAATCATTGCTCCAATGCCGTAGTGGTGTAGTCTGCCAGCAGCGACAGGAGCAAACGAGGGCCGCAACGGCGAAACGATCAACCGTGTGCATGTCGCGCCGTGGAATAGTGCAACCCATCGGCTGCTGGTTGGTCGGGGCGAATCAATTCGAGGCCCCCCAAATTGGCCCAGTTTTGTGAAGTCGGGGGTGGGGGTGCATTATTTGCCTAATGCACTGCCCTACTAATGACAGGCGGATGTCAAATCTAACCACCGGCGGGTATAAATTTGTGGTCACCGGGCGCGCACCGTGCACAGCCAAAAGCAATCGGCGCTTGTTTTGGACGGTTTGGACAGGACGTATTGAAAATGGAGTTTTTTTGTTGTTGTTTTTCACTGTGGACTGCATTTTTGGACTGCGGCCAGATAGTTGAAAAAGAGGCATTGGAATTGATGTTCTCTCGTTTTAATGGAGTTTTTTTTTGTATTTGGTTGTTCTTCTAGAGAAACATCTGTAGAACCAGCTCCACCATAAACACACTGGCTTGGGATCGCATCGAGCGGACAGCAAAAGGAGCAACGGGCTACGAGTGGAGGCCCCGTAATCCAAACACCGTCTTTAGCGCCGGGGCAAAAGGGTTCAACTGCTCCCGCCATTAGCCTCGGACACAAGCTCAGTTCATTATAAAGTTTCGGCACGGATATTCGGGACGGGGGCGGTGCTATTCACCGGACACGTGCCTATGTACACCGGGACACCTCCGGGGTTTGTTCTGTAGCAGGGTGACCCGCCCGGCGGCACAAGTTTTTCTACCGGGCCCCAGTCCAGAGCAACAGCAGCAGGGGCCTGTCCACCCAGGGCTTATTTATTATTCTCCGTCCCAGCAGCTTCCGGGAGCATCGGGGCTATGGTCAGGGGTCGGCAAACGGGACGTTCGATTGGACTTGCAGGAAGTGCCGCAGGACGTAATGGTAAGTAAATGAAAAGCAAAAAAAAATGCTTTTTTCAGGGGTCTTCCATAAACTACGCAACAATAAAAAATATACTTTTTTTTACTTCTCTCTCGATTATTTTATGCAATATAAATCTTTATGAAATTATTTGACGTCCTGTCGTGTTCTCAAGCGCCGTTTGGTATTTTTTTTTTCAAGTTATTAATTTTACAGTTATCTTCAACATGGTGGGAAACATTTGTTGCGACAGTTCGGTTTGGCGAACATTATTTGTATGTTTCTTTAAGCTTATGTCGAAATAGAAGGCTCGGACTTCATAGCTGTTGTGGGGCTGTTTAATGAAAGCGTGTTTTCTAATGCATGCCATCGATACAAGGCGGCTCTTGTCAATGTGTCAAAGACCGACGGCATCAATCGTCTCGTGGCTGATGCACAAGTTGGATTAGTTAAATGGGGAAGGGACTTTGAATGACGTGATTGTTGTTTATACATATTCACATGTCCATAAACAAAACTAGTCATGTGGTTTATTTCAATGATGACGCCTTGCTTGAAAATAAAACGCAAGGAAAAATAATCCCCTGCAATGCATCATAAGGAAGCTGCTTGGGCGCTACTAAGAAGGCTCGCCTAGAACTTTGATGCTGTTTAACTACTGCAAAAGGCGATTCCAAGCAGCGATTCTTTCTTCTTCTTCTTTGGCACAACAACCGCTGTCGGTCAAGGCCTGCCTGTAACCACTAGTGAAGGGAGCTTGGCTTTCAGTGACTTTTTTATTGTTACCATAGCGGAATAGTCAGTCCTACGTAAGGGGGCACGGTCTAGTCGGGGCTTGAACCCATGACGGGCATGTTGTTAAGTCGTACGAGTTGACGACTGTACCACTAGACCGGCTAGCGATTCTTTAGCGTGTCAAAATTGGCTGCTTGACTAACTTTGAATGACTAAATTTGTTTTCTCCAAAGTTTTTCTTCTTCTTCTTCTTCTTCTTCTTCTTCTTCTTCTTCTTCTTCTTCTTCTTCTTCTTCTTCTTGGTGTAACTACCCACATAACCAGCTCGAACTCTATAGCTGATTTGAGGCTGTTTAACAAAAATCGTTCCGATGTCGTACTTTGTGGCTGATTAAGAGATACGAAGTACTTTGCGGAACTATGGCGCTTTTTAACTAGCACTCGGTACTCTTTGGAACCTTGCGGCTGATTAGCCTGATGTGTATGGTTCATGATGGAACTTGAAGGCTTGTTAAGATAATGTGTCGAACTTTGAGGAACTTTATAGCTTTTTAATGCATGACATCGGTGCGAGGTGGCTCTTGTCAAAGTGTCAAAGACTGGTGCCGTCAATCGTCTCATGCCATCATCATCTCTGCTGCACAAGTTAGATAAGTTAATTGAAGAAGAGATTTTGAGTGAAGTGATTGTGATTTTACAGTAAATTGTGCTTTATCTCGTGTAATTTATGAATATTAAGGATTTAAAAATATACACATGTACACAAACAAAACAAATCCTGTTGTTTATTTCATCGATGACGCTTGCTTGAAAATAAAACACAAAGAAAAATAATCCCCGGCACCCTGGCATAAGGAAGCTGCTTAGGCGCTATTTAGGAGGACCACCACGAACTTTGATGCTGTTTATCTACTGCAAAAGGCGAATTCAAGCAGCGATCTTTAGCATGCCAAAATTGGCTGCTTGAGCAATTTTGGCTATTTGAGTAGTCTGGTCCCGAGCACCCCGAATAATCGACGCGATGGTTCTGAAAAGTTTTATAAATCATGTAAAATGAATTTTGGTGATATTTTTTTTTCTCTTTTTGATAAAACTTTTATCGTCGTTTTTATAGAATTTTTTGATTTATTTAACGAATAAATGAAAACAAAAAAAAATCAATTATATTTATAAAAAAAACAGATGAAAGTTTTATCAAAAAAAAGGAAATAATTAGAAAAAATCTAATGTCAACAAATTTCATGTTTCATAATTTATGTACAGAGATTTTTTTTAAATACCGATTTGGAGTGGTTGGAACATATTCTAGTGAAATGCAGTAAGATTTTCAACTCCCCGCGTCATTCGCTTACGATGTAACGAATTGTTACGCTGGAAGGTAGCCGCTCTTCAAACACCGTAACCTAACTTATGGATAGCCCCTTACTCGGCTGATGGTTTTGAGTCGTGTGTGGCATCAACTTTTGCTCGCAACACGCTATTGTTTATGGCAAAACGATGATGTGAAGGGATTTTTTCCTCCTTTTAGCATATATATTTTTGATGAATTGTCCCTCGATTTGTTGAAAATTCGAAAAAAATACCTTGTACGAGCTAAAATTTTGCAAAAAACCTCTATTAATGTTTCGTTGGTCTTGAGCTCAAAGTTCCTCGGAGTAGCTAATTTGTTGCAAATTGCCGCCGGTACCTTGCCGACCACTGCTGCCGGGTGTATGGGCCCCCCTCCCTGGCTGATTGTGACAGTCGGGGGGAGTAGGCGTCGAATTTAGTAGACACGACATATCCTTATCTGCTTATCATGCCAGCGCACCCACAACAACGCCACCGCAGCAGTGGCCAACGGCCAACGTTTTTTTTTCTTCTTCTCTCTACCAGCTCGCCCTCGCCGTGAGTACGGTACCGCCTATAGGCTATACGGTTATTGAATTCATTTCCCGAACAAAGCCAACATACACACACACACACAGAAACACATACACACACACAATTGGTCCTGTCGCCCGTTGTTGAGTCGCTTAAAATTGAATTTAAAGTCGGAATGAATTTAAATCAATTTGACATCAAGGGTAAATAAACGACGACGGGGGGTAAAAATGGCAGCACGCGGGCCATGCCAGCAATGCTGTTGTGCGTACGTGTGTTTGTGTGCTGCTTTCTGTCTCTCTCTAGCTCTCTCTCTGTGTGCGGTGTAGCATATGGGATTTTTGGAAGGGAGAAGCACACAAGGATTTTGAAGGATTTGACGACGTGCGCCACCACGGCGAGCGCGGAAGGTGAATGAGTGGGTAGGTTGCCTCGGAGTCGCACGCACGCGTGTGTGTGTGTGTGTGTGTGGCCGCTTCCGTTTTCATCAAGATCACTCCATGCATATGAATCTAATTTTAGTGTAGTAGCACCCCACTGTTACCACCCCTTTAAAATCTGACTGAATCTGCACTCCCCCCCTGTGCGTGTGTGTGTGTATGTGTGGGTGATTGCTGCCGGCCGTTCCGTTTTGGAAAGGCAAAATCCCGAACACCGGGGACACCAGCCCAGTGCGCCAGTCCGAAACCGGCCACTGTCGTTAAATAGCTCTACCGGGAAATTGGTCAGAGCTGAGGGCGGATGAGCGAATCGGGCAGGGTGCTGGGGTCTGCTTCCAGTGAGAGGGGAGGAGAGAGCCTTTGCCGAGCAACAAATGCGATTTACAATCGGTAAAACGCTCCAGGCTCAAGGCACACACACATGAATACATTTCCTATTCATCATGCAAAATGGTCATGAGGTTGTCAAACAAATTGGAGCCTTCACGTCAAGGTTGATGTGCGAATCCTTCCGCCAGGGAACGGTCCGGCAAGCGGGCAAGGGCGTGAGAGGGGAGTCGATGGAAGAAGTGCACCCCCTTCATATCCATACCAGAAGTTGTGACACAAAGTATCGAAAGCAACAGAGGCACACGGTGAGCAGTAAGATGCAATCTTCGGCCTGTGGTTCGGTAGATAGCAGCAGCACTCGCTCTCCAGCAGTCCGGTAGCTTTTTGGTCCGGTTAGGACGCACCGAGCGTGAACCGTAAAACGACCAACATCCAACTACTGGTAGCTTGCATAGGTTTTTGTTAGCTGATGTATATGTATATACACGGTCACACAGCAGGATTTAACCGCGCTGGCTCGGTTCGGTTGGTTTTTGGATTGTTTTCATCGATAATTTGCTAGATTGTAGAGATCCATAGCTCCCAATGTTTAATGCAGAATTTTAAGGGAAATGGGTTAGTTGGAAAAAACATACAAATGATCTTTACGTAGAATCGCTAAAGGGTTAAACAGAGATAAAATGTAATGCATAACTTTCACTTATCGGACATTTAACTGCAAAAATTCGCTTTCAAATTGTATTATTCTATGATCTTTCAACATGACTTGATAGTATTCCAAGGTATGATAGCATCTGAAGAACGCGAGATGACTATTTTAATATAAAGAGTATATGCCAAGCACAAAGTGACGAAACTCAATGCACCCGGAGCCGTCGGAATCGCGACCGAACTGGTCAGGAAAACGAGATTCATCAAATTGTTGCTGAGGTGTGGGATAGTGACCCGATGCATTGTGATTTCAATCGGGCCGTCATCTACCCCATATTCAGGATCACGCCGAAAAGATAGTCGGAAACTATCAAAGAGGATTCCAAATCGGCAAATCAACCACTGACCAAATTATCACCAGGAGGCAGATCTTGAAGTAAATGGCAGGATTCAGACATAAGGAGTTCCATCTTTCATTGACCTCAAACCCGAATATGATAGCCTAGCCAGGCTAGGCTTCAAAGTAGAACTGTGTAACGCATTAAGCTCTTTTGAAATCCCGGTCAAAGGCTAGTTAGAATGGCTGAAACCAATATCACTTGTCAGATGATGGAAAACTCTCAGGGCTTTTTGCTACTACCAAAGGTCTACTCCATGAGGACGGGTCTGCTTGTGTCCTATTCAACTTGGCACTAGAGCGAACCATCCGGGACGCGAAGGTTGAGACTTTGGGAACCATCTTCGATAAGTCTTTGATGCCAGATCCTGGTATACGCTGATAATATAGACATCAATAGTTTATAGTCACTCTGCTATGTAGATGAATCCTTCCGAGGGATCGAGTAGACGTCAGAGAACTTCAGATTACGAATAAACTGGACAAAGACTAAACCGATACCAGTACTACGTAGAGGTGACGAACGGATAGCACTGTATTCAACCAAGATTTCTCCTATTTCGGGTCAAAGGCCAGCACCGACAACAATGCTGGCTGCTAATCGGTCATTCTACAGCCTGAGAAAGCAATTCAACTCAAAGAACCTGTCACAATGGACAAAGCAGGCTCGTTTTAGGGCCTCCGCAAAGACAGAAGAGGCCCAAGTTGAGATGGAAAGATGCCGTGGAGAAGTTTGACATTAAGGCTGGAATGGACGAATATAGGTAGACTTAGGTGCTAGAATGTGACATTTTTCTAGGACATTTTGGACATATTTAGCTTTGAAGTGGTATAAACATTTCAGCAATAAAGGAACTTTTTTTGCACTTCAGAATTCCTGGAACAAATTCTACTGACAACCGGTAACCCGTTTGCTAAGGATATTGGCAGCTTGATTGCATCCTCAAAGTATTCTCTCCAGCAAAACAGAAGTAAAGAAATAGATAAATAAATCAGAAAAAAATCCAGTTAGAATTACAAATATCCTATTTGTGTGAATTGCCTTTTTCATACAAAGATGTCGCTACTTAAGTGGTAATAATTAAGGCGCTAATTAGAAAAATTCTTGCTTGTTTCATTGCTACTCTCCGGGCTGACGGATCCCTCTCCTTTGCCAGTGCTTAACGAAAGACTCCATTCCCTATTATATTACATTCCCTTACTCTCTGCGACCATTTCACCTTAGTACAGACACATCAAGTTCCATTTACGTACCATAAAGGTGTAGTGAACAAGCCATAAAACAAGTCCGGTCTTGCCCGGGTCCGATTGTGCGCCAGTGTTGTTCTCACCTTTCCGTCTCGAGCGCACGTGCACGCAGCATCTTCCTGCAAACTTTTGCGAACAGGCGAACAGGCAGCATGCATGCATGGACACAGGGAGAATGTGCCCTGCCCCAGCTGCCCGAAAACTAGCCCAAATGTCCGCCCATTGCTCTGCGGTGCACCGAATGTCCACTGTTCACAGTGCGCCGTTTCCCAGCTCAGCAGATACCGGGGAAGGGAGGGGATGAGAATGCTACTGCTGCAAAATACATATTTGATGAGAGCTAAAAAGGTTTTGGAGTTATTTTACCGCCGCACTGCCGGGCAGTTGCCGCGTTCCGCTGACTTGCGTTCGGCTGGGAGTGTGGTTTGCTCCGGTAGCAGCAAATCAGGGGAAGCAGGCTACAAGATACTGGTTATTCGGAAGTTCAACTCTCACCACACGCACACACACACACGTACACACATTGTTGCCCACCGATGTCCCTCAATGCAGTGCTATTGCCTTCCCTTCTCGCTTCGCCAAAAATTAGCATTAACCCGCTGTAAAGCGGGGGGTTTTTGAATTTGCTCCTCCTCTCCAGCAGCCCAAAACATCAAATCCAAAACCAAGGGGGCCGCACGAAGCGGTGCCAAATAATTTATCGATATCGAGCAGCGGTGGCGGGGCGGCCTTGCTATTTACATGCAAGATTGAAGCTACCTAATTCCGGCTACAAAATGGCTTCGCTTGCGCGCCGCCGCTTTCCGCCCAGGACCGAAGACCCCGTTGATCAATCGCAGGCAATCAGTACACAAAACGTCGCTCGATTTTTGTGCTGAAGGTGGGAAATGCCCCATACAAACTGTCACATATGTCTGTCTGTGTGTGTGTGTATCGGCACGTTCAATCTTCCGCCCAAACGTTCCGTGGCCCAGGGTCCGGCACGGTCGGCGCAGAATTCGCAAACCACACCGAGCGAAGGCGGGGGCCCGGGAACCCATTTCATGGTTCGCCGCGTCCCTGCGCGAACCACTGCAACACCGAGCCCACTGTCCGCAATCGGGGTGGTGTCGCCCGACCGACTTTCTGTCCACCTCGTTTTCCCTTATCCTCCTTCTGCTGCCAGGCTGAAAGAAAAATTGCGCACAGAACGAGCGTCGCGAGTGAGCGAAGGATAGAAAAAAGGGGTGGCTTTGCGGGATGGCGAGCCCCCGGTGAAAAATCTACCGGCCCAATTTATGGAGCCTGTCGAATTAGGGGCAATTTTTTGCCAGCGTTCCCCCTCTTGCCAGGACCATGCATGAAATTGAGGCCCACAAATCTTGCCGCGCGCACCGCGTGTGTGTGATGTTGCTTTCAAGGGTGGAAGCAAAAAAGAAAAGAGAAGAAAAGTAAAACAGCAAGGACATCACACATGCTGGGAATTCCTGCGGGACCAGTTTCAACCGGGCACCTCGGCCCGAAAAGCAAAGGGTTTTTTGTTTGTCGGCGCTTGTTTGGTTTAGGCTGTGGGCTGCGCTTATCTGGGACCTGCCGTTGTCCCGGCGGCTCCCAGATGGAATATTGAATCGCTACAATCTCGGCAGTCGGCAGTTTGCCGAATGTCCTAAGATCAACATTGCGAGATAAACAGGGGGTCCCCGGAACGGAAATGTCTTGCCACCGCTAAATCCGCGTGTCGTTTGCCGGTGATGCGAAACAAACAGAAATCAATGAATCGATGATAAAATAGATAGGCTCGTTTGTTCGGGCGTTATTTTTTTTGTTACTTTGGCGTTTTTTTATTGTGCCCCTTGCGAAAGGGGTACGCTGAGGAAGTTCCGCAACCGTAACGAAAAAAACCCATACATAGACCATGGCGAAATGGCCGAATTACTGACGAAAGGATGTAAAAAATAGAGCACAACGGGACCACCAAAAATCACGCACTCTTTTTCCGCCAAACATTCTGCAGCATTTTCGCGGCACTTCTTTCTTTTTTTTTTTTCTAGGGCCTTTCCGCCGTGGCGAACGTGGCGCATTTTGCGCCGTTGGGCGCGGCTAATCGATCGAAACTTTGGAACGAATTTTATTGCCTTTGAAAAGGCCAAACTGCCAGCCATGAAGTTCCCGTTTTAGCCAGGAATTAGCCGTAAATCCCGAACGCTGTGCTGGTGTGCTCGCGGGTAAGACGCCGATCGATTTGGCTTTGCGCGGGTACACGTGGACCACCGTTGCGCTGGAAGATGGCAGCGTACGGGCTGCCTTTGAGCGGCCCCGGCAGGTTTGGGGAAACGCTGAAAGCTTGGTGAATTCTCCGCCAGCACACACACACACACACACATACACAAGGCACATAACATTGGCGAACTCCTACGCGAACAGAGAGTGGCATGGCGTGGAATATTTAACATTTTCGGTCACCTGATTAATGGCTGCCACTGGTATGATTAATATGCGCTTACGAAGGACCAAAACAAGACAGCGTGCCAACGCACGCTGAAAGGTGTGAGTGTCGTTCCTGCGCCGGGTTTTGCCTGCTGAACCCAAGCTGAACGGGTTGACACACTGGAAGCCTTACACACACACACACACACACACACACACACACACACACACACACACACACACACACACGCAGACACACTGTCAACTAAACCCGGAATGGCGTCCTGCTGCTGCTGCTGCTGCTGCTGTGACGATTAATTGTCTCAATTTTACGGCAACTTCAACGGCACATTGTGCTGCTGCCGATGGTGCCCGCCCTTGCTAACGATGTGTGCCGATTGTTGATTGGATTCTCTGGAATGGGTGGTTGTTGTTTTTTGTTGCTGTTGTGCGTGGTGTGGGGGATAGGAACCCCGCGATGGAGGAGATGACATCTTACGAAGGTCTGCAAACGGCGTTTCGCGATGTTTCTGGCGAAAGGTTTCTGGTGGCAGGTTTTACCCCACCCTCATGGCCGTGCTCGAAGGTGTGGCGCAGAATAATTTGGCAAATTGATTAAGATTAACGAACGCCCGCCTCGAGACGGCGGCACTCGTCTTTTGTTGCGTTTCGCCACCGTGACGGGGGCCGCAAAGAATCTTTCGCGCGGCGTTAAAATAGGGTGTGGAACGTTATTTGATTTTTCCTCTGCTTTCCCAGCGTTTTTTGGCAGGCAGAGCGACACGGGCGATGCTGTGCGGGGCAATACTTGCCTAACTTTCATAACAACCGAGCATAATTTGGCAGGTAATTGAAGCGAACGCCCCAGCATCGTTGCATAGAGCTGTGCACATGTGTATATGTATACATATATATATATACACACACCCGACTGGAGACGAGTGGCACTTTGCAGCAGCTCTTAAACAGCTTCGAAGTGGGGTTTGGAAAAAGAGTTCTTTGCATAGCTGTTTGCAGTTTACGGTTTGCAGGTTTACTGCAATGTTTACCTCTTGTTTGTTTGTGTGAGTCGCTCACCGTTGCTTGGAGCAGCGCTTATGCAGCTTGAAGGCGCCGTTAGGGTCGACTCATTAGTGGCGTGGCGTAGTTAAGCATGATCCTTGCAGCATTACGTGTACCATCGAGGTGTACGTTTAGTGCTACGGAAGACGCAAACGACTCTGCTTTTCGAACCAAAAATGCTCCCATGATGAGTAGTAAAAATCGCAATTTTATTCGTTAAAGGGACATAGAACGCTTCAAACTCATTGAAACTGTAAAATAAAGCTGATTTTATTGGACTCCTTTCAACTAACATTTGTGTATCATTTGAAAGTATTACAATCACAATCTTTAACACATTCTTCTTCTTCTTCTTCTTCTTCTTCTTCTTCTTCTCCTTCTTCTTCTTCTTCTTCTTCTTCTTCTTCTTCTTCTTCTTCTTCTTCTTCTTCTTTTTCTTCTTCTTCCTATTCTTTTTATTTTTCTTCTTTTCTTTTTCCTATTCTTTTTATTTTTATTCTTCCTTTCTTTTTCCCTTTCTTCTTCCTTTTCCTTTTCTTCTTCTTCTTCTTCTTCTTCTTCTTATTCTTCTTCTTCTTATTCTTCTTCTTCTTCTTCTTCTTCTTCTTCTTCTTCTTCTTCTTCTTCTTCTTCTTCTTCTTCTTCTTCTTCTTCTTCTTCTTCTTCTTCTTCTTCTTCTTCTTCATTTTCTTCATTTTCTTCTTCTTCTTTTTCTACTTCTTCTTCTTCTTTTTCTTCATTTTCTTCCTCTTCTTTTTCTACTTCTTCTTCCTCCTCTTCTTCTTCTTCAATAGCTGTAACAAGTGCTACTGGATATCGCCTGGTCCGCTTAAACAGCTTTAAAGCTATATTGAATCCCGGACAATTAACTGAGCCAAACAGAAACGTGTCAAACAAACCACTCGCCCACTCAAGTTTCGTTTAATATTTTTTTCGTTGACTCGAAACATTGTCGCCAAATTGCTTTGTTGATGCTTGAATTTTTGAAAATAAACACCACACCTTATGTTAGCTGCATTACAAAAAGGTGTGACTAATGATAATAATTCCTTTCTCGGTGTAATTATTTGCCAACTATTACAATTAAAATCAATGTTTTTATTAGTTAAACCGTAAAACAAAACGCTATCCGTGACGCTTTTTGACAAATTAGGCTATGCAAATGTTTGATATTACGAATAACAAATCAAGTTGAGTCTTTCATAGTATCATTATATAACATTCATCATTTATGAAACTGTGTTAGAGAAAACACTCGAGCCACATAATTGGCTTTAATACCCACGTTTAATCGATTTCTAATCCTCGTAATTAGCCTCACAGTTCAAGTGGTACTTTCGAGAACCTTTTTAAACTATCCAGCATGTGCTCAAACAGCCTGATAAGATGCGAAACCCTGCAACTGATAATATATCACCGGTTACAACAAAAAAAAAAAAAAAAAAAAAAAAAACGATACAAAACCAACAATCAAAACAAAGCGTACAGATTCGCTAAACCAATGTGAAACAATTAGCGTCGATAAAAAAAACCCCCGGCATAGCAGGAAATGAACGCAGGAAGTGTAAAAGTGCGTAAAAAAACACAACAAAATGCCGCGCACATTCCTGAGGCCCGCCCGCAGAAACAATAGAAACAATTAAACTCCAGCGCATAGTTCGCGTGGTGGAAAAATAGTTACAGTATCATTAAAAAAAAATTGAACCTATAAATATAACACCCAGCCCAGGGTGGGGAGGAAGAGAGAGAGATAGAGAGAGATGGGAAAGGTGTTGGGTTTCTGGCATGACCAACCTCACCCATCGATATTTGTGGTTGTGAAATCGTTTTTGTTTTATCAACGCGACCAGCATTGAAGACCGCACTGATGGTTTTCATTTTTGATTTAAATCCCCCCACCCCTTCCACCTCCCTCCTGCACATCAAAACCAGGAATGTAACCAGAAATGAAAAACAAACGGATCGGGCAGGAAAGCTTTGGACGAGCGATAGAGAGTGGGAGAGAGTGATGGGCTGCCAGGGTGAAAACAACAAACACAATTGCATGAAAAATTGGATTCCGAACGTGGATGGAAGATGGCGCGAACAGCCATGCCGAAGTGGGGGAACCTGTGAAGCTGTCCATCGAAGCGCATCATTGGATCCCGCCTTTTTTCCCCGCACTCCCCGGTTTCGGGCGAGCGGAACAAAAACAAAACCCCGAAGTCCCGGATCGAAGCATCGCAATGGGACAGTTATTTATTTTCCACGCGAATCGGTTACCTCCAACCCCCAGCGGGAGGGGGTTTTCAATTCGATTGGAATTGCTGATAGCTAGCAGATACCGGTACGTGCCCGGGATATGTCAACCAGATCGATCCACCCACATCCATTTGGTCATTGATTTTACGTGCCCGGCAGCGTTACGGCATCTCGTGATTATCCCCGGCTCCAAGAAGTCCAAAGTCCCGGGAAGTTGTCGACAAATCGAGTACTTTGTATGCGGTACGCACGGGTGCGCCCGAGCCTGAGGTGAGGCTGTTCACGACTGCATCCCTCCCCAAAAAGAAAAAAAATCGGAGTGTTTTACTTATCCTGCTTAACATAAAATAAAGAAGACCATAAAAAAGACGGAACAAGGTAAGCGAAGAAAAAAGAAGTAGGAAAACCTACCGATTATTGCTATCACCGGCCGTACCTCTAGTCTAGTTAGTTTTAGTAGTCCCACGAGGGACCGCTTCAGCAGCCAATGAGCAGCCGAGCAGGCACTGGCCACTGACCGTACGACTCTCGCTGCATTATTGAGCAGGGAATAGAGCGCAGAGAATAAAAAGGAACGTAAAACAAACAACAATCTGACAACGCTGTAAAAAAAAACACAACTTGTGACAATCGTCTTGCTCCGTCCATGCTCCGGGCGGCTTCCCCCTGGGCGAACGTCATCTAATCTAATCGGCGTACTGCTCCTGAGCCGTTTGGAGCGGGTCGTCGATTATTGCTCTTAATAAGCCTGTGCGCACGGGATGGATGGGATGGTTAAATAGGTGGAAGGTAAAATAGTTACCATGATTGCCGTTCACATAAACAAGATTTTGGAATTGCCGTGATGCGACGAGGGATGAAGATAGCTAAGCTGTTACCTACCGTGGCGGAGATGTATACATGTAGCTGTAGACTAGATTCGGCAGATCCAGAACGGTGGTTTCGTTTTCCACTGGGGGAAGATAGAGCATTACAGGCACTTAATATTTCCCATATTTGCTTTATAAATGAAGATGCTCTGAAGAAGATCTCAGCGGTTGAATGGCTAGGGACAATAGAGTTTTGACGAAAAAACAGGTGAAAGAGTTGCGCTCTGGTGTTGCGTTGTTTAATGGATGGATCAGTGTCTGGAAGTCGGGGCGAGGACCTTTTTTCACAAGTGGTTCTTCATTATCAAACTCAAATTATACTTTTCCGAATATCCTATGTGTGTATTGGTTGTACGTCTAAACATCAAGAAGAAGAGCTCATTTGACTAGTGGAGATGTCCCAGAGCTCAATGACAATGCAGACTGAGTGGTCTAGATATCACAGATAACATTCTGGTGTCGCTGGAATAGAATTCGAATCTAGATATTCGCATTCCAAGAACTCCAGACACATCTGGAGCATAATCTTCAGTTATTTACAGATTACTCCAAATGACTACTCTAGATGATTTTAAACAATCTTGCAAGACTTCAGACGAACTCCAAATTAACTTCAGCTGACTCCGGAAGGTTCTATTCAATGTTGGATGATTTAGTGCGATGGTTTATGGTGAATTGCCCATAAATAAAAACTGCTTTCAATGATCCGAAATCTGTACAGTGTTTGCCGTACACCGTGCCGACAATCGTTCGAACACAACAACGTGAAACTTTATCCATTTTTCATTCGTTATTTTTCCTTCCTCGTCCGTATAAATAACAAGTAATGCGTGTTAATTACACATCACTTAACTACACATTCATCACCTTTGCTCAGCTCATAAAGGTCCCCATCATCTGGATGTGAAGGTATGTAATCAAAGCCTACTTCAGCAGTCTTTATTTCAGCCACATTCGAAGCGCAACAGTGCGGGCTATTGCAATATGACCATTTATTACGTCATGATTGCGGGAAAGTTTGCAACAATCACAACAGCGCGTGAGCTAGAAAGTAGGCTCAAAAACAAATGTTTCACGTGTATTGAATGCTTGGCAAAAGGAAACGTTGTATTATATAAATCAAGGTAATTATGTACAAATAACTTTTTTGTCACCCCCGAACATATGAATGTAAAAAGAGTCGATACACATATTTATACGTCTAAATATGCTTAAAACATGTTTCAATTAAATGTCTTAAAAACATTGAAAAATGATTTCATCTAGTAAAATTTTAATAATCTAAACTCTCTAAAACTTTTTGTTATAGCAAAAGGAAACTTCATGCATTTCATACTAAATTACATAATTAACAATTAAAATACACACAGTGAGATAAAGCATGTAGAGCTCAAAATGATAAAATTGAAACAGCGATTCCGTTAGCCCTGTTTCGCCAACCGTCGCCGTGTAATTAAGCCGTCAAATGTAAACATTGCGTTCGTTCGTTCGCTCGGCAAGTTCGTTCAATCGAACACGAACACAAGACACAAGAGTAACGAGATGGCACGCACATGCTGGCAGCAAGGCACTCGGACGGTCTTGCACAGGCCCGCAAATTTAAGGACCGCAAAAGTGAACAATCTAATCCCGCGCAAAACGTACGGCGAAAGGAGCGGTGGTTTCGCAACCGTAGCCCAAAAACAGTGCCGGCGCAACCGAAGGCACGCTGTGGCTGCAGCGCACCACATATATACATATATCACACCGTGCAATCCGTTTCGAACCAAATCAAATCCGTGGCGGAAGAAATTGAGTAATCATGTCATTCTGGCTCACCAACCAACCAACTAAAAAAAGAAAAAAAAAAAGAGCAGGAAGAAAGGACATGATAGAGACCCCTTTATCGCCCGTGTTGTGTTGTCGTTGTCTGTCTGCTTTTTTTTGTTTTGTTTTCGTGTTCCTGCCTTTGCGCTACTCTACCCCGTTGATGGGGTTTGGGTGTCGCCGATTCGCTATGGTCCCAGGCGGATGCGACCTCAGCCGGACTGGGCGCGCTGTTGCACTTCCGTTTCGCACCGTTGTTGTTAACAAGGCGCGACACAGCGGAGTAATAAAACACACGCACCAAATACTGCAACGCTTCAACACGGTTTTTCAGACCCAAGGGGAGGAACAAAAAAAGAATAAAAAAAGGGATAAATGCATTACACACAGAGAGATAGAGACAAAAAAAGAAGAGGAAACAAAACCTCGTCACAGGTCACAAATGCACTCACACACGGAAATGGTTTAAAATTTACATGCCCAAAAGCCGTTGAAGATTCGCGACGGGACGGGCTGTGTCTGTGTGCACAAGTAATTACGCGGCCTCCGCTCGCGCCCTCCTCCCTGTGCCCCTGCTGCCCAATCGGAGATTTATCGACAAATGCATTGACGCGCTTGCAACTTTCCTCCCCGAGCATGACAACACAAAAAAAAGAAGAAGCACCACACACAGAAGTAGACAAAATCAACATACAAAACCCCGTTCGCCGAGTGTATGTAAAAAAGGGCAAGAATTACACACTAAGTTGGTTCCGGTGGTGCGACGCAAATGATGTTTGCCGAAGGTATTATGCGCACGAAATTTTCCCCCAGGGCACAGGGGCAAAACGGAGGAGGAGGTGGGAGGGGGGAAGGCAAAAGCGGGCCCGGGTATTGCATATGCATATTTCGCCGCGGTGTGCCGCACGCAGCCGCCCGAAACAACATTCCCACAAACCGGGCCCGTCATCGGAATCGCGTTTATCAATTGATAACGGCGGCGAAAGGTCGGAGGGAAAGTGAACAATGCCAAGAGAGAGAGAGAAAGAAGCTGAAAATAAAAATAAATAAACCGTTCGACCCGGCACGCTTGCGGGGAAGAAAATTCGCAAAAACCGATCATCCTTCGCGCAAATCCGCACCGCCGTTCATCGGCATGCCCCCGGGGGACCCACCGGGACCATTAAAGCACGGTTGCTGCTGCGGGGAATGGAAAAAAGCGAGAAAAGGGAAAGGAAAGAAAATACAAAAAAAAAGAACTAAATGGGACGATAAACAGCGACGCGAAGCGCCCCTAATGACAGCCAGAAAAGGGTTGTTAACATCTCTATAAATGTTGCATACACGTGCAGGGCCCCGTGTGTTTCAATTTTTGGGTGAATTTTCGTCCTCTACTTCTTCTTCATCTTCCTCTACTTTATGTGCGAGTATGGTTCCTTCAGTTGTTGCTGAATTGTTGCCATCACTCGCAGGAATAATGGTGGTATGGAACACAAACACACACACACACACGGAAGGGGAAACTCAAATCATCATCAGCGCGGCAGGCTCAAAATGAAGGAAAAAAAAAGAAGCTGCCAAAGCTCGCTGCGAAAACCGTGTGACTGGCAAATAAAACACACGAAAAAAGGACCGACGACACAAAAACACCGAAAAGTCGCGCACCAGCCAAAAAACAAATCAAAAAACCCCTAAGCGGGCAGGGCGAGGTGAAAGATGTAGCGCAATAAAATAAAATCGAGAAAGAGAGAGAGAAAGTGCGGATCGTCAAAGGGGTGACAACACAACAACAGAGTGGAAGTGGAAACATCCAACAAGCAGCAATAGAACGAACAAAGTGACACACAAAAAAAAAAAACTGGAAACGAAACGATACAGAAGCAACAGAAAAGAAGATGAGTTAAAAGAAAGAGAAAAAAAACGCAACAACAACCGTATGAATATGACATAACAGGAGAGGACAAAAGTTAAATACGAAACAATCCGTCACACACACACACACACACACACACACACACACGGGCGCCTCGGTTCGACAGGACATGCAAACGAGCGCAGAAGCACAGTATGAACAAACGAGGAACAGGGAAGGGAGTGAGCGAGTGTATATAAAAAAAATCAACAGCATACCCGACGCCAAGGATACCTTTCGGGTGAAGGATTAATTTGCTTACTGAAACGTATACTTTCGCGCTGAAAGGATTATATGTGGAAAACAGGCGACCTCGCCACTTCTGCCGATGTCGTTTTCGATGTCGTTTTCGGTCGATCAAATCGTCCTCATCCTGTGTGTGTGTGTGTGCTCTTGTGTGTAGAAATAGTTGCAGTTTTTTTTGCTGCTTTTCTCCTTTTATCGTACATGTATTTCCCGTGCCCCGCTTGGCAAACGCCTTTCCCTTTTGTTTCGTTTTACGCCTTTGCATGACGCGGGAGACATTAAGCATCTGTTTTTTGTGTGCACGCGCGCGAAAAGCAGCAGCATCCGGGTTCGGTTTGGGTTGGAAAAAAATTACTAAAATCGCGCGAAGAAAATGTGTTCTTAACACGTCGGTAGGAATGGTCGTGTCGTACGCGCTAGCCAGAGTTTAGCTTAGCTTGAAAGTTGTTTTTGAGTTAAAAAAAGGGATAACTAAACTTATATTAGATTTCATTCATCGTGCAGGAAGCTTCCAAAACAAATTCAACCATTGGAAAATGTATACCATTTAAAGTTCTTATTGGCTTTTTGGTGATGCACTAAATCTGTCAGAATAGGCTTTAGGGATGTTTTAAATGTACAATCAGGATTATCTACATTACGAAAGGAACATGTTTTGTTTACTCTTGTTCAAAGGTTAACAAAAATGGTGCCACAAAATATCATCAAAAGGAAAAACGATCTAACAAACATCAAGGATGAGCAACCTTATGAAGGTGCAGGCCACATGACATTCAATCTCGACGTGATATAATGATGAACTTTCATCGTATGATTTACTAGTACATGCGGACGATATACATGAACGCTCACACAAGTGCTTAAGCCCGTTTTGTTGGTCGTTGTGGTACTGACGTTTTCCATGTTCTAGTTTCTATGATTTCTTGTTCTAGGATCATTTAAATATCGTGCAGCCATGCTTCGTAGCATGACCATCTTTAGTTGAAATCTCCATTTGGATAGGGCCTCATCGTATCCATGTCATGGATACCAATAACAAACAACTGGAAACAACTGACTTCAACTGTTGCGCTGACTAATAATCTTAATAATCTTAATAAACACTAATTACTTTTCTGGGTATTTTTGTTTACCGAACGCCTGGAATTAACCTGTTTAACTCAGTAGTACACGTGCTTCTCGGATGAAGATTTAATCATTTTTCCCTATTCATGAGTTTAAAATTATTTCAAAATGTTTGGTTCAAAAATTGTCATTTTGAAACAATTTGAAGCTTCTCTGGTCAAAACTTCATACGAAAGGCTTGTGTGTACTTTTTTCAATCGATGAAGTTCTCCAAACATTAGCTGTTAAAGCAGGCCTAGACCGGCCATGATTACCGAATGAGAAGAGAAAACTCGGATCAAATGCAAGAATTTGATTTGGTAGCTCTCAATTCCTAGTATGACATATTTCTGGGAAATGATGGAAATATGTAGGACAAAGCTAATCGTGAGTGTCCTTGCGCTGGAGAACTCAATCTCTAAACACCGAACGTGGCAAAACTGTCTACCAAAATACCAGAACATTGAACAGCGGTACCACTTCCCAAGGGAGTTGATCCGGCTGTTAGAGGCCACTATGAACTTTGGGGTGCAGTTCAAGGTGCGAGTATCGAACTTGACATCGGAATAGTTCGATCCTCACAAGGGTCTGAGGCACTGGTGACGGATTCTCTAGCCTGGAAGGTGCCATTCGAAGCGCGGAGCTAGACAACGACATCCGTGGCACGATACTCTACCGGTCTCTTCATTTCCTTGGCTTCGCGGATGACATCGACATCATCGACAGCGACACCAGCGACGAAGACGAATTACCTGCTTGCCGGTGACTCAGACCATCTGGGAAGCAGTGTATTAGTTGACGGCGACAATCTTGAAGTAGTAACGGAGTTCTGCTATCTTGGGACAGTCGTTACATCGGACAACAACCTCAGCAGCGAAATCCGGAGACGCATTGTGCAGGGGAATCGTGCATCCTATGAACTTCACCGGCTGCTGAGATCCATAAGACTTCGAGCTAGCACGAAAGATGAGATATATCGCAAATTGATTCGAACGCAGGTCTTCTATGGATAGGAGTCTTAGACCATACAACGATCTGGACGTGTTTGAGCGACGCATCCTCTGGACCTGACAGTGGCGAATGCTGGCAGGATACGATGGCAGGGGCATGTTACTAGGATGCCGGACTGATGCTCCCCCAAGAAGGTGCTCGACACGGATCCCCTGTTCGGCATGAGGCGCCGGGGAGCACGGAATCGATCAGGTGAAGCAAGACTTGTTGGAGATCGGGTGTCTAGTAGAGTTGTGCCTCAAAAACCAGACCTTTACGATTCATTCAATTCTTCCTAAAGAACGAACGACCTACGTTCATCTAATCAACGTTCATCGATTCTTTATAAATCTTAATGTACTGAGTTGGTAATGAAAAAAACGCCCTACCCGTTGAAATAAAGATTGTCCTGGTCTGCCAAATAATTTTGAAGATGTAATAAGGTAATTCTTCTTGCGAAATGCAACTATTTGCCATATTTTCATCAACTGAAATGAACGAATGAATCGCGTTTCACATTCAGTTTATCTAAATGAAAGAGCTAGTACGTCACGTTCTTGGAAATGAACCGAATTGCCCAAGCCTAGTCTCTACATGGATGGGCGGTTGCAGCTAGGGATGGAGCATCCTGGAGAAAGATTGTTGAACAGGCCATGTTACATCGACGTGCTCTATCGTGAGCAGGCCAACAAGAGAGAGAAAGATAGAGATAAAAAAGAGAGAGAGAGAAAGAGAGAGAGAGAGAGAGAGAGAGAGAGAGAGAGGGAGAGAGAGAGATATAGACATGTCGTTGAAACTGACTTACAATATCACTTTTTATCAGTCTGGTTCTAGTTGTTGTTTGTAACCAAATGATCATCCTAAATAATGATCAAAAAGAGGTTAGATGTACTACAAATGAAGGTATCCCAATTCATTAAACTTGTAAGTCTTGCATGAACCTAAACAACCCACATAATAGTTCAATCTATACAGTTTTTTTTTGCATTAAAGTAAGACAGACATGGAGGTGGTCTATAAAGTTCCAATGAAAGTTTCCTTATCCTTTCCCTGTCCCGGCTGGTCAGACATCATTAGTTAACCCATAATTAATCGTGCCTATCAATTAATCAATCAGTGATCAGTGAATTCCGAAAAAAAAGAACTCGCCAGCAGTTGTGCCTGATTGGTTGATTGCAGAGCATAAGCCAGCCCGTTGTCATCGGCAAACTGTGTAATTAGAGTGTTATTAATAGTTAAACACCAGCGCGAAAGCACCGCTTCTTGCCGTTGTTTGTTCATCCAATTTACTATTTTTTCCAACAGCTTTGATTTCTGTGCCTGTGCTCCCGGTGTGTCCCGCGACTTGACGTAGTGCAAGAAAAACCGCAAAACCCTTTTGCCCACTCCCACCGTTATCGACGGTGGAAAAGGAACACGCTGATCGATCGCTGATTACCGGGGGGGTTTTTAGAAATGCGCGCACATTAAACTTCGTGGCACACACACGCACACACATCTAAAACCATGCATTTCGCTCCGGCATTAGGCGGGCATTGGGCGGGCCGGAAGCCACGTTGCGATGTTGCATTCCGCTGCACTGCATTCCTGCCGAACGCAACGTGCGGCCGGCGGTTTTGGCGAGTTTTTTTAGCTATGCTTTGTTTTTATTCTGTTCATCCAGCGCACTACTGTACATTAAAGGACCGGTAGAAGAGGGAAGAGGGACCTTTGTTATTATAGCTTGGGGCGCTGTGCCGCCCACTCAGCTCCAAACTGCCGCATTCCCGACCCACGCTTAGAAAACAAAAAAACCAAAACTGGATGTGGATTTATTCGCTGTCATGTTGCTTTTAGGTTAGCGGGGGCCTTTATATCCTTTAACCTCGCACACACACACACACACACACACCGAACGCCACATTTGATGCACTCTCTATTGGTTGTGGTGCATTTTGGGAAGCGGCTTTGCGCAAACCCCCTGGTGCCCCCCTCTCGCCCAGTGCGTCCGCGCAACGCCCGCAGCATCATGTTCATGGCGCGGGTTGCGATTAGCAAGCAATTAAAAATATAGAAACACCTTCCTCACCCCTGCAAAACTTCGTGCTAGACTGTCGGTACAGTGTGCAAGCGTATGTGCGTGCGTGTGTGTTTTTCCCTCCCAAAAGCAAAAGCTTACGCACCGCCAGCGCTTTGCTGTGGCTGCACGCAAAGCCGCAGGAAAATGGGCTCCCCTTCACTGCTTTGAGCGGGGGCGCTTTTGTGTGCGGAGGGGGCCACGAAACCACCCGGCACCGGCCCTGATGGATGAGGTGGCATCGGCCCGGTCTGGCGAGACTCACCCCTTTCTAGTGCAAAACCCAACAACAACAAAAAAAAAAATGGGCGAAAATAAAAGATGGACAAAAAAGAAAACACGCCATCGCGCGCGTCGACATTTTGCATCGGCCATGGTGGACGCTGGTGGCGATTTTCTACCCCACCCCTCCACCCCCCCCCCCCCATTACGCATTGCAGGTGGGTGAGTGGCACAGTGGGGGGGTGGGGAGGCAGGTGGAAATAAAGGGTTTTGCTGGTCTGCCCGTGACCGAAACCATCAATATCCTGGTGGGAGTGAGCGCTGGATGGAAATTCGCACACGGCTGCAGCGAACCGGGCCGGGCACCGGGGCAGGACAAGGGGTGATTGGGTGTGATAGGAGGCAACCGATCGCTCACTGACAGAGATTGAAGTTCGCTCAAACTGCCGCACTTTTCCTGCAAACTGCAGCCGTGCATGCGTGCGTGCGTGTTTATTTTTCAATTCACCGCAACGCTACGCTCTCCACTCGCTTTGGTGCAGCGGCTTAGGTTTCGGTTCGGGTTTGAGCTCAATTTTAGGCATTTAGGGGTGGGAGGGGTTGTGCTAGGAATGGGAAGCGGGGGCTTTTAGTACCCGCAACCAGTCCAGTGCCCATGGTTTTTTATATATATATATATTTTCGGGTGGCCTCAACAACTCCCAAGCGCAGCAAAGATTGATTGGGCGTATTCCGGGGGCGTATTTTTTGCATTTCATTTTCGGCGATGGATCAGGGTAACGGGCGTCCCGTTTGGCGGGATATTAGCTTCCGGTCTGGGCTAAATTTACGCACCACGCAGATTGCCGGTAGCACAGCATGATTCATCTCACGGTTTTGGTCTGTCACACACACACACACGCACACAGCAAAAACAAAAATCCACATCAACTATAGAGCGGAGCCATTTTTGAAGGCATATTAGATCGCCGGCTGATGCATTATCGAGTGTGTGGGAGCCGTAGAGAGCAAATAATGTTGAATAATTTAGTTGCAGACCGAATGTTTGGGGAACCGTGCGCCAGGACGATATTATATACATGTACATGCATATTAATTTTGGTCCTTCGAACCGGATCTGTTTCGTTCTGCATTCTATTTAATTTGTTATAGGGCGACTTTACTGCTTTTTAAATAGTTATCTCGCCGCTGCTTTCCAACCAGCAAGGCAATTTTTGTTGAGAGTGGCGAGGGGAAGATGACGGCGGAAGGCACTGGATCGAAATGATCAGTACGTTCGAGTTTATGGAACCAGACGGATCTCAAACTAAACTGCCCAAAGAATTATTACAACCTTTTGCATGTGGAGAAATTCCAAAGCATCCGCTGGAGGACTTAACCGCTTGGCGAACAGAAACTTACAAAGACGAGGGTGACCACATCAGGGAACCCATTAGTTACCCGAAACAGGTTGACGTAGCATCTCCAAACAAAGAAGATGATAAATTAGTTTTCCTCAGTTTTTTTTTTACTTTTCAGATATGTAGAAACCCTGTAATGTTGGTCCTTTAATCCTATTTGTTGTGGAACAAGTTGAGAAAAGTGAGTAAGAGGAAAAAGATATACTTTAAGCAATATGATGCTTTACGCTTTGGTTGTGCACATTGAAAGATTGGTAAAAATAGTTATTTTTGGTCCTTCGACCCGGATTTTTTCTCTCAAAATGTTCAACATTGTTCACATTGCGTTGGAAATTCGAAAAGAAACACTAAAGACATGAAAGAATAATCCAAACACTTTGAAGCAGCATGTATCACCAATACAAAACCGCAAACTGAAACACAGCTGTGATAAAAATCTACAGCTATAACAGCCCGAATCTAATCACAGGGTTTTATGGTTAAACGCGTCAAAAAAACAGCCATACCACCCCGTTTCAAAACGACGCATTTCAAGCAGATGCTTATTTCGAAAATAAAATCAACAACAATAAAGAAGAAAAAAGCACACACTCCAAGACGCATTTCCCAACACACCTTATTCCCGGCTGTTTTTTTCCGCAGGTGTGTCCTGGCCTGGCCGCAAAGTGAATGCTAATGCGAGCTGCGGTTTAGCCGTGGCGCGCATCTCTCACGCGGGAATGCGGGCAATAACCGGTGCACTCCGGCAACGGTGCCCTCCCTCTCTCTCTCTCTCTCTCTCTCTCTGTCACTCACAAAAATAATAACCCTTCCTCCTCGCAGCAGCTAATATTCTTCGCATTTAGTTTTATAGTAGTTTGCGTCGAGCGTGGTGCGTGCATTGTGGTTTTCCCGCAGCAAGCAAAAAAAACCCCTTCACGGAAAGTTGTTGTTCTGCTGCCGCATCTGTTTCGGAGCGTTCGTCACGATTTCGCCGTGTGTGTGTGTGTGTTTGTTTTTTTTGCCACCTAGCCAATCCAATCCGGCACCACCGGCCAACGGGGGGAGCCTCGTTAGATTATCCTCTTCCGGCCGGTGGTTAGGCTTTTTTTTTTGCAAGTTAGTTCCCGTCCTGGGAGCGTCTTGCGAGCGCTGTTTTTAGCGCTTTTTGTGTTTGTCATGTGTGCCTGTGGTTCCTATTATTGTGGTCGAGTGCTGCTCTACTATGGGGATTTGGGTTTTGACCTACCCCGAAAGTCTCGCCCCGCTCATCTGGCAGCACGACATCTTTCGGAGCAGTATGGAGGGCCTGCAAACAAAACAAACCACCGACGCTGCAAAGATGTTACCAATCCAACCAGAGCACATTGTAATTTAAGTGTCGAGGGAAGATTTCTTTCTTTTCCTACCGCATCATACTGTACGCACAACAAAAAAAAAAAAACAACCAGTCCTCATCATACCGGCTCACAACCGTCGGCTGAAGCTGGAGATCCGGCCGTCTTGACACCTGGGAGACGCGCTCATGACCCGCATGCCAGCGGCATTAGCTAAGATGCGCGGCATCGTTCCCTTCGCCCGCGGAGCGGGCGAGTTCCTTCACCTTGCGGCTAACCGCAAAAAGGCAATATATGTGACGTGTACATCACATCCATGCGTCGGTCGGAATGTAGATGGCGCGGTCGGTATACCGTCGAGCCCGAATGTCACCCGACGTCGCCATCGGATGCTCCGATGGCTGGCGATGTGCCGTACACGAGAGCTCCTCCAGAGTGCTCCCTGCCTCACCGCAGGGCCTACCAACAATGTAAGCCTCCAAGGCTACACAACGAAACCCACGTCAATCTACATCTCCACATAAGATGCTGCTAAGCGGTAAGCGTACACTTGGAAGGCAACTTCTAGAAGTTCTACTGGAAACCTTGGAAACTGTCTGGTGGAGAGTGCTCTCGTACGGGGGAGTTTCGGAATTTCGCCTGATTAATTTATAAGCAGTGTGCCCTTTTGTTGCTTCTTCTTGCTCTTCTTCTTCGACTTTTTTTTATCTCTAGCAACAAAAAAATGCCCCGTTTCGGGTTTGGGTCAGACATTTTCTAAGCCTTTCTTCTTTTTCCCTATTTTTTTGTTGGGGCTTTTCGCTCGGTTTGGTTTTGGAGCAGCAGATCAAGCAGCGGATGCGGTTGCCAGCGCCTGGAACGTGGTCCCGTTTTTTTTTGCTCCAACTCGCTGCAAGGCGCACGGGAAATGCAATCCCAATGTCTCTCTCTTTCTCTCTAGTTCTCTCTCTCTCTCTTGTATTTGCGCCCTATATTTGGTTTTGTGGTGGGAGGGTTGTCGAGGTGGACACCGCTGGGTGCGCATTTTTCTTTGCGTCCTCCAGCGGAACCTCCCGGGAGACGGCAGGGCAGCACCCGGGAAACCTCGCCGGTTTGGTGAAGGTTTTTGGGGTTAGGTTTTCGCTGCGGGGAGATCCGAACTGCGACGACCGAAAAGCAAAAGGGGTAGCGGGGTAGAGCGAGAGAGCAAGAGAGCTAGAGCGAGTGAGAATGCGCAACATTATAAATAGGTGTTGGAGAAGATTCCAACGTCCCAAAAAAAGAGAAAAAGAAAAACAGAAATAAATAACAGGGGCTTTTAGGGATGTTCGGAGACGAACGAGATTGTACGAGATCTTCACCACCGGAGAGTAATAGAGAGAGAGAGAGAGAGGGAGAGCAAGCGAGAAAAAGAGAGAGAGAGAGCAAGCAAAACAGACGTTTTCACCCGACGAGAGCAAAGAAAAGTGTGCTTTCCCCTGCAGGAAAATCTTTCCATCTCCAAGAGCTCCCCGTAGTGTCTGTGTGTGTGTGTGTGTGTGTGTGTGTGTGTGTGTGTGTGTGTGTGTGTGTGTGTGTGTGTGTGTGTGTGTGTGTGTGTGTGTGTGTGTGTGTGTGTGCTTGGCAGACGATCGCGCGCGCGTGCTTGCAAGACAGAGAGTGCTATAGTGGTCGGCCCAAAAACCAAAAGAATGGGCGGTCTGAAAATGAGATTTCCGTCGGGCGAAGGGAAAACTCTTCCACACTGTGTGTGTGTGTGTGTGTGCAAGCTGATGATTCGGTCGGAGGTGATGGTGTAGTAAGACAATTTTCTTCACTCCCCCCCCCCCACCACCATCTCAACCCCCAACATTGAGGGCTGTGTGGGTGTGCATGGGTGTGGTTTAGCCCTTTCCCCTAAAACCGAACCGAACCAGCAAACCCGACCGGCCAGCCCAGCCCAGAAGCAGTGTGTGTGTGTATGTGTGTGTGCGTGTGTGTGGCTGGGAAGTGGTGGCCGGTGTGACACCTTCATGGGCTACCACGACGTTGGTTGGTTTGCGTTCGGCTTGTTGCTGGGAAAACTTGCTGGGTAAAGGTATATCTTACTACGCTCTTTGTGGTGAACGGCGCGACCACCCAAACCCTGGGTTTTGGGGTGCAATAAGTGTGGAATGTTAAAACAGACTTCCAGCACCTCCCCCATCCCTAGCAACAAAAAAAAAACGCCCCCCCCCGGTGCTTTCCGGTGCTTTGGATCGCAAATGATAACGAGCGTCCGGGCGGCCACCAGAGGGCCTCCAGAGCTTGCTGGAGCAATTTGGGAAATTGCGAAGAAGTCGGTTTTTCGGCGAGCCTCCGGATGGTGGCGGACGGCAAGGCGCGCAAGTCATCAGATGGTATTAACCTCATTCTGCTGTCGAAAACTGCCGCACAAGCATGAGCCGTTAAGCTCACGATTGCACACAACGATGACTAAACCCCAAGCCGCGTGCGTCCGTACTTCAAGAAATTCTTCAGACGAAGACGAGCTCCAGAGATTAGCGCTTTTAATTGTGCACAGTTTGTTGCACGCTCTGCTCGAAACCGGGCAAGCCCACATCTTTCCCTCCAGCTAGCTAATCCCGAGGCCGCTTTTGCTGCCCGCTTAAGCCGCTTTTCGCGGAGCCGGCACGCTTGCAAAGACCTCCCGTGCTCGAGGCGCGCACCCACACCCCAATTTGTTGCCGATCGTTGTTGAGCCGTCGGGCCGTCATAAAAGCACATCATAGGCATCCCGCGTTCAGCCGTGTTCATCCATCTTCATAACCGCCGCCCGTGGCCTTTCCAAAGCCTGCGTTCGCGCTACGCAGATGGGAAGTTCTCGCCCGGCCCCAAAATCGCGTCTATAAATCGCGCCCGGCAAGAGTCGCGGTGCACGGAAGGGGGCTGATACACAGAAGCGTAAAGACATTATGAGCTGGCAGGAGCAACACCCCCAACAAGAGAGAAACAAAACAAAAAACAAAAAACAAGGGAACATCACACGTCGCAGCATTTTTGTGAAGCAGCTTACGGAGGCCCGTGGCGGTATTGGGAAATTGATCGCTCAATAAATAAAGCGATGCTTCGATGTTGGGAGCAGCTTCCTGCCAACTTTGTTGCCGCTGCGAAGTTGGCGATGTGTGCCCGGTCGATGAAAACCTGTCCGTGTGTGTGTGTGTGTGTGTGTGTGTCAATCCTTTCCCATCACCATCAGTGCGCCCGGGCGACGTTAGAAGTCGGGCGTTTGGGGGTTTTGTGTGAACTTAATTTATGGTTGCGCTCTGCCGGCCTGTCATTCAGTGCCGCGCCCCGCCCGAACACCGGCAACTGACAGGCGGTGGCGGTGGCATGTTCGTCTGGCTGGCAAGTGACAATGTATTGACAATGATGGAGATGCCGAAACCGGGTTCGACTTCATCCTAGCGCAGTTGGTTGGTTCATTGGACCGGGCGTACCTTAAGCTCTGCAGAAATCAGATCTCAAAAACTGCCCCTCGTCGCCTGGATTGGAGATGTGTTGCAGAGTTGGGCAACAGAGCAAAGAAGAAGAAGAAGAAGTAGAAAAAAGAGCGGTTTGAAGTTCATTCCCATAATGAACAGACATGAAGAAGCGGGAGAAATTACATCACTTCTAGCTTCTAGTGTGTGTTTGACTCCCCCGGTCGCCGATAAACTTTATCACCGCAGCGTCCCGTCGCCGACCACCAGCAAAACCCGCGCCCACAACCAACCTCGGTTTCGACGGCTTATCAAAGCGCCGCGGCGAAAGGGAGCATCGGAGGCACAAATGGCCAGCGCATAAAGTCAGGAGCAGGGGCAAAGGAGACCCGGGCGGGACTTGCACACCCGTTTTGTCGTTCGGAAGTTGATCAGCTAATCAGCTTAGCCCGGGACCCGGCCCGCAAACCCTTTGCCTCTTTGGCAGGACCTGATAAAACAGGGGCACGATATGGCGATATCTTCCAGCGTGAGAACGGCCCAGAAACCCCTTTTTTCCCCCGTTGGGCTTCTTGTGAAGGTTCCGGGACTAATATTTCGACTGCCGAGTCTTGATTCGGAGCGACCATAAGGCGCACGTGACCGGTCGGTCCGCGATACAATCGAGCCCTGTATCTCGCAATATATCTCTCGCGCACGACTGCCTAAAAACTGTGGCCTTCAATAATAATGACGCAAGGGTTTGTGTGTGTGTGTGTGTGTGTGTGTGGACGTTCTAGGAGCTAACACGTCACTTTAATTAGTACGATTTCGGTAGCATAGCAATGGCTGCTGCTCGGTCGCTCGCGGTCGCTGCAAACTGCGCCAACCACTGCTGCCCCCTGCTGCCGGATGGATGCAAATATGCTCCCTCTTGTGCTCCAGTTTTTTTTGCGTTTTTGTTTTTTTTGTTGCCATTGCTGCTCTCCTTCCCTTAACGGGTTTTGTTTTGCAATAGAAAAGGGAAGGCGTTGGAGGGAGGGGTTTGGGGGGGGGGGGGTTAAAAGAGACACGACCGTTGGCAACCGAATAGCTCGAAACCAATTCCGATAAACCCGATACCACCCCTCCCCCCCCCCCCCCCCGAGTTGCGAAACCCCAAGCGCAGCAAACGCGCGGGTCCTCCTCGCCCAATGGTTCCTGTACCGGCTGATAACTATAACAATTTTAAATTAATTTTCTACCTGGGTGGCACGGCATGTCAATTAATTCGCCTCGGTGAGTGTGACGTGCACAACGTGGCTGGGTGGGGTGAGCGGAGGGATGTGGGGCAGCGTTCACCTTTCGCGCCGCTGCCGTCAGCATCCCCGAGCGCTTGCATTGGTGCGGATTCCTTCGACCCGGGCCTTTCGTACCTTCTCGTCGGCGGTCGTCTAATTGTACCCGCTCCACACGACCGGAGGGGGGAGGGGGGGAGGAGTGGGAGGGTGGCGTATGTTGCGGCTAGTTCTCCCCTTCCCTCTCCACTCCCTCCCTCCCCCCCCCCGCACACCGTTATTTGGACCGGAGTTTGGATCATAGTTCGGGAGCGGGAACCGTTGCTGCTGCGTTGAAATTCAAGCCGTTTTCTTCGAGCTAGACTCTACCCCGTGTGTGTGTGTGTGTGTGTGTGGTGTAAAGGTGTATGTATCCCTGTTAGCCGGAGTTAATGGAGGTCCCGGGGTGGAGGTTAAATGCAATATGTGATATGTGTGCAGAAAAAAACCCCCTCAGGGAGAAAACGAGAAAAAAAATACACCAACAGGAAGGTAAACCCTCTCGTGTTAGTAAGTGTCACACGTGAAGGCGGGGGCTGTAGGGGGCAAAAGGGCAACAGCAGCAAAAAAAAACGGGGGGGGGGGTTTGCTGGAGAGGGTGCAGAAAATTGATGAAACGAACCGTGCGGGACCGTACAAAGAGGCGAATATAAAAAAAACACACAGAGCTCACTCTTGGCACGGTTTAGGTTAATAGCCGGCAGTACAGTGCGCCCCTTTTTGCTGACTACTTTCTGTGCAGTGGAGGACGCTGGCAGGGTCCTGCGAGGGCAGCATCGAGGTTGAAAGATATGGCAAAGAATCACTGCCAGTGACAATGGCGAGCAGCAGCAGCAGCAGCAGCAGCAAAAAACCTTTTGCACCGTTAGCGTTCCAGCTGGCTAAAAAAAACGCCTGAAGTCCTGCGACTGGAGGACCTCGGTATATTACGCTGGTAACGGATAGCTGTGCGCTGGCCGTACCTGATACGTCAACTCGATACGCCCGAACCAGATGGGCGACTGCACTCGGGGTGGTGGTGATCCTGCTTGCTTGTTGTTGTTTCGCCGTGTTATCGTCGAACCGACGATCCCGGGGGGGGGGGGGGGGGGGGGCGTGAAGGCTGCCATGACGGGACGATCTCGGGGATATCGATGATACCGATACAGGACCCGGTGCTGTCACCGCAATCCTTTCCCGCGCCGAAATGGACGCGGGGGAAGAATGAAAAACAAAAACAAAGACAAAAAAAAGGATACAATAACGATCCTGTTGCGACGTTTTGCCTTTGGTGTAATTCCTAGTACGCGCGCTTGGGAGACACAAACACGCACGGCAAAGGTGAAGAGTTTGTCAAGCGTTTCCGCAACGCGCTATCGTTTTTGTCTGACGATGCGGCCTGGGGGGCACGATAAGAGGCAGCGATGAACACTGATCTGCTCTTGGCGCTTGTGTGTGTGTGTGTGTGTGTGTGTGTGTGTGTGTGTGTGTGTGTGTGTGTGTGTGTGTGTGTGTGTGTGTGTGTGTGTGTGTGATGCCTGCTCCTTTCCCACAGTCCCGTTTGGGGAGTGGAGTGGAAAACAAAACCGCCGAGAGTTTTTTGTTTTTTTGGGGAGAGGAGATTGTAGGCATCAATATCTCTCTACCCACCCCGAAAGATTGCTTCTTCGCTGCCGGTGTGGATTACGCTGCACTTGGGAAGGGGGAGGTAAGGGACGCTATCACAAACAAACAAAAAAAAAACGCCACACCGACCCACTACAGGTGAGCTAGGACGAGCGCGTTCCCCCCCGAAGATCCCTAAATCTGATACCTTGGCCCGAAATTCCTCCGGATTTTTGCTCCGGAGTGTTCCACTTGTCCGTTTGCGTTTACTGCGCTCCGTTCCGAGTATCACGTCACGTCAGTTACTGCTTTGGATGGATGTTTGTTTTTTTTTTGTGTGTGTGGACTGTTCGTTGGGCATAGATATCTCATGATGCTATTTGAGATTTGCTGTTTAGAAATCGACGAAAAAAAAAAAACGCATAACGCGTGAACGTTTTGGAGCAAAGTCATTTCGCTTCGGTAATGGCGTTTACACGCTTCGGTCGTATTCTTTGGTTGGTTGGAGCTTGGCCTGAAGTTCTGATCTGATATCCTCACAGGCACTGTAGAGCGATGGTTGGATTTTACCAGGCTTCGGTAACATTTAATCCCGGTAATGGTGATGGCGTTTGGAAGCAACTCCAACGCTTTGGAGTTCACCGTTTGCTTACAAACCACGTCCGTAAATGAAGATATATTCCGGCTCTAGCCTGTTCATTAGAATATCATTTCAGGCTCATGATCGTATTTTGGTATCAAGGTCCTGTGTCTGGGTGCACTGTGACACCTTCAACCATGCGCGGTTCAGGGTTTTGTAAGCTGCCCTCTGCTCGCCTCCAATTTCCACCACCATTTCGGGGCGCACTGCCAATTAAGAAGCTGCACAATTCAATGAGCACCGAAAACGATAATTGGTGAAGTTAGTTGCGCTCGAGCGGTGGGGCAGACCGTAAACACCGGACCAGCCAGCGGTCCAGCCAGCCGAGCGGACAAATCGAGCTCCCGCTCTGCTCCCCCCCCCCCCCCCTCCAAAATAACCCTAGCAACCCGGGAAGCGAAGCCCGGTCATGCGTGGTCATGCCGTGACCGAAAAACGGTTGGGAAAACCCGGGGATTTTGCGCCCGTTTACCGCATGGCTGCTCCCGGGCGCTGCCAAATGAACGTGCAGTAAAATTAAATCACAATGCAATCCGGATGCTCCTGCCTGCTTGCCTTCCCCTTGTTACCACTTCCACTTCCACTGGGGTGGCTGTGGGGACATTTTGCGCTCGTCACTGGACTGGAGGTGCAGGTGCAGCAGTGCGCATAAGGTTTTGCACCTGGCCAGCGTCACCGAGGCACGATTTTTCTCGCCCCTCGTCCCGGCAGAGGCGATGGTGGCAAATAATTGCTGTTGTGTTTCGTAATGATTAACAAACATTTACACCGAGAATGACATCGACGCGAAAACGCCCCACCTCATGCTTTTTGACGCTCTAGCGTTGATGCTGAGTTGCAACAGAGACTGTGCTCAGGAGACTGTGGGAGCGTTTTTGCTTTTATCTTTTTGTTCAGCGTCCCTGCCGGAGGTTAATTCAGAGTGCTGCAGATGTCCGGGACATGCCAAAATCCCAACGTCCAGTAATGTCCCAATGTCGGGAATTTGATGTCTAACGAATTGGAGGACTTGGTTGGTAGAATTCAATATCCTTAATTCCTAGCTCTAATTACCTTGCCTTGCTCCGCTTCACTCATCTATAAAGCACAGGTGTGTATTTGTGTGTCTATGTGCGTCCTCAAAAAATACAAAACCAGTTGTACCTCATCGGTAGCATTTCACAGCTTTGTTAAACCTCTCAATATATATATATATCTCGCTCTTCAATACCCCAGATTTTTGGGTCATTGTTTTGTGCACTGCTATTAGGAAACCTTTTCGCTTCTGCCGTCAGCATCCCTTCCCGGTTCGTCGTGCAGTACGCAGTGCCGAGTTGACTTTTGCGGTACAATCCGGGCTTCCAAAGGCCCTCCAGCCCTGAGGGAGTTGCGCCCGCGCCGTCGAAAACCCCGACGGTTCAATGGTTTTCGATGGATTATTTTCCAAAACACTTTTCACGGGGCTGCTCCGCAGCCCATGTCGAACCTACCCGGCTGGTCTGCTTTGATTGGTTGGACGTTAAATTGGCACATATTATGATTTGTTAATTTCCGGTGTTATTTTCTCGTTTTCATTCACCTTTTGTACGCCGTGCGGCTCTTTGCACCGGCACCCGCGCCCACCAGTGTTCGCAACGTTCAACTCTCTTTTCCACCGTTTTGCTGTGTCGCCTTCGCCCCGCTAGGGTTTTTTTTTTTTGCACCGGGCACTCCGGGCCCAGAGTCTCAGGGTGCAGCGTTGCCGTACGGTCGGATTGATTTTACCGTGTTCCGTTCTTTCGCGTGTTTCTGCCTTCTGCGTTTTTGGGCTGTAATTTCTTTTTGCCCTCGTGCTTTATGCCCGGTGCTGAGTTTAACAAAACATACACACACTCACACAATGGGTCCTGGTATCGTGACGGGTGTGTTTCGGCCCACTGACAACTTGATTTCGACTTCGATTTGAATGGGTTTTTGATCCTCGGCTGCAACGCCGCGCTACCTCTCGCAGCTGAGGATAATAACGATGATGATGATGCTGCCGTTGCTGCTGCTGATGATGATAGGCTCGCTGGTTAAATCGGTAGCGCGCCCCCGGAACCGCAAGGTGTAGACATGGCCGGTTTGATGTGGCGATGCGAAAGGGCACGGCCTAAAAAGGGGCATCGAATCAAAACAGAGCTGAGCAGCAGCAGACCCCGGAGGTCGCCGAGCCGGGGTTGAAATCCAATTAGGAGCGAGCGAGACTACAGGCGGTGGAAGCTGCGGCGGGTGGGTACGGGCGGGGATCAAGGATCCTGCGGGGTCATACGGCATAACCGGCTCGTGTTACAGATCCGTCGCTCGTCTGCTCGTGCTGATCGATTTCCCATTTGACTTCTGTCAGCAGTTCGCTGGTGCTTTACTGGGAGGAGGCGAACCTTTTGCAGGCAGCGTCCAGCGAGTGAGTCAAAAGGCAGAGGTAATAAGTCAAGTTCGAACCTCAGCTTATGTTTATAATACATAGTTATAGAGTATTTTTTTTGTAACGATCAGATGCATGCATTAGTGGTGTGAAAATTGACTCATTTGACTCATTAGTGAAGTAACTCTTTGTTACCTTTGATTCTAGCAAGTCAGCAACGATGAACGATTCCTCATCTTAATATCTCTTTCCAGAGTTTTGGAGTTCTCTCGGAGTTTTAACACTGCATGTCAACATTGACGTTGATAACTCTTGAGGAGTGAGTTATAGATCCAATTCATCATTATAACTCTACCGTTCAGAGTTATCTTGCGCTGCTGATTGAATTGAATCAAACAAAATTGAGTTAATTCTACTGAAGAGTCCTGCATAATTATTCAGATCTTTGCTGAGAATCATGAGTCGTAGACTTGAAGAGTCATGACCTACAAGGACCTATGCATCATTGTAATTACATTGTGATTATACATATTTGAGAACCATGAATTCTAGACATAAAAAATCATTAATGAAAAAAAACGGCTGATGAATCTTTTAGAGCAGATAAATAAAGGGTCATGATTCTTCCTGAACTGTGAACGAGGCATTCGCGATGTAGCGCCACCTATACCTCCGGAAGCGAGCTGGTATGTATATACATTAGGAGAACATATTTTGCCTGTACACAACATATGCATATAGCATCTCTACGAGCATCAGATAGATATTCGACGAGCATCCAAAACCATCGTACGAATCATGCGGCCCAGAGAAATCGCACAAACGCGCGTATCGTAAAAGCGGACATGGGGAAACAGAAAGATTTCCCAAATAGCAAAGGAAGCAATCGCAACACTTCCGACCGAACGCGTTCGACAAGATAAGCGGAAAGCAATGGTTTACAAATCACCGGGCAAACTCTCGAGCCCGAGTGCGGCAAACAAGCCGCGACGGCAAGCGCGCAACGAACCGAAACCGAGCTCGGTCTATTTACACATCGATTCGATTGATTCGAGCGTACGTTTTTGGGGGCAAAACCTTGTTTGGCTTTCTAATTATCTCGACGCGTTCGTTGTCTTTCGAGCGACCCTTCGCTCCAGTTTTTGCGTTTGCGGAAGCTCACCGATTCCACCGTGGAATGGGCGTGCGTGCGTGTTGATGCGCTCCTTAGACGCGCTGGCGAGAGCGGCGAACCCGACTACGGTGCAAAATCAGATTAGAGCCTGAAAATCCCTCACCTCCCATGCCAAAGGGGCTTCCTGTGTATGTGTGGATTGGTGCCTGCGGGGCCAGAACAAACCGAACCTGGCGTTAAATTGATATTCATTTGAATCGGATTAATGGCTCGGACCCGGGACGGTGGTGCGTGCGGCCGTTCGAAACCTGTGTTCGGTGGCCGGGTTTCCGGGGCCAACTACAACAACAAAAAAAGGGTACACCCCAACCCGATTGGGTGCGAAGGAAGAAGGCCTTGCGGAAGAGTGAATAACACACACACACACACACACACGCACATAGACACACGCAATTACATTCGCCTTAAGGAGTGAAATGCAAGGCGAACGGGGAAAGGAGTCGTCGAGAATCCTGCCCGAAGGGGTTTCGGGCCGATACTATTGAGCAGCGCGGTCAGATTACTCGGTGGAGTAGCAACAGGGGAAGGGACAGGGAATGTGTAATCTGAGAAGCAGGGCAGGGATGGGGAGGGGGAAGTAATAAAATATGTTTTTGAGATTAATCCAAATAGCATTTAATTCGGAAAGCAAACATATGATGTTTCGGGCCACGAACGAGCGGCAGTGTTGAATGAATTAAAAAAAGCAGCAGCAAAGGGGTTCACCCCTAACCCTCGGAAGGACGGCAGGCGTCACTCACTCGCATTCAGTCATTCAGCGATCAAATTGCTGTTTTGGCTCTAGTGCATCAGTGAATGAGTTCGTTTTTGCCGTTGTTTAAACTCATTCATTCGAGGCTGCCGGGGGAACTTGAACCCTGGAAGTTGTGTAGCAAAAATAACACTGCAGAGGGAGAGCGAGAGAGACGGACAGAGAGAGAGAGAGAGGGGTATAAGAAGGTTGACACAAAGGGATCTAATCGGCGGATAAATGGTTGCAAGATGCTTAAGCTTAAGACGCGTCCAAATCCAGTCGATGGATTTTCCGAATTTTTTTGTTGTTGCTCTACAGTTTTGAAAATGATCCAACAAACGAACCGAAAAAAAAAAACTCGAAGGCATCAATTAACACTCTTTTTTTGCAACCTCCACCCATCCAGGCCGATAGTTCAATTAATTTTACAGCTTATCCCCAGCCTAACCCTTCCCGTTTTTTTTTTTTTCTGTTGGCGAGCGCTAGAGCAACTGCAGAAAAAGGGTTCCTCGCCACACACGCAAAACCTGGCAATCCAAAGAACCTTAGCGCCCGATTGTAAAACTGCAACTTTTCGAAAAATTTAAAACACAAACCCCTCCCAGACGGCTGGGCGCACCCGAGCAGTGTATTTGCCGTGTCACTGTGTGACGTATTTGTAAGGTTCACTGGCATAAGCTAGACAGCTCCTGCTGCTGCCTGGCTGGCTGGCTGCTCCTTTGTCTGCCACCTTGACACGCATTTCGCTTGTTTTTAAATTCGGTGCGAGCGGTTCCCGGGCGCTAAGCTGCGTATGTAAAAAAGCCCTCGCGCTGTTGTGCGTGTTTGCCGTTCGGATTGGGCGACAGCGCTAGGCGAGAGTGAATGTGCGATTAATCGAGCGTTTAAGAAAGGGGCAAACAAAGATTTCCCGTTTTCCGGGCGCCGGGCTGGAAAAGAACCCAGGAGCAGCGTAATGTTGTCATTAATTACAATCGTGCCTGTTTTGTGTCTCCGGTTTTACTTTTATTTCGTCGGTGCTGTGCAATGCCAGCGATGGCGGTTTCTTTGCCAATGGGAAATGCACAATCTGTGTTAGTTTTTGGTTGCCGTTTTTTTCCGGGCGCCGCGTTTTAATCACTCTAATGCTGGCTCACCGAAAACGACAGGCGGGAGGTACGGGCAGGGAAAGGTTTGGTGTCCTTTGTTGTTGTTAGTATTGTTGTTGCCGTTTTTTCCAATATTTGGTATGATATTGGGATGCTAATTTTACTAATAAGTATTCGTTAAAATGGCACAATACGAACGCCAAGCAACTATGGTTGGGTGGATGCAAATCTCGGCACTGTCGTCCCAAGTCATTATCCTTCCCTGCTTGTCTTGATGAATCCTGCCCTTGTCGATATCTTCAATCGGCTTCTAGGCACTGCACTTGATTATATCCTTTGATCCTTTTTTATTCCCTCAGATCCTAGTCTCGTGTTCCCGGTTCCGGCACTGTACTCTAGTATCATCGTTTGCAGATATTCTTCCCTTTTTCCATTCATTATTTCGATACCAGATTCTAGGTTTTCCAGATTCTGGTATCTTTTATCTCACGACCAGTATATTCTGCATCTTTTTTTCAGTTCTTTCACCGTCTGGAGCGAAATATGCGCATATGTTCCCGAACATGATGTATCAAATTCGTACCGAAGCATGTATCGGTATTTTGGAGCATCAAAGAATATGCTCAATTTGACTAACCAATTTTCGAACCTAATAACGTGAAATAATGCTGCAGTCCCAGTGCAGTTTCCAATTGGGTTTCAAATAGGTTTTGATTACATCCGACATAGTATTGAACTGATTTCACGAAATAAAGAAAGAACCCAAGGCATATACAGTACAGTAAAATAGGTATCACAATAGAAAAAAGTTCAAACAACTCGGAGAAAGTGCCGCAATATCTTAAGAAACCATCATCAAGCTTGTCAACAAGTAGACATAGCAGATGATGGCTGAGGCATTGGATCTAAAGACGTGTTCTAGCTTCTGAAAATTTTCTCAGGATCATTTTTTTAACGATGAATTCTTGGTGAAGTACAGTTATTGCTATACATATACAGCTCAAAAATGTGTCCAACAAATAAATCCAACCACTGTATGATGCTCAACCAACGGTACTAGTATTTGTGACATATTTTGGATATTGGTATCTGCTCTGTTGATGTATTTCTTCAAAACATTGTACTATCTTCTACCAAAGTTTGTTTTCCATGCTGCTACGTTTACTTCATTTCTAGGTCCTCATCGATGTCCTTATTTCCAATCGGAAGCCAGTTAATTTCAATCGGAAGCCTATTCCAGAATGTTTCCTTGGCTCGGGCACTTTGTCTTAGGTACTTGGTCTATAAGAGTCTCAATTCGCGGTACAACTTGCTATTAGTATAGCTGTAGTTCATAATATCTTCACGTCTTGGTTTCATTCCTTCAGTACTGATTGCTTCTAGCTTGTAAGATCTGCTTCTTCTGCTGTAAGATGTATATCTAATTATAGTATCGCATGTCTGAAACTTACGTGATCTTTCGTATTCAAATAAGTGTAAATAACTGAAAAACGTTAAAAAGTCTGAATTCAAAGGAATCGCAAAGACAAAGCAAAGTCAGCGTAATATATTAAAAGTTTCTCTCTGCAGACACGAACACCCCAGACGGTCCCGGGGGGGGAAGATTTCGTTGAGAAAACCGCACCTATATCCTGTGCCGCACCAAAGCGGCACACTTACACACGGCTCTAGTAAACCGCGCGCTATCACTCAACGCTCGAAGCAGACTTTTATCTTCCGCACTGCCTGCCTTTGCTTGGCAGCATGCCTTCCACCGAACGAGAGTTGTGAAAAATTTCAAAACAAACTTTGCCCTAGCGCTTGCAAATCTTCCACCCCTCCTGTCGTCCCGTGTCTTGTCCAAACAGTTTATCTTTCTTTTTTTTTTGCTCCCTCTGCTCCACTTTCACCTAATTGATTGCTCATTACGATCCGACGGTGGGGGGGAGGCAAAAGTCACTTGTGGATTACATGGAGAATTATGACCTTCTTTGCGCTACTTACCTCGTCGGGCAGCTTATCCTACATTACGAACTTACTTAGCCCACACACATACACACACGGGCGGGTTGGTGCGCGTCAGTTCATTTTGTTGGGCCGGTCACACTGGAGACAAAACTTTTGCCATCCCAACAAGAAGAAACAAAAAAAAAAAACGCTGCTTTGATGTTCGCCAATCATTTGCTGCCCTGCCGACAGCATAGGAGCGAAACTTCAAACGAACGAAGAAGACGAGGAAGAGCAACAGCAGAAGCAGATTCCTCCGCAACTGCAAGTGTAATCCAAACCAGCCCCGCGGGGTCTTTCAGAAGCTAACCTTTTTCAGAAGCGATCCATATCGCTTTCCAATTTACATCCTTTTTCCCTTTTGCTGTTGCTTTTTTTTATTCTCTCTCTCTCTCTATCGTTGGTGTTTACTTTCGTCTTTCGTGCTCTGCTCGCTGCTGTCTGCTGACCATGTTGTTGCGCCCCGAAGAAGCGTAACGAATAAAGGGTCAAATTAAGTTACAACTTCTCCACCACCCCGGGACTTTGTTGGGGAAGAGGGAAACAGAAGGCTGCGTGCGGGCTCAAAAGCGGGGTAGTGAGTGATTTCCATGCTTGGCAAACCGGCACTGCTGGCAGCCCAACCTTCCAACCTGCCATCAATGCAAGGGGCTGCGGACTGCGCATGCACACGCAAATTCGCTGTGTTTGATTTCGATTGTGCAAACCTGCCTGGTTTTTATTTTGTGGAGCACAAAAGCAGACTCGCAGGTGAAAACATGGGCAGCAGCAATGAACAGCAAAAAAAAAAAAAAAAAAAGAAAGAGGCACAATAAAACAACAACAACAGAACGGAAGAGGCATGTGTGGGGCAGTGCATTGCATTGTTCCGCAGCGCAGCTCATTTGCTGCAAATTGTCCCGGGTTCGCGCGCGAAAGCGTGTTGCGTGTTTTGACGCTGCTAATGGCGCTAAATGGTCAGTTCCGCCCCCTCCAGGGAGAAGGGCGGGGGGGGGGGTGAGAGGAAGGGGCCGGTTTGAAAATGGCCGAGCGGAAGCGGCCGAACGTGTTTGCCCAATCGCGCTGCAATCGGCGGCACGCAAACCTTCCTGGCATCTGTTCGCAAATTGGTCCTTCGAACCGGATAGCGCACCGCAACAAAACCCCCCGCGCGGCAAGTCTGTCGATGAATAGCTTGCAGAAACGTCAAGGGGGGAATGGGGGGGGGGGGTGGGGTCGAGAGCAGAGCAGAATGTAGCCAGTGTAAGTTATAATTGGAGGTCGAGGTTAAGTTTCGTTAGCAAGCTTTTGCCCAAAAAGGCCCTTTTGTTCCGCCACCGTCAGGGCATTGTTGCGCTGAACGCTGCCGAGCGCAAATGGTCCTGACCTTGCCGGAGGTGTTGGACTTTGCCGGCCAGGACGAAGCGGCGGCAGCAAGTGGTTCGGGCATGTGGAAACAGATTTAAGACGCAATGATTGCCAGGTTAGCCGCACAGCAGTTGTTCGGGTCGGGCACCGTTGGCAAGGGAACCCCGGAGCCCGGACCTCCTGCTCGACCTGCTCCGGGCAACGGTCCCGGGCAATGTGGCCCCGTGACCAATCGGGGCCATCATCAAGTGTACCCGCACCCGCTGGGACACATGGCCGTGCGGAACATGATCGCTCATGACATGAGCGAACGATCGGCACACACGCAGTGGGAGTCCTGCCGGCATGTGTGGACGGTCCGGGTCTCGGCTTTTCGTCGAACCTTCACCCCCCGGCAAGTGGTCCAGCATTGCTCAACATCCTTTGCGAACCTTGCGGCCTCCCTGCTGGGTCTAGACTAGAGGAAGCTATCGCTCCAATCGGCTCCAAGGGCAACGGCGTGCTCATCTGTGGTCAAGCTGGCAAGGGTTTGTTCTGCGGCACAGAAAAAGCCAGTTTTCTGTTGCATTTGTCGCACAGCTCTGGAATCAATTTCCAGCAATGCCAAGCGAAGGGAGGAAGCGTGTGTTCGGCAGCTGTAGGCAGCAATTCGGGTTTGATGTTTTGGTGAAAGAATTCGGGGCCAGAAGAAAGAAAAAAAAACACACACACAGCCACTTCTGGAGCGTATGGATCATCATCTTCATTATCGCGATCGTTTTCGTAATGAATCTTGAGCTCGTTCATTTTAAGCGCGTCTCGTCGGCACTTTCGCGCTACAAGACACAGGACGCCCTGTCAAAGTGGGAAAAGTGCTTGAACGTGCGCCGTGTTGAAGCAGCCGGAAAATGAACAGTGGCATCCCAGAAACCCATCCTTTGCACCTTGAACAAGGGTCTGATACATAACACGAAGAGACTAGCGAGAGAGAATGAGAGCAGCAACAACTACCAAAAAAATATATATATAAACACACGCAAAGCGCAAGGGAAGAGGGGAAGAGATAAAGGGAAGGGAACACGGAAGGGGGAAAAAAACAATCCCTGCACTAAACGTTTGCTGCCCGTTTTCGGGACACTGTATCCGCTTAACCCCTTTACGCCTTGTTACAAGGCTTGTGAAGCGTTCTCGAGGACGCTTCAGCCTTTGCACAGAGCAACCATCACCATGGGACGAGGCGGGGAGGTAAGTAGTTGTGCTGATGAAGTATCTGACACGGTTTTGGGAAGGCGGAGCGGACTGGGAGAGAAGCAGCAGCAACAAAAAAAAAAAGAAGTTCGGCACAGCATAACGGATTGTAGCGCGCAATAGGAACTAATAGGTAACGCACACAGGAAGGATGGGACGGTAACTGCACCCGTAAAAGGGTGTGTAAAAGACCTAAATAACATAATAGAGTAAAAGAGTTAATCTGTCACGGGTAGGATGATAGCCTGTCTGCGTGCGAGCGTGCGTGCGTGCGTGCGGGGGGTGCAATAAGAGAGCATACCTTGGGAAGAAGCTGGGTGTGACTAAGGGACATTGGACGGCTCGTTTCGGTTGACACCTCGGCAGCGGTCCCCCCCCCCCGTGTGGCCAACTAGCGGGGGAACATCTTCACACTGGAGCACTTCACTTCAAAGTACTGCAGGAGGGTGCTCGAGCATGTGTGTATGCGCCCGCCGATGCTTCCGTCCATTACAATGTAGCTACATTAGAGCGCATCAACACGCCGCCCCCAGCGGCAGACGATCTAACGCAAAAGGTAACCGCTTGTACACGGCTCTGAGTGCGTTTCCACGTGTACGGGGGCGCGCGCGCGTGTGTGTGTGTGTGTGTGTGTGAAGAATCTTTCCCCAAAACTTCTGGCCCCGGCGCACAGCAACCTTTCAAGCTCCTTTCAACGCCCTTGTTTTTCACTTCGGCCGGGGCATCATCGGTTATTATTTAATGAATTCATTCCAGAGCCATTTAGTCGCCCGACCCCTTTTTCTGTTCAGCTTCCGTGTAGCTGCCGCTACCGCTCTTGTGGGCCACGTTTAATGATCGTTCCGCCGCGCTTCCAATTTGTACGCTTTCGCGGAAGGATGCTGGGCCGAACCAGCAGCAAAAGGGGGAAAAGCGGCCAAGGGGAAGCAATGTTGTTGCGAAGAGAATTATAAAAGGGGTGTTAATTGGATGCTACCGGGTGGTGCGCGCGCGGCCCTGTCATATCGGGCTGTTACACATTCTCCCCCCCCCCCCCTGGATGCTGGTTGTTGCCGGAGGAACGGGGAAGAGCGACAGGATCTCGCAGCAACACTTGTTATCCAAACTGGCAACGGCTGGCGGCGTCTCGAAGACGTCAAATTAGCTGCCAACACCGGAGCAGAGTTCACAGGAGCGCGCGCGCGCGCTCGTACGCACCCGTCCCGCAGTTGCCAAGCGAACGCAGGACGCACTAGGACGGGCGGGCGGGCGGGCGAGCGGGACGCTTTTTTTTACGACCCGAGACGAATTGCTGGAATTGAAATGCCTTGCGAGCAGTGGCGAAACGTGCGAACGCAAAACGATCAGAGGTTCGCCGCTTATTGAATCATCGTGCTGCAGACTGTGCCTGGGCCAGCCTGTGCTAAACGCACTTAAACGGGTGCCCCCACCCCCGCCGGGCTGTTCGGCAGACGGTGGAAGTCAGACCCGGGCCCGGCAGGGAGTACCTTTTGCGGCCCTGAGAAGAGATCTTGCTGGTAGAAGCAGCAGCACCACAATCACAATCACAAGAAGAGACGAACCTCATCCTGGTATCTGTACCAGGAACGTCCGAGGCGTTTCCTGGAGTGCCGCACAGGGTCGTCCGGGGCTAGAATAGAGATGTAAAGGTTTTTGGTTGGTTTGTTGGTTTTAACGTGTTTTTTTGCTTCTTCTTCTTCTTCTTCTTCTTCTTCTTCTTCTTCTTCTTTGTCTTTTCTTCTCAATAGTCGTCCAGTGCTCGAGGTCCCTAGCCGGCCCGTCATAAACACCGCACAGGACCTGGTGGCTGCGGTCTTTGGCAAATGGGAAAGAATGGGTCCTTCCGTAAATAGGAACACCTTTATTTTATGGTGACGCTTTTGTGTTCGGCCACCGATGCGGCCCCGGAATACCTGTCGTCGGGACACGTCCGAGCGCTACCGAGAACTGGCAAAGGTTGCCAGGCTGCAAGGAAACGCATCAACACACACGAACAGCAGAAGTTATAGGGGCCCCGGGAGCCCGAATGCCGTAGCAGTTAATCGCAGCTAGCGTAGACACACAATTGACCCCTGCGGTGAGCCGGTGACGTGCGGGGACGGCATTCTCCGGGTAAAGTCATCTCTCCCACGCAATTTAGCTCACGTCGGTAGCCCGAAGGGCGGTTAGGCCCCGAAAGCCTCGGCCGCAAAACATCACCGAAAAAATTAAAACCACCGGAAAATGGGTCACCCTCCACCCTGGTGATGTTTGAGGTCACCAAGCCACGAGAATGGCCCAAAAGGATCACCTGAAACACCTCATGTGTGTGAGGTGTGTGTGTTTTTTTTTTTTGTTGTATGCTGTCTTTCTTCGAGGACGGCAGGGGTGTCGTTTGCCTCGATACCTGGGTTGACAACCTGAGAAATAAAGAAACCGTTCCGTGTCCGTAGCGCACGCACGGATCCGCGCCGAGGGCGGATGTTAACCGGCAGATCGATTGCAGAAGTAATCCCCGGGTCCCCGATCGGACCGAGCCTGACCCTTCTCCAAAAGCGATAAAACGCACGCACAGGCTCGGTTCGGTAACAGCTGAAGGGCCCAATCCAATGGGATCAATTACAGCAAAACCCCGGTGCTCAATCGGCTAATGACTGATCATCGACCGAAAATCATCAACACGTATGTGATCTGATTTCGCACCCAGGGCCGAACGGCGAACAACAAGCGAAGGGTCCCAAGCCTGCCAGCCCCGGGGGAAAATAAAGCCAAGCGTTGCATGGGTTTACGGGACATGGGTACGTGTGGAAGTTCCATTTGTGTGTGTGTGTGTGTATCGTTTTTGTAAAACCAAACCAATCAACCGATAAATTTATTTATTTATTTATTTATTTCAACAAAGAAGTGGGAAAAGAATTTGCTGTAAAGAGTTCGTTTTTATAAAAAGGAGAGGACAAACACGCACTCACACACAGGCGCGCGCGCGCCCGCTTTGCGTGTGTGTTTGGCTGTTGGGAGTAGACTGTACCGACTGAGGCAGGAAGTGGATTGATGCAGCGCAGCAGCAAACCCGGAATAGCCGGGAGGGAAAAAGGTGTGTCGATTTTTTCGGTTTTGGAGAAGCGAAGAACTACAATAAAAAAAAGGTGTCTACACATCCACCGTGCCATCGTGGAGTGTAAATTATCTGCCGGGTAAAACGCGTCCGGATGGTGGTATATAAACATCAATAAACAACCAATTATCCAGCACCAGGTACGTTGAGGTGGAAGGTTCTAGCTGCATTCTTTTTTTTTTCGTTGCTCTCTCCTCCTTCAGAGTATATTATTTGATTGCTTTCATGTCCTTCTTAGCGTTTGTTGAGGTTTTCCTACCGTGCTTCGTAGGCTGCCGCGGGCCGAGCAAAACACTATCTTTCCAAGCGCAAACAGAGTTCCAATTAATAGACCACAATCGTTGGCGGTTACGATGGAGGACTGTGGTACGGATTTGCTAAAGGAATTTCTTGCTGCTGGAAAGTGATATCCTTTTTTTTTGGGGGTATTTACACAGAACGTAATGAGTTGCGATCTTATAGATGATTTTTTCACAAATTTCTATTAATAACCTTCCGTTATATCTCTCCAGGGACGTCAGTTTCCACGAGTAAACTACGTTTTCAGGAGTGTCTGACTGCATTCTTGATCCAAATGTCTCCAATGTATTAGTTGGTCCAGCAGAAGTACCCCATTTTTTTGGACATCTCAAGAAACTATAAGAGATCTTTAATGATGCATAGTTATTCCAATTCAATATTTCTCAACAGTTTTTCTAAGATACTTAAATCCTTCCAGCGAAATAATCTTCCACTCAAAGACAACTGTTGCTGACGAGACTGATGATGCTGTAACAAGATTGCCATTGATATATGTAAGTTAGCTTGAGACTTCATATCTTTCGCAAGAGCAAAGCTATATGTATAGACCATTACAGTTGGGGAGTTTGAAGGAAGCTGTATCAGACTGCTATTGACATTTTACGAGAGATCCGAGGAGTCTCCTAGGATGTAACATTCTTTGGTGCGAATCTTTATAACTTGAATGGAGAAGGAAGTGCAAAAAGTAGATAACATTTTCTAGAGAACTTGATGGAGCTACATGAGACTTCCATTGCTCTACGGAAGAAAAAGAGGGTATTTCTATGTTCCTCGCATCTTTTATCCTGCGTTGTACACATCTTTTTCCAGCAAAGTGAGCTCATACATATAGATCAGATGTTTTGAAGGTTCTGCATACCATTTGGTAATGTGAAGTAAGGGCAACTTAGGTTCTCGCAAAGCAGAGTTTCGTTGTTTGGATGTTCATAACATTCCCCTGGAATGAGTCCCAATATAGTGCATACCATGATTTCTGGAATTTAAGAGAAAACTGACTCCGAAGAAAAAACTCCGTGGCATACAATTTGTCTTGTCATACGGAACTCCCGTACTCGTAAAGGGTTCAACTTCATGTTAAACTCCAATCAAAAGAAATCTTTTTTTCCTGGATATTAATATCTACCCAGAAATATAAGCTCCAACAAATTGACAACTGCGTCTAGAAATTCTGATGGAAGTACATCAGTCTTTTATGGCCTTATTTCAAAGAAGTGGGCATTTTAAAACTTTCTCTCTCTCTCTCTGTCTCTCTCTCTCTCTCTTTCTCTCTTTCTCTCTCTCTTTATCTCTCCAACAACAATTCTCAAGGCAACTACAGGAAATGTATATTACTATGTCACCACCAGGCCAATCTCGCACACACCCGTGCCGTCTAATCACAGATATCGCTGTCAATCTGTTTACCCACCAAAAACTATCGCTAGCGAGGCACAATTTATGCGGCAATGGCTTTTCGACCGGTGCGGTCGGACCGGCCCTGACCGTTACTCGTACCCGGTCGCGGTTCCATTCGGCACCAGTTGGCAGTTTGGGCGTGCAGCCCGGAACAAAAGGCAGCATCTCACGCACGCCACTATATATCATTCCGGCCGCGCGTTATTATATCCGCAATTTGTTTAACACACACACACACACACGCACCCTATTATTGCGCCTGTCAGCAGCCGCTGGTCAGCCCTGGCTGTGCCCGGGACCCGGGCCTGTCAAAAAATCGCAGCCTAATAGACTCCCAGGTGATCGGTGACCCATCCGTGCCAAAGCAACGACAAAAAACGGTGGTAAAGGGGTGTTTGCCGAAAGTGGGCGTACGGGCCGTAATAAATTGAACCCGGCAAAAAGGCACCGACATTTCAATGCTGCAAAACCGTAACCGGCCAATTCGAGCGGGAGGGGAGAGCCTGCCAAATGGTGACACGCTTGCAGCAGCAGTGTCCTAGCGCTGCGCTCCTGCGTCGCTCCGGCTGACCTTACGGGCTTTCGGGCGTCAGCGGCCAGCGCTGCCGGTCGGCTGATGCCGGGTGGATTAGCGTGGTTTTATTTGCATAAACTCGGCCGGTCTTTCGCGCGGGCCAGCACTCTATCAACAGGCAGTTGCTACCGGGCGAATGGACTTTCCTCTCCAACTCCAAAAAACGCCTGGTCCTGGCTGACAGTGTGTGACGCAGCACCGACCCTGTCCACGCTGTCGGATAAATGATGATGCTGCCACCGTGTCCATTGGTGTGCCGGACACGCCTCCCGACACGCCAGCCCAGGGCCGGACGGTAACTGCCCCCTTGGAAAAAACCCTTTACGGCCGTACCGCATTCTCCATTAGCTGTTTGGCCGGTACAATATTTTGCTCTTCAATGCACACACACACACACACACACACACACACACAGAGAAAAGAACAGAACCACACACTCGTAAAATAAATAGCGACAACATAAAAAAAAATCAGAACATTGTAAAGAAAAGGAGTCTCGGCGGCACTGTAACACCGGCAATAACTGTTCACTTTTGCCGTTGCGCCCGCCTCGTACCCGCCGGAACTAATGTACCTCTTTTTTTGTTTTTTGTTTTTTTTTTGTTCAACCGAAACCCGGGTACGATCGGGCACAATCATCATCAGCGTCCGAGAAGGGGGTGCCGGGCAAAATTAAATTAATAAAAATCCTTCGCCCAGCCGGTCCCTATTTGCGAGCGGGCGACTCGTCTGTGTGACGAAGCGATTGGTTTGCGAAACAGCACCAAGAACGAGGCGAACATTGAACAAAAAAAAAAAGCCAAACAAATGAAAAACACAGCGACATTGCAACCCCTTTTCCTCCGCTGCTGCTGCTGCTGGTGCTGCTCGATCGAAAGGGGTAAGCGAGCGAGCGTTGACAAATAGTTTTGTTCGCACAGATGGAAGCAGACGACGGCAGAGGCTTGGTTTCAGGGGCAGAAACACTATTTGCCCGGTTAAAGCGTTGTTGCTGCCTCGGGGCGGCAGCGAACAAAACGATAACGACAACGATAATAACATCACAACAACGGGCCGTACAACACACAGGCGCTCCATGAGAGGGTGAGAAAGGGTAGGGAAGCGGAGGGGAAAAACAAAACCCCTCGAAAGAGAAAAGAAAGAAAGCTGGTGTGTGTGTGTGTGTGTGTGGATATATTACGAAAAAAATATGTGTTAATAACACGTGGCGTAACCTTCTTGCAGCTCCGTTCATCACCCTTTTTTCTCGAAACGATGAGACATCTCGTCCCTCTGCCTCTGCCTCTCTCTCTGTCTCTTCCGGAACTGACTAATGAATTTCGGAACGGCACCAGCATTGCAAATGTGGCAAATGTTCGTTCGCTCCCCTCGCTTAGGGTGTGGGATGCTGCCGTGCTGGTTCGAGGAACGCCCGGAAGACGCCGAGGGGTTCGAGGTGGACCGAGATTTCCCGAAAACCTCGAGAGCCCACGGGCTCATGACATGTCTTCGGTGGCGGATGTCTTCGATGGCAACAGCAGCAGCGGGTGGAAATAATAAATGTGAAAAACTAAAACCCACCCCCACCGACACTCAGCTCCGAACGGAACTTGAGCGTTCAATATGGGTGTATGTGTGTTGTGGGGTTGCAGTCTGGTCGCATTGATTTATGGCCACACGCAAGAGCAGATAGTGATACGCGGATGGTAAATTTAGTCACCGCCGGTCGTTGGCAATTGGGTGGCCAACGGGTGCCTGAATTGTGTAGCATTTTTGGGTGGGTGAGGCATTTTTTTTTGTTTGCTTCTTCTCTCTCTCTCTGTCTCTCTCTCTCTCTTTCTTTTGCTGAATACACAACACCCGAAAGAAATCTTCCATTTTGAGCGTGTCAACGTCGTCACGACTCCGCGCGCCCAGAGACACAAAATGGCCCATCTCTCTCACCCCTCCTCCACCGCATGCTTGTAGCGATGTAGCGCGTCTTGTGGTGAAGCGTTTCATCGGCACACAATGATGTAACCCCATCACACATCCAGCCACTCCAAACTCGCGGTCTGGGCACACTTTACAACGAGCACAGTCCTCCCCATCCCGTTAAACCGGCACTCTCGTTTTAATAACGTGCCAGGTTTTGGGTCCGGTACATCGAAAAAGCGGGGGAACTCCCGCGCCAGTGTCAACGAAATCAACGCAGTCAACACACACACACACACACACACACACACACACACACACACACACACACACACACACACAGCAATCAAGACACCCCGGTGCACCTGGCCGGAGAGGTACCAGAGAGCTAACATGCCGGCCAAAGCCAATCACAACGATTCGGCCGTACGGCTGTGGCAAATATTTACCGTCTATCCGAAAAAGCAATAATCCAATCAGCGCGCAATTCGCGCCCACTGGCCGCGTGCGTCTCGCCGGGGCGGCTTCCTGTTTTGTCTCGGTGCCGCTGTAGGCTTTCCGTTTCCTCGATTTGGAGCTGTCAAAATTGAGGTAAGCTCGGAGCCGAAGCATTCGAATAAGCACGGCACGCGGAAGAAGTGTTTTTAGCGGAGTGGCGGAGGGGGGGGGGCGGGGAAAAGAGAGGGGAGAAATAGTTGTGACAGTCCTGCACACACACACGCGCGCGCGCGCCAAACGAGCAAACATTAAAAGAAAGGCTTAGTGCGCGGAAATGAATTAATCAACACAAACAAAACGCGAGCGCAATTTTCATCGGGCTCGTTTCGGGCACCCACTCGATAGCGCCGTTACAGGTTTTATTCGCCTTTGTGCGAGCCTCACGGTAGCCTCCCGAACGGTGTAGTGGTTAGCGCGCGGATGTCAGCAATATCGAGAGCCGCGCGCCGCCTTTGGATCGAATCGCAATCAGACTAAATGCGGCATTGGAAACATTTTCATACAGAAATCTTTATTTACGTGTGCAACCACACAAAGCGGCATAAACATCATTAAAATCACGATATAAAACACAACTCGCATCCTCTCCTTGGCATGAAGCGTTGTGTTTTGTGTATCAAATTGTGGGGAATTGTTGTAAAGCCAGTAGAGTAGGTAGAATGATAGAGACCACCACCAAACAAGATCACATAGACAGACGGCGGCGGCAAAGACACATTTTACTACCGCTACAAACCTCACAAAAGAGCGGCGAGCTGCTTGCTACACCTTGGTGGGCATGTTTTTAGTGTGGTCTCTGAGGTTTTTAACACATTTCTCGCTCCCTTGCCTATCGAGACGTGCTGCTAGTTAGTAATACGATCCCAACCCTGCCTTTCCCTCTTCCTTTCTTTTAGTAATAGGAGCAAGCCTTTAAACATAAAAGTTTATGTCGCACGAGCAGGGTGGGACTGGCCAGTTTTAATTAACTGCAAAACATCTCCCCCCCCCCCATTCCCAGTAATTAAGATGCCGCAGCCGATGCCAAAGGGAGCAGAGGGAAGCGCCCGAAACCAAACCAAAAATATAAACCAACCTAAAAGTGTGTGTGTGTTTGCGTGTGCATACTAACTAACCATTTCGGTTGCGGGAGCACACATATTGCTTTTTGTCTGGTTTTCTGCCTTCCCATGCTTGGTGCTTCTGGGTGGGATTGTGCTGTCTGCTTGGGCTTGGTTTCGGGCCCCGTCTTCATCTGCATCTTCGCGCGAGGGCGCATCCTTTTTCTCGCGCTATTATTTATTTAACCCAAGCCCATTTGTTTATTTATCGCAACGACGTGCTGGCGACGTGTTGCGCCATGCTGCGGCCAGCGTCTTTGACCGGCATTGGCGTGAGATTTACGGCAGCGCTCGGTCGGTAGGGCGGTTTGCGTTCGTGCGCCTGTGTGGCCGTACTGCGAATATTATCCACACTGCGATAAAAGTCTGATGCCGCCTGTGTTCGCCTTGTTTACACCGTTCGATTGCTTCGTCGCTTTGTGGGAAGAAGCAAAAGAAGGGGAACATTTTCCCAAATGCCATGCTCCACTTGTGCCGTGTGTGCCTGTGGTCCGCTCATATTTCCCGGCGGCCGAGCGCGCTCCATTGCTTTCCAGCGTCTTTCCCTTATCCGCCCGGCACCTTTTCAGTTCATCATGCGACTCATCAGCAATTAGCAAGCGACGAACGGCGCACGACGAGCCCGGGCTGGCTGCTTTCCTCACACACGCACACACTTGACACTAGCGCCACCGGTGCGTGTCAAATGTCAAACGAAGCCTAAAATATTGTCCCTCAACCCCTACCCGAATCCCGGGGTCGCAGCTCACCCAGCCAACGCGCATCCCACCCAAGCCCAAGCGTCTCGAGTGCAGCACGTGCGGAACCGTTGTCACCTTTCGTTTCGTTTCTCATTTCCATCCCGCCCTGCCATTCCCCTCTTCTCCTTCTCTTTCTTCCAGTAGCACCACTTTTGTGTCATCTTTTGTCGACCCGGAAAATTGAAAAACACTTTACACGAAACCCCCGCGCCACAAATTGAATATTTAAATCGATACATATATATATACACACACACACACTGCTGCTACACATGTAGAGGGGCGGGTTAATCCCGCCAGCAGGCGGCGTGTGTAATCCTAATCGCGCGACCCTTTCTGGTGCGCTGCTGGTGCGGGGAAGGGGCGTATGCGTCGGATGACGAAGAAGTTCGCCCTGTTTGCCGCGTTGCGCCGTTAATCCTCGCGTGCGCGAGCTGAAGTGGATGCGCTCCTTCTTTGTTGTGCAACCTTGTTTTGCAGGCATGATTTGTGATGCAGGCTGCCTACCTTTCAGGCGCATCGGGCGCACCCGGAACGCTGCGGATAATCTGCTTCTAATGAACACCGGCCGCTTTTGTTGCTGTCGGCAGGCGGGGATCGAGATTAGCGACGCGTCAACCTTCCTGCCGGGATGCGGTTTTTTTTCTTCTTCTTTTTCGTTTGTCACCTGCAAGCGTTTGCATCCATCAAAGCCATCCCATTACATCCCCGCACTCTACCGCCGAGCTCATTAGCTCCTTTCCTTTGCCCGCTGAATGCTTCCCGAACAACTTCAAGCGGGCGCAGCCTGCTATTTGTCCAGCATTAGCAACAATTACCACCGGGATTAAGGAGAGCAGCGTGGGCCCCGTCACCCGGTCCCGGTGGCCTGCAAATAACGAGCTCCGCAAGCACACTCCCGCGCCCGCGAGAAGTGAATTTAAATTGAAAAGAAATATTTGCCCACCGTCGCCGGGCTGGCCGTCTCCGGGCACAAACGCTTGGCCCAGCTTGGCCCGAGAGCACGTAGAAAGGATTTACAACACACCCACCGAAACTCCCTTCCGCTGCCCCACCCTCGCTTCCGCGTGACGAATGGGTAAACAATACAAATGCGCAGCCCCGGCCCGCTGCAACCCCCGCGGGGCCTGCTTTCACCCACTGCGCTCAATAATAACAACATTCCCGGCATTCTTCACTTTTAGCGGTCGGGCGCACCCTCAACCCCCGGGTTTCGGCACTGCCCGCGTACTGCCCGGGTTCAATTAAGGATTGCGCATTCGAGTGGGTCCACTTCACCCCCGCAACCCTTTCCGAACAATTCCATCTTCTTGGTTTGGCCGTGGACGTCGAGAGAGTTTTTCAAAAATCCGGATTTTTGAGCCCCTCTCCCCACCTCCACTAACCTTTCGCACAGGGCCACACACACACACACACACACACACACACGAACGGACGGAAGCCGGAACTAAAGTTTTTGGTGGGCCCCGCGGGGCACTGAAACGGGTGGGCCCGACCAGCTTGAGCCCTTTAAGGAGTTTTAAACGTCCTTTTTATACGTATGTGGATATGGGGGTACGTGTGTGTGTGTGTGTGTGTGTGTGTGTACGTGTTTGTGTATGTATGTGTTGTTTTGAGTTGTCCCTTCTGTTCCGCAAGCATTTTGTTGCGTTTGTTGGCGCGTTGTTTTACAACACTTTTGTCTTTTTCCCTCTCCCTATCTCTCTGTTTCTCTCTCTCTCTCTCCCTCTCTCGCGCTTATCAGGCTTTTCTAACAAGGAAGAAAGGGTTACTCGGGTGAAGGATGGCGGCCTTTGGCATAGGAACTGTTTGCTTCCATAGTGATTGCTGCTAAATTTAGTCTCTTAGTCGCCAGCTTTCGTCTCTAAAGTCCCAATCAACTTCGACATCAGTCAAGTTTGTTCTCAAATTTGTGAATTCAAGATAACTAATAAATTGATTGGTAGAATTAAAAGAAAACTACAATTTTCATCAGGAATTTTAGAAATGTCACTAAAGCCTGCTAAGTGTGTACATGTATTTTGGGGTATTAACAATGATGAAAACTAATTCTAAAAACTTTATTCGTGCAAAGATTTACTCATTCCACAAAAACTTGAAATAATATTCTTTTTTTAAGTACTGTAGAAATGTTACAAATTTGTAGAGTAGTGTTGGGTTAAGGTGATTCAGATTCAGGATTCTGAATGAATCTTTGAAATGATTCAATGATTCTGATTCTCGATTTCAAAGATTAATGAATCTTAACGAATCATCAAACCCAAAGATCCATGAATATCCAAAGATTGTAGGATCTATAAAGATATCTATAAAGATACTGAATCTAGAAAGATTCATGATTCTTGAAAGATGTATATTTCTCGAATGATTCACGAATCTCAAGGGAATCATTATTCTTCTTCTCCGAGTAACAACCAACGTGATCATGCCAGCCTAAACTGGCTTTCGAGACTTCTTGGCAAGTACCACACAGCCGGATAGTTCGTTTTGCTTCGGGGGGACGGTCCATGCGAGGCTTGAACCCACGACAGGCATGTTGTTAGGCGGGATCTCGCAAATTCTATATTTTGATAAGTTCATAAATCCCTGGAGATATATGGATTTAATACATTTATGAATCTTATCGATTCTTAAATCTTTCGAGATACAAGAATCCTTGGTGATCCTTGGGATCCACCAAGGAGATTCATGTATCTTTGAAGAGTCGGTTTGAGATTCGAATCACTCATCACTGAAGATTCATATGAATGAATCTCAACGAAAGACCCAACACTCGTGTAGAGATGTGCCCCAAGAACCAGAACCGTACGATTCATTGAGCTCATTCTAAAAACGTTCATCTACTCAACGTTCATCGATTCTTTATGTTGTGGACAGACCGCTGCCTCATCCTGAGGGCTCACTGTTGACAGCAAGGCTGTCATCCTGTGACGTCCTCAGTGAGGATCGCGGCGCGAGAAGGACCAGTCGTCCTCTCCCCGCATTGCGTGTGTGTGTGTGCGTTTCTACTTATTACGTGTTATTGTATAACGATACCAAAGAGTAGAATAAAATATACATATTCTGTTTGTGCCGTACATCGTCTCATGTTTAATTTGTGCGGACACAACAGTGGCGACGAGGATGGGATCCTCCTCGCGTAGGGGGGGATCCTACAACGAACCGACGCAGCACGGAGACCACCATCGCGGTTCCACCATCGCGCAACCGCCATCGCGCAGGATGGGCACGCTCGGGCTTGCGCGAAGCCCCAAGAGGATCCTCACTCCGCTGCAGCGTATTCCGGCTAAGGCGAGGGGACATTCCGCCTTGGACCGACGACACACGGCATCACCGCCGCCCGCTGTAGCGTCATCGGACACACTGGTGCAGTATTGTCGTGCGCGGCATCACGGCCGCCCTTGCTGCACCAGCACCATCGTCGAGCCCGGTGAGCAGGCACAGTGCTGAGGCATATCGGCTGCCCCCTGTCCATCTTCATCGCCGGCGCTCGAGCTGCACAGGTGCATCTCGACGGCGGCACCACTGTCGCCCTTGTGCAGCAACATCGTATGTGTCCCGGGTCACAGTCGTCGTGCGCGGCATCACGGTCGCCCCCTGTGTACCCTCAACATCATCGTCAACGTCATCATCATCCTGCGCGCCCTGCACAGCAGTTCACCGGTAGCGACATCACGGTCGCCCCTGTGCAGCGGTTCCGGCTGAGCGGTCCAAGCGCGCGCGGCACCACGGCCGCCCCCTGCTCAGCCGCACATTGACGCCCCAACGGCAGCAGCATCCGGAGAGTTGCCTCAGAAACATCATCGGCGTCTGGTGCAACGGCCTACAACAACAGCATCATGCTGCAGTTGCACCGACAACAACAACAATAACACCACAGCGGCTGCAACGGAACGAGCGAGCGCAGCACATCGGCTGCCCCCTGTTGCAGCCTGCAACGCTCATCCCGTCGAGCGTTAGACACGGAGGCCGGTCAACACTCTCCCCCTCCCCCCGTTTTACACAGCGCCACTTGAGCCGTACGCTTGCCACTCCGGTTTTAAGTACATTAAAACTGCTGCGTTGGCTTAAGCCGTACCGGCTTAATTAAAACGGGGAGATGTTGTGGACAGACCGCTGCCTCATCCTGAGGGCTCACTGTTGACAGCAAGGCTGTCATCCTGTGACGTCCTCAGTGAGGATCGCGGCGCGAGAAGGACCAGTCGTCCTCTCCCCGCATTGCGTGTGTGTGTGTGCGTTTCTACTTATTACGTGTTATTGTATAACGATACCAAAGAGTAGAATAAAATATACATATTCTGTTTGTGCCGTACATCGTCTCATGTTTAATTTGTGCGGACACAACACTTTATAAATCATAATGCATGTGAGTTGTTCAAAAAAAGGATGCCCTACCCGCCAACAATACAGAATGTCCCAGTGCGCCAGGTCGCTTATATTCTTCCAATACATTGATGAACGTGAACCATAATACCAGGACGTTCACGAAAAGAACGTCCTACCTGTCAAAACAAAGATAACCCTGTTCAGTCAAATAATGTTCAAGATCTATTAGACTAATTAAATTCTTCTTACGAAAGGAAATTATTAACTGAAATGAACGAATGAATTGCGATTCACTTTCAGGTTATCTTAATGAAAGAACTAGTACGTTCACGTACTTGAAAATGAACCGATATGGTCGAGCTTAAGAATGTCAAATCAAGCCGCAAGTATTTATCCTAACTTCTACTAGTATTGACATTGTTGACTTACAAAACAAAAATGGAGGCGCTACATGCAAAAAATCGTGCTCACTGTCCAAAACTGATACCACAGAGCGAACATTTAGCTGACAAAAACTGTATAAATGATTTCAATCTTTCTTTAGGACCAACATATCGTATCGTGGTGCTCTTTGGTTATTTATTCTAATCATCTTGTCCGAATCCATACGTATCCAGTTCTTGGTTTATACCGTTGTTCACATATTTTCAGTCAGTGTAAACAAATAATGTCACCATAGTAGCTACAAGATGACTTTTTTCATCTTTTAAACATCCATCAAATCTCGAATAAAATTAGAATAGTTAGCGAAAATGGGTAACAAAATTGCACCATACTTCCCCCGCGGTTCAAACAGTGCCACCCAACCCACTTGCCGGGAAACCGCACCGCAAACCCTGCGCGACCAGACCCGTCACGGATCAAAGGGACGCGCACGGAAACCTCGGCGTAACCCGTGTTCGGGCAGCGTTTTGCCTTTAATGGTTTCCGCTGCTGCTGCTGCTGCTGCTGCTGCTGGAACATTTCCCCCACCCACACGGCTGAGACCCGTCCATCATTAAGGATGCTCGCTCGGGTTCCCCCCTGCTGCCCGTGCCGTGCCTTGCCCCCGTCATGCTTGTCACGGCGCGCGCGCTCATCATCCTTGTTCGCACTCACTTGTGCCGCTCTGTTCGCGTAAAAATAATGGGGCCTCCCCCTTCCCGCTACAGAAATCCACAACAAGCGGAAAACAAGAAGAAGAAGAAGAAGAAGAAGGAGAACAGCAGCAGCAACAGAAAAAAAAGAAGAAGGACGAATAAAATAAAAGGAATGTTTATTATTATTTCAATCCATCCACGAAACGTGCGCAGGGCCGCGCGTAGCGTGTGCCGTTGCCCGGCCGAGTTTACCGCCACTGCCACCGTACCACGCGTTGGCCACTTGAAAACTCGCTCCCTCTTCCCCCATTCCCTGCTGCTGCTGCTGCTGCTGCTGCTGTGGAATGTTTTCCATCCCACTCGCACTCCGATTCCGTCTGCGAAGTGTGCGTCCTTGCTTGTGTGTTTTGAGATTTCTGTTGTGTTTTCGGTGTGTGTGTGTGTGTGTGTCTCGTTATCCTCTGCCCCCTTTTACCCTGCTACACACTTCTAAGGGCCACTCCGCTGCAGCTCGGGATGACATCGAGCAGAGCGGGAGGTAGGTGTGGAAGGTCCAGCAAAGGTGTCCCTTTGCACGGGGCTTTAAATGCTGGCATTTTCATCATCATCATCATCATCATGCTTGTCGTCGTATTTCAGAAGATTTCCTCCCTCCCCCCCCCCGCTCACACACTCTCTTAACCCCTTCCTTCTTCCTTCTTGAGTAGGAGAGTATGTGGCGGTTTATTAATTTAATGACGCATTCCGGGTCGAAGGACCAAAAACTGCAGGAACAAAACAAAACAAAAAAAAAGAAAGGAAACGAACGCTGACACAATTTCGGTTAGCGATCGCGGGCACTTGGCGCTGCACTTTCGAGCGGAGCGGGCTTTTATGCGGTCTGTCAGTTTAAATTGAGAGCCCTGTCAGCGCGCAGCCACTCGAACGCGGAAAGTGGAAGGAACAAAACCTTCCCCCCCCCCCTCCCCCGTACCCCTTTCATTTTCGTCGATGGCTTTTCATTTGTCAACAAAAGAAGGAAAACAAAAAAAAAAACCCGGGGAAAAGCAATGAAGGGAAAATAGAAAACGGTTTGCAAACGCATTAGATTCACATGAACGCCCCCGCCCGTGTTGCGAGGTGATGTAACATACGGGGTTGTTGTTGGGTTTTTTTTCTTCCTCTTGTTACGCTCATCTTCTTCTTCCTATAGTAACATTCGAGCAATCGGGATTCGATTGATTTTCCCTCGCAGCAATTGAAGGAGCAAATAAAAATGAAAAAAAAATCACCCACAGCCCAATCTCGTCGCTCGTATCACCTTCAACCGGGCAGCAGATGGGATAGTTTTTTGAGTCTGTGTGTGTGTGTGTCAGTATCGCACACAACTTCGATTGAATAAAAATAGGATATCGAGGATATCCTTTTCCCCGGAGCGAGATGGAGCGAAAGCCGAAAAAGAAACCCAATAAAACAAGACACCGGTGGCGATGGAAATCAAATTAAATTAAACGCAATCTATTCAACCATCCGAAGCGTCGCAAAGGCGTCGCCCCCCCCCAGTTGGTCCTTTTTTCTTCTTCTTTTTGTTGTTGTTGCCCCTCCCGCACGCTTATTAAGCGCAGCCTTCGGCATTCGGGCGGAATGTTGCGCAGGAGGTACCGCACACCTTCGCGCTGGTTTCCCGCCAAGGATCAAAGTTCCTGCCGCCAAGGTTCCTGCACTGGGACAGATGACCTTCTCGCTCGTCCCACCCCCCCCCCCTCCCCGCTTCCCCCCTTTTGTTAAACCATTTAATATGATCCCAGAGCGTTACGAAAATTAGCAAAAAAGCTAACGAAGGATAACGAAGTAAAAGTGTCGGGCGACTTCCGGTGGACTGCCGCTTCAGCGCTCCGTATGGAGCTCAGTGCTGCTGCCAGGCAACGGTGTGTGTGTGTGTGTGTGTGTGTGTGTGTGTGTGTGTGTGTGTGTGGGTGCTCATTCATCCGACCCATTTCGATCGGGATTTTACTGCCGGTCCTGCCGGCGTTTGCTTGTCAACTCCCCCGCCCCCCGAGCCTGGAGGGGGACGGTTGGATTTTCATTCCCCTCCCGCATCATTTCCGGTGGTTCCTTTCTCGTTGGGGGTTCGCTTTTTTGCTTCCTTTCTTCTTCTTTTTTGTTGTAGCAGCTGCTCTCCTCCCCCCTCCCCTCCCCTCTCTCTCTCTCTGTCTAACGCTCCCTTTATTTATTGCTCACAAATAGTCTCGCTACAACACGCCGAGCTACTTCTTCCGTGACGTAGATGATTACCACTTGTTCTTTTTTTCTTTCGCCACCCTCCCCCCTATGGGTTGCTCCTCCCCCCCCCCCCTCTCTCCCACCTCGTCCCTTTTCGAAAGGACCCGGATATGGTCGTTTATTCTCACCCACGCCTCCCCAAAATGCAGCGTTTTCCGGCAGAATTTTCGGGGTTCCCTATGGGGAGAGCGTTTCTTCGTTTCTTCTCTTTCTGTCGCTCCTCCGCCATTGTTGGTCGTAATCGAATTTTGTAAACGCCTTCAGCCCGGCGCACGGCAGTTGGTGGTGGTTTCGGCGAAGGCGGGGGGGGGGAGGTGGAGTTGAAAAGTTGCCTTCCGTCAGCGCCTGCCCCGTCAAAAGCTAAGCGTGTAAGAAATCGTGTCAGACATGAAAAAGTTTTTTTTTCCCCCATCCTGTGCCCACCCGGGGTGGTGGTGGTGGTGGTGGTGTCGCTGACAGGAAGTGAACCGTGGCAGCGGTAGCGTGTAGTGCGATTGGAGGATGTAACCATTTTGTTACAGCTCAAGTATTAGATGTATCTATCATGACACTCCCCCAACTCCGACCCGTCGCGCATGAGAAGGAGCGGGGAAATCTTGAACCTTCCGGCGACCGGATTAGCTTGAGCATCGTGTGTGCACTGCTTTTGTGGGGGGGGGGGAGAGCGGCCCGTGTCCAGCAAGACGGTCGGAAGACGCAAAAGGTTCGCCATTAGTCAGCAATTTCTTCGCTTTCGAAGGCCTGGACAGACAGCCTGGACGAAGGGGACTTGAGGCTTTATATTTGGAGAGGCTCTCTGATTAAAGGCCCTGTGAATTATACGTCTATTACACCAAGGACTGGAGGAGTTGGGCACCTCTTCTTGCAGGACACTATCTGCAGCACGTCCCATATGTTTTTGTGTATCTCTGTGTGTGTGTGTGTTTGAAGAAAACAACTTGGAAACTTGCAAAACCGTGCCAAACTGCCCCAGAACCGAATTTCTGAAGTTGTCAATCTCTCCGGCGCTGTAGGTTATTGCGGCAAGTGGATATTGCGGATTGCGTCGAACTACTTCTTCAAACCACACACACACACACACGCGCACACAAACGAAAGCGAAAATCGACTTCCAATGAAAAAAAAAGGCACCCAATGCACACCCCGAATATCCCAAGGGCTGCTCAAGGATCGCTTGTGACTCCAAAACAACGGCAAAGACGGCATTCACGGCAATTCCACACACTTCCGGAGGAGTGCCGCTCCTCGCATGACGTTTTGACCGACGGCGCCTGTTTTTTGGAGAAAGACCCAGCTCTCCCTCTTCTTCCAAATTTGAATGTGCGGCCGCGGAATGAAGCAGCCTGAAAGAGCCTCGGAGAGCAGTCTCGTCCGAGTCCAGTTAGCGCGCCCGTCAATCTAAGAGCCTCCGGCTTCCTGCTGCCGAAGGTGGAAAGGCATTTCGATTTCCGGTACGCCGCACGCTGCGCATATACAGCTCAAGAAGGTGGAAGACCCTGTAGACGTCACGTCCGACGCCTAGGACCTTGGTTCGAATGTTGCAACGGCAGTGTTTTTTGTTTGAGGCGTGAAGACGACTCTTGAAGAGATCTTACCAATGTGCGAGGCACTGGTTTGTGCGAGCTATTGCTCGGGTTCTGCTGTCTGCTATCATCGCGTTCGCGTGCCAGCTTGAGGTGAGTGTTTTTTTTTTGTTTCGCTGCTAGAAGTGGGCTTCAAACAGGCAAAATAAAAGTTAGTTCAAACATGAGGCGCGCCCTTCCGACAAAAAACGCAGCCAAAAGGAAGGCACTACTCGCGTGCCTCGCCTGAGCACCTGACTGACGGAAGTTTGACAGTTTTTCCAGGTTCGATTTTGGTGGAGCAGAAGGGAGTTGGTTTTCCGCAACAACAACAACAGGAAAAAAAGGTGAGAGAACCGCGAAACCACCACCACCAAACCCGCTCGGTCGGCCCATATTCAACCACACACCATTTGGCTTACCAGCTGTCAGTTTTGTGACTGTTGAGAGTCGTGTGTTGTTTTGCCGTTGTTGTTATTCGATGCATAATTGGACGGATTGGTGGAATCGGCAGTGCCTATTACTCCCGTTACTAGGCGATGAGTGTTGGTGTGGAGTGACTTGCAAGGGTGGCTAAACGAGGAAGGTGTTATTTTTTTTCGCTGTTGTGTGTGTTGTTGTAGGTGGTTTTGCAGGAATTGGAATGTTGACAGGACTGCTTTCTGCACCCATAACTTACCCTGCGCTGGCTCCTCATTATTATCCGAAGCAAAATTTAAGAAAAAAAAAGAAGAAAGATAAAACGAAAAAACACAAAGAAACCGACACCGACACTCAGTTTTGGGTACGTTTTTCTGCATCGTAGGGTACATAACAAAAACGATGTCTCTATTTTCATTTTTCGTGCGTGTGTTTGTTGTTTTTTTTTCTGTTTGTTTACGCTTCTTACTAGAACTACCGTCACATAACGCCCAGCATTTTCCCCGCTTTTCACACTTTACATCGTTTCCATCCCCTTTTGCTACTACTTTGTCTGTGTGTGGGTGAGTGTGTTTAATAGTTTACTTGTGTTGGGCATTGGGACCCAAGGGCAGAGGTTTGGCAGAGATTTTCCCTTCCTTTTTTTCACGTGGGAGTTTTTCTTCACATTTTGTTCTGTTTTTTTTTTCTCCTCTCGCGTTCTCAACCGGGCACAGCTACTACCGTTTGCGTGGATTGAAATTCGGATTTTGCCTTTTCTCTCTGTCGCCGTCACTCTGTGTGTTTCAAAAAAAAAAAAAACAACAACAACTAAAACAACGGAAATAAACAAACAAACAAAAACCCAAATCCGCCGGTGGTTTTCAAAAGGCAAATATATAAAATATATTTTGTTTTATCGTGTTCTGGTGTTCCGCAGGCAACTAATAACTAGAATAATATTATTACAAACTAGCGCGGGTGCTTCCTGTGTGCGGGTAACGAGTTAATAATTAAATAAAAAGTAAAACACACACACACACAACATACACACAAACACATTGATCTATATCATATATGTACGCATCCTGGCTCATCCTGAGAGGTGGGGCGAACAGGGTGTAAAGCAAAACAAACGCAAAACAGAATCAAGAAACGCACACACACACACACTGTACAGTGTAAAACGGAAGAACAAAACCAAAGCAATTAAGTTATACTTCAAACAAAATGATTTGTGTTTTGTTTTGTATTTGTATTTTATGTAGTTGTTTTTTTTTAGCGTTTTGTTCGTCAGTTTAGTTTCTCTTCATCTTTGTTTTTGTTTCATTTTGTTTTTTCAAACTTTACTTTTGGTTATTAGGTTCGTGTTTTGTTGGCTTTCTGTTCTACTGACTTGTTTCACACGATGTGTTTTGCTTGTTTTGCTTTTTGTTTTTCAAAAGAAGAGAAAGATTTCATTTGTCTACTAATCGATTTGTTCCTTCTAGTATGTAGGTTTTGTGTTTTTTTTATGTGTGTGTCTGTGTGTTGTTTATAAGTTTCTTTTAGTTGTGCAATCTCAACCGTTCTTCTGTTTTGTTTCTCTTTCTCTCGAGGGTGTGGGTGTGTGTTTTGTTTTTTATTATAATTTTAGCTTGTTTCGCTTGTTTTCCTTCCCGGCTTGCCAAACCCCCGGCTGAGCCCTGTATTTTAAAACATCTTTCTCTTTTCATTTTCTCTCTCTCTCTCTTTCTCTCTCGCTCGTAGCTTTGTTCGTTTTACGTCAATTGGATTTTTTTTTACCGCCCCGCTTAATAGTTACTATGTACACCTTGCCGTTCCGCCTCGGACAGGCCAGATTGGCCTTTTTTTCTATCGCTGTTTTCTTCCTTTCTCTTTCCTGCTCGCGCTACCTGCTTTAAACGTTCATCTGCAAAACACGTTTCATTTAAACTATTTCACTACTTTCACTTGTTTTGGCATTCTCACGTACACGTGGGGAGCAGCGGGATAATAAAGATAGAAACGGACGTAGTGGGGAGGGAGGTGGAAGGGGCTAAAAAATAGTGTGTGTGTGTGTGTGTGTGTGTGTGTGTGCGCGCGCAAGTGTCGTATTTTGTTGCCGGTTGGAGCTATTCACATTAAAACGATCACCATTTCACTAAAAACAACAAAAAAAACACCTTTATGGCAAACAGGCTCATCTTCTATCTCTCTTCCCCTATCTTATATCTAATGTATTGCGCCTCCCCCCTCCCTCCCTCCCCTTTCCATCTCGGACATTTTTGGTCTTCTTTTTGGAGGCATTACTGTTTTTGTTTTGTTTCTTGCTGGTGAACATAAAAACAAAATACAATACACACACACACATACACACACATACACAGTAGCAAACACATGCTCTTTCTCTCTCTCTCTTTCTCTCTCTCTCTCTCTCTCTCTCTCTCTCTCTTTGTTTCCGCAGGCTGCGATTCTCCATTTGACACTGTACACGTCCAGGTGTACGAGGAAAGGAGTGTGCGTGTTTCGCAAAGGGATAACGGTAGGACGGAAGCGGGAGGGGCGGGAAGGACACATAACTAATAATCCATAACACAGATTGATTTACAAATGTACAATATACAAACACTTCCGGACAAGGGAAACAAAGCACAAAAGGAAACGGAAGGAAAGAACAAAACACACCACAACAGCGAGTAACCCTGCCCCTGCCGTGGCTCGTGCTTGCTGTGCTCTCCAGCAAGATAAGCGGGTTGTTTTTTTTGTTGCTTCTGCTTTTTTCTTCTTCTCTTAACTCACCCCAACTCCACGAAGAGAGAGAGAGACGCACACACACACACACGCACACACGCACATGCAGCGAGAACACGCCCGTCTCATTGGCAGCGTTTGGAGGGGGGGAAGGATATGGGGTGGGGGGGGAATTGGGAACCACCGTGTTTTCTTCTTCTTGCTCCTCCACCACCGGGTTGGCACTTTATCGCCGCCACATGCCGGACGAGCCGGCCGTCACGCCCACCCCCATGCCGGACCCGTTCCGGCGCATCTGCTCGAACTCGTCCTGCGTGGTGCGCTGGTAGGTGCGCTGCTTGTCCTCGAAGTCCCGCAGCCGCTGGTTGTACCGCTCGAGCTGCTCCCGCAGGATCGCGTCCTCCTGGGCGGCCCGCTTCTCGTCCATCTCCAGGCAGCCGATACCGTCCAGCCGCTCCATATCGAGCCAGCCCCGGAAGCGCACGCACACACCGTTCATGATGAAGTGCGATTTAATGTGAACCTGCAGGGTGAGAGTGGAGAGAAGGAAAGACATCGATTAGAATCGGTGCGTTGTGTTGTTGTCTATAAGCAATCGTAAGTGTGTGTGTCATACGTTCATGCTGAAAACACGTTAAACGTTAAAGAGGCAGCATTTGCCGTACCGCGTGCCTACCTTTCAGGCGCAACATGATAAACGATCGTGTGCCGCCGCGGGACCGCGCGTTGAGCCTGTCGTGACGTGATGTCATTTTTATTGACATACGCTACACCCGCCTGCCACCCTCATCCCGCCCGCCTGCCACCGAAAGAAAAGGGCTAAGCGATCCCGATTTATGAGCGTTGCCCGCGTGTGCGATAGTGTGTTTACAAGCCCTCCGCTCTATTACGGACGCCTCCCGTCACACCGTGTGACAAACGACAATGTTTGTTGTACACCCCCGCACACACACGCATACACCCTTCGCCCCGGAAGGTGGGCCCCGGAAAAGGGAGATAATTTACAACGCTTGTTTTACGCTCGTTAAACACGGCAACAACAGCGACAACCGAGGCTGAGCGAAACGGCATCGAAAACCGACGAACCGTACCGGCGCGATCGCGTCGCCGGTGGGCTGCGCGTGTCACTCGATCGCTAAACCTCGAGCGGCGCGACGTCGCACGAGAGTGCCCGGGGTCTGGCCAGCTGCTGCCATTTCTCTCAGCCCAGCCAGCCCGGTGTAATTGGATACTGCTGCGCGGCCTTATTCCCTCTGCGATCGCACGACCTCGCATGCCGGTACACGGTTCAAGCCACGGCCGACCGACTGCTTTAGAGGGATTAGTGGGCCTCCTCTCTCAGGCAAACCCATTGGTGCTCACTGCCTACCGTGCCTGATGGGCAAAACAGCAACAGCAATTAGGCCTCCGGGGCCCAGTAGCACGCTTCATTGCTCCCGCAAAACGGGGGCCCACCTTTCTTAAGACACACTCTGTCCACCGCCAATCACTCCACTCCGAACCGTTTTTGGCACAAGTTGCTGCACAATTAGTGGCACGCGAGCGCGCCTGTCGCTTTTTTCCTTGGTTTCTCCTTCCAAGCCGAGACACTTTGCTGTGTGTGTGTGTGTGTGTGTGTGTGCCAGAGCACCCGAAAAACAAAACAATCGCAAAACAATCGTCAGCTGGTTGCTTGGTGCTTGGTGCGGCTGTAAGATGTGGCGCGCACCTCAAGCAAAAGGCGAAAACAAAACCATTCCATGATCAGTCGGTGGGCGCACAATTACGATCATCGGTTGTCCGCTTCTCCACACACACACACAGCTGGCAGATGGGGTACAATGTGTGCGAAAAGTGCAAACACCCCCCCCCGGAGCAGTGGAAGCGCGGAACCCAGATGGTGGCCGACACCTTCGTCAGGCGCTTAATCATTAGCCGGCGGTCGCAGCCGGGAAAAGACCTTTGTTCGGCAGACGGATTACCTGCCACGTCTTCGTTGACCGGGACCAATTACGGTGGCAAGCATCGTGTAATGTCGTGCACACCGTTTAACCGTCGGGGCCGAAGCACGTGAAAAAGTACAAAAGAGTTTGGGACAGGTCCCGGTCTCGTGCTGCCGCCGGGAAGCGTTGCGTGGGATGTAGTTTGGAGCCTTTTTTTTTTTTTTTTAAATGCACACTCTTTCGAAGTTGCCCCGCACCATTTTCCATCCCTGCTGCTGGCTGTCTGCGGGGTTCCAAACAGCAACAAAAGGAAAGGAACGAACAGTTGGGGAAATTGACGCTGTAACGCGTGTTTACAGCAAAAAAGCTATTTACTTTTACTGTAAAAAACGTCCTCCCCCATCGGCTCTAGAGAACACCTATTGACATCCTGCACACACACACACACACACACACAATAACCATTGTGCCAATTCTGCTGTCATTCACCAGTCACGGCACGGTTCCAACCGGTTTGTTCCCGGGTTTCCGGAGCGCTGGGCACCAAAAACGCTTGCGCTGCGGGGGCACGCGAAGCAGAACCGGCCGACGCGTCAGCGCGTGAAAACTGCACTCCAAACTTGTCAATTGGACACTCTTTTTTTTTTACTTTTTTTTGTTCCCCTATACCGAAGCTGCCAGTTTTGCCAATCCATACCTGGGGTAAGCACTGCAATCGCGTTTGTACACTGTATTCTTCCCGAGCGTTCCAACGCGCACAACGTCACACTTTGCTTCACAATTTTCGATCGGGACCGTGCACCATCGCAGATGTTGTGTCGTATCTTTCGAGCGAGCAGCCTCGCTGGTGTGTGGCTGGATGTAGCTGTAGCTCACACGCACGCCAGTACGATTCGCGTGGAGGAGTGTCCTGCCAGCAAAAAAAAGGGAACGGTTCGCGCCAAACCGCTTTGTGCGCAGGATCGGACCAAACGAGCAAAAAAAAAAAAAGAAAAGAAAGCGCCTCGTGAAAGAAAAACTCCCCCAAAACTCCCGTGCAGCATCCAGCCATGGCTGCCGGCGGTAGATGTTGCCACCACTTGAACGGCAACGTCTTTGCGTTGGGATGTGTTTTAGCCGCGGTCCCGGTTTCTTAATTTCCGCACAGGACATCCGGAACAAATGGCCAAAGGTCCCCGCGTTGCTGGGTTCGCTAAATGGCACTCCAACGAGCATGCCGCTCAAGCATGCTTTCGGTGCGGTCCAGTGCAGGTCCACACAAATCCTCCAACAAAACCCGGAATGCTCCGGCACCAGCCGTCCTTAAATGATGTAATTGGTTGCAAACAAGGAAAGGAAGCAATCCAAAAGCAAAGGAACAATCATCTTAGGTAGCTACCGGACCGGAGAAGGGTAGCGGGGGGGATTTTTCACACAAAAGTGAAGGATAAATATCAACACACACACACACACACACACACTAAAACACACGCACTCAAACACACACAGAGAGAGCAAGGACCGAATAGATTTCAATTATCTCCGTTGGACCGTTGGTCCCTGGGTTTTATGCCAAATCTCGTCATTTCTGTCTTTCTTTTTCTCCGTCAGCCAGTCACACACACACACACACACACACACACACACACACCCGCGCTACCCCCGGGACCGGGATGGGATGGGCATGGCAATTGCATTCGCTCTGCTGCTTATTGGAAATTTACTTTTCAATTATTTCGGGCCTAATCGATCGGAGCGCACTTCGAACGGTCGGCTTTCGGGGGGGCCAGAGGAGTGCCGGAGTGCCGGAGAGGACCGTTTTTTGTTGTTGTTGTTGTTGTGTTGCTGTTCTTTTGACTGTTCCGTTTGTTGGTCCCTTTTGCTCTGTGCCCCGGTTCGCACCGGAGCGTAGTAATTCACCAAGAAGCAGGCGCAAAGAACACGGTCGCTGCAGTTGCTATTTGCTTCCAGTGTGTAATTGCTTCCTCCCATCCCTGCTGCTGCTTTTGTATGGGCACCTTTTCTGTGTGTGTGTGTTTTTTTTTTTGTGTCTGCTTCCCCGTATCGCACCCATCATCCGTTGGAGAGTTTGGGATTGATTTCTAATTTGTTGCATTTTTCTGTTTATTTTTTTTTCTTCTCCACTTCTCAAGTAGTTTATCACGCTATTGGAACACTAACAGACACACTGCACACTGCGTAACGGGCGACACCTACCTTGCCGTGCTCCTTGTCGAAGTCACACTCCTTCTCCAGCCCGAGATGGGCGGGATGGTGATGGTGGTGATGGTGCGGGTGGTGGTAGAGGCCGTGGTTCGGGTTGAAGACGAGCTGCAGGTTGATGCCGGTGGCGGCGAACGACACCTCCGTGTGGCCCTCGCAGCAGCCGGCCCGGAAGCGGCCCCGCCGCTCCTCGATCGGGCGATCGCGGAACCCTGTGTACCGGACCTGCCGAGGGGACAAAGAGAGACAGAAAGAGAGAGAGAGAGAGAAAATATTAAGCAAAGCGTACTTAAAAACTGGATTAAAAAAAAAAATAATAACACTAAAACGCAACCGTTTTTTTGCCGCCGGTTTTTCGCCCCAGTGGCAGTAAGTATCGCAAAAAAAGGCATATCACTGCTGTGTGCTGTGAACGTACATGTATACCACCGGGTCCCATAGTGTGGCCACACACAGCATCCCACTGCCGCGCGCTATCGCTGTAACTGCGCATCAACACCCCGGTGCAATCGCAGCAAACGGAAGCCATTTGCTAAATTACGTCACTAGGGGAGAGAGATAGAGAGAGAGAGAGAGAGCACACACGGCTGGAGCAGCGGCCGTGATGCGCTTGCGTGCGCGCTCTGTCCCCGTCTGGCCACGGTTGCAGGGGGGGAAGTGACAACCGTGTGCTCTTCTCCGGCGAGCGCTTGCTTTAAATTAATTTGGAAGCCCGTGTTTTTAAAGCCTGCTGCTGCTGCTGATCCTTAAAGATATGGCGTACAGACGCCCCAAAGCGGTGGCGTAGCGGCTAAAAGCAAACAAAGTCGCGCAATAAAAATGGACCCCCGTGCGGGGTTTAATGACTGTTTACCTTTTGCCCCCGCGCGGTAGTGGCCGAAACCCGGGCCTCCCCCGACTGCCGAATGTCACACCAGCCCGACTTCAGGCACTCCCGCCCAACGGCAGACCCTGCCCAAACATGTGCTGTTTGCATGAGTGATGGTTGAATGTTGCGTAAACAACGCCACGCCGAAATGCATCTACAAAAAGGCATCCTCCAGGGAAAAGGAAGACGGCGCCAAGAAAGTGATTAAAAACTTGGTGTGCTGTGCGTGTGTGCGGTAGAGTTGAAACACTGTTTTTTTCTTCCGGAGTACAGTTAAAGGTACGGATGCGGACACGGGTTGCAAACGGTAACGCTCCCGATCGAGACGCGTTAGATGCCATCAAGCAGACCTCACTTTGATGTGCATCGATTTGATTGTTTTCCTGTGTTTGTTTTTCCTGTGTCTCGTTTGGTTATGTATAGTGTATATCTACTAGCTTTAGTTCACACTGCTAGTTGCGGCTAGGTTTTCCAATGGTACACTTTTTTTAACACAACACTTTAAATAACAGGAAAACAAGATCTAGCAACGAAGATGTTCCTTTATTTAAGTTATTCTTACAGCACATTTTAATGATTTGAAATAATCTTTTACTGGAACAGAAAAAAAAAAACGTTGCTGACAATAATACCATTACTATTACCATTACTTCGATCGTGGATTTCTTGCATTTTGATGATCTCTTAATCTCTTAATTCCTAATGATTCAAAACAGAAAAGTATTTTTCTGTACAGAAAAGCGTTTTTCTGTACAGAAAAATAGAAAAGCAATAAGTTGGAGCCATTCGGAATTTTGTATTTAAAAAAAAAGGGATTTTCCTTAAACAACAAACATTTCACCAAACATTTAACAAACATTAGACAGCATGTAGCATTTCGCTCAATGTTTTCTATTTAATGTTGATTGTAATCAACACATTTTCGTCTAAATTGCTGAAACCCACCCAACGGAAATGAGGGATTTGAAACGAAATCATCAAAACTTCAGCAAGTTCTTGTTATTTCTAAATAGATATACGTTATATTTTGTTAGCAAATAATTTGACAAGCTCAAATGAAAATATTACTCCAGAATTATGAGGCTTTTGAAGAGATGTGTAGATGCTACTCTAGAGTTGCAATGAAAGGTCCGATCCGATATGATATAAAGGGATGAGAAATGAGGGATTGGAAACGAAATCAACAAAACTTCAGCAAGTTCTTGTCAGTTCTAAATAGCTATCCGTTATATTTAGTTAGCCAATAATTTGACGAGCTTAAATGAAAATATTACTCCAGAATTGTGAGGCTTTGGAAGAGATGTGTAGATGTTACTTTACAGTTGCAATAGACATCGCCGATCCTAAACCCAAAGAGATGAGAAATGAGGGATTGGAAACGAAATCAACAAAACTCCCACATGTTCTTGTTATTTCTAAATAGCTACCCGTTATATTTAGTTAGCCAATAATTTGACGAGCTTAAATGAAAATATTACTCCAGAATTGTCAGGCTTTTGAAGAGATGTGTAGATGTTACTTTACAGTTGCAATAGACATCTCCGATCCCAACAGAAATTGAGCAAACGAATTTCTATCATTCTGGTTGAGTTTAGTGCACATGACTGTGGAAGAATTTAATTCCTGCAACAGTTCTTGGGTAATAAAACTTCCAAGCTACACTTGGAGATGGTTTTGAATATTTCGTTTCCTCTCTTCCGAATAATTTTGTTGTAAAGATGAGTTTGAGAGTTAAGCATCACTTGAAAGACGGTTAAACCGTTTGAATGTATGTTTTGTTTCTTCTTTCCGGTATTATACGTTTAGAAATGAAAGATCACATTTGAAGCAATGCTTTCGTCGGTTTTTGTCTTTTAATTTTAGTTGACAGCATTAGACAAGGCATCTCCAAAACGCTCAGATTATGACTTATCAAAGTTTTTACCAGATCTTCTGTTTCGTTCGCGTTTTGCTGCTGTAGCCTGTTTTTCCAATTATTCTACGTTTTTAGCAATAACATCAAACCGCAAGCACACTTTCCATCAAAGTGCCTTTTCTTGAATTCATTTCAACCCATCGATAGGAATCTTCATATCTGTTGCAGAAAAATAGGCGACAACCCTTGCAAAAATCAGTCCGCATCCATCCACCCAACTCCACCATTCGCTTACCTCGCTGTCGCGGCTCAGCTTCTTGAACAGGTCGTCGCTCTCGAACTTGGACTTTTGGTCCGGCACGACGCGCGGCATCTTGAAGATGAACCGCGGCTTGGGCTGCTCGTACAGCCCGATCGTATCGAACGGGATCATCCCGAGGGCGGCCGGATCGTTCATCATCGTGGCAGCAGCAGGTGTTTGCGTTGCGATTTGATTGCGCGCCGAGTTACGATTAGTCCGTCCACACACACACACACACACACACACAGTAACACGCTCCACACTCAGTTCGCTCTCAACATCTAGCAGTAGCAGCGCCGCTTATCGAGATGTGTTACGGGGGAAGCACTGTTTTCACACGCAGAAAAGCATTAAAGCATCAGCAGCGGAGCCTGCAGCCTCTTTCTCCAGCACGCACGCAGATGCCGGTGGACGGGCACGGTTATCACAAAAGCGGCACAGCTCGGTTGGTTTTTGTTGATAGTAGAGAAGTTTGTTGCTTGTGGTCCAGCCCGGTGGCAGTGGTTTTTGCCGATTTGCGGTCGTATCCGTACTCGTCGCGTTAGGAACAGATGGAGGGAACACAACTGCACTGGTCACTGATACCCGGTCGCCTCCCGTCTACAGAGCGTTCCGCTGGCTTATCTTCCACGAGAGCACAAACACACGCACTGGCTTTTTTGTTTTCTTTTCAGCAACAAGATAAACAACTTCTTTTCCCACCACTTCCAAATTAAAAACAGTCACTGTGTTTCGCCCACACTCTGTCCATTAAACACACGTCCACACACACACACACACACACTGCCTGCTCTCTGTTTTAAAGCGACGGTTGTAGAGTTCGCACCTTCAAAAATCTCGCCTTCCAAAAGCGCGCGCGTATCCTGACCGACGACGACGACGACGAAAAATGCGAATGCGAAGGGTGTGCGCGCTGCAGGCTTCGGAGAAGCAGTACCGACACCGCTGGCTGGTTGGGATGGAATGAAACCGTACCCGTGCCGGCCGTCCGCAGCAAGCGTCCGTGTTTGCCGCTTGAAATAAAAAAAAAAATGGAGAATTCCGTAACGAAACTGCTCGAATCGTGGCCCCGATTGGTGTGGTGGTGGTTGTGGTGGTGGTGTGGTGATGGTGCCGTTGCATGCACGCGCTACGGAAAGGGGCGGAGCTTTGCTGGTGCACACGTGCTGCGTGGTGCCGTTGCCCGTTCGGGCTCGATTTTTTGCGCTTAGGCCACGCCTTTCCGCGTGCTCGAAACGGCTCGATTGCTCGACAAGGAGTCTGGCGTTTGCTGCTGGCGATGTACCATTTGTTTGTTTTGATAAGCGGTTTGGAGTGTGATGTTTTTTTTTGTGTCTTCTTGAAGTGGAATAAGTGATGTTTTATCGAAATGGAACATGCTACAACCTCTGCATTTTTCACTGTTTTTTTTAAGTTATAAAGCATGATATGTGTATCAGTAAACCAAAAAAACCATAACGAACTATCTGGAAAAATCCCGAAAAGAACTTACTTGCCTTTCCATTCCCGGGTTTCACTTTCACCCAACGGATTCGTTACATTTGATCCACCCTTTTCCCTGCATCCTGCTAGCTACCTTTCGCTCTCACACTCACTCGCTCGCTCTCTCTCCCGCTCTCGCTCTCTTAACCGAGCATCAGCATCCCGACCGGGAACCGACGATGGATTAAGGAGATTATTCTCCGGGCGCGTTTGATGTGATGCTGCTGGGTAGTTTTTCCCTCTCCGACCCCTTCGGTCCCGCTCACTCTTTCTCTCTTTCTCTCTCTCTCTCTCTCGCTCTCTCCTGCTCTTACATTCCCGCGTTTTCCCTCCATTTGCGTGCCGTTTGTGCGCCGCCGTACGCGCAAAGGGGCCGGGCGCGCAATATGGCGGTTTGGCGGCGGTTGTGGTGCCGTTTTTTGGCCTGTTTTTTAGCCACCGAAAGCCGGCGTACCACAATCGTACCGGTTTTCCGCTCTCCATCCCCCTGCACGGCAGCGTCTTTCTGTGCTCGGGGGTGTCCCCTAGTGCCCCCTTTGCTGGTTTGGTTTTGCGCGTGGGCGGGCTGGTGATGGAGATCATAGTACGGGGTGGTGTTTTCTTTTTCTTTTTCGTTTTTTTGCTGCTGCTGCTGCCGCTGCTGCTGCTGTTCATCCGCACGCATCTTTCGGGTCGAGGTTTCTGGTCGTTTAGACTTTGTGTTGGTTTTTTTGTTTTTTTTTTTTGTTTTTGACTTGCCTTTTTGGGGTATTTTTATTGAAGAATTTCAATCATTTGAATACACTGCACAAGCGAAAGGGATGGAGAGTGTGTTCGGTGTGTCTGTGTGGGGGTGTGTTTTTGAGGAGGGGAGGGTTCGGGCATTGAGCATTGAAATAAAAAGGATGCGCACAAACTATAATCACCTTCAGCATGATTAGAGCTGTTTTACGAAATTAGATTTTCGGGTCGCCCTTTTTCCGTCGCCCTCCGAGCGAACCTCCTCCCAGGTTACTTTTGCTCTTTATCACTGTGGCCGTGCGGGAAAAAACCCCTTTTCCCGAGGGCAACTCCCCCAGCCCCTCCCCGCCCTCCGCACCCTCCCCTTGGTACGTACATCCAATTTGCATAATTTTTGGAAGCTTTTTACTTAATGAGCTCTCGCCGTCGCTTCCGCCCGGGTTGAGCACGGAAGCTAGTGCGATTATTTATAACTACACGCACACACACACACACACACTACGAAATTGTGAAGGTGTCCCTGGGAGGGGAAGAAAGGTGTTAAGTGACAGGAGTGGAGACGAGGGGAACCTTTTCATCTTCCCCCGGGATCTTTCGTGTTCTTTTTTTTTACATTGCAATGAAAAGGGGTTTTAATTCTACTGATTTTTGTGTTTTTTTTACATTTTACAAGGAGTTGCACCTCCCCCACAAAATCATGCATTCTCGGCTTTTCAAAAAAAAAAATCAAACACACACACACACACACACCCACGCCAAACAAAAAGGACATCAACGGGGAATAAAAATCAATTCCAACGGTTGGTGTCAGTGGAGTATTTTGTACCTTCACCGCTTTGTTTTACCCACTAACAAACCCAACAGCCCCACCCGTCCACCCACCCACACAGTTGTCTCTCTCTCTCTCTCGCTCTCGATCGAAATCCCTCCAGCAAACAAAATAAACTACAGTGAGACCCTCTTGACAGGAAAGAAGGGAAAAGATCAAAATCACCCAACGCTGCCTGCCCAAGCCCTTCACCTTCACCGAAACGATGCGTGTCCTTTTTACGCGTGTGTGTGTGTGTGTGTGGGTGGGTGTGGTAGTATGTGTGGTAGTCGTGTGGCACTGGTCTACTATTTGCAACCGAAACCAACCCCAATGAATCAACCGACGAACCAACCACTTGTGTGCGGCCGATTGTGGTAGGCTGTGGCTTCCTACCAGCGACTGCCTTGCTAGAATGGGGTAGGGATAGAGGGAGGGGGAGAGGGGGAGTGCGAGTGGTAAGGTGAGGACACAGAGAGAGAGTGAGAGAGAGAAACAGAAAGGAGTTCTTTTGCCGCTTCTTCTGTTTGCTTCGTGGCACAATTATGTACCACTTGTAAAATCCATCCCCGTGCCAGTGCCTTCGCCCAACAATCCCTCGATTGAAGGGAGTGAGGAAAATTGAAGGGGAGAAAGGGGAGGTAATGGTAGCGTTTTGGTCCTTGTTGCTCTCTCTTTCTTTCATTCTCTCTCTCTCTCGCTGGCGCTGACTCCCAAAAGTCCTTGCTGCTCGCTCTATTTACTGTGGTTTGGGGCTGCGGGACCAGGGTCCTTCTTCCAACAGACGTGTGTGTGTGTGTGTGTGTTTCAGCCGAACAGCAAGCCCGGATTTTGCCATCGTTTTGCGGAAACGGCGCGTGATGATTTTACCGGCGAGGTTCGTCGCCTTCGTCGCGCACGACAAGGATGGCAAGCGTGTACCCCCGCACACGCACACGCAGCAGCAGCAGCGCAAGGATGCTGGCGAAAAAGTGGTGACTTGCAAGCAAAAAAAAAAAAAAAGAAACAAAAACAAACCAACGCTCCCCGGCACATTTTCTCACGTCTTTCCGGGAAAACATTCTTTCGGCGGAGAGATTGGCGCGAAGGCGCGAAACCTTTCCGGTGCGCGCAGGATGTGATTTTTGTTGTTGTTTTGGTTTGGTTCCCTGTTTTTTTTTTTCTTCTACTTTCCCTCCCGAAAGGATGCGTAGCTTCTGCCGGAAAATTGAAGAAACCGAAGCACTTCGTAAAACCGTAAAGACCAACGCCCTCTTCGGGAGGGAAAAGCGCTGGCAAAGCGCTATATATATATACCGCCGGCAGAGTGTACAGCATACAAGCCTTTTCGGTCAGCTTCCGAGCAGCTTCCGCCTCCCCCCCCCCCCTCGGATGCCCCATTGCCCGAAGGAAAAGAAGGATGGTCAGTTGGTTGGGGTTTTATTTATTTGCTTTTTTCTTCCCCTGCTGCTTCTTCTTCTTCCCTTCTCGAGAAGGTTGGAGGGCGGGAGGGCGGGAGGGCGCGGTTTGGGGCATGGCCACAGGCCACGGTAACCAACACACAAAGGCAATATACTCGGCCACGACCGACCAGCCCACAAAACAGCCAACATCCGTATCCTGGGAGGGGTAGGGGGAGGGGAGTAGAACGCTCCTCACCACCCCCACTCCGCAACCAGAAAACCGCTCAAAACTAGCCAACAGACGCAACCCGAAGTGTGTGGCCTGTGTAAAACCCAACCCCGAGAGCGGAGGGGAAGGGGGGGGGGGGTCTTGGGCCTCCATAGGAAAAAACCTCCCCCCCCCCCCGAGCGGGACCGAGATCGATGCTGCTGCTCGTGTGTGAATGCGAGATCCTTTGCACATCCCGGGCGAACCGACCCTTCCCTGTCCTCCACCCTCCCCCCCCCCCTCGATCGACAGACGTAGAAGAAGCGAGCCAGCACTACATCAAACATTGGGAGGTCGCCCGGCGGCTGGCTCCAGCAAGGGGCGAGCGAGAAAACGTTTCTCGTCCTGGCAGCTCGTGTGCTCCGAACTCCGGGCGCGCGAGAAGACATCATTTGCCCCCCCCCTCACTTCCCTCACCCCATCCCACCACCCTCGGGTTTTGTGTTCGTGTTGAGCATGTGCAGCTGTGACTGCACTGTTGAAGCCTTTCGAAGAGGAAGAAAGAGAGAGGAAGAGAGTGTGCGAGAGAGAGAGAGAGAGAGAGCACGAGCGAGCAAACGAATGAGATCGGCACACACCAAGCGGGGAACCGCCAGTATGTGGGAGCCGAACGCGATTGGGAGCCCACGAAACAATGGTATGTTTCTGGGCGTGCGGCAAACTTTTGGGGGGGGGGGGAGATGGAGGAATAAAACCCACAAATCCGCACGCTTGTCACCAAACGATGGCGGCCATTTTGCGTGTGCCATTTGTGGGCACACTTTCTGAGGGGAGCCGCCGTAAAATGTTGGAACCGACCGGCGCGACCGGCTCGATGTGTGTGTGTGTGCGCGGGTACAACGGTGGGTATATCGTTGCTCTGTTCCTTTTTCTGCTCAAAGCTACCCCGAGGAGGGGGGGGGGAGGATGGGTGGGGTAGGTGGAGCAACCCTCATCACCACCGCCATCGAGTGGTGAGCCAGCGAGAAGTGGTTTTTGGTGTGCAAAATGAACCTACCCCCTACCACACCCCTCTCCTCCCCATCCGCCCATTTTTCTCTTCCATTCTGACCTCTGACCCTTGCTCTCTTGCGCCCCCAAAAATGTGTGTGTGTGTGTGTGTGTGTGTGTGTGTGTGTGTGTGTGTGTGTGTGTGTGTAGCACGCTCCATTGCATAATTCCCCCGAAATGACAAAGCCTGGCGAAGTGAGGAGTGGGGGCGCTGGGGTGACGTTTTTTTTTCATTTTTAGTGATTCTGTTTACACACCGAGTTTCGGCTTTTTTATATGTTCTATGTTTTCAGGGTACAAACGACAAACAGCGACAACAACAACGCGTCGCGAAACGTTCCGAGCTAACAATGAGCTGACTTCTGACCGAACTGGGGGAGCCAAACAAGGTGGGGGAGGGGACCCAGGGAGGAGTTTGGAACAAAAAGGTTGACAAGTTGCCACCCGGACGGTATTATTGATTCGTTGACATTTGCACACATACACACCACACACACATATACACAGCCATTCTGAGGCCCGCAGTTTCGCCCGCAGTGTGTGTTGGATTTCACATCTCGGCGTACCAAAAACCCCCATTCGGCCGTCGGTACATTCGGGGCGGGTACGATGAGCTACGACGAACTGCTAGCCGACACGACATCAAGCCCCACGCTCGACGTGCGATGTAATAAACACTTATAAATGTCACCACGGTCGTCGGGCGTGTGAAGTGCGTGCGTGGGCTAAACTTCCGGCCTAGTTCTACCGGAGCTGGAGCAAATGAGGGTTTCAAATCAAACGGGAACTACATCTCAGACCCATTTAGGCCACTCAGGCAGCAACGTCCGGATATGGAGGGTCATGCTTTGGTGTAAAACCTCGGACCAGAAACCTCAGAACTACTGCCATTGACGACTCTCAGAAATTAGCCAGTTTTGGGAAGACACACACGACCTTCTGGAGGAGCCTTCGAGCAGGACTCGATCGAGGTTTTGATATCTATACGGAGCTATATAGGTCCGATATCTGTAAAACCTCAGACCAGAAAACTCAGAACTCCTGTCATTGACGACTCTCAGAAATTAGCCCGTTTTGGGAAGACACATACCACCTTCTGGAGGAGCCTTCGAGCAGCACTCGTATAGATATCGAGGTTGTGATACAAGGTTTTGCGGCCAGCCAGAATATTTGTATCGATGCGGCCGTTTTTCGCAGGCTCCACACACACACACACACCACACACTCGAAGGAGGCGACACGACGCTGCGAGAGCTCCACACAAAAATCGGTGAACCTCAATGCCGCGGGTCGTCGGTTTTGGGCAGGCATCGACACGGAGGAGGAGAATTGCGATTAGCTTATCGGGTTAAGTTTTGCGGTATCTCCTGCCTGGCCTTGCCCATTTCCCAGGATGGCTCCACACGCCCGCACGCCAAAAAGTATAGAAATTAATCAATGTGTGGTCACAGACGCCCCACACACACGCAGAGACACACAGATAGGCCCAGATCCAACCACCAGATGTTAATTTAGTGGTCGCAAAGTGTGCTCTTGCGCGTGTGTTTTTGTGGGCTGCTGCTTTTTTTGTTTTGTTTCATTGTCTGGGGGATTTTGTGTCACACACACACCCACGGATACCTCTAGAAAGTCCGAGAGGGGACAAAGGGAAGTGCGGAGCATTTCCAGCATCAAAAATAACCATTTTCCAACCCAACCTGCAGGGTAAGCGTGTGTGGAATTACAACCTGGAACCGCACCATCCTGGGCGTAGTAATTTTTCCACAAATTGCTTCACCACTTGATAGCCCACTATCAACACAAACAAATCAACCAAACCGACATCACAAGTGGTTGCGGGCAGGGACAGGGGAGATTGGGATTGGAGGGCCGAAGAAGCAGAAGAAATCAAAAACAATAAACGAAGCAACAGCATACACGCGCGCCTAAACCTAGAAAAGAGCGCTAAAATGGTGCGGTTTTTGTGGAGCGCGGCTGTGTAATGTACAGCGCAATGTATAGCCGTCCTGTGAGCGCTGTCGCCACCGACAAATTTCCCACCCATTGGAGGCTTTTCCCGCGGTTTTCGCACGGCCCCTCCCGCCGCTGCGCTGCTTGCGGGCCCGTGCGTCCCCTAGCGACGGCCTAGCTCTCGGTTTCTGGTGCGCATCTACATCCAGCGGTCTCCCCGGTACAGACGGTCATGCCGGTTGTTTTGGGCAACGGCTTGCAGCACCCGGCGGTGCTAGATATATATACGTCACGGGGTGGTGCGGTTTGCCGACGCTTGGCTGCGTAAGGATGCGAAGGCTATGGATAGCGCTTTGCTTCAAGATGTTTTTTGGTAAGCGGGCCTCGGGTTTTTTCTCCCTGGGACGTTATGCTACCCTGAAGATAGATATCTTTGCAGCAACCATGGTCACTCGTTTCTCGTTTTGGGTTGTGTCCTTTTTAACAACCAGCAGAAGAGAGGAAAAAAAACCCCTTGCCAACCATTTTCCTGATGCCGGCGGGATTTTTGCATCGTACACACACGGGATTGGTTCAGCGGCAGCGACGGGTTCCGGAACTGAAACTGGAGCTCGTGCTGACACCCGCCGGCTATCAGGGATGGCTCTGCACACATAATTAGATGCATACGCCTGCAAAGCGGGACATCCGGTTGTCCGACAGCAATGCTCGACACGTGTAGATTGCGTTTGGACACACACACACACACATATTGCAGCTTGACCGGCGGCACCGAAAGAGTCCTGTTGCGTTCTGGAAAAGGCCTGGTTTCAAGTGGAACCACATTGAGCCACATTGAGCATTGGCCGGGCACGATCTAACGATCGGCCTGGTTCTAATTACGGACATGTGTCAGACGTCCAGAACCAACGGTCATAGGTCTTCGGCGTGTCTTCCTTAGATTCGTTGCGGTATCGGCAACTGTGCGTCTACGACAAGAACTCGCGTAATACGGACGCGCTTCAAGGAGTTCTTGTGCCCCTTCGAGTACTCCAATTGTGACTTCGATACACATAGACACACCAACTCCTCGAAAAGGCCTGTTGTTTCGGTCTAGTTGTACCGCACAGGGTAGTTCTAACAACACACACACACCGGGGGAACAATAGGCTCCGCTTGGCGTGAGAGGCCCTGCTGGTGGGCCTTCCGCGCAGTGCCCGTCGGCCGCCCAGCCGCCGCGAAAGAACAATCAAGTTGCAAAGTTGGCGCAACACGCACCCCGGGCCTGGTGTGTGTGTGTGTGTGCCTTACCATATTCCCACATTTGTGTCCCCTAATCCTTTTTGTGTGCCCCGACGGCTTTGCGCGTCTGGAGATGCGAGACATTTTAATTCGACGAATTAACGGCTGCCCGCTGGTTCTGTTTGTGCTCCCGGGCGCGGCCGTTTTTTGGGTTGATTAAAAAGCGCGCCCTGCCGCGTCCGTTTGTTCAACTTTGACCTTTTTTTACTCTCTCTCTCTCTCTTCTTCTCTCTTTGTTGCCGTTGCTTGTATAGATATATGTGTGTGTGCCGACATTCTCACGGCGCGATGCGTTCGCGTATTGTTACAAATGCTGAGGTCTTCTGATTCGTCCCACCAAGTCGTTTCCAAGTTTTCATCATCTGTGTGTGTGTGTGTGTGAGTGCCCTCCTCGATTGTCAAATCGAGGCAGAAGGCTCGGGGGTTGTTTTTTATTTTATTTTGTTTCTTCTCGCTAAAAGTAATCACACAGAACCTTCACAGTACCGGTGATGTTAACACATGGGCGATGATGTTGTTGTGCGTCCAGGCAGGGAGTAGGGCGCTCAGATTTGTCTGGGAAATGGTTCCGAGCAAAACGGACAACCAACCAACAACAAGAAAAAAACCTCACATTTGAAGTTGTCAATCAGAGCGCAGTTGCGAGTGCTAATAACGTTTGCTTTGCGTCGAAGAAGAGCAGTTCCTGGCGACTTCTGGAATGCAGTTTCGTGACGCTGCCCTAGTACCTACCCAACTCCACGCGCGTACAACTGCTCCGAGCGTCAAACACAATCACAACTTAGCGCACAAAACAGTGGAATTGATCCAACAGCAGCCCTCCTCCCGTGTGCGCGTACCGGAGCAGCGCCTAACCGGGGCGTATCCTTTAGCCGAACGTAAAGCCTACGATGTAAAACAGAGCCCGGCGGGCAACGGTGCCGAGATGACAACCAGGGCCAGCCCGCCGGCCATGAAAACATGCCGCCCCGCCGGCGGGATGATGCGATGTTTAACAAGCGATCAATGAGGCCCCGTTCGGGTTGCCTTGCGGCGGGGGCAATTTTTGGGCTCGTGTTGCGGGTGTAATTCGACGCGATACATCTAAACATCCTCGCCCCGAGACGGGGCGGCAGGCGAGCGAGCTGTGTTGTGAAAATATTTGTCCGTAATCGGAGCCATCCCCGGTGACGTGTGTGTGTGTGTGTAAGAGTGTGCTTACTGCTGAGGGTTGTTTTTTTTCTGTTGCCTTTTCCTACTCTTGTCTTTTGGTTTGTCTTTTGGTGTCCCGGAGGTGTTGCTTCCCGGGGTCGGGTAGGCTTCCAATCGGGAAGGCTGCCAACAATCAAGGCGATGATTACAACGGTGATGTTGTCCTGCACACCTGATAGAGAGCCGATCGATGCCACCAAGTGGCCCTCCGTTTCGTCCAAGTTCAAGCCCGATTTGCCGCTTGATCGACGCATCTTCGACCCCACCGAGGCGATTAGCATAAGCGCAGCTTAAGACGAGAGCGCAACCGCTGCTCGGATGACAAGCTAATCCGATTTCCATAAAAGCCCGGACCGTCTGCCGCAGGCAGAAGCTGGCAGCCAAGCTGGCAGCAGCAGCAGTTCGATTCGAGCTCAGCCAAATTTGGCCGGGGGAAATTTTGCATTTTTGCACCGTGCCGCTGGGAAATGAGCTGTCAGCGGTCCAGGTAGGTGGCCCCCGCTAGGAAGGTTCACTGGAAGCGAAGCACTCCGCCGAACCGGCATTCAGTTGCGCAAGTGTTCCGTGGAATTGCTCCGACGCGTTTCATTAGCCGCCGCCCAAACCTACCTGGACCTAATGTGTGTGTGTGTGTGTGTGTGTGTGAGTGTGTAATCGGATTCGTACCGGTCCCGATCACTATCACTGCCTCACCCAAGAACAGGATGTAGGACGGGCAACTTCAAGCGTAGCTAGTTCTGTATGTGAGTATGTATTTGGTGATTGTTTCCTCTGAAGAACATCTTCCCATCCCATCTTCGACTGTGTCACCCAGCGTCACCCAGCACGTTTTTTCTTCTTCTTCTTCTTCTTCTTCTTCTCCAAAAACTCTAACCGCCTAATAATCCATCCCTTGCAGGCGCGCTCAAGCGCGCTAATGAAATCAAATCACCATGCATGCCTGCGAACAACAGCAATCACGCACACACAACAAAAAATCCGGCTCGAAGGACCGAAACCGAAACACGTGGGAGCGAAGTTGGCGCGTAATGCGCCGCAAGTCCATTATTATGCGCTCGGCCGCACCGCGTGGAAGCTTCTAATCCTGGTTGATGTTGGTTTTTTTCGTTGTTTTCTTTGAGAAAAAAAAATCCCCGTAAAAAGAAAATTGCAACATTGCGAGAAACACACACACATTTTCGCTCTCACTACGGGCGTGCAACAGCCAAGAGTGTGCGCTGGCAAACAAACAATTTCTTCGCCAAAATCCCACTTACCGCCGGAACTGTTAATAATAGAACAACACTGCTGCTGCTGCTGGTAGTCCCGGTCATCCTCCAGTTCCCAAGTGCCATTGTTGTTCACCATCCTCCTCCTCCCTCGCCACCTTCTTCCTCTCCCTTTTGCGCATCAATTCAACCCATGGGACTATGCTGCTCTATTGAACTTTTTTTTTTTTTGGTGTATGGATCGGTTGTTTTCACCTGGTACTTAACTTCAATTTGGGTGCCCCCGGGGTTGCAACATTACGACAATGGTGATTGCATGTCCTGCGAGAGGACTCCCAGTAGGGCAGTGGCATGTAGAGGGGGGGGGGGGGGAGGGGAAAAAAGAAGTAGGATGATTACGATGCTAATGCCATTGTTTCCGACCGGGTTCGCTTCTGCCCCGGGACGCACAGGCTTTCCAGTTCGGGGTGATGTTTTTTGTTACTGTTGCTTTGTTTGTGTTGTTTTTTTTTTGTTACAGGATTACGCATCAAAAGCATCAAGAGGAGCTGGATGGAAGAAAGTAGCAACCGAGCACACCGTTCCCGGGAGCGCATTAACGCTGTGCGTGGGCAGCCGATCCGATGAGGCCTCGCCCAGGGAGGATGCAAAAATGTAAGGCTTATTAGCTGTGCCGCGAAACAATGCCAGCAGGTTAGGTGCTACAACAGCTCGGCGGAGATTCCGAGCGAGAGAGCATCTGATCCTGCATCTGATTAGCTAATGGGATGGGTATTGTAGCACCTTATCAGTAGTCTTTGCCTAGGGCCCCAAATCAGGCACCAAGCTTGTTTTCAACAAAAAAATTTGAATGTGCCCGAAACACAGCCAGCGTCGGGTGAGTTAATGTCCTTTGTCCAGATTTAAATGTCCACTCCTTAAACCCCTTAACCCACACACATTCACACACATCTTACATGGCTCTGCGTGTGTGTGTGTGTGTTTTGGTGCTAATCTTCTTAACAAACCACCCCGCGCAGCAACAAAGGTAACAAGCCGGTGTGTTTGTTTGCCCTTCTTTCCCTATTAATAAAATTCCCAAAAGAGCGGAAAGTGATTCCGGCGAACGATAGGAGTCATTGAGGACATTGTTTTGCCGTTTTCTTTTCTATTACTGCGATTGCGACACACACACACACACACACAATCCAAGGCAGCCAAAGTCCGTCCTTATAAGCCGCGCGACGCCACAGGAAGTGCGGCTCATCCATCCATCTACGCCCATTTTCTGGCAGCTTCCGGCAGCTTGTTACGCGGCCCTTGGGCGCACCACACGCGGTGCAAACATCTTTCTTTTTGCTCTCTTCCCCTCTCCACCCCCCCACGCTGTTCCAAGGCGTATTTTTCCCCTCTGCAGCGGTGGCAGATTGATTTCGTTGCTTAATCTTGCTCCCCCCCCCCACTCAATGTGAAGCGAGCGAAAGCAAAAAGACCCATCACCCGAAACCCCATCCCCAGCTTGTTATGCAAATGCGCTCGGGCACAAAATCTCTCCGCTTCCGGCCACTTCTCCCACCAAGAAAAAAAAAAAGGGAAGCGAAAGCAAACGTCAGCACAGCCAAACTGTCAAGGACAGCCGGCGGGCACACGCACACCAGAAGGGAGGAAGACATTGACTCGCACACTTTGCGAGCGTCGTTCGCCATGTCCCTCCCCCCCCCCCCCCCGCCCCAATCGACAACCATGTTTGGGCAAGCGTGCTGCCGAATTGTGCGTACATGGGCCCTCCGCCTGTCCCCCCATCCCCCATAAAACTTGAGTTTTCTTCAATTACGCCAACAAATAGCAGGACGGAAGAAATCAACACTCGACGGTATCATCAACTGCTCGTTATCAACAGCTATCCATCGAACCTTTGCAAAACCGGGGGGGGGAGGGGGAGGGTGAAGGAAACGGCGAACCATTTCACCGCCCAAAAACGCCCCCCGCCCCATTCCTTTCCGCTGCCATGGGAGAACGCATTTCTTGCGCGGTCGTTCGCCCGCCCGTTATTATGGCAAGCCGCATGACAAGCAGCTTGGGCGGTACACGGGGGCTGCGCTTTTCGACAAAAAAACAAGACATCCGCCATTGCCCTCACGCTCCCTTGCCCGTGACGGCCACCGTGGTACCATCTCCGAGCTCGAGAGCTGATGAGGAGGGGGGGGGGGGGAGGGGGAGAATTTTCTGTTTTTGCTTTCTTCTCCGTCGGTCGTGTTGTTGCGTGTGTTTGGATTTCCATTTTCTTTCGGCCGGCGGGGTGGGGAGTGGGTGGGTTTTTTTCTCGTTTCTTCTTCGTTCCCTCGGGGAAACTCAAGATGGTGCGGGTCGAACCATTTTCCCAACACAGATGTTGACAAGGGGGTTGGCTTGGGTGGGTTTTCGGAGGAGGGTGAAGATGTGAACATGCTGCGTGAGAACGAGAGAGAGAGAGAGAGAGAGAGAGAGAGAGAGAGAGCATGATCCGAACAGGGAATGTGAAACCCACAAGTCATGAAGTTCATCTCCCCGCTCCGCCCTCCGTTTGGTTTGCCATTTTGTCTTGTGGGTGGGGTGGGGGGAGTGGGGGGGCCGCTCTTCGGAATGTAACAATGCGAAACGGAAGTCCCCTTCCGCACCATTTTGCAGTGTATTGGAAATCATGTATGAAATATGAATTACTTTGGGCAAGGAAGGGGATGGGGGGGGGGGGTGGTGTTAGAGGGGAGGTTTGGAAAATTATTAAAAATGCATCGTCGCCGCCCCCGGGAAAATCAAGGGGGGGGACAACCGTTTCGGGCAGATAAAATCACAACCCAACATGACCCTGCTGTCCCGCTCCCCCCCCCCTACTAAATAGCCTCCAAAGAGAAAATAAATGCTGCATTGGGAGAGGGGGAGGGGGGTTGGATTTAGAAAACAATCGATATGAAATATGAATGTTGCTCTTCATCCCACACACACACACACACACACACACACACAGTGTGTCCTATTTTGAGACAATCTTCCACCCTCCTTGTTTTTCCATTTTCCAACACGGTCCTGGGAAAGTCGCACATTCCCCCCCCCCCAACCAAAAATAAAAACAGATTGAACCATCTTTTGCTCAAAAGTCCATAAAGCGTTGTCATAAAGGAGATGGAGGGTGGTGGTGGTGGTGGGAGTTAGGCCTATTTTCCCCATTTTCCACCGAGCGAAGAGGGAAAGCGGGAGAGAGGGAAGTGCGGGGGAAAACAATGTTACGTGTTTGCCGAAAGTGTGGCAATGGGACCGTGTCAACCGCCAACAAGACGGTCCATAGCACCACCCACCTACCCCTCCCACCCGCCAGGATTTATTGGTAGGGGGTCCTGTCAGGGAAAGAAATGGAATTGTCTCAACTTGTCCACCCCTCCCCAACCCGTTTTTTTTTCACACGAACGCAAGATGTGTCAGCGATGGGTGAGGCGGGGGGGGGGGGTGGCCAAGAATTTCTTCTTGGAAAAACGGTCCGCCAGTACACATCTCGCCCTCGGAAAGGGCTCGCAGGACGGTTGAACCAGGTCTCTGGTACACTCAAACATAACTTCCTGATGGGCTGACACGTGGAACCCTTGCCGCCCACCCCCCCGGATCCGAATGTCAAATACTCCGCTGCTTTGTACGCTTCTTTCTGGTGCACACTCAAGGGTCGTTAGTCCCGTGTCGCGTCCTTCTTGAGAGATCTCACCCCCCCCCCCTCCGCCCTCCCCCCCTCCCAGGCGGGTGCACAAGGCGATAAAAATGCAGCCGCCTCAAAGCTTAGGGAGCCCGCCCCCCCCCCTTCTTAAAAAACTGCACTCCGGTTGCATTCGTACGAGCTACCCGTCCTACAAGGCGTCATCCATTAATTACGTAACGCAAAATTTGCAAATTTCCGGCTCGACCCCCCCCCCCCTAGTGTAAGAAACTGTAACGTTGGAAGAATCACCCTCCCCCCCCCACCAATTACCACTCCCCCCCTCACCAGATTCTGATATTCGGATCCTCAGCACGGTTTGCAATGGTCTAGCATCACCATCATCAGAAGCGCTTTTCATCCAGCCATCTTCCTGGTCCTCCATAAATATATCATTTCATTTCATTTACTTACTTACTTATCCGGCGCTACAACCGCTTTGCGGTCTTGGCCTGCCTCAGGAGTGTCCGAAACCGCTCACGGTCTCGCGCCTTCGTCTGCCAGTCCGTTATCCCGGCCTTAATGGCGGACGCCTCCTTCATTTCATTTCATTTATTGAATCCATTATCCGCCGTCAAGGCTAAATAAATCAGACTTTCAACTAATTATTAACTAGCAAATTAACAAAATCATTCATGAAAAACTAAGCCCAACCTGACCTAGCAAAAAATAAATGAAAAAAACACAGGTAGAGCGTAGAGACTTTTATGATAGTCTGGATAGTCTGAGAAAAAAAGAGAGTAAGAGAAAACTAACAAGAAGAAAGAAGACGGTAACGGAAAGAGTTAAGAGTTAACAAAGGAGTAGAAATCAAAGAGATAGTAAAAGTGGTTAAACAACCTGAAACAAGATAGCAGAGGATTATTGAAAGAGTATGACGTGTTTCAAATGACAGAGGATCACGTGGACAAAGAGAATGAGAGGGAACATACAGCGAGATGGACGAGAGTAAATCGGAAGCATCAGTAGCAGAAAGCTAATAATAAGCCACCAATAAAACATGCCTGAAACACTTGGCGGCGGAAGCTTAACGAGTGAAGATTAAATAGCTGCAATCGCGTTTCTTAGTGAGGTAGTGAGCCAGCACCGAACAAACGACGAAAAGCAATCCTGGTAAAGAGGCGCTGAATGCTTTCAATTCTCGAACAGCCATCGATAGTGGGAGGATTCCAAATGATGAGCACAGTAAAGGTTTCTTATGCAGCTTTGATCTCTAAAAATAGAGGTAACACGTAAAATAAACCCAAGGGTTCGGCTAGCTTTTAGTAGACGCACATCATCAAGCTGAATATGTCTATCTTTCCATGAATGTTTCTATGGCTTTAGATCAACGATGTCAAACTCATTTGACCCCTCGGGCCAAAATGCTACTGAAAATAGTAGCACGGGCCGCAGCCTAGATACAATGATACAAATCTTGAATCAGATCTTTAGCAGTTCTTTCCATTAAAACTTTAATGTAAAATAAAGTAAAAAAAATATCAGATTATTTTCAATTAGCCATAGAGTTCTGATATTTCCTACATTTCCAAAGTTTTGAGCCAACTAGCAAGATAATTACGCAAAGATAATGACCAAAAATGTTCATCACTCAAGACTAACTACGTTGGTTTATCCAATATAGAATAGTAAATGTTATCTTGATATTGGTATGAATTGTGAACAGCATTTATGTACGTTAGAAACAGTGAATTCTTACTTTTGATACTGCCCAAGCTCCATAAATTACTTCAGATCGGTTCGTCCAGTCCAGTCCAGACTTGAACAAATCTTGATTTGACAGTCGGGGAGTGCAAGGCGTATGACACAAAGCCTTCGTAATCGTTACTTCCGTCCTGCCAATATCCATAGAAATCCTAATTCAATCTGGCCATCAAAAACAGAGTCATAAACCCAGCTGTATTTTTTTTTCTAATCACATAGATCTTGGTAGGATGTCTCATGGAATGGTTGTGATCATTTGTAACAGCCTATCAAAAGTAATACGTGTTTGTGCTGACATCTGATTTCATCTGTTTTCTAAACGTTTCGCAGAAGTAAAATGTTCTAAGCTTCATTGATACCTAAAGAAGACTTCGACCTTTCTCAAACCAATATGCCACAAAATCTAAGAGCTTGCGTTTTAAATTCCTGTTGGTTGAGTGATTTTGTTGATTTTGCCAAGTCTTTTTTATATAAATTACTGTTTTTGTCACCAAGTACCTTGAGTATTACCTAGCATAAAAAAGTCATATTCCAAAACGACATACAGTTGGGTAAGATACTTCCGGAAATTCCGAATTGTATACATAAGTGTGAAATTGAGTGTGAAAGCTAAAATGCGAGTTATTCCTTTAAATAATTCTTCATCCCATATTTGTGCAGAAAAGCGTCTACAAATAAATGTTGGCTCAAGCGGTCGCGGGCCACACCGAAAGACCTCGCGGGCCACTAGTTTCACATCTCTGCTTTAGATGTTGTACCATCATCAAATTGATTACTGCGACGATCCAGTGGTAAGTTTTTCCGTCCGTCCGTGGTAACCAAATTCGTCGGCTCTGTAGTACAGACAAAGAATCGAGATCATTTTGAGGCCGAAGAAGTCACGAAGACGAATCCTTTTATTACTAATTTATTACTGATTTGTTATTCTAAAAAAAAAAATTCCAAACATTTTCTTATACGTTACGTAATAAAAATTATGCCTCCGCCTCTGCCCCATGTAACAAACCGTAACGTTTGACGACAGCCTCTCCACTACCAACGTTACCTAATTGATGGATGACGCCTAACAATCACGCAGCGAAGGATGGGGAAAGGTTTTTGTAGAGCACACCGGTAAGGAAAAGAAAGTCGCCCAGGAAAAGCTGCCTCCCGGTTGACACATTCTTTCACCGAAAAGAGGCCCCCAAAACGGAGCCCCTTCGCTTTTTTGTGTTTGTTTGTGTGTTGGCAGTGTGTTTGCTGCTCGAGCGAGTTTTCTTTCGGCACACGGCGTGACAGCGTGCTCGCTTGGCTGACGGGTTGGGTGCACTTTTTCGCAATCTTGCACCCGAGCCCGCGGAACAAAGCAGTGCAACGGTGAGCTAATTTATGGTGCTTGTTTGTTTGTTTACGGTTGCACTCGCCCTCCTTTTTTTTATTTATTTGATGGTATTTCTTTCTTCTTTTTTTTTTCAAACTGCATTGCAACACACATCTTTCGTTATGGGTCTTTTGGTTTTACGGCTGTCTTGTGTTGGTGTCCTTCCCGCGCTTTGTTTGCAGAAATGTTGGACTTTTTTTTTGCCAAAGATGTTGTTTTCGGAAGGCGAGCGCGCTCCTAATCGCCGCCGCTTGTCCTTTGTCCGCTCGGTATTTACTCAATTACTCAACTTCTGCTCATCAATCCACCCGCGCACCATTGTCTGCGATGCACCTTTGTCGCCGCAGCTCTTTATTGCTTTACTAGCCCCGGGACAAGGTTGCCTCGAAAGACCCCGAGAAAAAGGTTGACATCTCTGTTTATTTTTCCTCCTGCAGTGTTGTGCCGTTTTGCTGCGTTGTTTGAAAATATGTGGACACTGTATTGTTGACACTCTCGATTCACCGCTATCGAAATCGTTGTGCCAAATTCTTGATTTTTGGAATTTCTTTTACTTCGCTTACATCGTTGTGTCTAACCCCCGGACATGTGTGTGACCGCGCTGCGGCAAACAACAACCCATCCACATACACAGCGCACCGGAGAGGCCCGGTAGGAGGAGAAGAAGCGGCAAGAGGGAAGACAAAAAAACTGTCCCTGGAGGACACAGTCTGATTACAATAGGATTCGATAAATCATCGGGCCCGCTGACAAGCGAACGCTGGTAAATAGTGTGAACACTGACAACGGGGAGACACATTAAACATTACCTATCGGAGTTCGTTTTTTTATTTAATGTTCAGAAAAGATTGTTTGATACTCTGCGTGTATGTGTGTATAAGTCTGTTTTTTTATTTGAAAGCAGAGACATCAAACATTGCAAACGCCCCGACAGCGTCCTGCCCTGGACGGAGCTGGACAAAGCTGGAAGAGGGACTAGGCTTTTTGTCGGCCGTCTTGGGCTTTGCTTGGGTTTTTTTTTTCTTTCGGGGTTTATTTTTTACTTCTTTTTTTTTTGGCACACCTAATCGGGTTACGTCTTCATTACCAGGTACTAGGGATTGTAACAGATTGCGCCCGCTTTACATGCTTGTGCGTTGATGCTTTGCAAGACGACGACGACGATGACACGATAAAGCACGCTCGGCAAAGCGGTGGTGTCCTCGTCGGGTGTTTTGTCCCGGGACCGGTGTTTCATGTTTAAGTGACACTTCCAGGTCCTTCGCTCCCGAAGACGCAGATCGCCGGGCCCTAGCGTTACTATCTGGTGCGGCAGATCGGCGATGCTACTTTTTGTTTGCACCTTTCCTTGCACGTTTCTCAAGCACCTCCTGCTCCGGCGGTGCTGGTAAACGGATCGGAATCAAACAAGCAGATTAACGCAATTGGATCCCGTTTTAAGGTATTACGCACCGGCAAAACAACAACAAAAACAATTGCTTTGCGCAAAAACCGACCGATACGACCGGCGATAAGGCGAGTCCAGGCGGGGATCAATTGGCAGGGCAGATGAAGTGCAGTCGATAAATTACACACTGCCTGTTTGTTTGCTTATCGGCTGGCAATCTTGATCCCTTTTGCGCGGGGCATTTGTGATCCCCGGGGTTTGTTGGTTTTTTTTTGTTTGTAGTTGTTTGTGTATATGAGTGTTCTTTCCGATTTGTCTTGTCGATCGAGTACTATATGAGGAGGAATTGAACAATGCACTAATTACCGAACCCCTGCACCCTGTTTGTCTGCAACGGTGCTTCCTGCCGTAGATCGAACGATCCCAGGATGCACCCAAGCTTTCTTCCGGGGCCCGATCTTGAGCGGCCGTTCCCTTTTTTGCGTGCAACTGATGCGTGGGAAAGGACGAGTTATCGCTGGGCCGCTATCGATAGCGGAGCGGAGCGCAGCATTGTTTATGCCCGCCTAGACGAGCCTGCCCTAGACAATGCGACAAAGGTTCCCGTGAGGTAACCTGATTACCGGATGGATTACACGTGTGTCATGTGAGAGCCGTGCAGCCCTCGTGAATAGTTCATTCATGCGCGGGATTACGCCATCGCATTGTTTTCGGTATCGTTTGCAATCCTTTTTTTTTTCTTTGGGCGAGGTGCTTTGCAATTTTGCACATCGGACATCGGAGACGATGTGTAGGCTCTTCTTCCTGAGATGCGTGTTGATAGCTTTGTTTGCACCGTCCGTGACGTTGTTGGATACAGGTATCACGTCAGCGTCCGTACTTGGGATTTAGAGATGGCATGGATACTGTTCTGGGCTGTAAAGCCCGTGAAATGGGCTCTAAAGCCCATCAATAAGACTCCAGGCGTATCGGGACGATGATGGGTGGATATCTAAGGTCAGAATACATGCTAAGGACATAGCGGCTAACAAAGAACAAGTTTGGAGTGGGTGCTTGAGCGCACCAATAAAACTATTGCATGCTAGAACATTGCGGGATATTCGTAGAATATCTCTAGATACTTGTTGGGACATCCCAATATAGAAGAAGAGATGTTTGGAATGGGTACTTCACGTAGAGTCCTGCGTCAGAACCTGCACCTGGGACATTGGGATATGAAAGATACTGTACGGAGCACTACCAACATCTCCAACGCGTGATCCGTACGCAACATCCTCCCACACAGTACGGTTGCCCACTACTTCCGATTCCGACTTACCGACGGCAACAGCTCAGCTGTTATCGAGCAACTCACTCATCCCAGGTAGGTGGTCCAATGCTTTCCATCCAACAACCATCAAAACAGTCATCATAACTTTGTTTCTTCCCTTTGTGCATTCTGGTGCAGCATTTGTGTGCACTTTGGCAAAACGGAGCGGAAATTGGTTTGCATCCGCTGGGATTTTCGCAACATCGTCTTACCTGCGGAGCGTTTGCAGCTTGCCCAAGCGCGCTATTCAAACCAACTATTGCCCATTAGCGGAGTCCGCAAGAAACCGGCCGGTTCGCCCAATAGTGCAAACCACCACCACCACCCCGGGACCCGTTGCAATCCGCACCGAAGCGGAGTCAAAACGAGTGCGTCCACTTCAAACCGACGGAGCAAACCCCGAAAGATATGCCCCGGGACGCCGGGGGAAACGGGGTCCGAAAACATGCCGGACCCCCGGGGTGGGAGGTATTGAGCGAACTGAAAAGGAAGGAAGTTGGAAATAAACCTCACACTTTGGCCCATAAATCCAGGCCCTACAGGGGCTGCCGGTTTATGGCCGCTGGCGGAGGACCAACCAACCAACCAAAAAAAAAGCGAGCAAAAATGTGCAATGAGCCGCATGCGGAACGAAGTTATCAATTACCGATGTCCCTCTGGAGTATGAAGGGGCGAGAGAGAGAGAGAGAGAGAGAGAGAAATGATGCCACAGTCAGCTTCTCGCACGGACCCACATCAAACTGGGACGGTTTTTGCAAGTTTTCGAACCAAAGCTTCGTTCTTTTTTTATATTTGCTTGTTGCGTGCCATGTGTGTGTGTGTGTGTGTATTTGGATGTTTCCCACTCCAAAGCGAGCGTGTAATGAGCTGTCAAAATGACTGGCAGATCCTGGAACCTGGGACCTGAGCGAATGATGACATGTTTGACGCTGTTATCCGACGCCATTTGACGATGCGGCTTCGTCTGCAGTTGACGTTAGGTATACATACACACACACACTCACACGCATACATATATTGTCAAATTTCAATCATCGATTATTTTATTTCACATGTCCCTCCGGTTTCGGTTTCGCAATTTTTCACCTTAAACGAATGTTCCATTAACGTGTGCCAGGCCGTCAGACCAAAAAAAAAAAGCACACACTGCAGCTGAAGAGCTGATTATTGAAACATCCTCACACCATCCGCACACACCTCCATCAGCACGGGGAATGGTCCAGACGGGAAATTAATCAATCGCCCAAAAACTGGCCGAAAGGAAATGGAAAACTCATACCAGTTCCAGCGGCAAACCTGAAAATCCTGGGCACAGCCAAAAAGAAAACAACGGAGCGGCAGGAGAGCGATAGGGGCGTGCATGTGGAGTATGATTAGCACGGGGGAAACGAGGACAACAACTACTACTACTACTTCTACTGCTACGACTAACACATCAAACAAGTCGGAATGAGAATGTCACCGCTGCGCTTAGGGGGACGAGAAGCTGCAAAACAGGAGGGCGCCGATTGACGTTACGGTTCTCTAAATTACTTGCATCCGGTTCTCCTCGCATGTAGAGTGTATGCAAACACACACACACACAGAGGTATGGTGCACACGCGAAGGTGATGATGCAGACCGCCCGGACCGCGGGTCAAACGTCAAATCCCTGCGTCCTTAACTGTCGTCATCGTCGTTCGTTGTCGTCTGGCGTGCGCCTGCGACTGCGGGCATAGTGGAGTGATCAATCGGTTGCGTCAGCCGCGGTTGCTGCCTACACACACACACACACACACACACACACACACACACACACACACACCACCCACCGGGCAGGCATCTTCTCCCGCTATAGGGCAGCCAGCTACCAACAAAATCACGTCCCGAAGAGAGACCAAATTGCCCGAAAGAAGTAGAAGAAAAACATTTGTAAACACGCGCTGCCGTGCCGAGAAAGTGGCGTCCCGCCGGGCGACCGTCAACGCGGCGGTGTGCGCAGCCCAAATTGGACACGCAAAACCAGCGGCCCGCAGGGCCCGTAACACGCGGGTTCCACGCAAGCGGTACACGAGCGGGAAATAGCGTTCGTGTGTGTGTGTGTGTGCCTAAAAGCGAAAAATTAACACATCCACAGAGTGGGCAGAAAGGCGCGCAATAATTTGCGCGTTAAAGCGAGCTTAATCAGCTTAAGAGCGACAGGGCGCTCGCGCAAACGGTTCGAGCGGTGCCTGCGCCCTGGCGGAGCCACCGCGGTCGATTGATTTCCTTCCTTGAATTCTTTGCGCCGCACGGTTGCGCCCGCTGCCTTCCTGGCGGGTTGTAAAAGGTTCGAATTGCTGTAAATTGATTTACAAGTGTGAAATAATTGATAATGCTCGCCGTGGACCTGAGGGGGGGGGGGGGGCGTAGCATTTTCGGAAAACACATTCCGGCGTGCCCAGAAAGCTCATTAAACACGGAAAACTTTATTGTTATTGCTGCTGCGCTGCAAGCTGATCTATTTTCGGGCTCTGGTTTACCAAGCCGGGTTTTTGTTGGTGGTGGACGGGGGCTGGCGTCTTGCTTCCCGCCTGCAGCTTGTTCACGGGAGTGGACTGGGAACGTTTTAAAACAAATATTGAAACCATCATCTGCTATAATTAACAGTTCTAGCAGCAGCCTGATAGTTTTATGTTCGAATAATTGGGTTTGTTTGTTTGTTCTCGATCTAGTAATTAATGGATGAGGTAGATATCTAAGGAGGAGGACATTGAAGCTCTTTTTTCGATTTTGAAGTAATCGATTAAATGATTGAACATTTAACTAACACGAACATTTTCATGTCAGCCATCCTTTATCTATAAAAAATAGTCAAGAGCTTTTGAAGTATTTAGCCCGATTACCCGAAGCTGTTAACAAGTCCTTCCTGCGTATCTTACTCCTCCTAAATGCCCTGTATTAAACAGTAGACCTGAGCAAAGTGAAGTCATTGGATCTTACAATTCTAGTCGTTGGAGTAGATGTGAGCAGTCGATGTTCACTTTGTTGATAGATCTCGGACAAACATTTGTTGTGCTACATGTCGCTCATCAATGAGTTTTTGCAGTCCAAGCAACTTGAAGCGTTTTTCGTTTTGCAACCTTTATTTCTTAAACAGTCAGCTAGAGTTGAATTCGGAAATAAAAATCCTGAGCAAAACAAAACATTGCAGTAGGTGGAAGATTCCAGAAGGCCCCAACTCTGAACGGCTCCGACTCCCGACGACTCTGGAAAACTCAAGACGACTCCGGATGACTTCGGATGATTCGGGACGGCTCTGTATATATCCTAACGGCTCCAACTCTCGACGACTATTGAAAACTCCGGACGACTCCGGATGACTCCGGATGATTCGGGACGAATAACTCCGCACGGCTCCGACTCTCGACGACTATGAAAAACTCCGGACGACTCTGGATGACTCGGGACGACTCTGCATAATTCCGGATGGCTTCAGACGATTTCAGATGGCTTCAGATAATGCTGGGCAGACCTAGCTTTGGAAATCGGTCTCAAATTTTTTGGAGTCGACTCCGATTTTTTTTAAGCTTTACCCAACACTAGAGCAGACACACAACATATCGGGTGAGTCTGAGTTGTATAGACTCAACGCAGTCTGAATGGCGCTGAGGTGACGGTTTCGACACAACACAAGCATATTCCCCCACTGACCGGACAATACTGCAGTAAACAGCCTTGGCGCTAGTTCCAAAAATTCCTAAAATCATTTAGGAACTCGCGGCACCAGCTCTAACAATTGATAACAAACGTATCATTATATCCTCTGCGTATTAGTTAATAAGGGTCATGCATTTATCACTTTCAATGCGAATTCGTTCAATATCTTAGTTGTACAGAGAGGACTCCTGCGAGACATACTGAATGACAGAACTCGGAATGTTTCAACACATAAATTGCAGGTGATTGCGTTTACATCAGAGGTAAAAGCTGCCCATCTGCTGTTGAAGTTCCCGATCAGAGTCGTTACGTATTGCCATAAAGATTTTAATATCCCCAGCGAACAGATCAGATGTTTGTCGGCATGTAAGATACATGATATTTCAATTACACACAGCGTAAACAGTAGTGACCTGGTCAGGTTACTGCCGTGGGTTTCCCGCGAGACCGACGGACCGGCGGGAGAGGCTACCATCAAATCGTATCAAATGTGTATAGCGTCTGTTTGAGCAGTAAAACCGATCGAACCTTGCTCAGTAAAAGAATCTTACGTCAAATTAAAAAGCAAATTAAAAATTACAATATAAGGATGTCTTCATTTCGCGCTGTTTTCGAGTTCACTGCTCGAATAGATGGTACGATATTTTTACGAGCTCGGTTTTCAGATCGATTAACCTGCAGAGGAGAAAAAAAAACTACACCCAATCCTCCACCACACACACACACACTCGATTGGAAGTGAAGTGAAGCGAAACAAGTGACGGAGAAAACCCGTCACGCCCCGCCCGCCCGTACCCCGCCAGTGCTGCACTAATTTTATTATTTTGTTTTAAATAAAAACTCATTAAACTCGAATAAATTACACCACCACCACCACCACCACCGCCACCGCTGCGGGAGTCGAACGAAAGGAACCGACAGAAAAGGAAAAAAAGGAAGAAAACATCCTACAACACAACAACAAACTCGGCCAAAAAGCCACTAGCCGGAGCCACTGCAAAACGAGGGCGCGCACACAAACAGGATCATCAAACATCATTGTGCCATCATCAAAGGGATGATCGGCGTCGGGATGTGTCGGTGTTTTTTTTTTCTTTCTTTCCTTTCGGTTTCGCTCCCTCACCCCCGGTTGTCGCTCATTTCGGGAGGGAAATCGTAAAACGAATAACTCAAAAACCCTCCCGCGCGAGAAGGGTCAAAGAGAGAAACAAAGTGTGCCTGTGTGTGAGAGAGAGGGATGAGAAATAATAAAAAAACACCGTCCCGAACATAACATAAACCCCTTTCGCTGCACCACACAAAGCTGACGCAGCGCAACCAGAAACGCGCGCGTCGTGCCGTAAAGATATGAAAAGCAATAAACTGCACCAGCGGCCAGCGCGCGCGTCCCGGGGTTCGGCAGTTCGGGGGCCGGAGGTTGTTTTCCCCGTTTCCCCGCGCTTGCCGGCTTAGGAGCCCGTTTGCAACGGCGGCGGCGGCGGCGGCGGACTACAAATTGGATCTTGTGGCAGCGGCGCTTTTGCTGGCCTCGCGCTCTCGCCTCTTCAACCCGAGCGAGGTTAATACTGTTCGATGATTGAAATTGCGCTGCTCGCGCTGTGTGTGTGTGTGTGTGTGCACAAGCGGATCGTTTTGGTAGCAATTAATTTCCAACTAACACACAACCTGGTTCGCAGCTCGTTCGCCCAGCGCACGGCGCCCTTGTGCAATAATAATACAAAACATAACGAAAAGAAAGAACAAAAAAAAAAGCATCCACCCGAAACCAATTTTCACCCGCAATTCGTTCCGTTTTCGGTGGCGTAAAAAAAACCCGGGGGACAAAATTACGCCCGGAATGCGCCGTGACATGCAGATGTGCCCTTCGTTGTGGGAGGACGGGGTTGGGTTGGGTTTCAGCACCGAGCGACACTGGCCAAAGTGTAATCGACTTTCTCGGGAACGCGCAGAACGGCTGCAGCAGCTGCACAGACCGGGATGCTGGAACCCGGTGCGCAAAGCCCGTCCAACCCCAAAAAACCCCTGGCGAACGGAAAAAGTCTAATAAAAGAAGGCCAAAACACTTGTTGACCCGCCGGAAAAGAGGTCATAGCATGGAGGGAGAGAGAGAGAGAGAGAGAAAAAGATATTCGCTCGCGTTTGATAGAGGAAAAGGGTGCCGGTGCCGGGTGTGGGAATCGAACCTGCTGTCAAACCGTGGTATGTTGCGTATTAATTGGATTTTGACGCAACCCGATAGCCCCGGTCAGAGCGAGCCAAGCTGTTTATGCACACACACACACACACACACACACACACACACACACACACACACACACACACACACACACACACACGGTCACACATCAAGGACCTAGACGAGGGCACGAAGGATTGCATATATCCAGGCGAAAGCGGCGGAACAGCGAAAGTGCATTTACTCGTCCGGCGCCCTCGTCTTTTAACTCCTGGGCCGGGCCACCAAAGGGGACAAAAGTGTAATCCACTCTCGACATAAACACTCACACTCACACACACACACATACTCGTACACCTCCCCCAGTTATCTGTGCCGTGGATTTATCCTTTTTTGTGTGTGTTTTCCCGTTTGCCGACTCCGAGCATCACCTCAAAAAGGATAACCGTGTTCGCTTTGCTGGACCTGGTGCTCGAACCTCCGGTGCAAAGTGGCCCGTGTGAATCCGTCAGGTTGGCCGGCGCGGCATAACATCCACTGCACAGGCACAAGTGTGTTCCATCCAGCCGTCCAGCAGTTCAGCGTCGTTAACTATGCACTGGCAGTCTGTGATCGGAGTCTTTTCTTTTTTATTCGATTGAGCAATGCCATGCCCGGCATGCTTCGAATAGCTCATTAGTGGGCAAGCTATGCCAGTCGAAGAGCTAGAGGGGACCATCCCCTGATTAATTGAGCGCAGAATGAAGCCACCCCGGACAGGGAGGAGAGTATTCTGAGGAATTTGAAGATTTATTAAAAATAGCTTTATTAAAACGCGCTCCGGCCCGCCGATGCAGACGCCAGTGTTCAGCGAAGTTTTCTCCCTTTCCTGAACTTTCCGGATGGCAGTGTGTCACATCCGCGTTTGGGAAGCGGCAACGAGCTAGCAGCTCCTCGGATACCGTGCGAAAAACGTCGCCTCACTTCCTGCCGACTCTTTCCTGCTTCCAGGCTCTGGAGATGTCAGCAGTGTGTCGTAAAATTAACACCCATGATACACACACACAAACGGTTGCAATTGCCCCTTAAGAGCATCACCCAAAGACTCGACGAAAGCCCGAAAGGTTTTTGGCATTCGGTTCACCTTCTCCCGGAGCGCTGCCTGGGAGGATCTCCCGGTAGAGGACCACGGGATTGCACCGCCACTACCTGGTGGCTACGGCTACACCTTGCCACCGGGGACCACTACTGTTTCGGAAATTGCATCCCAATTTGCTGCCATTTCGAAAGCAGCGGCAGCAGAAACACCGCACACATAAATTGGTAGCTCGCCATATAATGGCGGTTCCCCTTTGTAGCCGTCCCGAACACGCAGCGCATCGGGAATGCAGCTTTATGCTGCTGTGTTTTACAACAAAACAGACACCTTTTTGCGTTTGTGCACCGGGCAGTTGCTGCAGTACTGTAGCTACAGGGTAACCGCCCGGGCAATGAGCAGTACGGTTCGTGCGGGTTTTCTGCAGAAAACAAATCACATTTAAAGGCCCTTAACCCTTTTTATGGAAGTGCTGGTTGTAAAAACCGGGCCAGCTCCTGATACGAGTCTGTAGTATTTTTGCTTAAAAATCTTGTGGGTTCCAATGTGCCATGCAAGCTTGTTTAACGGTGGCGATGAACTATTTACAAAAGGGGAAAAACCAACCGTGACCCATCGTTATCGAGAATGTTACGGGTAGGCATTGGACAGCAAATTGTAATTGCTTTCGGTGTCGTTTAATTTTTGAAAAAAGCATGTACACACACAGTAAAAATAAGATCATTACAGAAATTACAAGATGCCAACAGAAAGCTACACTCTGGAGGTATCTCATAAAAAGATGACTGGAATGAAGAGGATACTTCGAAAGCCGTAGATATGATTTAAGAACTGTTTTCTGAGCGTATTTGAATGATTCTGATTTTTGTTTGAATTCATAAAGAGAGAAAGAGAGAGAGAGAGAGAGAGAGAGTACATCATACTCGTTATCTACCGACTGATATGAATCCCAAATAATCTCCAGCACTTGAAGTGGCCTCATGGTCTAATCGAAAACGCGCCAGCCTTTGAAAACGTTAAACTCGGTACAACTCTCAACCGTAGATCTCTAACCAACTTCTAAAATTCTTCCTTTCTCATGTACATAGTATCATTCTACCTCTAATCAAATGTAGTCCTGTTTTTGTAAGGCCTTATTAGCAATAACCTCAGCCATATGAAGTGTTGTGTTGCCCCTAATGATGACACTTTTTGCCACTTTAAAAAAAAAACTAAAATTTGCTACAACATGTGTGAGGCAATGTCGACTCTAAATGCTTGCATCAGATTCCAGAACATCCCAAACACTTTCGACATTTGGGTTGGACCATAAATCGGCAATGGTGGACCACATGTTGAACGGAACCGCCCTGGTATGGTGAAACAAAACCGAAATCAAGCTGAAACCGAGTCAGACGAGCCTCATACCATTACGCCGTGAGGAAGTCCTAAAGCCCTGCAAACAAGATCTGCCTGCCAGCATACACCAAGTCCAATTACATTGTACATTGATTTGTTGCCATACACTGCAGCTCCTTTTCTCCATCGATTCCTGGTGCGCTTTGGACATGGACATGGATACGTAGAACTTTTCGATCACAAAACAATCAATTTCACGCTTGCCAGCCGTGTACTGGCCGGTAGGATTAAAACGGTCTTATTTTAATGCTGCTATGTAAGTGATTGTCAACACGCCTCATCGTTGAGAGGTAAGCATGCCGTTCCGGCAAGTTCTGACTTTGTGCCGTGCATCGTGGTAGAGGAAGATTTCAAAAATAAACATGAGACAAGTCTATGGCCTTCTATTAATAGCAAGTACGTCGATCTATTTACTGAGCTACTTTGAGGTAATTGATTTTAATTTATTAGTTCTTCAAACAGTACTAGTAATTAGATTGTATACATATATATGTACACAACATAAAACAATATGCGAATTTACAGAAAATTCTAACGCTTTGTAAATAGCCCATTGCGATCCAAATTAAACTCCACCCTACTAACCCAATATAAAAACTGAGATTCATTCGCTCTATCTACCAGACCGCTCCATGGTGCTACGCCAAGCGCTTGGGTCTCGCACACCACAAGTCATGCAATCGAATCTCGCTGCGACCACCAAATCTCCCCAATACGTATTTAAGGTTGTTATTTAGTAGTTAGGTGTTCTTGCAATGCAATGTGTTCTTCAGAATTGAAACATTTATCAACACAAAATCTCTGTAACAATTCAGAACAACACACTGTTTGTGTGTGTCTTCTTGGAGTGTAGTTTGTGATGATACACAGCCACGATTTTTGTGTGTTTATATCTCCTTCATTATGTTTGTTACGTGTGTGAAGCCATCCTTTTAGGTTGGTTTCGGTTTTTGACAAAAGCGGTACCTTCTATACCTCTCAACACACACACACACACACACACACACACAAACACCCCGGGGGTGAGTTTTGCACCCAAGAGAAGGTCCCGAAAAACCAATGTGTGTTGCTGCTGCTGCCGTTTTTTTTTTGTTGTTGTTGTTATTGTTTCTATGATTGTTTCGGCCTTTCGGCAGGGTCCAATTTGCTGCCTACCCCAGGGCTGGTAGGCCGATACAGGACGTTTCTCTCTCTCTCTCTCTCTTTCTCGAACCCCACGGCCCAAAAGCGGTCCCTTAATTGAGGTGTGCGCTGTATAAATATATTTATATATATGGCGGTCCAATAAAACTTTACTGCGACGCGCTCTAATGATAGTGTGTACACACACTCACACACACACACACACACACACACCCGGGACATGGAAAGGATCTGTGGTTCTAGCATGTGTGTGCGGTACGGTAAACAGTGCCACCCGAACGCATGAATTACCATTTTTCGGGACAAACCGGGCTGCCCCGTTCTGCCCCGAGATGAAGCCTTAAAACGGCAGCCAAAAAGGCATAAACCTGTGGCCGGGCTGTGCGGGACCGGCAAAGCATCCTTGTGAATGTGTCTGTGTGTGTGTGCACCAAAACAGCAACAATTACAAACAAGGGGCCCCGGCACACAATCCAACCCAAAACTGCAACTGCAACCATTTGCTGCCGGGCGTTATATGGCTCGCCAGGCCGGGCGTTGGAGGGTGACTGTCGGGTCCAGTCCAGTAGCTTTCTCTCCCTCTCTCCCCCTCTCTCTCTCACTCGTTCTCTCTCTCTCTCTCTCTCTCTCGTTCTTTCCAACAACCATCGAGCCTCGACTGCTGTGCAATATCGGAATTTATTGCTGATGCTGCCTATTGCCCATGCCTGACTGCCTGCGGACTGCTGCGGAGTCGAGTACCCGTCGGGGGCGAGGTGCTAATATACGTACGCTGTGAATGATGGCGAGGCACCGGGGCGTCCCACCAGTGCTCCGTCAGCCCCTGGTGTTCCGGGTCCGCATTATTAGCGTGCCGTTTCGACCGGCCAGCAGCAGCAAAGCCCAAAGCCCGGCAGGTCCCGCTCGGGGGAGTGCACTGTACGGGGCCCGTTTCCGTCCCTCTTCCCCCATGTGGCGTGTCATGGCCGCCTGGCGTAGAGCCTCCCCGGGTTGCGCGGGGCTGAGCGCACGGGACACGGGCGTTTCGTACGTCGCCGCCACAGCAGGGATGCCGCCCCGTGGCCGTGCGTGCGCAAGGGCCGGCGAGCGTGGGCACACAATTAGCCCGGTATCGGCGAAAAGGGGAAGCGAACGGCCCGATACGGTCGAGCGTGTGTCACATGTAGCGGAAAATCACAGTACAAAACACAAATCCCGGCAGCCCTCCCCCCCCGCGCTCCTATGCCCCATGCCGGGCCTGGCAAAACATGTGAGAAATTGTCAATAAATGTCAACTTCAACCAAGTAAGCAACAAGCCAGTAATGGGCCAGTAGAGTGTGTGTGTGTGTGTGTGTGTGTGTGTGTGTGTGTGTGTGTGTGTGTGTAAGTGGAATTCCTGTTCCGGGGCCTTTTGGGTTTGTTTGACATCTCAATTACTCTGCCCGGTTAGGACGCTCCTTGCCGCGCCGGTCGCCTTATTTCGTATTCCTGTCACTGGCTGGCGCGTTCCGTATGATTACCCCCCCGTGCGCGCCCCAGTACCAGAAGTGCGTCGCCGAAAGCATCTCCCGCGCCGACCGAAAAACGCTCAATTAGCGCGTCGAATTCAATAACCAAGACAGAAAAGCGAACATCGGGTTAAGCTAATTTGCTCGCTAACCGTTAATAAAAAGCATCCCAAGCAGGGTGTTCAGTAGAGCATCTCGGGCAGCGGACGCACTTGACTAGAGTGCGCTGGCGCTGGAACACCTGGTTCGTCAGGAAGTTTGGCTGCCGGCGCGAGGACTCAATGATCCGCAGCTAAAAACTCGACCAAGCGTCAAATAAACCGCCCCTCCTCGGCGCAGGAATTAATGGTGTAAAGAGCCCCAGCCTTCGTACCGCCCGCGGGAACCTTCAGCTGACGGCGTGCCGTGTGCCTAGCGATGCGCGTCCAGGCGCTTCCCAAAGCGTTCCCAGGCGCAGCGAGCAGCAATAGAGGCAACAGTCGGCAGGCGGCAGAAGAACTGCCAGGGAACCGAACAGCAGTGGGAACATTAATTTCGATCCAGTCAATAAAATGTAGGACACATTTGTGCTGGCCCAGGCGAGCCCGGTGCCTCAACGTGGTCCTGTTAGGCCTCTCCAGACATCAACAACGAGCTCTAATTAATTTGTCTTTCAAAACTGGCTGGAATTCTTTCAAGAGCATCGCATGGAATTCACCGCTCTTCTGGGAGCAGCATTACGCTAAGATGCCTGTCTATTCGGGGCTTCTTCCCTTAATGGACTTTATGAGTGTGATTTCACACAACAATAACAGGCCCTATTGCCCCACAAGCATAAAGCACCGCTCGGTTTGCATCCTCAGACTTTTTTGTTGTTTTGTTTCTTTCTTGTTTGGGCCCGGAGGAAACTAATGCCGAACGTCTAGTAGCCGGTAGCGTTCGGGCAGGTTAGCGCGGTTAGCCGATCCGCAATAAATGCCCACCGTGCGGCCCAACTTCCAAGGTCTAACCGGGCGGCAGTAAGAGGTGGAGCCAGCGGGACAGCACAGAAGACAACCAGTAGGGACAGATCCTGGCTGCTGCTGGTGAAAATCGACCCATTTGCAATGACGGGCGTTTTATTGACAACGCTGGGACAGTGCAAACAAAGTCTGACCCCGGTCCATCCACGACTACCCTGTGCGCCCTCCGCAGGCATACCTGTGCAGAGCGGTACGGGCACACCGGTTTGAAGATCTAATTAGCGTAAACCGTCGCTTGTTATCGAACCGCAAACAAACGCAAAACGGCTGCTGGCTTTTGTCCCTGCCGGTCGGGTCGGCTTTCTTTTGTGCTAAGGCACCCTCCACCATTGCCCACAATCCACACAACACGGGGCAAAAAAGGGGTGTGGTGCTGCTGCCCTGAAGATGAAGGTGACTGTTGGCAAAACACACACACACACACACACACACACACACACACACAGAAGTAGGATTTTCAGGACAATAATTGCAATTTTTAGGCCACCAGTGGTTTCCACCAGGTACGAAGGTGCTACACCCGGGCGGCAAATCTAACGAGAGCCCCTTTTGGGAGTGGGCAGCAATCAGGCTGCGGTCAAAATGGAACACCCACACGCCCCTGCAGCGGGCCATAAAGCAGGGCAGACCGGTCAGCAATAGTACCCCCTTTCGGCCGTGGTCAGCTGTACGTTCCCGACCGCTCTGGGACAGCTTCATTACTGCAAATTCAAACATTCGGGGGAGGGACATGTTCCGCGTCATCGCGATAGCAGCATGCGGCTTAAAAAGCCGTACAAAAGTGCCTCAACATCACGATAAATAAATAATCCATATGAATTGGTAAAAAAACCAGCCCTCCGTAGGTAATCCTCCAGCACTTTCTTGGTGCTGGTCAGCGAGGGAATCAAAGCGGCAGGTCTGCTGATAGAGCTGCTGTGACGCAGCGAGGGCGCACGTGACGCCACGCGTCAACTTTGTCCGAAAGAAGGTACCAGGGCGTTCGATTGATTGATTACAATCGCCCGCACGGTAGCATCCGCTGCTTCGTCGGCGTTGCGTAAGGGATTAACGAACGATGAAGTCGTTCCCGGTTGTGTTTGTAGCGCCCGGGCACCTTTGACGATGGTGAAAATTGAATTTTGTTTGCTTGTTTGTGTGTGTGTGTGTTTTTTTTTGCTTCGAGAGAAAGAATGATAGATACTCATCCCTCTGTTAATTGCCTCCTCTTAAAGGGGCGCATTTTAATAAGAGCTAAACGAGATAAGATTTAGGCGCACGGGGCGTAGGGTACCGTGTCAAAGAGTTCATTAGTTCGCTTCGATCGCCAAGCAGCAACAAGCAAGCAGCTTTTAGCCCGCGGGGGCATTTATCCCGGAAGTACTTGCGGACTCTCGGCACCCCTTTTGCTGCTGCGCTGTGACTTGAGACGCAACCGCTCGGCGAGCGCTGTCAAGATCCGGTGGACGGCCTGTGCGGACAAAACCCACTGCGCACGGCAGGCTATAATGGTATGCGAGCGCACGCTTCGGCCCCGTGAAAAACGATGCTCTTAATCCGTTGCTCCTTCCGTTGCCGTTGGACTGTAAAACCACCCAGAACCGCCGAGTAAGTCAGGCTCCAGTGTGTGTTGAGCCGCGGTAAACTGAATTCGAACGCAGCACCAGTGAAAAGAGCGAGTGTAATGTAATCACCACGCCCCACGGCACGGCTCCGGCTTTTAATGACTTTTCTGTCTCTGTGATGACTGCAGCGCTCCGCTGCAGCTGCACTTTTTGCTTCTTCGCCCTCTGGTTTTGTGTGCGTCTGCTTTAAAGGGAGGATGGGGCAGAAGGGGTTCACGACCCGCTACAATCGTTTAGATCTTCTCAAATCTCTGTCAAACACATGGGACATGGGAAGTTTTCGTGTGTGTGTGTGTGTGTGTGTGTGTGTGTGTGTGTGTGTGTGTGTGTGTGTGTGTGTGTGTGTGTGTGTGTGTGTGTGATCCACGGGTTCCTCCACTGTTCAACCGAGTTGGAAGATGGGCGGGAGGTACACCCCACGTAATAATGCACATCGCCCGGCAGGGGTGCTTAACTTTTTTAATCAACAAAATCAAATTTCTATAAAAACACTGCCCCTGCCCGCGCCGAACGCGCAGAGTTGCGAGCAGCACGGTCCACGGCTTGTGACCCTGCCTTCCCAACAGCCTCACAAGAGCTCGCGCACACCTTTGCAAAGGTTGGCTCCCGGCCCGGTTGTTGTATCTGCTGGCGTCGAATCCCGCTGGCAGGACCAAAGAAACCCCGTTCCCCCAAATACTACGGTACAGCACACACTCGGGGGGTCACAAACCCTGTAATTATCGGCCCGGCACGAAGCAGGATTCAATCGGCAAACCGTGCCTCCCTGTCGACTTCCCAACCGCTGTGTGATTGTGCACAAGGAGCGAGCAGCACGAAATTACCGCTCGTTACAAAATGCAAACGGTTCGATTCGACAAACCGAACGGGACCGTGCAGCTGTGTGCGGGGAAGGACCGACGGGTAAACGGTTTTCGACTAGCGGGTGCCTGCGAACGAAGCGCGAACATTATCTGCGCGAATAATTCCCCGCGTTTTCGGTTGCCGGCCCGAAACGCCGACCCAAAAAGGGCATCAAGTCATTTGTTGTTTTCCCTCTCTCTCTCTCTCGCCCTCTCTCCCTCTCTTTGGTTGGGGCGTCGGTCAGAAGCAGCGGGACGGTACTGCCCGGCTTTGACCGTTTTTTCGCGGCTGACCGTTCGCTTGCGCGAGGCGGGCGCGCAGTAATTGTTGGTTTCCCGTCCGCACATACGGCAAAACAAAAACAGAAACGTCCACCAAGTGGGCAACCAGCCAACCAACACAAACCAACAGTACCACAACTCAGTAGCCGTATCTTGGCGCACGCCGGCCCATCCTTGCCCCCTAGCTGGCAGGTACACTTCGACCACCCGGACGGACCGTTGGGACCACGGAGATCAGTCTAGCGCGGGAGCGGGCGGGACAGATGTTGCAGGCACCACGGGCTTACGGTCAGCGGCCACCGGCCGGCACACAGTCGGCGTCCGCAGCCACTTTGATGCGCGCGTTTTGAAGATTTCGCGTAAAATGCTGTGCTGCGGTTATGGCGCGCTTTTGATGTGGGACGCGCTCATCAAAACATGCAATCCCGAAGCAAAAAAAAAAAGGGGGGTACAATGTCAGTGGCAGGACAGATTTAATGCTCGCCCATATCTTTGGACGTCCCAAACGTCGTATCAAAACGGCACCGACAAGCAGGGAAAAAGCCAAAACCACCCGCCGATGCCCGCTGTATTCACCTTAGGTCGTGCGCGACGACGACGACGGCTGTTCATTCATAAATTTTGCACACGACATCATCAACGTCACATTCGCTCGGGTCTGTTAAATTACCTTTTTTTTTGCGTCGCCCTCCTCCTCCCCAACGCTCCCCAACAAAGATCCCCTGGTCCAGATGGCCAACCGCTTGTGCGGGACCCCAGCAGAACCCTGACCGCATCCACCCAGCCGCAAGCGAGCGTAAGAGAGAGAGAGCTCAGGTTCAAGGTTGCTACTGTTTGTGCGGATTTGCAAAATGGCAAACCGCCGACGATTGGTAGTTGTGGTGCGAAACTTGCCAAACACCCCGTTCCCTACCCCTCCCTCCCCCAGAAGTCATCTCGGGTCAGAGGCGCGGAAGGGAGAGGAGGCAGAGCTACTCCTCAGGAATCCCGATAGACTGCGGTTACATTGGCTGGTAACCATTTTGAGGTTAGATTTGAGGTGAACCGTTCTGGTATTGGATGCTCCACTTCTTCCCCCAAAACCTGCCCCTGTGGGGGGGGGGTTGATTTGAACATCTTCCTCTTCGCTCTGGGAGCCCGGTGTTATGACGTCAATCTTTACCCAGACACACACAGCAAAAAAAAAAAACAGAATCGACAACAACAAGAGCAATCGCTGAAGAAAGAATGAAAAAACTGCACCCGGCACCAGTGGATTGACTGGCCGATAAATCGAATCGTTCTGCTGGATGAGCAGGTCGTGCCGATGTTCGATTCCACGACTTCCAATTGCTGGGATTGCTGGTAGGCTCTACTCCCAAAAAAAACGGAAGCAACAACCACTTTGCGGTGCGGGCTCGGTGGCGAGCGAACCTTTTTAGAGCAGCTGTGGTTTTCTGGGGGGGGGAGAAAGCACTGCGATATTGCCGCGATGCGCTGGAGATAACTTCAACCAACTTCAAAATGAAAGGAAGATGCTTCTCCAGGAAAAAAATGCCTCTCGATTGCCCCGTATGCTTCCCCAGTCTGTCATCATTAAGTGGAAGATGGTGTCAATATTTCAAACCCCGTGGCCGTCTCCGCTCCAGGAACAAAAAATACATGCCGAAAACCGTTGAAGTAATCAAATCAAATTTGGGCACAATTGGATCTAGATTTCTTGCCCTTTCGGGGGGGGGGGGGGGGGGGCAGGGTTTGTCCGTATCCTTTCGATACGCCGACTGAAGTTCACACATCTTAATTCCTGCGCTTTGCGCGCGCGCGCGCGTCCGCACACACTCGCTAATGGCTCGCTGGATCTCCGTTTTTATTTTTCGTGAAGCATCCCATCGATCATCGGTCGCATCGGGTTGCGCGATAAACCGCGCGCTCAGGTCAAGCGACGGCGTAAGCGGTGAGCCCGATAATTGATGTCCCAACATAACTCATGTTTTGTGTGAAGATTTATACCGACCCAGCTCCCAGGGATCGGAATGCTGCCTCGCGGACAAGGGCATACCTATTATGCGCGCGCGGGCAGCAGCAGCATGAGCAATCTGGGATCCCGCACATATAAATTGAGCCTTTTCTTTTTCAGCGAGAGAGAGAAAGAGAGAGAGAGAGCGAGCTATGTAGAACAGCGTGTGCCACGGCCATGCCATCCTTGTCCCGAAGGGCAATGAGCGAGACATTAATCTACCGTGCTGTGTCCACTGTGAAGCTGTTGGCACTGTTAGCTGACCCGAAGGAGCGGGTTCCGAGGTTCTATTCAGCTTCAGCCAGAGCGAAGAAGAAGAAAAAGAAGAAGAAGAAAAACACAACTGCTTACACCGTTCTTCACACCCAGCGCTTTTGATCCGGTTGATCCTCTTGCTCTCGCCCGTCGCCCGACAATCGCGAACCTTCCTGCTCTGCGTGCCTGCCTTTTGTAGCCTTTGCTAGGTCCCACTCCTGGCTAAGCCTCTTGACTTTCCCCCTCTGCTAATCGGATCGGGTACAGGCATGCGAGTGTGCGTGTGTGTGTGTGTGTTTGCTTTTCCCAACAATATTTCCTCTCCAACGAAACACCTTTCGGGCATCCACGGGTTTTGTTTGATTAAAAAAGCGACATCTTCAATGTCCTGAATGTTGGACCTTCGAGATCTTCTGGAAATAACAACCAAAATCAAAAACCAAAAAAAAAAAATAAAAATAGGCAAACCATTCAATAGTTGCGTAACGTCTGCTGTGCAGTGTTGATCCAACATCTGGTAGGCATGCCCTTGTGTGTGCCCTTGTCGAAACTGTCACACCGATGCATTTATTTATTGCCTCCCTGCGCGGCTGTCCCTCCGTGGCCGTGGCGTGCAATTCGTGCGTTCCCTGCCGGGCAAAAATCAAGTCATCAAAAGGGCCCGCGCGCGATAAACACACACACACACACACACACTCACTCAACACCCCGCGGGGGATGAGAGAGACAGGGAGAGAGAATAGAAGAGAGAGAGAGAGAGAGAGCGAGGAAGGGCATAGGAAAAAATGCGCTTGCTACCGCTACCGTCCCGTCGAAACCACCCGGGGTCACAGCGAGAAATCCCTTTCCTTTGCCGAGCGGCCGCGGGCCGATGACTTCCCCGCACCGCGTGCTCATCCGTGAAGAGAGTCCCGCCCTGCCCCGCCGCCGCTGGGCCACCGTAAGCCCCGGCCTGTTTGTTTGTTTGTGTTTGCTGTCGTTTCGGGTGCTGAGAGTGTGATTTGTTCGTTCGGGTGCACGGGATTTTCCGGCATTTACCCCAGTTAGGCGAGTGACAACACTCACCTCACTTCACCGATCCTCGGGCCCTAGCGCGATAGACCAAGAGTGCAAGGGACCAGCCGTGTGTGTGTGTGTTTTGATAGTTGCCCACGAACGCCTCGACCGCCTGCTGCGCGCTGAAGTCTCTGATCACCACGGGGAGGCACACGTCGTCGCAAGGGCCCAGGGATCGCCATTATCGGGTGCAGCGGGCGAACAATGTCTCAAGTAGCAAAGAGCAAAGAGAGCTGGCAAAGGTACCCGGGGCAAATCCCAAGCAAAGGCGGACCTTAACCGTGCGCAAGCGACGTGCGCAAAGAAATGTCTCTATTTCGGCTCGCCACTTTCGGGGATGATCATATTATATTCCATTAGACAGAGCAGAGAGGTTTCAAGTTCGCTTCATTACCTTGCTGCCGTACACTTCAGGTTCTGGGCCGACTTCTGGAGAAGCGGGACAAAACCGACACACACACACACGCACAGGAAAGTCGAATTGTTTTGGGTCGCCTTTCCCCCGGGTTGCGCTCTTTTCAAATCCCTCCGATCCCTTTGTACCCCCGGCCGGGCCTTTGTGTGCCTTCATTATTAGATTAGATTTTCTGCCAAACAGTGCGCAATATATTTAGCAAAACATTACAAGCTCAAATCAAGCACCGAATCGGTCACCAGTGTTCGGTGCCAGCAGCCCCTGTGTTGACAGAGGAATTCCGAAGAAGTTGTTGCCATTCAGTTTCGCTGCTTCGGGAGTGCTGTAGCCCGGCCGGGCTTTAGCACACTTAGGAAGCGTCAGAATTGGCTGCTGAATGAGGTACGGATGGTTCAGTGCATGGCTTAGCCACTGCTAAAGCGGTTTGATTTTTCCCATCCTGCCTGGACAGGCTTGTGTAGAATGGCGAACTCGGACCGCAACCTGGAGCTGATTTAAGCTTCGGGCGACCATTCGCAGTCAGCTCTGAATGCCCGAACACTTGCCTTGCCGGACAAAAGCGCTCAAACCGCAGCGTGCGATCCATCTTACAAGGTTCCCGCCCATGCAGACTAACGCATGCATACAAAATGCTCAACTAATTTGAGTGATTTGTCACGCGATGTCTACAACTCCAATTTTTAGCGTCTATGACACATCACCACCATGAACAGTTCAAACGAAGCACCTTATCACTCTCAGAATACAGCCAGCCAATCAACTGCACAAGAGAGCCGTGCTAAAAATCCATCTCCATGCCAGATCGAACCAGGTGAGGCACTTCATGGTTGCCAGACAACTCCAATTCCCCATCTATACCATCCTTGGGACATCTGGAGATAGACTAGAGCATCCCAAAGAGGTCTGGAGCTGGTGGACCAGAAGTTATGGACCGAATTTCAAAGTCTCAGAAGTTGAAGAGGATGTTCACAGGTAATTCCGGAGCTTGAATGATCTGCAAAAGTACTAGAATATGATGGAAATTATTATATGTTACTGTTACTTGAGCTATTCCAGCACCAAAACCTTATGACAAAACAGCTACGGATACGGCACTGGATATGTCGAATGTCGGGAACTTCTCTTCAGGATTCAACAAAATCCTCCAGACTTACGCTATCTTTCGTATTTCCATCGCACTTTCGAAGTGTGTTCTTCTAATGTACCTCTCGGTTGCTTAAGACGCGCCAGAGTTCATCAGTCGAAAGCATTTCATTTCCCAGCCTCCATTTCCAAACCCCCAATGCCCGCTGCTGTCGCGGATGATGCTGAAACAAAAAACCACGCTCGCGCTCGGAATTTTGACAGGCGGCGTGTGATGAACCTCCACCAACAACAAAAAGATAACCTCAACATTCCTCCGAGAAATGGCTCGTGTTACCTCGCGTTACCGGGTGAAAAGGTAACGTAATCCGTGGCGGGGAGAGTTTGTGTGTGTGTGTGTGTCTTTATCACCAGGTAGCAGGGTAGCTTTTTATCGTGATTCTATTGCCACACACACACACACACTTCCCCTGGAAGTCCCCTCATTCCCAGGGAACGATCGGAGCCTTATTTATTGTTGGACATAACTTTTACCTTAATTTGATTGGCAAGGACCCCCCGCCCCAGTTTGCTCCCAGCTCGTGCTCCTGGGCCTGGTAAGCGTTAAACACACTGGGCTTGAGACACTTTCTGGCTTTGGTAGTCCTGCTGCTGCTGCTGCTGCTGCTGACATTACTTATCACCGTTCCCCGCAAAAGTGCCCGCAGAAGCACGGCACGGCAAGATGGCCGTTGTTGTTTACACCAATGTCCCTCTCCCACTGCGCAAATGAGCAGCACGGCGAGGGGTTTTTGGTGAGATAAGTAATTTCTCGAGCCAGCATCTCCCTGCCAGGGAAGCCAAGGAGGGTTTTCCTCCCCTGCGTGACAAGTGTGATAATAAGTACCGAGCGAAACGCCGGAAAAAGGGAAGCAGGAGCTGCTGTTGCTGCTGCTGCTGCTGAAGGTTGCTAAATTAAAATTCCGCCTCCGCCTGCTGACAAGATTTATTTGCCCAAAAAGCGGGAAGACACACCCTTCCGAGGACGCTATTAACGCGACGCAACCCTTCAGGGCTTCAGAGCCTAGAACCAGAAACGGGACGGCTCCACAGGAAGGCTGCAGCAGGTACCGCCTGGATGGTTTGTTTTAAGGATTTGAGGAGCTGCGAGTGCGTTGGACGATGATGGGGATGGTGAGTTAGTGGAACCGTTTGCTCAAACCCGCAGCCAAACAACGCTACACCACAAAACGCTACCACCGACGCACGGGCTTGTTCGACAGCGGCCTCGGGTTGTTGAGCCATCCAGGCTTTTTTGGGTAGGTTCCCCACACTACTGGGAGGCAATTAATTATTTTTTCCACCCGGCCCCCACACATCTTCCCCAACCCCCTGAAAGAAGCATCTGAGTCTGATTAGATTTTCAAGAGCGCACACAACATCTTCCGACCCAGCATGACCATGCTGCTGGTCAGAGCTGTCCCAAAAGTTTGTGGAGAATATGGCCGCTGTAAGTGCGGCGAGGGCACGGGACAATGTATCAGCGTATCTGCTAAGTACGTTTAATGCTGCAGGGTCAACTGAATCCACTGGCCATAAGAGGAGCAGGGGGAATTACAAAAAAAAAACACAAGAACAACCAACTTCAGAAAAATTTGAAGAAAAAAAAAACAACCCGGAACCAACAAAACATAAATACTGATGCTCCAGTAATTTCTTTTTTTTTTTTGTTTGCTTCTTCTTATCCCTCTCTCACTTTCTCTCTTTCTCTCTCGCCTTTTTTCTTCTTTGCGCAGTATAGTTTAGCGCGACTTCCGTAGAAGAAGCCTGCAGCATCGTTAAGCGGATTAGCGGCAAACCTCTTGGGCCGCGTCCCAATTTTTTGGCCATGATACACTGTCTATGTGTGTGTGTTTTTTTTTTTTGTTCCGTCTCGTTACAGTTTTTTGCTTGCCTTTCGTCCCCACTCCTGTATGCTTTCGTTCTTGTTAATTATTATTATTATTGTCACGGATTAGGACGGTTTTAATACCGAGAAATAAAGGGAAGGAAACGTCATGATTCTTTTTTTCAGCTTGCTGTATAGTTGTTTTTTTCTTTCTTCTTCTTCTATTGGCCGATTTAGATAATAGCCAAGCGGGGTGGAGTGGCGAAACGGGCCTGACCACCGCGAAAGCGGAACGGACGCGGTGCCGTCCGTAAAAATTAAATCATCCCAAGGAGCGCTCCTCGGAGACACCGGGCGCGCGATTCATTTATTTCTTTCTCCTTTCCGTTTTTTTTTTTCAATTAGAAGTGAGTGTGCAAACAACTGCATCCAATTTAACTTTCCCGGGGAGCGGGGGGCTGCTGCTGCTCCATTCGTTTCGTGTTCGCTTCGTACCGTTTAATTCACTTTAAAAACTTTCGCTTCTTGGCCGGCGCCCGGCAAGCGTGCGAGCAATGAAAGGAAATAATTTGCTACTCTCTTGTTTGTTTGATTTTGTTTTAAGTTAGCATTTCCATCTCTCGTTTATTACTGTATCTTTTTAATTAAAACCTTTCGCAACACTGCGGCTTTTTTTCCCCCGTTTTGCTGCAATTTTTCGTTTTATGTGTGTTTTTTGTTTTGTTTTGTTTTGTTTTTTTTTTGTTAGCTTTATCGCTCTTTTGCATTTTTTCTGCTCTTTTTCAGTTTCCCTATTCATCATCTAATTATGTGTTTTATGTGTGTGTGTGTATGTATGTGTGTGGGTTTGTTACCATTTTGCATATGCTTTCGCTTCTCTACTCTGCTTATCACGTGCACTTTTCTGATATCGCGTTTGCTTTTTTGCTTCGATCGTGTCGAATATCACTTGCTTGATTTTTGTGTTTTTTTTTTTTTTTGTTTGTTTCATTCCATTCGGCGCAATTGATTTGTAATAAAACTAAGGCCAGATTAAAATCAGCCATCAATACGAGGGCCTAAACTAGAGCGAGGGCGTAGGTGTGGAGCGAGTTTTTGCTTGTTTTTTTTATGTTTTTGTTTAATGTTTCGTTGTTTTTTTTAAAACTCTATTTCATGCTACAAGGCAAACGCATTTGGATGCGTATATAAATGTGTGTGTGTATACGTGTTTTCTCTTTTTTTTTATAATATTTAGGACTGTTGCTCTTCATTTTATGAATTTTATTGTTACAGTGTAGGCAAGTTTATGTTAAAGCGATTTGTACATTTTATACATCAAAAACCTCTTCAAAAGGTACTGCTACTGGTTTGTGTATGTGTGTGTGTGTTTAATTGTTTTCTTTTTTTTTCTCTCCTAAAACTACCCAACCCTCCTCTCCCCGTGTTCGAGCTTTTTCCGGGCACGATATTGTTTTGTGTGAACATTTTTCTGTTTTTCGAATATGTTTTTTTTTCTTTTATATCTCAGTTGAGTATTACATACACCTTTTGTTTGTCGTATTCCTTTGATTGAGCAGTTTAGTACAAAATCCACACGCACACACACACACACATACGTCTATTTAAGGCCAATAAGTTCGTTATAGTGTATCGCCGTCGTGCGCCACATCCCTCACACATTGTGCAGTGGGTTGGGTGGTGTGTGCAGGGAGCAGCTTCCTCTTCTCTTCTTCTCCTTGGGTTAGTTGGGTGTATAAAAAAAAAACGAAGCAACCTAGAGCTACGTTTGCAAATAACGACGATTTGTGTGTTTGGAGAGCTTCTACCGCTCCATTTGTTCTATTCTGTCCCTCTCTCTCTCTCCCTCTCTCTTTCTAGCTCTCCTCCTTCGACTGTCTGTGTGTTTTTATAAAACTGATTATCTTGTCTTTACACAACCACGTGTTGCTTATTTTTGCTACCATTTACTTTCCCACCGCTTACTCGTGTGTTGTCGTGTGCCTCAAAACGGTTGCACTTGCTACCTTTAGAAGAAGAAATGATTAAAATAAACGCAACGATTACCACATTTGTTAAAGAGAAAAGAAAACATACGCTGCGCATTCGTTTAGTAATGTTACACTACTCGCTACTGCTGTTTGCTCCGTGTTATTGTCTAATTATCTAGCGGTACGTGCTTTTTTCATCTTCTTCTCCGCCAACCGTGATCCTCTCGCTTTCGCGCGCAGCAAAACCGTACCTAATATGACTACACTGTGTTTTTTTAGGCATGCAGCTATTAAAACAAACAAACGAAAAAAAAGGTAGATAAAACTAGTATTTTTTGGTTAGTGCCGATCACTACACACGCACACGCTCATGCTTTCGTTTTCGATTGTTTTTTTTTTTTGTTTGCTCTCTCTCTTTCTTATAACTTTCTCGTATTAAAATGCTCGCCCTTCTGCTGTCGCTACTTAAATATATGCTCTCTCGCTCTCGCTTTCCCTTCTGTGGTCGATCGTGGTGGCCGATCGGTTTTTGTCGCGGTTAATGTTAACTTATACACATTACTTTACAGTCACGGTTTGATTAGGTTGTGTTTGTTTTTCACTTTTATTTGCCGCCCATATTGCGCATTCTTTCCCCCTCTCTCGCTCTCTCTCTCTCTCTCATCACAACGGCACAATAAACAAAGGCAACCAAGGGCAGCCAAGCGCAAGGAATCGTAAAACGTTATTTAGCAGCTCTCTCGCTCGCTGCACGTGTTACTTTCTTCATCGTTTTATTATTATTAATATAAATGTTACTTTTATTATTCTTATTAGTTTGCATCAGGTGCAGCTTCAAGCAATCAATAGTTTAAAAAAAGCGTTTCCCTACCCCACCCCACCCCGACCATCCTGCCTGCAGCACCAGCACAGCAAACACGGGATCATCAGTCTTATTAGAGTAGCGGTAGTAGTGCCAGAACCGAAAGCAAACTTGGCTGCTTCGCTGTAGGAGGTGTGGGAGTGGGTGGGATTTAACAAAAAAAAAACACACACACACGCGCGAGCCGACTCGAAAACGTGTCCACCTATCACACACACACACACACGCACCCGCGCTACTAGTAGTAGGAGGAAGAAGAAAATAGAGCAAAAATGCGAGCGCTTTATTCTAATTGTAAATGGGAATGGGATTTAATGGAACGGAGCAGTGCCGGCCGAAATGCAATTGGAGCCTTACGTTTAAATTACAGTCGTTTCTTTTTTTTTTTGCTTTTGATTTTGTGATACAGGGAGTATGGGGGGGGGGATACACAGTTAGTAAAGTAAGGGACAACAAGCAAAATAAGAAAAAACAGACTTAAAAACAGAAAACCAGACGGCTAGCGGCCTTGAAAGTGAAATTCTAATGAAAATTAGGGAAATTGGAACCATGGTGTCATCATGGTGCAGGGGGGGAATTTCTAGGACGATGCAATCGATGCAGCGTACAGGCACGACGCTTTTTGAAAGCTTGCCGCAGCTACTTGAATTTTTCGCGTTTAAAATAGGTTTCCACCAACGTGAAGGCGCTTTTGCGCCGTAAAAACGAACCACACTGTCTCGGCTGCCCTGACCCTGGCGCTGGTGAGTGTCCAAAACCACATCACACACACACACGGGCGCACACACACTCAACCCTATCACTAGGACGGCAAATAATGTTAAACGATTTTGCGGTCATGAGATAATCACGCTGCTGCTGCTGCTGCTCCATAGCACGGTGCTCCTTTTCGGGCGCTGGCAGGGGTAGAAGAGATAAACGGCGTGTGGCAGGGGGCTAGTGGTGACACCGCCACCACCACCACCACCGTCTATCAGATGTCCACTATCATGTTCTGGAGCTGCTGCAGGTTGCTGCCCATCTTGGGGTTTTCCGGCAGGCAGCGTATCCGCAGCAGCCAGTTCTTGCACTCGAGACACTTGCTCTGCCGCTCCTCCCGGCTGACGTCCACGCCGATCGTGCAGGCGCCCCACGGGTCGGTGTTTTCGCGTATCACCGGCAGAAAGGTGGACAGGATGACGCGCAGCGTATCGCAGGCCCGGGTGCAGTGGCTGACAAAAAAAAAAAGACAGATACAGAATTACATTAGAAACGGTAGGGAGAAACAATTGCATCGGTGCGCCATTTTCAAGCACTTCCATTTTGTGTTCCATTTCGACGGCGGGTCGCCAAAGAATAAATAAATAAACAAATAATAAAAGTAAAGCGGAAAAGCAACAAGAAAAAAATCACATCTGTTCCGGGGCGAAGCATATATACATCAAATTACGTTGTCAAACATACATTTCACACACACGCGCGCGCGGACGGGCGTGCAAGTACCTTTCCTTCCGTCTTTTTTTTTTTTTTTTATTCGGTCCGGGATTTTGTGTGTCCCCTTTCCCGTGTCAACCCCTGGGCGAGATGGCGTAATTTGATATTGTTGATGCACAAGGCAGGCTCGATCTCGCTCGCTCTGCTGTGCAATGAAACCGATCGTGGCACAATTTGGCCCGATGCGCACCGAAAACAACAGCTTCTCCCCTCCCTCCCCCTCCGGTGTTCCCCACACCCAGTCGCACAAGGGAGCCACTACACGCGAGCAGCGGCCCGTGCGGCAGCGTGTTCGATTGCGCGCGCTAACTGCGCCATTACTGCAACAATCTGCACGCGGCCGGAGACGCACGGCGGTGCCTAACGGTTGCAAAATAAGTATGTCTCTGTGTGTGTGTGTGTGCATTGATTGCAGCGGGAAAGAGGGCAGCGGCGCGGGGACACAAAACATAGGGCAAAAAAGGACATATTTTCGGGCGCAGACATGGTAAAAACAAAATCATATCTACTTTTATCGTCCTGCCCAACTCCCCCTCACTACCGTTTCCATTCAATTCGCTCGCACTCGCTCTCTCCAGTTAACGACTGGCAAAGAATCAATGCTTGTCGCCCCTGGGCGTTTGATTGCGTCTGTGAGGCTGGCCAAGGCGGGTAATAGATACTTTTCATAATCTTCCCATCGCCAAAACTGCCACGGAAGGGCTGCAGCAGCACTCGGTACAAAATGACGGCGCAGGTTAGACGCAACACTGGGACAGAGAAGAGGGTAGGGGAGCGCACTCGCTCCACAATCGCAAACTTCCCCCCGCCGGTCGGTCCGTGGGTCGGACGCCATAGCCTGCAAAATGTCAATGGTGCATGCAGCAGACGCGCACAGACTTATTAATATTAATGTCATGCTGGGGGGGGGGAGGACGATGATGCTGTTCCCTTTGCTGAGAGTGAACTATCGGGACACACTTCACACTGTTGTGGAGAGGCGCAATTGTTTTGTTGCCGGTTACAATCTCTAGCCAGTCGTTTGTTGTTCGCGTGCTCCGTTTTAGCGCGAGTAATGTCCTTCGGTTTATGGTTCCTGTCGCCGAGTTTGTATCTACTTTTACGCATCGCTGGACGGCAAGACGCGGGTGGGTATCAGTGCTGCAAAATGTCATGAGCATCGCGTGATGCTCATTGCAGATACTCAATGAAAGTGCGTCATGACATGACGACGACATGACGACATAAGAGTGATTGCGTCAATCGCGATACTCTTACTGACAAGCTGAGCTTTATGCCGGCGCAAGCATAATCATGACTTTTTCTGATGGTGAACAGTGCTGACATGACTGAAACGAAGTTCCATTCAGCTCTCGTACACAACTGTGATGATCAGGAGGTGAGACTCATACAGTTGGAGCATCAATCACATGCTTGGTGACATTTTTTGCAGCTCCCAATTCTTGGACACTCATTTGGTCATGACACTTTCTGTCGGTGATAATCACGACTTTCTTGTAATATACTTGGCGTGTGGTCACAAGCAACAAAATTAGCATTCTTTCTCGCTCTTTCTGCTCTTTTTGTTTGTTGGGACCACTCGCAAGCACCGCATACCTCCCATGACTATCGTGATGATCAGCGACGGAAAATGTCGCAACCAAGTGACTGACCAGGAGTTGGTTGGATAAAATATCACTAAGCGTGTGTGATGGTCGCACCAACTGTTTGAGTATCACCTCTGATCATCACAGTAGAGCACGTGACGCTGGCATGATTTTGTTTCTGCCAGAATTTGTCATGACTATGTCAGTGACATTTTGCAGAACTCATCACCGTAAAAAAATGTCATGACATAGTAACTGAACAAGCGATGGTGACAAAAATGTCACGAGGCATGGTCACACCAATCGTTTTGAGTATCACCTCTGATTATCACAATTGAGTACGTGATGCTGACATTCAGATTTTTGTATCACATTGACAGTGACCATTTTGCAGCACTGGTGGGTATATAAATCATAAAAACCGAGCTTCTCTCAGTACCTTGTCCCTCTCATCCAACCAGCAGCACTGCTGCAGCAAGCGTCATTTCGGCATTGAATGCGCACCCAGACACACACTCACAAGCATTTCCTAAAAGAAAATTTTCATAAACAAAGACGTGGTTTAAGCAACGTGGAAAAGCGGCTTAATTGTAATGCCCCGCTTCGGCGCGCGGGGACCAGAGTGAAAAAAAAAGGAAACGGGTTTCCCTACCGAACGCGCACCACCACCACCACCACAACGGTGCCACATTTCCACAACTAATCGCCATCGCACTTCATCGCTAATAATGTAACACGCTACGCTACACCGCCGCCTCTCATCCTCCAACGGCCATCCCACCTTCGGCCACCCTTGCCAACAGAAGCAGGGGAAAACCACTCCCCCCGTGTGTATGGCTACAGTAATAATAATACTCAAAAGGGGGAAAATTCGGGTGACGAAGGGACGGCCCTCATGCTTTGCGCCGCGCAAGCAACCGAGCGGCTTTCCGCAAATCAAAACGCAAAACCGGGACCACGACGGGGGGTTTCTTTTTCGTCGTTGTCTTCGTCTTCTTCTTCTTCTTCTTCCACGTGCACGCACGGTTGTGTGTGACCCCTCCCCGTTCGTAGTTTGTGGCCGCGCGACAAACCCGAAACGGCGGTCCTCCGTCGGTTTTGCGCGGGATGTGAACGGAGAGAGAAGAGGGGGAAAGGAAAGGAGGCGAAGCTCGATAGTCGGTACGGTCGGGAAAAGCGGGTTGCTCGCTCGCCTCCCGTCAGACTGCCATCTTCTACCGGCAAACCGGTAACGGTAACAATATCACATTTACACACACACACACACACACACACTTTCCTCCGCGTGACGAGATCGTTTGAAGGGCTCTGTTGTTGTTGGTGCTTCTATTTTTTTTTTTTTCTAATGTTCTTCTGTTAAACACATTTAACGTGCAAAAAGTGAAGAAAATCTCTATCAGCATGATCTGACAACGACACGGTAAAGGGATTACGCTACGCATGGAAGAGGAGGGGGGAGGGGGAGAGGAGCGGGGAACAAAAAGGTACGAAAGATCCTAATCGCATCATGTGCGACTTCCTCGTTGCGCACTGGGCTGGGCTGCCAACGGCCTGGGTAAAATAATAGCCTTCGAAACGGGGGCCTCCTCCTCGCCGTTGCGTCCTTCCTGCCGGCGCGCGCCGCAGTTTTTTTTTTGCAATGGCGTACTGCTGCCGCCGGACGGACATTTGGTGCATTTGGAGAGGAAGCAACGCAAATGGTTGGTTTACAAATTTGCAATAAATGTGCGCGGCGGTAAATACGCTAAAATAGAAGATTTTTTCGATACAACAGAAGCCAGCTGTATCAATTTAATTAAAGAATGTCTATGATGGTGTGAAAACCTTAACTCAATAGGGCCGATTATGTGAGTCAAACGGAGAAGTGTCAAGCAAACCCATTCCAAACAAACCGAAATTTTAGGACCAATTATCGAGTGTTAGAGAAATGTGTCAAAAATGCTGATTTTCTGATTGCTGATTGCTGAGAATCACTAACAAGTTTGTGTAATACCGATTTTGCTTCCGTGCGTGTAGAGTGGTTTTGTTTGACACTTTTCCGTTTGACTCACATAATTGGCCCAAATATCTCTGGCCCAAATATTAGCCTAAAAATATTCGCTATTGTATGACTTCCCGTCGTAAATCATTAATTTATTGCAACACTGCAGCCAGTTGTATTGAGGAATTCACGTATGAATTTATTTTAAATAGTTATTAACAGTGAAACAGCGATGAAATCTCTCTGAGGTGCAGTCTCTTCGAAATGAATTGTTTCTTTTTCTATTCTCTTATTTGTTTGTCTCTTCAAGATTAATGTCTTCCGAAGGCGAATATCCTTCAAGCTGCATATGTGATTTGGAGGAAATTCTGAATTCCGAAAAATGAATTTTTGGGTAACAATTCTAACAAAAATTGGTCAAAGGATGCGATGTTTTTTTCCCTAGTGGGTTCTTGAATACTTCATAGCAACACCTTCAGTAGTTTTCTTCAACATGAATATATTTCCAAGCTGACGGTCTCTTGAAGGTTCACCGCACTGTAACTGTTAATTCCTGCATCTTTTTTTTTGTGTCGTATCAATTCTAGTTACTTTTTAGTGTAGCTACTTAAAGGACTTGGCTATCAGGAATAGGTTTACCACGTTAAGGTTTAGTGATCGAGTGAATGTCAAATCTTGGTTTATGATGATATTTCAAAGCAAATTAATTGAAATATAGAGCAAATAACAGAGCAAATAAAAGGATATTCTATTCCCCAAGTAAATTGCAACGTTCTCTAGAGTAAAATCTTTCATTTAACTGGTGCTTTCGCCATTTCATGCTGAAATCCAAATTTCAATGTGAATGCAAATATTTAATTTCAACGCGTTTACGCAATGTTTTTTTTTTATTTTCTATAATAATTGGCAATTCTTTGATGCCAGAGCCGGTGGCACTGCAGTTTCAGTTCATCGCTGGCGAGCATACCCACCACATGTTATATGATATATGCAATCGTATACAGGGTCTTTCTATACCGGCAATCGAGATGTTGAGATGAATATTGCTAAGGAAATTAGATCTACTTTGCTTCCAAACTCGCTCTCGCTCGCCGAAATGCGGTTTCGAGGTTTTTATAAATTGTAGGAATGTCAAGTTTGGAGAGTAGAAGCTTTATCCCTGAAAGCGTCTACGCGTACTTTCGACTCCAAAGTCGATTCAAGTCTGTCGCGTAATCAAACCCGTAGCGGGAAATGGATCGAAATCGATGTTGTGGCAGTAAAATATTTAGCTTTGCTAAGCTATGAAAAATTAATTTATGATGTGTGTTGCAATTAATTAAAGAAATGTCATTTAAACGAAAATCAAACCAAATTTAATAGACCTACAAGAAAATATCATTTCATTTGATTATCTACTAGTAAGTTTCTTACTTGTTGGCTAACGTTCTAATTTTATAAGCATATTTCAAAGTCTTCTCCGAGCGTTGGTTGGATTGATTTTCCAACAAGAAGCATATTGCAAAGAGCAATCGAGTCAAATTTCTCGACTCTAATCGAGTAATAGAATAGAATAGTTTTTTTAACACTTATTATTGTTAATAACCACAACTTATCATAACTTATTTCTTTTCAACAAAATACAAGATTGCCCCAAATGAGTATGCACAGGTGAAGGTATTTTACATACGGAGAAAATACCCCCAAGCTGTCAACGACAAAGATCCATTCAATGCATAAGTTATTGAAGATACTACCTTAGCCGTCGCACTGTTAACAAAAGGATCCGAAGGATGTAATTTTTGTTGTAGTTTTGTCAAAAAATATTGTTTCATTTTGTTAGAAATGTGTCGAATTGGAGGCATACACCGCGACGTGTTAGGTGTTTAAAAGTGGCGCATAAACATCATCAGTTGAATTCATTTTGGTCTTCGAGAACTTACTTTATGAACTGTTTTAGATAAGGTGGGCAACACTATCAACTATATGCATAATTCTTTCATTGGAATGTAAACATATGCGTTTAATTTTTTTTAGTAAAAGAGAACGTGAATTTTTACCGATTTTTTTTTTTCAAGATAGCTCACAAACTCTTGAAGCTATAGTGTGCAACATCCCAAATGAAGGAATATTACATTATTCGAAATAAATAAAAATTTACTTCGCTCTGTCACAGAGATTCACTCGGAAATGTTGAAAAATATTATTACAACATTATTCTTAGGTAATATTTCTTTGTTCATTTCATAGTGTAAATAGCATTATGGTCTGATTATTTCTTCTGAATACAAAAAAAAATCAAAAGGGATTGCAAAATTTGTGTAGTATTGAAGACTTACACTTTCCAATTCGATTTCAAACGAGTAGATTATACTGCTCGAATGCAATTAGAATTTTGGAAGGTTTTTTTTTTATCGAACGCCAAAAAGTCTAGTTGAGTTGCAGGGATCGCATCCCAAAACTGCAGGACACTTTTTTGATTCGAAAATGTACCAATATTATGGATTATGGATGGAATCATGCATTCAAGGAATTAGATGTCAAAAGTATCATTTTTCGTATCTTGTGCTGTTCTTAACAAACATAGCGTCACATGTCACTAACACATGTCTCACATGTCACTTGAATGTTAAGATTGCTATAATAAACACACTGTTAGCTTTGAACTGCTTTGAGTGCCACCAGAACAATTTTGTTTATGTTTCCCCGGGGGTCGTCGAAGCACTTTATGTTTACATTTTTACATTTATGGCTATCACATATGCTGTAGAAAGGTGTGGGAAATGTAATTGTATATCATCGAAACAAAAAAATGATGTGAGGGTGAGGGAAATATTATTGTATATCATCAAACTAAAAAGCGATAAAAATAATGAATTTAAATGGCCTTTTTTCTAGTTGTTTTTTTTATGTTTCGTTTTGATCATCAAATCGAAAATGGAACAGTCTTATTCTGTGTATGGATTTGATTTGAACAAGATGTTTCACTAATGGAAAGGAAGCAAGGATCACGTGAACAACGTTGGTAGACATTGAGTGGATTTAATTTAAGTTATATTTGCTATCTATTAGATGGTTTGAAAATTGACAATATTCCTAGAATGTGACTAAGACATATTCATGAAAGGAACTGTTTTTTTTTTATTAATATTCTCGGAAGGGGAAAATAATTATTTGCCAAACGATAACAATGATAAGGTAAGCTTTTTTATCTTTTAACTAAATTTAATGCTTTACCTTATAGAAGAAATTACTATAAAAAATCAGTAAAACCTGGCTATTGTATATGATAGCAATGGCTCTCCTAAGAAACATAACTACATGTGTTAAACAATGCTCAAAAATAATGCTTCATTGTCACTGAACTAAAAATAGGTTGATATTTCAATACTTAAAGCAAATTGTTATCAAATTGTTACCAATTGGCTCTATTCTTTTACCTAATGCTGAAAAATGTAGCTGTCAATGTCATAAACAAAATCCATGTCAGCGTCACGTACTCAATTGTGATCATGTGATACTTAGATGTGATACTCAAAACGAGTGGTGTGACCAATGCATGCTTCACATGTGACGTGTTTGCGATCATCGCTTGGTCAGTCACTATATCATGACTTTTTGTTACTGTGATCAGTTCTGCAAAATGTCACTGACATAGTCGTGACAAATTCCGGCCAAAACAAAATCACCTCAGCGTCACGAGCTCTACTGTGCGCAAAGCAGACAGAACGAGAAAGTATGCTCATTTTGTTGCTTGGAACTACTCGCCCAGTATGTCCCAAGAATGTCGTGATCATCATTGGGAGAATATGTCGTAACCAAGTGAGTGACAAGGGTTGGGTGCTAAACAAAATGTCACCAAGCATGTGATTGGTCCAATCGTTTTTTACTCTTATAAAGAATATTTTTGTTCCAGCTTTTACTGTACTGTTCTTCCGAAGCGTTTTAATTTAATTTTAAAGAATCTTTGGTTTTGTTATTCTCAATGCATGAGATCATTAGAGGTACGTTTTTCCATTGTTAAAAATACATTGTTAAACCTTTTAGTTCAAAAAATGCAAAAAATATATAGGATCAACCTTCGTTTTGCTATTTAGAACACATGCATTGACAATCATTTCTCGATACGAAGTCACTCGGAAACTTGATGGAGCACTTTAAGCGGAAAAAAAACCAGAAAGCGAGAGGTTACACTATTGGAAGGAAAAAAACAATACTTACAACTTATACTCGCTTTGTAATAGATCGTACACCTTTGGCAGTAAGAGCACGCACATGTCAAGCGTCCACTGCGAGCTGCAATAAAAAAAAAATCATACAAAACAGCATTAGCAAACAGAAAGTACAACACAAAAAGCAACGATACACCATCTTGCCCGGCACTTACGTTTTCTCCAGTATCGCGCCCAGCACGTCGACCAGTATGTGCTGATCGTTCATCCGCACCGCCACCTTGAGCGCGCCGGTAACGTCGCCCGACTTGGTGTAGTTGCGGATCGCGGACAGCAGCGCGGTACGGTTGCAGAGCGCCTGCAGCGTCGTGTCGTGCTCGTTCCGCAACACCTGTATCTCGTACTCCATGCTCGAGCTCTCGTGCCCGCCGCCGTACCGCAGGATGGTGGCGGAGGCGGTCGCTTGGTCCAGCATCAGCGCGTTCACATTACCACTGGCACTGCCGTAGTCCATCATCAGCGCGTCGATGCCACCGCCGGCACCGTGAATCGCTCCACCACCACCACCACCGCGCTGCGGACCGTAAAGTCCACTCGCCGGTCCGGACGGTGCTCCTGCGCCTCCAGCCCCTGACGCAGCCGCCGCCGTGGTACGTCCAGCGTGGTGGCGAATATCGAGCGACGTCTTCGACCGTACCGGCTTGGTGAGGATCTGCACCTTCACGTTCGCGTTGTGCTGCGACCGTGCCGGCCCGCCGCCGCCATTGCGCAGGGAGGCGGCCGCATTGGTCGTAATCAGGGCGCTGCTTTCGCTGCGCTGTATCTTGCTCGAGCTCGAGCCGGACCCGTGGTACGGCGGCGCGTGCGCATGCTGGTGCCGGATCGGGGAGCTGCCCCGGCTGATCGGCTTTTTGAACGTGAACGTCTCGTCCGAGGGGAGCTTGTTTAGCTCGAGCGTGCTTTTCGAGGTGGCCAGCCGGCGCACCAAATTGCCGGCCGAGCGGCTGTGTCCCACCCCGCCGTGAATGCTGCCCGGCCGGCGCTGGTCCGTTCCGCCGCTGGCGGACGCGCGCCCGGACGCGCTCACCCGACTAGTGACCTTGCCCGCGGCCGGTCCGCCGCCACCGGCGCTGCCCCCGTTCACGTACCCGGCCGTTCCGGGCTGGGTGGCGCTCTTGGGTGCGTAATCCGGCGGCTGCGCATTGTTCACCGGAAAGTCTTCCTTTTCCGGCTCCGGCACGTGGCCCTTCGGCAGCGGGTAGTAGTCGAGCGTGTTCAGATTGTACATGTGCATCTCTTCCCGCACCAGATAGTGGCTGTTAACGAGCGGGACGGCGGCCGGCCCGCCGCCCACGCCCTCGCCCGGTCCCGCCGGGAATGCTGGCATGCCGGTAGGGACGGCCGGCGCACCCCCAGCGGCAACGGCACTGCCACCGCCCCCATTGCCCATCGCTTCCAGCGAGCATTTGGGGTGGCCGGCCGGCACATCGAACTCGAACGCACTGCCCCCGGCGTACGATGCGTCCTCCTCGTCGATCATTTCGATGTTCAAGTTGGGCGACATGCCGCCCCCGTTGCCGCTGCCCAGCTCCCCGTCCTGGCCCGCGTCCGGGGAGTGGCCGGCAGATGGGCCACCGCCCGCACCGCCACCGATCGACAGCCGCACCTTGCCGCTGCCCCTGCTGAAGCTTTTGCGCGACGTCTGGTTGTGGGTGAACGTGGGCGGCTGCGGGTTCTGCGGGTTGTAGAACGCGCGCAGCTGCCCGAGCGGCACGGCATGGATCGTGACCGACGCGTCCTCGTACGTGCCGAACAGCAGCTTCGTGCCGGCAATCTTCATGTCGCCCAGCTGGCACCAGTTCGAGTCGATCCGGTCGTACTCGCGGTCCGGTTCCCACCCGACCACGGTAATGCCGGCGGCCGTCCCGACCAGCAGACACTTGCCGCTCTCGTCGAACGTGACGCACCGTACCGGCTGGCCGCCTCCGCCACTCCCTCCGCCCGCTCCTGCTCCCCCGCCGCCGCCCGCGCCGGGCGTTTGCGTGATCAGCTGGCGCTTCTCGAGATCGTACAGGTCAACGGTGCCGTCGCTGCGGCCCGCCGCCATCAGCAGATCGGTCGGATGGTACTTGACGCAGGTGGCCGGTGTCTGCCGCTCGGTAAACTCCATGAACAGCTTGCTCATCCGAATGTCCCATATGATGACGCTTCCTGCAAACACAAACGCAGCAAGAACAAAGAAGGTAGTTTAGGTGTGAATTTTCTTTTCTTTTTCTAATGTAGTCTAGTCTTTCTTTTCTGCTTCATCTAGTGATGGGAAACATGAAGATTTAGTCGGAATCAATTCCAGCTAGCTCCGACGTTTTCTGGAATCGATTCCGGAATCGGCACCGGATCGGCTCCGGAATTGGAATCGTTTCCGGAGTTGGAACCGGAACCGGAATCAGTATCGATTCCGGAATCGGCTCCGACATCGGAGTCGGTTGCGGTATAGATGTTTGGATTAGTGATGGAAAAAATGAATGAATTCCGAATAGTAGGTCCGGAATCAGTTTCCGGAATCGATTCCGGAAACGACACCGAAAATAATTCCAGAATCGGCTCCGGAATCGGTTCTGGAATCGATTCCAGAGTTGGATCCGGAATCAAAATCGGCTCCGGTAACGGAATTGGCTCCAAAATCAGAATTAGCTTCAAAACGGAGTCGGTTTCGGCATCTCAATAGAAATAGGCGTTTGGATCCAATGATGCTACGTATTTCAATTTCAATTCAAGAACTGATTAGTAATGTGCTCTTTGGAGCACATTTCGACTCCGACTATTGTTAGTCCGATTCCGACTCCGGCAAAATCCGAACTGCTAGTTCCGCCCGGAGTAGGAGTAGTCCGAAGTTACCCGGAGTCATCCCAAGTCGTTCGGAGTCGTCCAGAGATGGCCGGAGTCGTCGTAGACGTCCGAATTCGGAGTTGCCAGGAGTCGTCCCAAGTCGTTCGGAGTCGTTCGGAGTCGTCCGGAGTCATCCAGAATCGTCCGGAGTCGTCCGGAGTCGTCCAGAGTCGTCCAGAATCGTTCGGAGTCGTTCGAAGTCGTTTGGAGTCGTCCGAAGTCTGAGTCGCCCGGAGTCGGCCGGTAGGCAGTTGGCAAAAATCCGGAGCCGACCGGAATCGGAGTCAATCGGAGTCAACAGGAGCCGTCCCATGTAATGTACTAGTGACAGATATTTCATTTCGTTGTGTTCGTTTTGTGTCTTTCACTTTGCGCGGGGCACTTCGTATTCAGGCCTTTGTTTCGAAAGCCGATTCCGGCCGACTGCGGACGACTTCAACTCCAACCGATTCCGGACGACTCCGAAAAACTCCGGACGACTCCAGATGACTCCGATTCCGGACGACTCCGGACGATTCCGAGCGACTCCGGACAATGCTAGGCGTTTTTGTCATCTTTACCCATCACTAGAATTGATTCTCATTCCGAAGCTAATTCTAATTATGAAGTCAATTCTGATTCCGTTACCGGAACAAATTGCGATTCCCAGGTCGATTTCGATTCCTGAGCCGATTTTAATCCCGAGCCATCTTGGCCAATCGGCTCCGGAATCAAAATCGATTTCAGCAGTGGAATCGGCTCCGGAATTGCTTCCGCACACGGAATCGGTATCGGGTAGCAGTCCGATTCCAAACTCGCACCACTAGTTTCACACCCACCTTCAGCGCCGGCGGAAGCGATCCACGAGCCGTCGGGCGAAAATTTGACCGAGTTGACGTGCGACATGTGGCCCCGGTACCGCTTGATGCACACCTTCTCGCGCACGTCCCACAGCCGGATGGACGTGTCGTTGCTGCCGGACACCAGGTACGAGTCGCTGTACGGGTAGAAGTCGAGCGTCCGCACACTCTTCATGTGCCCGAACAGTGAGATCGAGTCGGACGCGTTCAGGTTCCAGCGCTTGATCACGCCGGTATCGTCCGCGGAGTAGACGAAGTCATCCGAGTAGGCAAACTTTACGCAATCGATCGACGAGTTGTGCCCGGGCAGGGTCTGGAGATGGTGCGCGCGTGCAAGTGCAAACGACAACAGCAGGTTAGTAAAGAGACACACACGTCCGACCGGTCCGACTGGCTTACCATAAAACACTTCTCGTCACCGAACGTCCATAGCTTTATGTTTCGATCTTGCCCTCCGGTGACCAGCACGCGTCCCGTCTCTCCAATATCCAGGCATGTTACTTTGCTGCTATGGGCTTGGATAGCATCTGCGCCGGGTGGAGAGGGAAAACATAAAAAAAACATAAATTAGTGAAAATGTTTAGTAAAAGGAGCAATCATTCCCCCCCGGAAAAAAAGGTTGCCCAATAGGGGTGGGGATTTGTCCCTCGAGCAGAGCATCGGGTTCCGTCTTGGAGTAGGAGCAGAGACGGTGTGTCGTTCAATCGTTCCGACCATTATGCCTAATTTGGTACAGAGGCACATAACCTTGGTACGCGCGCTGCACCAACACACACACAGACACCATGTCGGTATCGTGTGACGAGCTCGTGCGATGGAGGCCAGACCCCGTGGCCGTGCGCGGATGTGGGTGGGTGGGTTGCTTCTGCGTTGTGGTGATCGCGTTGGGTGTGTTGATCGAGGAGATGCTTCTTCGCACGGGCGCGCGGGGATGGTTGGGTTTTGATCGAGGAAATTTTCCACCCTTTTCCAGAGGGGGGTGGTTTCTCCCCGGGGTGGTGTTTTGCATCGCACAGCTGCGCCCGCTCGACAAAGGAAAGCAGGAGGGCCGCGTCACGACACCCCGGAACCACCGGTTTTGCGAACAGATGTGCCCACTACTGCTGCCCCGCTCTGCTACAAAAGACCCCACCCTGTTCCCCCTCCCCTTCTTCCTTCTTCTCTCACACACATACACTCACATAGTTTCGATGGCAGCTTCCGAGCGACCGATGCCATATCCTAATGGAGCGGCGCGAGGGCACTCTTGCACTTGCGGGGGGGTGGAGGCACTGTTATTACACGCACACACACACACGCACACGCACGCACACACACGCAATACTGTCCTAGTCGTCCCGGGGACCTCGCGCACTGCAGCGGAAGCAAGTCAATGCCTTCTCGGCGACGTCGATTGTCGTACGCGCGTTTCCGAGGCCGGACGAACGGGCCCTGGGTGCAACCATTCGTGCACACAAAATCCCCGAGAACACGCGCGACTTTTTCGAGACACACGAGGATGCCCCTCGACACCCACCAGCCACCAGCGCCTGTCCCACCCCCTTGTGCACGATCGAGGAGAAGGCTTTTTTTTTTTTGTTTTTTACTGTTTGCCTCCTCCGACTCCCGAACAAGGGGTTTTTTGTGTGTCTTTTGCTACACTGCGGGCCCCGGACCTGGTGGTGAGCGCTGCAACCGTGCCGCGTTCGTCGCTGGGCACAGGAATTTTCGGTCTTTATTTTCGGACTTGCCGAGACGGTGAATCGCTCGGTGAACGTTCTTTGCTGGTTGCTGGTTTCTTTTCTTTTTGCTCCTCGCACTGCCTGCCTGCCCTGTCTGCCTTCCTTGCTTTCGTTCGCCTTTTGCTGCTTGAGGGCGATTTTCTACAAACAAGACCCCGACTGACAGCTACGCACATACACACACACACACACACACACACACACACACACACACACACATACACAGACACATTCGTGCCGTGTGAAGGCGCTGTCAGGTTGTGGTATAGCTGCGGGCTCACTTCTTGGACAAAATGTTCAACGGGTAAAAGTAAGGCTCAGCCCTCTACGTTACATTGGAGAAGCGATACAGTCTGTTCCCGAGTTACACGGTTCTCGACTTACGCGGATTCGGAGATACGCGGTTTTCTAAATTTGAAAGATTAAATGTCAAATCAATACAATTTGCTTCAAGATCGGTATAAATTGCATTTTTGCTAGCAAATTGAAACCGCTATATTAATATTAAATATTATAATTTTCTGCACGAATCATAACAAATAAATGAAAAAGTGTACAAAAATACTAAATTACATCAAAAACTCGGAGTAATCAATAGAATTTTAGTCAAAAAACGTGAAATTCGACTTACACGGATATTCGAGTTACGCGGATTCGTTGGGAACGCGGAAACCGCGTAACTCGGGAACAGACTGTATATCCCTTAAAATATTCCCAAGCAACATTTTTACTACAGTTTTGTCATCCAGGCGACCGACCAGTGTACATTATTTGAATAAAAAATATTTTAAATTGCGATAAAAAAATTGATTTAAGATGAATCGATTTCTACGAGATTTGTTTTTAAATAACAAGTAAATCATAAGTTTAATATTTTCCATCGTTGCATTATGGTTTATGAAAAATAGTCTGAAAGAAAGAATTTCATAAACATCCCAAAACCTTTCAATTGGAGTAACATTTCCTATGATTAGAAAATATAAAGTATTAAAAATATTTATAAATACATTGCATCCATGAAGTATAATTATTACCTATTCAATCTATGTTTCCGACCATTTTGAATAAACATTACTTTAGGTGCGAGGGCTCTTTTTTTAAAGTTAGGTTAATGAAGTTAATAAATACTTGTAAGTATTTCATTATCCTGCTTTATCAATAACTGGGTAAATAAATAATCATTTTTTTATTTACCCTTTTTTATGTATAAGATTGTTAAAATTATGATTCTTGAAGTTGTTACAACTCTGATTGCTGTTAAAAATGATAGCCATATTAGATAATCGTTATAAATTTTTAAATTTATTTTTTTAATAAATCGCTAGTTCCACCGGAATCGTCCGGAATCGTCCGGAATCGTCCGGAATCGTCGGAATCGTCCGGAATCGTCGGAATCGTCCGGAATCTTCGGAATCGTCGGAATCGTCGGAATCGTCCGGAATCGTCCGGAATTGTCTGAAATCATCTGCAATCGTGCGGAATCGTCGTAATCGTCCAGAATCATCGGAACATTCGGATTTGACCGGAATTGGCTGGAATCGCCCGGAATCGACCGGAATCGTCCGGAATCGTGCGGAATCGTAGTCAATCGATAGTAGTGAATAGTAGAGCCGATTCCGGTCGATTCCGACTGTTCCGACGATTCCAGACGATTCAAGTTCACGTTCCGGCCGCCGCGCATATGTCAATGCTGTCTGTCGTACATTTAAGCCAGGAATGTCGCGCACTGAGTTCCTCTATATCGTTCGATAAGGACGCTAGCATCTTGTGTTACTGTTTGTATCTATTTGGATTAGGATATGTACTTAATAAATGACATGAAATGAAATGGAATCCCGACGATTCTAGACGATTCCGGGCGATTCCGGGTGATACCAGACGCTTCCGGACGATTCCGGGCGATTCCAGGCGATTCTGGGTGATTCCGGGCGATTCCGAGCGATTCCGGGCGATTCCGGGCGATTCCCGTCGATTCCAGACGATTCCGGACGATTCCGGGCGGTTCCGGCTTGTCGGATTGAACCTATTCTTCGGAACTGGGTCCGAAATTTGTTGGAATCGTCCGGACCCAGTTCCGCTTTTTTGTGCGTTTTGCCCAACTCTAGTCTGGTGACGATAAAATGTGCCAAGAAGAAATATTTTTCTATCAATTTGCGAATCAAATTATTTATTTCACATAGTTTATGCAAAATAAAATACAAAACTCATTTCTCGACACAAATCCGCCAGAAAAAGTAAAAATAATCGGTTCGCGCTACCGCGAAAATCTCAGCAACACTGAAGTTGGGTATCTCTGCGAACAGACAGCTCTACTGTTACACAACTGTTATAAAAAAGGCGCGAATTTCGCGGTACTGCGACGACCTCGGTTCGTCTATTTCCAGCCTAACTGTAGTAGGTTTTTTTTACAAGAGCGTTTCTACATACACCGAGAAAGCAGCTGAGAAAATAACTGACAGCATTTTCGGTGAGAGAAATCTCCTCGGCATGCAAAAAACGATGGAGCTGAATTGGCAGTTTAAGGCAAACGATCAATTATGGTTTGCATTTTTGCCGTCTAATAATCGTAGACATATTATTAACAAGTAAAAGAAACTTTTTTCACTTCATTTTAGCGATTAAAATGGATTTTTTCAACATCATTTTATAAATCTCATCTCGGCGCTTTTCGGAGCTTCTACACACACCGGCGTGAGAAAGCGATTGTCAATTCTCTCACAGCCATCTCTCACCTGCAGTCTCGGTGTATGTAGAAACGCTCCAACAGGCTACCAAAGCCCCGATTCCAGCAAAGGTTCCGCACCTGGTGATAGGTCCGGAACCCGGATCATGTCCACCCATCACTACCACTACCACGCTACCGTCGTTCAAATTGTTTACAAACATTGCGCATCGTAAAAATTAATACCAACAGCACAAAATATCATGCATTTTGAGTTGAAATCGGGTTACTAAAAAAAAGGCATGGGCAAAACCAATAGTGATTTCGTTAATCTTAGCCCACATTTTACCTTTGCGCATCCTAAATGCAGCAACACTGACGGTCGCATTAAAAGGTCAGGGGTGCTCAAAGCTGTCATCGTCGCATATTGTCACTTGTTTTTAGGTGCAACTTTTTTCTCCCACTTGTTCACAATACTAAAACAATACAAGAAATCATATTTAAAACGATATTCAACCGTAAACTGCCCGCTTCGGCGTGCACATTCCGTGAAATCGTTCGATTTCGTGCGTTTGTGTTTTCACTGCGATGACAGCTCCCCAGCGGCGAAGGAATGCGCAAGTGACAGCCACAACCAAAGTGGGTTTATTATACCCTATACCCACTTTGCAAACGTTCCATCACAGCAGCAGCAGCAGCAGCAGCAGGAGCAGAAGCAGCAGTTCGTTTTCTATTTTGTTGGGTTTTATTTTTGCGTTCTGCAAGGTAACCTCTTTTCTACAGCGTGACCCTTGATTGTCGGCGAAACAATATTCGCCGTTCTGTGCATGTGGTGGCATATTTCCCGTGTGACGGTGTGTGATGTGTATGCTGGTTGTTAAGTGAACGTGCGGGCCAGCAGCAGCGGTCATCGGTCTGCCTGGTGCATTCCGTACAACAACAATCAGCCAACCCAAACAGAACAACCTCGGCCAGAGGCGACCACCCACCCGGGTCCCACGCGTGCTCAATCAAGTGCCGTTCAAACACTCGTACAATCAGCACCTCAAGCGCCCCACCAACAACAACAACAACGAAGACAAACAAAAACGCAGAAAATCTCTCCCGTTAGAAAAAAAAAATATATATTAAAACAAAAAAAGCGATGGATCCCACCGACGAGGAGGCATCGGCTAACCAGCTGTCGTCCGACGATATCGAGCAAAACTTCCTAACACAGTTTAGCTGTAAGTGGCTGCATTCGCCCTTTGTTTACCTTTCCAGCGTTGCAGCGCGGAACGGGAGTGGGAGAGATGGGGAGGGGTTACCCGCAGTTGCGCTAATCTTAAACCTCTTTGTTTCCGCAACAGCGATGGTGACAACGGACAAGGAAGAGCTGATCCACCAGTTTCAGTCGATCGGCGAGAACGTTAATTACTCCACGGCGACCTTCTTTCTCGATATGACCAACTGGTAAGCGTTGCCTGGGTGCTTGCTTGCGGGGCAGTGCTGTAAAGTGTCACTATCAATGTCATAAAAAAAATCTGACTGAAACTAAATCAATGTCAGCGTCACATACTCGATTGTGATAATCAGAGGTGATACTCAAAACAATTGGTGTGATGCTTCGTGACATTTTTTTTTCGCTGTGACCAGTTCTGCAAAATGGCACTGACATAGTCACGACAAATTCCGGCTGATACAAAATCATGTCAGCGTCACGAGCTCTACTGTGATGATCAGAGGTGAGACTCAAACAGTTATTGCGACCATCACATGCTTGGTGCAACATTGTGTGCAACCAACTCTTGGTCAGTCATTTGTTTTCGTGTCACGATGATCAGCGACAGAAAATGTCATGACCAAGAGAGTGACCAAAAGTTGGTTGGTTAAACAAATTGTCACCAAGCATTTGATTGGTCCACCAACTGTATGAGTCTCACCTCTGATCATCTCATTTGTGTACGTAAGTTGACTTGAGCTTCATTTCAGTCATGAGTGTTGGTGACTGAAACCAGTGGCATTTGGCAGCACTGTTCACAGACAGAAAAAAAAGTCATGATTATGCTTGCGACGGCATTAAGTTCAGCTTGTCAGTCAGAGTATCGCGTTCGGCATGTCATGACACACTTTTATTGAGTATCAGCAATGAGCATCAAGCTACCACGGATATGTTCATTGTTTTCGATTGGTGAACATCTCGTGATGCTCATGACATTTTGCAGCACTGCTTGTGGGGCAGGTTCGCCATTGACTTTCGTTTTTCTTCTCATCACACACACACACACACACACACACACACTCGTATTATAAAACAACCCCTCCCTTGCCCCTCTCACCCACCAACATACAGGAATCTGCAGGCCGCGGTAGGATGTTACTTTGATTTTATGGCCCAAAATCGGCAACCGTCGATGAAGCTGCTCAACGACATCACAGTAGGCAAGGGCGAGAAGATCACACCAAACACAGCGTAAGTGTTTATTCCACCCCGCCCGAATCCGCTTGGCGCACCTAACGTTTAACGACTCTCCTCCCAAACCGACAGTATCAAGCTGACCTGGCTGCTGCAGAACAATGGTGAGGTGGCGTGGCCAAGCGGCACGTACGTGAGCCTGCGCCAGATCCCCAACCTGCGGGAGCAAAACATTCCGCTGTCGTACGAGGACCTGAAGTACTACGTGCCTGCCGTGCTGCCGAACGACACGGTGACCGTGTCGGTGCAGCTGGTCAGCCCGTCCACGGTCGGGCTGTTCGAAACCGTCTGGTCGATCTATACCCCGAGCGGCATCAGCTTCGGAGGTAAATTTGCGTTACGTTAGCAGTAGCTTCTCTCCATGTATCTCTCTATGAGCATCATGCGCAGGGTGATGCCCTCCGGTTAAGGTTATTTAGGGGAAATAAGGTCGCAATAAGAGATCGCCTATATATATATATATATATATAAGAGTTTTTTTATCATAATTGTACTTTTTTTTTATTTGTAGTCACACATATGTAGCCATATGAAGTTTACTAAAAATGACAGCAGTTAGCAGGGGAATCTTTCGCTTTTATTAGCAAACAGATCCAGAAATAGCGCGATAGAAACACTCGTCCACATAACTCAAATATACGTCACTTCTCCTCCTCCTGGCGACGATTTTTAGTATCGAAACTCTCATCTGACTGCGCTATAATCAAAAGTAAAGAAATGCTCATCGTTTATCGCAAACTTGATCTTACATCGGCGCCGAAAATTGTACTAGATTTCTGTTGAAGATCAATTATTGTGCTTTCCTTCAAAGAATTATCGAATCAGTATCCAAAAAGAGTCTGAGCCAAAGCATGATTGCGGCAGCAGGTTTTAATCACTTCATTCCCAACTCGCTGGCAAAATGCTGCGAATATGTATGAAATAGTTAATCATTAGCTTCTAGGGTTACTAGTTTAACAAAATATTCATGATTTTATGATACTTGATCGCAGATGCTATTTGCCGCCCCTTGATTGCTGTTTTTCTATTGCATGTCATATTGTTATTTTATTATTTTTAACATTTAAGTGATATCGCTTTACACTCTGCGTAGCCAATTATTCAAAATGATTGTGAGCAAAAGTTTCTAGCGTTGATTATTCATTTTCAATATTAAATCTACTTAACCGTTGACATTAGATGTTTAATTTTGTCAATATAGCAAATTTTAAAATTGTTTCAAGGGCCTCATCCCTGATAAAAACCTAAAAAATCTTAATATTCCGTCACGCCTAATAATGAAAGCTTCCATAACGTCAAATATTGTGCTTTTCGCATTCACAACACCGTTTCGTACTCCTTTGTAATTTATGAGCGCCTTTCGACGGTGACGCAATCAATTACGCTGAATACGCTAAAATCGCTTTCTGAGAAGACGATATTTAAATTTGATTTGTGGTAGAAACTCGGAAAAGCCTGCGCGCTAGAATGTTTTTAATCGATTAACTCTCCTTCCAGATAACATCATTTCGCGGATCGAGGTAAGCGCGGATGGCACGATGGCGGTCACGCAACAGTTTTCCCATCTGCAAACTAGCTCCACCGCCGAGCTGAATCCGCAGCAGAACGCCCCGGAGTCGCAGGTACGTGTCTATATGGCCGCCGCACCGTACCGCGCACTGTATGTATTGTTTTTCGTTTTTTTTTTTTTGTTGTTTCCCCTCATTCCTTCCAGCCGAACCAGCTGGACGATAGCGAAATGTGGGGATAGCCAAGCGACAACAGCGTTCGGACTACCGCGCCAGCCACCTCTGTACAGCACATCTGTAGTGTAATGACTTGTCTTCGGCCCTTGTGTTTGCGTTGCCGTTCCTACCCTCAGTTGCTGGCTGCCGCATAATACACGCTCCACTAATCGAGTTCGTTAGTTTATTTATATTATGCAATTGCCACTTTTCTTTCTAAACAGATCATACCAAAACATTGCGGATGCGTATTCAATTCGGGGCTTGCTTAATGGAGCGGCAGCCACGGCCGCCGCCCACCATCCTGATGCCCCTCTTTTGATCGAGGCTTGATTTTGCAATGATTTTCCTTCCCGCGGCCCGTGCTGCTGTTGCTTGGTTGGTGCGGAGTGGCGGGTGGAGCAGAGGGGAATGGCAAAAATACATGTTTTTAATGAAAAATATTACTGTAGAGAAACGCCGCTAATACTTGGGGCATATAATTTTCCTTTATTTCAATGGACGTTCTTTAAAATGTCATTAAAAAAAAAAAACAAATTTTCACGTTCACTCGCAATCACTAAACAATGCGCTAAACTTTATTTAGCCTCATTTATTTAACGTAGATCGAAAAACGCTAAAAAGAAAGATCGTTCAATTGTAGTAAAGATATTAAAAAGAATTATTTATTTACATCTACATCTCTTTGTGCACGCTGTGAAAATGATTGGCAACGCTTACCGTTTTTTGAAAGCATTACAATCTTGCCCGACCCTTCTGCCCTCGCCCCCCTCCACTCATAAAGCCTTTCAGCTGCACAGGACAGTTCGCGCGTTCGACAATAAGCTTTCGGAAAGATGTGCGAAACAAGCCTTGATCCCTATGTGCTTTGGCTGTGTGCTACGGCCCGGAGCTCGACCGGGCTCCACTGATTTATACTAAAGATTTGCTCAAACGAAAGCATCACATCTGCAGAGAGGAAAAAAAAGGCGGCAAAACCTTACACAAATAGGGGCTAAGCAGAGGGAAACCGTTGTAGCAACCAAAGGATTATTAGAGACCGTTTGAATCGAAAAGGCTGCGCGCACGGCTAGTGCGGTGGATGGAGAAAGGATAAGAATTTAGTCGTTAAGAACCCTTTTGCTCCCCTTCGCTATCGTCTGCAAAAGAAAGCAAAGCAAAACAACCCAAACCTCGTTCCACAAAACGTTTGAAACTCAAGAGCGAAACTCGCGCGACCGCCTGTAAAGCAGCCGGAAGACTTAATTTATTTGCTTGCTGTGTCGGCAAAGCGACGAGAATCTAAATTTAATTTATCTGATTAGAATTGTTAAACTCTCACAACTGACAGGCACGGCAATGGGGGGGGGGGGGAAGCGAAGCACGAGAGCTTTTGTAAACCAACTCCTCTCACGACTCCATCCATGCGCAACATCTATGCCAGGGGTAGCAGGCGAAGCAAAAGGGAATTGTTATTGCAGCTCCCCATTGCTACCTTGTACAGAAACACCAGTTGCGCGTGATTGTTTTTTTCTTTTTTTTTTCGCTCATTAATGTTGCTGTTTTTCGTGCGATTTTATAATAGTAAGTAATTGTGCGTAATTTTGCAAACAAAGTTAACCCATTACTGCCCGGGTGGTGCTCAAAACAACATGATCCAAATGAGCTGAAACTGTATATTACACCTTATACGGACGTCACACGAAGCGTAAACTTTGGCGTAAACTGGATTTCAGCCATACAACCCTGAAATCTTTTGACAGGAAGTTTACGCTCTCCCATACAAATCAAGCGTAAACTTTTTGAGTTTACGCCTCGTGTGACGTCCGTATTAGATTTGTGCCAACACGCGGGGCGGGGAGACAAATTTGTTGTTGATGTTTGCGAATTTTGACCTGCTTTTTGCATTTTGCTACCTGAAACGTATTACAATTCGTACGCTGGGCAGCTAGCACCTATCGAAAGCCGGAAATCATTTGAAAATCGAACTTACAATCGGGTTTGCTCATCATCAAATTTAAATTCAGAAATGATTTTAATAACTAATCAGCATTATCGCCTAAATGAATCGTTGTGTGTGGAAGCTGGACGAAGTACTGCAAAGGGTGCAAAATAGTGATGGTAAAAATGAAGTTTTCGTCGGAATCGATCCCGGCTGGCTCAAAAGTTTTCTGGAATCGATTCCGAATAGTAGGTCCAGAATCAGTTTCCGGAATCGATCTTGGAATCGGCTCAGCAATCGGCTCCGGAATCGGTTCCGGTTCCGGAATAGGAATCGGTTCCGGAATCAGAATCGGTTCCGGATTCGCAATTGGGCTCAGATTTGAAATCGGCTCCGGAATTTGTTACGGAATCGGCTTTGAAATTGGAAACGGCTCCGGAATCGGAATTGGCACCGGAATCAGAATCTGTTCCGGATTCGCAATTGGGTTTGGGTTCGAAATCGGCTCTGGAATCAAAATCGACTCCGGAATCGGAATCAGCTCTGGAATCGAAATCGGCCCCGGAATCAGAATTGGTTCCGGATTCGCAATCGGGTTCGGATTCGAAATCGGCTCAGGAATAGGCTCCGGAATTTGTTACGGAATCGAATTTGAAATCGGAAACGGCTCCGGAATCGGAATTGGCTTCGGATTCGGAATCGGATCCGGAATCAAAATCGGATCCGGAATCGGATTCGGCTCTGGAATCGGAATCGGCACTGGAATCGGAATCGGATCTGCAATCGGAATCGGCTCAGGAATCAGAATCGGCTCCGGAATCGGAATCGGATGTACAACCGGAATCGGCTCTGGAATCGGAATCGATTCTGGAATCGGAATTGGCCCTGGAATCGAAATCGCCTTCCGAATCGGCTCCGGAATCAGAATCGGTTTCGGAATCGAAATCCAACTAGGCTCCGGGATCAGAATTCGAGGCTTCGATCAGAGGCTTCGAAGCCAGAGTCGGTTTTGGAATCTCCATAAGAATAGACGTTGGGGTGCAATGATGCTACGTATTGATAGCCGCAAAGAATCCAAATTTACTTGTAAACGATCCATTCGCCTGGAGATTCCAGGACTGATATCGTTTCTGATACTTCTTATTTCAACTCAAGAACTGATTCTCCTTCCGGAGCACCAATTCTGGAGTTAATTCTGATTCTGTTTACAGAACAAATTACGATTCCCAGGTCGATTCCGATTCCGAATCCGATTTCGACTCCGGGTTAAATTTCGGAATCAGAATCGATTCAAGCATCGGTTCAAGCACCACTAGTGCAAATTCACACAATATGCACAACTTCGTTGAGTTTTGATTGCATTCGTGCTCATCAAATGATTTATTTCGTCAGACTTAACTTCCGATGATTTTGGTGACACAACAATTTCGAAGCCTTCTTCGTTCAAATATTTCAAAAAATTGTACAACTCCTTGTGCTTGATATCTTCTTCTTACACTTGGCTTGTAACGTTTTGTCCCATATTTGAGGAGCACAATCAATCCTTTAAGATGGAAGAAATGGTATAATTCAAACACAACAAAATCCAATAGGAAAAAAAAGACAGATAAAGTGATACTGGCACAAAAAAGCACTATTAAATTAGTATCATCTACAATGCGCGTACAGTTTGGTGGAAAATCGCGCTCCAAAAAAAAAAAAAAACGGATTATTTACGCTAGGCAGTAATGGGTTAAAAGCAAGCGCAACAGTGCGCACAGAGCACGCGTGATCTCACACAGCTTCTTCAACCAAGTCTGATCCACACATCTACCACCCGCCGGACAGGGCAGGTCAGGTGCGACACAGTACGGCACACACACACACACACAGTACCCTTCCTCTTCTCCTCCTCCTCCGGTCAACTGTGTGCCGGCTGTGCCTGTGGTTGCGCTGCTTGACCATAGCAGCTCGTGTTTGGTTTTGGCATCTGAATTCGATTAAGCCAGGGCGGCAGGGTTTCAGGGCTAGGGCTGTCCTGCTGGGTGTATATGCGAGTGTGTGTGTGTGCGTCCGTCAATTCTTGCTGATGCCTGAAAAGCTTGCCGCGTTCTGCAGGCCGAGCCACTTTTTAAGCACGCACTGACACACCGAAGAAGAGTGGCTTGTAATATGATCAAAATCGCTTTAATTTGACCCCTTTAACCCATTGTATAAATAAATAATAAAATTGACGAAAAAAACAAACATTTTGGTGCAAAGACAGAGAGAGAGAGAAAGAGTGAGATAGAGAGAGAGAGCGACAGGGAGAGAAGCAAATTGCAATAGTGCGTCGTGCGTAGTGCTAGGTAGTGTTAGCAGTAAGTGATGAAGTGTTAACAGAATTTTGATACTATGATTAGTGGGATTTTGTTTCTCCTTTTTGTTCATTTTGATTTGTTTATTTGTTTGCTTGTTTGTCGCGGGGGGAAAAAGGGGGAAGGGCGTGAGAGCCGGTGCCATACGCACGATTACGACTTAGGGAGTTAGGGAGTTATTCATATTACGAGCGATGTTTTACGCCACATACACATCCAACCCTTTGTGCAGTTGATTTGTATTTGTTTTTTTTTTTCATTTTGTCTTGTCCAAAGTTAAGTAACTTTATTGCCCTCCAGAAGGGGGTGATGATAAATATAAGAGAAAGAAGAGGAAGAAGAATAAAAAAAACTAGAAACAGCTGTTTCACACCTTGTAGCTGTACAAGTTTCATTTCTAAAAAAAAAAAAGAAGTAGACGATTGAAAAGTGTTTCGGTAAGAAAGCTTATTAGATGCCCCAAATGGATTCACATCTGCTAAAAACTAATTTTCATATTGGAATATTTCAGACAATCAATATGGGACCAATCGGATGCACTCGTCTGTTGAGGTTTTTGGCGCCTGAGAGATAACACGCAACTCAACATCGTAGAGGAGTTTGGAGACATTCACACTGAATAATACTCAATGACATAAAATTGCTGGATGGAAACGATGAGCCCACGGAAACAGCTGTGACCCACAAACAGACAGACATGTTGCACAGCATAAAATAATTTATTACTCAAACCAGGTCACCTTGGGGTGCGCAGCGACAGCACGGCACAGAAGAGAAGAAAAACAAACAGCTAAACACCTAATTACAGCGTGTCACCAATTGGGGGAGGACGAGGAGGGAGATGAAGGGGGAGCCTGTCATCACATCAGGCCGCGGGTGCACACGTAGCGGTCCGAGCACGCCCGCTTCTGCTCGTCGTACTGCGTGGTGCCCGGGCACTGGAAGATAAACTCGACCAGCTCGCCGGACGGCAGCTGGACGCAGAACTGGTACGAGCGGCAGTCGACCCCGGTCGGGAACTTGCCGGCCGTCCGGCACGCACCCTCCAGCCCGAGCGTGGTCGTAGTAGGCGCAGGGGTCGTAGTGGTGGTTGTCGTCGTCGTCGTCGTTGTCGTCGTCGCCGCCGTCGTGGTCGTCTCCGGACCGGCAGTGGTAGCGCCGCCGCCCACCCCGCACCGGTAACCCTCCTCCTTGACGCAGCGGCTCGCGTCCGTGGCAAAAATGGCGCCAGTGGGGCAGCTCAGCTCCACACTGATCAGATTCGTGTTGCCGTCGGCCAGGCTGTACAGGCAGAGGTAGTAGGATTTGCAGTAGAGCGAGTCGGGATTCGGGAAGCGGCCCACGTCCGGACACTGGAACGGGGTGGGCGTCGGTGGTGGCGGTGGCGGCACGGTCGTAGTCGTCGTGGCCGGTGGCGCGACGCTGGTCGTCTCCTGGCCGCACGTGTGCAGGGCCGCCGTCACGCACATGGCGCGGGTCGGCGAAAAGATGGTGGTCGGCGGGCAGGTGAACTGGAGCGGCGTCAGCGTGCCGAGGCTGTTGCGCACGCACAGCACGTACGATTCGCAGCCGGTGGCGTCCGGGCTCGGAAAGCGGCCCTCGTTCGGGCACTGGAACGCGCCGGACGTAGTGGTGGTGGGCAATGTGTTCGTTGCGCCGTCGGTAGCGTCGGAACGGTCGGTCGTATCTGTCCCGTCCACACTGTCGGTGGTCGTGGTGGTGGCGGCATCAGTCGTCGTTGAGGACGGTACCAGACTCGGCGTCGTAGTCAGCGGGAGGTCCGTCCGTGGCTCGGGAGTTGTTGTTGTGGTCGGTACCGGCACGGACGGTGTAGTTGGCGTGACTGGACCCGGCGTGGTCAACGGGATGGCCGTCGTTGGCTCGGCAGTTGGTGCAGGAGTTGTCGCAGATGGGCCTTCATCAGGCGTTGTTTGTGGCAAGTTGGTGGTTGAGGCAGATCCAGTGCCTGGTGTCGTCAGCGGGATGTTCGTTGTGACCTCAGGCGTTGCTTCAGGAGTTGTTGAAGTCGGGCCCGGGCCAGGCGTTGTTAGCGGAATGTTTGTTGTTGGCTCAGGTGTTAACTCTGCAGCAGTTGAGGATGACGGCATACCTGACAATGTAAACGGTGTATTAGGGATTGATTGGGAAGTTGTTTCAACAGTTGCTGGAAGGCCTGGATACTAGTGGGAGCTCCGAATCGATCCTACCCGTTTCGGATTCCGGAGCCGAAATCAAAGTTGGTTCCTGAGTCGATTCCAGAGTCGACTTCGGTATCGGAACCGATTTTGGAATCGCATTTTGCTCCGGGGTAACGGAATCAGGATTGACTCCAGAAATGAAATTAGCTCCGGAATGAGCATCAGTTCTTGAATTGAAATAAGAAGTTTCAGAAACGAAATCCGTCCGGGAATCTCCATGAGAATAGATCGTTTACAAATAAATTTTGATTCTCAGCGACTGCTCAATACATAGCATCATTGGTCCCAAACATCTATTCTTATGGAGATGCCAAAACCGACTCTGATTTCAAAGGCCGATTCTGATTTTGGAGCCAATTCCAATGCGGTGCCGATTCCGGAGCCAATTCCGGAAGAATTGCAGGATCCAAAGCCCATGCGGAATTGATTCCGACGAAAACTTAATTTTTCCCATCACTTTTAGACACTTACCTGGTGTAGTAAGAGGAACGTTTGTTGCAGGTTCGGACGTCACTTCAGAAGTTGCAGAACCTGGCGTCGTCAGCGGAATAATAGTTGATGGCTCAGGCGTTGGCTTAGGAGTTGTGGAGCCTGGCGTAGTCAGCGGAATGTTCGTTGATGGTTCAGGCGTTGGCTCAGGAGTTGCAGAACCTGGCGTCGTCAGCGGGATATTCGTTGAAAGTTCGGGCGTTGGCTCAGGAGTAGCAGTGCCTGGCGTCGTCAGCGGGATATTCGTTGAAAGTTCGGGCGTTGGCTCAGGAGTAGCAGTACCTGGCGTAGTCAGCGGAATGTTCGTTGATGGCTCAGGCGTTGGCTTAGGAGTTGTGGAGCCTGGCGTAGTCAGCGGAATGTTCAAGATTGGCTCAGTTCAGGGCGTTCAGCGTTCGTTAGCTCAGGCGTTGGCACAGGAGTTGCAGAACCTGGCGTCGTTAGCGGGATGATCGTTGATGGGTCAGGCGTTGATTGCGACGCCGTTGAGGTCGTCGTCGGGACTGTCGGTGACGGCGTCACCAGATTCGGGCAGTTGTACTGGTCGAAGGAAACGCATCTGCCCTCAGCCGGAAAGAACACCATCGAAGAGGCACACCGCGACAGCTGCGCCACCAGACTGCTTCCAGAGTACAGGCAGAGGTAGTACGTTTGGCAGTCGGGCGACTGTTCGTCCGCGTATCGGCCCTCGTCGGGACACACGAACGGTCCGGGCGTGACGGCCGTGCTCGGGGGCGGCGCCGTCGTCGATGCCTGCGGGCACACATTGGGCGGCGACGAAACGCACGACATCTTTTCCGGCGAAAAGATGGTCGTTCCCGGGCAGGTCACCCGGGCCGGTATCAGCGAACCGTCCGTGTTCTTCGTGCACAGAAAGTACGCCTTGCAGTCGGGCGCGTCCAGATCGGGAAACCTACCACTGGACGTACACTGGAAGCCGACGTCACGCGGGCCGGCAAACGCAATGCCGCCACACCCGACCGTCGCCGCGTCCACGCACTGGCGCGCTTCGCGCGAGTACACGCGCCCGACGGAACATTGCGCAGCGACCGGAACCGGCACGCTGTCCGTTGGCCGCAGCTCACAGCGATAGTACGCGCCACTGCACCGGTCCGTCTCGTCGGCCGGAAGCGAGCCGACCGTTTCGCACCGCACTGCTGTACCACTCACTGCCGCCAGCTCCTGCGAGCGGGCCACCAGCGGCGCTAGCACCAGCAAAACTGTCCCAATCACTGTCGGCATCAGCGAATGACGCATCGTTCTGTCTATATATTTTTTTTTTAATTTGTTCTTTCCGCACTCTCGCACTTGGCACTCACACACACACGCTAGCTCACTTCAAAACCAATCGAAAACCGCCTTCCTGCCGCGGAACCTGTGCGTATCGGTTGTCTGTTCGCGCTACACTGAATTCCGTCGTACATATCGGATGTAGTTTTTATAGGGATAACATCAGCACCTGTTTATCACGCGCCCCGGGCCGCAGCACAGCGTTGCCATAAAACCTGGCCGGCGGGAAATTCGAGAAACCGGCGAGGTGAATGAAGTCAGCCACTCCATCCCCACGCGCCCTCCGCTAACTGACGCTCAAATTATCCGGGCCGTTCCGCTGCGCCTGATAAACACCCGGCAATAAAAGGCCCCGTAAGTGCGAAATTAGCAACAACGATAACCGGGCTCCACCTTCGCCTTCTGTTTGTGCCGGACAGGGCACACGGTGCAACAAACACGACCCTTTCGATGGGGGGGGGGGGGAGTATAGTGCCCATTGCCCAGGAAACAAGCTAATCTTTTTTTCCCCGGAATTCTGTCTGTGCCGTGTTTGGGGTGGCGGGTTGTCTCTCTAGCGTGCGGAAACGATGAGCCATCGTTTCGTTGGGGCATTAGCTCACCCCTTTGCAAGCAAGCAAGCAGGCGGCGTATGGCATTTGTATGGTGCAGGGATTATCAGGATGAGCAGCGGTACAACAGTCGCATGCTGTACTAACACGGCAGCCCGAACTGCGCAGCTCTTCGGACACGCGCACCTAAGGATCGAACGGAGAGGGAGAACTTTCTTCACAGCACCATTTCCGCGATGATCCTTCCGGCAGGTGATCCGACTGGATCCAACTCCACAGTAAGATTAGATGCTACAGATATGGCTTAGTTCGGTGGCAGATGTCTTGTAGCTCCATATCCAATGCCCTTTTAGAAGATAACGATTATGGTTTATTTTAAACATCCGGTTCGGGGCCGATAGGATCTAAGGACAAAGGTGTTCTTGACACGTTTTTTTCCAACTTCAAGCATAGCAAGATGCTGCGCTATGATCTCCAATTGTCCATCAAGACAAGTTATTAATAACATTAACATCATCAAGACAAGCTGTCTATCAAGAAAAGTTATTGATAATAGGCATAGAAATTACTTTTGGGCGGTCTGAAGATACAAACAAGTTATTTTGTAATCAGACATAGCAAGCTTTGATAACGTCCTAGATGTTGAAACGTTTCTTACTCATTAGGTAGAGCAAGACGACGATCCTCTCGAATTCTGAAGACATAGCAAAGTTCCTGGAAACAGGCATGCTCTTCAAGGACCTGAAGATACATACAAGTTCTTATAGTCAGGCATAGCAAGTTTTGAAGAGGTCCAAGAGATCGTGAATTCTGAAGACATAGTAAAGTTCATGGAAACAATTATATCAGACATAGCAAGATGCTGAGCTTTGATCTCGAGTTGTCTATCAAGAAAAGTTATTGATGACAGGCATAGAAATTACTCTTGGGCGGCCTGAAGATACAAGTTATTTTTTAATCAGACATAGCAAGCTTTGATAAGGTCCAAGATATTGAAACATTTTTTACTCATTAGGCTCAGATCAAGGTGATGATCATCGGAAATTCTGAAGACATAGCAAAGTTCATGGAAACAAGCATATCAAGTACACTTGATGTCCTGACACGAAAGTTCATAAAAGCCAGGCATAGCAAGATGCAGAGTTTTGATCTCTAAGTGTCCATCAAGAGAAGTTATTGATAACAGTCACAGAAATTGCCCTTGAAGGGCCTGAAGATACATACAAGTCCTTATAGTCAGGCATAGCATGTTTTGGTTAAGCCTTAGATGTTGAAACGTTTCATACTTATTAGTCAGAGCATGATGATGAGCCTCGGGAATTCTGAAGATATAGCAAAGTTCCTGGAAACGAGCATAACAAAAACTCTTGATGGGCCTGACACGAAGGTTCCTAAAAGCCTGGCATAGCAAGATGCTGAGCTTTGATCTCTAATTGTCCATCAAGAGAAGATATTGATGACAGACATAGAAATTGCTCATGAAAGGCCTGAAGATACATACAAGTTCTTATAATCAAGCATAGCAAGCTATGATAAGGTCCAAAATTTTGAAACATTTTTTACTCATTAGGCAGAGCAATATGAAGAACCTCGATAATTATGAAGAACCACCAAACGGTATTGAAAACCGACAAGGCAAGTACGCTTGATGAGCCTGGGAATAGTCAGTACTCTCCACGGGCATGAAGACACATTCACAACGCGAAGATACTAATATCGACACAGAGTTGCGAATATGTCACTTCTCACCATGAAGTCTTCCAACGACAGTAATGGCACACATCTTTGCACAAGAATTTGTGCAATATGTGCGAAACGTTCCAACAGTCTGCTATTTTGTGTTCATTTGCAAGGACAGCGCACAAAAACGTGATAAATGATACCAAACGGTACCGGCGTGAGCGTGACGAAATAAACCAGGTAGTAGGGGCATATTTTTGGGGCGTTCACAGCAATACCAAGCGAAAAGAGAGAACTTATGTGTGTGTGTGTGTGTGTTTGCCACTAACGGCTAATGAGCAACTTATCACCCGCGTATTGGCAGGTACGGCAGAGAGATACAGAACAAATAAGATTGTCTGTTTTTATCTTCCGAGACGATAACCGACCGGGAAACTAATAAACTTAAGACTGTGCCGTCCTCCTCCACCGCCCCCAGCTGTGTTGCGCGGCAAACGAGCGTCAAAAGGTGACGCTCGGCCTTCTCGGCAACCGTACCAGCTCAGCTGGTAACACAACCCCGGCGCAACACAACAACACGTGGCGTTGTAGGTATAATAACCTAAGCCAAAAGGGCAGCATGAGTACGGGGCAATAATACGGTAGGGAGGATAGTTAAACGGGGGCCCTATTAGTGCCGCTCGATCAACACGTCACAAGCAGGCATGCCCCGAACGGCACAGACACGTGACATGCGTGCCAAATCGAATGCGCCTCGCAGTGCACGCGGGCAGCCATCGCCGGCCCGGAATTTGGGTTAGGTTAGGCAGCGGCAACGGCCTTGTGATAGAAAAATGGGACCATGGTACAACGCGAAGGGAGCAAAAAAAAAAAACAAGATACTTCTTACAATCAACAGACAGAGTAGAGCCGTACAGCGCTTATCTAGCTGCGTGATGAGAGTGTTTTCGGTTCCGCCGTCCGAATATTCATTCAATTTCGCAGCTGTCTTTTGCGGGGGCTCGGAATGTTTCGGAAACGCGACACGCGGCTAGGCATGATGACGGTGCAGAAAACACATTGACTCAAAAAAAACGAACCTCCTAAATCTACAATTATAGCTAAGCATTGTCTTTTTTAAAAACGGGGAGACGCGCGCGTAATTTATTGCAACGAACAGGGAACGGGCCCCCGCGGGAACGGGCGCACCAGGGTGCGGTTGTTTTGGCGGAGTTTTATTACAATTATCTTTGGGCATTGGTTGAGGATGAGTGTTTCGTGTGTTTGCAACAGTTGCAATAAAGGCTACTCCCCCTCCCCGCTACGTTATGTTTTGAGTGTGTATGTGTGTGTGTTTGTATTCGATTTCTGTCTTTGTATGCTTTCTATACGGCTATACACACACGTCGTTCTACTCGTTCGTTCGAGTTTATTATAAGCAAAGCACAGGCTCCTCTCTGCCCTTGTTCCCGATATTTCCACTACAATTCTCTGTCGGTCTCTGTGTGGGTGTGTGTGTTTTAGTTGTTCATGATTGTTTTTTTTTTTTTTGAATTTCAAATAAAACCAAACCAAAATGTCTATCTCCATATGGATGGTCCGAACAAAACCAAACTCCGTAAACAAACAGGGTAAAACGCTTCACAAATAGCTGAATGCTTCTGATTCGCAATACGGGAATTCGATTGCATCTGTGTGGCAGCTAACTACGCTACTACTATGGGCTCACTACAACTACGCCACACGTACACGGAGAACGAATAGAACGCAAACAAAAGCGAGCGATTAAGAGAGAAAGAGAGTGAGAAAAAAAATAACCCTAATCTAAAGGCTTCTTGCCGTCGCCGGAGCTCCCATCGGTGCCGGGCGCTGTCGCCGCCACCGCCTGTAGGTTCCGGTTGCCCGGCAGCGGCTTGAACGGGCGCGGTATCTCCAGCTCGTCCGAGTCCATATCGTTGTCGGAGAGCGAGAGCGAACCGGCCGACCGCATCAGCGGCATGTTGTAGCCCTTCTTCAGCGGCATGCTCGACGGTTCCGACGCGTACCCGTCGTAGTAGTCGTCCTCGCTGGACGAGTAGCCCCGCTCCGGATACGTTTCCGGCACCTTGCACACGATCTGCGCCAGATCGACGAACGAGTACCTGGTAGCGACAGAAAGAGAGAGTGAGTTAGAAAAGCAGCAGCAACACAACGAATCTTCTGCCAGGGACTTACTCATTCAGCGAGTGCGTTGCCTTCCTCGGGATCGGATGCACCGACCACTGGTTGAAGCGTGTCAGCCGCCCGCTCTCCGCCATGCTTTGGAAGTACGCCTTGCCGTGCTCGTACCCGACGTTCTTGATCTCGTCGAAGCTGCCGAACGCCAGCGTCTTGTACTGGTCGATCGGTGGCCGTATGTACTCGCAGTAGTCGCTCTTCTTCACCTCCTACATACATACATGAGGGACAACGGCATTAGAGCACGTTACAATTTGTTTTGTTCGTTGTAGTGCACTGTACAACTTCGTACTGTAGTGCAGGGAGCTTGGAATCGGACCTAACCGATTCCGTGTTCGGAATCAATTTCGGAGCTAGTTCCATTGCCGGAATCCATTCCTAAGCCAATTCCGGAGTTGAATCCGGAACCGATTCCGAAACTGGAATCAGCTCCGGAATCGGAATCGACATGGGAATCACATTTGGTCCGGTAACAGAATCAGGATTGACTCCAGAATAGGAATTAGCTCCGGAATGGGAATCAGTTCTTGAATTCAAATAAGAAGTTTCAGTAGCGAAATCAGTCCAGGAATCTCTATGAGAATGGATCGTTTACAAGTAAATTTGGATTCTTTGCGACTATCAATACGTAATATCATTGTATCCAAACGTGAAGATGCCGAAACTGACTCCGATTTCAAAGCCAATTCCGATTCCAGAGCCAATTTCGATTCCGGAACCGATTTCGATTGCTGAACCGATTCCGATTCCGGAACCTATTCCGTTTTCGGAACTGATTCCGATTCCAGAACTTATTTCGATTCCGGAACTGATTCCGATTCCGGAACTGATTCCGATTCCATAACCGATTCCAATTCCGAAACCGATTCCGATTCCATAACCGATTCCAATTCCGAAACCGATTCCGATTCAGGAACCGATTCCGATTCCGGAACCGATTCCGATTCCGAAGCCAATTCCGGACCCGAATCCGGAACCAATTCCGGAGCCGATTCCGGAATCGATTCTGGAAACTGATTCCGATCCTACTATCCGGAACCCGGAATTCCAGCAAAAGTTCCGAGCTAGCCGGAATCGATTCCGACGAAAACTTCATTTTTCCATCACTAGTGTACTGGGAAGCATACCTCGAGCTGGCGCACGCACGACACGTAAGCGAGGCGCGACTGGATGTCCGGCAGGTTCGGCACCTTCACCGGCGAGGTGAACGGGTTCCAGCGCTTGTACAGCAACCACCAGCCGGACAGGTCGTCCCCGTAGTCGGTCAGATCGGTGTCGTCCTGCGAGCCGACGTCGATCGCGATTATATGGGCGGCACCCTGCGCCCGCATTACGTCGGCTAGAGGCGGAGAGAGAGAGAGAGAGAGAGGGAAGAAAAAGAAAGCAGAAAGAAAGTACACAACAGATCCCCTCGGAAAGTGTGCTGATAACAAAAACAACAACAAAAATATATGCTACTTCTATCATCCAGAATCATCACCCTTGAGCTACCTTCAGATTAATTCGTGTTCGTTATATTACGGAGCATTATTGCCCCTCATCCTAATCTCTCTCTCTTAGTAGTTGGTTAGTTTTGTGGTGTGTTCGTGTTCTGTCATGTGCCTCAGTGTACCAAGTCTCTCTCGCCTTGTGTGTAATCATTGTCGTGTTTTATGAGGTTTTCACACATCATTGCTCAATGAGTCATGAAGCTACGCCCTAGTAGTGGTAAAGGGCAGCCTACCATGGTCTTAGTATATTTCCAATACCCCCGAACAATTGCCATAAGGAAGGCCCATCGGTAAAGCCCACGGGAGAGTGGAATCAAATCATCGTTGTTGCTAGCCCATGCGGGCCCAGCCGACTCTACTTGTAGGACACGACAGCGGCCATCTAGAAGCTGATTGACAAATAGTGTGTACTAAGGCCGATGCCGCCTTGCTTACTCCCACTAGACTAATGCTCCCATGTTTGTGCAATACTTAGGCGGACTTGCTCAAACTAGCTCTACGCTCTATCTCATACCTAACGCGCACTAATACTCAAACACACTGAGATGTGAGCCAGGTTGTAAGCAGTTGTGGCGGGGGGGGGGGAATCACCTAGTGAGAACTGCAATAAATGTGTTTGTTTGTGCTTACAGAGTGTACTAAGATACTAAGATTCTTTGATGTCCAACCTACTACACACACATCATGAATTGGTTTCGCAAACATAATACGCAAACAAAACACACCAACCAAAAAACAAAGTGACTGCTCTGAGTGTGTGTGTGTGTGTGTGTGTGTGTGTGTGTGTGTGTGTGTGTGTGTGTGTGTGTGTGTGTGTGTGTGTGTGTGTGTGTGTGTGTGTGTGTGTGAACAGATAAATACAGGAAGAAACAAAAAACAAAACTAAAACAAGAGCGGGTTTTTTTTGCAGAAATTTACCTGGCACATTATTAGTATAGCAACCATCTAACAGCAGATGGCCATCGCGTGTATCACAGATAGGGGGGAATATGCCGGCTACTGACATACTGGCACGTGCATAACGCCACAAATCGCCTGTGATTGGTTGGGAGGTTGTTGTTGTTTTTTTTTTTTGGATTTTTGGTTGATAAATAACGACACAACAAACGTTTAGCAAATACGAACAGAACATAACAAAAATAAGAAGAAAAAAAACGTATCACGTTCAAAGGAGGGAGGCAGGGAGCTTGGAGACAAATAGCAACAAAACAAAAGTAAACAAAATGGCAATAAAGGGGCGCCCAGCAGCAAATGGAAAGGCAGCAGCGGCTTCTTAGCAGATGGGACACACTAAACCTTGTCGGCAAATTCCAATTGAGGGATGCGATGCAAACAGCGTCACAGTGGGAAAGAAGGTGGAAAAAGAGAAGGAAGCAAATTGGGAGAGGAGGGAGGCAGGGTGTGGAATGGAAATAGGTGCATGGTGCTATAACTTAAGGTAAGCGCGCGCGCGCGTTTAAGAGTAAACAAAGGCTTTACTTTTTTGCTTGCTTTTGGGAAAGCTTTTACGGGTTACAGTTCCCCTGTTCCCGAGTTGGGCTACAAAAGGTGGTGCAAAACTGGATGAGGGAGGTGTGTGTGTGTGTATGTACCACAAGGACAAAAAGGAAACAAGGGCGAAAATGGCAAATATGGCGCTAAAGTAATGCACTAAAAAACACCAATGCAATGGAAAGATGGAGGAAAGGGGGTGGGGTGGAGTCAAAGGGGTGAATGGAAGGGCAGTGATAACATAAAAGATGATCACACGAACCCCCACAACAAGCAAAAGGACGCACATCTCTCCCTCTTTTCTTTTTGGGCAGCAATGAAGTATAAATGGATAACCGATTGGAATGGGGATGTAAAGAAAGTACAGCAATACAGAAAACTAGTGTGTATGTGTGTGTGTGTGTGTGTATGTGTGTTTGTTTGTGTGTTGGGGATAATGTGTGTTTTTGAATCTTAAAATGTGTTTCATTCGATCGGGCAAGCAGCAGGAAAAAGCGTAAATGTACTTCAGTCACTCTTAGAAAGAGATTTGAACCCACGACGTTACGCCCAGCAGCTTCGCACGGTAGCACAGGGATATTACCCCATTATCAGCATGCGTCTGTTGTTTGCCAATATGAATTACGGATCGTATTATAAATTATTAATGCCAGTTAATGTACACAGCATGGCGTTTGATGTTCACACGTGTGTTCCCACATCAAATATTAAAAAAAAGAAATTTGACCTGTGTTTTACAGCAAAGGTGTGTGCTGGTTGTGCGCATTTTGCGATTATAACAAAAATTGCGGTCATTTATAGTGTTTATCACACCCACACCGCTGCTGCAGGTGCGTTTTTCGTGACTTTTCGTTTTTGTTTTTTCGTTGTGTAATGATTGCTGGATGATTGCGAAACACCCCGGTGTGTGAGTGTGTGTGTGATGTTGGTTTGACATCAAAGAAGTAAGAAAGTTAATGCGTTGTCATTCGTGTGTCAACGAGAGAGAGAGAGAGAGAGAGAAAGAGATAGACCGAGGGAGGGAATGCCTAATTGTCCTGCTTGCGTTACCCTAAACTGTTTGTTGCGCTTAAAGGTGCATGTAGTAATCGTCAGCATTTTATATACTACTGCTAATAAGGTTAATAACGGGGTTGTTTCTGTTGTTTGTTTTTATATGGCGTCCAATCACGTGGCTTGCGATAACTTGCCGCAACGCAACAGCATCCCAAAAGGTGACAAAATGGCACGTCATTCGATGATGTTGATAACTTCTTTTCATCTCTTTCAGAGTACTCGCGAGTGTTTAAAAAAGATAACGTTCGCTGTAACCTACTGTTATGTGTTTCTTTTTGGGGGGTCCTCTCTGCTTCTCTCTCACTCTCTTTCTCTCTTTCTCTCTCTCTTTATCTCTTTCTCTCTCTCTTTATCTCTTTCTCTCTCTCTTTATCTCTTTCTCTCTCTCTTTATCTCTCTCTCTCTCTCTCTCTCTTTCTCTCTCTCTCTCTCTCGCTATTCCACTGTCAATGTTTACAATGTGTATATCCTAAGGCGTCGCTTTTCTACTACCAAACCCTGCCAAACACGCGCGTTCGTCGCGTTTGTGGCGCTGTTCTTCTTCTTCTTCTTCTTAGCTAATTGAAAATAATTCCCTAAAACAAAACACTTTCCACAGCAGTACCACTCAAACTCACGGAGCGATGGGAGGAAATGATGGTTTACACATTCAATACGACAACAGTGCTACTGAAAGTAAACGCATACAACAAAACACACAGACACAGAGAGAGACAGAAAGAGAGACAGAGAGAGAGAGAGAGAACGGTTTAATTACCTGGGAGGTTATTGACGTACCCACCGTCCAGCAGTAGGTGACCATCGGTTGGATCGCACAACGGTGGCATGTACCCGCTCAGCGACATCGAGGAACGAACGTAACGCCACGTGGAACCTGTGTTTGGTGCGTATTTTAGAGCTTTAGTAAACCCGATGGGGTGTGAGGTAGTGGTTTTGCCCGTGCGACAGTAGCTGTACAAGTGGGGCCACTGCACAGCGGCGGTGCCGTAGCGGTGCGGTGCCGGAGTTCGGATCGCGAACTCCCAAAAGCGAGCGGGCGGCTGAACCGCACTTTCTTCGCATTTTTCAATTTAAAAAAAAAAAGCAAACTGTTCCCTGCCGGTAGTGCAACGGATCAGTATCACACTTGCGTAAGGTGTACTCCGAAAAAGTACTATTTTTTTGTTTTGTTTTCGTTTTCAGTCTCAAATTTAGATAACACGCGAGATGGCTAGGTAGGGTACAAGTAAAAAGTCACGCTATGTGCGGAAGGGTAAGAAACAAATGAGAAGCACGACGCCCCGTTCTGCTGCCACCACTACGGCGTGACAGCTGGGCTAAGTCGACCCGGTTTGACAGATGCTAGTAGTGAGAGGGGTGTTGGTAGTAGATATAGAATTGAAAAAAAAAAAACAAAAACAAAAAGGGTAGCAACACGAGCGTAGAGCGTAGTGAACACGTTTTTGTAATGCATGCACGTTACCAATAACCAACTTCGCGTCGCGTTTGATCGTTTTATCCTTCATTTTGCCGAAAGATAAGAGTGAGAGTGAGAGTGAGAGAGAGCGAGGGAGATAGAAAAGTACAGGACAGAAAAGCGCGCGCGCACGAAAGATACAGAGAAGATAGTGTGTGGAAACCGATGGTGTTCGGGGTGGAGGGTGGGGGAGGTGTGGAAGGGCTGTTTACTCGGGCCCAATGCGAAATGCGGAAGAGAGGAACTGGAGGGATGTTTTTTTGTGTTTGCTGATTGATATTGACGTAGGGACAGCGAAACATGGAGTGAGAGAGAGAGAGAGAGAGATGGAGAGAGAGAGAGAGAGAAACAGAGGGAGAGAGAGGGAGCGAGAGAGAGAGAGAGAGAGAGAGAGAGAGGGAGAGAGAGAGAGTGGGGGGAAGAAAGAGAAACAGAGAGATAGAGAGACAAAGCGAGAGGGAGAGAGAGAGAATAGAGAAAGAGAAAGAGAGAGAGAGAGAGAAAGAAGGAGAGAGAGAGAGATAAAGAAAGGGGGAGGGGAAAGAGATAGAGAGATAGAGAGAGAGAGAATAGAGAAAGAGAAAGAGAGAGAGAGAAAGAAGGAGAGAGAGATAAAGAAAGGGGGAGGAGAAAGAGATAGAGAGAGAGAGAAAGAGAAAGAGAAAGAGAGAAAGAAAAAGAGAGAAAGAGAGAAAGAGAAAGAGAAAGAGAGAAAGAAAAAGAGAGAAAGAGAGAAAGGAGAAAAGAGAAAATATAAAGAAAGAGAAGAATGCCATCCTCTCTTTCATGAAAATTTTGGGCACGATAAACCAACAAAACCAACGTGGGGGTGGTGGGGCGCTTAGGTAGGGCGGGTATGGGTAAGAAGAACGAAAAAAAAATAAGTATGCACCGGAAATGGTTTGAGCCCATCATCCGGCCATCATCAACCCCTACCCCGCGCACCCATGAAACTTTAACCGCCATTATTTGCCCCGCACTGTGTACTGTCGCGCCTGTTTTGGCAATGAAGGGGGAAGGGGAGCAGGAGGGGGGGGGGGGGAGGCCAAGGCACGGAAAGTGTGGAAAGGCGCTACATTACCGTGCGTGTGCACCCGGGCACAGCTGGCGGAGATGTCGGTGGTAAGGGTGAAGTACGGGATCCACAGATCCTCGATGCAGATGTCGCCGAACGTGCCGCGAATCGTTTGGTTAAAGTGGCGCCCGGAAAACATGGACGTGATCGGGTAGGTCAGATCGCGCAGCTGCCTGCTCCATTGGGTCATTTTCTGCGAATCAAGCGAACGAACAAAGGTCAGCTATTTTCGTGGAGCATCTCGTTGGGAGACAGCTCACTTACCGTGCACCATTCGCGGGCCTTCTGCGTCATGGTGGTAATGTTCTTCTCCATGCACCAGAGCGCACCCATGAACGCGCCGATGCTCACACCGCCCACCATGTCGATCGGTATGCCCGCCTCCTGGATCGCCTTCAGCATGCCGACGTGGGCGGCACCGCGGGCACCGCCGCCGCCGAGCACCAGGCCGACCGAGTTGCCGGTGAGCCACCGGGCCAGGCGGGAGAAATCACAATGGATGTACGGTTCGTTCTTCATTATACGCTCGTACAGTTCAGCCTACAATGAGAGAGAGAGGGCTAGAATGAGCGAAAAAGCGAGAAGCGGTTTCGAACGTAATTGTCGCACGCACGATTTTGTTCTGACTGCGGCGGGTGAACATGCGCTTCGGGCACTGGATGTGATGGTGGCGCGACACCCACGCCCGCATGTTCAGCCAGCCGATCGTGTTGCTCGGGCAGCTGCTGGCCTCCTCCGGGTGCAGCAGCACCAGCTCCTTGGCCGTGCGGATCGCCAGCCGGTCGATCTCCTTCTCCAGCTTGCCCATCACCGGCGACCGGTCGCCGAAGCCGACGATCAGTATGACGTCCGCCTGGCGCAGGCAGCGCTGCGTCCACAGCCCGAACGAGTTGTCGCACTGGTAGAGCGTGATGTTGTGCCGGTCCTCCTGCTGGCCGAGCCAGCTCGTCAGCCGGTACTCGTTCGGCGGCTCCATGATGGCGGCCCCGAGCGCCTTCCGCACGATCTCGGACGTCAGGCGCACGGTCGAGCCGATCGTGCTGAGCGAATGGTACAGCTCGTAGGTAAACGGGGACAGCGGCACGTCGTCGCTCACCGCGACGATCGCGACCGTCGAGTAGCGGTGCTGGATCTGCTGGTTCGTGTCGAACGACACGGACGTGAACGAGCTGGTCGAGATCGGGCGCGACCGCATCGAGCCGAGGATGCGGTGGCTGAGCAGGCTGATCAACTGCGTCACCACGATCGGGTACTTGAACTTGATCGCGTTGAACAGCCCCTCCGGCAGCTTGGCCAGCTCGGAGTCGCGCACCGCCATCACCGTGGTGGTGCGGGGCGTCTCCGTGATCATCTCGATGATGCCGATCAGGTCGCCCTTGCCGTACTCGCCCACGATCTCCTTCTTGCCGTTCGCGTGCGTCGTCACCGAGCGCAGCCGCCCGTTCAGCACAATGTAGGTGGAGTCGCTCGTTTCCTCCTGCCGGTACACCGCCCGCCCCGACTCGATGAAGTTCCAGTCGAGCGCAAAGTCGCACTGGCGCACCAGGGGCGACAGGCGCTTCACCACGCTGTTCGCGATGTCGAGCACTACGGCCGGCCGTTCGCGCATTATTCTTGCAGATGGAAAAGAAGAAGAAGGAAAAATGCGCGTCAGTGAAATTAACAAAAAAAATGTATTTAAAAAAGATATTTCAAAACATGGCTTTGGAAGGAATAACAGGGAGAAATTGAATTGATAAATATTCTAAAAACGGATGTAAATCATTTATTTGTAGAATTTACATCGTAACGTTTAGAAACAATTTGAAAAATAAAAAATAATATTGTCTATTCGTTTTTTTGATTGGTTTGAACCAGAAAAAACGACAACGCATATCGTTGCGGAATGAAAATTACATCTAGCAAAGGAAACCAAATGGTTAGTGTCCGTTTTCCCGATTTTTCAATTATTTGATTTCCTCCTAACTCAAACAAGGGAAATGCTTAACGCACTGGTGCCTTAATAAAATGGCTCCTAGGGAGTACAGTAGAGTTTAATCATCATAACGAGTTTAATCCGTTCCAGTGACTCACTCGTTATACGAAAAACAAAATCGTTATGCGGTAGGATAACGATAAGGATAACTCTTTTCCATGTGATTTGTATGAAAGATGAAATAATTGGTTCCAGAATCGCTAATGTGCTTATAGAAAGGGGAATAAATAATGACTTTATAATACAAATAATTTTGAAAATATTTATAGTTGACAATTTCTTTGTCAATTATTTTGATTTTTTTTAGCACGGTTTAGATCGGTTTGTATCGGTTTGTTACGCTGTTAGACATTTCCAGCTAGACTTTTAGCTAGTTGTGCCTCGCACAATGAAACGACACTTTTCCTCCTGGCAATAGTTTTGTATTAAAAGATTGATTATTATTTCGAAGCTCTCATTTCGCTGAGCGATAATGAAAATTAAAAAAAAGCTCAACGTTCAACGATTTTTTAGCTTAACAATCATTTAAACCCAATTCCAAGCAACCGCGAGTAGCCAAATCGATTTTGCTTGCATATTTATCCGATGCTAGGAATCCGATTGACCTTAACACTTTGAGCTGCACCATGTTTGTTTATGTTTCCCTGGATGCCAAGCTATTTTTGTTTACAAAAAAATATTTACTACAAACAAATTTAAAATTTCATAATACTAGCTTTAAAAAATCTAGTACAAAATGTCTAGCAGCTGAACAAAAACTCTTGCTAGACACAAACAGAATTGTTTCTCTTGCAACAAGCATTATCCCAAATACTATACCAGTTGACCGTTTTTCTAATAAAACAGTTCCTTCTTGTATGAGTAATATGATAACCTTTTTCATTGTTTTAGATGCATACGTGTAACGCATAACTACGCACATACCTGTAGATGACATCCTTGTTGAGCAGCCCGACGCGCGAATTGTGCTTGGCCCGGATCGTGTACAGGCTGCACTCGCCGGTCAGCACCGCCAGCCCACCGACCACGTCGCCCGGATAGATGGTGACGGTGTGATTGTCCATCTTCTCGCCGCCCGCCTTGCTAGCGTCCTGCGCGATCGGGCCACTCTGCGGGCACTGGGTAAGCGTGAGCCCACCGGCGATCACGAAAATTAGCATCACGTCCTAAAATTAAATCGTTATTAAAGTGGGAGGCAGGCAAAAAACACAAGATTCGTAACACAACAGCACTCACATCGAGCACGCCCTGATGCACGAGCGTGGTGCCCGGCGACACCTCCTTGATCAGTATGCTTTCCTCGATCGTCTGCTTGAACGTGTCGGGCAGATCGAGCTCCTGCATGAAGCCGTCGACCGCGTGCGCCTTCAGCACCGCGTGATCGATCGGTTCGATCGGCAGGGCGGACGTGCGCCGGCCCACATTGTGCGTCCCCTCGGACAGGTCGACCAACATGTCCGGTCGGATTTCGCCCACGAGCGAGTGGGGCACGGGATGGACCTGGTCGGAGGGCACGCGCCGATGCCCCGGGCTGCCCTTCGTGGCCGGTGCGATCGGTAGCTTTTTGCGCTGCGATGAGCACTGCAAGGGACGATGCGGGAGAAGCGTTTGTTAGCAATGAAATAGGAAAGTACGACCAACGCCAATGCGATGCGGCCAATTCATTCACCTGGATGTACTCCGTGCTCAGCCCCAGGTAGTTGTGCAGTGCGGTAATGGTGACGCGCTGCAACCGCACCATGATGACCTGTATTACGCGCACCAGCAGGTCCGGACACTCGCCAAACACCTGCTGGAAGGCGAACATGGGCAGCCGGATCACCTGCGAGTTTTCCATCGCCCGTGCCGTCACCGTCTTGTACGTGCTCGCGTTGCCCTGCAAATGGTAAAATTGTTAATGGACACTTCGCAATGTGCCCGCTGGCGCCGTTGCCGCCGTGCGCTACCTACCACCAGCACGTCGATGAAGCTGAGCAGCGAGGTGACCGATTCACCCTGCCGCACCACCTTCAGCGTGATCGAGCTGCCGTCCGGATTGTTGAGAAACACGTTCACCTGGCCGGTCTGCACGATGAACACGCTGTCGTCCGGGTCGCCCACCTTGATGAGGCTTTCGCCCGCGATCAGGTTGATGATTTCCGTGTGCTTGCACAGCTTCAGAAACACGGGCTTCTCGAAGTGGCCAAAGATGCGGATCGACTGCAGCATGTAGAGGGCGTCGGGCGGCACCCGATCGTTACCGTCGGACGCGACCTCCAGGTACTCGGCCGGCGGCTCTATCACCAGCAGCTGCGTCGGCGTCACGTCCTTGCGCAGCAGCAACCGCTTGGCGAACCGCATCACCGCCCGCCGCTTCCGGCCCTGGCCCCCGTACGCCTGGCCCGAGATTGACTTTACCTTGCGCAGCATCCGGCGCCCGTAAAACATCATCTTGTCGCGCTTGCGGAACCGCATGTGGGACGCGTACTGGTGCTGCAGCTGCATCTTCTCCTCCAGCTCTGGAGTAAGGGGGGGGGGGGGAGCAAAAAAGAAAAAAGAAAAGAGATGCATCAGTATTCGCTGCCTGTTGCAACTGGGCCCCGTGTCGTTGCTTGCTTACTTCGTAGATGCTTCCGACGCCACACGTAGACGGTGGCGATGATGGCAAACAAGGCCACCAGCAGCTTGATGGCCCACGAAAGCTGGAAGCACAGAGCAAAAAAGGGAAAATGTGTAAGCGCAGTAGTTTTGGAATAGTTACCGGAATTAATTCCGGAATCGGCTCTGGTTTTAGTTCCAGAATCGGCTCCGGAATAGGTTCCGGTTTCGGCTCCAGAATCGTAATCGGAATCAGCTCCGGAATTGGCTTCGGAATCATAAACGCTTCCGGAATCGGAATTAATTCCAGAATCGAAATCGGCTCCGGAATCAGAATCGGCTTTGAAATCGGAGTAGGTTTAGGCATCTCCACTAGTGGCGGCAGCGCGGTATCGGATCTACCTGATTCCGATTCCGTGTTCGGAATCAATTCCGGAGCCGAATCTTACGCTGGAATCGATTCCGATTCTGGAGCCGAAACTGGAGCCGATTCTGGAGTCATTTCCGGAGCCGATTCCGGAGCTAACTCCAGAATCGATTCTAGAACCAGAATTCAGAATCAGAATCGGAATCGATCCAGGGAATCGCAAGTTGCTCCGGTAATGGAATCCGAATTAACTCCAGAGTAGGAATTAGCTCCAGAATAAGAATCAGTTCTTAAATTAAAATGAAAAAATTCAGAGGCGAAATCAGTCCAGATATCTCCATGAGAATGGATCGTTTACAAATAAATTTTGATTCTTTGCGACCATCAATACGTAAGTCCCAAAAGCCTATTCTCATGGAGATGCCGAAACCGACTCCGATTTCGAAGTCAATTTTGATTTCGGAGCTAATTCCGATTTCGGGACCGATTTCGATTCCGGCTATGACTATCTGCCTGATCACGGCACTCGAACGGAAAGTGATATGGAATATTGAACGTAGTTAATTTGGTTTTTTACATTTTGATGCATATAGGATTGTTATAAAGCTTCTAAACGTCTAAACCCACTATCCGGAATCGATTCCAGCTAACTTCGGAGCTATCCAGAATCGATTCCAACGAAAATCTCATTGTTCCCATCACTAATCTCCATAAGAAGAGACGTTTGGATCCAATGATGATGCGTATTGATAGCCGCAAAGAATCCAAAATTACTTTTATTATTCTCATGGAGATTCCAGGACTGATTGCGCTACTGAAACTTCTCATTTAAATTCGAGAACTGATTCTTATTCCGGAGCTAATTCCAATTCTGGAGTCAATTATGATTCCGTTATCGGGGCAAATTGCGATTCCCAGTTCGATTCCTTGTTCCGGAACCTTTTCCGATTCCAGAACCGATTCTGGATTCAACTCCGGAATCGGCTAAGGAGTCAATTCCGAAATCAGCTTCGCTATTGATTCCGAACACGAAATCGGAATCGGGTAGGTCCGATTCCGAGCTCCCACCACTACAGCACAGGCGGGGACGGGTCACGCCGGGTCACCCGCATATACTTACGTGCAAGTCTTCCGTGTTGATGGTGTACCAAGAATCTTTCAGCATAGTGCCATAGTCGGCGTACGACTTCTTCACCAGCCCTGCGATGTCCATTTTTGCTAGAAACGGAGGGGAAAAAAGTTGAAGAAGTTTGTTCAAGCCGCCGCACCCTACTTTCCCGGTCCCGCATCCGAACGGGTCAAACCCGCTCCGTCCCTTACCATAGTACGATGCACCACCAAGGCAAAATCACGCGCACGCACCCGGGGGGAAAGCAATCCTTTCTCTGGTTGCTCAATATACACGCCAAATCTAAACTAAAATCACCGTCAGTACCGTCGCAATCGGCGTTCAATTGGGACTGGCATCGCAATTGGTGCAAATCTGCTCAACCTCCGCGCCCCCAACGGCTTCGATTGATCAGTGGACGGTGGTGTCGGCCGCAAACCTCGCCTGCTATGTGTTTTACGTGTTACAGAAATGCGGCCCGATGTTGTTGACAGACACATACTGTGGAGGGAAGACAGTGGGGGATGGGATAAAAGGGGAAAAAATGATAGAATGGTAGAAAAAAATGGCGAAGAGAGTGTGCATGCGTGTGTGTGAGTGTGTATACACAAAAAGAAACAATAACTAACACACACGCACGCACATCCCCCCGCTCTGCCCAACCGAATAGCTGGCACACTGTCAAGCTGTAGGCACCAAAACTTACTGCGAATATGCGGGGCTGCAACAAATTTCCGGGAAATAGAAACGTCCCCGTCTCCCCGGGCAGGCTACTCTCGGACGGTGAACTTTCCCCTTTTGGTGTGTTCTATCGTGGGGTTGATAGAGTTCTGTTTTTTTGTTTTTAATTTAGTTTCACACTCCCCTACCGTCTATCCGTCCGTCCTGTGCACGGGCAGGGAAAAGGGGAATTTGCCAGCAGAAATTGTATGTTTTTAATTCGCACTGAGACATTGGCACTGGCTGGCCTTGTAGCCTTTGTTTTGCTCCTACTGTCAACGCTGTGCGCAGCGATGTGAATGTGCATCAGAGTGACCAGAAATGCCAATTTATCTGTAATCCTACTGATTTTTGATATGGTTACCGAATCACAACCGAGACCCCTAAAACTACCCATTTTTTTAATTAATAGATGGCGCCACCAGCTTTTGTCTATTTTTAGAATGCATGAGTCGTTTGCCGTCAAGTAAACGAAGCCTTTTTTTATTCCGTTTAGCTAGAGAGCATGACCCAAGTGCCACAAATCCACTAAACGACCACTAACCGGCTTCTAAACGACTCAAGTTCTCTACCTAAACGGAATATAGAAAGACTTCGTTTAGCAGACGGCAAACGACTCATGCATTCTAAAAATAGCGAAAAAGCTGGTGGCGCTCTCTGTTGGTGGGATACCCCAACCAGTTGAGCTTCATCGCTTGGAGGAGAGCTTTCTCATTTCCTCTGTACTGTTGTACGGTTTCACATTGAAGTTATGTATCGCTAGAACTAGAACGGCGATACGTTTGTTTAAATACTAAACTCCAACGGAAACCACCAGCACTGAAGCAAGTGAGATTTGAGTAATGGTCGTTGGTGTTGATACCCACGTATCTGACCACAAGACCATTCATATAGATTTTTGCTCGGAAAGTTAGAAGCTATATACGTCATGATAAGATGAAACTTGTCGAAACACATTGCAAAAAAAGGATAGCAATATAATGATGAGTTGTAATACGCCATCTATTGATCAAACCAACGAAGCTGTAGAGCTTTCATTTTTTTTCTATGGATATTCAATTTTCCAGTCGTTTAAGCTTAAACTGTGGCGCTTGGGGAGTCGGTTAGAACCCGTTTAGTGGTCGTTTAGTGGATTTGTGGCACTTCCCAAATGCCACAAATCTACTAAACGACCACTAAACGCCTTCTAAACGACTCAAGCTCTCTACCTAAACGGAATATAGAAAGACTTCGTTTAGCAGACGGCAAACGACTCATGCATTCTAAAAATAGCAAAAAAGCTGATGGCGCTATCTGTTGGTGGGATACACCAACCAGTTGAGCCTTCATCATTTCCTCTGTACTGTTGTATGGTTTTGCATTGAAGTTATGCATCGCTAGAACTAGAACGGCGATACGATTGTTTAAATACTAAACTCCAACGGAAACCACCAGCACTGAAGCAAGTGAGATTTCAGTAATGGTCGTTGGTGTTGATACCCACGTATCTGACCACACGACCATTGTTATAGATTTTTGCTCAGAAAGTTATAAGGCTATATAGGTCATGATAAGATGAAACTTGTCGAAACACATTGCAAGAAAAGGATAGCAATATAATGATGAGTTGTAATACGCCATCTATTGATCAAACCAATGAAGCTGTGGAGCTTTGATTTTTTTTCTATGGATATTCAATTTTCCAGTCGTTTAAGCTTAATCTGTGACGCTTGGGTTGGGATATAACACTTCTTGCAAATTTGTATCAGAATTTTTCTTCAAGTAACTAAAAAGATAAAAAAGTTTCGATTTGAATAAAAACCATTACATTATGACGCTTGTTGGGAGAAAGACACTAACAACAAATAAATTAGAAAAATGAATATGGTTTACACCCCCCCCCCCCACTTCTTTCTCTTTTTCAACACTTCTTTTTAACTTCAAAATTTAAAACGTACTGAAACCTACCGGCAACATTTTGGTGCTCTTACCCAAGGTGTATAAATGACAAGGTGAAGTTGTTCAGAGCAAAATGACATTTCTCAACTTGACATTTCTCTTCCATGGGCTCCGGTATAAAAATCGGGGAGGGCTGGTGCGGGGTAATGAAATTTGTATGCAGAGAGTGACAGATGTCCCCCACAATGTCGCCCAGCAAAAACGATAAAAATCAACCTTCTAAATACATTATCCTTGCTCTTACCGAAAACCGCCATATAATCTAGTCACACTGATGCGCATGACTGTGTAGGTCCGATTTATACAGGCGAGTTGAAGTCACAACCCCGTTCGCATCGCAGCGCACAGTGGAACAGTTGGAGCAAACTGGCTGGACAATATCGTTTATTAAAAAGTTTTTTGAACTACATAATTTTTTTTTATTGATTATACACATAAAACGTCCGTGGTACATTGCCCGTACTCGCTAGTGCAATTTAGATTTTCAGTAGCGCATCTTGCGGCGGCTGACCGAAGCATTTTGCCAAACAATTTGGAGTCGTTCCAGAAAATATGTTATTTTTTCATGTTTTTATTTTCTTAAACTGGACTAGAACAGCTTTGTAATTGATAGATAATCACATAAATAAATATGTAATTGATAGATAAATAGAAATACAAACAAGTATTTCAGCCATTTTGGCATAACAAAACGCTGAAAAAATTACTTAAATTTGAGATCCGGCACGACCATTCCCTCGATGACCAAAAAAAGCTTCCACCAGCCGCCGCCAGATGCGGTAGTTAAAATCGAAGCAGAAAATCACCCTATCCATGAGAGTTGTGGTGTGATGGGAAGCGTAGGGACAGGTGCCGGATCATCCGCCGCATGGGCCATAGCGTCTGGATGTACATGTACAGGTACAGGAAAATGAGCTGGACATGGAGCGGGCACTGGTACAGGCACGGTTCTGTAAAGCGGGTGGAGTGAAACAAGCATGAGTGAACCCTTTTAGACTTCACATGTTCGAGTGTTGATACCTACCTCGTGTAGGTGGCCGAAAATGAATCCTGGAATTCTGAACGATCCGGCAAAGGTTGGTTCAATTGGATCTCGGGAAGGCCGGAGCCTTCCGGATTTGTCAGGAGTCGTCCGGAGTAGTGATATGCTCTTTGGAGCGCACCAATTACTCCGATCCATCTCCGGCAATTGTTAGTCCGATTCCGACTACGGCAAAATGGGACCACTAGGTTCACCCAGAGTCAGAGTCATCCGGAGTCGTTAGGAATTGTTCGCAGTCGCCTGAAGTCTCCCGAAGATGTTAGGAGTCATTCGGAGTCGTCCGGAGTTCCCCTCGACAGAGTCGTTCGGAGTTGAAATCGTCCGAAGTCGTCTGGAGTCGCCCGAAGTGGTCTGGAGTCGCCCGTAGTGGACTGGAATCGAAGTCAGTAGGAGTCAACAAGAGCCGTCCAATGCAATGTGCTTGTGATCAGGCATTTAATTTCTTGGTGTCTTATTGTCTTTCCCTTTGAGCGTGCACTTCGACTCCGGACGACTCCGGACAATGCTGAACGATTCCAAATAATGCTGAGCGGACCTTGATTCCGTAATTTTCAGAGTCGGATCGGAGTCAACTACGAATTTTTGCCAACTTTACTTATCAGTACTCCGTAGTTCCCATTTTGCCGGAGCTGGAATCGAACTAACAATAGCTGGGGTGAGATAAGAGTTATGGGAGTGCGCCAGAGAGCACATTACTATACTCGATTGGTCAATAGATGCAACCTGCCACGTCTATACGGGGCCTGAACCAATGCCGGACATGTTGTTAAGTTATTCGAGATGACAGCTTCACCAAAGGACCTAGCCCCGACAAGACCGGATAACCGCACAAACACCTGCTAACAATAGTTGCACTGCAAATCACCTAAAATATCGTAAACGACACGAGAAACGATAGCAGTGAAAATGGAAACTCCTGTATAAACTGCACAACCTACCCGGGTAGGTGGCTTTAGAAGTATGGGTGTTGTTTTGGGTATCTATGGAGTTTAAAGGCTTTACTCTTGCGCCTGAGAAGAAGAAAGCGATCAATAACTAATGGTGAAATTCAACACTTTCAGCGCCGTGTCATATAAATTCGCATGACGGTTTTGCTCATCGTTCAGCTTTGCATCTGACGCTCAATGATTCTCTCGAGAACGAATGAGGCAGGAAAGAGAGAACGAGAACGACATGTGCTACGCCACTTATCGCCATGAAACAAAAGAGTGATAACAATGGCACAAGAAACTGTCGCTCTCATCGCTCGCTTGCCATGAGCTACGTGCTCACTCAAAAACTGTGACGTCAGGCCGGCGGTCAAAATGTTAATTAATTTTCGATTTCTTTTAGTGCTGCTCGGTGCTTGGGAATTACACATGGAGACGCCTGGTACCTCATATACCTGTTAAAGCAGAAAAGTGTCATGAAAAACCGCAAAGCGGAAGAAAACACCCGCTGTATTATGTTTTGTACCATAATATCTTTATTTTACATGCTTTGTTTGTTTTTTTTTTGGTTTGTTTGTTTGTTTGTTTCGCCTTATTCGGCTGTCTGCAATACATATTATTCTATTTATGACTCACGCATCTATCGTGTTTTTTTTTTTTTGGAAAATTGATATGTTTTGTGTCGATTGTTGTCACTTAGCATTTCGGTTGTTTTGGTATTTTCTATGCCATTGTGTGTGTGTGTGTTTTTTTTTTATTCTTCTGCTTGTTTTATTTATTTGGTTTTGGTTTGTTAAAATTATATCTCTCGCCTCCCCCGCCGTCTCACTCGGTCACTCAATTCTATATATATAAAATAGACACTTTCGGATTATCTTGCTACATCCCTTACCTTAGGTATAAGTATTCTTTCTGTTTTCATTTCTTTTAGTTTAATTTCCTATTCCTTTGGTTTTACTTCTTCTTTATCTTCTTCTTCTTCTTCTTCTTCTTCTTACACTTCAATTTTGCACTACTCAAACCCACTTAAATATGCGCCTCAGCTTGCTGTTTAACACACTCAAAGAAAAAGCTAAGCATTAGACCTTTTGTTCTTCTTTTCAGTGATTTGAAGCTTACCTATCGAAAACGAAACATATATCTCGCGGGGCGTGTTTCTATATGTGTGTATGTGTGTGTGTGTGAGTGTGATTCTGACGAACGTAACACTTGCCATTACACTACGCTTTTGTTTTACGTCCGTGTCTCAATACTGTGTATATTTATGTATATATTTATATGTATTTGTATATATATAATATATATATTTTTTATGTAAATGTGATAATTCCTATAAATATTCATCATTTTGTAATTTGTAGCAGAGCTCGCCCCTAAAACCATCTGCGAAGCTGCAGCCCGGAACCTAAATTAACTGCACACACCGCAATATCTCTGCCCCAGCGACACATGCTAACAACCTAGTGCGTTAACGCTAAAGTTATTATTTTTGGTTTGTTTGTTTTTTTTTCTTCAAACGAACTAAACTGGTTCTGCCCCTACTGCAATCCAGCCCGACCAGACGCTTCCCCGGAGGGACGGGATGGAATTAGCTTTAGGAACCATTGGAAGCTAATTAAGCGCGTCCCCGCGAGTACCGGCCGGCCGAGCTGACTGGTGCTGAGCGCAAACGGCACTGAGAGTGCGACTTCCGCGGCAGGCGAACTGCCCCGGGCTGCGCATTCAAACTCCCGTTTGTACCCTTTTTGGTGGTGGTGGTGGTGGTGGGTTGGAGTGGGGGGGGGGGGTGAACAACCTAAACAACGCTCCCCCACTTCCCTACTGGGTGCGCTTCTTGTACGACAATTACAACCATGTTTCGCCCACCACGCGTGTTTTCGGGGATGGTAAGCAAAGTGTCAAACGCTAGTGTGTGTGTGTGTTTTTTTTTTTAATTGAGCAGTTCCAAAAGCGCTACCGCGCATGGAGTGAAAGGAAAGTGAATCCCCACGTGCCTAACCACTAGCGCGACGGCGCGATACACGGCGACCGGGTGCAGCATAAAAAAGTACAGTAAAACTGTCATAGCAAGCCGTACAAACAGTGTTATATGCTATCGAACACAGTGTTCGCCTAATGGTACATGTAACCGTTGCCTGCTGTGATCTAAAAACACGTTCAACGTTTCCTTCTTCTTCTTCTTCTTCTTCTTCTTCTTCTTCTTCCTCTACGGCTAAAATAACGGCTGCATCTACCGATGCCCACTGCCTGCCCGTGTGTCTCCATCCCATCGATTTTGGTTCTAGCCTGAAAAGCCTGGAAAAAGGTTGTTTCAATACGATGTATAAAATATGTATCAAGTCGCTACGGGCTAACGGGGATCCAGATCCAAAGTAGGGCTACAAACAACGAGGGCCTACCCTCGGCAGAGGGCGCCACTGGCATCTATCTAGCTGTCTACTCGGCGCCTGCCAGCTAAACATACACTAAGCCTCTAAGGTTCGTGCAAACACACGTGGCCACGATGCACACACACACACACACGCACATCCTGCTGCAAGCGCAAATATCAAGTTCGCATTCTTAGTGCCACTGGGGGTCATCTAGGGAGGGGGGGGGAGGGTTATTAGTATACACATGGTGCACGGTTTGGTCTAAAACGTACGTATGCACTTTTTGCGCGGAACCTCCCGGGTGACGCTAAGACGCGGTGTGTGTGTGTGTCGGTGTTGGAAGTATTTTGCACAACAACACTCCGCGTGACGCGTTAGTAGCACTAGCAGTTACAATAATAGCACTCCGAGTGCTTATTTTGTTATTGTTTAGCGTTATTGTTTGCAATGTAGTTGAAACCAAACTAGATGCGTATATGTATGTATGTGTGTTACACGCTTAGTAACATCGACAGGTTGATTGGTGTGTTGTTCGTACTGGGATGCGGTTGCACAAAAGTACGTGTACGTGTGTGCGATGCAGCGGCGCGTCGGTTTTGTTACTTTGCTTTCTATTTAGAATTCAAGGTGGGATGATAAACGCTCTCTACAAACTATAAACAAGTGCACGCGCACATTTGGCGGTAAGCGGACGCCGCTTTGCATTTTGTTTGTTAGTTTGTTTGTTGGTTTTTCTTTTTTTTACAGCTCTTCTTTAGCAGCACACTACAACTATTGCTACACTAAACTGAGGGCTTGGATTGGATGATTAACATACATGTATATATATATACTCTCTTCGTGCCCACCAGTGCAGGTATATGGTTAGAGGTTGTTTAAACATTATAAAAGGGGAGCAGGCTTGATTTTGAGCCCATGTTAGGTAGTTTCATTCTGTTGGTTGTTTTACTTGCTTTGTTTTAAATCGCACAGGATACGGTTACTTATCTTATCAGTAGTAGAATTGACGTGAGGTTCATTCCTTTCATTTCCCATTGTCATGCATTACTTCGCCGCTACGATCCAGCGTTCTGGGTTCGGTGTGAGGAATAGACGGTACATAAAACGTATAAAAAGTTTTCGAGTAGTGTATGCTCTTCTAGTAAACAGGCTGCTAAACCCGCGCACCGGCACATACATACACACACACACTCGCTCGCTCGCTCGCTCGCTCGCTCGCCTGCACATCGTGCTTGCCGTGCGATGTTTGCTAATTACTAACACACACATACTAGTACAAGTAGTGGCTGGACGATGAAAAAAGCTCTTGGCATGGTGGGGAGTTTTGAGTGATCTATATTTGTGTTTAGTAGTTTTGTTTTTCTGATCTCTTTTTTTTTAGTATCCATATCGCTTCGCTGTCGGAAGTACCTGGTCAGTGTTGTACCAGTGGTCGGATAGTGTAGTAATGCTCGTTTTCCTAGCTGGTTCTACTGTAAGGCAACAACGAAACAACCCAAACAGTGATACGAACAAGAAGCACTCAGCACTTTAAAATAGGTTTCATAAATCCTTGCCTTTGATATGATAAATGTATTTCTGTCTTGTCTTGTGTTTACCTTTAAAAGGGAAAGTGCCGTCCTATATCCTTAACTTCAAAATCTCAAACAACCGTCAACTTTCGTTGTAATAGAATAGTAATAGAACTAGTGCAACACTAGTAACAGGAAAATATATGCTAACCTTTCTTTACAGAACGTGCAAGCCTTGACCAAAGTCAATATACGATACAAGTCGAATCGTCCTCAAGGAACTGACAAGGGCAAGTAGGTAGAACCTGTATTGGTTTGTTTATGTAATTGTTTATGGGAGAAACGGGAAACTTAAGAAAGGTCGTTATAACCTACAATATTGTACACAATTTAGCGCATCAAAACTATAGCACTTTTTTTGGGTGCAATTTTGTGCTGGAATATGTGAATATATTGAGATTTTAATTTAAAAAGAAAAACTGTTAACCTGCACTGAACTAACTGTTCTATCCATGTGGTTGGGGATAAACGCCAAAAAAAAAGGATTCAGAATTCGACCTTGTATCCTAAACTGACTTTAGCTTTGTGCTCACATTGCACTAACTGTGAAGCAAAATGTGTAACAGGAACAAAACAAAACAACATCACCACTGGGTACGAAAATCGATTTGGCATGCACGTGTCCTACATTTATACTTTCGTTATTTGCTTTTTTTTGTTTTCCTTGTTGCCATTTCTTCCCTTTCTTTTGGACGGTGCGGAGAGGAGTAAACGGAGCTGACTACAACGGGTGTGTACTAATGACAGTGACAGGATCTCAACTCAACTCAAACCACTACTTATTCCTTGCCTCTGTCTTGTGTTTCTCTTTGTTTGTATTATTATTTTGTTTGTTTGTTTGTTCTACCATCACAATCACACTAGCAGCAACACACACACACACACACACACACACACACACTCACACACGCACGCGAACAAATACACATACGTGCTAACACACTCACACAAACGCACATCCGCAGCCACACCGATGTATAAATATATGTATATTATTTATGTATATATTTTTATATGTATAGGTTAGGTTATTTGTTTTGCTTTTGTCTTTTCATGTTTGTTTCTATCGAGAAGGCTAGACTTTCTATCATTTTTTGTTCAATATACGAACGAAAATAGTTTACCAGGGGAGCGTAATACACACACACATACATTCTCACACACACATACACTTACACACACACACACACATTGGATGGTCGAGTTTTCTAATTCCTCTTATTTTCCCTTCTTCTCTCTTTATCTCTTTCTCTCTTTCTCTTTTTCTTTCTCTCTATCTCTCTGTCTCTCTTACTCTTTTTCTTTCGATCTCTCTCTCTTTACTTATCTTTCATTTTCTCTTTCTTTTTCGCTCTTTCATCTTTCTCCCTACCTTTCTCGGTGTCTCTCTCTTTTTTCACAATAGTTTAATTGTTTAGTAATTACATACATGTGTGTAGGTGTAGGAGCGGTCCCGTGGTACAATCGTCAACTCGTACGACTTACTAAACATGCCCGGCATGGGTTCAAGCCTCATATGGACCGTCCCCCCGTAGCAAGGACTGACTGTAAATAAGTCTCGAAAGCCTGCATACAGGCTGGCATGCCCGCGTAGGACGTTACGCCAAGTAACAGTGTGTAGGTGTTTGTGTGTGTGTATGCGTGTGTGTGTGTGTTAAATCGTGATAAATATAAAATATATTCTAGACCAAAGGTATCTTAACGCTACGCTACTGCTACCGATCGATTCAGCCGAACACCGGCAAACCCTGCGTGTAATGGTCCTTGATCATCTATTATGAAAAAGGTGGCACACGCCTAGCACGCACGCGCGCAACACCGACGTATTTTTTTTTTTTATATAACACGTTTATGTACGTGTTTCTACTAACACTGCCCTTTCTTACTAACACTCACACAGCCTCGAAGCGTTCGAAAATTAGGCGCGCAGACGACTAACTTGCTGCGTTGCGAGAAGAGGAGGCCCAGGGATGACGGAGAGGGATGTACAATTACTAAGCGCTGCTCTGATGCCTGTCACTTGTAACACTAGACTCATTTCTATTAAAATGTTGTTATTTCTTTTAATTTTTGTTTATTTGAAGCCACCTAAAAAGCCAACCTAGTTTAATATCTTTATATCGTTTGTATGTGTGTATGTGTGTGTAATAAAAGCGGCATGTTGTTGCGTTACATTTCAATCCCACTCATCCACGTGCTCAGTCCAGCTGAATTTTTGCTTTTAATTCGTGTCCTACTAAATGGTTTGCCTACAACGTGTCAATGTGTGTGTGAGAGTGAGAGAGAGTGTCTCTGTAAATGTTTTTTTTTTCTTCTCCATTTTAATGCCATTGGCTTTAATGCGTACAAAATGTCTTACCAACGCCCCCAACCGGGAAAGCTACTAAGCTAAGTGGAGTATGCTTTTAAACTAGTTGTAGTGTTATTTAGTATCGTTTCTTGTTTGTGTGTTTCACTTTAATACTTAGTCCGTTTTACATTTATAAAATGTGGTACGATTCGACGCTTCTCCCCGGCTAATCGCTTTTAGTTAATTATCATTTAGAGAGTTTTAAAGTTTGGTAGTTTTGTTTTGTTTTGTTTGTTTAATACATATATATGTATACCTTCCATTTAACCTTTACTACATAATAGCATTGAACGTTCAATCTGATGGAGTTGCAGCTACTTAGAATCTAAACACACCTACTACTGCTTCCTTGTTTTGTTTTTTTTTTTTCATTCGACCCAACACACCTGTCTCCCCTTCCAATGTCTACTGATGCCTGTTCTACAGCCGTCCTCATGGGGTGGGTTGCATGGGCACACAACGTTAACGTGTCAGCTGGAAATATCACTTCAGCAGAGTATTGTAGTAATTTTTGTCGCTAATTTTGTAACCTCGTTCATCGTTTGATCCTTCAAAAAACCTGCGCTTTCAAAATAGTGCGCTGCATTTGCTTTGGGACAGATACCTAAAAGCCTGCCTACCAGTCACTAACCGAACACACTAAGCCGCGCGTTCACCCCGGCACGCGTCTACCGTTTTTGGGTGCGAGATGTGGCAAGAAGTAGCAAAAAAACGGCTTAAATCAAAAATAGTATACTAACATCGTACTACGAGCGTTTTATATACCGCTACCGTGCAGCTGCTATCCTTGTGGTCGTCTTCTGCTGTGTCGTCTTCTCTGTTCTGTTGTTTGAGTGTGCGCGTGTGTGTGTGTGTTGGTTCAAGTGTGATTGTTAGTTATTGTTCATAGACATTGAAATTTCCACTGGATGTTGCTATTGGTGAATAAGTACATTATTATCTATCAGCTTTACGGTTTGACTTGTCGATTTACTTATTCGTCACAGACAGGCACTAATCTAGATAATATGCTTGTTTATAAATACGATATGTTGTTGTTATCTTTTCTCTCTCTCGTTCTCTATCTCTCTTGTTTCTTGACAGTTAAAAAGCATTTCAATGACTAATATTTTAACAGAAAAAAAACCTAATAGCGCTTCTCAATAGCGAACCATCTAGTTTTTATTTTGTCAACCATTTTGTGGTGCAATTACATGTACATGTCTAAACAGTGTTTTCTAAACAGTCGAACGCAATCCGCCCAATTCGTCACCACGCTATAGTATAGTTACTAATTTTATTGTTTGCTGTTGTGTTGGTTTTCCTCTCCAATGTATCGTGCACACTACACACAAAAATACACTCACGCAAGCAAACGACAATCGTGTTTGGTTAGATTTTTCCTACATTATCTTCTTTTTTTTTTGTTTTTGTTTCACTTCCATAGGAGAAAAAGAGTAAAAATAGAATGACTTGCTTATTTTTATTGTCATTGGAGCTTCCGCTGTTGCTGCTGCCGCTGCTGCAGCCTGCAGTGTAGTGAAAACGTTCACGCATACTAAGCTGCTTAGTGCATAGTAACAGACGTTACGATGTGCCGTCTGTGGCGACGGTGTAAAATCATACTTGGGTACGCAAACGCTACCGTCTAGTGCACGCACACCCATGTAAACAGAATATCCGGCAGCGGCGACCGATCTGCCTGCGATGAGTTACTTGCTTGGTATAGAAGGAGCCATTTAAAAGATGAACCATGGTTGTAAACAATATAAGTAATACAAGCAAAAGCGATAGTGTGATTATCCAGTTTTGACAAACGAGTAGTGTGGCCATAACGATTGGGTTGGTAATTAATTTAAACTAAGAGTTATTACCTACAAGTAACTCAGTAGATGCGACCCAAATCCATCGGAACAAGTAAAAATAACCTTAAGGCCGACATTCCATTCATACAGAAAATACAAAATGTATGCCTAAAAAAACTTAAGAAAAATAATAATTGAAACAATCAACTCTAACCGAAACTAAACGCTTGTTTACTTAGCTGAATTCCAGTCTGAATTAGTGAGCGCCAATTTGTTTTTTTTCCTATGTGTGTGTATACATATATTTATATAAGAGAGAGTGAAAGAAAAAAATCAACCTTATAGTTTTCCAAATGCTCAGGACTCGCTGTGGGAGAAAAGGAGAGTTCCTTTTTTTGTATATGATTAATAATACGTATCAGTTGACATACAAGTCCGAAATTCAGTCTTTATCGATGTAACAGAAATGCAGGAGAGTACAGGCGAAACGAATCGTGGCACAAACACAATCATGGTACGGAACCAACGATCGCCAATCGGTATCGATCGCCCATAGAAAAAGCGAAATAAACCTAACCTCAAATCCGCCTCTTCCGTGCAAGCGTGTAGGTAGAAACGATTCGTGAAGAAGTTCTTAGCGGAACTTACATTACAAACAAAACCTACGGCTAGTGATGGGCCACAAACAGACACACACCCACGCACACTCACACAAAATGGTCAGTTCGACTCGATCACTTAGAAATGCGTTGGCATTCATCTCCCTGTCACTTAGCTCATGCTACTACCACTCATTCATTAGCTCCATTTTGTGTTGTGTCTGTGTGTGTGTGCGTATTTGCTTGCATTGCAATATTTGATATGTCTGTTGATGTCCAAGCAATGGACCTACAGCGTCCAAACAAAGAATAGGACACTAGCATTTACGCAATTTTAATAATGGTATGGCCGGCATGGCGACGAACCCACACTACTAGCTGCACACTACTGACTGTGTAACGATGCACTAGCTCATCCTGTATCATCTACAAGGTAGACAGTTATGCTACTGATTTTTGTATGTTCTGCTTCTCATAATACTGGTAGCGTTCCGTACTAGTGCCTCACTGTACAAAAACGTATTCTTAGTGTTTGTTTGTTTGTTCTTCTTCTTCTTCGTTTTTCTTTGTTTCGTTATTCTTTGTCTCTAGAAGGCCTTTGTAATAAGATGATAAAATTGTTACTTTCCGTTCATGTTTTGTTTTGTTTTGTGTTATATGCGTGTATATATATATATTTACCGCAAGTGTACACGTGACAGAGAGTACTGTGGTTACACTTCCGTCTGCTGCTGCCCGCTTGGTTCCACTGACACATAGAGGCAATTTGTGGGCCCTCGCAAGCACACCAAGCACGGCAAGTAAACGTAAAAAACTACTAAACGACGTGCGGTGCGGTTACTATACTACCCTCGGGCCACGCTCAACAACTCAACTCCTCGACCTGACGGTGTGTTTGTGTGTTCGTTTGTTTCCCACCCCAACTCGCGTATGGGGCCGAGTGATATGTATGGGTTTTTTTTTGTTTTGTTCGTATAGTTTGTCTAGTAATACTTTTCCAGTAATCAATTGTAACGATAATGCACTAGCCGCACATACGCTTAAGTTTACAGTCTCGGAAATGCTATACCGCTCAATTCACACAACTCAATTCACAACTCACAAGGAACTTGCTAAGGTGTCGGCGTGCGCTTTACGTGTGATTGTTCATAATACTAGTACAGCACATTGGACACAGAACTTGGACAGCTAACTGCGCCTCCTCCGGCGTTACGCGCACTCCACAAACGTTGGCAGAACACAAAATGCGTCCAGAACATCAGACTTCACCCGCTAGCGCCCGTGAACCAGCCCGTACACACTTGCCAGATCGATTTCGACTGCCGAAAAGCGGCGCAAACGACCTGTCGCCAATGTTGTGCATCCGTGTAACCGGCCACTTTAGCACACAGGCCCCGTGCGTCTACTATCAACGGTGCAAGGCGGTTGGCGTCTTCACTAAATGTCAGCCTCTCTGGCCCAGGTCCTTGTGTTGGGTTTTGTTCTTCCTTCCTGTTTTGCAGCTGTGGTGGTGTACTACATCGGAGGAGTGGCGCAAGCGCGTTGCGGTCTTACACTGACAGCTGCTGGCTTTCGGTTTCTTTTCACAACGGTCCATTCCTCTCGAGATTTTCAGGTCACAAGTGGATAAGCTCAAAGGGTGGCGGGAGGATGGGTGGCTATGTCTCGCTGCATATTGCATATGGTGGCTAGACCAGTGCACAGTAGTGCCAAACAGAACTGCTCACTGCAGTATATGCTACCTGATATGTTTTACGATAAGCTTTTACCTTTGTATTGTGTTGCACACACTATGAAGTGTATGTATGTGTGTGTGTGTGTATCATGGTTACTACCACTACTAATCATTTACCTAATACTGCCACGCACACACCCTACACATAGTCAGAAACCAGAAAGTGCCGCCATTAGTACCTGTTTGAAGGTTAGTGCTAAACAGTGTTACTGTTTCTGTTTACTGTTGAAACAATCATGACATACCTGTCAGTGTGAAGAATCTACAGCCTACTGCACCATTTGTTTGCACTAGCTCTTTCTTTCTCTCTCACTCTCTATATCTCTCTTTTCGATCATGGCGTTACCGTGGCGTTACCCGTGGCGTTATCTTTTCTGCATCCTTCGACTTTAATTGATTCGCTAAAGTGGAGCCTCTTTGCGAACCAATTGAAAAGTGTACGGCTGCCCCGTTCGCTCGGTCCTTGAGCAGCACCTTTCCCCCGTGTGATTTGGGAGCTCGCAATAGAGCTGGCTAGCGTACTTGCTCGGTTAGCGCGTCTACACATCTACGTAAAAGCGATCACGTTCAACATTGACAGCCCCGCCGCACCAGTGGGAGATGGTGCACTACTACTTCTCTACTACTCTTCTCTGCACGCGTTACGAATTACAATAACGGTTAAAGCACCTGATATGTTTTTTTGGTTTTCTGTGTGAGTGTGTGTGTGTGTTACTTTTGTTTGTTTTGTGTTTCACTTTCTCTCCGTTCTAGAAGCAGCTAGAGGTATGTACACTATGTGCACTACTCAATTTTACGTTCCTCTTTACGTCTTTCTAGCTTCACCTTTTTTTTTGCTTAAACATTTTTAGTGTCAATTTGCTACACTTTCTTCTTTTACCTTTTCTTGTCCTTGTGTTTGAGTGCTTGTGTGTGTGTGTGGGTTTTTTTTAATGTATTAATCCTGTTTAACGCATATATTCTACACTTTACTGCATGCGCAGGTGTGGCCGTGTGTAAGATTGAGTTTTGTGTTAGTTTTTTTTTCGTTTTTTTTTGTTTCACTAAACACCGCTAAACATCGTATTGAATCACATGCATGTGTATGACTGCTGTTTGTTTTGTTGATCATAAGACCGCATCGCGTATGTTTTGACCGCTACTAATAAAACAAACCAAACACGCTTCCCTCTCTACTAACAATATTTACCAATTACTAACAATATCGCCACCGGTGACAGTTCGTGTTTACATTTCTCCTTCTTCTTCTTCTTTTTTTTTGTTCGCTAGTTTGCTGTTGTTGTTATACTTATTTTTGCCGATCGGTATTGTTTTCAAAAGTGGGTTTACAATTCTCATAAAAAGCTTTCTTATAAAGGTAGATTTACTTATTTGCTATTTGTCTTTTCCTTTCCTGTTTTTCTAACCACTTGTTTTTTTTTTATCCCTCCGCTACCGTTTCTTCTCATCCTTTCTGCCCGTTTCTCGCTTGCTTTGCTGTGGTTTCGTTTCGTGTGTTTCTTCTACAATATTGTATATTAATATCTAAGTTTATCCAGTTTGAATGATATGTTTTGGGGTTTACATACTGCTTTACGTTAAATATATATGTATAGTCGGTTGAACATCTAAAAAAGATGGATCCATTACTTCATAAAGAGTTGTTGTTTTGTTGTTTTTTGTTTTTGTTTTGGTAATGCAAGTGCGTGTTGTTTTTCCTTGTTTTGGGTTGCTTTGATTTTTTTAAAAACGAGCCTTTTTTTGTTTTTCAAATCGTTAAACAAACTTATTTGCTTCATATATAATTATGTTTTGTATGTATATGTATATATATAATATATATATAGGTATATTAAATGTAACATCTAAATGGCGCCATGCTTTGGTTTCCTTTTAAAAGTTCATTGTTGAGATTACGACGAGTTTACAGAGAAAAACAAATGAAGAAAAACCGAAGTACAGTAGAGCGTACGGTGGAAAATCAAATCACGTGTGTGTCAGAAAGGAGCAACTTTCTTCAAACGGAGGTTTCTTTACGCTACAATTTTAGTCGGTAGTGGAGATGTGCAGCCAAAGAACGGGCCTGTTATCCCTTGCCCTACGCGGCTGTGCCCGACGCGTACGGTCGCTAAGCTTCTGCTCTCGGTCTGCTTTCTTCTTCGGTCTTTTCTTTTTTTTTTGTTGCTTCACCCTTCTCCTACCGCTTGCAATATTATGCTTATATATTGTTATGTTTTTGGTTTTATCATATTCTCTAGGTATAGCTACACAGCAATATTTCATAAGTCTTCAAGCACGTGATATGTATTTGTGACAGAGGTTGTTTCTTTTTTGTTGTTGTCTGCTTCTTCTTTCTTTTTTTTTTGCTTTTTTGGTTGGTTGTTGTTCAGGGCACCAGCAGCCCAAAGAAAAAGATCACAGGATCCAGTCCTTTGGTAACGTGTTGTGGCGATATGTATTAGTTTCTTTCTCCCGCACTGATCCTTCCTTTCGTTTTTTGTTGTTGTTCCTGCTCGCTGTTCGCTGTTTCTTGTTTCCCGCTCTCTCTCTCTCTCTCTTCTTTATCTTTTTTTACTCACTGCTTCCCAACTGCACTGAGCTTGGTTTGATTTTTGTCGTTAGCTGTTAGAGTATATTCGTTTTACGTTTGTGTATGTGTGTTTCCCCCTGTTTGTTTGCTGCTTGTCTTCCTTTAAGAGGGATGTATGTATCCGTGAATTGATGAAAAGCGCCTGCGCTTCACCAAGAAAAAGCTCCTTGAAATTCGATAATACGTCATCACAAAACCAATGAATACTTTCCGCTGTCTTGCGGATGATGCGGATCAGCCTATCGCGGGGTCAAGCATGGATCAATAGGCTGTTTCCATCCGGGTTTGCAACGAACTAGAGAGCTTGGGAATGGGTGGGGGAAAATGTGTACGGGTAATGGGCGGGGGGTTGAACGGGATAATGGGTGGATGCTGTGCTGTGCGCACCGTCTTAAGCTGCTACCAATCTCGCCACCGCCAGACCGAGCGCGATCAGCAGCGCAACGGTGGGCGCTGCCCGGGCGGTGCTGGCTATCGAGGTGTGGTCGTCGAGCTTGCACGGATCCTTCAAGGGCACTGCAAGGAAAGGGTACGGTCGGATAAGGCATAAAAAAGAGCAGTGAAAGAGAAGAAATAATAGAGAGAACCATACGGGGTTTTCCAGGGGTTCTCATAGTGGTCGGACACTTCCTTGACACTTTCTTATTAGAAGTGAACTTCATATTGCGGGAATTGGACACTATAGCACTCTATTTGGTCAGGCTCCTTGGAAATTCCTATTGGATTTGTCTAACAATCGTGTCATAGAGTCCAATCCCCATTACATTACAGGATTTCTCACGATTTATTGGTTGGTTTTCATCAATTTTTGGTGGGTTCCCATATTTTTTTGGTGCATTTCCATGATTTTTTTTCCGTTTCCCAGAAGTTTTTGGTCCAATTGTATTGATATCTAATCGGAAAATACCAATAAATTATGGGAACGAACCAAAAACCTATGGGAAACGATAAAAAATCGTGGGAACGCACCAAACAATTATGAGAACTGACCAATAAATCGTGGGAAACCCTGTAAGTTCATTTCACTTAAGAAGGAGTCAATAAAGTGTCCCACTGCTATGGGAACTCCTGGAAAACCCTGCAAGGCCCACTAGCGTAACCTACCCGACCAGGCCCGCAGTCTTGGTAGGAAGTCGTTCCAGAAGGCGCACGAGGTCGCCATCGGTCCGCGGCCATACTTTTCGCCCCGCAGATCGTCCTCGCCCTCCGCGTTGAAGATAAAGTAGATCGGGTTCTCCCTTGTGTACAGTGGCCAGTGTTCGCCCTCGAGGGCCGGATTGCTGTGAATGGAGGGGAAGGGTAGAAAAGGAATAGTGCTTTTATGTTGCCTGCAACTTCCAGCCGACGGGGCTCGTTGGGTGTACGTACCCGGTGCGTGCAAACTCGCTCACCGACAGTACCATGCGGCGGCTCAGGTCCCGCTCCCGCTGCCGGTACTGCAGCGACGCGTTCATCGGCTGGCCGAAGATATACTCGACCTCGTCGCCGTGCAGCACGCCCATCCATTCGCCCCACAGGGAGGTGCTGGTGCGCTGGAAAACGTCAAATCAAGCAGACCCCTTTCGGTTAGCAACATGCAAAGCGGGCTGAGGCTGCACAACACCAACAAAGCATATAAACTTACGTGCGTGAAGTAGTAATAGTGCACCGAGGCGCCACGCTCCGTCAGCCCGAGCGCGAACTCGTTTGTCGGACAGATGAAGAAGTGGTCACCGACAGCCCGCCCGACCTGGTGCTGGTTCTGGTACCCATCGTTGCCACTCTCCCATCCCGTGTACTGGTGTGGTGTGAGGTGAAAAACACTTTAGAACAGGACTGCGCTTTGCAAATGAAGTACCATATCGCAAAAAAAAAACACACACCTGAAAGATGATTGCCTCGCGTTCCGGCTCGGACGCTTTGTTGAAGATGGTGTTCATGATTTCCAAAAACTTGTCCCTCGGCAGCGAGGTGGCCGCATCCTTCTCAAAGTAGTCGATAAAGTCGTACAGCAGAAAGTAGGTGCCTGCAAGTGGGAGAGCATACACACGTTCCAGTAAAGCAAGAGGTACGGTAAAAATCCGGAGTCAACTCTGATTCGATTCCGATAATTTCGGAACCGACTCCGAAAGGTAGGTCCACTCAGCATTCATCTGGAGTCATTCGGAGCTATCTGTAGTCAGTCGGAGTCGTTCAGAATCGTCTGGAACCGTTCGGAATAGTAAGGAGCCGTCCAGAGTCACCTAGAGTTGGAGTCATCCGAAGTCATCCGAAGTCGTCCGGAGTCATCATCAACTCCAGACGACTTTGGACAACTCCAGACTACTCCGGATAACTCCAGACGACTCTGGAAGACTCAGGAGAGCTCCAACTCCGGACGATTTTCGACAACTCTTAACCACTACAAACGACTCCAGGCGACTCCGGGCGACTCTAGATGACTCCAAACTACTCCGGATTACTCCAGACGACTTTGGACGACTCCAAAAGACTCTGAAAGTCTCCAGACGATTTTGGACAACTCCGGACCACTCTGACCGACTACGGTCGACTCCGGACGACTCCGGACGACTCCGGTTGACTTTCGACAACTCCGGCCGACTCCGGATGACTCTAGACGACCAACCCAGACGACTCAATCCCAGTCGACTAAATCCCAGACGACTACGACTCTGGACGGAACTAGTGGTTCCGATATTGCCGAAGTGGGAATCGGACTAACAATAGTCGGAATCGTATCCGAGCCCACCACCATCGTACCTTCGTCCCGGTTGCTGCCGACCAGTATGTCAATTCCTTCGAGGTTTGCCTCACGCAGCATGGTCATCGGATCGGCTGTCATGAACACCCCGTCGATGGTCGGCGCCGACGGAAACCCCAGTATGCCGGAGTACGAGTTCCACTGCTGGACCGAGATCGTCTTCGCGTCCACGTTCCTCATGCACTGCATGACCGTGCTCGGTGACTCCTGGACAGCGAGCAGAGAACGGGCCGGTTAGCTAAGCAACACAGTGCCGAAATCGATATTCGCATTACCTTCAACATTGTCAGATTACAGTTGCAGTCGTCGATGAGCCCTTCCGCGATCTGCAGCGCCTTCTCGGCCGTCATGTGGCTCCACGGTGCGTTGAGCGTGCCCGACTGCAGGATGCCCCGCTTAGACAAGCCGCGCGTCACCGGCGACAGCAGGTGCAGGCTGACCGAGCTGCCGCCCGCCGACTCGCCGAACAGCGTGATCAGGTCCGGGTCGCCGCCGAACGCTTTCGCGTTTTCCTTCAGCCACCGGATCGCCAGCGCCTGGTCCCACATGCCCATGTTGCCGGGCGCATCCTCCTCGTACCCGTTGATGTACGGTGCCAGGTAGAGGAAGCCGAACGCACCGACCCGGTACTGCATCGACGCCACGATCACATTGCCAACCGCGGCCAGTATTTCCGCGTTGTAGATGTCCAGGGTGGAGGTGCCGCTCATGAACCCGCCGCCATAGATCCAAACCAGCATTGCCAGCCCGCCCTTCGACTGGTGCTGGCGCTGGAAATCGTCATCGTCCTGGAAATACTGCAAACAAACGAGCGGGAGAGAATTAAGTGGGAGGATGTATCGAAATAGCCACCATACGGTAAAGGGCATCGCAGCTTCCGCAACGCTACGCAACACTTACGTCATTGCTTCCAAAGTTCAGGCCGCGTCCATGCCGTAGGCGTGTTTTCGTCGGCACCCAGATGTTCAGATACAGACAGTCTTCGGAAACGTTCGTGTTGGGATTCCACATCTCTTCGCCTGCGAAGCCGGGGAAATATTCGTACCTGTAAACGGAAGGCATCCAGTAGGCAAACGAGTGGAAGGTCAGCGTCAGTAACTCTTTTCTTTACATTTTCATTTGCACAACTCCGAATGTACGTTGGTTCGTAGGAATTGGAAAGGGTGTTTTTTTTATATGACAGAGGAAAATAATACAACGATATACAAAGACAATTGTTGGTAAAAGATAGACATCCGAAGAAATGTCACAAAACGCTTCCTGAGACGTACAGATTCGCAGCATGCAGAGGGATATCGGAATGAAATAATTGTTAGAAATTGATATTCCTTGACATTTACTTTGAAGTTCTTGCACCCGGTTTAGGTTCCCTTAGCTATTTAGCTATCAAAACGAGTGCATCGTCATTGTATACTGGAAACACGTAGTCATCACAACACAGTAAAAAGCTGTAATTCCACCAAAGATTCAGATGTCGTAGTTCGCAAGGATACTGAGAAATGGCGAATCCTTAGCGGATTCATTGGGCGTTCGTAGTTGTCACTGTTTGTCAGAGAAGTGAGAAGCTTTAGGCCGTGCTCTGGTAGCAATCAAACAAGATATCAGACTCGAACAAACGTATAGAGTTATATGGAGGTAAAATGTTAGGCACTCTCCAACTAGAGTCTAATGTCTTGGTCGATAGGTTGATAGAACGCGCTTTATATTGCTCGATACAAAAAAGTACTGCCCAAGTTCCCTAGAACCTAAAGTATTCTGAAGGTCAGGAATTGTGTGTTAGGAATCAATAGAGCAAAAGCTTGATTTGATAATGATTTTGAGCAATTAGCAGAGATAGAAAAAAAAGAGGAATTTTTTAATGGAGAATAGAATTCAGAGCTTTCTAAGAGTTGCAGAGATTTCCCCTTCTCCTTCAAAATGACCTAGTTGAGGCATACCGAAAGTTAAAATTTCTAAATGTCAAAATCCTCAGCATTTCAGGTAAAAAGGGCGTTCATTGGGACGGAAATTCCTAGATTTAAGTTCCGAAGGCAGCATTTGCTGCTGGTTCCCAGGTTTCCCTGGGAGTACAAAGCATTGAAAAGGAGGTTCCGAGCTTTTAACCCGAATGTCCAGGTTCCCAGGATGTGGGGTGACATTCAAAAAAGGAAGTACATGGAATTCACACACACACACACACTCACACACAAACAAACAACACACGCACACCTACATGACAAACTCACCGTTCCTGTATGCACGACGGAGGTAGTCTGGTTGCATCGAGCACGCCGTGCCACGGTTCGGCCGGGACGGGCTTCTTGAACCGCAGGCTGTCGACCGGCGGCTTCGCGAACGGTACGCCATTGAACACGTGCACCTCGCGCCCCTGCACCATGGTCGAGCGGCCGCGGATCGGACCGCTGCTCGTTTGCACCACCAGCCGATCGATGATGGCGTAGGCGGGACATATCACAGTCGCGCCGAGCAGCAGCACCAGCACGTTGCCGACGCCAACTGCCGACTGGTGGTAGTACGCGGACGCCATGCTGGCGCTCTCGGGGCCTCGGACGGTGCGCACGGACGCCTGGTATGAGGGCTGGGGGGGGGGGGAGCGGTTGATGGTAGAGTTCCCGGTGTGTTCCGCTCGCCGCTCTAGCGCTAAAACGCGTTTCCCGAGACGGCGGTTTGGGGCTTTTGGTTGTTTGCTGGTTCGTCGGCTGGTTGTTGTACAGAGTAGAGTCGTTTCTGGCGTTCGCTGACACACTCACATTTCACATCACTATTGTTACTGTCACTGGATGGGGGCTGGAGGAGATGGTTCCGATAGTATTGTTGTATCGTTATTTCTTGCGCCCGTCCGTTTGCGCCTTGCGATTCGAGAGTGATGCGCTGTGGAAATCGTACGAACAAGCGATCAGCAACAACAGCGGAGGGGTGGGGGGGGGAGAAACACACACACACACACACACACGTGTGAAAAAGTTTGCAGCTGGTTACAGAATGTGTTCAATTCTAGAGCCACAACGGTTGCCTTCTCCGCAACGGCCCAGTGTCAGTGCAGGGGTACTGGAGGTAGATTTGTTCGTACGATACAGCAGAGCGCTCGCCACTGCTAATGACCCCATTTTTCGCTACCCCGTCCTCCCGTCCCCTCTATCCCTGGATGTAAATCAACACAAACATACACGCACACACCCACGCATGTGCGCGCGCGCTCGTGTTATCAGCTGCCCCAACACAATCACACCGCTCTCGCGCGCGCTTGAGCGGGAAAGCGAGAGCGAGAGAGAGACAGAGCGCGCTCTGAGTCCGAGTAGTAGTATCGTAAATTGGAATCACATGCTCACATGGAGCACGGGAGTGTGTAACACGAATGGGCCCCCTTCGTTGTGCGCAAGCCTCGGGGAAAAAAAACGGCCACGCTCGCTCCAGCCAGCAGGACGGGAGCACCAAAATGGGCACATTGACATCAGGACATTTATATTACATAAAAAACAAAACACACAGCGCACAGCACAGCAAATGCTGGAGCATGATGTGTTTTTACTTATTGTTGTTTTTTTTTTGCATCTCTCCAATGTTTTTCATATGCAACCGCAAGCTATCTGTTTATTATTATTTTTTTAAATGTTTAGTTGGCTATTTGTCCAAACTATGAGGCAATTGATGAGGCACTTTGTTGTTATTCTTCGTAATTTTCCGATTGCATATAGATATACGTGTGGAACATCCTCCTAGGGCAAACCGGGCTAGCATCACCTAGCTGTACGGCTCGGTTTCGATTCGATGGTTCCGGCGATCTCTCAATGTCCTTCATTTCATGGTCATCTAGCAAAACACACACACACACACACACACACACACACACACACACACACACACACACACACACACTCGCAGAAAATCCCCTAACCACTACTATTGTCCTGCCTTGCTTTCCCCCCCCCTCCCCCTCCCCCGTTTGCCATAAAATCGTTACAGAAAATTGAAAACACAGAGAAGAGGGGCCATTGCAGCAGCAACCCGCCCGTAACCCCGTAAGCGGGACGCCCAAACCACTGAGAATGGTTTTCAATTATGGTACTACACCTTTGACCTTCGCGGTAAATCCTGCACTGCACTGGCGAGCAGGACAACAACAAAAACTCCCTCCCCCAAAAAAAAAAGCAAAAGCAAAACGGCTCCACTATCGATTTCACTGCTAGCTTTACCGCGTGCCCTGTGTCAGCTCAACTTGTAGACGCAACGCACAGAGCGCTAAGCAGATCGAAGACGGGACAAAATAGCAACAACATCACAGCCCGTAGCAATCCACACGTGTGCAGGTGAACCGGATGCGGATTGCATACAACTGAGCCCCCCCGCATCGTCTGCTCCCACCAAGCCTATCCCCTTGGAGCATCCATTAGTTCCTGCAAATGGGGCCAGTCCAGTACCCCTCTCCCCCCCCCTCCCCCCTTCCCTACATCCCAGCCAGTCCACACATTATGTAATTTATTGATTTTGCCGTCCAACAAACAACAGCTAAAAGAAAAACCGCCACAAGGTACCGATGGCCATGTTTTATTTAGCAGCTGAAGATGAACAGTGTAACCTCACGTCATGGGGTCCCTTCCTCTGTGTGTGTGTGTGTGTGTGTGTGTGTGTGTGTGTTTGTGTGTGTGTGTTTGTGTGTGTGTGTGTGTGTGTGTGTGTGTGTGTGTGTGTGTGTTTGTGTGTGTGTGTGTGTGTGTGTGTGTGTGTGTGTGTGTGTGTGTGTGTGTGTGTGTGTGTGTGTGTGTGTGTGTGTGTGTGTGTGTGTGTGTGTGTGTGTGTGTGTGTGTGTGTGTGTGTGTGTGTGTGTGTGTGTGTGTGTGTGTGTGTGTGTGTGTGTGTGTGTGTGTGTGTGTGTGTGTGTGTTTGAGACCATCCCCTCCCCCGCCCCGTGAGGATGCTCTTCGCAAGAATCCGGGTGGGGGTCGAATGACCCACCACACCGCTATCCCCTCTAAAGAGAAAAAAACAATTCTGAATTTTACCCCACACCATGCCGCCGTCTGTGTAGTAGAATACTACGGAAAGGCGGCGTGCGTACACCGCGTTCTCCACACCATATCACACTCCACCTGTAGGGTCACCCAACCCCCTCCTCCCCCCCTCAACCCCTTTCGCACAGGCAAAGCCAGCCAAGAAGACACCACATAGAACACACACACACACACACACACACACACACACACGCCCAGCAGAATGTTTTACTACGTGCGGTTCTAGGAAGAGGTGTGTAGTAGGACGAGCAGGTAGGAGCAAAACAACAACAGCAAAAAAGCAAAGAAAACGAAAAGGCAGCAGGCTCTACGCAACGTACACAAACGCCCACGCGCGGCGCACAGAAACCCTGCCATCGGTTCTGCCTTTGACCTTGAGCGTACTCACACACACACACACGCGCGCGCACGCACGCACACGACAGAGACACGAGTGCAGGAGCAGGAGCGCTTGGAGGTTTGCGCGGCGGCTGCACACACGACGAGAGCAAACTAATTCGATAAATACTGTGACAATTCAATTGATTTCGTCTTGCGTCTTGCTGCTCTCCCCCCACTCGCTCGTCGCCGTTCTGAACCCCCTTCATACTCCCTTCCTTTACCACCACCACCACCACCACCACCATAGAATTTAGTGTAGTAACAAGCGGCCTCGGCAAGCACTCCCAGGAAGCCCAGCAAACTCCAGGATGCGAAACCCCTCCTCCCCCTTCCCTTCCCCCTGTTGCCGCAATAGAATGTTGAATACCGCCTTCTATCATCAGCCTCTCTCTCCTATCTCTCTATCTCTCAGTTGATGGGCAGACGCAAGGTGTGTGAGAGAGCGAGAGATATATTGATTTTTCTCCGCCCGCGCCCACACATTCCAGCACCACAGCGACCACCCATCAGGTCTGGACCTGGGCCTGGAGGAACACCCTGCCCCTGCATTCACCCCCTTATCCCCCCGACTGGGATCGGTCAACAATAGATGCACACACGTAGACGAGTGGAGAGTGAAGAGAGAGAGAGAAGGTAGTAGAAAGAAAGCCCCTGTTCTTCCTCTCGCCCCCGCACGACTACATTATCCTCAACAAACAACTGGACAGCTTCGACGACAAATGTTGCAAACGAGTTGTGGCAAAACTATTTCGTGCAATGGCTGCGCGCCCACTGTTCCACAATTCTACAGGCAGCAGCGATACGTTACTGAGCGTTACGCGTTACGTTGCTGCTACTACTCTACTACTACGGCAGGGTTTACTACGGACGCGCGCGCGTGTGTCTCTACAACGAAATCTCCTCCTGCTGCCTGCAGGCATTACTCGGAAGGACTGAATTGTGTGTGTGTGTGTGACGGAGCGACCAAGAAGTCCTTCCAAATTCTTGGAGGATCCATCCAGAGAGTGGGTGGGAGACTCCGTCTACGGCTTGTGCAGCACACGCACAGCAGGCACAACCTGTGCACTGCGCGCAAGGACGAGCCTCCAACCAGACGTCGCGGCGACCCAGAATAGTTCTATCTCTCTCTCTCTCTCCCGCTGTGTTCCGCTGATTTTGCGGGGTCGATGAACAGAAGCATTTGGGGAAATTTGGGGGGTATCGAAAGGAGCGACCCGTTCTGCTTCTCAGCCGTTCAGGTTGATTGTAATTGGTTGGTCCTGCTGTTGCGAGGTGCTCTTCCAACAGGCTCTACCGTTCCTGTCCACTACGTATACTAGTTCAAAGGCTCGTACGCTATACACAGAGATCCTGTGCAAGATACTCTGTACCGCTCCAAGGTACACCTGCTAAAAACACACTAGGCGCCGCGCGCTAGGGATCCCAAGGGGTACAGTCTGGAAAACGGGAGCCAACAGGAGTAGGACCTCTTCTACTCAACCCTTGGAATGTAAAGGAATGTCCCAACTACAACAAGTCCCCCCCCCCTCCCCCCCGATTCGCGAGGAGTCGCGAAATACGAAACACACACACACACACGCGCGCACACGGTTAAAACACACACACACTGATGTTGAAGTTAGTGTCCCAACTCGCGTAGCAACACACACAAACACACACACACCTTTTTTTTGCTTTTCCTGGTTTTTTTTTGTCGGGGGAGCTCCTGTTTTGCTCTGCTCCGTGGTTTCAAAACTTGCTTGCTGGTCGGCGAAAGTTTGCGCGTGACAGTGTGGCGGTATGTGTGATGAAGGTATGTATGTGTGTGTGTGTGTGGGTCTGTGTGAATTATGCAAAGCGCCACACAGTAACAGCCGGGGAACACAAAACACACTGGTTTAAAACGGAAAAGTCGGTAGTATCAAAATGTTAATCTCTCGCCAACTGCTCAACTGAAACTGAACACGGCAGTACACGGCACCGTGAGATACACACACCACACACCACCGGAGGGGTTCGGCGTCCAGGTCGTCCTGAGCCGAGCCGAGCGCAGCCGCTTCGGCCCAACAGTTGTTGCTGCTGTTGGGGTGGGGAAGGGGGGCGGGGGGGGGCGGATGGGAGGAGTTTTTTTTCATTGCCCTTTTTCCGTGCCTTTTTTGTTGTTGTTTGCTTTCTTTTTGGCTTCTTCAAATGTGTGTGTGTGTGTGCGTCAGTAGCAATGGGTAGAGTAGCGCGAGTAGTCGGCGGCCACCGTTTCACACACATCAATAGATAGATACAGGGGAGAACGGGGCAACGTGAGCATCGCTTTATTTAGAATTTTTTCCCAGGAAGGCTACACATTGCAAGGCACAACATCATCCGTTTTATGAACATCATGCCATGTTTTACAGCCCGTTCGAGATTAATAGCAATACGAATGAAGAAGTTAAAGTATTGTATGACCTAATAATACTACACTGAACCTCGCTGAATAGACCGTTCAAACCATTTCAAGGCCTTAGCGATGTGAAGCATAAAGAAATTTACAATGTTAAACTGTATTGCTAAGCATCTTAACTTGAGCAGAAACTGAAAAGGTCATATTAATGTTTGAAATTGATGTGGAAATAAAACTATGAATTTTTAAATCGAACTATTAATATGGCTGACACACATTAGAAACATCAGACATTGGCTTAAGATCACAGGGAATGCTTCGCTGATCACACATTTAGACCATTTGTAATGCAATCAGTGTGGCTAAAATAGTTCTAAACAGCACACAATAAGCACTTATACAGACTTACAACTTGAAAGACTCTTGACGTACCGGTTGTCCTCGAAATCCACAGTTCCTGATATATGCCGAATCGGAAATTGGTGTTTAGTTATAAGCAAAAATATTTCTTTTAAACCCATTCTGTTAGATTTTAAAAATCATTTAAACATGAAAAGATGTACTATTCATTCGGAATCATGTGTAATAATTATAAACTATAACCGTGAACCGTGAAAACGTTCTAAAAGAAAACATTACAGGGTTTTTCAGGAGTTCGCATAGCTGTGGGACACTTTACAGTCGTTGCCGCTAAATTTTGACTCTAACTCACCTATTTTTGTCTCGAAAGCACCAATTTTTGACAGTGTGTCACGATTTTTGCCTCGAAGGCATCAATTTTTGACAGTGCGCATCAATTTTTGCCTCGAAGGCATCGATTTTTGACGGTGAGTCAATCGCTTTATTTACAAAGTTTTAAGTAATTTATGAAACTGTGTGTTCTGAAATGATTGAAATTAAGTTAAGTAGTGAATAACTTTACTGATAGAATTTAAATTAAAACAATTGTTTTGCCAATTTTAGAAATTTTAATGGAGCGAAAAAATTGGCACGTATTTTCAGCTGTAAAGAAAAGCTTTAGTATTTCTAAAATTTGATAATTTTTTGCCAAGAAACACTCGCATTACATAGGTTTTGTATGTTTTATGAGTAATGGAGTAACAATTGTTAAAAATCTGGTTGAATATCTTGTAAAATTGTCATTATTCCTACAAGAGTAAAAAATTGATGACTTACAGACAAAAATAGGTGCGTTAGAGTCAAAAATTGATGCGCACTGTCAAAAATTGATGCCTTAGAGGCAAAAATTGATGCGCACTGTCAAAAATTGATGCCTTAGAGCCAAAATTAGGTGGCAACGACTGTATTTACTCTTTCTTAAGTGAAATGAACCTAATGTATCAGGAATTGGACTCTATACCATGCTTGTTGGACAAATCCAATAGGAAATTACAACGAGACTGTCCAAAAAGGGTGCCATAGAGTCCAATTCCCAACATATCAAGTTCACTTCCTATAAGAAAGAGTCGAGAAAGTGTCCCGCAACTATGAGAACCCCTGGAAATCCCTGTAACAGGTTGATCAAAGCTCAGAGATCAAAAACCAATCCAATTTTAGTTTGAACATTGAAATCTCACAAACGTCTGTAAAACGTTTAAACGGGTTTACCTCTGTCAAGATTGTTTAGTATCTCCAAAGATCGGATATTACGCCGATTGAAACATGCAAAAAATGTGTTCAGAACGGCTTAACGTTGCCATTTTGTCCCGCTTTCCCCCTGCGATGCATTCGTGGCGCGCGGGTTCGGTGTGTCCACCATCAGCAGCTCTCGCTCTCTCTCTCGCACGAACACTCTCTAGCACGAACACAACACAAGTAGCCGACTGTGACCAACCCGTCCCGCCCGGTCATTGTCGTTCACTCCACACCCCCCCCCCCCCCCCCCTGAGCATCTATTACAATCTGCTGCGGTGGTTCCGGTTTGTACCGAAAAATCGATCCTCGCGCGCTCCGAATCTCTCTCTCTCTCTCTCTCTCTCTCTTTCTCTTTCGCTCGAGCGTGCGTGCGCGCGCGCCCGGTTTTGCTCTTCTCCCACCAAACCGCTCGGGGCGGATGAGAGGAGTGTGAGGAGAGCCGCGGAGGAGTTAATCAACCCGACGACGACCCGCGGCCCGAACGCGATTCCGCCAGCAGCTTCGGCTGCCCGGCCAACTCCAGGAGCAGTACACCGCGAGGGGGTGATGTTGTCAGAGGGAAAAGGGGGAAAAAATCACATGCCACAGCACAGCATCGGAATGCTGGGGTGGACACAACACATCCAACCCGCCGGCCGAACGAAAGGGAGAGGAAGGTTTGAACAGCCCGGAAAGCAATGCAGTTTCAATTTCGGGTACCCGTATAGTCCTGGACCGTACACTGTGTTTATGTGTATGTATATGGTGCTCACTCGACACATATACACACACACACACAGATAAAATTCCACCCGTTGGCAATCGTTTTGATGATGATGCGTGGACCAAAATGCGTCCCCAGGCCAGTCCAGGCCCGCGAGCAGTATATGCGTGTACGCGGACTTTTTTTAAATTGGCTACTGCTACTGCTCTACACTACTGCCCTTACCCACAAGCCAACGAGCGAACGAAACGAACCAATTGTGCTGGTTTACGGTACAACACCCGGTGCCGCCAGCGCTGGCGTTCATCTGGGGACCTGTGGACACATTAGAAGCCACTCACACAGCGTGAATAATTATGATGATTAGCAGAGCAAGGAGCAGGGGGAGGAGAAGGAGGAGAGGCAGAGCAGTGTAAACAACCCCCGGGACAGGAAGGGAAGGCAGGCGGCTGCTGTTTTGGTGGGAAACGCTGAGTCGAATATTAGTTGACATATAATTAGTTCCGAAGCCCCCGAAGTGTTCCCCAGTGCTCCAGCGAAGCACTAACGCAGTAACGAATCAGTGATGGGAAAAACGAACGTTTTCGTCCGAATCGGTTCCGGCTGGCTCCGAAGATTTCTCGGAGGAGATCGGCTCCGGTATTGGTTCCGGAATCGGCTCCAGAATCGGTATCGGGTTCGGAATTGGTTCCGGAGTCAGCTCCAGAATCGGTTCCGAAATTGGAATCAGCTCCAGAATTGGATTCGGAATCGTAATCGGTGCCGGAATCGGAACCGGTTCCGGAATCGATATAGGCTTCGGAATTGAAATTGGCTCCGAAATCAGAATCGGCCTCGAAACCAAAGTCGCTTCCGGCTTCTCCATAAGAATAGACGCGTGGATCCAATGATGCTACGCATTGATAGCCGCGAAGAATTCAATTTACTTGTAAACGATCCATTCTCATGGAGATTCGCGGACTTATGTCGCTTCTGAAACTTGTTATTTTAATTCACGAACTGATTGTCCTTCCGGAGCTAATTCCAATTCTGGAGTCAATTCTGATTCTGTTACCGAAGCAAATTGCGAATCCCAGGTCGATTCTGATTCCGGATCCGATTTCAATTCCGGAGCCGATTCCAGTTCCGGAACTGATTCCAATTCCAGAATCGATTCCAGATTCAACTCCTGAATTCGCTCCGCAGTCGACTCCGATATCGGCTCCGGAATCAGAATTGGCCCCGAAATCAGAATCGGCTCCAAAATCGGAGTCGGCATCGACATCTCCATAAGAATAGGCGCTTGGGTCCAATGATGCTACGTATTGATAGCCGCAAAGAATCCAAATTTACTTGGTAAACGATCCGTTCGCATGGAGATTCCAGGACTGATATCGCTACTGAAACTTCTAATTTCAACTCAGGAACTGATTCTTATTCCGGAGCTAATTCCAATTCTGGAGTCAATTCTGATTCTGTTACAGGAACAAATTGCGATTCCCAGGTCGATTCCGAGTCCGAAGCCTTCGCTGATTCTGGAACCTTTTCCGGATTCAACTCAGGAATCGGCTCCAGAATTGATTCCGAATACAGAATCGGTATCGTGTAGGTCCCACCATTATAACGAATCTTCACAAATGGGTTTTGGGGGACATCGGATGACTCTATCTCCCTCAAGAAACACGCCGAGTATAGTCACGCGTGCATGATGCATCGGGGTTATTCCGGAATTGCACAGGAAAAAAAAATAAAAAAAAACTTAACGTCTTCCAATCGTTTCCCCCTAAATTGAAGCAAACAGCTCTCAGCCTTGATTGGCAAGATTCAAATAATTGAAATTACTTCACACTCATGGTGTACACAGTTGCAGAGAAATCGTGAACCGTCTCCTAACGAGTAGTGCCTAAAAATAGTGAACAACAAAACTAGTTGTGATATTTCATATTTACTCACCAGCATATCGGTGGTGCCAAACCGGACCGGCAAAACTCATTTGCGGGGGGAGGGAGAAGAAACCAACGACGGGAAAATTATTAGCACGGATTCGCTAGGTTTGCACGACTCGCTGCTCGTTCGCATCGTTGGATCCATTATTCATTTATTTAAATGTGTAACATTAGAAAAGAACATTCGGGCGATGTGCCGGCTTGACTGTTTTTTGTTTTGTAGTTTGTATGTGTGTGTGTGTGTGTATGTGTGTGTGTGTGTGTGTGTGTGTGCGCATAGTTGTAATTACAAACAGCTGCATAACACATGCCGGGCCACTTTTGCCACTTATTAGGCTTCCCCCTCCTCCCAGTACCTTAACACACCACACACCATATTTGCCGGAGATTTTCCACCATGATGATTTTCGCCATCGATCTCGCGAAATGTACATCTAAACGCTCTCACTGACCCTCCTCTATTATCGAATCCGCTTCTGAGATTGTTGTTGTTGTTTTTTTCGGTTTAGAGTTAAAATCGAGTTTATATGAAAAAAACAGTTTTCGTCCTGTTTTTTTTCTTCTTTTTTTGTTATATTATCTTATGTCGTCTTCTGTGTTCTTTGTTTTTTGCTTTCCCTTTGAAAATAATCTCCTTCCACACACACACACACATGCACACAAACAAAAGTAGAAAATGAAACAAAACAACAACAGAAAAAGCATCAAGAGTCATGTACAGTCTGGAGGAAAAGGGTGTAGAGTTCATATATATGTTTATATATGTTGTTCATTGGTTACAAAAGCCAACAAAAAAACCTTCGGCGCTAAATCTTGCGACCATTCTGCTCCTTCTCATCGTGACCTCACTACTCTACACGCCAGGCAATGTGCGGATCTCCACACAAGTGTGTTCTCATATTCTGCCTGATTGGTCTGTGTATGCCGCTGTCTGTGTCTCCCTCTCTCTCTCGATATCTCTCTCTACCTGTCCTATCAGTTCTATTAATAGTTTTTTAATAATTTTGTTAATAGTTATAAATGTCTGCAGCGAAACGGAGTTGGAAAAAATATATAAACTAATTATAATCTTTTGTTTCCTTTTTTTACATACACATTCTCCCTCAACTGTAACGAGGAGGCTCTCCCCCCTCCACCCAACACATCCACGCGGGGATTTTTTTTCTTTCGTCACTGTATGACCCCATTATGGTAAACGCCTGTCGCTTGTGGAGTGGGGGGAAGAATTAATTCTGTTGAATGGGTTACGTGTGAGTGAAAAATAATATAAAGCAAACAAACAAATAAAATGAAACAGTCAATAGGAAGGGAAAAAAATTATTCCTGGTCCTGGCTGTTGGCAGCGGCGATCGCGGCCTTGCTGCCGCCCTCCGTCTGCTGCTCCGTCTCGTTCCCAGCTTCCTTGGCGGCGGTGGACGACGGCGGGTCGGCGGCTGCTTCCTTCTCGGGCTTCTCGGCGGTGGCCGCCGGTGCGACACTGGCCGGTTTCTCCTTGCTCGCCGCCTCGGCCACCGGTTTGTCCGCCTTTTTCGCGTCCTTCGTATCGGCGCTTTCCTTCTCCTTTTCCTTTGACAGCGAGGACGCTGACTTTTCCTTGGAGCTGCGGACAGAATGGCAAGTGGAGGTTTGGGTTAAGGGGGCGGAGATGGACAGTGGCCACAACCATTGGTGCGCACTTACCTTTCGCGGCGATGCGACGACGAGACGGTGGATGTGGAGCGCTTGCGGTCGGGCACGTTCACTATCGGGCGCACGCGGTCGTACACGTGCGTGATGATGGAAACATATTCCGAGTTTTTGCGCTGCATTGGGAAAATGGATTGAGAGAAAAATATAAAACAAAAAAATAGCAATCGTGTAGTTCTTATTTTCCTTTTTTTTTTTTGTAAGTTTAAACCACATAACACGTTATAGCAGCTACAGATAATGCAAAAAAAGGGTGAACACACGCGAGTCGGCCCCGGGCAAGTGCAACCAATAACACATCGTAAACATTGTTGACAACAACATCTATTATGACTCATCACTATTAGGCTGTTGGGAGAGCAATCTTATCAGCGTCAATAATCATCAGCGCTAATCGAATTAAGTGCTGCACTTAACGGCGAGATCAACCCCAAACACAGGCGCACCACCGGGGCGCGCTTTGCTGTATAAAACAAACAATGCAATCACGCACCACGCATGCTGACGTTCGTGTGCAACCCGCAGGCGGCTGCGAACTGCTCCAGCTGCAGTTTTTCCCCCCTTTTTTTTGGTTCAAATTCTCATTGCATTGTATGCAAACTCTGTATAGAAATAACGAGAGAGCTTCGCATAACGAATCTAATCCGATCCGGTATCTCCATCCACTCGATATACGAAATGCAATGTTCGATGAGAAGTGAAATAATTGTTTTCAGAGCAACAACAACAACAAAAAACAATTGAATCGATACAGTATGATACTACATTTCTCCAACTAGCGGCAACACAGCCGCAAAAAGTATGAATCGATTGGAAACATAAAAACTATTTCAAATCTAGAAGCAAATAGGGTAAATGTACCAATGGTGGTGGTCTTGACACTTTCTTATTAGAAGTGAACTTTATATGGTGGAAATTGGACTCTAGCACTATTTTTGGACAGGGTCGTTGGAAATTCCTACTGGATTAGCGAGAGAGTCCATTTCTCATTACATTAACTTAATTTCTTATAGGAAAGTGTCAATAAAGTGTCCCACAGCTATGAGAACTCCTGGAAAACCCTGTATACCATTTGAAACAACAAATTAATAAAACCAACGGTTCATATCCAAATAGACAAAAATATCTTGATTTTTTTCCAAGCTTTTCTGAGTTAGGAGATGTTATGACTATAACCACTATAGTAGTAACATGCCTGTTTTCTGTTCCTTACAGTGGCTCTATAGTAAAAAAATCGCCCCCATACTCTGTCGATCATCCCCTCTTCGCAGACGATTTAAAAATCTGTCTGCCAATCGCCGCTGAGCGGGAGCGCTGGTGTTCGTCCGACTTTTTAAATGTTTGGCCAGAAAAATGCTCTGCTGTAACCTTTTCTCTTGCTTGCACTACCATTGATACATCATTATTTTGCTATGGATACGGAGACAAATTGTGTTAGTGTGGTTCGAGACCTTGGGGTACTGCTTGTCGACAGACTAACCTTTACCGGCCATATAGATAGCGTCATTAGCAGAGCCGGCCAAATTCTAGGCCAAATAATTGGCTCAGCAGTTGACTTCAATGATACTCGCTGCTTTAAAACTCTTTATGTTGCTCTGGTTTGAACTGCTCCTACCAGTATTAGAGGCATTACTCGGCTTGAAAGAGTGCCTTTCTCCTTTGTCCCGCATATGCAGTCCGTTGTCAACGTTTTGGGAATTGATTCAATAGAAAAGAGACGGCATATTGCTCAGTCTTCACTTCACTGCTGGTTTGATCCTTAGCACTATCGATGTTGCTGCACTTCTCCCTACCATTCATTTTTACGTGCCTTCTAGATCCCTCCGTCCTTGTCCCCTATTAGCCATCCCCACTCGTCGAAGCTTGTACTGTATTAATGATCCCTCACTACCACCACTATAGGTACTACCACCACTATAGGTATGTTTTATTGTTAAAAAATGTGGTTTCTAATTTTTTTTCACGCGAAATGTGCTGAGGATTTCTGGATTTTTTTAAGGATCAACATTAATACCTCTGAGTAAATAATGGATTTTCGGCTACTACGTAACGGAATGGCACCATTACACCTTTGAAAAAGACTAAAGAACATTTCGAACTAACATTAAAAAAAACCCCACTCTAAGTACATCTAAATGATCGTATCGTATGTTAAGTGCGCTACAACCACCCTACATGTAGAATGATCCACTTGTGTTAAAGTTAAAGGCGTCAAATTTAATTTCAAAAGCACGTGGGGGCGTTGTATGCGCATGTATTAAACTCAAAACTTACCGCCATGTCCCGAATTGTTTGCTCGTTGTCGATCAGCTTTTTCTTGGCGCTCTTAAGATCGGCGACCAGCTCGCTGATGTACTGCGTGGAGCGGGCGTTGGTGCCCGTCAGCTCGTCGTTCAGGTTGCGCACCAGCTCGAGCGACTTTTCGGCCCGCTCGCGGGCCTGCTCGGTAAGCTTCGCCTGCTCCAGACACTTGCCGACGTCCACGATTGTGCCTTTGTACTCTACCAAACCTGGAAGAAAGCATAAGCTCGTGTTAGGCCAAAGGGTAACATTATGTAAAACCGCGATCGCCACTTACCGTCTGCGGTTATGGGCAGCTCGTTCGCCGCCGTTTCCACCTTCACCTTCTTGGCGGCCGGCTCGTCCTGCTGCTGCTGCTGCTCGCTGCCACCGTTCGCGATCTGCAGCACGCTCGCGTGCAGCTGCCCCATGTAGTCGGTGTTACCGCGGGCCAGCTCCAGCGCCTGCTGCTCGGTCAGCTCGGCCGCCGCCGTTTCGCCGCCCGTAAGCGAATCGGCGGACAGATCGACCGACGGTGGCACGTCGCCCCCGTCGCCCTTCTTGGGCGCTTTACCGTCCACGGCGGCCACGTCCAGCGCCTTGTCGGTCAGCTGGCGGTAGTAGAGCGTGTGGCGGGCGGCGGCCACGTCCCCGACCGTTTTGCGTATCTGCGACCGGGACAGGTTCAGCCCGAGGCTGTAGATCAGCTCCAGCAGATCCTTCTCGAAGATGTACCCACACTGCGTGATGTCGAAGTACGCGAACGCGAGCAGCAGCTCCGGCAGCACCGTGTGGAAGCGGGCCGGTTCCGGCTCCGGCTTCGTGCGATGGTTGTCCTCCACGCTGCGCCGGCGCCGCTTCCGATCGTTCTGCTCCTTCTCGTCCTTGCCCTTCTCGGTGCTCGTCTTGCTGTCCTCACCGTTGCTCGTCTCGCCACCCTGCTCCGAGCGGCCCGACTTGCCGTCTGCAGCACCAGCAGCAGCAGCAGCGGTACCGTCCTTTTTCGCCGTCTCCGATGCCGCCGCCGTCTCGTTCGCCTTTCGGGCCAGCCGGGCCAGCTCGCCGTAGATTTTGAAGCCGAAATCGCGCGCTAACATGTCGTTGAACAGCTCGGCGAAGAGGGCCACCTCGAACGAGTGCTCCTTCGTGTCCTCCGGCCGGTAGTCGAGCAGCACCGACAGCGACACCACGCTGCACTCGAACTTGCCCGACTTGGCGGTGCGCGACGGGTGCACCAGCACGTGCGGCTCCTTCGGCATCGTGTACCAGCGCTCGAGGTTTTGCCGCTCCTTCTCGGTCAGCTTCACCGGCTGGGGTTCCTTTTTGCGCGGCGGCACGGCCGCCGCTGGCTCCGGTTTAACCGCTGCCGGCTCCTGGTCACCACCTTCAATCCCACCTTCACCGGGGGCTGGTTTCGTGTCGTCCGGCGTTTCGTTCAGCGGCTTGCCATCCGACTCCTTGGGAGCGTCGGACACCTCGGCCATCTCCACATCTGCCGGTGGTGGCTTGCTATCCTCTGCTGCTGCTGCTTCTGCTGGTTCCGTTTTTACCGCCTCCTCGGTACCGGTGGTCACAGCTGGTTCGGTTTCGGCTACCTCCATCTTCACCTCCTGCGCCTGCTGCGCGAGCTGCGCTTGCTTCTCGCCGATGATCGCCTCGGACAGGCGGGCAAGCAGGACCGCCTTAATGCCTGATGCGATGCGTTATTTTTTGTGAAGCAAATGGAAAAGAGCGTTAAATAATGATCAACAAACGTAAGGCAAGCATTACTTTATCGACCTCTCCTAGCTAGCTTAAGCTCGTAGGCTCTAATCTTTACCTCTCCTAGCTAGCTTAAGCTTGTAGGCTCTAATCTTTAAAATAAAATTTTAACCGGCTTCAAAAAGGTTTTACCGATTAAATACGTTTTAAAATGTCGTGAGCATCACGTGATGGTGACAATCGAAAACAAAGACCTTCTCGTTTTTCAGTGACAATCATAGCTGAATCATTAATAGCGCTTAATGAATTGCCAAATATGTCATGTGAATGCTAGTGCCAAACCTGATAGTCTGACTGACAACGCTGAGCTGAGTGCCATCTCAATCATTACAACGACCAAACTTTTCAAACCAGTTCAAAAACTCATGACGGAAATAAAATCCATGCCTCAGTCGCGTACTCAACCGTGATGATCGGAGGAGATACTCAACACAGCTTATGTGGCCGGAATGGTGACAGTTTTTCAAAAAGCTTTTGATCAGTCACTTGGTTGTGACATTTTGTCTGGCGGTGATGACACGCTTGCACGTGGCTCCAGGCAACGAAATCAGCATGCCCTCGCTATGTCTGCTGCCTGACATCTCGCATGACTATCGTGATGATCATCGACAGAAAATGTCACGGCCAAGTGACTTGTCAAGAGTAAATGTCACCAAGCTGTGTGATGGTCGCAAAAATTGATTGAGTCTCACCTCTCATCACAGTAAGGCTCGTGACACTGGCATGATTCCGATGCAGTCGAAATTTGTCATGACCATGTCAGTAACATTTGGCAGAACTGATCACAGTAAAAAAAAGTCATGACAAAGTGACTGACCAAACTAAAATGTCACCAAGCATGCATTGGCCACACCAACTGTTTGAGTATCACCTCTGATCATCACAATTGAGTACTTGTTGCTGACATGGATGTTGTTTCAGTAAGATTTTTTATGACATAGACAGTGACATTTCGCAGCACTGACTGCAACAAAGATCCACCTTACTCCACATTGAGTGTGAGTTTTAGGATTAGTTTTAAAGTTAATTTAAATGTGGCGAATGACAAAACAATCTGTTCTACTATCTTTCTATATTTTCTATCGTCACGCCAATATCTCCATCCGCTAATATCTTCCCTATGTTTGTGTGTAACTTGCTGTTTGGTAATTGTGATTGCACTTAAATAACAAGCCAAAGCCCCCCCCCCCCCACAAATAAGCGCACTGGGCACCATTGGGGGACGAAAAATAAAATCACAAATTCCCTTACCATCGGTCGGCAGGTTGCGGTTGATGAGTTCCGTCTTCAGTTCGGCCACCTTCATTTTTTTGTATTCCATCAGCAGCGTCTCGGTGTCCGGTTCGGTCATGGCGGCTGCTGCCTGCTCTCAATGCACATAGACACAAAAAGGGAGAGAGAAAAATAGAGACACACACACAGGGATACAAATTAATAACGATTCTTAAGATACACTTTGGTGACGACGGCACAAAGAGAACTGAACAGAAAATGGTTTCGTTTTAAGTTTGCTACACAACAATTTTGCATTGTCGAATCAGCACACTCTCCCTCCGTACCCCAGGGGAGGAGAGTGCATTGATGGGAAGAGGATCACACCACTCCCGGGGTCTTCCATCGCCGCGTCGTTGGGTTTTTTGTTACTAATACAACACCAACGGCTTCCCTCAATAAAGACGGAAAGATCGTAAGAGTGGGAGGAGTGGGAATTGGGTTTTTTTTGTTGGGTTGGATGGTTAGAGATGTAAGCTAGTTCCTAGATTTCATTTAATATCGAAGGGTTTCTTCTCTAAAATAAACAAAACAACAACAAAAAATACGGGGAGGCCACATTAGGGTTAAACTCAGCATACAACTGCATACAAGGGAAAAGGGGCACGCGTGTGTCGTCCACAGAAATCCGGCCGTAGCTAACCCACAGAAGAGAAATGTTGCACAAACATGCTGCCCAAAAGCAAATGACTTTTTGATTATGATTATGAACTACTAATATTTAATGGATTGTTGCTGTTTTGATTTCGTTGTTTTTTGTTCTTCCTTTGCTTTGCTATACCCGTAAAGAATAGACGTCCACCCGCAAGGGTGCGACACCAGGAAGGAAAGGAGGAGAGTTGGGAGAGGATGGAGATGGGGCGCTTAAAACAAATCTAGAGTGAGTTATGTGAAACGTGTGTAGTGTAGTAGTAGTAGTAATGTGTAGGTGTGGTATATACGTATTTTTGTAGTGAAAAGTAGAATTAATTGCTAAACTATTAGCTTTTTTTTTAAACAATCCCATATTTCCTCCCCATCCCCGCGGTCTCTTCGCAAATACACTAAGTGGATGGGGGAGACAACCTCACAGCGGCGCTACTGTTGATCCACCTATGCTCGCTCTCACACACTCGACCATCGTGTGTAGCTACTGGCATTCGTTACCATTATTGTGCCGCTACTGTTGGTGCTGCCGCCATCGCCGCTCTCCTTCGCCGACGCTGCTGCCGCGGCAGAATCGTCGCCTCCTTCACCACCTGCTGCTGCTGCCGGTGCTGCCTCTGTTGCGGCGGCTCCATCGGACGACGCCGACTCCGCCGCAGAAACGACCGCCGAATCACCGTCGGCCGACTGTTGGCCCTGCTGCTGCTGATCTGATGGTGCTGCAGATGAGTTGACACCTGCTGCTGCTGGTGTTGCTGCTGCTGCTGCTGCTGCTGCTGCTGCTGCTGCTGCCGCCGGCTTAGCCGTGTCGTCACCCGTGCCGCTAGAATTCGGTGCCGCTTCTTCCGCCGCCGGAACAACCTCCTGCAGACTGGCGCCGCCCCCGTTGGCGTCGTCGCCGCTAGAGTTGCTACTGGTAAGAATGCGCTCCAACTGAAGCTGGTAAGTCTGCTGTGTCTTTTCCCACTGGCCTTCCGTCGGTATGCAGGCGCTCATACGGGGCAGAAATACGACCACCGTTTCAACGCGCGGCGGAATCAAACGACCCTTATGGTAGGATTCAGTGCGACGGTAATAGATATCCACGAAACGGTACCTGTGTTGGTATACAGCAGTGAGGTATTGGTTCAGATTGAAAATTGGTTAAAATACATATATAATTATATAAATGGTATATTGGGTTGTTTTTTTTTTTTTGGAGGAGGATAAGGAGCAGTTGGTGTGTTATAAAATATGATAAATACGGAATGTGAGAAAAGGAAGAGCAGATTGTCCTTAGAGAGAGAGAGAGAGAGAGGATGATTATATGGTGTGTTTCAATATAGCAACTATGTTAACAACTGATTAATTTGAATAAAAACCGCCCGCCTCTGTCGGAATATTCTTCGGCCCACTGGGGGCGCTCGACAGCGTCGATTCCATTCTCTCCCAACGATACCGGCCACTTCAATTCAAGTGAAGTGTTTGCTGCGTTCTGTTTGCACCCTCTCAGTGACGATCTTTTCATTGCCAATCAAGCGTTTGTTAGCATGGGCTGAATGTTTGCTTTTGCATATCTTTCTAGCTTGCTTTTGGCGGCATAATTTCAACCGCGCCACAAGCGAACTGGATCATCAGATCAAGGCTAAGGGAAAAGGGGCACACCACAGAGCGTAGGCTAACAACAACAAGAAAGCTTCACGTGCTATGGGGGCTTATCACACAGATGGCTCTTAACTTTAAAACTACTCAAACAAGAACTCATCGCATCGCGAATGCTTAGCGGGGGTGTATAATTGCTTGCCGACCTGTCGGGGATCTTCGGCGCCAGAAACCGAACTGAAACGGAACGGGTTCCGTACTATAAGCAATGGAAGGGGTGGATGGTGTGAGAAAAGTGAGAGAGTGTGTGTGAGCTAGAGTATATCAGTAAAATATTTGTTCGTTTTCATATTTGCTATGCTACGGAGAGAGAGAAAAAAAAGTACAGAAAAGAATTCGCTTACTCAACAAACTACAGGGAGGTTTGGGGAAATTGGTTCACAAAAAACAGAAACGTCTTCCGTGCTTCTGTTGGGCGGGGGTGGTGGTTTTGAGCGGTCTCGAGAGGCTGCTTTGCTTAAGCTACCGTAACAGCAACAATGACAAAATTTCAGTTTCAATCAATCACCAAACAACAACAACAATTACTGTCCACATTCTCTACTACCGTAGGGTAAGAATTAGTACAAAATAATAATTAAAAAAAAAGAGGAAAATCGTGCGACGCGTGTGGTCTGACTCCGCGGATATTTAGCCACCCTTAACCCCCATCACCCACAAACACACACACACGCGTACGCACACTTACACCCAGTGAAAGGCTGGCGAGCTGAACAGTGGGCTGAGTTTTAACAGACACGCTATATGATCCCACTCCCCACGACCCCAAACTCTTTCTCGTATGGCGACTGGGGTTTTGTTTTGTTTTCTTTTCATCAAACGCAACATCATCTTCAAGCAACAATTGCAGTAGAAAATACGGGTTCGGGTGATATATAAAAGAAACCTGTTCCCAAAACAGTAGCACCCCGCCCCATTCCCGTCCCACACCCCGCCGGATACCTACCAGAGGGAGCAGCCGGAAAGGTCGATCCCGGTGAGCGCCTTGCACGTGCGGATGGCGGTCCGCATCAGCACCTTCGGGTCGGTGTCCGGGTGGGCCCCGTCGAGCGACGGTGACCAGGGGCCACCGACCGCCATCAGCTCGTTCTTGCCGCGCGTCCCGACCAGGAAATTGATCATGCGCGTCGGATGCAGATAGCTGCGGCCGTCGTCCCGCCGCTCCTTCTCGTTGCGGTAGAAGCAGCTGCGATAGATCTCGAGCATGTCCGGCGTGCTCATTAGCATCACCTTCACCGTGTACAGGTAGTCGGCGTCGGCCGGATCGAGGACGGTCTTTTCGAGCGGCAGCGGCCGCTCCACCTCCTTGTTGAACACGTGAAAGTGGCAGCCGGTCTGCAGCGGGAGCGGCGAGTTGGGCGGGAACGATTTCGGCCACCCGACCTCCGCCAGTATGAAGTCCGACGGGATGTAGAGCTTCGGGTAGCGGGCGCGCAGCTCCAATATGCTGACGCTTTTGCTGTGGGAGAAGGAGAGAGAAAGAGAGAGAGAGAATGAGAAAGATACGTCACATGGTTTAGAGTTTGCATATTATAGCAATAATTCTCATGATAAAGAGGCCGATTGTTTTAGTATTTTCTTTGATATTTTCCTAGTTTTACAAGTTCCATCGAGTGACCGCTGAGTCGCCCGAAAGATACTTGCGGGCATAAGTGGAAACAATTCCAAATCACTACTTGTACTGCCTGCTAAATAGCTATGATCTGAACGATTTCTTATTAGTTTATGTTTGGGAACAATCAGAGCAGCAGTTAGACATTTCCTGCTAGACTTTATTTCCAAAATAATCCAATTTTATCCCAATTGTTTTTTGGGGTATATATTCTGCATTACGAATTAAAATTTCGATTCCATTGGCATCAAATTTACAGCACACTTGTAGCAGTATAAAACTCCTCCAAGTGATAGCAATTGGTAGATAATGCTTTGGTTAAATCTGAGTATCTAAACGCATGTGCACAATTATACGACTTTGTTCTACTAGAAATAGTTTTATAATAAAACAAATTGTATCAAATCTCTCATTTACCTAAGTGTTACTCATCATTAAATAAATACTCAATGTTAACCAATCGTGACTTTGATTACACGTCGGAGCGCTGTTGCTGTGACATTAGTTCTACATGCTCGATGATGGTTGCAATTGTGATTTGATGCACTGTAATAGTGCGACATACTGCTCAGGTCCTATAGGCAAAATAGTATTTCTGCCATCTATCATATCAAAAAGTAATACTGATTCTGTTCCCCTTAATGTTGAAAATCATAATTTGAACTATCTATGCCAGCGGTCGACAAAGCCCGGCCCGACACAACAACAAATCTGGCCCTCGAATGGATTTGACTGACGTTGTTGGACGGGAACAAAACTATTCGTATAAAAAAAAACATTGGAAATCTTTTAGGATGACGTTTAGTACATACTGTCGCACTTTTACTACTTAGATTATTTTAATAGGTATAGACAGACTAGTTATTACACGGGGTTTTAAGGAGTTCTTATAATTCTAAGACACTTAATTGACTCCTTGCAGGCCATTCAAATGAAATAAGGCAAATACTTCTTACGCTATTCCTGAACGATGGAAGCCTTATGGGCTGGAGCAGAATCCCGTTGAAAGTAAAAACTGTCTTCTCCAAAAAGTATTTTAGCGCAAGGCATCAAAAGGCTTTTGATCAATTCAATGTCGTTCAATTAGTCAATATAGGCCCCCAAACCATCTCAGATATGATGAATGTTGATGTCCTTTGACAGCTAGTATCTACCATGAAGCCGTTAAGTGCTGCTATACTTTTGGTAAGACATGCTCCATAAATTCGACCATTTTGCTTGTTACCGATGTGGTGACCAGCGTTCGCTGTCAGCAGCATCCGAGATCTAGCTACCCTACTACTTTTACAATTCCAGTCCGAAATCACTGGTTGCACTTCCATTCCCTGCCAACTATTGAATATGTGCTTTTAAGTTGGCATGTTTATCCATACAAAAAATATCTGAATTTTTGTTGATTTTTTATAAGATTTGTGTTATTTTTTTTTAAATCCTGTTTTCCTAAATGTACAAATGCATGCATTTTCAATGAACTGTCTACCAACTATCGAGCGTTCAACTAAAGAGCATCTAACAACTATTGAATTCTGATTGTAATTTTAATACACCTGTTCTCGCTTTCCTTCGAATCTTTATCCGGTTGCTATGGATCGCAGTCAACTACATCCGTATGATGTTCAACCATGTTCGGGTCATTTTCTGCTGCGTTTGGATTTAGTAGCAGCTACGCATTTTTCTTTGCAGCGATCCGTTTGTGGCAAGGCGTAGATATAATTGCAATTAACAATCTTTAACCTTGCTTGGATGATATTATTACAGAAATACAACAATATCACCAATCGTATTTCCTTGATATCATTTGGCAATTGCTGTGTTTTTTTCATATTTGATCATCTTTGATAATGTAATGAATGATGTGCATAATTTACAGGCCCGCGGCTCTTAATCATTGACCAAATTTGGTCTTTTACCTCTTGCCAATCGCTGATCTAGGCAATTAACAAACAATTTTTACTATTTTCGATATACATAGAAATCTCCTTAAGATTAATCTTCAAGGGACCGGCCGCTTAGAGAGACATTCGTGCAAGGGACAACCCAATTGTAGTGTTGGTATGAAGTATCCAATAAATCGCGGGAAAAACCTGGCATGAACTGTCATTCAAAACCTCATCTTAGCGAATTTAGACAGCCACATATGCAGCATAAAGAACCTTCGCCTTGGGGAGATATTCATCTAGTAAGAGACGAAAAATGTATGCAATGTAAGGACCGTCAACATTTTCATCTGAAAGAATTAATTCATCTTAATTAAGCAGTACATCTTAGATAAATTGCACCGTATCACCCATTCCCAAGCTCTACCTTAGCTGTGAAAAAACAAATGATGGCTTTAAACCAGCCGCGTACGCGTGCGGGCCGCTTGCGCAAAAGTACTTACATCGGCAGCAGCTGCTTCGGAACCTGCACCATGTACGGCGGCACCGAGCGCAGCCGGGCCCGTTTGGGCGAGTGTTTCTTCACCGGGCTGCGCTCCCTCTCGCGCGGCCGTTCCGGCGAGCGGGCCCGCTGCTTGTCCCGGTACGAGCTGCGGTCCGAGTCGCGATCGTCCCGCTGCTGCTTCCGCCTTCGCTCAACGTCATCGTACTTGGGGGGAGAAACAAAACAAGAAAGAGTGGTTTAATCACCTAAAAAACCCATTTGCCCGATTCGATCCGGCCGGGGTGCGTGTGGAATAGCGGTGGGAACACGGAATCGGACCCGATTCCGACTCCCTGTTCGGAATCAATTACTGAGCCGATTTCAGAGATGACTCCTCAATCAGAATCAGAATTGACTCGAGAATTCCAATTCCAGACCCGATTCTAAATTCTGGAGCCGATTCCGGAACCAATTCCAAACCCGATTCCGAATCTGGAGCCAATTCTGGAAACAATTCCGGTGCCGTTTCCGAATCTGGAGCCGATTCCGGAAACTGATTCCGGACCTACTATCCGGAAAACTGCGGACCTAGCCAGACTCTTCATTTTTCCCGTCCCTAGTGTGGACCTACCTCATCCTTGGTGCGCGAGTTGGACGACCGGTGCATGCTTCGGTCCGGCGACTTGCGCGACGACGGCGCATTGTACCGATTGCGCACGTTCGAGCGCGAATCGGACGAATTGTTCTGCGAACCGCCACCACCACCACCGCCTCCACCATACGCACTGGTGTGCGTGCGCCCGCCCGACGAGTTGCTGTGCGGTACGGACGGGGAGTTGTGACCACCACCGCCCCCACCGCCACCGCCGCCGCCGCCACCGCCGGTCTGCAGGACCTGTACGCGCGAGGCGTTCCACTTGAACGGCATGTTGGTGTTGTAGGCCGCGTCGACCAGCACCCGGTCGCCCAGCTTCGGCAGGATGCCCTTCACGCAGGTGTTGGTGTGGAAGAACACCTGATCGTCGATGATGCCGTAGTCGTTCTGCAGCTTCGTCACCAGCCCGGTCCCGCTGAACGCGCGCTGGTTCGGGTTGAACTTGCCCGAGCCCTGGCTGACCTGCTGTACCTGCTGCTGCTGCTGTTGCTGCTGCTGCTGGGGCGTCGGTGGCGCCTGCTGCGGCTGGCCCTGGAAGCCGATCGCGTTGATCGGCCGGGAGGCCGGATACTGCACCGTGGGTGAGTAGAGGGCCGGCTGCTGCAGCCCCATCTGGGGCAGCATCGAAATGCTTTGCTGCTGCTGCTGCTGTACCTGCTGCTGTACCTGCTGCTGCGCCTGCTGCTGTACTTGCTGCTGCTGCTGCTGCTGCTGCAGTCCGGCTGTACGGAAGAGGAAGAAGAGGAAGGGAAAACGCGATATAAAAACCAACCGGACTCTGCCACAATAAATCCCCTGCCGCCCAGGTAAGGGGCGTCAACCGTACCGAGGCCGGGATTGTAAACGGGCTGCGCCTGCGGGAAGCTAACAATCGTCTGCATGCTGGCCATCGCCTGATGCCCAGTGTTCCGCTGCCATGGCGGATTCTTCTGATTGAACGCCATTGTCACTGATGCCGCTCCACCGCTCGGAGGGGGGGGAGGGGGCGCGCGCTAGGGCAGAAAGGAAGACAGCAACCCTGCAAACAGTCCAGCGGCTCTCCCTGCACAGCGAGTGTGTTTTTTTTTCTTCACGGCGTCTCCGCTTTTGCTTCTTCCAATAATTTCGCACTTCCTAACCTAGAGCCCAGCAGCGCCGCGCAAAAAAAGAATGCAAGCAAGCGAAGTTTTACTGCTCCGACACGTTATGTCGCTCGACTGCTCGCATGAATCGCACAAGGGCCGTGTTTCGCCGTAAAAAGAGGTTTATTGTAGCTGTGCCGACGCACACCGCTCAGACACTTCCTTCGCACACAACTAACACACTAACCGCACACCACCACCACCACCAAACAAATCGGTTTCGGACTTTGCAGGTCGCCGCTGTGTGTTGCACAAGCGCTCGGCTTCGGGAGTGTTTGAAAGCCAGGGGGAAACGGGATGGGAGGGATCGGGTGTGCGGCTGCGCTTGCAAGGCCTGGATGCGTTTCTGCCCGGAACGCGTACTTTTAGACGGCGTTCGGGGTGACAGCTGTCAGGCGCCGGTTGCCGGTTCCGTTATCTGCCGTTGCCATTGGTCTAATTGCGTTTCCCTGTTTAACCCTTGGCGAACAGTGCGCCCGATGCTGGCCGCTGCGGACGGCTCGGTGAGCCGGGCGAGCACGGTGCGTTTGCGCGCGGCCCACCCGGTTTGTGTGCCACTTGCAAGGCGTTTGGTCATTTTCGGGAAATTGCTCGGCACGGTTCGGTCGATCGCAATGGCTGCGTACGTGCAGCTTGGTGCGATGAGGGTAACTTGAGCAATAAAAGTTGCGGAGGCATCTAAAAACGATGGAAACGTTATTTTAGGCAGCAGAAACTAAAATCGTACTTTTTGAAGGTTTAAAAATACAGTTAATGTTAACGTTAATGTCTAAACAAAAAGCAGTGCAAATATGCGATTGAATTGATACGAAGTGTTTGAAGTTATTTTCAGTGTTTTAAATATTCTGTGGAAAATGGCACTCGAGAAGAAATTTTGTACGGAAAACTTAAAAAGAATTTCTGTACATAAATCGAAAAACAATGCTGTTTTAATTACTTTCGTTTCATCGCTCTCTCTCTCTCTCTTTTTCTCTCTCTCTCTCTTTCTCTCTCTCTCTCTCTCTCTCTTTCTCGCTCTCTCTGTCTATCTATCTGTCTCTCTTTCCCTCCCCCCTTCCTCTCTCTCTCTCTCACTCCATCCTTCCTCACTCTCTCTCTTCTCTCTCTTTCTCTCATTATCTCACACACACATTAATTGTCAAATGCAAAATAAATTCCCTTCTCGTACAAACTGTCAAAAGCACATTTTCCCAACTGTCATTACAAGTGCCAAAAATTCACAAAACGATCACTAAACGGATTCTTAATGGTTCAAGCTCTCAACCTAAACGGAAAAAGCAACTGAAACAAATGGGTTTGAGTAATGGTCGGTGATGTTGATACTTACGTATCTTACCATACGCTACCATTCTTACCGTGTGTTTACATTAGGCCTCTCGAACCTTTCGAAACTGAGCTACTGCCCAAACAGCCAAAATTGCTTAAGCAGCCAATTTTGACATGCTAAAGATCGCTGCTTGAATTCGCCTTTTGCAGTACAGTCTGTTCCCGAGTTAAACGGTTCTCGACTTACGCAGATTCGGAGATACGCGGTTTTCTAAATTTAACAGATTAAATGTCAAATCAGTACAATTTGCTTCAAGTTCGGTATAAATTGCACTTTTGCTAACAAATTGAAACCGCTAAAAGCCAGAAATATTAGAATTTTCTGCACAAATCACAGCAAATAAAATTCTAAAGTGTATAAAAGTATTAATTTAAATCAAAAACTGCGAGTAATGAATAGTATTTAGTAAAAAAACGTGAAATTCGACTTACGCGGATATTCGAGTTACGCGGATTCGTCGGGAACGCAGAAACCGCGTAACTCGGGAACAGACTGTATCTCAGAATCCGCGCATAACCGTCCAAATAGACATAGAGCGACAACGTCGCGCGCGACGGGAAATAGCTACAAATTTCACTCGGTGTAGATCAAAATAGCTCATTTGACTCGGTCAACCAACTTGTTTATTATTAGAAAACAGACAAAAATAGGCTAAAATGTGTTCAAATCTATTTTTTTGTGTTTAGCATTAATCTGGCTTGTAAAAAAACTAGATAATTCGATTATTTAGGATGAAGCAAAATTGTCGCGCCGGGTAGCTCTGTTTGAAAAATTGAGCTACTTTTTGTCGCGCGCGACGTTTTCGCTGTACATATGTCTATTTGGACGGTAAGAGGGACTGCGTATCACGGGGACTATCTGTATCTGTACGAACGAGCGTTTGCACGACGGCCTCTACTGTAAACCGCTGCAACCGTCGCGTTTCCAAGTAGAAAAACTGGTATAATGTTTCAAACGCTCCGTTTTTATTTCAACGGTTGCACTGCTCTATCCGTGCAATTTGTTTGCTATATTAATCCATATATTTTCCTACCTAAATAGGATTTTTTGATGCCACATTGCCCTGCTCCAACGCAAAACGCACTATCGTCCTAGACGAGGGGGTGGAGGGGAAGGGGGGTTCAACAGTGGTCTAACTTCAAACTTACATAACCTCCCGCTCACGCAACCGGTACGCGAACGCATCTTCAGTGTGCCCTCGCTTCCCGCACGTCAACCGGCGTTCCCGTTGAACCGGCCTTCAGGTACAGTTAAAAAAAAAAGCTAGTATTTTAAAACTATTTTGTGCAGGTCGATTGATAGTTGCTTCGATTTTATTCGACACCCTTTTACAAACAGCCAGCATCGCGTCGTTGCGCTTTCTCTCTCTCTCTCTCTCTCTCTCTCTCTTGTTCTTTCATTCCGCTTGTCGGCTCGGCTGCGTTTGGCTGCGGCTGCAGCAGCGAAATCTGACAGCTCACCGCTGCCCATAGCCACCCGGCGCCCCGTCGTTCCGTGCCCGCATCCTCCCCTTCTCTCCACAGCCCCTTGCAAACCGACGAGCGGCAGCGAGCCGAACGAAAAACGCACTGTACGGTTTCCGCTTTGACGCGATGTCGCTCACTCGTGCACTAACCGCCATCGTCGCCTCCACGAGGAGCAGCAGCTGCAGCAGCAATCAAGCGCTCTTACTCGGTGTCGCCTCGAAGTGGTCCTCCTGTTCTGCTATCAATAATAGCTGTGGTGGTGTCGCTGCCGTACTCCGTGCCCGACCGACGCAACAAACGCGCAACTTTGCCAGCAAGATGAGTCTGCCCCGTTGCTTCTTCGACATGACCGTCGACAACCAGCCGCTCGGCCGGATCGTCATTGAGGTAAGGACGAACGCGAACCAGGCCAGCCCGCGCCTCTCCCGCGTGTGTCTGTGTGTTTGTGTGTGTGTAGCTTGTAAATTGTAGCGTGTGTCTTGCGCGAACATGTGTGTCTCCTTTGATTGCCCTTAAAACTCGAAAAGTCTTCTCGTTCCCCCGTACTCGCAGTAAAGATTAAATTGCAGCAACCAAAAAAAAAAGCTACAAGTGCGGAATGTGGCCAATGTGCAAAAGAGTCCGGATGAGTGCACAAAAGACTTGCGCACACACACACACACGCGCGCACACACAATGCCGGTGACGATGACTCGTGCTGTTCTAGAGACCCCCCCCCTCCCCCTCCGCTCCAGAGCAATGTCGTGCCCCACAAGTGTGTGAAAGTTGCGTGTGTGTCTGTGTGCAGTCGTTCGTGTGCAGTCATGGAAAAAGCCGCTCGCCATTTTATTCGCCATTCCCACCCCGTAATACCCCCCCCCCCCATCACCGGTGAACCGGTATATCGACCCGATAAGCGAAGCCAGATTGCGAAGACAATAGATAATGTAAATTTTATAACCTCACTCATCATGCGAGCACACACACACACACACATACACGCACACGTTCGCCGCTTCATGCCGGCACACACGCTCATTTTCTGCAATATCTTGATTGAGAAGTTGCACTTCTTCTTCCTCTTCTTCACATCCCCCTCAGTGCAGGCATGATGGCGTGTGTGTGTGCGCGTGTGTAATTTTGGGCGCGTTCCTTCTTCTTTTTTGTTCCTTGCTGCACACCCGGCATGCCTTTCTTTTGTTGCTTTAGTTTTTGTGCTGAAAAGAATCATCCCCGTGAGCGGAGGAGAGTAATTTCACATTAAAATGCCCTTCGATATAGACGCACACACACTCATGTACACACACACACACGGAACTAACGCCCCGTCGTGCGGTCACCACCTTGAACGGGTTCCGTGTGTGCTTTGGTGGTGGTGGTGGTGGTGGTGTGTGAGCCGTCTTGCTGGAAGTGGGCGCATGCATCATACACACAACTGCGTGTGTTATACGAACCACTAACACACACACACACATACGAACATATGTGTGTGTGTGTGTGTATGTGGTTGCCCCTGCTGCATAGTAATGCGCCCAATTATCACATCCACACTCAGACACACGAGTCGCGGAGGCAATCGATCCCGTTTAGTTTCCTTCCCTCCACTTCCTCCCTCCCTTGCAGGCCTTTCCGGTCGATTTTCTTGGCCGTATGTGTGCGCCTTTATTACATTACACTGCCCTGCAGGTCCGCAAATCTGCAGTCCCCCCCTCCCCTCCCCCCCTCAGAGAGCGACTCCATGAAAGTGGTGCACTCTGGACTCCATGACACACACACACACGCGTGCATCATGGCTGTTGGTAGAATAAATTGATGCAAGGCGCTCCCAGGGCCTCCGCCTTGGTGTTGCGCTTTCGGCCCTTCCCAGTACCACTTGTCTTCGTTCCTGAGGCGAGCAATCAATTTTGCACAGGCAGGCTGAAAATTTAAACCCGACCCATCCACACAGCCATTATTCGGCCCTCCCTTCCCCTGTGGTCTTGCTGTCATTTGGGTCGAATAAAAAACCATACGACAATAATGGCGAGCAACCCACGTGGTGTGTGTGTGTGTGTGTGTGTCGTTTGCCGTAGAAAGTTGAATGTAAAATAGATTTAAAAAAATATTTTAAATGAATTTTGTATTAATATGTATAATAACCCACAAAAAATCACAAAACAAAAACCCCAACAAATGCTTCTACTGTTCCCCTTTTCCTTCTCTTTCACCTCTGCAGCTCCGCCCGGACGTCGTGCCGAAGACGTCCGAGAACTTCCGCGCGCTCTGCACCGGCGAGAAGGGCTTCGGCTACAAGGGTTCGATCTTTCACCGCGTGATCCCGAACTTCATGTGCCAGGGGGGCGACTTCCAGAACCACAACGGCACCGGCGGCAAATCGATCTACGGCAACAAGTTCGAGGACGAGAACTTCATCCTGAAGCACACCGGCCCGGGCATCCTGTCGATGGCGAACGCCGGCCCGAACACGAACGGCTCGCAGTTCTTCATCACCACCGTGAAGACGTCCTGGCTGAACGATCGCCACGTGGTGTTCGGCAGCGTGGTCGAGGGCATGGACGTGGTGCGAAAGATCGAGTCCTTCGGCTCCCACTCGGGCAAACCGTCGAAGCAGATCACCGTCGCCAACTGTGGTCAGCTGTAAAATTCTTATAACATACATAGCAGAGTGGAAGGGAGAGAAGAGAGCAAGGGAGAGGAGGTAGGAGGAGGAGAGATTAGAATGCAGAAGCAGAAGCAGAAGCAGAAGCAGAAAGAGATAGAGCAGCCAGAGGATAACATTGCATAGTTTTTCCTGTTTTTGTTTTTGTATCCAACACACATTTTCTTTTCCACAAAACGGGCGCGTACCCCTCCCCCCTCCCACCCATTCCCTTCTAATCCATGTTGGGTTTGTTGTGCGCAGGGAGGGAGGTGGATGGGAATTTCCCTCATTTTTTTTTTTTTGTTTGGTTCCGTTTTTGGCGTGTTGTGTGACATTGAGGGGGAAGGATATGGGAGGTGAATAGTAGCAGTCTTTGCGTTCTCCCATACTCCCACCCCCTTTGGCGCTTGTGTACCATCATGTGCGCGCACTGAATTTAGCTTCGAAATATTCCTTGCAGTTTGCGCTTACCCGGTCAATGATTCCTTTTTCGTTTTTGGAAGTGCAACAACAGGCAAGAAACCAACAAAAACACACATTACTAAACGCCCATTACGTACATTCACAACAACGCTCTCACGCGCACACACGCACACACACACACACACACACACATGTTCACACCCAACACACTCGAGCGACAAAGCAAGGAAGAGAAAGGCGCCTTAGCAAGGGAAACAGAAAAGGGTTACGGAAAATTATTGCTAATTTCAATGGGAAGACGCATCTCTCGCTTGTGGGGAGAGCGCTTGCCCGTGCGGATCTCTTTCCGGTCGAGGCTGGTGAAAACTGAGGCAGAAGGGAAGAAGAGGAGTGAGGTGTGTACATTTCACCCTCCGCAGATGATCGCGTATCGTCCTCCTCGAACCTCGTGTTACGTAACCCCATGCATTTTAGCGCGTGTTTGTGTGTGTGTGTGTGTGTGTGGCGTGCGTCTGTGGGAGTGTCACGCTAAAAAAACCTATTACTACTACTACTACTACTACTACTACCTTCACTACATTTCTTTAACAAGGACAAAAATAAAGAGTAATAATGGTAAACAAGAATTGTTAATTTACGAACATGGTTTGCACAATTTGTTTGCTTCCTTTGGAGGAGGAGGTAAAGTTGATGAAACGCAGGGCCCCAACACTCTACTACCTGCACCCCTCCCCCGGTGCCGTTTCGTCGCCTGCTCCATGCGATTGTCCTGTCGGTCAGGGGTTAGCAACGCCCTGCGGGAGAGCGATGGGGCGAAGCTGTGAAGCAAACAACTCCTGCAGTGTGGCTCCCTTTTCAATGAAATAATTGAAAATGTTGCTGTATTTTCATTCTACACTCAGCAGACTGAGAAATTAGTTCAGCGTTTATATCTGTAGGCAATCGTCTTAAAATCTTTACAAAAAAAAAGGTATAAAACGACAAATAATGAGCTTTATGTGAGTCAAACGGAAAAGTGACAAACAAACAAAAAATATCAAGAAATCACCAAAAAGTTGGTAAAATACCAATTTTGTGTCCGTTAGTCTAGAACCATCCTAGGCACCAAATTGGTATTATACAAACTTTTTTGTGATTTCTTGAATTTTTTTTATCATACAAAATCAGCATTTTTGACACTTTTCTCTAACACTCAAGTCGCATGTTGGCCGTGAAATTTCGGTTTGTTTGAAATGGGTTTTGTTTTGACACCTGCAAATTCTGCTCCGGCCAATAGTGGCCATTGATATCCGGCGAACTTTAAAAGTAGATAGTTACCCTTTCAGAAAGTCAAAAATCTTAGCCTGAGAGTTTACTAGTTTGGCACTTTTGCCCTAGCTTTATGTAACAAAAGCTTTGTCTTTTTTTTCGTGTATATGTTTTAGTTTATCTTAAATCCAGTCTGTTCCCGAAATGTGCGGCTCGAATTATCACGTTTTATCAGCCAAAAATCGTTCGATAAAAAGGTATTTTTTTTGTTAAATTTTATCTTTTTTTTACATGTAACCGTCTAGTTCATAAAATGCCTGCAGAAAACTGTGACATTTCTGACTTTCAATAGGTTTATTAAGGAAAATACTGGTCACCTTCGTTTGGTATGGTTCTATCCAATTCAGGCTTTTCCCGCCTGATCACGGTACTCGAACGGAAGGTCGAACGGAAAGTGACATGGAAAATTTAACGTAGTTAATGTGATTTTTTTTACATTTTGATGCATGCAGGATTGTTAAAAAGCTTGTTAACGTCAATAATACTTTCATTTTATTCGAACTGGTTGGCATGAGATTCCAATATTTTGCTGTTCGACTCGAAGCATTCTGTGCTCCATTCGACTACCGTTCGAGTGTGATTCGAGTGAATTTTTCTGCATGTTTTCATATTTTTTACTCAATTGATTGATTCTCTGAACCTTAGCACAAGCAAAGAAGTGTTGTTTATTATTCCTTATTTTTTGTTTTTATTAAACAAGTTTTAATTAATACTTCTCTCGATTTTGACACACAAAAAACCCTCTCCGGAGCAAATTGGAAATGAGCATGTAGAATGCCTATTGTGACATATTACAGGGTTTACCAGGAGTTCTCATAGCTGTGGAACACTTTATTGACTCCTTCTTACGTAAAATGAACTTAAAGTAATGGGAATTGTACTCTATAGCACAAATTGTTGGACAAATCCAATAGGAATATTGAAGGGGCCTGTCCAAAAAGGATGCAATAGAGTCCAATTTCCACCGTATGATGCTCACTTCCCATAAGAAAGAGTCAAGGAACCCCTGGAAAACCCTGTAAGATGAAGTAACATAAGGCTCTTACACTACATATTTAAACAAACCCGAAAGAAAGTATTACAAAACTTTGTTTATGCTGCTGCCACTGCCCTTTTTCTGGTGGTTGATATAAAATTAATAAATTTCCAAATCGTTCCCCAGCCGACAAGAGTTGTTCATCCCTGCGGTTTGCCTGTTTACCGCCAGGACTTTTAACACTTCTAACAGTGCTAAATTTTTAAACTGTTTTCAAGCACGGAATTGAAGGCGAGAGGAAACAAAAGAAGCTCGTACAATTTAAATATAAAATAACCTTTTTGCCACGTTTTCACCGATGCAACCAACGCGAACGAACGTTCGCAAATGTAAGAAAAACACGGCAGCAACACATTGCCGACAGACATTGCTGCCCCCGACAACCAACCCATCCGCACGCGGGCGTAAAATCGTGGCGTGGGCAGGATATGTAGCGCATGAATCGCAATCCGTTGGGTAACCATGTTTGGCTGGGGCCAAACCAAACCGATTTGGGCTACCTCACAGCACGGAAGTTTTCGTTTCGTGCGGGTATTCAAATACCGGTTGAGTGTTGCCTGCTGTTGCCTATCGAGTGGGCGAGAGAACTTGAGCTTTTCGTGGTAGCTTTTGTTTTACGCTTTGCAGCGACGAGAAATGGCGTCTGTTGCGTGTTGTGTCGCCAATGCAATTGATCATGTTTTGCTGTTTATTTATTGAAAGGAGAGCTTTAAACAGTGCAAGTCATCATACAAAGGGAACCCCATTTAGACGCAGCAGAAACAATGAATTTCGACGTCGACGTTCATTTCTTCTTCTTCATCTTCTTCGGTCGAACTTGAAAAATGCGCCTACACACGCCTCGCGGCGCCGGCCAGCACGAGCCTTTTCTAACTTTTCGATGAAATTTTGGGGGAAAAACATTGACAAAAATTAAGCCTTCGCCGCTGGTGTATGGTGCGAACCGTGCGATCTCGGCGTGTAGCACAACGCCCCTTGACGGTGTGTTGGTGCGATGACGTAAAGATGGTTGCCTGCGCGAGGCGACTGCTACGGCACGGAGGAAGGCACAAGGAAGAGGAGAGCGTTGTGACCGCGCACATGCCATCTTGCCAGGCCAGGTATGCCGGAGTCGGGAAAGTGAACGAAGAGAGAGATAGAGAGAGAGAGAGAGAGCGGTTGCGGAGGGATCAAAGGAAAGTCAGAGACCGTCGATGGGTTAACCCGAGAGGCGGGCGTTCTTGGTGAAAGCGGGGGGGAGGTTTGGTAAAATGTTGGAGAATTTATCTCAAGATTTGGAAGTTGTGGCGAGCAGTCGGAGAACGTCGGTACGCATGAATGGAGCGAATTCAATGAACATGGTGAGAGAGTTGTGAGAGGAGAGCGGTGTTGGTATCTCCGAGCGACGCACAATTTCGGGCACACGCGAGAGAACCCCGAAGGACGGGAGATGTGCAGAGTGGAGAGATTCTGTGAATCCCGAAAAACCAACAGAAAATACATCGGCAAAGGAACGAGGTGGGACAGTGCGTTTGCATTGGGAAGGGGCAAGAGACATTTGCTCTCGTAAGATGATGGGAATGGTGGAATGTGATGTTACAATAACGCGTTCAATAAGCGAGTATGTTCGAGTTCTCTTCAGCCGGTTGTCAAACACCTTTTGATTGAATGCCGTGTTTACGAACATAAACGCATAGAATACACTATCTCAAACAGCATTGATGATGTTTTATCCTATAACAAACTCCATCAAAAGAACCTCCTCAAATTTCTGAAAGACACAGACCTGTACAACAAAATAATATCAAATCCAACTCCACACCAATAGTTTACCTGCAAAGAGATGAATGTAGTCGCAAGACTCAAAATCTCTATAAACAAATCTTACTACTACTCTCCTCAGCCGGTAGACCCGAGGCATAAGCTTCCTTGTAGTTAACTAATTCGCCTGCACGGGTGGATATGGATGCTTGAAGTAATAGTCTGTCTCATGTCTAGTTCATGAATGCTACGAACTTTTGATGAGTAAGAAAAATGTATAGTCTTAACCATGCAGGTGGACTTCAAATATCAAAAATATTAGACATTTTAAGTTAATTTAAGTTACTTTCCGATTTACATTAGATTTTAGCTAGAAATAATGCACTCTTCAAAGATAAAGTATTTGCAAATTATATTCTGCACTACGAGTTTTGCGGCTAGCAAGCGAAACACAGATATAGATTAGCTCAAAATTTAATTTTTCTTCTTCTTCTTCTTCTTCTTCTTCTTCTGCTACTTGTTCTACTACTACTACTACAGATAATACTACTGCAACTGCTATTACTACTACTTTTGACGTAAGAACATGTGCCGGTTGTGTTAGCCTATCTACAGGTGTCCTAGACTTAATAATTTTCCCACACTACCGCATTATCAATTGCGGCGCTTAGGTACTCCGGATTGAAATCAAGCCTCCCAAGGACTTTTACCAGTCAGCCGGTGCACTGGTAGCAAACTAACAACACATCCGACTCGAACAAACGTATCTGACGTACATGGAGATACACCGTCAGACATCTCGACCAAACAAGACAAAAATCGTTTTGAGCCTGTCAAATTCCAATCACTTTTTCATGTCTAATAACTTGTTCGATGGCTGCCAGAGCGCTGGGTCAGTGCGTCTATCGAATACGAATCGAATCTATGCGGGTGTACTAAACCATATACTGTCACGTTGGCATTAACAGCTATACCGCCTTTGGACGGTTTTTTCCTCGGCAGGACAAATGAATTGCTCCAGGCCAGTGATCGGTAAAGTACAGCTATTTGCTGTCTAGATGGTAGCTCTTTAGCATATTTACTATTGGTTTCTAATTTTGAGTCGACACTACTGGTTCCGGCTCATGTATATTCCTTCAAAAAGGAGGATTCTACCGTCAAAGTAAAAAAAAAGTGGTGCGTTTTTGCATAAATTCCACATAATGGCATAATGATTAGGCATGCAAATATTTCACTAAATAAATAAACTAGATCTGAGGTTTTTTTTTTCTGGCATGCCGCAACTACTGGTCTGCAAATCGGAATTCCTGTTGCTCATTTCCATGCTCATTTCCAATTTACTCCGGAGAGGCCAATGTCGATAGAAGTTTTAGGGGCGCCACAAAAGTGGTCCCTAATTTTTTAAAGAGACACGCAACACGCTTTGCGAACTACGTTTTTGGTAGAATTCGATTTATTTTTTTCTTTTAAGCCGCGGAACGGTGAGTTCGGGAGAGACGCGAAAATTAGTGTTGTTCGTTCGAGAGTTGCCGGAGAAGAAGTGTTGGGTAAGCCGGACGGATATGCGCGTGTCGATGTGGAAACGTTTAGGACGAGAGAGAGCGTGTATGGAGCAAGCCACCGTTTTTATAGCTGCGGTGCAGCATGCTACCACTGTTTGTCCTGCTCTAGCTTTGTGTGCAGTCCCTGCCTAACTAGCCCGTTAAACATTTTATGTCGGTAGTTCTAGATGTGCGCACCAGATGGCGCTCTGGTCGCTACAAAGTATTTGAAATTATTGCTGGTGTTCGATAAAAACGACGTGAATGATCGACGACGTGAACAATTCTTGAATGCTTGTGAAACAGCTCAGAAAATCAATAATTTGTGTGAAATATGTGAAAATTGACAGAACGATTCTCTTATCTTATTACACGTACGACTGGATTTGTTTTGTATCTAGGCCTGAATTTGATACAAAAATACCAAACGAGGATGACGGTACTTTCCATCTTTCAAAAAGCGATATGAGAAGAAGATCAACATCAGATAAATTCCGCAATTATTCCTGTAACCTACTAAACCTATTTTCAAATTTAATTGTTATGTGTTTGTGTACTTTTTTCTTATTCGATGATTCCGAAATATAAATCTTTCACCGTGCAAAATCACTACCCAGACTAGTGACAAAAGAAGACAAATAATAATTGCTCTCGCGCGCACGTACCGCCTCGACCGTGCGCCACTGTAAGCTGGACCAGTTCTGCGAAGGAACCAACGAAAAGGGTACGTGCGCACAGCGTTCGTCCACTACAGGAAAGGAGAGAAGAAGAGGACAGAAAAAAACCCTTAGAGAGTGCGAGCGTAGAGCGCGTACGTGAGCGAGCATTTTTCTCTATTTTCTCACCCGTACGCACACAGGCAGGCAAGCGCACACACACCAACGGTTGGAAACGGTCGCGGTGAAAGAACGGCAGCAGCAGCAGCCAGCAAGCAGCAGCCGTAGATACACACCACAAGCGCTCTCGAGCAGACATACCAGCGAGACCAGTGCTGCCCAAGCCGCTCAACGCCAAACGTCCAAAGCACCAACCATTGCTGTGCGGGCGTTGTGCGTGTGTCTGTGTGTGTGTGTGTTTGTGTATATGAGTGTGTGAACAAGAACAGGCAGAGCAGTTAGCAGCATTTATAGACATCTATCAGACAAAAGCGAAGGGTGCCGTGTTTGTTTGACCGTTTTAGCAGCGGTCAGCCCCGGAGTGCGTGTCTTTGAGACAGAAAAAAACCCGTCTTTTTCCGTAAGAAAATCTTCATCGCCCACTCTGTGTGTTTGTGTTGCCGAAAGGGGTGCTCTGCTGCGCGAACGTGACAAAAAAAACGGAGCACCGCAAACCAGGCAGCAGCAGGCAGCAGTTTTCCGGGATTTTCCATTCACCAATCAAACTGAACTGAGTGCGTGCGGCCGTGCCAACGATAAACAGGAAGAAGCAACGAGAGAGAGAGAGAGAGGGAGAGAGAGCAGAAGAAAAAAATCGTCCATTGATTTGTGGTCTGCTCTGCTGCCCTTCCGAGACAGGGAAAAGAAGAAGAAGAAGAAGCAGCAGCAAGTGGCAGCTTTTGGCTGAAAACGCGTGAAAACCGGTTTCCTTTCCACCCCCCCCCCCCCCCCCTCAACCGATAGTTACAGGCTCCACGGACTCGGCTTCTTCATCGCCGACTGCCGAACGAAAAATCAACGGGTCAAGATTTATTAATTTTTTCAAATTTTTGGCGTGATCGTGTCGTTTTTTTGTTGCCCTGCCAATCGAATCGAAAGGACACGACCAGCAGTGCGTGCGTGCGTGCGTGCGTGCGTGCACGCCTGTGTGTGTGTGTGTGTTGGTGAAAATGAGTTGTGTGCAGTTTCGTTAGTGGTGCAGTACGAAAACAACGCGCAGATCGATGTGGAAGCGAGAGAGCAAATGCTTTCCTGTTGGAATTTCCAGTAGCGGGCAGGAGCAGGAGTAAAGCGCCGCTTTCAGACCCACGGGCCACGGTGGTCCGGGTACACACAATGTTTGCCCCAACGGTGATGCCCCCGTGCGTTCCAGCGTCGTTACGAGGCAGCAGCAGCAGCAGCCGAAGGAGACACAAGTGAATCGCACCGACACACTCCCTTTTTTTGCTGTGTGTGTGTGTGTGCGCTTTTCTTTCCCTGTTCGACCATCAGCCTCAAACACCCTTTCCCAAAACGAGAGAGAGAGAGGGAAAAAAGGGAAAAACCACCTCAACACAAGAACGAAGCGCAGAATCAACAACACATACAAGCACCGACCGTCGCGGCGTCGTACAGGTAAATGGGAAATGGCGATCGAGATTTAAATTCCTTCTTTTTCAGCCCCACATCCACGCAAGGGTACAGGGAAACATATTTCCAATTGCAGAAACACCCAGATCGTCCCCTGTGGTCGCCATTTGCCATGATGATGTTTTTTTTCCCTTTTTTTGTTCTGTTTTAGGGCACAATTTTGATCTGCGAACCTTTAAACCACCCAGTCCCCAGACCGTTTGTGTGGTGCAAGGTACAGGCTGTGGAATTATTTCGATAACAGGCTCGGAAAAAGTGCCCCATTCCTCGTCACTTGTTTTTTTTTTGGGGGGAGGGGGGGGAGATGGTGAAAATTCTCTACCCTTCGTCTCGTGTCGCGTGCACAGAGCGCCGTACAGGGGAATCGGTGGAAGAAAAATCGATAAAATAGATGTACACCCTGTCGGGCGCGCAGAGACACAACCAAACAGACACACAGATAGAGAAAGAGAGAGAGAGAGAGAGTGACAGCGAGGAAAACACACACTCGCACACAGACACACACACACACAATTTCATTCATTTGCCCAAGCGGTGAAAAATGAGTCCACCGCAAAACAGGAATAGAGAGCCAGAACCGTAGAGAGAGAGAGAGCGAGAGAGTGTTGTACGTCCATGAAGGATCGACAGGGCTACAGGGAATGGAAGAGAAAGAGAGAGAGAGAGAGCGAGAAAGAGATCTAAAAGGGACCCCGAAAAGAAGACGTAATTTCTTTGCCAATGTTCGGGTGGAAGTTTTGGTTGTTCCTAAATTTTATGCTAAAACTTGTGTCAGGCCTTCCCTTCCCAGACAAACAACCAAGTCCGTGACTTGTTTTTACACCAATTTGCAGCTTACAGGGTTTTCAAGGGGTTCCCATACTTTTGGGACACTTCCTCGACTCTTTCTTATGAGAAGTGAGCTTCACATGCTGGAAATTGCACTATATGGCATCCTATAGCAGGCTTCTCGGACATTCCTATTGGATTTGTCCACCTAAGGACGCTATAGAGGCCAATTCCCGTTACATTAAGTTCATTTCTTACAAGAAAGAGTCAATAAAGTGTCCCACAGCTATGAGAACTCCTGGAAAACGCCTGTGCGAGGAAAATGGGGTGAAAATGGGGAAAATGCATCGAGAACCAGACGCTTTGCACAGGATCGCTCGCACTTTTCTATTTTGTCACTTAAATACGGCGCGTTAATACACAGCCCAACAAACGCTCATAACGTAACGCGTTTTCTTGTTGTTTTCCTTTTTTTTATTGTGCGTTCCCCCTTCTCTGTGCGTGTGTGTGTGTGTGTGTGTGTGTGTGTGTGTGTGTGTGTGTGTGTGTGTGGTTTTATGCTGCTGCACAAGAGCGGGCCACCCAAAAGCATATGGCAAGCATATAAACGTTGCTGCTCTTCTTCGAGCAGGTCAAACAGTTTTGGACAAACAATTTGAGCGAGCGAGCGAGCGAGCGAGAGAGAGAGAGAGAGAGAGAGAGAGAGAGAGAGAGAGCATTCCTTTGGTATTTTTCTCAAAAAAAAAACCCACAACCACAGATACCTGCTCTGAAGAAAAAAATTGTAACATAAAACGCGTGCTCCTGCACCTCCCAATATGCTTCCAGAGCCAATAGCACAGTTGCAGTTTTTTTTTGTTTTTTTTTTGTGTTCTGTTCTCCAACTTCATTCCCATCTTTTCGCGTGTTAGAGGAGGCAGATTGGGAGGTTTTTTTTGTGGGTTTTTACTGTTTTTAATCCATTTGCCCAGTGGATGTTGGAGCGTTTTCGTATTTTCTTGCTGTTCTATTAACTAAAAACAAAAAAAAACCACACACACACACATACAGACACAAGAAAAGGAAAATGGTCGATGAGATGCAGTTTATGGTTTTCTGAGGGCCGCCGATTCCGCCGATTGCCTTCTTGCCTATCTCCAAGAAACTCTCCACTTTCTCGCTCCATCCGCACGATCTCTCTCTCTCTCTCTCTCTCTCTCTCTCTCTTTCTCTTTTTCTCTCAATTAATGCTTCACCCTTATGCTTACGTATGTTTTCTTCCTTCTCTTCCTGCTTCTTCTTACTCTTACTCTTACTCCATCTCATCGCATCTCGAGCCTGGAAGCGCGCGCGCTGGTCGATCTCTTGCCTCGATTATATGCTCTCCGGCTCTATCATCTCCGAAACATTCTTCCTGCACAAACATTTAAACACACACACACACACTCACAAAGAGAGAGAGAGAGAGAGAGAAAATAAGAGAGGCACACACACACACACACATACACACACACACACTTGTACGCACACAGGTACAGCAGCAAACTCCTGTGAGCTGAAATGATCGCAATGCTGCCGAAACATGGTAACAATGTATGGTGCGCGCGCAACACAACATATTCATGCGGGTGCCTGCCTGCCTGCCTGCCTGTGTGTGTGTGTGTCTGTGCATTGGTCGGTAAACCTTTAGGCTTGATGGGAAGTTCCACAGGGAGAAAATAAAACGGTGAAAATGGGTGAGGAATAAATAGAGCCAGTCAGTGCGAGCGAGAGAGAGACAGCGATGGTAGGGTATTTTGTAGAAGAAACACACGACGGCGCTGCACATGGAAAAGGATTGAGGGAAAATGCTGAAAAAATGCTACCTTTTCTTCCGTTTGGTTTTGCTTATTTTAAACGTGCTTATTAAGCCCAAAACACGTTTTTTTTTTTGTTAAAGAAGAAACGACGACGCAGTGACTGTGTCCAGCAAACAAATGTTCGTCCCTTCGCGTACACCTTCGAGCGCTTGCTGCTGCTGCTGCTGTGTGTATGTGTGGGGGAGAATTCCTGTGGCAGTTCAAGATGGCGCACACGATTTCGATTACCCATGTGGACGGGGGGGGGGGGAGGGGAGGGGTGGGAGGATTAGGATCGTCACCAACACCAACTACCACCAACCAGCAGCATCCAGCGGGGCAGCATCCAGCAGGACGAAGGCTGTGACTTTGCTTGCTGCGCCCGATGCAAGTTGATCGATATTTGGTCGATAGATAGATTTGGCCGTGCTGCTGCTGCTGCTGTGCAAGCCACCAAGTTTTGAGCGAAGAAGAATAGCTCTGTGTGTGTCTCTTCTCGCCGCAGCAACAGCAGAGGTAGACTGCTGGAATGGTTTGGATGCTGGAGACTGCTCGCAAATAAGTTAGGCCGACAGGCGGCGGCCCGATGTCTAAAAATATCACCCATTTTTCCTGCAATTGCTGCTGTCTGTGTGCGACCGTGTGTGCGCGGCAAATTGGTCAGAATTGAATCAGTGGACGTCCGTGCGGCCCAGGTACACACCACTCCAAGGAAGCTGATGGGGCTGGGCTGGGCATGGACCGTATGCCACCATGATGTGCAGTGTGCGCTCTCATAACTCCACTGGATGGCCCCCGAGACGACAACCCCCTCCCCCCCCCCCCCCGGCCCGGGAGGAAGAGCCAACTTAATAGATGCTAACGAGCATTAGTTATACCTAGAGAGCAGGATAGCGAGCGGTAGATAGGGCCTCGACAGGACGGCTCCAGCGTTGCCGTGTCTTGCGGGACCATTGGGCCCATTGTGCGATACGGTACGGGGCCATACACAATGGCACACAATTTATTCCCTCCCTTCTTTCCCTCCCACCAAACGCTTTCTTTGGAGCGATATTATTGATGTGCAGATGTGCCTGCCGGACCCCGAAATCCCCGTCGGCATCGGCTCCGTTCGATGCTGATGGAGGTATTAAATTCGTAATAATCAGTAGACATCTCTCCTTCTACCCTTTGGTGGAAAAGGTCACAATTTTGTGTATGAAGGGGACAGTAGCACTGCGGTGGAGCTGATGTCAGGCCCGTTAATACAGGGGTTTTTGTTGAGGCAAATCCCCAATGTCTGCCACGTTTTTCACTGCTTGCGAGATGTTTTTCAACAGCCTGTCAAAAGTGGTGTATAGTGCCTCACAATAATATTTCAGTTCTCCCACATGATTTTCAACACGTTTCACGCTGAATTGCGTTTGACAGTTCTTTGTGATGGGTTGACAATCATGTGCAATTGGGTTTACAAGCCACATTCGAATATGCACATCATTATTTAACACCTTCAAGAAGTTTTTCAACAGCTGTCAAATGGTGTATTTGCTTAATAATGAAATTGAAGTTCTTAAGCATGATTTTCAACACAACACAAACAACTGTCAAACTCAATACAGCTTGAGACGTGTTGAAAATCATGTGGAAGAAATAAAAAAAAATAATGATGATGGAAATGAAACATCTGATCGATGTGGAATGACATGTTGCGCGCGGTGAATAACAACGTTTCCATTCGAAACTGACGTAGAAACATAGCAACAACATTTGACAAGCTGTTGAAAAACATCTTGGAAACGATGAATACAGGGTTTTCCAAGTCAATTTAGAATGTAAACATCATCATCACAACTTTTCGTCTCTTCAGCATGATTTTCAACACTTCACCTATCATTCGGGTGATGAGATTCGGGAGATAGAATCCCGGTGAAAAAACGATGGCAACAATCTGTTGATAATCATGCTGAAGAAATGAAAAAAAAAAAACATGATGATGGAAATGCAATGTCAGATCGATGTGGAATTCACACAATGTTTACATTCGAAACTGACATGGAAAAATCTTGTAAAACCACATTGTTTAAGTGATGTGTGTCTGTTATACACCATTACTCACCGGCAGCAAGATGTTTTTCAACAGCTGTCACGTGTTGTATTCGCCTCACAATAAAATGTCAATTCTTCCACATGATTTTCAACACACCACAAACAACTGACAAACTCAACCCAGCTTGAGACGTGTTGAGAGTCATGTGTAAGAATTGAAATTTTATTATGATACAAATACTCCATTTGACAGCTGTTGAAAATCATCTTGTAGGTTGGCTAATAATGATGTGCACATTCGAACGTGACTTGGAAACCCCTGCAACACGGGACACTAACAAACAAACAAACAAAGGCACAACGGAAAGGACGGGGACGAGAAGATTTCTTATAGTTGTTTTTTTGTTGGAAACATTGCGGCCATGTTTTTCTTATCTTCACTAACGCCTAATGCACAAATACGGCGTTTCTATGTGCAAAAAAAAAAAGCCCGAGACACACGGTGGAATGGTGCCGCTGTGTTGGAGAGCACGATGAGACGGCAGGATATACGAATAGGTCATTTCTGAACCGTTTTTTTTTTGTGGTTCTTCTCTTGCTTCGTCCACCCCCATTCGCCCCACATTCGCACGCTTTTGCTGTTGCGCTGAATCCTTCCAGAGCGATTGCGCAGCAAGCACCCACAACCGCCACCGAGCCATCCGCAAACTGCATTTCGCTCTGCCCATTCAATAATGCACGTCGCAAACGGGCGCAGCAGGAGAATGGAACCCTTACCCTTACCCCACGTATCTCTCGGACTGTGCGCCAGCGAAGGCACACTGGGGGAAACGCAGGTCCTTTTTTCTTCCTTAGGGACAAACAGCAAAACAACGCTTCATGCTGCGTCATCCGCAAAGAACAGCGAAAAAAAAATTAAAAGAAGAAAATACTCATGAAGACGGACACACACACACACACACATATATGGGAATTTGCAAACAATCTTTACTAATATGCTTTCTCCTTTCCTCATCATTCACAGATTTCTGCTAGCAGCAGCAGAGGCCGGCCAGCCTGCTGGCTCGAAGATGCTGAGCCAGGAGCGCGGGCTGATGTTTCCATTCGTTCCTAAACCGAGGCCGTTTCGACCCGTGCGATAATAAAGCAGCAGCAGCAGCAGCAGCAGCAGCAGCAAGTGGCTGCGAGACGTGCTAGAAGCCAAACAGCAACAACAAAAAGAAAGGCGAAAGCAAGAAGAATAATTAAAAGGAAAAGAAAAAACGCCCTGCCAAAAAAAAAAAAACAGCGACAAACCACACGCGTGGGTACACACCGAAAACCACCCACCCCCTCCGAGAGGCGCACGCAGGTGCTTGGTGGTTTTGATTGGTTGGTTGGCTGGTTGGTGCCCGTTGTCGCGGACCCCGCAGAGCGAGCCAGCTCCAGATCCGGCAGCCACCATCCCCAACACAATACATACATATACATATATACATATACATATACCTATATATATACATACACATATATAGACATAAAAAATATATATATATATATATATCGGGCCAGCCAAGATGACGATGAAATCGATGAAGTATAACGACTGCGACACCATCATGGACGGTTACAATCCGGCACCACCGCCACTGCCCCGGAGGGTACCGCCGGCGCGAAACATTTACGCGGAACCGTTTGCGACCGAATCCACCACGAACAGGTAAAAGCAAGAGCAAAAGCTAAAAACAAAACAAAACATAATGCGACAAGGGATGCCGAAAGGATGTACCTGTAACCGTACCGGGGCACTCGATTACATAACGTAAAACCGACGGGTAGCGTCGTATAGAGGGTCTTGGTGGGAGCAAAAAGACCATGTTGTTGGCAAATGGATGAGCAAAAAAAAAAAAGCAATACAAAAAGGAAAAGGTGTACCATAAGGATACGTTGAATAGGAGAATGAGAGGGTGCCCTTTTGGCCGATAGTTTTGGTAGGCTTTGTCGCATTGTCCTCGGGACACGGGTACGAAAAACCATCATGCTGTGAATTTACTCACTAGTGCGATGGCACGGTTTGGCAAGTTTTACACAAGTAGCTTTTGCTACACACGACTATTACGCTTCAGGGCGAAAGCCTATAGCTTTTGTGGTACGATGTTTGTGGGTAGAACCTCTAAAATGGCAGCGCAATGGTTGACTTGCAGGTCAATCGGGTGCAGTGCTGCAAAATGTCACTGTCAATGTCCTAAACAATCCGGACTGAAACAAACTCCCTGTCAGCGCCACGTACTCAATAGTGATAATCAGAGGTGATGCTCAAACAGAGGTTGGTGTGTTCAATACATGCTTGGTGACATTTTAGCTTGGTCAGTCACTATGTCATGACTTTTTTTTTACTGTGATCAGTTCTACAAAATGTCACTGACATTGTAATGATAAATTCCGACTGATTCGGAATCATGTCAGTGTGATGATCAGTGCAAGCAAACTTACTGTGATGATCAGTGGTGAGACTCAACGATATTCATCACGAGAGGGCATGCTGATTTCGTTGTATGGCACCACGTGCAAGCGTGTCATCATCCGCCAGTCAAAATGTCACAACCAAGAGACTGATCAAAAGTTTGTTGAAAAAATGTCACTGACACAGTCATGACAAGTTCTGGCAGAAACAAAATAATGTCAGCGTCACGAGCACTACTGTGGTGATCAGAGGTGAGACTCAAACAGTTGGTGCGACCATCACATGCTTGGGGACATTTTGTGCATCCAACTCTTGAGTCAGTCCTTGAGTCATTGATGATCAGCGGCAGAAAATGTCATGACCAAGAGAGTGACCAAGAGTTGGGTGCTAAACAAAATGTCACCAAGCATGTGGTTGCTCCACCAACTGTTTGAGTTTCATCACTGATCATCTCAGTTGTGGCCGTGATCTGATTTGGGCTTCGTTTCAGTTATGAGTGTTGGTAACTGAAACCAGTGGCATTTAGCTGAGCTTGTTTCAAGCACTCGCACGTCGCGTTTGGCATGTCATGACACACTTTCATTGAGTATCAGCAAGATGTAAATTGTTTTCGGTGTTGATTATCGCATGATTCTCATGACATTTTGCAGCACTGGTCGGGAGCATTTTGGCACAACTGCCATTGTATTCCGCAGGCATCAAGAATGCTGGCCAATGGGTGCTACAATTACATCCGCACAAAGAATGAGCTCGATGATAGTAAAGCAGACCAAATGCATTGGAGCGGCGAGTTTTAAGCCTTTACTCCTTTCTGTAAAACGACCGACAGAGTCGTCCACTTAGCTCGCCAACCGTTGCTGCCTTTGTTCAGCTGCTCCAGTGCACTCGGGATAGATGTAGCTTCATTTAACTCGCGTCTTGCGTCCTCGGAGGGAGGGTCATCGCGCCCCAAGATTTGCGGTTAACGAGCCGCTTCGCCCCAGGTTGTGTGCGGTTTTTCCTGGTTGGCGTGTACACGTACCGTCGCACGCCACCCCGTCCCCGAAAGTTGCACTGGATTGCTAACTGATTATTCCATCCACTTGTCTCCCGTCTGTCGTTCTTGTGCTGACAACCCCTCCCCCACACCAGACTACAATCAGCGGCGCAGCTGCAACAGCAACAGCAGCAGCAGCACCAGCACCAGCAGCAGCACCAGCAGCACCAGCAGCTCCAGTCGCAGCAGCAACCGATACCGCAGCTGGCACAATCCATGACTAATACGCACATCACCACCGGCTCCCGGCTGGGCGGTTCGTCCTCCCTGGTGATGCCCGTGTTTCCACTCCGAACGGGCGGTACCGCCCACACGCCCCATTACTCACCTTACTCGCCATCAAGGTAATTGCAACGCGCAGCGACCGCACGGGGTGGCCTGCAGATGAGAGGGGGGATGGGGGAACAGAAACAGTCTATATGGCTACGCTAATGATGATTGCTTGCGGGTGGGGAAATGCATTATAATTCAACTAATAGTTGGCGCTTTGCACTGCTTTTTCAATTTGCTAGATTGTGTTGCACTATCTCTCCCTTCAATGATGTTTTTTTTTGTTTCTTCCTCCTTCTCCCCGACTGTTCTGCGTTTCTGTTTGCATTTCTATGTTGCTTGCATATTCCTATCAGCTTTGTGTGGGGTCGTTTGGCCAAATTGTGAAATGTTTGGCAATGGTTTGCTTTTATTTTATACCGCTTTTACCTTTCTTTCGGCGCGGGGGTGTGCGTTGTAACAAAATTATAGTGTTTTGTGTGTGTGTGAACTTTTGCATCATAATATTTCTTCTTCTTCTGCCACTAAACAAGCCACCCTTTCACTAACTTGCATTTTATTGTTCTGTTTTGTGTTTTGTCACTTGTTCTGTTAAATCTTTTTGGTGTTACTTACTGTTTCGGCTTGTTCGTGTTTTTCTTTATTTTTTTTTGTTTTTGGTTCTCCTCTTACTCCACTTTGCTTGAGTGTTGTTTTATGTGTTTTGGTTTCTGTTTTGCTTTTGCTGCTAATTTTAACATACTAAATTCTTTTCAATTTGATTTTGTTATAGTTCATACATCTTTTTGAAATGTACATTCATTAATTATCATTATTTCTAATCTCTTTGTCGCTCTCTCTCTCTCTCTCTCTTACTCTCCATCCTACAGGTTTCGTATCGATAAAAGCTGTCAGCATCGTTGCTCCTGGAAGTGTTTTAGCATCGCCTTAATCTTGGTTACAATAATTCTGTCCGCAACACTGACGTATTTTGCAGGTAAGTGAAAGCGATTATCGCAACCATCGCAAAAGAAAAGCAACGCTCTAATGCATTCCTGCCTATTTTGCCCGCCACAGCAACGAGCTCGATGAAGTCCAACCTCGACTCGGCCAACTGCATACTGGTGCAGGACGTGAAGACGGGCGGGGCCGTCGACCAGACCGGCACGCCGATCGATTCGTCCAACTACGGGCTGCTGTCCGGCCCGTCGACCCTGAACCCGACGGAGGAGTCCCCGATCACCAGCACGCTCGACCACAACAGCTTCTCGACGCTGGGCGGCGGGCTGGGCGGTTCGGCTGGGGCACCGGGCGGTGGCGGCGGCAATGCCGCCCTGTCCACGTACAGCCGCCGCCCCGGCCAGGACCTCGCGCACCAGGTGCAGCAGCAGCAGCAGCAGCACCAGCAGCACCAGCAGCAGACGACGCAGCTGTACAGCACGCCACACCAGCAGAAGTGGCCCGCGATCGTGGAGCTGCGCGAGTTTAACGAGGTGCACGCGTCCACCATCGCGCCGTTCCAGTTCTGGAACGTGGAGTTCCGCAACAAGCATCCCGCCTTCATACAGTTTAACTTTACGCTGCCGTGGGGCGCCAACTTCGCTATCTACGGGCGGCGAAACGTTGGGCCGACCGTGACGCAGTACGACTTTGTTGAGTTCATCAAGGGCGGCCGGGTCGACCACAAGCTGCGGCGGAAGCGCAGCATCGGCAGTGGCGGCTTCTTCCAGAACGATCTGCTCGGTGCGCACTTCGACGGCAGCGTGCCGGAGGAAAACTCGTCCGCGTTCGAGACGATCCGGCACAACCAGTACGCGTTCGCGGACCTGCCGCTGGACGAGGTGGAGAAGCACATCATCTCGAAGCGGTCGGCGGACGGGGGAGCCGCCGGGCCCGGCGGTCCGTCCTCGTCGCTGCAGAAGATCGACCTGGAGGCGATGACGGTGAACGTGACGATCCTGCAGTACCTCGACATTGGCCGCTGGTACCTGTCGGTGTACAACGACGAGCTGCTGCCGCACACGGTTTCGCTGGTGGTCGGCGAGGCCGAGGGCGTGCACACCGCCTGCCCGAGCGACTGCTCCGGGCGGGGCTCGTGCTATCTCGGCAAATGTGACTGCATCGATGGATACCAGGGCAACGATTGTTCGATTAGTGAGTGGTTTTTAGAAACGCATCCTGGGTCGATGTAATTTTAACTTCTGTTTTTATTTCCTCCCCCACATCCAGGCGTCTGTCCCGTGCTTTGTTCTGCCCACGGCCATTACGGTGGTGGCGTCTGTCACTGCGAGGAAGGATGGAAGGGTTCCGAGTGCGACATACCGGTGTCGGAGTGCGAGATGCCGACCTGCTCCAACCATGGCCGCTGCATCGAGGGCGACTGTCACTGTGAGCGCGGCTGGAAGGGACTGTTCTGTGAGCAACGTAAGTCGATTTGATATATCAATGATATGAAACAGGTTTTGAAGTCTTCTGAGATTCTGAGACGACAGATTGAAGTACAACATTCACATTACAACAGACTGGGTCATCGCTCAAGTGGCAACAACGTGTGGGGAACATTCACTTTTACAAGTCACTGATTCACCACACTTTGATTTTGGCTCTTCTATTCTATTTCTTGGAAACATAGGACAAATTAATAGACTTCAAAATCTTATTACATGGTTAGTTTAGGTTTAGGGTGTGGCCGACGTACGCCGTCTGTTGTTATGTTCGGTATTCTTCATTGGATATCTGTATTAGTGATGGGTAAAGTTGGCAAAAATTTGGAGTTCACTTCGATCCGACTTTGATCATTTCGGAACCGACTCCGGAAGGTAGATTCGCCCAGCATTCTCCGGAGTCGTTAGTAATTTTCTATCCCGAGACGGACGACTTCGGACGACTCCATACTGCGCCAGATGAGTCGGGGCGACTTCGGATGACTCTGGACGACTTCGAACGACTCTGGAAGATTCTGAACGACTCTGGACTACTCCGCATGACTACGGACGACTACGTAACAACTCCGAGAGACTCCGGATGACTCAGGATGACACCGAACGACTCCTGATGACTCTGGACGACTCCGGACGACTACGTAACAACTCCGAACGACTCAGGATGACTCAGGATGACACCGAACGACTCCCGACGACTCCGGACGACTCCGAACGACTTCGGACGACTTTGAACGACTTTGGACGACTCCGGACGACTCAGGCAACATAGGGTGTGACTTCGGACGACTCCGGACGACTCTGGACGACTCCGGACGACTCTGGACGACTCCGGACTACTCCGGACAACTCCAGACAACTACGTAACAACTCCGAACGACTCCGGACGACTCAGGATGACTCCGAACGACTTCGGACGACTTCGGATGACTTCGGACGACTCAGGACGACTCTGGACGACTTGAGACGACTCCGGACAACTTCGGACGACTTTGAATGGCTCCGACTTCGGGTGGAACTAGTGGTTCCAATTTTGCCGGATTCGGAATCGCCCTTACAATAGTCGGAGTCGAATTAGAATCGTGGGTGCGCTCCAGAGAGCATATCACTAATCAGTTGAGTAGAGGATTGTGTATCAGACCATGTCCTTCATATTTAAACTTTTGGGGAGTCTTTTGTCAGGACATTTGGAGGGAACGCATAGTTCTGGGATCCAATGTTTATCAGTACTGTACACGCAGAGCAAATTAGCCGAGGCTACCCAACATGCACTCTTAAACTGCCATAAACTCTTGGTTCTTTAAGGAGATGCAATGGTACAACAGATTATCAGGACAAATGAAGAATGCGAGTAACATGCCAGACTTCGCGCGTACAAGTGTTTAGTTTTGGCGAGTTCGCTGTCTGCACGCAGCCTAGGAGGTCACAACAAGATTCACTCATGAATTATTGTAAGTGGCCATCTCCAGATACATTAGGTTCTCCTGCTTCGGAAGGTAGTGCCCTGGATCCGGCGTTGGTACCAGTTGAACTGGTCCTATGCATGTCGCAGTTGTGTCTTGATTGTACTAGATGATGCTAGAGTCGTTGTTTCTTGATAGAACTATGTTTCACTCGGTGGATTCTTTTGAATAGTGTCTGATGCCACCACTAGATCGTAATTTATTAATTTATTCCAAAACTACCTAAGAGTAATATTATCGTAAAGATATTTCCGTCCTTCACAAACTTTTGTTGAGATATGATGATGATGATAAATTCCATCCCAACATTCACGTCTGTTCGTACCGTTGAGTAATGAGTTTCTTACTTTTTTTTAATGCACAGAGGATTGTATCGACCACTCCTGCTCGGGTCACGGTACGTGCGTGTCGGGCCAGTGCTTCTGTAAGGCCGGCTGGCAGGGCGACGACTGTAGCATCGTCGACCAGCAGGTGTACCAGTGTCTGCCCGGCTGCTCCGACCACGGTACGTACGATCTCGACACCGGCTCCTGCATCTGCGATCGTCACTGGACGGGAATTGACTGTTCCCAGGGTAAGTGTCAAGCGCTCTGTTCTATGTTTCTTCTCTCTCTCTCTCTCTATTGCACATCGAACTGATTCGTTCAATGCCCTTTCCCGGCTCTATCTTCAACAGCTGTGTGCAGCCTGGACTGTGGCCCCAACGGTATCTGCGAGAATGGACGGTGCCGGTGTGACGACGGCTGGACGGGCAGCCTGTGCGATCAGCTGATGTGCGATCCGCGCTGCGCCGAGCACGGCCAATGCAAGAACGGTACCTGCGTGTGCTCTCAAGGATGGAACGGGCGGCACTGTACGCTGCGTAAGTATTGTGGCGCGTCGCCTTTACCCTCGCGTTTGTGTGCTTGCGTTTCTAATTTGCTTTGCTTTCTTCTTCCCGTTTTGATGCACCCTGCAGCCGGTTGCGTGAACGGATGCTCCCGCCACGGCCAGTGCACGATGGAGGACGGCGAGTACAAGTGCATCTGCGTGGAAGGCTGGGCCGGCAACGACTGCTCGATCGCGCTAGAGATGAGTTGCAAAGACAATATTGACAACGACAATGGTAAAACACGTGGGGGGGTTTGTTTGGTTTGTTGTTTTGGGCTAGAACCGACGGTTGCTGTTGAAAATGCGGGAATAGACTTGTTGGGTCGGGCTTTTGCGGTTTTTGGGGCTTTGATTAATCACACTCGTCTCCGCCTCGCCTTCCAGATGGCATGACGGACTGTTCCGACAGCGAATGTTGCGTCCACTCGATCTGTGCGGAGCACATCATGTGCCTGGCGTCGAACGATCCGGTCGAGGTGCTGCTGCGCAAGCAGCCACCCTCCGTGACCGCCTCCTTCTATCAGCGCGTAAAGTTTCTGATCGAGGAAAACTCCGTTCAGTCGTACGCACACATGGACGAGTACAGCGAGAGGTAAGTGGTATCTGGCTTTGCTTTCCATCATCGTTTGCCTATCTATATGCCTCTCTCTCTCTCTTTCTCTATCACATATATATATATAAAATAAAAATAAATACTGTTCGTATCCCCGCCCGGGGGTGGTACGCCCGTTTACGATCATATCCCAGTCGTAGTGTGCGCTTAGTGCTAAAACACAATGTCCGTAAGGATGAGGACTGAGACCATCTATTCGAAGTGACCTTTATTTTCAAATGTAAATGCTCTTCGAATAGCATCTGTGTGTTGCCTCCAAAACCTTCGAAAAAAGGTTTCATTCCCCAATTTGTTTTGTAAATGGAAACCCGTGCGTTCTTGCGCAGTTTCCCTGAAGATGACGCCAGTGGCGCCAGTGGAGAAAAAACAAACTAAATTGCGATAGGACTACTAACCACAGCTGTTCCACTACCAACTTCGCCCCATTGACAGTGGTTAGCGAATGAAAAGTAACACACGACCGATTTCGTTCTATGCAAAACCGCTACAGTTGTCCACAACAATGCCTTTCCCTCAAGGCTCTCTAATGTTAAGTGAAGCCAAAACAAAAACAAAAAAAGAATGCCAATAATATGTATATATTATATAATAGAGTACCGTCAGCTATTCGAGCCTAGAATACGAGATTTGCATTGAATATGCTTCCCCACTGTTCCAAATGTCCACAGAGAAAAAAAAACAACAACAATCCCTAGCAAATCCCATAAAACACGTTTATTTTTCCTTTTCCCCGTTCCCCTTTGCCGTAGCCGTAGCCGTGCGAGTGATTTGCTTCCGATTTTGCAACGCCACGGTTCGCCGCCCGCCCTCCCGCCCGACAAAACCCTGTTCTGCGGGGTCTGCGGGGAGAGAGCCGAGGGGGTGTGCGAATTTCGGAGCGAAGCGGCGTCAGCACATTCATCGTAGGCCGGCCGGCTGCGGCAAAGATTGTGTTTCGTCTAATGTTGTTCATCAACCTAACCTTGTGTGTGTCTTTTGAAACTCCCCCCCAATTCTTGATTGTTCATGTGTGTGATTCCCCATTACCAAAACCCTTTTCTCAAGTAAACTCAAGCAAACAACCAACCAAACAAACAACAATAACCGAAACAAAAAAAAAACATTACTACAACTACCAGAAAATTAACGCAAGTAAAATCGGAATAATTTTCAGTCACAGTTTTCTATTATCTCTAGGGCGTGTTTATACTTGTATTGTTTTTTTTTTGTTCATTTGCAACAGTTCAGCTCAACTGTTTTTTTTTCTACCGGAAAGTGTGAAGAAGTGTGTGTGTTTTTTAGTTTTCGTAATTTTATTTTGGTTTTTTGTTGTTGTTGTTAAAAGTTTCCGTTCTGAACTTTCGTTCCGTTGTTGCTTTTCTATTCTGACATGCGTTCCCGTGTTCATCCTTGATTTAAATTGTGATTGCGTTCCGTTTCACCTTTGTTAGTATCGTGTTTTGTTTTTGTATGATTTTTTTTCTGTTTTTTTTTTCGTTGTTTATGGAATTAACACTAAACGGAAAAAGGCGTATTAGCCTAAGTAGTAGTGCGAAATGGTTGCGTCGAATTCGTCGCGATTGCGTCGCTTACCTTTTCCGGTGCTGACAGGGAAGATTTGTAAGCACACTGATGCTACTGCTTCGTCGTTAAATGTTTTTGGTTTTTTTTTGTTTATTTATTTTTTTTTTTAATTAAAAGCTTAGCTTTATTCTTCCTTCCAATATCTTTTCAGTAGTCATATGTTTGCGCTTTCGAAAGCCGCGGGTTTGAGTTGAAAAATGCAATACAGAACACTACGAACAAAAAAAGTAAAAACAAAGTGAAAAGAGAGAGAAAAAAAACAACCTTAAGCAAACAACCAAACAAACAGTAGCGCAATTTCAACCCTCACGTTGCGACACAAATCACTTACCAAAACACATAAGTGTTTGCGAGGTTAAGAAATTGTTCAAATTTGAACAAAACACTAAAATGCGTATTGCGGTAAAGAGCCTTGTGTGTTTCGTTTTCGTTTCAACTTTCTGATGTGTTGTTTTTGTTTTCAATATTATTTTTCAACTCAAGTAGCAAAGGAGTAATGGGAGGATATTGAGGGAATATTGAGCGACAATCGGGAGATAATTGATTTTTTCTTTATATGGCCTTAATACATGATTGGCAATGAGACTGGCCGGTCTAAAAGGACGTCAAGTTTTTTTTTCTATTTTTTTTTCGCTTGGCTTTCCCCGTTGGATAGGAAGCTTCTCAGCCTGGTGTGCCAGGGCAAAAAGAACTTATAACCCAGGCTGGTCTTAAAGTTGCATGCAAAAGTACTGAAAATCTCGCTTTGATTGGGAAATAGAGCACGATAAAATGAAATTAGTTTTACATTTTCACGATTTAGCATTATTAAATACGTTTTACGTAATCCGTGTTTCAATCCTGACGATTTTTTTTACTCATTTTGCATGCAGCTTTTAGACTCGCGTGCAACCTGAGTTATACATGGTTTTCCATGGATACTAATAGTTGAGGGACACTTCATAGACTCTTTCTTATTGGAAGTGAACGTCTCTGTTGGAAATTGGACTCTATGGCACCCTTTTTGGACAGGCTCCTGGGAAATTCCTATTGGATGTGTCCAGCAAGGGTGCTATATAGTCCAATTCCCATTACGTTAAGTTCATTACACATAAGAAAGAGTCAATAAAGCTATGAGAATTCCTGGATAATCCTGTAAGTTCTTTTTACCGGTTTTAAGTTTTAATGATATAACATTATAAAATACGTTTAACGTAATCCGTGCTCCAATCTTGACGATATTTTTAGTCATTTTGCATGCAATTTCAATACTTGCGTGCAACCTGGGTTATAAGTACTTTTTACCGAGGTGAGATTCATACATGAATAAATGGGTTCACCATTTGTTACACTATGGATGGGAATTTTTAAATTTTTCTCGGTGCGATAATTTTCCATTACACCCTGCGGAATGGAATCTGTGACATTTTGGTATAAAAAAAAGTATGAAGTCATACGTCATATGAAAGGCGAAACGAAACATTCTGACTCATTTTCTTTGGCACGAGTTGAAGATCCGCAAAGCATACAAACGCAATCAAACAAAGGCAACCAATGTAAAGTGCAAAGTTAGCTACTACAACAACAACAACAACAACCAAAAAAAGAGAGAGAACAAAAAAAAAACGAAAGTACAAACCGTTGCACAGCAAACAACAGTGAGTGTGTGCGTGTGTGGTCGAACAAAAAAAAACTGACAATGTGTGAATGCTGGATGAATGAACGAGTTGTATCTGTCTAATGTTATTTGTGTTCTGTGTGTGTTGTTCGAATTATTGTGACGTTTTCTTCTGTTTTGTGTTTGTTCGTTTGTTTTTCGGTTTTGTTTTTACGTTTCTCGTTTACGTCATCTACTGTTTTCTTTTCTTCGTTTCGAAAAACAAACAAAAAAAAAAGCTAGCAAAGTCGCCAAAGCGATGGCCAATTGCAGGAAGGAAAACAAAAGGAGTAATGAAACAAGTACAATACTACCAACTAACTAACTACCCGCCCACCTACGCCCACCCTCTCAAATTATACAGCAAAATCCGTTGAAACAACCAAGACGAAGCTTTTTTTTCTGTTCCTAGTTTTTGAACAATGAAATCCCGTTTTTATTTTTGGTTTATTTAAGGAAAGCTGCTAACGCCGCTGTGCGCGCGTGTGTGTGTGTAGCAGTTTCACATAACCTCCTCTAACAAAAAATAAAAAAAAATTAACCCCCCAAAACTACCCAAACCCCGTTCGGTTTATCTTTAGTTTTGATCTTTTAGTTTCAGAACCAAACTTGCTTGCCTTTTTGTCGCTTTCGTCCTTCTCTTTGGAGACACATCTGTTGCTGGACGGAAAAGGAAAATCTTTCGCACTGAGCATAATAATGCGCGTTCAGCTTTACCTGAACAGAGTCCCGTCAAAGCAAGTGGCTAAGGATGAGCCCTGATCCTTCATCCCCCCCCCCTTTTTCTATCAGTGTTGTTTGAAAACTGAGCCCAGAAGAAGAAGACGAAAAAGAATAAAATGAGACACAAGATCCTCATCCCGTTCCCGTTCTGTTTTGTTTTGGTTGCGTGTTTAATTCTCTTTAGTCAACCTAAAATCAGTCAAACTCAGAAACCAAGCAAAGCGTAACCACTCTCTCTCTCTCTCTCTCTCTCACACACACACTCACTATCTCTCCTCCAACTGCTCAGACGTACGTAAAGAACTAATCCATAAACTTCGTTCTCCGTTCTTTTCTATTCCCCATCTCTCTTCATCCACCATTGCAAAAATGACAAAACAAAAACCAAAACAAAAACAAAAAAAAAACCGTCGATAATTGTTATTTGTTTGTTCCTTACGTAACAAAAAAAAAAAAAAACAATACGTTATTAATTTTTAATTAAAAGTGAGTTCTGGAACTCGTTCACACCGTGGTAAGTCTTGCAAGCCGCAGTTGCTGCTGTTCGTCTTGTTGCTGTTATTATCTTATTTAATTTCATGCCACTTTCTTTTCGTTTTGAACCGAATGTTTCAAAAGCGTTACTTGTTTTCTACCCACATTTGTTTTCTGTTCGTACTCTCTTCGTATCGCCCCCAAAACCAACAACCAGTTGCCCGCGCTCCTCCACCCCCACGAAACACGCACAACCGGCCTTGCCGATCCATAGTTCATCTTATGATTTCTCTTGTGTTGATGCCGACTTTTTCTCCATTGAAAATCCAACATTAACAGCAAGAAAAGAAAAAAAACACACACAACGACATCAAAATACGCATTATACATATATTATGGGATTTCAGATTACTAACAATTGTCTGTAACGGTGTCACACAGTACCGTAATGTATGTATTTTTCGTCCATACAGCAACATTTAGAAGAGAGAAAAAAAAAAAACATTCATTCTTCTCCACCATCCATCCACACACTCACACAAACACATACACACAGACTCATCTCCGCCCAAGCATATTCTGTTTCACAATATATGTTATATTATCGTTATGATTTCACGATCTCATCTGCCTTCTTAGGAAACGTTTCATGTTACCCGTTTTCTGTCCATAACCGTATCTTTGGCTTTTGTTTCTGTGTGTGTTGTCCTTTTAGTCAATGTTTCTTTGGTTTTGCTAAACGTATACTGTCCACGTGATTGACATGATTCTGAAATGCCGAATGCCATGGTAGAACGAACACGATTCAATGTATAAATAAACTAAAAAAAAAACCATACACCGACATTTACTATATGATATGATGCCACACTTTCTGTTCGAGCCCGGGGATTTTTTTTCGATGTGCTACTATACTATTTGTATATTTAATTCACCATCTTTACTAGTGGGGGAGGGCGAAATACAACAACAACAAAAAAGGAAGAAAAAAAAAAACAACAAGAGAAAAACCCGGATCTTTTTCTTTTTTTAATTTTAATTCTGAGTTTTTCGTCTTATTTTTGGTGTTATGTTTTGATCTCCTTACCTTTATCTTTCTCTGTCTCTCGCTTTCTCGGTCTATTATCTCGTTCATTGATGGGTGCATTGTGAAGTGCACCCGTCTGAGCGTGTGTTACAATTTGTTTATTTTTTGTTTTATTTTCTTTGTTTTTTTTATTGTTTTAGAGTTTTTTTGTGCATTTTTTCTTCTTTTACCACTCATTTATGTGCAGATGCTTATTTATTAGTTTTTTTAAATGTTTTCAAAACTCGGGACTATACGTTTCATTACTTTTCTTTTCGTTTGTTTTTTCAACATTTTGTTTTGCTACTCTTTGTATTTTTCATCATTAATTCGTTCTAATTGTATCAGTTTTTCATTTTCGGATCCTTAAAATTGATACCAGTTTCCCACTTCTGTATTGGTTGCACGATTTGTTTTTTTGTTCTAGTGAAATTGAACAGAGAGAGATAAAAAAAAAGAACAGGTTCAACACATAAAGAAGAAAATAAAGGCAAATAAGTTAGAGTAAAAAAAAAAAACATACAAAAACATCAACCTTCGATTATACACAGAAAAGAAAAAAAAGAAGAGAGAAACGAGAACTAGTTTCACGTTACTATTTATTAAACCAGCATAAATAGTTAAACTAGTTAGAGGCTTTTCCTAACTCATCCCTTCCGTGTTTCCTTAAATGTTTTCCTATCTCACTTTCCTAAACCTAAAAAAAAACAAACAAACAAAAAACAACTCCTATCCATTTGTCCCTGTTCTGATTCCCCCCATTCCTCATTATTGTCTGCGTCTGTCATATGTTTCTATGTATATACCCTCCATGTGCTGCGAAATTTTGGAACATTTTAATATCCTACACTTTCCGATCTTGAAAATGCAAAGCAAAAAAAAAATAGACTTAAAACATTAACCAAAGCAAAATATGAAGCAAACGAAAAACAAAAAAAAAAAAACAAAAGCTATTTAAAATCGAACTCGTAATTCGCTAACGATTGCGAGCCAATCTGAAGTAGTTTTGTTGTGGAATGCATAAGACAACTGGAAAACTAGAGGCAAATTGTGCGACAGCTTAGTGGTGGTGTGTTGGACAGGCCCTTCGAAAATATTGTAAGACCAATAATACCCAAACCAACCCGAGCGAAAAAAAAAAACAGACACATAATTGTGACAAGAGATTGTACGCGGTGTATGTATATAAATATATTCGTTTTGCGGTTCCTTATTGCCTGCCAAACTCTCCTTCATGCGGATGGGGAGAGCGTGCAATGATCCCGAACGTTCAGCAAATGAACGGACGGTTTACCATCATACCAATTGCCCACGCGTCCTCGCGTATTTGTGATAGTAATTGTGATCGTTACACAAATATTGACCATTTATTACACCTCTTTCTCGCCGCTTTCTCGCTTCAAACGGTCGCGCATTAGCTAACCTTGCGTACTATATACATATATTTAAATATCTTCTGCTTTTAGCTTGATTTTGCGCATTGTTTTTTTTTTTCTTTCCAAAATAATTTAATTTCATACTTTAAATCCTACACATATAGCTGTATTGTTGTCGCCCGACTAGCAGAGCGAGTGGAATCAGTACATGAATGATTACTAGTAGTGCATAATTTAATCGAGGTGTTTTTATCGCATTTCTACCTAGAGATTTTTTTATATATTTTTATTTTGATTGTTCAAATAAAACCTGTTTTCTTTGTTACCATTCGAGCGTTACGTTTCGTGCAAGCGCTACGTAACGCTTTAAGTAGTTTACTGAATCTACTATCGAAAACGTTTTAGTTTTATCAGTATAATGTTTTGATAAATTTGGGATGATAACACGACGGCGGGGATAGTGTTGTATAGCGTTTCGTAACGCGTTATATTGATATTGCACCCGGGGAATGCAAAACTATACCCGTAAACACGCGTAAACCGTTCTGTTCATTGAAAGAGGGTGCAATATCTTTACGTTGCAAGAGGTGAACTTTTTTCACTACATCCTAATAGTGTGTATTGAAGACAGATGGCACCAACAAAATCAATTCCGCTGTATGCAATGCTGAACCTTAGCGGGTTGGATGTGAATTCATAAAATGTAGCATTTTGAAATGAACCTTTAACTCTTTCTTTCTCCAATTCTCACTCGCTGTTGGAAAGTGATCTGTGTATAGCAAACTTGGATTGAAGTGATTCGCGTTATTTTTTGTTGTTGCTAAATAGAATCAATCAAAATATTTTAAGAAAATCGGAACTTTAATATAGAACTTCAATGTTTGATTATTTTTGCACAAATCTTTACTTCACAAACATGTGGAGGTTTGCATCAGTAAAATGGTCATTGTAGATTGGAACATGCGTTCTTAATGTAACATTGCTATTAAGTTTAGTTCTTTATACTCTTATTTCCCAAAAAAAAAATGCATTTTAATATTTTGTCTACAACGCTTCAAAGTAAATAAGTAGAGTTTTTTTAAACAATATTAAATATGAAGAATTTGTGCCCAATGTTCTTGAGGAAAAACACCCAGCAAACAAACACCGAAACGACTGCTGTAACGATATTGCATACAATGTGTGCGACACACTTGCAAGTTGCTAAACATTCGGCATTGTCCGTCCGAGAGGGATATGTGGTGTAACGCACCGCTAACGTAACGTAACGTGACGTAACATCGCCGGATTAGATATGAATGTCCATGTATTAGTGTATGCAAATGTTGTGTGCGTGGTTTATGAGCATGAGAAGCACAGCAGTGCCGAAGCAGTGGGTAGTGGGAGGGCCGAAGTTAAACCGGTTTGCTCAAAGTAAAACAAACAAACAAAAAAAAAATCGTCCGGGAAAAGCGCCCGTACTTCATGTGCAGTGTGGGTGCTTTGGTCTTATTTTTTTGTGTTCGTTTTTTTTTCTTGTTCCACTATTGTCTTAATTTTGCATGCCTGTGACATTCAATGTTGAAACCTCTGAGGGGCTGTAAATGTACAATCTTTCGAAGGGTCCGTCATGCCGTCATAACCGCCACGCGCGCGCGCCAGCTACTTTTCATGTGTCTAAATTCTGAGCATTAATGTGCATTTCAAAGGAGGAAAAACAAAAACAAAAAACCGTAGCTAATATATAAATCTCGTATAGCTGAGAGACACACTGTTGAGCTAGTGCAGTTTTTTTTTTATACGATGTATGATTTTGGTCTCGTCGCCGTACCAGGGGGAAAATGGGCAAGATTCTAGCAATTGTTTAATGCAGCAGGATTTTTGTTTTGTTTAAATTTCATATGCAATTAAAAGTTAAAAAAAATGCCGTTGCAACATTCAGAGCAACAAAACGTTACTTGTAGCGAACACTGTGTAGCGCCAAGGTAACGCTTCACCATTATAACGTTACCAGCCAATGTTTGCTGGGTAACGGTTGCATCACCGAGGCAGCTAAGGACAACGTCACAAAATTACCGTCTGCAGTAAATCTGTATTCTGCTCCATCAATTTTGCTTTGCATTTTAAACATTACCGTAAATAATGGAATTCGATTTAGCAAAATTTAGTTCAACCTTTCATGGCTTTTCGTAAGACTAAAAAACTAGTTTGATATATTACCCGATCTATTTTCATCTGGCCTCAGTATGTTTTTGTCCCTTTTTGAAAATCTGATTTCTTCAAATTGTGTTTGCTGTTGCATTGCAATTGCTAGAATGTTGCTGTTTTACGTTTTTGTATGCTCATTTGTTTTATTATTTGGGTTCCAATTTCTGATGCCAATGTAATGAAGGTACACTAACATATTTATATATAAACCATATGTCTTAACAGAGTACACATTTGAATACTATATTTTAGCTACTGTATTTCTACTCATATACTTTAGCAAATAATATTTAGTCTTTTTTTTGTTGTCGTTTCCATTGTTCTACTCTTGTCATCACTGTTTAAGAATGTTCCACTATTAATTGGTTTTCTTTTTGTTGGTATTTTTTTTTGTTTCTGATTTCCGTTGTACTCTACGGTTCCAGTTGCCAGCTGTGGAATTGCTCATCGTTCTTTATTTTTTGTTTACTTTCCCTCCATTTTCTTTCCTCCCCTATAATGCTCGCGTACGTCGTGTACTTTGCCTTGAACGTTATCGAGGAAAGAATGTTTTAAATTTGTTTGTTTTCTTTTCAATATTTAAATATTTAAAACCTTCCCCAACTGACCCTCCTGCGAGTCACGAAAGGCAGAGTCTATTTTGCGTTACGTTTGTTTTTGTTTTTCTTCTTAATTTATCTTTCCATCATTCTTCAAAACTACTCTCTATTGCGTGAATTAAAAAAAAGAAAAGAAAACAAAAAACTATCCCGCAATTTACCAAAACCAACTATCGTTCATCTCTTTATCTCTCGCTCTCTCTCTCTCTCTCTATCTCTCTTTCTCTATCTCAACGTTGTTATGTTTTACACTCATTCTGTAACCTAGTTTTTTAGTTGTTTTCCGTACGGTTAAGTTCATTTTCTTCATTCCTTTAATATGGATGTTTTCATTTCTGTTTCCTACCATCCGTTTATTTGTGTACATTGGCGTCAAATCAACGCATACTGATGGACCGTTCTCTTCTTCGTTCTTCTCTCTGCGCGCCGGCTGGCTTGCGGATGTTGTTTGTGTGTGTGTGTGTGTATGTGCCATACCACAACAATCGAATGCGATCGTACAATTGGAAAACCGAAAAAAAACAAACAATCATTTCCATAACGCGCTTTCGGAAACGCTCAGCCGAGTGTCGGTCATGCGCGGGCAGGTGGTGACGCCGCAGGGTCTTGGCATCATCGGCATACGCGTGTCGGTGGATCGGGACTCGCGCTTTGGATTCACGCTTACCCGGCAGGGCGGATGGTAAGTAGAACCGGTTGCCAGCAGCGACGGAACAGCAGGATCGTTTGATACGAATGCAACTCCCTTCGTTTCGTTGCTTTCTGCGCAGGTTTGACGTGCTGGTGAATGGAGGTGGCGCCGTGACGCTCCAGTTTCAGCGGTCGCCGTTCCGGCCGCTTACACGCACAGTATTTGTACCCTGGAACCAAGTAAGCTAGACTATACTAGACATAAGCCCGTAGTACCGGTTGTTTGGTTTTGGTAGTAGTTTGGGCAGTAGGGGCGGGGAAAGGAGCGCTTCCCTCCTCAGGGAAATTTCGCGGGCTAAGCAATTTGCTGTATTTTTGTTTTTTTGTTTTTTCTTTTTCGCAGATTGTCGTCCTGCCGCCAGTGCAGATGCAGATAAACGATAATGACGAGCACGATGACATCTCCTTCATGTACGTTACGCAGCTTACGCTATGTTCTGCCCCATATTGGTGTGCTTATTATTTTAATCGTTTTTTTCGCCTCCCCCCCCCCCCCACACAGATCGGTCCCATCGAACCTTGCGTACAGCTTCCTGAGCACATCGCACTACCGTTTTCTGGAGGATAATCCCTCGCCGATAGCCATCTGTCTCGAGCACGATCACGAGCTGTTGAGTCCCCATCTGACCAGCACCTGGATGCCGAATGGCATCGGTTCGGTTCCTGGTAAAAATTTCATCTTTGCAGAAACGCAGGTAATGTGAAGCGAGCGGCCATATGGACGTCCTTTTTTTTTTTTTGGAAATCGAATTGATTGATGAACCCACTCCCTCCAAACACCCACAGGTCGTGCAAGAGTCGCTCAAGATACCCGGGTCGGAGATACACCTGCTGTACAAATCGTCCCAAGCGTCCGGCTACCGGTCGATCGTGCGCATGCAGCTGACGCACGACCGCATCCCGGACACGCTCACGCACGTGCACGTCGGCGTCCAGATCGAGGGCTCGCTGCACGTGAAGACGTACGAGGCCGACCCGAACCTGCGGCACATCTTCGCCTGGAACAAGCGGAACGTGTTCAAGCAGAAGGTGTACGGTATCGCGATGGCCCGCATCTCGATCGGGTACGAGCACGCGACCTGCCGCGGCATCGTGTGGGAGACGCGCACGGTGAAGCTGCAGGGCTTCGACGTGGACATCTCCGACATCGGCGGCTGGGGGCTGGACATACACCACCACTACAACTTCCACGAGGGCATCCTGCAGAAGGGCGACGGGGCGACGATCCACCTGAAGGAGTTCCCGCGCATCGTGCGGGGCGTGCTCGGCGACGGCCAGCAGCGCACGCTGATGTGCCGCGACCACTGCAACGGGCTGTCGAAGAGCGGCCAGCTGCTGACGCCGGTCGCGCTAGCGTCCGGCCCGGACGGCAGCCTGTTCGTGGGCGACTTCAACCTGATCCGGCGCATCACGACCAACGGCAGCATCTTCACGATCCTGCAGCTCGACACGACGCGCGTCTCCTACCAGTACTATCTGTCGGTGTCGCCCGCCGACGGCCAGCTGTACATTTCCGACTCGGAGAAGCACAAGATACTGAAGATCGTGTCGCTGGAGAACGTGGAGGACCCGTCCTCGAACTACGACGTGATCGTGGGCAGCGGCCAGCGGTGCATCCCGGGCGACGAGCAGAACTGTGGCGACGGGGGGCCCGCCATCGAGGCGCGCCTGTCCCATCCGAAAGGGCTGGCGATAGCGGCGGACCGCACGATGTACATTGCGGACGGGACGAACATACGGGCGGTCGATCCGAAGGGTACGATCCACACGCTGATCGGGCACCACGGTCACCAAAACCGGTGGAGCCCGGTACCGTGCCGGGGGGCGGCCCGCGCGATGCAGGTGCAGCTGCAGTGGCCAACGGCGCTCGCGCTGAACCCGCTCGACGGTTCGCTCTACTTCGTGGACGACCGGCTGGTGCTGAAGCTGACGTCCGACATGAAGGTGAAGGTGATCGCCGGCATACCGCTGCACTGCAACGAGGACCATCTGGCCGGCATGAACCGGACGGCGCCGGCCGAGGAGCCGCTCGGCACCGTGCTGGCGATGGCGTTCGGCCCGAACGGCGACCTGTACGTGGCCGACACCAACTCGAAGCGCATCAACACGATCAAGGTGATCGAGTCGTCCACCGGCTTCATGAAGCAGTTTGCGGGCAAAATCGACCACGGAAGGTACGGTGTAGAGATGGGAAAAAGAGAAGTTTTCTCTCTTTCGGCTAGCTCCGAAGTTGTTTGGAATCGATTCCGGATAGTAGGTCTGGGTTAAATTTTCGGAATCGATTCCTGAATCTGCTCCGGAATCAGTTTCCGCAGTCGATTCCGGAATCGGCTCAGGAATCAGCTCCGGAATCGGAATCGGCTCCGGAATCGAAATCGGATCTGGAATCGGATCCGGAATCGGAATCGGAATCGGCTCTGGAGTCGGAATCGGCCCCGGAATCGGGATCGGCTTCGGAATCCGGATCGATTCCTGGAATCGAAATCGGCTCCGATATCAGAATCGACTTCGAAATCGGAATCGATTCCGGCTAGTTCGGAAGTTTTCTGAAATCGATTCCGGATAGTAGGTCCGGAATCAGTTGCTGGAATCGATTATGGAATCGGTTCCGGGATCGGTATTGGCTCCGGAATAGAAATCGGCTCCAGTATTGGCTTGGGAATCGAAACCGGTTCCGAAATCGTCTCCGGAATCAGAATTGGCTCCTTATAATAATAGACGCTTGGATCAAAATTTACTTGTAAACGATCCATTCTCATGGAGATTGACGGACTGGTTTACTAACTAATTGAATCTTTTTATTTCAATTCAAGAACTGATTCTTATTCCGGAGCTAATTCCATTTCTGGAGTCAATTCTGATTCCGTTACCGGTGCAAATTGTAATTCCCATGTCGATTCCGAGGACGATTCTGAATCAGAAGCTGATTCTGATTCCGGATCCGGAGTCGATTCCGATTTCGGATTCGATTCCAGATTCGATTTCGGATTCGATTCCGATTCCATAATCGATTCCAGAGCCATTTCCAGAATTGGCTCTGGAGTCAACTTTAGTATTGGCTCCGGAATTGGCTCCGGAATCGGCCCCGGAAATGGCTCCGGAATCAGTTCCGGATTCGTCTCGGGAATCGGGCACAGTTTGTACAGTTTTCTTTTGACACAATTGTTTCACACTCTTTTCCCCGCTTCTCCACAAAACCAGTCAAGAGTGCGATTGTCAGGGTAAAACGCTCAACTACTCGCGCCGCAAGCCAGCGAACGGCACGAACGGCGGCCAGAGCCCCTCCAGCACGGACCGGGGAGCGGCCGGGCCGGACGGTAGCGGCGGTCCGTTCTGTGTGTGCCAGCACGCGAACGATACGGCCAGCGGGCGGAAGGAGTACCCCGACACGGCGTCCGCGTTCGGTGCGGCCAGCAATGGCGGTGCCGCCGGGGAAACGATCCTGTCCTCCAACATTCGCTTCCAGTCGATCTCGGCCATTGCGGTCGCCCAGGACGGTGTGATTAATGTGGCCGATCAAGGTGAGAGCCGCAACGGTGTAGGAATTGTGTTCGCAAACGTCAAAAATGTAATCTAATCTTTCCCTTCCACCGCTCAGGTTCGCTGCGAATCTTTGCCCTGGAGCACTATCTGCCCCAGCACGACAGCAACGGCGAGTTCCAGATACCGTACACGCCGCTGAACGAGCTGTACGTGTTCAACCGGTACGGGCAGCACATCGCGACGCGCGACCTGTCCACCGGCAAGTCGCGCTACTCGTTCCTCTACTCGAAGAACACCAGCTTCGGCAAGCTGTCGACCGTGACGGACAGCTCCGGCAACAAGATCCAGTTCCTGCGCGACTACAGCAACGTGGTCAGCTCGATCGAGAACGGGCAGGACTACAAGACCGAGCTGAAGATCTCGCCGAGCGGGCTGCTGACGAAGGTGAGCGCCCGGTCGGGCGGGGGCCGCAAGGTGGAGGTGCTGCTCGACTACGAGTCCAACAGTGGGCTGCTGATCAGCCGCACCGAGGGCCAGGAAAGCTTCATCTACCAGTACGACGACTTTGGCCGGTGCGTGAAGGTGATTGCGCCGAGCGGCGAGATCGTGCACGTGCACACGCTGTTCGACGACCGCTCGACCAAGCCGAAGCAGGAGGATCTGCTCGTGTCGGTGCAGAGCAGCATCCGGTCGGCGTTTGGGGCGCGCGGCGCCTCCAAGCCGACCGAGTACTCGATTACCGGCGGCATCCAGACGGTGTCGATAGCGCGCGGCGGCAAGGAAACGGTCGGGCGCATCGGCTCGATCAACCAGACGGTGTCGCTGTCGCTGCCGGCCGGCATCCGGTTGGAGGCGTCCGCGGTCGCGACCCACCCGTGGCTGGAGCGGTTCCTGCCGACCGAGGCGGAGATGCTGCCGATGTGGTCCCACCAGTCGCTGCACGTGGGCGACCGGGCGGCGAACGACCTGTACTCGAGCTACGCCCTGTCCGCGATGGGCTGCAATGGGGGAGGGACCGAGCAGCAGCAGCAGCAGCAGCACCACGGCCGTGGAGCAGCAGCAGCAGCAGCAGCCGCCGCCTCCGGCAGCGGTGGTGGCCCCAAGGGCGAGAAGATGCTCTGCCGCGACATCTTTGTGAACGATGGCAAGAAGCTGCGCATCGAGTACGATCCGATCGCGCAGCGGGAAATTTTGCGCGACCGGGACAACGAGGTCATACTGGTGGTGTCGTACGACCAGTCCGGCCTGCCGACGATGTTTTCGCCCGGCGCGGGCGACGTCTACTACCCGCTCAACATCACGTACGATCGGTTCAACCGGATCGAGGGCTGGCAGTGGGGCCCGTCCGAGCTGAAGTACAACTACGACCGGCAGGGCCGGCTGGCGGAGGTGAGCAGCCTGCAGGACGGCATCGTCTCGTACAGCTACAACGAGGGCAACCTGCTCGAGATGATCTCGCTCGGCAGCCAGCGCAAGTACAAGCTGGTGTACGACCGGAACGGGGGCCTGCGGGAGATAGTGCTGCCAAGCGGCACCAAGCACACGTTCAGCCTGCAGCCGTCGATCGGCTTCCTGCGCTTCACGTACAACCCGCCGGGCAGCTCGCGCTCCTACCTGCAGCACTACTCGCACAGTGGCGTGCTGCTGCAGACGGTGTTCCCGGGCGATGGGGCCCGCATCGTCTACCGGTACGACGACGAGGACCGCATCTCGGAGATCGTGCACGGGGACGGGCGGGACGAGTTCCTGTATCAGAGTGGGGCGCCTGCCTGCGAGCTGCCGATGGCGATCATCCACACCGAGCGCGACCTGGAGTTCCGGTGGGACTTTGACTGTGTCGGCGAGCTGCTGCTCGAGGAGCGGATCGACTTTTCCGCCCGCAGCGGCCTGTCGAACGTGAAGTTTAACTACGAGTACGACGACCACTTCCGGCTCGCCTCGATCGGTGGCCGCATCGGGGGCCAGAATCTGCCCCAGCAATCGTTCGGGTACGACGAGCGGACGGGCCGGCTCGCCACGATCGGCCAGTTCGAGGTGATGCGGGGCGGCGACCGGCAGATCAATGCGACGACGGTCAGCGACCGGACCGGCACGTTCATGCGCACGGTCAATGGGCGGTTTCTGCTGATGCAGCTGACGCTCACCATCCACCGGATGGAGGTGTTCCGCATGGAGTTTGCGCACGATCTGCACGGCCGGATCGTGCAGACGCGCACGTACACGCGCAACGTCGGCGTGAACACGTACACGAACGTGAAGAATTTTACGTGGGACTGCGACGGGCAGCTGGTCGGCGTGGAGGCCCAGGAACCGTGGGGCTTCCGGTACGACGACAACGGCAACATGCTGTCGCTCACGTACCGCGGCAACACGATCCCGATGGAGTACAACGCGCAGGACCGGATAGTGAAGTTCGGCGAGGGGCAGTACAAGTACGAGCCGCGCGGGCTGGTCGCGCAGAATGCGCGCGAGGAGCGCTTCCACTACAACGCGAAGGGGCTGCTGATACGGGCGACCAAGCGGGGCCGGTTCGACATACGCTACTTCTACGACCATCTCAACCGGCTGATCACGCGCAAGGACAACTTCGGCAATGTGACGCAGTTCTTCTACACGAACCAGCGCCGGCACAGCGAGATTAGCCACATCTACTCGCCGCGCGACGGCAAGCTGATGTCGCTCACGTACGACGACCGCGGGTCGCTGATCTACGCGCAGGTGTACCGGTACCGGTACTACATCGCGACCGACCAGTGCGGCACGCCGGTCATGATCTTCAACCAGTACGGCGAGGGCATCCGGGAGATAATGCGCTCCCCGTACGGCCACATCGTGTACGACTCGAACCCGTACCTCTACATGCCGATCGATTTCTGTGGCGGTATACTGGATCAGGTAAGAATGCAGCACGAGTGCTGCAAAATGTGATACTCAATTGTGATAATCAGCGGTGATACTCAACACGATTAGTGTGACCAATACATGCTTCATGACAGTTTTGAGCTTGGTCAGTCACTATGTCATGACTTTTTTTTTACTGTGATCAGTTTTGCAAAATGTCACTGACATAGTCATGGCAAATTCCGGCTGAAATAAAATCATGTAAGCGTCATGTGCTCTACTGTGATGATCAGTAGTAAGACTCAAACGATCATCACATGCTTGGTGACATTTTATGTCAGTCACTTGGTCGCGACATTTTCAGTCGGTGATCATCGCGATGGTCATGGGAGATATGCGGTGCTTAAGAGTGGTTTCAAGAAACAAAATGAGCTTGTTTTCTCGTTCTGTTTGACCCGACAGATAATCAAACCAGACAGAGCGAGAAAGCATGCTCATTTTGCTGCATTGGACCACACGCCAAGTATATTCCTAGTGACCAAGTGAGTGGTCCAGAGTTGGGTGCTAAACAAAATGTCATCAAGCATGTGATTGGCCTTCCAACTGTTTGAGTCTCACCTCTGATCATCTCAGTTGTGTACGTGAGGTGACTTGAGCTTTGTTGCAGTCATGAGTGTTGATGAGTGTAACAATGACATTTGCAGCACTGTTCACAGCCAGTCATGAGTCATGAAGTCATGATGATATCGCGTTGGGTAAATCTGATTCAGATTCATGAATATGAAAGAATTTTTGAAATGATTAACTAAATCTGAATCTCGGCTGCAAAGATCAATGAATCTTCAAAGATAAATGAATCCCGAAAGATTCACGAATCTATAGGGATTCATACATCTCAAAAGATTCACGAATCTCTATGGATTCATACATCTCCTAAGATGCATAGAGCTTGATCTTCTCATTATTCATATTCTTGACATGGCAACCTACGTAGTCATGGTTGGCCTGTATAGGCTTTCGAGACTTCTTGGCAAGTACCAAGCAGCCGGATAGTTTGTTTTGCTACGAGGAGAAGGTCCATGACTTAAATCTACGACGGGCATGTTGTTAGGTGGGATCGCGCGAATACAATGTGGAAATCATACATCTCCAAAAATTCATGAGTCCCTGGAATGAGGATATTAATTTGAATGAATTTAATCCTTGAAGATTCATTTATCTTTCGAGATTCATGAGTCATTGGAGATTTATTAATCTTTCCAGATTCATTAATCCTTGTAGATTCAAGAATCTTTCGAGATTCACGAATTCTTGGAGATTCATGAATCCTTGGAGATTAAGGAATCTTTTGAGGTTCATGAATCTTTGAAGAGTCGTTTCAAGATTCGAATCATTCTTCGCTGAAGATTCATATGAATGAATCTCAACGAAAGATACATGAAACCCAACACTAGTCGTGACGTACTTTTATTGAGTATCAGCAATGAGCATCAAGCTACCACGGATATTGTTCAATGTTTTCGTTGGTGAAAATCTCGTGACGCTCATAACATTTTGCAGCCCTGGTTGGGACTGATGAGTTGGTTGTTATCTAATTTTGTTGTTGTTTTGCTTACCCGTTCCTCCAGGTCACCTCGCTCGTGCACATGCCGGACGGGAAGGTGTACGATCCGCTGATCGGGCAGTGGATGACGCCGCACTGGGAGCACGTGGACCAGCGCATCCGCAAGCCGACCAAGCTGCACCTGTACCGGTACAACGGGAACGATCCGATCAATCCGCCCCGGCAGCTGCAGGAACACCCGCGCGACCATCTCGACTGGCTGCAGCTGATGGGGTACGATCTGGACAACATGATACCGCAGGCGTCGATCGCGAGCCGGTTCTACCAGCAGCGCAGCTGGCTGGAGAACGCGCTCGCCTCGCCGAACGTGCTGCGCCGGCAGTACGAGGAGCGGGGCGGCTCGGGCGGCATCAACATCGGGTCCGGCTTCATGGCCCACCTGATGGAGCGGTCGGTGCGCACGCGCCAGGACCTGCTCCAGCTGCCGGACAGCTTCTTCGGCTCCAGCCTCAAGTCGGACCCGCTCGCGATTGGGCCGTTCCGGCTCGGCTCCGGTTCGGATCCACCGTTCGGGCACGGTATCATCGTGTCGCGCGTCGTCGCTGATGAGCCCGAGGGTGGGTACGCGATCGTGTCGAGCGTGCCGGCCGCGAACCCGATCTACCGGGACGTGTACACGTCCGTGTTTAACCGCACCCGGCTGCTGCCGTTCACGTTCGTCGTGCACAACTCGCTGCAGGACGCGTTCTTCTTCGTGAAGGAGGACTCGTGGCGGGCGGCCGAGGACCGGCAGCAGCTGAAGCGGCTGCAGGGCCAGGTCAACACCACCTTCCACGATCCGGTGTCGGCGGGCGGGCCGGGCGGACCGGGTGGTCCCGGCGCGGACCGGTCGCCCGGCGGTGGGGCGAAACCGTCCGCCCACCAGGACGTGAAGATACACACGACGAACGCGATCATCAACCTGAAGTACGGCACGACGTCGGCGAAGGAGCGCCAGCGGCTGATGCATCACGCGAAGCTGCAGGCGGTGCGGAAGGCGTGGCACCGGGAGAAGGAGCTGCTGCGCAGCGGGCTCATATCGAGCTACGAGTGGAACGCGCAGGAGATGGAGGAGATCATCAAGAACGGGTACGCGAACCTGTACGAGGGCGAGTACGTGCACGACATCGACCGCTATCCGGAGCTGCTCGAGGACCCGTTCAACGTGCGCTTCACCAAGAAGAAGGTGAACCAGTCGCGCAAGCGCAAGCGAAGAGACGCCACCGACGATGACGGGCCCGCTGGCGAGGTTTAGAGGTCGGCAGGACATTTGGGCCAAAAAACCGCAGCAATCCCTTGTATCTCTGTGCGTGGGTGTGTGGGTGGATGTGCGTGTCCTGTGTGTCTGTTCACTGTCTAGTTGCGTAATAATGGCTGCAAGCGGAAGAGAGGCAAATCCCCAAAACGAGGATGCGTGTGTACGTGTGTGTGTGTAGTACTGTGGCTCAAATGACAAATCCTCGCTATCACTCTCTGTCTCTCTGTCTCTCTCTCTCTCTCTCTGTCTCTCTCTGTCTCTCCCTCTGTCTCTGTTTGGGGAGAACTCCGTCCGATTTTCTGTTGTTCTGTTTTCCATTAACCGTTTCCCGCCCCCATGTGGTTGTCTCTAACCTAGGGCCTCAGCGTCGTCACACACTCTAAACACACACACACACACTCACTCACACATAGCATAGAGAGAGATGAATGTAACATGCCGCCCATCACAGCACAGCTTTCGGCTGTTTTTAGTCGCAGACGCTAGGGGGTTTTTTAGGGTTATAATTTGGTTTTGTTAAGCGCTAACACCAGGGGGCGCTTGAATGAGGCGCGCAACGGGAACGCACAAACAACAAAAAACAGGGGCAACGTTCACGCCTCAAACACTGACACACACACACACGCGAAAGTTAGGCTGTTAGGCTTACACACGTGGTTTTAGGCACCCATTCCCTCCCTTATCGGCTTTAAACGCAGTGTTTTGTGGTTTTGTAATTTATTTTGCATCTTAAGTATCAAACCTTCGCCACCAAACGTAAACCACCTAAGCCACAAAACGCCGCCATCCACACTCCTTCCCCTTTTGTGTAAAAGGCTGCTTCGCTTCCGGTTTAGTTTGTAAGCTGCTGTGAAGCTTTGCTTCCGGTCTGCCGTGAAGAGAGAGAGAGAGAGATAGAGAGAGAGAGAGAGAGAGAGAGAGAGAGAGAGAGAAAGAAGATGAGCAAAGGTATTATATAGCGCATACCCCCCCACCCCCCAACACACCCTATCGACTTGCATCAAGTCCCGAACACAGGGGCCCCTTTCCCTTTTAAGGCGGAAATTTACAGAAGGTTCATTTGTATGTATTCTATAAAACACGTGAAATGCTGCTAAATTGTAAGCTCAATCAAACGCCGAACGACTCAACAGCCATTTTTTGTTGCGATACAACAACAATTCGTCCTACCCGATCTCTTGAATGCACCCTGGGAAAGAATGCAAAAAAAAAACACGACGATTTTGTTTTGCCTTTTTTTTCGAGCAGGTACTCGAATCGAATTCTAGCTTTCTAGGCTGAATTAATCTAGACTGAGAAGGCTAGTTTTGTGTGTGCGTGTGTGGTTTTGTGTTGGAGTGTTGACATGATTTCAGCCGCCTGAACTGTCAAACTCCATGTACAAAAAAAAACAGGCTGACTAGAATCGTGAAGCGGGCTCCAATGTTAGATTTACGTTTATATTATGTTTTTTTTTTTTAATTCTATTTGAATCTTTCTTTACCTTGTGCTAGATTAGTTGTTAGTGAATAGTTTTGCGCATTAAGTGTAGATGATATATTTATGTAGCGCATGATTGCCAACCCCCCACCACCCTCTCTGTGCATTTGGGGGAAAGCATCGCAAAGTTGTTCCTTGCGATGTTTGGTTTGGATTGGAAGGTGTTTTCTCTCTCTCTTTCTCTCTCTCTCTCTCTTGCTGTTGTTGTTGTAAGACCAAAAGGGGTAGGGAGGACCGCCACACCGTGCTACACCGCACAGTCGCATGCCCAGCACCAGAGAGCACGAGCGGGGTAGAAAACCCGCCTCCCGAACCCCTTCGATAGCTACAAAATACTCATTATTAGAAAATAGGAACCCCCGGAGCGAGGACACGGTCGGAGGCGATTCCACTTTGATGGAGGGGAGGGGGAGGAGGTGCAACGCCAAAACCACAGGCGCCAAATACCTATGAATGTGTGCTGTAAGGATATGTGTATGTGTGTGCGTGTGTGCGTGTGTGTGTGTTTGTGTACTGATGGAAGCATGTTGTAAAAAGAGAAAAAGATAGAGAGAAAAAGAGAGAGAGAGAGAGAGAGTAAGAGAATAAATTGTTAACACAGAAGAAAAAAACCAAGGAACTGAGGTAATAATTTGCAAGCAAGTAAACAAAAAAAAACGGCCACATTAGAGAGGGCGAACAGCGGTAGTAATAGTAGTAGCGAGCGGTTTGGTTGGCAGGCTAAAAACATGGCATAAAGTTACAAGGATGTGTAGAATTTAATGAACAAAAACAAAAACAAAAAAAAAACAAAATACAACTAGCAGTTTGCAAACAGGAAACAAAAGAGCAAAGTAAGAAAAACCGAAACACTCTACTGGAAACTAAGCAAAACACAGCAACAACAAAAAAAAACAAAAAAACAACGGTATTAGAAAATAGGATGTTTATACCCTATTCAACAGTGTAAAACGAATATGAAGCAGCAGCAGAAGAAGAAGAAAAAAACAATGGAAAAGATATGGTGATTCGAGCTTTTAAGACTGTCGTCAAAACATTTTAGGAATGGAAGGTAATAGATGAAAGTATATATAAAACTAAAGATACTATAGAATTTGCAAGCGAGAGAGAGAGAGAGAGTGCGAAAGAAAGAAAGAGAAGAAAAGAAAAATATGTGTACTACTTCCTCCTTTTACTGCTACCATTCGAATGGAAGGAACGGGAAAAGGTGACAAAAAAAAACAAAAATAATGAAAGTAGACATTTCGTTTGTGAACAGGAAGAAGGAGAGAAAGAGAGAAATTAAATTAAAAAAAAAACACTCACACACACGCCAAGCGAATACGTAGCCGTGTGGGGGAGGGAAAGGACACAGAATCCCCCCTCTCCCCCTCCCCCCCCCCCCCTGTTTGCGTCACACATGAACATGATTGTATTCCTGATTTCGCTTACTTAGGAACGAAGAAGCTCTCCGCCGGTGGTCGGTCCCGCAGCCGCCCTAGTGAACAGACAAAACTAACAAAACAAAAACCCCGTTCGGTACGAGTAAGCGAAGCAAAGCTACCGTAGAAAAAAAAGACACACACGAAAACAAATAATTGGTAAAATGGGATCCAAACAAACAAGTATATATATATATATAAATATGTATTGTATGACGATAAAAAAAACGGTCTGTGCCACCCTCCCCACCCCCCAAACCGGGTGCGTCCCGATGGTTTGCGACGGCCCTCTTTGTATTGTTTTTGTTTTTCCTTTGTCTCGTTTCCAAACGATTAGGAGACCGCCAGCAGTGGAAATTGTTTTGGGAGCGCGCTCGCAACAGCACCACCACAGACCCGTCTACTCGCTACTCTTTACATGTATTATCGAACAGTAAAGTAATGCAACCCGCCCCCACAGTGGGAGGACAAAGTGTGTGTGTGTGTGTGTGGTTGCATTTTCTGCACAGGCACGAGGGAATGGGGGTTGTGGGGCATTTGTTTTTGCCTTTCGAAGGATGGCAAAGCCAAACGGGCGAATTTAAACCTTTTGGTCTGATTGGGTGGGGGAAGGGAAAAAACTGATAAACAAAAAAAAAAATAAGGCAAAGACGACAACCCTAGAAGTAGTAGAGTGAGAGAGAGAGAGAGAGAGAGAGAGAGAGAGAGAGAGAGAGAGAAAGAGATAGAGAGGAAGTAATCTAAAACAAAACAAACAAACAAACAAACAAGTGACATTATTGTGACACCCGCATCCTTCCATCGTCCCCAACCCCTACAACAACCTCCCCCTCCCCCCCCCCCCCCCTTGTGTATGTGTAGTTTATGCCATTTTATGTATAGGTATTATAGCTCTCTCGCGCTCTCTTTATCGCCTGTCTCTCTCTCTCTCTCTCTGTATCTGTCTCTCTGTCTCCCTGTCTGTTACCAAAAGGGCGTTAAGGTGTTTTGTTTTGTGTAAAGCCATGTTAAGAAGCCGAGCAAACCATCTACATGGCCCTGTTTCGTCCTCGGACTCGTCCCCGCGCCTGTATGTATAGAAAAGGGTATTATTAGGGATGTCGTTGCAAAGAAGAAGGAGAAGAAGAATACCGAACGAACGACACCTAGCTGTATGCGCGATCGATGGATGCCAAACGGAGTAGGGGAAGGTTAGGGTAAAACAGCCAAAAACTGTTGTCCAACATTGGTACAGAGGCAGGGTCAGCGGAGTGGGGAGGGGGGGGGGGAGGGGTGGAGGACTGCAAAACTGCCGTTTGTGTGCGAGATCCGCACGGACACCCGACTTAGCTTCCCCCAACCCCAACTAGCACCCTTCCCCTCCTCCCTCCCCCCTCCTCCTCCTCCTCCTCCACTCCATTCCTACTGTTGTCCAAAGGAGAAAACGGGAAAAGTGGATAGCATAGAGAGGCGTAACAAGGATAGTGTAACTGTGTGTGTGTGTGTGTGTGTGTATGTGCGTGTGTGTGTGTGTGTGTGTTTGTGTGGGGTATTGTCAAACAGCCTCGCTTCCCTTGAAGTAGCACACATAAAAACAAACAAACAATTAATCCCTTGCAACGCAGATGCAATGCGAATTGCATGTACTCCGACCCTCCTCCTTCCTCTTTAACATCCCTCAATACCCACCTTTTCCTCGCCACACATTCTCTTATTTCCACACAGCACACACACACACATATATAGAAATATTTATATGTAAGCATGAGGTATATTTAGCCCGCATACCTATACGCACACATAGGTGGGTAACGCATTGCTGAATGTATGCGTGTGGTGCAACAGGCGTGCAACTATTGCATTAAAACAAGGGAAAAATTGCGAGAAAGGGAAGGAGAGAGAGAGAGAGCGAGAGATAAAGAGAGTAAAAAAAAGGGAAAATAAATAAATGCACACACACACACACAAATACGCGTGCGTGCGCGCTCGCGCTTGGGACGAATACGGGAAGGCGGCGGTAATTTTAAACGTGTAAATAGAAATGAAAATGTGACAAATTTTTGAAAATAATTAAGTATAGGCTGTAATTTAGTGACACAAAAAATCGAGGAAACAGGAAGATTAATAAAGGAAGAACGTAAATGGATGCTTGTGGTGTTTGTTTGTTTAGTTTTTTTGACATTAAATTCATTTCCCCCTTTCATTCGTCATTCATTGTTTAGATTTATGTATCACTGACAGGGCTACTATCCCCCTGTGGTTGTTTGATTACCCTGCAAAGAGTTTTTTTTACCACGATTTAATGAATATGTGCATCTGAAAAAAAACAGAAAACTTTTGTTTCTAGAAAAAGTTGTAGATTGATGTAGCGCAGAGATGTCAAACTGGTGGCCAGCATTTCTGCCTCAGAGGCCTATGGCTAATTGAAAATAATGTGGCACAGTTTAGTTTTACCTTATTTTACATCAAATTTTTAAGTATGGTTAAGTAACTGTTACCCCAAACTGGAATGAAAAGAACTGCTAATGATCTAATTTTTGTATCATATCATATCAAAAACTAGGCGTGTCAAATGAGTTGGACATCGCTGATTTAGTGTTTTCTTGAATACGTTGCCAACATTACCTGTTCCATTGTTTCGTACACGTGTCAAACGTATTCGGGAGTACTTTCTCATCGCTTAAGAGCAAGGAAAACTGTCCGAAAGGGGGAATTTTGGGTCTCATATGCGATGGGTCAACAAGCGACGAACCCCGTTAGTTCACTGTTAAAACAACTGTTTGCTACGGCATCCTTACATCGTACTAAAAAACTTAGAAAATGGAAGATTTATCTCCACCCCGCTACGCCGAGTAGATGATACATTGTTCTTTCGGATGATTGTCTGTGCTAGTCGTTGAAACATAATTTGGCTCACCAGCGCGTCTCCAAATACGATTGGGCGAAAAAGTACACCGTTGGATATAGAGAGCGGCCAAAAAACCAACCTGGTTTCGCGATAAAAGCCGTAGAATATCAAACGAGATAGGGAAAAGTAGTATTAAAATACAGAAAATACATTGAACATTGAATATACTACCAAAATGGTAACAATAAAGCTTCCATTTCCACAAAAAAAAGCGCACGAACGTTTGCATATGCTTTCTAGGCCAGGAATACAAACGATATTACTCGGCATGCGAGATTTTACTCGTTAAGAGAGCTATTTATTGAGGATTTGCAGATTGGCTCGGTATTCCAAAAACTCGTAATAAGGGAAAAACTCGTTATGAGGGGTACCTCTGTACCCTTTTTTACATTTCTCATAAGAACGGCCTAGTTCGGCCGTATCACTTATCTCTGTACCCGTTGTATGATACAATCATTGAAAGGGAACTTCGTTACAAGGGGTCCATTGTCAATTGAGGTGCCATAATTCTACATGAGTTGCGTGAGCTACCAGGCGTCTCCATCGCAGGCGTCTCCACCAGGCGCCTCCACCAGGCGCTTCCACCAGGCGCCTCCACCAAGCACCCCCATCGTCACGTGGGAGTGTGTTTTCCGTATGAATTATTATGAAAATAGTATTTTTAATGTATTGTTAATATAATAATAAAAAAAGCATGATGGGAGAGCAGAGCAAGATAATCGGATCGTGAGGAAACATCGCCAAACGTCTGGAGGGCGTTTTTTTTAACATATGATAATGGTAAATAAGTATATTGTTTTATTCAACCATAACACGAATCATCGGTGGTAAAATACACACATTTATGTATATATATATATATATATATATAATATTATGCACTTTCCTATGTTCAAATTATTGTTGGATAGAGTGTTACGAGATTGAGAATGGTTAAACCCTTCGTTTGCTTTGCTTTTGTTTTTGTTTAGTTTTGTTTTTGTTTTCGGTTTGTTCTTTTCCTTTTCCACTTCTCTGTAGTTGCGTCGCTTCCCACCCGTCCACACGCTGTTCAGTTTCTTCTTCTTCTTCTGTTTGGTTGCTTTATCAAATTGCCAGGATACAGCTATAGTTCTATGTATATATGCTTATCTGAATGCTTAACTATTTGCTGATTGCTGTTTGATTTGTATTTAGCCGTTGCTACTCCTCTCTGGTCTTTTTTGCTTGTTTGCTTTTATTGATCGGTTTGATTAGTCGCGAAGTGTTTCTTCTTCTGATTTCTTTTGCTTCTTCTTATTCTTATTCTTCCTCCTCTTCTTTTTCTTCTTCTTACTTTTCTTCTTCTTATTTTTCTTCTTCTCTACTTCTTCTTACTCTTTGGCAAGTTCCGCTTCAGCTACCGCTGTAGCATGCTGCGTTTACTGTTTCGGGTGGGTTGGTTTGCGTTTCATGTTTTATGTTTTATGTTTTATGTTTTATTTATTTTACTCACTTCCATGCGCTGCTCAAAATGTGCGACACATGTGCGTGTTGCCACTGCGAGAGAGAGAGTGAGAGAGAGCATGAGCATTCATAAATTGTGTATCTGGGTGTGTGTGTGTGTGTGTGTGTGTGAGAGTTTTGTTTTGTTCTTCTTTCTTCTCTTAGGTTCCACTTGATATACATCGTAATCACATAGAGTTGCAAAATGTCGGATTATCAACAATCAGTAGAGTTGTTAGCTTCCTCCTCCTCTCGATGCCATTGCCTCCATTAGTACCTGTCCCCATAGTAAGGGCGGCTTATCAGCTGTTTCTTCGATCTTTCTTGCTTTTTTCTCCGCTTCACTAAGTATAAGTATATGCTCTTTATTTATATATATATGCTTTTGTTGTACAATGATGTGTCATTTTTTAAGTTTTGTAAACATTCATCAACTAGTTATCTTTTTTTTTAATCTTTTCCCTCCCTCCTTCTTCCTGGCTTTATTGTATAGAGATCTTAACGCTAAATGTAACAACAATCAGTGTTTCTTCTTCTGCCTGTCTGGCGCGCCGAGAGGGAAAACGCTGGTAATGTACTAGGAAAACCCTTGAATCAAAAAAATATACCCTTTTTTGTTTTGTTTTGTTTGTTTAAGATTGTTAACAGTAAATGCTTAAAAATATGTTTCTGCTCTGTTCCGCACCGCCCGCATGATTTCGTGCAGTCCTGCACGTATCCTGTCTCAATCCGCCACGCGTCACGTTTGCTGGGCATACCAAAAAACACCCTCACACCAGCAAACGGCACTGTTACAATGTGCTGTGCTGCGATGACTTTTTTTTTCGCTTCTCTTCTGTTCGCTTTGCTTTTGCTTTCTTACTGTCTCGCCAAAAGCAGCTTTCGTTTCTAGTTGTCTTTTGGCGGGCTTACGATCCAATTGGAATGCTCGCTTTGGTTGAATTAGTTTCCTTTTTTCTCATGCCTTCGCTCTTCCACGCACATACACACGCACACATACGCACATGCGATTGTAACAGTGTAGAAAACACCACCTCCCTCTAGCATATACTCCGGAAGAAAATGAACGTTCATCTCGGGTTTAGGTTGCGTGCGGAAGTTTGGAACAGTGCCGGGTGGAGGGTGATGGGAGGGAGGGGGGGTGGGTAGAAGGGGCTGTGAGTGCTCTTCTTCTTCCTCCCTCCCCCTCCCCAACATCACCTCCCCGTTTCAGTTTGATATATTGTCACGATTTGGTTGAAACTTTATACGCTGTACAGTTTCCGATTGTTTCTCGTTTTTGGGGGGCGTTATTTTTTTTTTTTTTGGTTTTGTTAGAGCGGATTTATACAGGCGGTTCGGGGCTCGGGGCTGCACAATGGGTTTTTCTTGCGCAAGCCAAAAACTAAACCGCTATCTATCTAGCCCGCCCGCTCACAGCACAATGGTGGTAGCGCCTTAGGGGCCTTTTTCGGTGGTTTTTGTCGTTTGTCGCGCGACGGCAGCGACGTGCTTCACGCTTCTTCAGTGGTTGGCGAAAAGGGGCAGTGGGAGAGGGAGGGGACCAAAAAACACACACACACACACTTTTGTTAAGAGTGGGGTCGCGGTCGGCGAATTAGTTTTACGCGGCAACGCACATCAATAGGAAGTGTCGTAATTGTTTATATGTGTTTTTTTTTTTTGTCCGTTCCTACGAGTTACGCTTACAGGGTTACTGGAATCAATGCTGTGCTAAAAGGAACGTGGGCATTTTCTTATTCTTCCTCTTCCTCTTGTCTGCCTTTTTATATGTTGCTGGATATGTCACGGAACCGGTTCCGGATATGTAGTAGAAAGTTGTAACGAACAAAGTAGTTCCAAAAACGTCTATTGACACACGCATTGCTAATGTTAAACCTCTGTTCGGAACGCTTGTGCACTACCACTTCCTGCTCTTCGCCCCCTCTTCCCCACCCTCCCATTCTTCCCCTCCTCTCCTTCCTCCCCCTTTTTCCCTTAAACATCTTAAATACACACACACACACACACTTACATACAGACAGACACGGTGGGCACGGTGCGCGTGATCCATGATCATACTGCCACGCGTGTATACAAATAGCAATATCAAATCTTTCTGTTTACAGTATTATATAACAACCACAATTTGCCACCCGGTGGGTGTGTTTTTTTTGTTTTGTTTTGTTTTGTTCTGGGTTTTGTTTTACATCGAGGGACCTTTCTCTCTGCTAACTATGTCACGATTGTCGGATTAAGAGATGCAGTTTCTTACGTTTAATCACACCCAAGAAAGAAGGTAAAACTCGTATATTTGTTTAGTTAGTAAGTGTCAGAACGCGCTACGACCTTTTCCCGGGGGAGTTGTTTTTTTTTGTTGCTTTTTTTGTTTGTTTGTTTGTATTTTAGTTTGCTCTGTTTACGCTCACAGTGCGAAATTGCGCTTTTTTAACTGCTTCCGTTCTGGTGATGCTTTTTTTTAAGGAAAAGGATTGAGACCGATTTGGTCACAACAGATTTGCATACGCACATAGGAGGCATCAATACGTGGCTCTAACCGTTTTGCGGTGGCTCTAACCCTCGCGGTAAAGCGTCACCAATCGCTACCATTTTCGTCGGTGTTCGGTGTCGCGCAGGTGTCGCGCAGGTGAAGCGCAACGCAACGGTTGACGCAACGTCTAAGGTAGCACACCTGCGTGGAACGGACTGCAGAAGATGGTAGTGACAGGTAATGCCCCGTGTGTATATTATCTCGCATAATCACTCCTCCCCTCCCCCTGGAACCTCTGGCGCCATCTTGAGGCCATTTCAATGTCTTCCGGGCTGTTCTGGCTTTAATGTTTTGCTTTCCATTTTAGACACTTACAAAGTACTTCTACAGTCTCTAGGAGTGTTGTGAGGACGCTTTTGCAAAAAACCAGATGTAAACATCCTTGTACAGTGAACGCTCCCCCCTCCCCACCCTTCCCGTCTCTTAGCTGCACCGTCTGATCGGATTGGGTGAGGTGGGGCAAAATTGCTCTCGGAGGTGGGGGGGGGGGGTGGAGGGGAAACAAAAACATTGGCGTACCTCCAACTCCCCTCACTCGCTCCACCTCCCTCTTCCCTCACTTTTGTTTGTACGGTGGTGGTGGATTCTCGAAACGTTTTACAGTATCGCAGTATCTGTTGCTTTAGTCTCACGTAACCCGTTTGTTTGCGAATGTACCTCTTACGGTCGAGGAAAAACAGGCCAAAAACCAAACCTAAGCTGGGCACGGGGAAGTATGGTATGGAATGGGGCGGAGAATGGGGGTAGATGGAGGGAATGGAGGAAGAGGAAGATCTGGCGCTGGGATCGTGCTTTTAATCGCATCCGGTGGTTTAAGGTGCACCAGAATTGGACTGCAACGATTGGACATGGTTGGGTTAGTGTTAGGATATTGTTGGGGTATGCTAGGGGATATCCACTAGATGTGAATGAGAGTTGGTTACCGTTGAGATATTCTTAGGATATATCCTTGAGATATTCTTGGGAGTGTTGGAGTTAGATAGTAAGGGAGCTCACTAAAAAGACGAAATATTCTCGGTACATTCTTATAATATTGCTAAGATACTATATAGGCATTATTGAGACATTCCAGAGGACATTCTTCAAATATTCTTGGGGCGTTTTTAATAAGGGAGGCTCAAAGAAACAACTAAACATTCTCCGGACATTCTTGGAATATGAGTGAGATACTGCTAAGAGACTAATGAACCATTATTTAGATACACTGGAACTTGAAGACATGGCAGAAAAGTAATGGTCCGGATAGTGTGGACATTCGATCTTTCCAACTTGGAAGCGATGGATAGTTTGGAAGCGAGTGCATCGAAACATCGGGATTTTTCTGGTACTGATAGTTATTATAAAACATTGGGATATTGGTGGGCACGATAACTTCAAAAGGCGAGAAGCGGATCGTGAACATTGCTGAACTGTTCTTCAGACATAGTTCCGACATACATTTGGACATTGGAGAAATAGAGATGTACCTGAACAACTAGACATTCCTAACATTTTCGTGTACTCTGAAGTCATTTGTGGAACATTCCTGTGGAGTTTCTGGAAGTAAACCAGAGCGGGCACGATGTCCTGTAGCGCATTGCGGAAATAGCTGAAGTGTTCTTCAGACATAGTTCCGAGATACATTTGGACATTGGAGAAATAGAGTTGTACCCTTAACAAATAGCCGTCCCTAACATCTTCGTGCACTCTGAAGTCATTTGTGGAACATTCCTTTTTGAAAGTAAACCAGAGCGGGCACGATGACTTCAAAAGTCATTAGCGGATCGCGGACATTGCTGCACTATGCTTCAGACATAGTTCCGACACACATTTGGACATTGGAGAAGTAGAGTTGTACCTTCAACAAATAGATTTTGCTGCGATATTCCCAGCACGTTTCTAACATTTTCATGTTTTATTGAAGACATTCGTGATCCCTGTATCTGGGAATTCGTGGCATATTCGCGAGACCTTAAGGTATGGAGGGATTTCACAGCATCGTAAGATCTGTAGGTGATTGTTGGCAATATTCCCCAGCAAAGGAATTTGGAGAGGACTTTATTTGGGCTTAACGGACATTGCGAGAGATGCTTTGGGATTGGACAGAAACAACTGGGGATTACTGCAGGGAACTCTTTTTTGCAAGGATAAATAAATGGGAAATGGAGCAGATCGGAACGGAACAGTGCTAGAGCTTACTAACAAAACTTGCCACCAATCGTACGATCCTTGCTAGGAATTTGCATTTGGCAACGTACCAACTTCCCATTTTTTCGCGTGCACCGCGCTACGGTGGTAACAGTATTGCTATGAGCGAGTCGTGTTGAGTTTGCGTAGAAAAATTGTATGTGAACCGACACAACAACAACAACAAAATACAACAAGTACTCTAAGAGAATGCACAACGTACGAACATGCTTAAGTAGATCCGTTAGCCTAGTAAAACTTGTTCACGATATCGGTAGATGTCCAAAAAGGCTATGCTAACATTGGTGGGATTGGTTAATGTTAATTGTGTGCGCCGTCCACGTCCTCCTGTCGATCGCTGCTGTCGTCCTCTTCACACACACACACGCACACATACAATCATTCATACATACTCGCATTCACACACACTCACACCTATATCTCCTGCTCACTGCTAGCTTGCGTGTAATCGGTGGGCATCTGTGCCGGAACGTGCCCCGAACGTATGCGAGCGGCCCTTGGCGACCCTGTTGCGGGTCCAGCCGGGTCAACGCGCCGGTGTGACGGCTGCCTCATCCGTTCGCGGGCGTCCGGCATGCGGGGTATCGGTGTATCGGGGTAGTGGGTGCGGTGCCGCACGCCCCACCTTACTTCACGAACAGATCCTTCAGCGTGGAGCAGAGCGACGAGTCGCACGCGTCGTTCGAGTCCTCGTCCTCGTCCGCCTTGCCGAACCAGCTGGAGGTGACCGACTTCTTCGCACCGGCGGTGGACCGGCCGGTCCCGCCCTCCTTCCCGCCGGCGGACGACTTCTTGCCACCGGACGACGACGACGCGGACGACGAGGACGAGCCGGTGATGAAGTTCTCGATCGCGTGCCCGATCATGCGCGCGTCCACGATCGCGCTCCGGCCGTCCCACTTGAGCTTGTTCAGCGGCGAGCGGGACTCCTTCGGCTTCGGCTTCGGTTCCTCCTTGTGGGCGGGCCCGGCGCCGGCCTCCCGCAGCTTGTCGAACGTTTCGCGCGCGAACGTGACGGTCGCGCTCGGCGACCGGGACGCGGACTTGCGGCGCGCCATCGGCTGGTGGCGCTTGACGAACCAGCCCGACTCGACGAGCCCGTCGGGCGGACCGGCCGACCCACCACCACCGCTGCCGCCCCCGGTCGCCAGCTGCTTGATATTCTGGTAGAGCGAAATGTCAAAACTGTTGGAGCGATTCTTCTGCAGATTGCTCTTGGGCGGGTCGGCGGCGGCGGCGGCGGCGCCGCCGGCTGCACCGGACGGGCCCGCCGTCGGGCTCCTGGCCGCCGACCGGAGCGGAAACGCGTGGGAGGCTAGGGGGCTAGGGTGCTCTTTCTCGCCACATCGATTAATCTCTGTCGCAGACGAGGCTAGAGACGATAAGAGAGATATCAGATCAGTGTTGGTGCACACGATACCCATCTTCGTTTTCGGCTTCGGGGACGCGGCGTCGGTGCCCGGGGAGGCGGCTGCGGCGGCGGCGGCGGCGGCTGCGGCTGTGGCACCGGTGGCGGCCGACGCGTTGAACGAGCTGCCCGGCACGAGTGGGGCGCCACAGGGCGATATCGGCATCTCGGAGGCGCGCCGGAACGACTGTATCGGGGGCAGGGCTGTACCGACAAAGTCCGAGTAGCGCCGGTTGGTGTAGCGCATCGGCGAGCTGGAACCGGTGCCGGCCTCGTCCAGCGTCTGCACCTCGCACACACGCTCGTTGCTCGTGTTCCACAGCTTCATGCGCGCTTTTCTAGCCTGTACTATATCATCCATTATATCTAACTGTAAATTGTGTATACTACCTCGGTGGTCCGTCGATGGCGGCGGTCCGATATTGCTTTCGCGTCGGGAGCTTGCGTTCGAGCTGCAAATGCGACGAGACAGCAAACAACGGGAGGGAAAGATGTAAGATGTAATTAGTGGCGTAATTTAATCGACCAATCGGGGGGGGGAGTCACCGGTCCAGCACTAACCCTGAACTAAACTTAATTAACAGGTTTACACAGCAGCGCGTTTCGGCGCAAATGTCAAACGGGGCAAGGGAGCGTAAATGGTTGGTGATGCAAATTACTAGCCCGAATCAATCGATACCATGGCCAAATTCGATTCTCGAGCGGTGCACGATGATCGAATTACATCCGAACCCGGTTGCCCCGGTTGTAGGAGCAAGCTCCAGGTGTGTCCGGCTGGGAACGGAGCGTTTTAAAACCTTGCTTTGGCTCACACTTTCTGCGTGCAGCAGTAGCTCACGGTGAAAACGAGTTATTCCATCGTAAAAAAGGAATAATAATAAAACAACTCACTCTTGAACTTCGACCAGCAAAGAAGGTAGTTGTGCGTCGCTTCTCGTCTGGCATCCGAAATACATGAAAAATACCAAATAATCATCAGAGTCATCGTGGGTTTTGGGATGAATCTCATGACTGACTAAGTTGTTGCCAATGCTTATAATTCTTGTACTGTACATCTCAGACAGTAGCATCACTTGAAAATCGCTCCATGAAGTCGGAATATATAGGAGATTATCGCATAGCGGCAAGTGCCAGCCTGGTGGTCGAATAAATAGACTTACTGAACCATACAAGCCCGGAGTTGGTTCGATTCCTCTTCAATTTTGCGGCAGATATGTAGTCTGCAGTACACGAATAATTCGTTTGATTCCTAGATATCTAGAGTAGCGTTGGGTTTTATGAATTCTTCGTTGAGATTCGTTCATATGAATCTTCAGGAATGAATAGTTTGGATCTCGAATCGATTCTCCTAAGAATCATAATTCTCTATAGATGCATGATTATATATCTCTCCAAGGATTCTGATTAAGAATCTCCAGGGTATCATGCATCTTTAGAGATGTATGATTTTAAAAATATTGAATTTGCTCGATCCCATACAATGGGTGGTTAACTCGCACGACTTATAAACATGTCCGTTGAGGGTTCAAACCTTGCATGAACCGTCTCGAAAGCCTGTGTAGGCTGGCAATACCACGTAGTTTGTTACGCCTACAAGAAGAATAATAAGAATCTCAAGCTATATGAATCTTTGGAGAAGTATGAATCTCTAGAGATTCGTAAATCTTTCGAGATCTATGAATTTTATGAAATTCAATATCTTTCGAGATGCAACGGTCTTTCGAGATTTATGGATCCTTTGAGATTCGTGAATCTTTGAGTTTCATGAATCTTTGGGAATCATGATTTGTTTCAACAGAGATTCAGATTCATTGAGTCATTTCAAAGATTCATTCGAATTCATCAATCTCAATCAAATTCACCCAACACTAATCAAAAGGGCTTCAGTTGCTTTAGTCTTAAAGCTCCAACTCACCAAACTCACACCCTATCTGTCATATTATTGTAAGCTGTACGTGTGGCATGGCACTTCATCCTGCTGGAGGAGCATTGTTTGGCTACTCAGAGGAGAGGTTATTGACTTATAATTTGATTTGAGGGATTGTAGACATCAGTTCAAACACAGGTTGTTTTTCCACGACCAATCTAATCATGGTAGGACCACACGCACCAACAAACGTTTGAATTTGGTCATCTGACCAGCAAACTACCCAATATTGAGCGTTGAAATTGATAAAGAAGTACCAAAGATATTCGGCATTTCGCACGTAAACCATGTTCTATAAAGCAAGAGTCGGACTAACAATTACTCAGCACATCAAAAGGGAAGACATCTGTGAGGAATACCAGTCACAGAGTTGCTTTACAGTAAGATGAGGACTTAATTCACAGCGCAACAATGCCTACATTATTGTTAGGGAGCAGAGCCTAACAAGTAGAGCCTCAGAACTTCAAATTCTGCTCCAACTCTTCTCTGACCCTATCTACCTGAACTACCTAGCTCCCCGGCAAACTCCAATCAAAAGAGGGGAGGGCTGGTCCTGAAACCGCACTCCCAGTATACTTACCGCTGGCCAGCCGGTAGCGCTGCAATCGACTCCCGGCGGTTCCGGCCAAACATGGTGGGCGGCACGCGGCTGATCGTCACGACCGAGTGGCGCCGGCCGCCCGGCTGCGGGGCCGGCGTGCTGTAGAGCGTCGCCAGGAAGGCTTGCTCGCGGGGCGACGGGCCCGACCCTTCGCCGCCCCGCTCGGACAGGCGGCGCACCTGGCTGGCGGTGATGCCGCTGGTGCAGGGCGGTGTCGGCAGCGAGTGTTTGCGCGTTTCGCGCCAGGGCGACAGCAAGTACGGATTCTCCGGCGACTCGATGTCCAGGCTTTGGCGCTGGGACGACTGATTGCTTGCCTCCTCCTCCTTCTCATTGTTTTCCGACTCCTCCACCACGATCAGCGGCTCCTGGCCGCCCTGGCTGTACGCGGGCGTGTGGGACGACCGACGCAGCCGGAAGAACGAATCTAGCAATGTGTGTGTGTGTGTGTGTGTGGGTTGGAGGAACAGAACAGAGTATTAGATAGGAAGAAACGTCTATCGACCAGTCGCTGCGTGCTGAAGCGTTACTACCGCACTAGACTGCAACCGAAAAGCAAATAAAAGAGATAGAAAACCATGCCTGCTGGCGGTCGGTAGGGCAGCAGTAAGCCTTTTGCTACGATGGGAGTTTGTCAGCAGTAAAAAATGGTGCATCTAAAGCAAGCGTACTTTATTATCTTTTTTTTTTGTTTGTTACATTACCACTAGGAAAGGGAAGTGAGCGAGAAAAACGGGGGCGAGGGGGAAAGGGGTGAAAGGGGCGGGGCAAAAATAAAGCACCAATTACTGCCCCTCCCCCCCTGACACCTGCGAAACCACAAGCACTCAATACGCGCTCATCACTCACAACTCACTACGAAACAGCTTAAGGGGCCCAGCCATAGATTACGTAACGCTCGCTGGATGACATCATACATTATGGAGTCATTTTTTAAGGATTTTTTGCTTTACTTTGAGCTATTTCTCTTCACTTTGAGATAGAAAGTGACATCTGTCTGGCAGTTCTCAGCTTTCCAATCGAACATAGACGTTTCAATCTTTCCTGCAGAGTTAATTTAATTTCCACGATTTTTGTGATTGTGACCACAATAACTACATATTCAAGAATTAGCAAATTATTTGTGCGTACTTTTGATAGTCTTTAACACTTTAACAAAGGTTATATTTGGTTTAGACAAAGCTTGCGATAAACCAAACGTGTATAAGACGTACTAAGTTAAGTAAAACTACGTTTCATGTTTGCTAGTTTCCAATGTGTACTTTTGTCAGCAAATGTGTGTAGCTTTTGAAATAAATAATCTTGCAGTTCAAGGACGAAGTAGAAGCATACATTTGCAAGACATTTTGCAAGACAATTACACTAAGAAGTAAAATGAGAAGGTTCGGGGAGCAGCGCTGATGCAAACTTGTTATCTAATTGAACCCAGTGGAGTGAGGTAGGTTCCTTTCGACGCAACAAATTGCAACCCAGCAGCACGGTTACGTAATTGATGGATGGACCGTTACGAATGCCTTTTTTTTTTGGTAAATATAGAACGGTGCAAAAATTTGTGGACGGGATGCTTCCGAAAACCCGAAGCCGTAAATTGATTTTCGATGCTTCCGGTGTGTATGCGCGTGTGCGTGTGTGTGTGTGCGTGTTTGTGTGAAGTAGACAAATTGGTGAGGCTGTGTAGTCAAACGGTGGTGTGAATTGTACAAACAAAAAATAAATAAATAAACAAATAAATGAATAACGAAACAAAACAAACCTGCCTAAAAGTGTTTGCGAAAGCGCACTCGCCGCGCTAGCTACGGCGAGACTACGAGCCGGTGCAAATGCTGCTACGTAGCTAATTAATTTTCTAAAACTGCACACACACACACACAAACTGAAATCGCAAAAAATGAAACCGAAGGTGTGCACGAAGGTAGAAAATAAGAGCAGAAACCTTCCCGAGAGCTGGTGTGGGCAGTGGCTGGGCTGGCCCGGCACGACCACTGCTTTTTGGCTTGCCGTTTGAAGGATGGAGGAGTCCTGCTCCGGGCGTGTTGTCGCACCAAGTTTCCTGCTGTGCGTGTGTATGTGTGTGTATGTGTGTGAGTGGGTGCGTTTGTCGGTTAGGTAAGCTTTACTGGCATACGAGAGGAGAAGCAGATGATGTCAGGTGCCCAAGCTACTTCACTTTTCCGGCATTGTCAAAGCTTCCTTACCGTTTAGCTCCTCTGCACCAACACTCACGACGAACCTGCGTCTATGTACATGTGTGTGTGTGTGTGCGTGTGTGTGTGTATGTGTGTGTGTGTGCGTTTGTGTATCGCATCATGAAGAGATACACGCTCAAGGGTCTTCGTTTGCACTGTTTGCACTCGCCTGCCTGCGAATGTGTTACATCCCTTGCTGGCGGAATTTTCTCAACACGGCATGGACGTACGAAGGAGTTGCTCCAATTCCAATTCGCCATTTTTGTGTGTTTCTGCATGTATGTCTGTCTGTGTGTGTGTGGTTTTGTTGTTCGGTAGTTGAGGGGGTTGGGTGAGTGTAGAGTTTGAGAAAACCGGACGAGGGCGGACTGTTGACGAAATAAACATAAAGGAAAAGGAAAGAAAAGAACAAAAGGGCGCGATAGGATGAGTATTGGGTTCACGGTCATACCGCTTTCGTGCATACCCGCAAGGTACTGCCAACAGCAGTAACAGCCAACAATAACAACAACAACAACACCATCTTTCAGTAATAAGGACAACATAAATCATGACCAGCTCGTTAGGTCCGCACGGCAACTTCTTCACCGCGCAAAAGGAAAAGAGGGTTTGCGTACTTGGGCTCGCTACGCGCAAGATGGCGGTGGCAAGGGTGTTGATGGCTCTGCCCGTACCCTTTCGCATTGGGCGGGAGGAGGACGAGCACCACAGCCCGCGCTCGGGTTAACGACGTTAGTGCTTTAATGTACTTACCCATGCTGGCAGCGCTTGGTCAAAGATGGTGCCGCGCGTCTTTCAAAGGAACCTGTACTGTACTGGACCGCACACTGGGTGGGCCTGCTGTGCTGTCACTATGGCGTCTCTTCACTCGCACTGCGTATCGGTTAATCACGATGATTGATTCTTAATTGATCGATGAGTCGAGGATCTGAGTGTATTTTTGGAGGGGGAGGGGGGGGGAGCGAAGATGTAGAATCAAAAAGAGAAAAGAGACAAGTTAGTATCCCGCAGATTTAGGCAGACGCTCCGGCGGATTCCGTCCTAATGTCTGGAGAGGGAGGCACTGAACATCTTCGCTCGTCTAGGCTGGCTAAAGTTTGTGCAAACGCGTTCGATGGCAATCAATACGACACAGCGACACATGACGCAGTTACTAGTCCTTGGAGGTGTGTCTTCCCGGCCCTTTTTTTCATCAGACGTCATACGTTTGATTCAGGGAAAGCTGTTGGAGCTTCCCAGAATATGCTTTGAAGATTTTTGGAGGGGGGCAAAGAAACAGTGTTCTGCAAATGTTGGCCCAACTTGTGAGGTGCTTTGTGACCACGTTCTTCATCAGCTCCCACCAGTTACAGCGTCCCTTTCCTGTGTCTTGTTCTTCGTCAAATTCTTCAAACAATGGCGTCGAATTCTTCGGGTGAGAAATTCAACAACGAGTACCCTAACTGCACTCAAAACTACACACGCACGTACACTCTCCCCGCCCCAGAAATTCAAGAACTTTGTTTGGGCGGTCTTCTTGTGTTGGTTGTCGCCATCACCTCCAAAAGATATTCTAGACCCTGTTCAAGTTCTTCTGAACTTCTACTGATAACATCACACACACACACACACACACACACACACACATATATACACGGAAACACACAAACCCTGTCACTGGACATCCGGAAGCAAGATACCTGCATCAGTATACATATAAATCTGCTCCAGCGATACGTATACATGCGGTGGATGGATCCGAGTTGCCGAAGTTCCGAGTGGTTACAAAACTGTTCCGCTACGTCTTAAAACCCGTCGGAATTTGGCCCTCCCTTACCTCCCTACCAGACACGGCCATGTTTGCACCTATTCCCTCGCACTGCCTTTCTATTCCTCCCGTTCCTCTCTCGCTCTCTGTGCTCTGTACTCTCTCTCTCTCTCCTTGCTTCACTCACAGCATCACAGAGGAGTCAGGATGAATGCTCAGGATTTACTGCTTTTTTTTTTGCTTACTCTACTGCGTCTGTATGTGTGCTTCTTCGTGTGTGATTGTTCTTGCTTGCTTCTTTTAGCCTCACTCGTCACTACTCACGCGCCCCACCAGCACAACACAACCCCTTTCCATCCCCCGGGGTAGACTATTTCTGCAATGTTCGGATCGGTCCGGTTGGCGTCCGCTGGGGTGCGGGTTTAAGCTTGCCTGAGATTTTGTTTTTTTTTTTCTGTTGCTTTTCGCTGACCAATCGATACGCCCTGCGTGTGCTGGCCGGATGGATTACCCCATGCGACGACGCGCTCCGTGTCACTGTACCGTCGGGCCGAAGCGTCTCCGTTCGCGCAAACCCTTGTGGTGTTCGGCACCACTGGTGGTGTTGCGCTCCTGGCTGCGTTTCCGAAGTCACCACTTTCGAGCGTCACACTGTGGTAAGATTAAGTTAGTGTAGGTAGGTAGCGATGTAATACGAAGTATAGGATACGAAGGATAGGACACGAAGGATAGGACACGAATAGGAGCGATCGGATGCGCCGATCGTGGTCCTCGAGCTTGCGAGCGATCGGATGCGCCGATCGTCGCTCTCTTATCTTTCGACCGCCGACCAATACAGTTCACGTGTAATTCACTCGCCGCAATTGTCACGTTAAACAAAATAAATTGTATCGCGCAAGCCCTACATTGGTGACCCCGACGTGATAAAAATCGCGGAACGTGAAAAATTGCTGTCGTGATCAATCGCCCAGGAGAACATTCTCCGTCGCCGTCATCGGTTAAGTATTTGCCGCCGACGTAATCCATTGTCCCGGTACATCGCTATCCCGTGTGCTTGAAGCGCATTTTGGAGTGAAGGAGAAATCTATCACCGACGCGATTTGTGGTTTCGCCGTATCCAGTAAGATAATATTACACAACCACGATTGTTCGGTCGATCGACTACTATTCACCGTGAGTGCCCTGCTGAAGCCCCTCCGTTTTCGGAGCCAACGACGTCCCGTAAGAGTATTTTTTTCTCGGGCCCACGTCATCGCTGTGTTGAAGGAGTACCCTGGGGTTTTCGGCCAGCATCATAGTTCCCGGAGCCGTACAGCATTTGACATCAGTAGATACAAAGTGCCACCACCGTGCGTTGTGGTCACGAGATAAGCAGAACGATCACATATATCACGTTTTATACTGTGATCACGGAGAGCCCATTGTCATCGTTTTTTTCATCTGCAAGAGCTACAAGTTCGACAACGTGTCCGTGTAAGCACGGAAACCACACGACCAAGGGGTAGAGAGGAAGCCACCCGATTTCCCGTAAGGAGCATCACTGTCGCTGTTTGTGACCAGAAACACCACCGTGGAATCAGTAGTGCCATCGTGTATTCGGAGCCACGCGGTTTTGGAAGCAGTAACGCCATCGCGTTTTTGGAGCCACGCGGTTTTGGGAGCAGTAACGCCATCGCGTTTTTGGAGCCACGCGGTGTTGGAAGTAGTAGCGCCATCGCGTTTTCGGAGCCACGCGGTGTTGAAAGCGGCCTCGTATCCAGTGATCATCGATCGACAACCGGTGAGCCCGTTCCTTATTATTATTATTATTATTATTTTTCATTCGGTGATACTTGTGCCAGAAACTCAGTGTGTTTTTATGCGTTTTATACGACGCGTGTTTTTTTTTCTTTTTCGGTGCGTTTATAAGTAAATATTTCATTAAGTGCAACGTTGTTTTACGAGTTTTACGAGAAAATACGTGCAATTTCTTACGTGCAATTTCATTAGTACATTTTTATCGTATACAATTTAGCGCAGTATTTTTTTTTCACATTTTCTTCGTTATAAATTATACTGAAATACTACGCGTTTTGAATTTTTCCTTGCATTTTATAAAAACCTTGTATTTATTGAACTGAATTTTGCGATCAGTATTATAGGTCATTTTTATCCTTGGTACGTTTAAAAATTTAAGTGCGTGTAGTGAATTAGAAAACATTAGATTAGATTTCTTTGTATTGGTTTTGTAAACCACAGAGTGATGTCTTTGAAAGCTGGTGCCGAAGGAAAGGGTGAGGAGAGTTCAAGTTCGGCAGGAACGACAAAGGTGTCGGCACCGGGCGATCCTCCCCCTGGGGGTAGAGCGTATATCTACGAAGTTACCAACTTTTGGGAGGACGTTCCAGAGGTTTGGTTCGCTCAAGCAGAAGCGGAATTTGAGCTTTCAAAAATTTCACGGGAGCGCACGCAATACACATATTTGATCGCTGCAATGTCCAAGGAAGTATTAGCTAAGGTGCTGGACATTGTGAAAAGTCCTGACCCGGTAAAACCATACTCTCACTTAAAGGGAGAAATTTTAAAACGGTTGACAAGTAGTGAGGAAACACGATTGTCAAAATTGTTATATCATGTTGAGATAGGAGATAGAACTCCATCAGATTTCTATCGATACATGCTACAGATAGCTGGGGATTCTACCGATCTTTCCGTAACTCTTGTGAGGAAATTGTGGAAGTCAAGACTGCCTAAATCGATTGAGGTAGCCTTAGTTGCAGTTGATACAAAAGATCACGCTGAGCAATTGCGGATAGCAGACAGGTTATGGGAATGCACACAATCTAGTGGACTATCCGAAGTGAATACTCGTGCTAGAGTTACATGCGATTCAGCGTCTGATGAAATCCGGCGTGAAATAAGCGAACTACGCGACATGATCAAGAAGATGTCAAATCTTTCCCAACGACAACATCGTGATCATAGACGCAGCTTCTCTAGAGAACGAAGAAATTTCCAAAGTCCATCTCGTGATAGGAAACCATTTTGTTGGTATCATTACAGATACGGTAACGGAGCAACCAAGTGTGTTAAGCCCTGTAATTTTTCCACAACACGAGTCAAACACTCAGAGGAAGAAAAAACTAAGAAGCTCACGGGAGTTGGCGGATCTCCCTAGAGCATATAGTACCTCTCCTCGTTTGTTCGTAAATGATATGATGACATCATTTACCTTTTAGTGGACACAGGGGCTGATGTATCCGTCATTCCATTTCATTTAGCTGGTAAAGCTTATAAACCTACAGACTTAGTTTTGCAAGCAGCCAACGGAAGTACCATAGTGACGTATGGCACAAAGCTGATTCAAGTAAGTTTAGGTTTCAAAAGAGTTTTTACCCATATTTTTATCATAGCATCCGTAAATCGTCCTATAATAGGAGCGGATTTTTTATACAAAACCGGAATACTAGTGGATATCAAAGGGCGTAAGCTAATTGATTCGACCACTAATTTAGCGATCATAGGATCATTGGCACTTGTGGATACTCCTTCCCCTAAACATTTTGTACTTGAAGCAGGAGACTTCGGACGAGTTCTACACCAGTTTCCATCTTTGGTAGAACCACCGGACTACAGAAAGCCAGTATGTCATAATGTGTTTCATTATATTGAAACCAAAGGCCCTTTGCCTTTTGCGAAGCCACGTCGCCTTGACCCGCAAAAGCGAAAAATCGCGCATGTGGAATTTCAGCAAATGGTAAATTTGGGAATTTGTCGCCCATCATCATCACCAGGGTCATCACCCTTGCATATGGTGCCGAAGGGTGACAATGACTGGAGACCATGTGGGGATTACCGAAGGCTTAATGCCATTACGACACCAGATCGGTATCCTATCCCTCACATCCAGGACTTTACCATGCAACTGCAGGGTTGCAATTTTTTTTCAAAGCTTGACATAGTACGAGCATATCATATGATCCCAGTAGCAGAAGAGGACATACATAAGACGGCCATTACTACCCCTTTCGGCATGTTCGAATTTTTACGAATGCCTTTTGGTTTAAAAAATGCCGGTCAAACATTCCAGAGGTTCATGAACAGTTTATTCAATGACCTCAGTTTCGTATTCGTCTACATTGACGATATTCTAATTGCCAGTTCGACGAAGGAAACGCACCTTGAGCACTTGCGCATAGTGTTCAATCGGCTGGCAGAATACGATTTAAAAATTAAACCGTCCAAGTGTGTGCTAGGTGTATCTACCATTAATTTCTTAAGCCACACAATTTCAGCTAATGGAATTATCCCATGCGCAGATAAGGTAGAAGCGATAAAAACATTCCCAACGCCAAAATCGGTTAAACAACTACAGCGATTTGTGGGAATGGTCAACTATTATCACCGTTTCTTACCGAGCGTTTCAAATACGTTGAGACCCTTGTACAAGTTGATAGCACAGCACACCAAGCAGAAATTAAAGACATTCGACTGGTCGGAGGAGTGCGACAAAGCGGCCCTTCAGGTCAAGTCAGACCTAGCAAAAGCTACGATACTGTCACACCCAAGGTCCGATGCAGTTTATTCTTTAACCACGGACGCATCTAATTTCGCCGTGGGAGCGGTGCTGGAACAGCATTTTGAAGGAAGTTGCCAACCACTAGCATTCTTCTCTAGAGTAATCACCCCAACCGAACAAAGATACTCTACGTTCGATAGAGAATTATTGGCAATCGTGCTGAGCATCAAGCATTTTAGACATTTTTTAGAAGGCAGGTCATTTATTATATATACTGACCATAAACCGCTCACCACAGCGCTGACGTCAAAAACCGAGAAATCACCTCGACAAAATCGTCATTTAGATTTCATTTCTCAGTTCTCAAGCGACATTCGATACATCAAAGGAGACAGCAACATAGTTGCAGATACTCTCTCGCGTGTGGCAGAAACGGATTCAATTAGTAACTTGGATTACAAAATTTTCTCTGAATGTCAACGTACTGATGAACAATTGAAAACATTATTGGAGAATAAAAAAAATAAAAACTCTGCTTATAAACTTGATAAGCTTTTGCTAAACAACACAGAATTGTATTTTGAGGTCTCAACGGGGAAAAATAGACTGTACGTCCCGAAATCCTTACGTAAGGAAACATACGATGGTGTGCACAATGCCTCCCATCCTGGCATAAAAGCATCTAGGAAAATGATGACTGATCGATATTTTTGGCCAGCCATAAATAAAGATGTAGCTAATTGGACTCGCGCATGTTCTGCTTGCCAAAGAGCTAAAGTAGTTAGGCACACAAAATCACCTTTGGAATCTTTTTCACTTCCAAAGGGAAGGTTTGACCATATTCATATGGACATTGTTGGACCCTTGCCTCCATCTGAGGACAAAATATATTTATTAACAGTAGTAGATCGTTTCACCAGATGGCCAGAGTGTTATCCTCTAACTAACATCTCTGCGGCTACTGTTGCCAAAACCTTCGTGGAACAGTATGTGTCTAGGTTTGGTTGTCCGTTAAGAATTACGACAGATAGAGGAAGACAATTCACTTCAAGATTATTCGAGGAGTTGACCAAACTATTGGGCACACACCATATTGCAACCACTGCCTATCATCCACAAGCCAACGGTATGGTGGAACGTTTCCACCGTCGGCTAAAGGAAGCCTTAAAAGCTAGTGGGAACTCACCACGATGGACAGTTCGGTTACCATTAATACTTCTCGGCATTCGTCTTTCTTATAAAGATGAAATCAGAGGTTGCCCAGCAGAAATGGTCTACGGTCAAAGTCTCCGATTACCTGCAGAAGTTTTTGTACCATCTAGCGACAAAATCGATGATGATACATCTGACTTAATCGTTGATTTAAAGAAAGCATTCAAATCCGTAGAGCCATCGAGCCCTAAAGATAACAATAATACGAACAACTACATACCTAAAGCCCTAGAAAATTGTAGACAAGTATTTGTCAGGGTTGATAAGGTCAAAACAGGACTTCAAGCTCCCTATGACGGTCCATATACCGTTGTTCGAAGATTCAGAAAATTTTTTGTCATTCAAATGAAGGATAGGAATGAATCAATTTCTATTGATCGACTCAAACCCGCTTTTGAGTGTGAAGCTCATACTAAGGCAACCAAGCCGCTGGAAAAGTCCCCCGTAACGAAAAAACATGTTCATTTTCGCTAAGAATAAGACCGCCGAGTCCGCAATAAGCGTTTGACGGCAGATATAAAAGCGTGACTACGTCACTGGAGGGGGGATCGTGTGGTGTTCGGCACCACTGGTGGTGTTGCGCTCCTGGCTGCGTTTCCGAAGTCACCACTTTCGAGCGTCACACTGTGGTAAGATTAAGTTAGTGTAGGTAGGTAGCGATGTAATACGAAGTATAGGATACGAAGGATAGGACACGAAGGATAGGACACGAATAGGAGCGATCGGATGCGCCGATCGTGGTCCTCGAGCTTGCGAGCGATCGGATGCGCCGATCGTCGCTCTCTTATCTTTCGACCGCCGACCAATACAGTTCACGTGTAATTCACTCGCCGCAATTGTCACGTTAAACAAAATAAATTGTATCGCGCAAGCCCTACACCCTAAGCGACACACTGGCGGGCCGAAAATTTCCAGCACGGTCGAGGCGCAACACCTTGTCGACCGCGCGGGAGCAAGATGCTGCTGTGGGTGAGAGTGAGCGATAGCAGTTTGGTTGGCTGGTTTTGCTGGTTTGTTGATTTCGCAACGAGCACGAGAGCGCGAACGCTCAAGAACGCAGCAGAATCTCGCTCGCACGCACGCACGCACGCACGCACAGCTCTCTTTCTCGCTTCTGGTGCGTTCTCTCCAGCATCCCTGCCAGGGCAGGCGCGAGGAGACGGGGAAGAAAAAGAGAGAACCTAAGAAAGGGGTGTGTAGTGGTGACGGGGGGAGATGCTGTTGCTGACAGCAAGCAGCAATCTAGCCAAAGGGAGCAAGGTCCTGTGTCTTAACTGCTAACGTCACGTTGTCTGTGAGCGGTTTGCTCAATCCTCAACAGTGAAACGAAGAAGAAGGCGTCCGCTTTAAACGGTTGACAAAATGGTGGCACGGGAAATCAACCCAGCAGGCCAATGACATGGATAGAAAAGGGACGGTGTAATACAGAACATCGGTTTAATATAACTATTGCTCATGTATTCTTCGCATATTTTAAGTGCAAATGGCTAACTGCGAAGTTCGAGAAAAGGTCCCTAAGGTATTACCACAACCCCAACGGGAAAGTACAGATTTAAAGCATCCTGCCAACCCTTGTCAGCGGCTCTTCCGTTTGGTTCCTCTGCTGAGCGCATCGTTACGAAATGGGCTACAGGGTTACAGGCAACGCAAACGAGCGGCTGCACCAAAGCGAAGCCCAAACTGCGCAGGACTGCTTTTGTAGGAGCCATGTAGCTCCGCTTTAAACTGACAGCAAGCAGGTGGTATTGTGCGGACAGTGTGGTAATAACCCAATTCCGCGCTGTAAGTAAAGCAGTGACAGCTCGAACATGCGACCTATGGGCAGCTGTGGGCTGCTCCACACTGCATGGTGGGGGGTTTTACGATACTAGCCAGCTGTTTTACATGGCTGACAGTTGTCGGCAGAAATCATGACATGTCAAACCATGTCTGGAAGATTAAAAACGGTTTGGATCGACATTTTGAAATATATTAAAAGTATTAAAACCCACTTGAAGCAGAAAAGAGAAAACAAAATGTTTTTATTAAGCATCTTTTTTTTACACAAATGGTGCAATCCAATATGGAGAATCGTTACTGGTCAAATGGACACACACCAGATGTTCCGGACGAATAGTCCAAAGACTGGTTTCGATAGAAGACCACCGGGCGAATCAATGCGCGATATATCTCACATTTCGTGCAGTCTCGGAGTCTTCTGGATCTCAGCAGTCGGTGAAGGCCATAGTATGCACGAATGCTCTGCACAATGCGTCTCTGGAATTTGATGCTGATGTCCATCTCAAGTTAGCAGAACTCATCTACCATCTCTAGGTTATCGTCGTCATATAAAACCATGCCTCCCAGTTGGGCCCTATCACGGGCTAAACCTCCAGCAAGCAGGTACTTCGTCTTGGTCGCATTGAAGCGTAATCAAATTCTTGCGGCTTCTCGTTTGTGTCGGGTGTACACCTCACACACCTTCGGCGTTGTCCTACTGATGATGTCATCCGCGAAGTCAAGAAATTGAAGAGATCGGAATGACACCTTCCAACACGATTTTGAAGAACAGACAGGATCTCCTTGTCTCAGACTTCTGTTATGTTCGAATGATTCCGGAGCTCATTCCAGTATATGGTGTCGTAGGCTGCCTTCAGGTGCGCTCTCGATACTTCTGGAGGATCTGCCGTAGAGTGAAAATTTGATCGGTGGTGCATTTGCCTCCAACAAACCTAGCTTGGTAGCTGCCAAAGAAATTTGAACCAAGAGACGCAAATCAGCAAAACAGGATGTGGGACAGGATCTTGAAGGAGGCATGGAGGACTGTGATGGCACGAACATTCGAGCAATCCAGCCTTTTACATTTTTTGTAGACCGGATGAATGACACCCAGCTTTCACTCCTCCTGCTACCAGATTTACAGGAGCAGCTGATGCATTTCGATGGTATGCCTCTCCGGCCCCATCTTGAGTAATAATGCGCTCTCTGGAGCGCACCAACGACTCCAATCCGACTATTAGTTCGATTCCAATGCTGACAAAATGGGAACCACTAGTTCCGTCCGGAGTTGGAGTCGTCCCTTCGGATGTGTCGTTCGGAGCCCTTCGGATTCGTCCGGAGTCGTCCAGAGTCCTTCGGAGCTGTCCAGAGTCGGTCGGAATCGACCAGAATCGGAGTCGATCGGAGTCTACTGGAGCCGTCCGTTTCAATGTGCTTGTTATCAGGCATTTCATTTCGTTTTGTTTTGTCTTCCACTTTGCGCGTGCACTTCGTATATAGGTCGACTCTGGCCGACTCCGGCCGATTCTAGTGGACTACGGACGACTACCGATGACTTTCGACGGCTTCGAACGACTCCATATAATACTGGGCTGACCTACCTTCCGGAGTCGGTTTCGAAATTATCGGAGTGGGATCAGAATCGACTCCGGATTTATGGCAACTTTACCCATCACAAATCTTGAAGAACTCAGCCACCAGCCTATCACGACCACGACCTCGACGTCGTCTACATCGTTGTTATCGCTGGTGTTACTGCTGCAACTGCTGCTGTAGTGGTTACCTTGCTCTGCCACTTGCATCAGCCTCTCCTGTTTCTGTTCCATTTGGGTGTCCTTTGAAGTAGCACCTTTCACCTTTCGATCGACTTCTTCGACGCTTCAAGGTCTGGAATAGCGGGGTTCACTGTTTCCTCAGTCGCACACAAGTAACACGTTAAAAGCCAAATATGTCTACATTTCTTGAGTTTTTTGTTTTCTTGCTATATTTTATTGTATTGCGGTTGTGTCGTTAATGAAAGCATTTCGTTGCAGAAACTGAGTTGAATACTAAGATACTATAACCCTATCTCCTTATCTCTACTCTGTCTCTCTGTCCTTCCTTTTCTCACTAAATCAGTGTACGGCTTCGAGTTGTGCAGATGGGGGTTTCTTTTGCTTCTGGTTGTCCTCTGGTAACTACCCCTGACACCCCTCTCGGGCACCCCCACCCATGCTTATTGTTCTTTGTGTGTGTATGTGTGTGTGTGAACAGTGTTCAAATGCGGAAAAGAAGCGGCGTAACTAGAAGTAAATTTCTACCAACATTCTGAAACTTCTCAATCAAGTCGAGTGGAATGGTCCGTTACCTTTTTTTGCCATTGTCCTGGTGTGTGTGTTTCCGGCATTAGTTTTTTTTGTTTTTTGTTTTTTTTTGTTGATGCTTTACAAATACTTATAAGAATACAAACGTAGCAAGCGAAACACGAGGGAGCGAGGGGGAAGGAAATGGAGAGGATAGGATGAAAAGTAAAGGTTACGAACGGCCACAGACGCGAAACACACTTGCTTGGTCCGGAACAAAGTGGTAGGTTTTGTATTGTTTTGTTGTTGTTGTGTTGTTTTTGTCACACACACACCCACACACCCATGGCAAAGCCACCACGCAGACTGCGCGTCCCAAAAGCAAATACCCTGCCCCGCTAGAACCCACCCATCGAGCTCTTTAACACTTTTAAAACCATAGGTGATAGCGGGAGAGATTACTGATTTTAAATCTAAATTTCTTCTATGAGGTAAGGCATATTATTGTGACGTTTTGCAACATGATAAGAAAAGGAAAGAAAAATGACGTTGGTGAAATACATTTGACTGTTCTTTGAGCAAATTTTGCTGATTGCTGATACATCAATTGGGAACTGCAAAATAAATAGATTTCCCTTTGGTCGAACCAATTACTTCCAAACCACCAAAACTAATCACTTCAAACAAAATTGTACGATTGTACCCATATTAGTACTTGAAGATATACTGAGCGCATACCTAGTCCAGGAGTTGTTCCGAGTTCATACCGGTTCTGGTACCGAGTATTGTACATTGAACCCATACCATCTTTGGAACCAACCATGAAGCCATTACGGTCCTGGAACGTATCATGAACCCATACCGGTCCTAGAATCTATCATAAGCTTATACCGGTCCTGGAACCGATGATGAACCCATATCGAACCAGGAATATTTTACGAACCCATAACGGCCCTGGAACTGTTCATAAACCCATACTAGCCTAGGAGTTGCTATTGAGTTTATATCGGTTCTGGTACCGAACATGAATCCATACCGGTCCTGGAACCGATCATGTTTCCATATCGGTGCTGAAACTGATCATAAATCCATACCGATCCTGGATCGTTCTTGAGCCCATACTGGCCCTCGAACTGATCACGAACCTATATCGGTCTTGGAATCGCTCTTGAATCCATACCGATCCTAGGATTGACGATGAACCCATACCGGCCTTTGAACTGAGCATGAATTCATACAGGTTCTGGTACCGAGCATGAACGCATTCCGGCACTGGAACTGATTATGAACCCATACCGGTCCTGGAACCGATCATGAAGCAATAACTGTACTGAAATCGATCATGAATCCATACCGGTCCTCGAACCTTTCATTAATCCATACCTGCCATGGAACGGATCATGAACCTATACCTGTCATGGAACTTATCATAAGTCCATACCGGTCCTGGAACCGATCATGAAGCAATAACTGTCCTGAAATCGATCATGAACCTGTTCCTGCCCTGGAACCAATGATGTAGGCAAACCGCCTCTGGAACCGAGCGTAAACCCATAGCTGTCCTGGAATTGATAATAAACCTATACCGATCATGAACCCATACAGGTTCTGATACCGAGCATGAACCCATTCTTGCAGTGGAACCTATCATGAACCCATACCGAACCTGGAACAGATTATGAACCCATATCTGCCCTAGAACCTAGTTCGAGTCCATACCGGTCCTGGAACCTATTTTAAGCCTATACTGGTCCTGGAACTGATCTTGAACCCATACCGGTTCTGGAACTGATCATGAACCCATGCCGATCCTTGAACTAATGCTGAACTCATACTGGCCCTGAAATAGCTCCCGATTTGATTCCTTTTCTGGAACTGTGTCTGGACCTGTTCCGGATTCGGAACTGCACCTGGACTTGTGCCGGATTCGGAACAAAATTAGAGTATGGCACCGATACAGTTACCATAGCTGACAAACCATTCCCGACAGTAGATCTGCAGCGTGCGTATAGTACAGGAATTTTAGAAGAATTGGCATAGTGCATATGCCTTACACCTCATGGAACAAATAAGGATTTAATATAAGTATCTCCCTCTCTATACCATATGATGACAAGATGTTAACATGCCTAAGGCCATTGTCGCTGCTTGCGTTCCGTGTTTTGGAACACACACGGGTGTGGGGAGGAGGAGGGTGGTTGTCCGTGACACCTCATGCGCTTCGGTAAGTATCTGTGGCTGCTCCATATTGCTTCGATAGTGTCTGTGTGTGTGAGTGTGTGTGTGTGTATGTGTGTGGTCACGAAATGGGTTTCGTTGATTTCTGTTGGCTTTTTGCCTGCTTGCTTGCCTAACTGCCGCTCTCCCACCGCCACTAAACGTTCTGTTCGCCGTCCTCCTCCTGCTCGGTCAGCAGCAGCGGCCGATTGTCGGGGGCTGTGTCTCCGGCACCTCCACCCCCACCCCCGCCACCGAAGCTGCCCGGCCCGGTACCGGGCGTGGTCGGGGCCGACTTGGACAGCCAGCAGTGGCGCTGGCGGCTGAGGAAGCTGCTCGCCGCGCTCGACATCGAGGCCGGGCTGCGCAGGAGCCGCTGGCCGCCGGCCGTGTGGGGCGCGCAGGACGCAACCGGTATGTACATGGCGCGGGAGGCGCCCGGCGGCGGGCCGCCCTTCGCGAACAGCTTGCTGCGCCGCCCGACCAGCGACGACGGCCGCCGGTAGCTAGCGGGCGGCTGGGCCGATCGCCCGGTCTCACCCTCGCCACCACCACCGCCGGCCTCCTCGCCGTGCAGCTGGCGTATCTGTTCGAGCAGTTCGCGCACCTCGGCCGTCGGGCTGGTGGCGCGGGGCGGCGAGCTCGCCGGCCCCTCCAGATTGACCAGGCTGGACACGTTCGAGCCGACGCTCGAGACGGCGCCCGAGTGGCGCCGCCCCACCTGCTTCGCCCCGCCGCTCGGGCCGCCCGCGTGCACCAGCGACTCGTCCAGCAGCACGTGGCAGCACGTGTCGAGGCTCTTGTGGAGGCGGGACCGGCGGCCGGCCCACCGTCCGCGCGCCGCTCGCTCGCAATGTCGCCGAGCGAGCAGCAGTGCTTGCAGACGAGCCCGCCGGCCCGCTGCCGATCACAGTTGGCCCCGGGCGGGTCGGGGCCGGCGCCCGGCTGGCTCGGTCCGCCCCGTTCGCTGGGTTCCGGTTCCGGGCCGCACTCCAGCAGGGACACACTGTTGCTGCTGTGGCTGATCGTGCCCGGATGGGGCGACTCATCCCGATGCTGCTGCTGCTGCTGGTGGTGGTGCTGCTGCTGTTGGTCGTGTAGCAGCAGCCCGGAATCGTCGTCCCGGTGGCTGTGGTGATGGTGATGGTGGTGGTAGCCGGGGCCGGGCTGGCTGCGGGCGCCCGCCACCACCGCCGTGCGCTCGTACGCGGTAAGGCAGACCTGCTGGGAGGCGGACCGGGGCAGCAGGTAGTTCCGGTAGGCGACGGTCAGCTGGTCCGGGCTGGCGGCGCGCGAGTACGGCGGCGGCACCAGCGTGTTCGCCTCGTTCGCGTTGCAGATGAAGCTCGAGCTGAGCGAGTCGACCGTGCTGGTGCCGGAGATGCTGCCGACCGGCTGCACGATGTAGTTCCGGAAGTACTGCACCATCAGGTAGTTCGCCCCGCTGCTCCCCTTGCCCGGATCGGTGTAGCTAAACACGAGCGGGTACAGGTCCGGCTTGGAGGCAACCTATAGGGCGCACCGCACAGAAAATAAAAACAAATTATTACTAATGGTTCTGGTGGGGAGGGGGAGCGTGTGGGCTTACCTCCGTGTAAGGCGGCGGTGCGTGTATGTGGAACGAGTTGCAGCGGCTGTACTGGGGCGGCGCGTAGCACGAGCCGGCCGAATCGCCCTCGGACTGCGAGTGGCGGGCGGACGCGTCCCAGCCGCACAGCTGGCGGCGCCGCCGCCAGAGCGAGCAGGTGCAGAGCAGGGCGAGCACGACCGCAAACAGGAAGCACCAGAAGTACCAGTGGTTGAGGAAGAGCAGCCCGAGCACGTGATCCCCGCTCGCCATCGGGATGCGGGGGGCGCCCGGCGGCGCGTACAGATAGCAGCAGCCCTGGGCGCAGCACTCCTTCGGTGGAAGACATGTTTGGCCGCCTTCACACAGCGCCAGCGATGATCCAGACACCTGGTGGGGGGAGGGGGGGGGGCGGGAGAAGAGCAACAAACCACACACGCAGAAATTAGTGCTTTATTTACACACACACACACACACACACACACACACCGCATTCTTGGGGAGCGCATACTGTTTGTGCGCATTAGTGATGGGTTATCGGAATCGCACCCACGGCTCGGAACCGCTCCCGAGCAGTGCTACACCGGGCCCCGATTTCGACTAAATAAAACCATCCGGAGCCGACCAGGACAGTTGCAAACAGACGCTGCTTTTCCTATTTTTCATCAGTGATATTAATTCAATACTGCCTCACAGCGGCCATCTTCTCTACGCAGATGACTTAAAAATATTACTTCCAATATCCAACTGTATCGATTGTATATGTATGCAGTTGTGTTTCTAAGTGTTCTATTATATCGTTCCTTCGCTCTAGTTCACCCATTGTTACAGATTACTTCATAAATAGTGAAAGATTGTTTCGAGTATCTTCTATCCATGATTTAGGTGCTATACTAGTCGAAGATTTAACATTTAAAGAGCACACTGAATATGTAGAAATTTACAAGATTTGCATTCCGTCGGGTATATGGAAGAAATGTGGCCCTGCCCCCATATGATAGAAGATGTGAACTGTTTGGTCTAGGAACCTTAGAGCAAACACAATCTAAAGCCCGCGTCTAACTTATGACACAGCTTATAGGGCGTGAAATTGAATTTCCAGACCTTCTTGGGCTGGTTTAAATAGACGCCCCTTGCGAGAAATCTAAGGGCCTGCTGCATATTTCACTGCGACGGACTGTATTTGGATCGATTGAACCTCTTCTTCGATGCTTACAGAGCTTTAATAACCTTTGCAGATCGCTTTGAATTTTCTCCTTGATTATTCTTCCTTCCCATTTCCCAAGACCCTTCATGTTTCAAGAATTAGTTCTTAGCTTTTTCTATCTTGTTTAATTTGTCTAGCCTCAAACTTGTGTGGAATTCTTTGCGACTAGGAGATCTATACTAAGACTAGGATAACATAAGATTTAGTTGCTTAAGTAATCATATTGTTAAACCTATCAGGCAGACAATTATATTGAAAAATTTTAAAATTGAATTTGAAAGATGGAAGTACTCCGATATAAGCGGTTAAATCGGTATGTCAATCCAGCCATAGAATTGAAATGCTACTCGAACGGAATGCGCAGAGATGCTCATGCAGAATATCTATTAGAGGTGTGACCCAAGAACCAGAAATGTACGATTCATTCAATTCATCCTAAAGAACGAACGACTTTCATCTATTCGACGTGCATCGATTCTTCCGATCGAAACGATCGAATCAAAATGTACTGAGTTGGTCACGAAAAGAACGACCTATCCGTCGAAATCAAGAACGTCCTACAAAGCCAGACTGTACATTTCCTCCCATACAAATATGAACGTGAAACGTAGTACCAGGATGTTCGAAATCAAGAACGTCCTAGTACGCTAGGTCGTTCATCTCTTTCAATATAAATATGAACGTGAACCGTAATACCAGGACATTCATGAAAACAACGTCCTACTAATCGTAATAAAGATCATCACGCCCAAGGAACATTTTAAATCTTATCATAGTTTTAACGATGTGGCTACGGAAATTTCATTAAGTCTTCGTTTTTCATTTGAAAGTCGTGCATGACCTCATAAGACTAAAATAAAACTAACTTAAGACTAAAAGGGCCCATCTACAGAACTCTGTTAAGACTACTAGTTAAAACCATTTCTAGACCATTAAAACGTGAGGAGCAAATAAACTAGCAAAATAACAACATATTGCTATGGATATGTTCTTGAGATGGCAATGAAGCATTGAATATGAAGTCATAATAATGGTTGAGAGTTATTTGCGTATTTTTATGTTGTATTGATATTTTTTCTGATGATCTCGCTCGCGTACGAGCAAAAATCCATGCCAAGAAAATTTCACTGTTAAAATACATTATAATAATTTGAAAAATATCAAAGCGCCTCAGTAATATGCAGCTTTTTAGTTTGAAAATAGATTATTAAAAAATACATATTCGTTATAAACGACCTCAATTTGCACCAAAAGGAGTGTCGTAATAAACATGAGGTGAAGGTCGTTTTGGAAATTGTCATTTTTTTCTATTTGTCCTGTAAACTAAGAACTTGTTTATCAAAATATCAACATGGCTGACACTTATTGCACACACAAATGAACAATCATATTAATAAAAATGGATTCCATTGGCTTAAGATCAGAAGGACTTTCCGGATCACAAGTTCAGTTGATTTGTAGTGCAATATGTGTGGCTAAGATCTTTTTAAACAGTACATAGCTATAGGAACCGCTTGTGCAGACTAATAAGTTTTAAGAATCTCCTCGTACAGGCAGTGTCTGAAATACGCGGAATCTGGTATACGAATTTTTACATAATCGTGGATTCCTCAGTTTTATCCATTTTTATTTATTAATAAAATTAGAAATACATCGAATAATCTTTGCAGGGAATACAACCACCCACTACAAGCAAAAGGAAAATAAATTTAAATATTGTTTGGCTGAAAATTCCAGAATACAATTTACGAAGAAGTTAGAAATACTCAGCGTATCAACATTTTTCGTTAATAGCGTATTTCAAGTACAACCGGTATAGCCTGCTTCATGTGCCCTTCAGCCAAGACTTAATATGCATTTAATTGATCTTAATTGATATTGATGCCTTAGTCTCAAATAACAAGTTTTGAAACGTGCTTAAGAGCCATCAAAACATCAATTTAGTTTTAACAGACAGTCTTTTAAGCGACTTCAGAACGTTTTAAAAGTTTAACAACTTTAAAGACTGTTAAGCATCTTCAAAAGACATGTTAAAACTATGTGGCTCAGTATACTCATAGTAAAGAATGCTTTAAGACATGTTTAAGTGTGAAAGGTATGTGAAATGTTTCTTGGGCGTTCACTTCAACTTATTGAAATAACTAGTTCACGTTCATCAAGATGAACCGAATTGCCCAAGCCTAATATCTATGCCTAATATCTACTGTACAGTCGTCAACTCGTACGACTTAATAACATGCCCGTCATGGGTTCAAGCCCCAAATAGACCGTGCCGCCATACGTAGGATTGACTATCCTGCTATGGGGGGAAATCAATTAGTCACTGAAAGCCAAACCCACAAGAGGTAAAGGCAGACCTTGACCGACAACGGTTGTTGAGCCAAAGAAGAAGAAGAAGAAGAAGCTACGCAGTTCTCTGGAATCGATTCCGTATAGTAGGTCCGGAAACAGTTTCCTGAATCGATTCGCTTCGGAATTGGCTTCGAAATAGGAGTCGGTTTCAGCATCTACAAAAGAATAGGCGTTTGGATCCAATGATGCTACATATTGATATTTTCAAAGAATCAAATTTTTCTTGCGAACGATCTATTCGCATGAAGATTCCCGGACGGATTTGCTTCTGAAACTTCGTATTTCAATTCAAGAACTGATTCTTATTCCGGAGCAAATTACATTTCTGGCGTCAATCCTGGTTCCGTCACGGGACCAATTGCGTTTTCAAGGTCGATTCCGATTCCGGAGCTGATTCCGATTCCAGAATAGATTTCAGAGCCGACTCCGGAACCGGCTCTGGAATCAACTCGAGAATAGGCTCCGGAATCGACTCCGGAATCGACTCCAGAATCGGCTCCGGAATCGAAATTGATTCCGGAATCGGAATCGGATTCCAGCATCAGAGTCAGCTCCGGAATCGATTCCGAACATGCAATCGGAATCGGGTAGATTCGATTCCGAGCTCCCACCACTAGTTTGAACGCACCCGCGGAAACACGTCGTGTATCATCGGTCTGATACAAACTTAGGAGTCGATGAGAAAAACAAAATGTCTTCTTGATTAAATGTACTGAAGATCTTTTTTTCTTAAGCAATTCCCAGGCTACGACATGATGCTTGCAATCGTTAATGATACCTGAATTCATTAGGCGCGGCGCCACAGAGTTGTTAAATGTGGAAAGAAAATCGACTTTGTTAAAACTGCTTGTCAATCATCAACTAATATTTTGTTTCGGAAGTGCTAAATCAATTAGAAACATACAATTTAGCAATATTACTCTAGCAATGGGTCACAACTGCACCAAATCACTGTTTGTTTACGCCTTTTCGCGAACTCAAATGCTTTGCCAATTTTTGTCAATCTTTTGTCAACTTTAGCTCCTGGCTGCTCCGGGTTACGAGCTCACGCTTTGAAAAAATTGTCAGCATTTTGCCATTTTTGCGTGTGCCTATTGGATGCTGAATCTTTGGCACATTTCTCGAACCGAGTGTTCCAACCCCAGAACATGCGGTCTAACACATTGTTTACACGTATTACCCTTGTGTGATAAGTCAGCTGGAAGCGCCTAATTATTCTTTTCATATTTCTCTCAAATAACACAGTTCAAACAAATAGTTAAAACGAGGAGTGAAATCAAGATCTCCTAGTTTTGTATTAGATGTTATCGCTTATACCGGCGGTTTGAAGCGCTTCAGAACACTTCCGACAGTTACAGCGGTCGGCTCCGGACGGCTCCGAGCTTGGAGCCTGTTGCACCTACCTACCTGGAACCGCTTCCGATTCTCGGTGCGGAATCATTCGGAAGCGATTCCGGATGTTGGTTTTAATTTGCCCATCACTAGTGCGCACACGCAAAAACAAAACAAAACCAAATTGAGAGCGCCATGAGAATTTGGGGCAGGGATGGGTGGGGCGGAGGTGGTGGGCTTTTAACAAAAGAAAATCAATCCGCCAAGGCAGATGCGTTGGGGTCAAAGGGGAAGATACCGATTTTGCACGGCAAAACTGCCACCGTTTGTTTGTGGGGGTGCACACTGCGCTAACGCAGCAGGCGCGCGCGCGATTTTAACGCACACACACACACACACACACACACACACACACACACACACACACACACACACACACACACACACACACACACACACACACACACACACACACACACACACACACACACACACACACACACACACACACACACACACACACACACACACACACACACACACACACACACACACACACACACACACACACACACACACACACACACACACACACACACACTCACACACACACACTCACACACACAGCAACAAAAAAGGGCAAAAAATCAACACAACAAAACGCAAACAGAGGGCGCAATACTTAGGCTACTACTGCTACTACTAGATTTTTTGGGGGCATTTAGCAAGGATATTGTTGGTGGCGGTGGTCCACTCCACCATTTTGCGTACTGGTTTTGCAAGCGCGATGATGCCGTAGATCAGCAGCAGGAACAGTATCCCGTCGTGGGCAAAGTGCACGACCGCTGACATAATACACACGCGTTTAGGGAGGGGGAGGGAAAAGGGGCACACACGCACACACGGACACTAGCGCACTACAGCGACACGCGAGCGGGGTACTGTCGGTGTCCGGGTTTGCTACACAGGACGTGTTGTTTGTTTGTTTTTTTTTTTTGGTTTTTCTACGTTGCGTTCTGTCAACACTTGCCACACACGGAAGAAAACTGTTACTTGTTTGTGGATAACTGTGTGTGTGTGTGGCTTGTGCGTGTGCGTTTATCTGTTGTTCCTACATCGAAGGGGGGGGGGGGCACTCTGAAGAGAGCAAGAGATATCCTCCCGTTCCTTGGCTAGCGGACCACTTCCTGGATGACGTTATTCCTGTGAATCGCACACACACACACACACACACTCGAATGCACTCCAAGGGCACTACTGCTTTTCGGGCGGCTCCGATCCTGCCATACGGCCCCTTTCCTCCCTCCCTTTGTCGAGGGGGGGGGGGGGGGGTAGTTGCGTTTCCGTCGTTGGCTAAACACTCGCCCGGAAGGACAGCCCGCACACAATTGCACGTGCGTGCGTGAAGGGGGTGGGGGATGGTGCTCGTTAGTTCTTCTTCCACCTCTTCTTCCTTGGGTTGTTTGCAACAATTGCCACAAACGGCAGAAACTGCAGCACCGTCCACACCGCAACCGATTTCGGCACAAACCAAACCGTGGAACGCTCCGGCACACGCTTCGCACTGGTGGTAAACGATGACGCTTCGACTTTTTCGACGGCCACAAGGCACAAAACATACACCGCCCGTGTCATCCGTCCGTGTCACATCCTTCCTTCCCTATTCTTGGTCGGTGGATAGCCAGCGGGGCGGGAGAGGTGTTGGAGTGTGCGCGTGCGCTTTCTATCCTTTTCGTGTCCTTTTGCTGTGTGTGTATTTTGGGTTCCTGTGTTGTATTTGTTCCTGCGATGAAATATCCTGCCCAACAAACTGCCCACTAGCACAAGCAGGACATTCCTCCCACGCTACCCTCACCGAACTCGAACTGTCCTAGTGGTCGCCGGGGGAAGAAAACGGTGTGCCGTGCGCTTGTTCTTTACGGGTGCGGGAAAACGGGATAGATAACATCTGGAACGCGAGTGCTGGCAGGGACGGGCGCCATCGCTTATTTATGTTTATGCTCGGGGGATTTATGGCGGCTGGTCGTGAGGAAAAGGCGAGAAAAGCACACTAGAAAGAAAGAGCAATCAAACGTTCAAAATCACCGATCCGAACCAATCCGGGACGTAACGGTCAGGGACGTGTGGAAGTCATTTGCCGAGGTGCTTTGACGATGTACAACTTCGACTGGCCCGTTGCTGAAACGTTCAGGCCACTAAATTGGCACATTTGGTTTTAATTAAAAATAAAATAAATACAAAAGTAGTGCGATCTGCACGTAGATGAAGACTGATGCGTTGAAAACAGTTGCATGAGTATCTGTGTACAGCTTGTTATGTTTCACTGGTTAATTTTGCATGGCATGGACATGGCTGCGCAACTGAATTTCAAAGATCCCCTTTTACTCCCTTAAGAGTATACCGGAATTAATTGCCTCGAAACCAAATACAAATGAGGTACTTGTGACGACCCCATAAGAGACGTAAAACCAAAACAAACCCCATACTGGTCCTGACAGTAGTGACAGGAAAAATGAAGATTTCGTCGGAATTGATTCCGGCTAGCTCCGAACTTTTCTGGAATCGATTCCGGATATTAGGTCCGGAATCAGTGACCGGAATCGGCTCTGGAATTGATTCCGGAATCGGAAAAGGCTCCGGAGCCAGGATCAGCTCCGGAATCGGGATAGGCTTCGAAATCAGAATTGGCTTGGAAATCGGAGTCAGTTTCGGCATCTCCATTAGAATAGGCTTTTGGGTCCAATGATGCTTGGCATTGATAGCCGCAAAGAATCTAAATTTTCTTATAAACGATCCATTCTCATGGAGATTCCAGGACTGGATATCGCTTCTGAAACTTCGTATTTTAATTCAAGAACTGATTCTCACTCCGGGGCAAATTCCAATTCTGGAGTCAATTCTGATTCCGTTAACGGAGCAAATCGCGATTCCTAGGTAGATTCTGATTCCGAAGCCGATTTCGACCGCGAAATCCTCCTGTATCGGCTCCGAGGTCAACTCCTCCGAAGCTCCGAAGCGGAATTAACTCCGGAGTCAGAATCTATTACAATATCTGAATCGACTCCGGAATTGATTCCGAACACGGAATCGGAATCGGATAAGTCCGATTCCGAGCTCTCACCACTAGTCCTCACCGATCCTCATCGCGATCGGTTCAAGAACTGCACACAACATGATAATGGTCCTAGATCTAATACTGAACCAGTACCGGTCCTAGAACTGATACTGGATCCATACCGCACATGGAACCAATACTGGTTGTACCAGACCAAGAACTGATCGTGAACCTATAGCGGCTCTGGAACCGATCATGAACCCATCATCTACCCATATCGGTTCTGGAATCGAGCATGAACTCATAACAGTCCTGGAACCTATCGTGAATTCATATCGGTCCTGGATCGTATCATGAATTCAAAGCAGTCCTGGAACCGATCAAGAACTCATATCGGTCTTGGAATCTATATTCTTCTTCTTCTTCTATGGCTCAACAACCGTTGTCGGTCAAGGCCTGCCCCCCACTTGTGGGGTTGGCTTTCTGTGACTAATTGGTTCCCCCCCATAGCAGGATAGTCAGTCCTACGTTTGGCGGCACGGTCTATTTGGGGATTGAACCCATGACGGGCATGTTGTTAAGTCGTACGAGTTGACGACTGTACTATATAGACCGGCAGTACTTGGAACTTGGAATCAATCATGCACCCATATTGGTCCTGGAATCTATCATAAACCCATATCGGTCCTGGAACCTATCATGAACTCAAACCAACCCTCGAACCTATCATTAATTCATATTAGTCTTGGAACCCACAACAGTCATGAACCCATAACAGTCTTGGAATCTATCATCAACCTATACCGGTTCTGGAACCCATCAAGCATCCATACCAGTTCTGGAATCTATCATTAGCCGATATCGGTCCTGGAACCGATCATATACCCACACCGGTTCTGGAACCCTTTATGAACCCCTACCTGCCCTGGAACTAGTGTTGGGTAAATCTGATTCAGATTCATGAAACTGAATGAATCTTTGACATGATTCAATGAATCTTAATACCGGTTGCAAAGATTCATGAATCTCAAAGATTCATGCATCTTAAAATATTCTTGAATCATCAAAGATTGATGAATCTCAAAAGACTCATGAATCTCGAAAGATTCATGAATTTCAAAAGATTCATATCTCTAGCGATTCATGAATCTCATGAGATTCATAAATCTCCAAAAATTCATAGAGCTTGAGCTTCTCATTATTCTTCTTTTTGAAGAAACAACCTATATGGTCGTGCCAGCCTAAACAGGCTTGGCAAGTCCAAGGAGCCGGATAGTTTGTTTTGCTACGGGGAGACAGTCCATGCGCGGCTTAAAGCTACGACGGGTTTAAGATGTTTGGGGATGTTGTTTGGTAAGATCGCGCAAATTAACTATTTTGCAAATCATACATCTCTAAAGATCCATGAATCCCTTGAGATATACGAATTGTAATGGATTTATTAATCTTTTAGATTCATGCATCTTTGAAGATTCATAAGTCATTCGAGATACAAAAATCCTTGGAGAGTCATGAATCATTGAAGAGTCGATTCGAGATTCGAATCACTCATCACTAAAGATTCATATGAATGAATCTCATCGAAAGAGTCATGCAACCCAACACTACCAGGAACCTATCATAAACCCATACCGGTACTGGAACCCATCATAAACTCAAACCAGCCCTTAAACCAATCATGAACGCATACCGATCCAGATATAACTCCCGATTAAATTTTTTTTTCTGAAACAGTACCTGGACCCGTTCCGGATTCGCTGTTTTTCCGTCCATAAAGGTCGATGGTAAGCGCTGTATGTAATATTATTTTTGACCTTAATCTACTACTTTCATCTCTTTGCTTAGATTGTTTGATCGATCCAATGCAGAGAATGCTGCGGTTTAAGGGTACGGCGCTCGACCTAACGCGCGCTAGAATTTGCAAATTTATGCCGGGCGTTACGACCGGACCGTGCCGTTCTCGAATGAAAAAAATATAAGCTCTGCCAGTATTGATCGCCAAGTCACACGCAGCTACATGGGGGACGGAGCTGTGTAAGTTGGATTTCGATTTTTTTTTCGGCACTATCTTTTAGTTACAGGGTCAATCGTGGAACAATGTTGTTGATGTTGCACAGGAAGGCTTTTGTGAGAGAAATTATGAATTTTTCAAAATACGCTTAGTGTAGTGTCGTCGATTTTATTACTTTAGTTTACTTCCGCGCGGTGTGGTCGTCCGATGTCTTCTGCCGGCTCTCGATCTGCTTCGCCTTGCCGTGTGCTCGATGTTTCCCTCCCATTCGTCTCTCTGTCCGGTGCAGATAGTCGGCTCTCGCTGTATGTCACTGCTGACAGCCACTGCTCTCATAACTCACAACCCTACAAGAGCTGTGTAACGCTTCCCTGTAACTCATCAATGCTCAAGATCTGGTAGGTCTATCTTATAGAGAGTTTAGCATATTTAGCAGCAACGGAGAATGACTTTCCCTACGTTCGATCGTTCCATTATAGATGCAAACCGATCGAATACAGAAGCTTTGCAGGAAAAAGAAAGAAAGCCAATATCTGTGATATACGTTAGCCAAAGGTGACTGGCAAGTGATTTACACAGCAGGAATTAATATTTTTCAGGAATTAACTCCTCTTTTTTTTACTAGCTTGCGCTAACCATTTCCTTAACAACTAACAAACTGTAGCCACCCACCCACTGTTCAGAAGTTTCGCGTCAGCGGATGCTCGAAGTAGTAGCGCTTCTCGCGGAACAGATTGCGCGCGATCACGTTGTAATCGTCGTCGCTCGTAATGTACGGGCCCTTCTCGAGCTCGAGCGCCAGCAGCCGGACGCGCTCGCTGCCCTCCCGGCAGAACATGTTCGCCAGGTGCACGTCCTGGGCGGCATGCCGCAACCCGATGCAGTAGGAGCGGGAGGCCCGCGAAGCGCACGCCACCATCGCGTACAGCTGCGTCGCGATGGTCGCGAGCCGGCCCAGCTCCAGGTGCCGCTCGATCACCTCGACCCCGTGGCGGGACAGGACGCACTCGGTCGCGAGCCGGAGCCGCACCACCGACTGCTCGATCCAGTGGGCGGCCGGTTCGAGCGACGGATGAAAGTATTGCTGCAGGTCGGCGAACTTTTTCGGATGCTCGATCGACGTCTTGTCGAACAGCCGGGACAGCACGTGGGACGGGTTCATGGCGGGGTTGCGATCCTTCTTGATCGTTTCGTGCGTGTGCATCTGTGGGATGGGGAAAATGGCAATAAACAAAAGGTTAGCAACGTTGGCAGCAGTGCTTGCAAAATGTCATGAGCATCACGAGATATTCGCCAATCGAAAACAATGAACATATTTGTGGTAGCTTGATGCCCATTGCTGACACTCAATAAAAGTGTGTCATGACATGTGAGTGCTTGAGCCAACTGCGCTACTCTGACTCACAAGCTAAGCTTAATGCCGTTACAAGCATAATCATGACTTATGTTCTGCCAGTGAAGAGTGCTGCCAAATGCCGCTGGTTTCAGTCACCAACAACACTCATGACTGAAATGAAGTTCAAGTCAAATAACGTACACAACTGTAATGATCAGAGATGAGACTCAATTTTTTTTTGTGACATTTTGTTTAAAACCCAACTCTTGGTGACTCATTTAGTCATGACATTTTCTGTCGGTGATCATCACGACACGAAAACAAAGTGACTGACCAAGAGTTGGTTGCACAAAATGTCACCACAACTGTTTGAGTCTCACCTATGATCATCACAGTAGAACTCGTGACGCTGACATGGATTTTGTTTCATCCGGAATTTGTAATGACTATGTCAGTGACATTTTGCAGAACTGTTCACACTGAAAAAAAAGTCATGACATCGTGACTGACCAAAAGTTGGTTCCACACAATATGTCACCAAGCATGTATTGGCCACACCAATCGTGATGATCACAATTGACGCTGACATGGAATTTGTTCTGGTCAGATTTTTTGTATGACATTGACAGTGACATTTTCCAGCACTGGTTGACAGCAACTGCATGTGAGCGGACCACTTACCCCGGCATACTGGAGCCCGGTCAGGGCGATGAAGAGGTTGACCGAATCGATCGACTCGTCGCCGATGAACAGCTTCAGCGCATCGTCAAACAATGCCTGGAATGGGCGCTCGCCGCTCAGTGCCTGTGGGCCGAGCAGCTGCAGCGGCAGCGTGGCAAGGCTCAGCAGGCTGCCCGTCGTGAACACCTTCGTGATGGCGGCCTCCATCTCCACGTCCTGGCCTTCGTAATCGTCCATCAGGCTGGCGGTGGAGTAGATTAGGCTTTCCGCCGCGTAGATCACGCTCGCCATGCGGGCCAGCTGTTCGCGCACGAGCTCCAGATCCCTGTTGGATGGCAGGCAAAAATTAGCATTTTCCGGCAGCTAAAACTAGAAGAAAGTGAATCCACAATTACATCATATCGCCGGTGGCCGCTTTCGAGTGGATGGCAAACTCGGTGAGCCCGTTGAGCACCTTCTTGAGCAGCGCGACGCGCACCACGCTCGACTGCACGCGCACGGCGGAAAGAAACTTGGACAGCACGGTGCCGCCCTCGTTCTCCGTGCCGACCAGTGCCGATTCGGGCACCTCCACTCGGTTCAGGTGCACCGTGACGCGGGCCAGCCCACCGGTACCGAGCGGCGCCTCCTCTATCTTGACGCCGGGCGCCCGCGCATCGACCAGGAAGGCGGCAATCGTGCCGTCCTCCTTGTTCAGCTTCTCCATCCGCTTGGTGGAGGCGACCACGAGCAGCAGGTCCGGGTCGGCCGGTCCGGTGCGCAGGAACACCTTCGTGCCGGACAGCGTCCACCGGCCGCCGGTGAAGTCGAGCGACGCCACCGTGCTGAACATGGTGTCCCGGGAGCTGCTCAGCTCGTAGAGCCCGGCGGCGGCGACCGTCTCGCCCGCGCACAGCTTGGCCAGATACTGTTCCTGCGCCTCGGGCGTACCGTGCTGGGCCAGCAGCTTCACGATCGCATTGTGCTCGAGCGCACCCATCGCGACGGTCCGCTCGCCGGCCACCAGCTCCTGCACGTACGCGAACTCCGTCTCGGTGAACTGCTTCCCTCCGTACGCGAGCGGCCCCTGCAGACCGGCCAGCCGGATCGAGTCCGGTCCGGCCGGTGCCTGCAGCGCCCGCTCCAGCTCCTCCCGGTGCCGGTTCAGCCGGGCCTGCTCGTCCCGATTCAGCGACTCGGGAAAGGTGAGCAGTTCCGTGTCGACCGTGCCGAGAAACATCGACTTCATGAACGGTTTCCGCTTGGGCGCCTGTACGTGTGCCGGCTTGGACAGATCGTTCACTGCGCTTGCAACCTCCTCGGAACCGGCCGGCGGCTCCGGTCGCGACGCAACGGTAGTGTGTGCCCGGTAGAGACAGGATCGGGCCCAGGACCGGCACGCCACCGTCCGCAGCAGCATCGTGCTAGTGTGTGTGTTTGTGAGTGTGCGGTCGAAAAATCGCAGCAACGAATTGAGGGAACAAAAACAACCGCACTTTATTCGCACTGGAGCATCCTTCCTTTTGGGAAAGCAGATGTTTTTGCCGTTTTCGTAACAATACCACTCGCGGTCCGTTTGACGTTTTGACGTGCGAAGGAAAACAATCCGCCCGCGATGACAGGGTGACCAGATTCAAATTTTCCGAATTTGAAAGTTCTTTGAGCTAATTGTACTGTTTTGACACATGAATTGTAAAAATCCCAATAATTTCCTTATTGATCGAATATTAAAAACCATTTCAAAAGCTTTAAAACTGTTAAAATCAATCAGAATCATGTCTAATCATTAATTTGGTGACATAGCATGGTGGCATTTTATGATAAAACTAATTATCTATTTGAAGCGAGTTAAAAGCTTGATTTTGACTCGAAAATAAGTAGAATACGAAAAGAAGAAGAAAAGAAACGTCATTCTTCCTTAAAAATGTATGGAATACTCGGTTATGCTGGTTGTCAAATAACGTAAAATAAAAACATGGTAAAGTCTAAAATAAATCAAAAATCAAATGCTAACAGCTTGTTGAAAATTACAATGTATGCACCAAAAAAAAAATCGGAAATGAAAAGTTGAAAGGCTTCGGCAAATTTCAGGAAGTAATGAATCAAAAGTTATTGCAGTTATAAATTGAAAAAAATCCCGAGTATCCGGGTACCAACTAAAAGGTGGACCGTGTATCTCGGGGACCGCCCGTACAGATAAAATTTTGATGCTCCCACCAAAAACCGCCAAAATAATCTGGCCACACTGTGCGTTTGACAGTTTAGCGTCGGTGCGCACGGAAAGTAGGGATAATCTAGCAGGGAAATGTGTTTTGTTTTTGTGGCAAACCGTTGCTGGAGGAGAATTTTCATTGCCAAGCTAGACACTAAATTGTTTTTTTTTCATTATTTTTCATGTGAAAGTAACAAAATACGCGACATTGGCACTGTCGATTTGTCACTATACGGTGGGCGCCATGTGAACAAACCCGACCAGCTGTCACCCTTTGACAGCTTGGCATTTTGTTTTGGTTTTGTTGTTGTTGTTGTTGTTGGAAAACCAAATTAGAAAACAGCCGAACCTTTGGGGGCAAACATTGTAAGTTTACTGCAAATGACGAAAATTCTGCCACGGAAATAAGTTATTATTTGTTTTCTATATTTTTTTATTGCAGCTGATTCTATTGTATGCGAGGAAGCTCCCCCTTCCTAGGCAACGACAACAACAACAACAACAACAACAGTAACATCACAGGAGGTCGATCGGCCTGGGAGCCAATTCGGAACAATTTTTGGCACAAAACCAGCATCTCGCTCGCGTAAGAGTCGAGGAAAAATCTTCCTGTGTTAGCTGTGAAGTAATTCTGTTCAGCTACCCCCTAGCGTGTGTGTGTATTTTACCATCTTTTTTTCTTCTCCCGCAGGCAAGCACCAGCGGCGAAAACAACCGGTTGAATCCTCCCCCAGCGAGCCTCAGTAAACGAACGGCGGGCACTGAAATGGCCTGGCGATCGAAGGGCTCGACACAGGCGGAACTGATCCGGCTGATGCAGGGTAAGTTTGATGGGGACTGTTCGGCTCGGAGTCGTAATCGCACGCATGCAAACGACCCCATTTCTCCTTTTCTTTTTTTTTTGGCAGATTTTAACGTGATCAAGACGGAAGCGGTAGCGCAGACAATGATAGCGACCGACCGGAAGTACTACGTACCGGCGAACGTGCCCCAGTACCAGGACGAGCCGCAGCGGATCGGGCACGGTGCCACCATCAGTGCGCCTCACATGGTATGGCTTTTTAGTAACACTTCTGTGAGGAGTTTCTTTTTTAGTTTTTTTCAGCAGAAAGTAGGGAATAGAGAGCGCAACTTCAATGAGGTAATGTGGGCGATAGTCCCAGAAAAAAAAACATATTTAAAAATTAAAAAAAGCACATACAGTATTTACCCCTTTGGTTCGAGTTTTTCACATAACGAGCAAATCTGTATGCTTAACAAATATCTCTCCTAATGAGTAAAATCGCGCATAACGAGCAATATCATTGTTGTTCGGGATAAATTTGTTGGGAAAAGATTTGAAATCAAGATCAGAATCGGTTAACATTGAGCATTTGAGCATTTGTTTAATTTTGATTATCACTCAGGTAAATGGAATCGGAATCGCTTGATTTAAACCTATTGCCAGGTTAATATTATTGTATTATTGTCACTTCTCTGGATCTACTTGTTCATGAAGGCAGTTTTGCCTGCCAATTACTACCACTCGGATAAGTTAAGACGTCCGTTGGTTCTTGCTATTACAGACTACTGCAATCTACCTTTGCATTTTGTCAACTACGCGATTGCTAGATCTACAATAGACTACATATGTGGTGTTCAAGTGTTGTTGTAGATATTATGGGAAGGAACTTTTAACTTTATACTTTAATATTCTTACCACAACAAATTTTCAATTGTGATGTATCTGTTTTTTTTTAAATAAGTGTAATAGGAAATGGTCAATAGTGGCATAACAAACATTTCCTAGATACAAACCGATAAAAGATCATTCTTAAAACAATCTATTTGGCAATCTATTTAAAAAAAAAACACTTTTTTGGCTCTTGCTTACGTGTACTAAACTGTATGCATCGACAAGTGGACTATACGCTCCAATAGTAGTAAATTTAGTAAATTACCTTAGTTGAGTTAAAATCGTATTGAATAAACGCCCGTAAACGCTTTTCAAAGCCATTGCAATTCGTACGCACAAATTCGTTGAAACCTTGCGGGTCCAGTTGGAATCCTGGTGGAAGCAAAAACTGTCTTTACCCGAAAGTATTCCCCGAAAGTATATCGTTCGACTGCCTGTATATGAAGCCGTTAAATGTTGATATATCAAGGCATGCTCCATAAATAAGACCATTTTGCTCGTTCAAAGCTACCTCCATAGCAATAGATTTTCTATTTTAAAAAAATAATGCTATGACCAGCGTGCGCTTTTAGCAGCAACTGAGATCTGACTACTGTACTTCTATGGTAATTAGTTTTAATAATAAGAATTACCAATCTTTACAAATATCAATTATTTGGTTGGAAAACTTTTACAATGTAATAATTTGAGTGCATAGTTAACTGGCCCGCAACTCATGGTCATTTACATAATAGCGGGGGATCTAAATGGAGCCCATAGTTTCCTTAAAAGTCCCCAAATATTACACTGTTCGCCTTTTTGATGAATATCTTTTTCACGAATACCAAATAAATAATCCTGAATTCGTGAGGGATTAATTTTCTTCTGTCCTTTCATATGGCAGTTATGACATTATTTTAATGGCATCTATATACTTCGTGTAATCAGGTTTACATATTTTCTGGTCTAGCTTGATTCAGTTGCCCTGAGCTTGACCAATTTGACCACTGTAACAACCTGACAACCTGGTTTAAGCCAAGAAAATGGACCGTCCCTCCGTAGCAAGGAGACTGCGTGGTAATGAATTAAGTCTCGACAGCGTGTATAGGCCGGCATGTCCACGTAGGACCTTGCACCAAATAGAAGAAGAACAACCGGAAATTTGTCGGGAAAATACACCTAAAAAGGTAAATTTGGAAAGCTTAACAAAGTATCGAACTTTACTCATTTGTACTTTTGTATTAGTAAAGAAGATTTTGCAATTTATTTGTTTGCTCTCTCATATACATGAGAGGCAAAAGCCACTGCACAAAATTTGTGTGATTTCCTTTTTCGCAGATTGCCTTAAAAATTGCCTGAAATCCAAGTGTCCGACAATGACTATACTGTACTCGCCTACTTGTAGACTTGTCGTCCTTGCAATCGAGAACAACGACGAAGTTCTTATATATAACGAACTAGATCTGTCGGTCGAGAGATCTCTAACTTGAGACATCGACCCTCCGCAAGTCTGCCTCGACCTGGTCAATCCACCGTACTAGCTGTGCCCCTCTCCCCCGCTTTGGGTTCCCTGTTGGGTTCCCCTTCGATGACCTCCTTGGCTGGATAACTAACAGGCGTCCTCGCTATGTGCCCCAGTCATCTCAGTCTCCCGAGGAGGGAGGATGCGCCTCTGAATTTCCAAGGATGTGTCAGGATTGTGTCAGTGATGGGTAATTCAGATTCAAATTCATCAATCTGAATGAATCTTTGGAATGATTCAATGAATCTGAATCTCAAAGAATTCATGAATCTCAAAAGATTTATAAATCTCAAAAGATTCTTTAATCTCAAAAGTTTCTTATATCTAGAAAGATTAACGAATCTCTAGGGATTCATGAAACTCTAAGGATACATCTATAAAATTCATAAAGCTTGAGCCTTTTATTATTCTTCTTTTTGCGGTAACAACCTACGTGGTCATGCCTATACAGGCTTTTGAGACTTTTTTTCTTGGAAAAAACCATGCAGTTGAACCGACAACGGGCAAGTTGTAGGTGGGATTGGGCAAATTCAAAATTTTGGAGATCATACATCTCTATCGATTCATGAATCCCAAGAGATGAAGAGATGAATTTTAATGGATTTATGAATCTTATAGAATCTTTACAGATTCATGAATCTTTGAAGATTCGCGAAACTTTAGAGATCCATGAATCTTTGAAGATACGATTCGAGATTCGAATCACTTATCTCTGAAGATTTATATGAATGAGTCTCAACGAAAGATTCATGAAACCCAATGCTACATGTGACTTGGGATCCAAACTACACCTCCTCCAGTGTGTCATCATCCATGGTGGTACAGGGCAAAGTATCTGGGGTGTTATCCCTGGACCCTATTCCCTGCATGTACTTTGTCTTTAACGTGGTGAACTGGAGTCCTATCCGCTGAACTTATGACTTGAGTCCAGCATACGTTTCCGCAGTCGACGAAGTTCTTACAAAATTTAAACTAAAAGTCCCCGGAGCTGCTTCATGCTTTGTCATGAGAGATTTTATTGCTAATATGGTAAAGTGCGTTGATCTAGGCCTTCAAAATTGATTTTTGCTTACAATTTTTGGTTTCTATAAACGATATCAACACATTCGACACACTTATTTGTAAGAATGTACTAATTTGAGGAAGATTTAGTTTTCCTCTCATGTGTGCATTCATGATGACGTTGATCAACGCATCTGTCAGTCACCGTATAGAGATTCGTTTTACATTGCGATTTTCTCTCCGCGTAGATTACAGATAATGATCTAAACTTCCAAACCAAAAAAAAAAAAACACACATTTCATACGACAACAGACAGCGGAAGCCATTAGCAGTATGCTTTGTTAATCATTGGAAATTGTAAACCTGAAAGTGGAATGTTGTGGGACTTGCGCCAATAAACAATCAGGCTTAAATCATATCTCCATTAGTGAAAAAAAAAAAACTACAATCAAACAAGTTCTCCATTTCCCGGGCTAGCACGCGTACGCACTGGAGCTGCTGCAATCGTACCTGAAGCCGAACAGCAAGGTGCTGGACGTCGGTTCCGGTTCGGGCTACCTGACCGCCTGCTTCGCCCGCTTCATACACCGGGACCCGGCGGCGACCGGGTACGCGGTCGGCATCGAGCACCATCCGCAGCTGGTGACGCTCGGCCGCCACAACATCGGCCAGGACGACCAATCGCTGATCGATACGGGCAAAATTGTTCTCATCGGTAACGTGCCGTTGCTTACGAATCTAAGTTCAAACCATGTTCACCATTGCTTACCGTTCAATTTCACTCTCCGTCTCTTGCAGAGGGTGACGGACGGCAGGGCTGCAAGGACCACGCACCGTACGATTGCATACATGTCGGGGCGGCCGCGCCGGAAATACCGCAACAGGTAATAAGCGGCCGAACCGAGGCAGAGGGGATGCAGTCAATTTTCCACTCCAAACTAAAAACCACCCCAATGCTTCTCGATATTCCAGCTCGTCGAGCAGCTGAAGCCCGGCGGCCGCATGATCATACCGGTTGGGCCGGAGGGAGGCAACCAGCGCCTGGTGCAGATCGACAAAACGTCCGACGGCGAGATCCAGAACACGAAGCTGATGGACGTGATGTACGTGCCGCTCACCGATCTGCGCAAATGATGCCGCTGCAGCGTGCGCACCTGCGGCCACGCACTGGCCCGACTGCTACCCCTGCTGATACTGCTCTGTCTCGGCTACACGATCGTTAAGACGTACGTGCTTTGAAACTGAAAAAAGGAAAAACTAAATCTTACTAACAAAAAATCCCCTTTGTTCGGCTGTGGATCACACACCCACACACACACACCCCAATACTGAGCAGGTTCGGTGAGCAGTGCTCGAAATAAATTCTGTTGCGTGTGTTACCTTTCTGAAACGCACGGTCTCTGCGTGCCGCTCTTTATTGTTTTCGCGTTTACATAGCGTTTGGTTTGGTTTGTTTTTTGTGTCTTTCTCCATTTCTTTTAATTTTTATCAAATTAAATCATTACGTGAGGAGGAGAAGAGTCGTCGTAATAGTAGTAGTAGTAGTAGTAGTAGTGGTAGTAGTAATAGTAGTGTTGGCCCTACCGTCACCTCCAACCCCCTTTTGCCCATTTGGGATGCCGGGCTTCCCTTTCGATCCGATGGACAACCCCCCCCCCCCCGCCGGATTTAAAGAGGATGTACACATTTAGCTTTAGCCTTTGCCGGCGGCAAAAAGGGGGGTAGGGGGTACAAAGAGAAGCTCTGGTACCACCGCAACAATTACATTACCAGCAGTAAATTATCTTTACAGGGTATTCCAGGAGTTCTCATAGGTGTGGGCATGAGAGCATTTTCTTACGGGAAATGAACTTAATGTAATGGGAATTGGTCTATATAGCACCCTTGTGGAACAAATCGAATAGGAATTTCCAAGGAGCCTGTCCAAAAAGGGTGCCACAGTCCAATTTCCAACAGAAGAAGATCACTTCTAATAAGAAAGAGTCATAGAAGTGTCCCACAACTATGAGAACCCCGGGAAAAACCCTGTTATATCCATTCCCAGTATTGTTTTGCGGTTGCTGTTTTTTTTCTTCTTCTTCTGTTAGTTAATTTTTAATTTATATATCCATTAACCTGCTCCCTGCCAAACTGTCGCATCCCCGAAAATCCCGAAAATTGACAAAAATCGATTACCATTTTTTTTTGTTGCTGATTGTTTCTAAACTTAACCGCGCGAACGGGAGGGACGGGGGCGAAACGGATTGGCGGGGCCATGTTTGCGCGTCCACCCATTTACTGCAGCAGCGGTTTAGGTTTAGGTGTGTATGATTAATTCCTGTTTCTTTTTCTTGTTTTGTGTTTGCGCTCCCAAAACTTCAATCATTACGATATGTGTTTTTTTTTTTTGCATTTTCCTTTCTAGTTTTGTAGTTTTGGTTGTTGCAAAAATGATTTTCCCTTTTGCGTCTGTGGCATTTTCTCCTCTTTATCTATTCCTTTTTTTCAATCTTTTTAATTGTTTTTTTTTTGTTTTTGTTTCTTTCCGTAGCCCTCAGCTTGCTAAGGCCAATCTAATTAGTAGTGTTAGTATTCCTTTTGCTCAATTCAACCATAGTTCTAATCCATTTAATTATCCTCCCCCTTCTAGCCCTACTACTCGAAACGCTTTCTGGTTTCTCTTTTTCTTTTCTTTTTAAATTAACGGACGCGTCCCAAACCGCATTTTTGTTTTTCGCTGCAAATACCGTTTTTTTTTTTTGCAAATACCGTGTAATTTACTTCCGGGAGGGGCTTATTCGTCCCAACGTAATATTATACCTAGTGCTACCGCGCGACCCTATGCATATTTAACGTTTAAATGGCTAATGCGAGCTAACCTTGGGAGCCGGTGTGCTGTTTTCCTGTAAACAAACCCGACAGCAACAACAAAAGACACGCAAAAATGTTCCGAGTTGGATTTTTGGATAGATGGGTGCAATAGCAAATCGCGCCATCGAAAGCAATCAAGCAGAGCGTCTGTGTGAGCTCGTCCTCGTTACGGTTTTTTTTTTTCTTCTGGTTGGCCCCCTGGTCTCCTGTCTGTGCGAGTAACTTTCTGATTTTGTTCCACTTTTTGTTCCTAAACTTTATTCAATTCCAAAAACAGAAAATCAAACTAAAAATCTCCCCCGAAATAAGAAAAAAAAAACAAATAACAACCAAAACCCATCTTTTCGTGTACAATAGATATGTTTAAATTATTTTATTACAACTGTTGGTATTTCTTTTAAATTCCTTGCATGTATGTGTTTGTTTGTCTGCTCGTGTTCGTGGGTTACATGGTTGTGGTTGGTGAATGGATGAATGAATTCATTGTACGCGGCTATTTACACAATTGACACTTGTCTATTAAAAAAAAAAAACAAAGATACGAAATACTTTGCGCTGCCTTTTCCTTAGCTCGTCCACTACACACGCTCTGCTGTATCGTCTAACAAAATTGAGGTTTGAAGGGGTGAGATGAGGAGGGGAGGGGGAGGGATGGTAGGGAAGATTACTTGTGATTGTTGGTGGTGTGTAGGAAAAAAAAAGCTTTTGGAAATGATTTCCCCACAATCAGGGGCCTATTTTTGTTCTCCCTTTATTTTCCACCAAGCACCCCCTGGCTGGAGTATAGGCTGCAGTGAATGTCTGAGCTCCTACTTCGACCCCGGTTTGTCGTTTGAGTGTCATTATACAAACGAAAAATTTAAAACAAAAATTGGATTAGAGATTCATTTTATCCATATGGTGTTTGTGGGAGGGAACGGGGGAGGAGGGGGGGGGCAAATAACGACGAAAGAAAGTAATTTGTTGTTTATATAAGTATGTATGTATGTATGTATGCATGCATGTATGTATGTATGTATGTATATATTACACGAGAGGCTCGATTATTCGTTTAAAAACGTTTGAGTATTCAATTCTAATTTACATGACAAGAATTCGCTTTGATTTTAATTACCATATTTGTTTAATGTTGTATGTGTATGTGTGAGTGTGTTGATCGATTGTTAAATAGGAGGGGAGTGATAGAGAGGGGGGAAAGGGAAGGGCGAAGGGAAGGGAACTGTAGCTCGCCGTCTGGCCTGGCCTGGGTGGTGCCCTTAACCGAATATGCTGCCTTTTTCTGTCCCGCCCGCTACACAAATCCCCGACGGCTTGTGAACCACCTTGTGAGATGGTTGCCCCTGTTAAGCTAAGCCCTAAGTGTTCTTTGTGTGTGTGTGTGTGTGTGTGTGTGTGTGTGTGTGTGTGTGTGTGTGTTGTGTTTTGTGTTGTCTTCCTTTTGTTTTGTTGTTGTTTCCTTCCGTTTTTCGCTTTACTTTGTCTAGTCCGTTTGCCTAGATGGAATCGACGAGGAAGAAAGACGCTGGAAAAGAAAAACGCTGCCCGATCGTTTTCAAGAGAATGTAAAACAAGAGCGTGATGTGTGGTGTGTTTGTGGGTGTGTGTGAGCGCCGCTGCGTGCCTTTTTCGCGCACGTACGTCCACTCCCGGTCATTTTGTGTGTTTTTTTGTTTCGATATCGTTTCATTGTCGCGTGCTTTTGATGAGGGTAAGGGGAGGGGTGGGGAGGATGATGTTCCTGGCTGTAGTACGAAAGGGAATGGTTACCGTGGTTTGCTCTGTTTTACCTGTTGTTGTTTTTTTTTGTCGCTAGCAAATGCTCAAACCCCAATGGACCGAAAGGATTTTGTATGTACAGTGGTTGTACGCGCAAATTGTAGTTCGGCCACCACTTTGCCGCCGTCAATTGAGATTCCAATGGTAGATGGGGGTGGGGGGGGGGGGGGGAGGATGGTGCGAGCATGCTTATGGCAATTCGTGGCAATTCAATAAATACTAGACGCTCGTCCCTGCTGTTCCCCACCGCCCAAGCCTTTCGTTTCAGGTTGCTTTTGCAAAGCGCAACCAACGAACCATCCGAAATTCTTGAGCTGCCTAGCGCATTTTACGGCCAAGCTACACGTACCGGACGACATCGGACGATGCCATAAATCCGTTAACGCCAACTGTCAAATCTCATACAAAATCGGCCCGCTGTGATCCGACACGGCCCGGCCCGACGCGAATCTCTTGTCTGCGGTCCTACGTTTTATGGCATCGTCCGATGTCGTCCGGTACGTGTAGCTTGGCCGTTAGAGATTCAGTACGGAGTGTTTCGGGGATGGCGGCGTTGCGCTTTGTTCCTTTGCTTCCTCCTGGCCAGCTGGTCCAGTTGCAAAAGCTGCTCAGGCTGCTTTTCAGACACAACGCGCTGTGTCTCGGGGACTTTCTCTCCCGCTGTCCGTCGTTTCGGTGCCTCGGTTTTGCTTCGATGAAAGGAAGGAGGGGGAGTGTTAGTGAAGGAAGGGGGAGGGGGGGGGTGATTTGTGTGATTTGAGCGTGGTCTTCTCTTGAGTTGTCTCTCTCTCTTCGCTAGACTAGGTCTAAAGCACAACGTCGGGCAGAGCGTGTGCCCTGGCCTAGTCTCTTAACGATGCGTCGTGTACAATTTTCCTTTCCTTGTAGTAGATCTCCTCCGACTCCTTGTCGCACAGCAGCAGGACGACCGCACCGAACAGGAAGATGGCCGCACCCCAGCCGACACCGTACGCCCAGCCGAACTCCCACACCAGTCGGTTGGCTGTGTGGCGCGTGGTTGGTTGTAGCATGGATATGGAATGAGAGGGAGGGGGAAAACACAATAGAGTTAGTTACGTTTCTAACCGGTGGAAGATAAATTACTGCGCAATAGATATGAATTAAAAAAACTGGTCTCTTCACGGAAAGATTCTGCAAAAGGCAATCCTAACGCCTTTTTTTTTAAATGAAAAGATAACATATTTTTAATCTTTTATGTCTTTTCGAGTCATATAATGGAATAGTTCAATCGGTTAATGGAATGTTTCAAACCGGTAGTGGAGCCGTGCAAATTCCTAAATAATTTGCCTCAATTTAATTAGCAACTCCAAACTCCTAAAGATACGGCCATTGAAACGCTTACGTCATCAGAATCCGGTTCGAAGGACCAAATTGCGTAGGGCCACGTTTGACTGTAGGTACAGCATCAGTTTCCGGAATCGATTACGGAATCAGAATTGGCTCCGAAATCAGAAACGGCTTCGAAATCGTAGTCGGTTTCGGCATCTCCAAAAGAATAGGCATTTGGGTCCAATGACGCTACCTATTGATAGCCGCAAAGACTCCCAATTTACTTATAACGATTCATCATGGAGATTCGCGGACTGATATTGCCTCTAAGCTTCTTATTTCAATTCAAGAACTGATTCTCATTCCGGAGCTAATTCCTGGAGTCCATTCTGGAATCAATTCTGATTCCGTTTCCGGAGCAAATTGCGATTCCCAGGTCGATTCTTATTCCGGAGCTAGCTCTAATTCCAGAGCCGATTCCGATTCCGGAACCGATTCCGAACTCGGAGTCAACTGCGGAATCGGATCTGGAATCGGCTCCGGAATCGGTTTCAGAATGTGGATCGGAATCAGCTACGGAATCAGAATCGGTTTCAGAATCGGAATCAGTTTCGACATCTCGAAAAGAATAGGCATTTGGGTCCAATAATACTACGTATTGATAGCTGCAAAGAATCCAAATTTACTTATAACGATCCATTCTCATGGAGACTCCGAGACTGATTTCGCTCCTAAAACATCTTATTTCAATTCAAGAATTGATTCTCATTCCGAAGCTAACTCCAATTCTGGAGTTAATTCTGATTCCGTTAACGGAGTAAATTGCGATTGCCAGGTCGATTCTGATCCCGGTGCCGATTTTGATTCCAGAGCCGATTCAGATTCCGGAACCGATTCCGAATTCGGAGTCAACTCAGGAATTGACTCTGGAATCGGCTCCGGAATTGGAATAGGAATCTGATAGGTCCTCCACCACTACACTGTATCACCTCAGTTGAGCTCTTACAACTAGCTGCGGAACTTAGCAACTTTACAGCTCCGTTCCACGATGTACACCTACCAATATTCAGCTCGGCAGCGAAGCAAATCGGGTACAGAATGACGGCGACCAGCAGCGAGATGACTGAAATCGAGAGCGAGACAAAAAAAAACAAACAATCAATTTACAATGCGGTTTGAGCCAGCAACAAAAAACGTTGTCGGAACAGGGCGACTCTTACGGGCAACCATCATGATCAGCACGGCCACACGGTAGAACTTGTACTTGAGGTTGTGATCCTGCGTGCGCAGCCCCAGCCCGGTCAGGAAGGTGGCCAGCGCATCGGTAACGAGCGTGATGATGCAGAGCGCCGCCGTCGCCTTGATGTAGGCTGCAAGTAGATAGCAAGCAAAACAGCAAAGTCAAAGAGGATCGTAAGCAACACTGGGACCCGATTCGCAACGTATTCCAAACGCAACGTACCGACATCGCGGCTCGGATAGCAGCCGGCCGGATCCTGCAGGTTGAACGGTAGCGGCAGCTCGTACCCCTCCTCGATGCAGTGCACAAACAGGCCCTGGCGCCAGCTCTCCGCCATCAGCCAGTCGGTGGAGGTGAGGGCCAGTATCATGAGAATGATGACAATTACGCCACAGATGAACGCAATGACCTAAAACGACGATAAATCAAATGCAAATTAATAACAAATGCCTCTCTCTCCCTCACTCTCTCTCCGTTGCTTCTCGACGCTGCTCACCTTCAGTGGTCGCGTGATGGTGACGGTTTCGATTGTTGTGGTTGGTGCCATTTTGTCCGGCGAAGGTCCACGTTTGGTACTGTTCGGTTTGCCCCAAGACGGCGTTTTCAAGGAAGACGCAGAAAATTAGTAAAATGTAGCGCAAGCGGATCCTTTGCACCTAGCCGCTCACAACACAACAAACAGGCCAGGGGGAGCTACTTTTAGTACGCAAACTCACCTGGCGCGCAAAAAGAGTAGCGTGTGGGGGTTAAAGAGAAGCTTAAGCTGCGGGCGGGAACCGTACTGCCCGCTGTTGCGGTGTTTGGCTGGCGGCTGCCTTCTTGCACTTCTGCCGAACCGGCTCGCTAGGGAAGCGCATGCACACACACACACACACACCCGCTCACTCACTCAGGCGAGGTCAGAGCAGTCCGTCCGGCGGCACGGATCGTGTCAGCAACAGTAGCAGCAGCAGCGGCGGCAGGCCAGCAGTAACGGAGCGGGACGGCAAGAGCGTCAGAGAAGCATTAAAAAGCGCGAACGGTGGTTGTCCCAGCGGCACGCCACGCTCACGGAGCTGCCCGTCGGCGTTGTCGTACGCAGCAGCACGGTGGTCGCCGGTGCATCTAAACCGTTCCACTACGGTGGATGGGCGGCGGCGGCGGCGGCGTCCAGTCGTCGCCTCTGCGGTCGCGAGCGCGGAGCAGAAGGTTAGGGCAGACACAGGCACACACAGCGGCGGCACCGTTCCGAGCTGCCGGACTGTGAGCAGTTGGGTGCGTCGCTGCACGGGGAAGCGCTTGGCGTGTGGATGGCGATGAGTACGGCGTTGCCGATGCTGGTATTGAACATTGATTAGTTCACCACCGTTTCCCTCTTTCTCTCACTCTCACTGCACCTGGTATGCATCAGCTGGTGCCGGAAAAGAGGGGTTTGCTAGTGTGAGTTTGTATGAGTTTATGAATGTTTGATGGCCAAGCGGGACGAACCGGGACGACGCGTAATTAGTTCACACACAAACACACAAACACGAACGACCGGACCTGGATGAAGAGGTGTGATTAGTGATTAGTATTATTAAAGCAACTGCCCGTTTCCTCTCTCTATTGCAGTGTTGTTCGTAGTATTTAGTTTGTCGTTACTGCACGATACACTATTTTCCTTTCAAAATATAAGTTAATAACAATGATTAATCATCTTCCGGCCGCAGCGATCGACAGTGCACCTTGCTGCCGATACCGCTGGCTTGGCGTGAGAAGTTGCTAGCCCATCGAATTTACACTTTAAACATTCACAACGCAGACTGATTTAGCAAATGGCCGCGAGTAGAAATTAGATACATTTTGGATTATTTATTAACAATTTCAGGTAACAGGTAATTGCATTTCCTTTCTACTAGAATCAGAATTATGTTCTGTAAAAGCCATATTCTGATTGAAGTTTACTAAAATATAGCAACAAAAAGCCAAACATTTGCGTTCATTTTCACACGAGCTGTAACCCAGGATTTATCATAGTTAGAACGATGTTGTTAGATCTGGACAATGTTGTATCAAGTCTGTATTTTATGATGATGTTTTTATAAGGCTATCCAAAACGTTTCTTCAGAATGAAACGGACAACTACGACTCTAAAGACTTTTCGCTAAACCCATTGCTAGAGCTGTAACGATGTGAAGCGCAATGAAATTAACAAGGTTGGGTTGAGCTGATTTGACACATTCTTAGTTAGGAGCGAAATGATTGTAAAAAGGATCTTTTCTGTCGAATTTAAAAATGTTTCAAAACAGAAACGATGTACCTCGTCGCGAAACTTGACGCAAATCGCGGAGAAACTGCGTAAGTAAAAAGTAATGGTGGGAGCTCGGAACTCGGACCTACCCAATTCCGATTCCGTGTTCGAAATCAATTTCGGAGCCGATTCCGGAGCCAGTTCCGGAACCGATTCCTGAGCCGATTCCGGAGCTGATTCTGGAGTTGACGCCGGAATCAGAATCGGCTACGGAATCGGAATCGACCTTATTCTTCTTTTATTTGTTGTAACGTCCTACGTGGGCATACTGGCCTATGCAGGCTTTCGAGACATAATTCATTACCACACAACCGTATAAATTTATCCTTGCTACGGGGGGACGGTCCATTCTAGGTTTTAACCCATAACAGGCATGTGCTGATTCCAATTCCGGGTCCGATTCCGGAACCGATTCTGGAACCAATTTCCTGGTATTCCCGGGAACAACCTGTATAGTCTGTTCCGAGTTCCCTTCAATCAGGACATGTGCTTGACGCGCTTGTGATATCAAGTGCGAAGGTTGCCTTAAGCGCGATGACGTTCCGTAAACAACTGATGCGTTGTTCTGTCCATTGCTACGCTTGCGATATCAAGTAAAACACCCTGTAGCATGCGTTTAATAAGATCAGTTAATCGTAATGCCGTAATTCTCCAATTAAAACGTGCTTTAAAATACATTTAAAAATTGATCAACAGTCAGCCATCCAAATTCCTATCGTTTTAGCTTTCACAGACAAATATTGTGCGTGTCTTTAAAACATTTTCAACGTGTTGCTACTTTAACGACGGTTTAGCTTCTCCAAACAAGGATATTGAAACTATGTGGCTTAGCACACTGATAATAAAGCATTCTTTAGACATGTTGCTTGAGGATTATTGTGCCGTTCAATCCCCCCCCATCCATCGATGCAAAGCATCATCATCAACAGCAATTTGCGTAATTATCGCCGTTCCAACGTTTTCGCCTGAGTTTGAAGTGCGTGCAGCACAATCCACAATGTGCCTCCCCCGTACATTTGCGTAATTGGGCCAAGGGCTTCAGCTTACTAATGCTTGCGTTGACGCTCTTCCCGCCTGCAATGCAGCAACAGCTCGTGCCTGTTTAACTGAGAAAGGGTTTACTGCTTCCCAAAAAAAACAAAAAAAAATCATTCTACCCAAATATTGTACACTTTCGCCTGGTCGTGCTGTAGACAGTGCGCGACCTTTCGAACACACGCTTGTATTTCTCGTGTTGCGCGCGGGATGCGTAAGTTTGATGCGCGCGCGCGCACTCACGGATCAAAACCATGCCCGAGAGGCTGGTTTTCTATTTATACCCAATCTTTGAGGCGTTAATTTGTCGGATGGTGGCGATAGACGGCCTCGCGAGTCTCTAATCTGCCGATTGCCTTGTTGGTTGGATGTTTGCTGTGCCCAACTGCCGAAGGAGTGTTTTTTAAAGGGTTTTCTTAGGTTGATTTGAACGTGACGCAGAGGTTTGGTTTTTGATCCAGCGCTTGTTACGATGCGTGTGGGTAATGTTGTTAACGGTCGTGTGGTTGTGAAAACAAAACAAAAAACAATAACAAACAACACACACACACACACATATGGCTTTCTTTGTCCAACAACATTGCCCTTTTTGGAATGAATCCGAACACAAACACAATCACGCACACACGAGCAAGGGAGCACACCACATCATGCAGCGCTGGAGACGGGCGGGTTTGGCACACGTTCGCGGTTTACCTTTCCTTGAAATAGTCCAACGTTACCGACTCCGTATCGAACTCGCTGTAGTCCGGCAGGGAATCGCCATCGATTGATTGCACACTGGTCAGCCCGAACTCCTTCTGATAGTAATTATCATTCCGGGCGGTGTAGTTTTGCGACATCTTGCTAGCTTCTGGTTTGCCCCTTCACTTTCGGCCCCGCAAAGCAAAACTTTCACGCACGCACACACACGCAGACACACGAATTATTTGATTGTTGACGACGATGATGACGACGACGGCGGCGAGACACACGAGACTGCGACCGCTTTCCCTTTTCTCCGCGGGGAAAGAAAACTCCCCGCTGTTCAGGGCGCGCAAGAATGACTAAGGCTGTGTGTGCGTATATGAATGTGTATGTGTGTGAGACCTTTTTTAACTTCTTCTGCTGTCTTGTTGCGTAGAAACGCTCGGGGTGGAGCGACGCTTCTATAAATAAATGTTCTTCTATTTTGTCCCTTAATGGAGTTGGGTTATAAATACTAAATCTGTATACCTCGCCAACCACATACACACATACACACACACGCAACTCTTCGACACCTTCGGCACCAACACTGTGCGCCCCGAAAACGCCACCAACAAAAAACCTAAATCGCCAGAAGGGTGGAACAGAACCAGCTAGATAGGATGGGAGGAGCGAATAAAACAACAACAACAACTACTACTACAAAGCAACAAACACCCCACCCCCGCCCGTGAGCGATACGATACGTTCGAATACGGGAGAGGACACACGCAGGAAAAAAAAACGCACCACGACCACAAAACACAACTAGGCACGGTTTCTTCACTACGCTTCCTCACTCAGCAGGACTGTACCGTGCGCGGAAACTGGACCGTTCCGGGTTTACTCTCGATTGCACCAGACGGGCACCAGAATGCACTTTCTTTACCGTACCTGGGGAGTTAGTTTTTCTTTTTTTCTTTTTTTATTGTTTCTTCTTCGCCAGAGCGATCTTTCCAACAAGGAGACTTCTGTGACTTTATAAATAAGACCAAGCAGAATTCGGACAAAACACTTTCCCCGTACAACGATGGTGAGAGCTTTTGACGTTCGAATATTGCTGCATCTCGCTCATTTGCTCTACCGGTTCTGTACTTGCCTGCAGTGCTCGTTTTGAAGTCAGAGTGACCAGAAATACTGCTTTATCTGTAGTTCTACCGATTTCTGATATGCCTACCGATTCACAGATGAACACTCTGAAACATACGATTTGTCATTTTTCTCTTTCAAAAATCACAGATTTTCTCATAATACTAACCGAGTAGTCATAAAGCCATTGCCCAACTGAGTTAGGCCCGTGTCTGTCTGAATTTGCTTGAAAAAAATGTATCAAGTCAATGTTTTCTTGCCGCTTATGAGTGACGCTGTCACTACTCAATCATTGCTAAATAAACTTTTTATCGCAGTTTATTCATATTTTTCGCTGAAATCATGTCGCATAATATTAGTTAGTTACAGCCTGGGCTAATCTTCTGCCAAATTCCTTTCGTTGTCATAAAACCGCTCGACCACGGTACCGAAGTGGTGTGTCTAAACGCTGCCCGTTAAGCAAAAACCGGTTTTCACGAGCTCGCCAGCGATTGAAAAGCGAAGAATTTTCGCATTCTGGCGAAGTTTTCTGAAATGTGCTGGAAAATGAAATATCCATTGATAAAAAAATACGAAAGCTCCATAGCTTCATTGGTTTGCTCAATAGATGGCGTATTATAACTCATCATTATATTGCTGTCTTTTTCTTACAATGTTTTTTCGCATAGAATTATCTAATCATGGCCTATTTTTCCTTCTAACTTTCCAAACAAAAAACTATAAAAATGGTCGTGTGGTCAGATACGTGGGTATAAACACCAACGACCATTACTCAAATCTCACTTGCTTCAGTACTGGTGGTATCGGTTGGAGTTTAGTATTTAAACAATCGTATCGCCGTTCTTGTTCTAGCGATGCATAACTTCAATGCGAAACCATACAACAGTACAGAGGAAATGAGAAAGCTCTCCTCCAAGTGAGGAAGCTCAACTGGTTGGGTATCCCACCAACAGAGAGCGCCCCCAGCTTTTTTGCTATTTTTAGACTGCATGAGTCGTTTGCCGTCTGCTAAACGAAGTCTTTCTATATTCCGTTTAGGTAAAGAACTTGAGTCGTTTAGAAGCCGTTTAGTGGTCGTTTAGTGGATTTGTGGCACTTGGGAAGCGCTACAGATTAAGCTTAAACGACTGGAAAATTGAATATCCATTGGAAAAAAATGAAAGCTCCACAGCTTCATTGGTTTGATCAATAGATGGTGTATTAAAACTGATTATTATATTGCTATCCTTTTGTTGCAATGTGTTTCGACAAGCTTCATCTAATCATGACCTATATAGCCTTCTAACTTTCCAAGCAAAAATCTATATGACTGGTCATGTGGTCAGATACGTCAGATACTCAAATCTCACTTGCTTCAATTCGTTTCAACATTCAATCCGTTTTTTTTCAAATCACAAAGCACTTTATCCTGATGTTTTAAGGATTATTGGAGGAAAAACTGTATCCTTTTCGCGATTGAGAGGAAGGATATTTAAACTGATTTTTAGTTTACGAAATAAAGAATGCTGTATGGCGCCTGAATAAGTTTACTTCACAAGCTTTATATTGATTTAATTGTTCAAAAGCTGTCAAATGCATTGCGAATGTATTATTGGCTAGTTTTAACAGCGACCGGCGCAACATGGCATAACAAAATGAGCCAAACATTGTTCAATCGTAGCACTGAGGAATAGCACTTATTATAATTTTAGTTTTTATTCAGAAGGAACATTCTCGGAACGGATAAAAAACTTCACAAAAAACAGTGGAATGAACGCATATAAGAAAAAAAAAACTAACGAACTTTTCTATCCCGTGTCCTATGTGCACGGAGCTGCATTCGAAAGTCAGTATAAAATTGTGCCCCCGGCAAAAAGGCCTTTTCGCCAAGATGGCGTCGAACGTGCGGCTGACAGCTGGGTCGCCCCTATCCGTACAGCCCGGGCCCGGCCGGGCTAGTGTGTGTGTGCGTGGCGCTATCCGCACAGTACAGTTCGGTTGAAGCAGGCACACAAAAAGCACACGCACACAGCTAAAGGAATCCCCGTTCGCTCAACCGTCGGGCAACCGTCAAAATCTCCCCCCGCCATCCCTCCCAGCGTACCCAACGAGCACGAAGCGAGAAGTGTCACTTTCGACGAAGGGTGCCCATTTCGCAGTAATCACCTCTTCCGTGCGGGGACGGACATAATTTTTGGAGGCGATTTTCCAGAAGTTGCAGAATTCGGTCCTTTGACCGTGCGCGTTTTCGCACACGCCGTGTGAGTTTGTGAGCTGGGTTACCGTTACGGCAGACTGTGAAAGTGCGATTTTTCTAGTAAAGCACCAGCAGTAAAAAAAATAGAAGATTCTTCGGGGTGCACGGGAACACGGGATCCCCCCCCACTCCCTGTGGGCAGCCTGCCACGGTGTGCCAGTCGCAGCAGCAGCACCACCATCGGAAGCCGTCGCTTTTTTGTTCGTTGTTCGCTCGTTTTTTTTTTTTTTTTGGTTCGGAGCCGAAGCACCACCAGGGACGCTCCAGCGGGCGCACAAAGTCCAGCGCCCTCGCCACAGCCTGTGCCTGTGATAAACTTGCTCTGCCCGTCATCGTCCTCCTCCCCCCCTCCACCTGCCAGTGGTGGGCTTTGGTAGTCCCGGTAAGTCCCCCCCCCGAGCACCACGGAATTGAACGGGTTCGGGATTGTTGCGTGTTAGGTGTGGGCGAAGAGTAGGAACTGATTTCTTTCTCTCTTTTTCTCTTTCTTTCTCCCCCCGTTTCCGTGTTCCATTTTTACTTTTCTTTTTTGCAGCACAAAAAAAAACGGTGCGTCCGCGAGCGCACTCCCGTGTGTGTGCGTGTGTGGCTGTGGGCAGATTTGTGTGCGTCCGTGTAGAGGTGTGATACGTGTACGTGAGCGTGTGTGTGTTGACGGAGCAACCAGCAGAAGCAGGAAAGCGAAGCAGAAACCTGAACATTTGTGTGGGTTTTTTTTTGTTGTTGTGTCGTTGCTTCCATCATCGACGCTGATTCATCTGTGTTCCTAACCTGTTCGATCCCGTTGCGCTTCCGGACGGAACCAAGCGGCCCGTGTGTGTGTGCGGCGGGGGCGCTTTGCTAGGCGGACGGAGCGAGCGAGCGAGTGAGCGAGTGAGAGGGGAGCGCGAGTAGGACGCAGGACGAAAACCCCTTTACTTCTTCTCGGGGACAGGCGCGTACCCCACACACACACATACACGCACACGCACAGGATGCATCGACTGCCGTGTACATGTTCGCTGTTGCATCGACGCGTGCACATTTGATGCGTTGGAACTAATACGCGCGCTGGAAAGCGATAGAGTGAGACAGGAGTGTGTGTGAGTGTGAGTGAGAGAGGCAGCGCAAAACTGCGAAAGGCAGCGAAAATCGCGACCGCGAGACGAGCGAAGAGTGAAAGAGAGGGCAGGAGCGTAACACTTTCGGGTTTTGTGAATTCCTGGCTCGCTTTGGAGAACGGTAAAAAAGGGGTCGCAAAAACTACCCCCCACATACAGACAAAAGAGAGAGTGTGTAAAGGGGGCAGCATCACGTCCGCCCCAACCCCCCCACCAACCATCAAACGCGGAAAGATTTTGCTGTGTTGCCAAAGCTGTTGTGTTTGGTGATGACAGCAGGGCCAGCAGCAGCAGCAGCATCTCCGATCTACTGACAGTTGTGCGTTGTTAAAGGAAGGCGAACAAGGGCGAAGCTGCAAAGCCAGAAGAAGAAGAACAAAAGAAAAGAAAAGAAGAAAATAGCACGCCGTCGAGAACGGGAAGAGGAAGAGACACGTAAATCCCCGCATCCGTCACCCTGTGTCGCACGCACTGGTGTGCGTTTCCGTGTGTGTGTGTGCGTGCTTTGGCATTTTAGCAAACAGCTCAGCCCTTAACCCCTCCCCCCTTCGTTGTCCCACCGCACTGTTGTAGGCCGGGAACGCGCGGGAGGTGGTTCACCTCTCCTGTGTGTGCCCGAGCGGAAAGGCGGCGGCGGCACACAGGGGGCAATGTCCGAGTCGGCCTCCGACACGCTCGATAGCGGCCCGTTTCACACCGGCAAGGTGGAGGAGCACGAGCAGTACGGGCGGCGGCACCAACACCACCACCACCAGCAGCGCCGATCCCTGACGCCCGGCGGCAAAAAGGACGCACGATACGAACCGGGGACGACGCGGACGGCGATGTCACCGATGGGCGATCTGCCGGCCGGCGACGATGACGACGATCAGCAGCAGCAGCAGCAGCAGCAAAGGAAGCTGTCCGGGCCGGGCGACCGGGAGGCAGCGGGGGCCGGCGGACCACCAAACAGTGCGGCCGGCCGCACCCGGTACACGGCGTCGCAGCTGCTGGCGCTGCGCGACACCAACCTGTCCAAGGTGCGGCCGCCCTGCATGGACGACCCGAAGTCGGAGAAGCACCTGAAGATGATCTCGATGCTGGCGCGCCGCTCGGAAACGCCCTACGACGAGGACGGGCCACCGGCGGGCGGTGGTAGTGCGTCCGGCGCAGGAGGCTTCGGGCGGAACCGGGCCTCGTACGGCGGGGGCTCATCCTCAGCAGGTAGCGGGGGCGGTGGCGGAACCGGTGGCAGCAGCTCGCTTGGGGCCGGATCGGGCAATGGACCCGGCCTGGGAAGTGCCGGGCGGGGCGAGATGCGTCGCTCGGTCGGTGGCAGCGGCGGCATGGCCGATCCGAAGGAGCGGCTGCGGAAGGAGGAGGGCATCGTGCTGTCGCCGCAGCGCCGCTCGTTCAACATGGGCTGCCAGATGCCGTCCGCCCCGTCGTCGGGCGGGGCCGGCAGCAGCCTGGGACTGTCCGGGAGCCTGCTGCGCTCCGACCGGGACATGCTCGGCGGAGGAGGTGGAGGAGGCAGTGGCGGCGGTGGAGGAAGCGGTGGAGGCGGCGGCGGCGGCGGTGGACGCGAGCGACGCATCGGCAGCGGGCGGATCATGACGCGCGACAGCCTGTGGGAGTACGGCCGGATGGAGTCGGGCGACTATCGGGCGGGCAGTGGCGGCGGTGGAGCGGGCGGCAATTCGTCCTCGTCCGGGGGAAGCTTCCGCGACCGGGAACCGATGGCGATGCGCGGCGAGCCGGGCGGCAAGGACGGGAAGGATGGGCCGCGGGGGCGCAACAGCGAGGGCCGCGGGCTGCAGGAGAAGGACTACCACGACGAGGGCGGCGGCGGCCGGTACGAGCCGCGGGAGTCGCGCGATCGCCGCGACCGCTGGGGCGACAAGGGCGACAGTGGCCGGGGGCCGATGCGGGGCTACCACAAGGGCGGCTCGTCCGGCTACGGCGAAGGCCGGGGCGACGGTTCGTACTACGGTGGCGGTGGCGGGTACGGTGGTGGAAGCGGCAACAGCTACGGAAATTACGGCTCGAACAGTGGCGGCAACAGCAGCAACCATCATCACCATCACCACCACCATCATCATCACGGGGGCGGGGAAGGCGGCCGCAGCTATGGCGACCGGCGCCGGTACAACAGCGACAACGGGCGGGACAACGAGGAGCCGGAGTGGTTCAGCGAGCCGACCTCCCAGCACGACACGATTGAGCTGCGCGGGTTCGACGATCCGCTGTCCGAGCATGGCAGCGAATCGGGCGACACGCCGAACGGCGACGGCCGCGACGATACGGAGGGCTCGCCCGACCACCACCAGCAGGCGGCGGCGGCGGCGCCGGATCAGTCCGAGGCGACGGCCGGCACGAAACGGCCGAGCGAGGAGCCGACCGGCGAATGGCGGCCCGAGCTGGACGAGACGCTGCTGAAGCTGATCGAGGACGGGATGCCGAAGGCATCGACCGAGGAGGAGGTGCGGGCGGACGGCTTGCGCCTGATCCGGGAGCTGAAGCGCATGTCGATGAAGGAGCTGGGCCGGGCGACGCCCTCCCAGTCGGCGGCCGAGGAGGAAGTGCCGGCGGCGGTGCTGAAGCTGATCGAGGACTACATGCCGAAGGGCAGCAACGCTGGGCCGCCGAGCAAGGAGAAGGTGCGGACGGAGGGCATTATGCGCCTGCTCAAGGAGGTCAAGCGCATGTCGCTGAAGGAGCTGGGTGGCTTCCAGGGCCGGGAGACGCCCTCCCAGCCGCCGGCCAAGGACGAAGCGGTGCTGAAGCTGATCGAGGACGGGATGCCGAAGGCATCGACCGAGGAGGAAGGGCGAGCGGACGGTATGCGGCTGATGAAGGAGCTGTGCGGGTCCCGGGACCGGGCGACGCCCTCCCAGCCGCCGGCCGAAGAGGAAGCGCTGACGGACGGTATCCGTCTAATGGAGGAGCTGTGCGGCTTTCGGAACATGGTGCAGACGGATTACAGCGCAATGGACATGTTACTGGTAAGTTAAGGGAGAGAGAGAGAGAGAAAGAGGGAGAGATCATTTTCATTGATTCCATTCCTGTTCCCTTTTTCAGAACGATGTCGGTGGCGGTAGTCGCGAGAGCCGCTTTTCGCAGTTTTTCCGCCAAGACAACGATACCGCCGCCAAGGGGGATAGTGAGGGCGTGGCGACGGCGGCGGCAGCCGATGGGAAGGATCGGCGCAGCCGCCAGAACTCGCTGCACGAGGACATCGGCAAGATGATGAAGGGCATCGCGGCGTTCGACGACATCGTGAGTGTGGCGACCGCTACCAGCAACAAGTTCTTCGCGCCGATCTCGCCGGCCGCCACCTCCAACACGCCCCAGTCGTTCCTGGAGCTGTTTCACCGCACGGCGCTGAAGGGCCAGCTCGAGCCGCCGCAGCAGCCGGCGGTCCAGCGGCCGCTAGACGGGACGCCGCAGCCGTTCGATCGGCACGCGATGCACCTGAACACAATGATGGCGGACGAGCATCAGCAGCAGGGGAAGCAGCAGCAGCAGCAGTTGCACCACGAGCAGCAGCAACAGCTGCAGAACCGCAGCCTGCAGCAGCTGCTGGGCGTGACCAGTAGTGGTGGTGGTGGTGCCGGTCCGCCTTCCGGTACACCGCCGGGCGCTACCGAGCGCGGGCCGGTCGGGCCACTGATGCCCAATCTGGGCGCGATGCCGTCCCCGGCCAGCCTCGGCCAGGTGCACAGTGTCGAGGAGCTGGAGGCACGGTTCCGCCAGTCCGACCTGAACGGGGGAGAGGGTGGCGCACCGAGCGGTGGCAGAACGCCCGGCCCACCGAACGATCCGTTCGCCGACCAGCAACCGATGGCGATCGGTGGCGGCGGCGGCGGCGGCGCTTCCATACCGCGGCTAATCATGCCGGGCAACGATCCGGCGATCGGGGCGATCCATCCGCCAGTGGTAGCAGCGCCTCCGGCCGGTGGTGCCCCACCCACCACCCCCGACGGTGGTGCGGTGCGGCAGCAGGAGCTGCTCGCGTTCAAGAAGCTGCTCAACCAGATGAGCGAAAATCAGATGAACGGAGGCGGTGGCGGCCCACCACCGCACCAGCCCGGACCGCCGGTGCAGCAGCACCACGGCCATCCGGCACACGCCGCCCACATGGCGGCCGTTGCGGCCCAGCACCAGGGCGGACAGGGTCCACCACCGCACCAGGGCGCGGCCATGTCGGCGCTGCCGGCCATGCTGCAGATGATGCATATGGCTCCGATGCCACACCCAGGTAAGGTCCATTCTTATCAGTCTCGAGTTGAGAGTAGATCGCAAAACTTCATATCTGTTCTGAAAACATCTCCTTTTGAGCGTTTAAAATATTCCCACCATATGCCTGCAAACCTCCATAGCAAAGAGGCAAACATCCCCTAATCATTTGACACATTCCACCGAGCGAATCAAGTAGTCCATTATACGATTCGAAACCCTGTAATTCCACAGCCAAGTGTACCCCATGATCTGTCGAATTGAGGCGTGGAATTGAACGCAACGAAAATAGTTTCTAATAATTTTGAATAATTTAAACAAAACTTTAATTGCCAGAATCATAAAAACAAAACTCGAAGGTGCAATCGGGTGTATCCCGGTTCTACTCGACGTTGCGTTGATGATTGCAATGTGAAACATGGATCCGTTTTAAGTTCTCTTGCTCGGCTCGAATTGAGTCGAAATGAAAATAGAGTAAGGCCTGCATATTCAAAAATGTTTGACCTACTCCAAAGCTCCTTATTTACTTTGGCTTGCAGTCCAATTTGGTAACACGGGGCTTTGCTTTCACTATATTAGTCAGCTTTTTTTATATGGAGTTTGACAGTTGGCGGCTGAAATCATGTCGACACTCCATACAAAACCACACAACAAAACTAGCCTGCGATTTCCAGCCGAGATTGTTTCGGCCTCAAAGCAAGAATTAGATTCGAGTACTTGCTCGAAAAAATGTCAAAAAGGTCGACCTTGTTTTCATTTATCCAAAGGTGTATTAAAGCGGCCAGGTGGTGGAATCTAGAATCAAAGTGAGAATCATCGTAGACCAGGTACTCTCGTCTCATATAGTGTGACAACTAATTTTTGAATAAAAAAAAAACAGCTCCATTTGACAGAACGGATGAAATGAATTTTCATAGGAACGGATCGTTTTTCATAGCAGTACATACGTAGCAGACATTGGTATCCTTATTGAAGATAATTGCGTGGCGCGCGCAGAGGCCTTTGCAATACTTAAAAGATAAAATTTAAGATAACCTTACTTGCTATGCATTTGGATACAGACATGAACATTTAAACGTGGCTACGGTAATATTGAAGTCAAAAAAGCGGTAGAACTTATTAAAAGCTTGAAACATTGAGGTAGTTGGATCATGAGTTCCTCTATTAGTACAGGCCCGGTCTATTTTCATCAGAATATACCGGGGACGTAGTGTGTGGTCAGGAGGGTACAAATTAATCTTAAGAAGAAGCTCGGGTGCATCAATTTCGCCTTTAATTAACTTTGCTACAAAAACTGCTTGTGCTACCTCCCTACGTCTCTCTAAGGACTGCAGAACCAGAAGAAGCCGTCTAGTTTGATATGTTAGAGGCAGTTCCATGTTCCACCTTAAGGTTACTATAGCTATTCTTGTGAATTTTGTCTCAATGCCCTCAATTCGTGTGGACCAGTTGTTAGTGTGCGGAGACCATGTTACATTGAATTCGAGTAGGGACCGGACTAAGGCGACGAACAGTTGTTTTAAACAGAAAGGGTTATTAAAATCAGATGTCTGACGATGAACAAAACCAAGCTGCCGATATGCTTTGTCTTTGACGTAAGAATAGTACCGAGGTCCTTAGTTTCCATGTTACGTGAGATTACACAAGAGTCAAGATTATAGTCTCGCTTAATAGGGTCCTTTTTGCGAGTTATCGAAGATGTTGTATTGAAACAAAAATGGCTGTCAAGTCGTTCTGGCAATTTGTAGTTTTCACGCGCTTGAGGAGCTTTTAGTGGATAGAATGAAGAATTTAAGAGTGTTTTGTGTATTCGTCAAGCTACCAGAGCTGAGCCTGTTTGAGCCAAAGTGTTCACCCGTCCTGTCAAAAATGACGTTCATATTTGATTATAAAAAACAGGCTATGAGAGAGCACCTGGTCTAAATACACTATGTTGCTCAGCAGAAGCTATAAAAATCGACCTTCTGAAGCCCACCTGTATTCTATACCCACTTTGATAGCTGCTCGAAAACTGCTACCCAATGCAAACAGCTGACAGGCTGAAATTTCAGCCTACGATCTTAAAAGGGAAAGGGGCCCAATGTCTGTCAAGATTCAGAATTATTTTCGGAAGCTGGATTGACAACCCTTCGTTTCTAAATACAAAATGTAAACGCATTCGGGCCATCGAGCGTTTTTTTTGCTCGTCTTTAACATTTAGTAAGGCTGATCGATTAAGCTATCGTCTCGAGATAACGTATTTGAAGCGTATCCGCAACATACAAGAGTGCTTGAAAGCCCTCTTCACAATTGCTAGACCGCTTATTGTGTTCCCTCACTGATCTCTCTCTTCTCTTCCCTCTCCTCCCCGCCCATTCACCAGGAACTGATCAGCGGCACGCTACCGAGCTGCTGAAGCGGCCGGAAACGCAAACGCTCATGATGGCGGTGGCGCGGGGCGAAGTGTCCCAGCACAGCCTGTGGCAGCAGCTGACGAACCCGGCGACGGCCCAGTCGCACCGGGAGATCATCTCGGCCGTGCTCGGCGCGTGCAACGGTGGGTCGCGCGTCGTGTCGCCGAGCCTGCTGCTCAACCCGAACAGTATTCAACCGCCCATGCCAATGCCGATACCGCCCCCGGCTGCCCCGGCCGGGGCCGGCGCCAACCTGCTGTTTCACCCGAAGCAGCAGGTGCGCCTGTCCCCGCTGCCCAATGGGATGCCGCAGCGGATTCCGTCGCCGCGCGAGCTGCAGTACCACACGCAGTCCATCCTGCAGAACGCACTGATCCGCAAGAAGCTCGAGGAGCAGCGTGAAAACTATCGCAAGAGACAGGAACAGCAGCAGCAGCAGCAGCAACAGCAGCAACAGCAGCAGCAACAGCAGCAACAACAGCAGCAGCAGCAGCAGCAGCAGCAGCAGCAGCAGCAGCAGCAGCAGCAGCAGCAACAGCAACCATCACAGCCGCAGCCAGCATCGCAACAGCAACCCCAGCCACCGGAGCAGTCGGGACAGCCGGAAGAGCTGCAGCAGAAGCTGAAAGAGCAGCAGCAGCAGCCGGTGATGCACCAGGGCCCGCCAGCTGCACAGTCGATGCAAAACTTTCCTCATCTGCCACCGGCACAGTCCGAGCAGGATCCCGCACAGCAGCAGCAGCACCATCAATTAGCGGCGGAACCGTCCCAGGAGCCGCGCCATGCGCAACATTCCGACGCACCCGACCATCAGTCGGCACAGCCGACCGGTCAGCAGCCAGCGAATCCGGCCGAAATGGGACCGACAGCAGCAGCAGCAGCGCCCGGCGGCCCCAGCATGATCAAAGCGGGCGGTGGTGGCCCTGTCGGTGGAGGACGCATGATTAGTGGCGGTGCCGCGGCGAGTGCGGCAGTCTCACCGTCGAAGCAGAACCAGATGCAAACGCAACAGGTCGCGTCGCCGACGCCGCTCGCATTTACGCCCACGTCCGTGCTGCGCAAGATGACGGCGGCGCAGGAAAAGGAACCGGACAGTGCGATCCCGCACCACATGCAGCAGCAGCAGCAAGTACCGCCGCAACAGCAGCAACAGGGACCCATGCCCCAACCACAACTGCCATTACCGCCAGCCCATCCGCAAATGATGCTCAACGAGCAGCAGCAGCAGCAGCAGGGCCATCTGCCGCATGTCGAACCGGGCCGCATGGGGCTCAACTATTCGGCCCTGCTCGAGATGATGCAGCACCAGCAGTACATGAAGCAGCAGATGCAGCAGCAAATGCAGCAGCATCAGAAACCGTTCCCGCTGCATCCGCACGCCCCGCAGCACCCGGTGATGCATCCGATGCCGGGCGGGCCGCAACCACCGCAGCCGCCATCCCAGCAGCAGCAGCCACCGCAACCGTCCCAACCGGGGCAATTCCCAGCCGAATCTCAACCACCGCAGTCGGAGCAGCAGCAACAGCAGCAGCGTCCGTCACCATTCGGGCAGCCGGGTCCGCATCCGCCGCCCCCGATGAACATGATGCACCATCACGGGCCGGGCGTCGGCGCGAACCATCTGCCGGTGGTGCCGGCGATCATCAACCCGATGGGCTCGATGCCGTCGTCGGTCGTGGGCGCGATGCGCAACATGCAGCCTGCGATGCCGAACAACATTCCATGGAATATGAAGCAGCTGCAGCAGCAGCAGCAGCCACAGCCGAACGTACCGCAATCGCAGCCGCAACCGCAACCGGGCGGCCCGGGGCAGCTAATGCCACCCCAGCTGGCACTGCAGCAGCAACAGCAGCAGCAGCAGCAACAGAATTCGCAAAATCAACCCCAACAGCAGCAGCAACAGCAGCAGCAACCACCGCAACACATGAACATGCCAAAACCGCAAGGCCGGCCCATACTGAAGGGTAAGTAGGAGTGGGAGAAGATTTACAGGCTTTTACAAGTCATTTTGCGATGTGTGCTGCATATTTTGTCGCTTGAAAAAATTTACTTTGACTCCTAGTACGTACTTGGCCTGGTCCAATATTAATTTTAACCACCCGCACAACAAAATCGCGAAAGCGAGCAGCAACGTCCGAAGAACCGATCGAAGCTCTTAATCAATTGAAGCCTTTACGATCGTTCGAGAGAGCGCATTGTATGTGCTTATGTCTTTAAGAACAAAAAAGCGACCGTGTTGGCGCAAAAATGATAATGGCCGAGACATATTTCACACCCACGTTCTCTTTCTCTTGTTCTTCCCCTCTTCACCATCCTTTCACCACGCTTTATCATTATTGGTTCTTGTTCTCTAGCTACATTGAGCGAGAGGTTGAGAAGTTTTCGATCGCTTTGCGCAGCGGGCAGTGCTGCAAAATGTCACTGTCTATGTCATAAAAAAATCCCTGTCAGCGTCGCGTACTCAATTGTGATGATCAGAGATGATACTCAAAAAGATTGGTGTGACTAAAACATGCTTGGTGACATTTTGTGCAACCATCTTTTGGTCAGTCACGATGTCATTACTTTTTTTTTACCATAATTAGTTCTGCAAAATGTCACTGACATAGTAATGACAAATTCCGGCTGAAACAAAATCATGCCAGCGTCAGGAGCTCTACTGTGATGATCAGAGGTGAGACTCAAACAGTTGTGGCGACTTCCATATGCTTGGTGACATCTTGTGCAACCAACTATTGGTCAGTCACTTGGTCGCGACATGTTCAGTCGGTGATCATCACGATAGTCATGCAAGATATGCGGTACCACAAGAGCCCAAAATTGCTGACTTACAGACAAAAATAGGTGCGTTAAGGTCAAGAATTGATGCCTAAGAATCAAAATTAGGTGGCAACGACTTTAACATTAGACAATGAGTTTGAAAACCCTGTATGGCGGAAAATGTTTTATTTATTTTACTTCTTTTTTTCTCCTCCTTTAGGTGGCAGCGGAAATGGTGGCCAGATGCCACAACAGCTGCAACAGCAGCAGCAGCAGCAGCAACAGCAACAAATGCCGCTGATACATCCACTGCCCCAGCATGCACTGTCGCCGATGACGGGTCCGCTGAACTTTGGCGGCAACATGGATTTCCCCCAGCAGCAGCAACAGCAACAGCAGCAACAGCAGCAACAGCAGCAACAGCAGCAACAACAGCAGCAGCAGCAGCAGCAACAACCATTCAACAACAACCGTAGCGGAAATCCAATCCTCGGTGCGCATCACCCGATGGCACCGCCGTCATCACAGCAGGGCCCACAACAACAGCAGCAGCCGGGTCAGCAGCAACAACAACCGCCACATCAGCAGCCGCAGCAACCGCAGCAGCAGCAGCAACATTCGCCCAACATGATTAGCCCGCACATGCAGCAGCTGTTGCAGCAACAGCGTCAAATGCAGCAGCAGCGTGCGATACGTAATCAGCACGTGCACATGAATATGATGCCACTGCAACAGCAGCAACAGCAGCAGCAGCAGCAGCAGCCGTTCCGAATTCCAAACATGCCAATCGGTGGAAGTGGACAGCAGCAACAGCAGCAGCAGCAGCAGAACGCAACCGGCAACGGGCCATCGGCGGGCGGCGGCGTGATCAACTACAACCGGGACGGAGGGCTCTCGCCGACCAGCAACCAGCTGGCCCGCTGGTTCTCGCCCGAGCTGCTCGCCCAGGCGTCCGCCGGCAAGCTGCCGTCGCTCAACATCGGCCAGGCGATGAGCCTCGAGGAGTTCGAGCGCAACATGCAGCACTCGTCGACCACTGTACATAATTAAAACAACCTCCCTCGCCCTTCTCGAGGAGTGTTGCTTAAACGCGCTGCGTGTGGTGTGTGTGTGTAGGTGTGTGTGTCTGTGTGCGCGCGCGGGAAACGATAACGCCGCAAATTGAAATTGTGAAGAACGTGAGATTTTTTTTACCATTATTTTTAACTACATATTTATATTTATATTATTATTATTATTATTATCATTATTTTTCTTGATTGTGTAGGCAAGCTTAGTTTAAGATTCTTTCTTATTATTATTTTTTGCGACAATCCCCCTCCTTCCCTCCGGGGTCGTGTTTAACTTACGCTTGTAAAACGACGGTATTGTGTAGTCGTACCCCAGGTAGCTTACGAATAGGTGGAGGAGGTATGTTTGCGTGTGTGGTAAATAGACAGTAAAAGAAGCAGTAGCTGACAGACACAGTGGTTGATGGCGGTAGGAGGACGGTGACGGCGGGTTGGGGCAAAGCTTCCGACGCACTGCCCGGGCAAAAGAGAAAGGGACGACGCTGCAAACGATACGAGTGTCACGGCAAGTGCGATGCCGCGCGTCTACGGTGGAAGATCGATCGTGTACAGAATTTTCATCACACAAAGAGAATAGTTTTTTTTTAATGGTGGGCAGCAAGGATGAGAGCCCCACGGGGGCACTAGTATTTGACTAGACTGTGAGGGTAGAAAAGGAAAGGTATATGAGAGAACGATGAGAGTAGTAGTTTTTAGGGGAAGGATTTAGAACGTTTTTGGCATATATTTGGCACACACAGCAGTAGCGACAGGGCAAAGATGCGCGTTACTTTCATAGACACTGGGAAGCTCCCCTCCCCTCCGCCCACTCCCTTCCTCCAGAGCGAGCTCCGCACGATTCGAAATGGCTTACACAAGCTCCTCGCTCTCTGCTCGCGTTTAGTTTCGTTACTTTTTTTTTTTGGTTTTTTTTTCTTTCTGATTTCTGATTTACCTTGTAAGAACATGAATTCTTCTATTTTTCTGCACCCTTCATTTCTTCATTTTTAAAGTATTTCTAACTTGTTTTTTTTGTTGGTCCTTTTTTCTGCTGCTCGGCTGCGATTTTGGGAGCAGCCGTTTCCGAATTGATTGTGATGATGCGCGCGCTCTGCATGCCCAAAACGATGCACACCCCCCACACATACACACGGTGTACATTTCGTAAAACTATCTTGCGACGCAGTGATGGAAGGCTAGAAGGGGCGTGATGTGGTTTTATCCGCCTCGTTCTTCCTTTACCCGCACGCACGACGGGGTCGATTGGTCGCATTTCTCCGGTGGTGTTGGAATGGAGTTGGAACGCGAAAACCAACCACCGGCGCTATTACTGCTACCATTACTACTAGAATTACTACTACCGATAATACAAACCACTACTACTATTACAACAACAACTACTACTACTGCTGCTATATGAAAATGTGAATCCTTCCGGTCGGGTGTGGCGCACAAGGAGCACACCCTAAGGGGAGAGGCTTTGAGCGAGCGTGTTTCATACGTAGGTTAGGTGCTTTATGCGTTGTGCTACTGTAGGAGTGCGGGGCAAAGGAGTGGTGCTGTAAGGGCTTGATTTGAAGATGATGATGTTGACGAGCGCGCAGGATAGGCTGCCGAGCCTGCGTAGGGAAATTGATAGAGAAGAACAAAAACTGCATAAAAACCAGACAAACACACACGTTAATTAGGACACGCGGCTGATGAAAACAAAAAAAAAACACACTCACACATTTACAGAAGAACATACTGCTTCTTCTTTGGCTCAACAACCGATGTCGGTCAAGGCTTGCCTGTACCACTAGTGGGCTTTGGCTTTCAGTGACTAATTGATTCCCCCCCACTGCAAGATAGTCAGTCCTACGTATGGCGGCGCGGTCTATTTGGGGATTGAACCCATGACGGGCATGTTGTTAAGTCGTACGAGTTGACGACTGTACTACGAGACCGGCTCGAAGAACATACAGGGGACGATAAACGAATGCTCCCAAATTTGGCGCAGAGAATCGATTACACACCCACACACATACACAGAAAACGTCTCTCTAGGCTTAAGTCGGCATGTTCGAAAACGAAAAAAAAAACACTGAAATATAATTATTATAAGAAATACACAACCCCATACACACACAAAGGTATGATTGTTACTCACAAGGAAAAGTAAGCAAACAAAACAAAAAAAAACAAGAACATTAATAAATCATTGTACAACCGGTACTTATTAAGCAAATGTGTGAGTATTTGTGAGTGCGAATGAGCAACAGAAGAGAAAAAAACAATATAAAAACCCTGAGAAATCCTTACACGCGGACAACACCCCTCCCCGCACACGGCAAACACAAACCAAACGCAACTTACAGAATATACGTACAAACGCACACAGCACCGAATCATATACTACGATCCGTCAAAATAAACATGTAATTAAGCGAACATACTCTCTCTCTCTCTCTCTCTCTCTCTCTCTCTCTCTCTCTCTTTCTCTCCATGAACAATACCCACTTCACTCTCACATCCCGAACTTGTTATTGCCGTTTTAGATAAACTCCTTCTCGAACCTGTCGTGGTGTCCTAACTCCGTTTGGGGCGGTGGAATATGCAAGGGAAGGGTGGAATGATGGAATGCATTTTTCGGGTAAAGAGATCGGAAGCCAATGTGTGATTATCGGGTTTTTGGTATCACAGTATCTCTCTCTCTCTCTCTCTCTCTCTCTCACTCTATAGTTAGTTTGCTTATAGTAGAGCACGTAATCGTGACATGACCCGGTCATCCAATACTCTCCAGGATGGTCCAGGTCCCTGGCTGCAGCCTCCCATGCATGTCTGTAGACACCACCGATCTCTGACAGGTCTCGTTCCATCAGATCCAGTCATTGATGTCGCTGTGCTCGGTTCGCCGTACAGCTCAGCAAGCTCGTGGTTCATCCTTCTCCTCCAATCACCGCGCTTGAACACACCGGAGGATGCGTCACTCAAACACGCCCAGAGCGTTTGGATCCTCCTCTCGAATAGTCCAAGACCCATGTCCATAGAGAACTACTGGGCGAATCAATGTGCGATATATCTCACATTTCGTGCAGTTTCGAAGGCTTCCTGAACCTCAGCAGTCGGTATGTACGACGCCCCTGCACAATGCATCACCGGATTGCGATGTTGATGTCACTGTCCGAAGTAACGATCATCCCGTGATAGCAGAAATTCTTTACTACCTCGAGCTACACTGCATCCCAGATGGCCTGAGTCTCCTGCAAGCAGGCCCTTCGTCTTCGTCGCATTGATTCTGATGTACGCCTCACACATCTTCGCTGTCGACTTGCCGATGATGGCGATGTCTTGCGCGTAGCCAAGAAATTACCGAAGAGTAGTTGGTAAGCCACTGAAAGCCAAGCCCACAAGTGGTACAGGCCTTGACCGACTACGGTTGTTGAGCCAAATAATAATAATAATAATAAGAAAAAGAAGTCGGTAAGAAGGCCTTTTCCAACTGCTTCCAATTTCTGGTGGAACAGAATTACATTATTCTCACCTCAAACGGGGTTTTAATTACAACCCCAATTGAACTGTGTTATTGTATTCTATGTTAATAAATGTTGATTGGTAAGTAAGATCTAAAGCTTCTATAATTCTTCATTCGAACGGATTATTCCTTTCTTAGCTGCTGCTTTCGTTCGGAACTTCCCGCATCGGTAACGCATTTAGTTTCCTACTTTGCAGCCAGCCTCACCCAGCACTTAAAAAAAAAGAAGAAACCGTACGCGGCTATGTTTGTTTGTTGCTTTTTGTCTCTTTATTGTAATGAACAAGAAGGTTTTAACAATGTTGTTGCTCCCATTAAATAAGGTAATAGGTGCCATCATCAGCAATAGTGAAGGGAGAGAGGGTAACAGCGAAATTGATCCTAACGGCGTGTGCGGGGGTGCGTTGGCGTGTCGCGCCTTGCTCGCCCGCAGGCCTGCGCCCACGGTTTGTGTGTGTGTGGGCCTAAATGTAGATCGGATTCTCCTGCCCCGTCAGCAGCCGGAACATGGACGTCGGCATGGTTTTCATCAGTATCTGCGGGCGGATAAATCGGGTGAAGAAACTTGGGTGAGGTAAGTGCAGAAAACAGGTGAGTTACGCGGGGATGCAGCAGCGGGGCTTACCTCTCCGATCGATGTGGCGAGCAGGTTTACAATCTTTTCGTGCGGTACCGCGACGACGCTTTGGTTGTTGATCTCGATGATGCGGTGGCCCACGCGAACACCGCCCCGCTCCGCAATTCCTCCACGCAGCAGGCTGCAAATCTGTAAATGCACAGAGAAATGTAGACATAGAGACTTGCAGATATAGCCACTATGGGTTAGGACCCGATTCAGGATCTTTGCAATGGCTCAATCAACCTAAATCTTTTAATTCAATAAAGAGTCTAAAATGTTCTTTCCAAAGAATCAGGAATCTTCAAGAATCTCTATGTGCCGGTTCTTCATTGAATTGCAGGATTCTTTACCTAATTCTGTGCAGTGAGTGAATGAGTTTCAAGATTCACAATTCTTCAAAAGTTCATGAATCTCTAGATACATACAGCTCTTGCAAGCTTGTGTAATCTCAAGATGCATCACTCTTCCCAGGATTAACGTTAGACATTTGATTCTTGAATCTATTGATTCTTCACTGATGATTCATTGCGAAACACTTTTCTCTCAACAATTCTTCCAACCCACCCATCCGATACCTACCACACCGTTCTGTACGCTGAAGCCGAGCTGGTACTTGGTGTTCGGGCGCTTGATCTTCACCTCCACGACCGGCGCGCACGGCACGACCGTGAACTTCACCACCGTCTGGTTCTTGGTGTTCTTGATGTACCCCTGGCAGGTGGAGAGCGGCAGCCCGACCAGGCTCAGCCCGTTGATCGCGATGATCTGGTCGCCGATGTTCAGCTGGCCGCAGCGGGCGGCCGCCCCCGCCGACGCCAGGTTCGCGATCACGACCGTCGGCAGCATCGAGCCCCAGCCGGACTCGACGATGACCACGCCGAGTATTTCGCCCTTCGCCTTCGGCACCACCACCTCCTTCTGCAGCTCCTTCTTGGCGAATATCTCCAGCTCGTCGCCGAAGATCTCCTGGCTGTTCAGCACCTCCTGGTAGTCGAGCTCCTTCATGAAGCTGTGGTCCTCGATCCCGTTCGCCTTCAGGAACTCCATGTACGCGACCTGGAACGCCTGCCCGATGCTCTGCGCAATGAACTGGGCCTCCTCGCTCTCGAACACGTGACAGATCATCTTCGGTGTCCGGTTGGCCGGCCGCTTCTTCGGGCTGTCGGCGGGCGCCGCCGCTTCCGGGCCGCCCGGTACCGTACCGCCGCTGTCGTCCGTCGCCGGGTCCGTCGGGCCCGTGCCGCTCGCGACGAAGCGGCGCCGGGCCATCAGCACCACCAGCTGGCCGATGTCGGCAATGTAGGAGATCGTCCGGAGCGCGTGGTCCATCATGATCTCCTTCAGATCCGTGTTCAGCACCATGATTTTCTCTGTCGAAATAAACAAATCCACCTCCGTGCTCGGTTGCGACTCTCCCGCCGGTGCCTGGGGCCGTTACGGGTTTGCAGTTGGTTCCGGGAGTTGTTGGTGGTGTTTTGGGGGTGGTTTGGGGTGGAGGGATGGGGTAACAATCTCAGTTCAAATGGGTTCGTTTTTGCAGCGCACAAATAAATCTTACCAAAGCCTAGCCGGGTTTTAGGTATTTGTTTAATTTTGGTTTGTTTTGTGGTTTTTGGATTAGATGGCACGCACGCGTTTTTTTTTGTTTTTGATTAAAAAGAGCGCCCAGAACAAAATGCGGAATGTGGAAAGATAATAACATAGACGGTAGACGGCGGTTAGTACAGGGCTAGTCGGTGAACCAGATGTTAGGAACAGGCGCACTGGGACGCACTGGGAAGCGGAGGAGGACCAGTAAAGGCGGGGGCACGGGGAGGAAAAACAAGCAAAAGGAAGCAAAGGATATGACACAAACACACACACACACACATGCACATGCACATGCAGCACACAGCGGGTAAAGTTAATGGGGGAGAGAGGGTACACAGACTATGTAATAGGAGTGAGAGATATTGGGTAGGAGGGGAAAGGAGGAGCAGGGCATGAAACAAAAAAAAAGAAGAGAAAGCAGCGCGCTCACTTTGATCCGGGAGACGGCTTCCTCCGCCTGCATCATGCGGGTCGATTTCGTCGGTTGGCCTTCGCACACCAGCTGGGTTGAGCCGAGGTACCGCGCCCGGAACAGGACGCCCTCGATGAGCACTGCCGGATCGAGCAGACCTGAGAGATTAACACAAAGATTAAAGCGATTTGAAGTTGGCAGTTGATAGTTTTTGAAATTTGAAATAGTTTTTCTTTGTTTTTGTTACAGTAATTGTTTGTTGCCCCTCGGGGGCAATGGAAGAAGGACAAAGTACACTTACGGTAAGGGGGTTTGACAACACGCGGTGGGAAAGCATGTGAAAGGTGAATCGATAATGATTTTAATTGATGGTAAAACTTTTGGGACAGCACCAGTTTTGTTTAATAATAACAATATGTTGAGTGTGCAATTAAACGTACGACGACAATGATGAAGCTACGTCATCCAGGCGTTCACTTACCTTCTCGTGTTTTATGCCTTCCTTTGCTTTCAATTTCCTGCAAAAGAACAAGTCGAAGGAAAAAGTGGGTAAGCATGATTCGTAGAAGTTTCACATGCTATGGGAGTTTTTGAAGCTTAATGTGAAGTTGTGCGTTTGTTTTGTAATGTAATAGTTTTTAGAAATGCTTCTGGAGAGCACCATTTAAGCGTTGATGCACCTTGATGCGGCGTTGAATTAACAACCGTAATTCTTCTGTCCTGACTAACCTTACTGAGTTGAGTTATTTATATCGATAATACAATAATAATAATAATAATAATAATAAACATAATAAAATATTAATATCTCTGAGCGCTTTTATCCTATTTATCATTGTTTTACTTTTTCATCGCTGTTAAGATTTCTTATTGACAAGCAATACGGTCTTTTTGGAACGTTCTTCCTGCATAATACTAATATATACAAAAAATCCGGCTCGCGAAGAGATTTGCCTGATTTTAAAATTCCTAGCTTCGTATACAAATTCGTATACCGATTCATATAAAAAGTTAATGAACATCTTTTAATATGACATTGTATACCGTCGAACTCCTCCAAATTTGATTCCCGTAACATGGATTGACTGACATTGTAAAACTAATATTCCTTTTACATGACAATGCTTATCTCCATTCGAAAATAGGAACCTATATTAAAAAAAAGCCTGATTGTTGGTTGAACAAGTACGACTGAAGGAATCAATTGTAAATTTGTCTAACTTTGCATTATTTGTCCGTAAAGCATCATAATTGTTAAGGAATGTACGTTTGTCTCGATAGTTTGTCATTCGTGCCCCAGAGCATCCCCAAAATTGTTTGCAGCATGGCAGAAGAGGTTCATCAAGCAGCGATATTGCTCTTGCTTTGTTGTGTTGCATGTTTAAACACAGTTTAATCTGAAGAATTTTTACAATTAATTTTAATAACAGTTATTTACTAATAGAAATTTGAGCCTTATTACTTGGAAGATAATATAATCACAGAAAATCTACCATATAACCCTGCATTGCCTTGCTTAACCCAGTACTCTCAGTGCCGTTTTTAGGATTACGGACCACTTGGCTATGAAACTACATTTGCCGCGACCCACGTATATTGAGCATATTTTTTGTAAAAGCTTAAATCGAAGCTTTCTTATTAAAAATATGTTTAAATTGTATTCCAGACATGGCTGTTGTAAATTTAATTTCGATTATGGAAAGAAAAATTGCACGATATGTTTTGTAATAAACTTTTCTTTTCAATTCTTTCACGGATCACTTCTGTTAATTGAACGGACCACAGGTTAGAGATTACTGGCCCAATTGTTGGATCATTGACCAATTCTTTTGTTTCTAAAATTGTATAATGCAAAAAAAAAAAACATTACATGACTCGAAACCCTGTGTGTGATCTACTTCAAAGGCAAACCTTGCAGCAAGCACAGATGTACTAATTTTAGCGATTTTTCAGACCATCCAGTCTGTTCTGCTGTCCCGTATATGTGTGTGCAGTAGGAAGTAATTACAAAACGGCGTTAAAACGTGCTATAAAAAATATCTTGTTATACGGAAAATGCAATCCTTCAACTGTTAATTTCTAAAATGACTTGTAAAGTTAAAGTCCACGGACACTTCCCTCAGGAATTAAACTACTACCGTGAGTGTTGTTCTCTAAAAATAAAGCATACAACTAAAGGGAGCGGTTAGTCCACAGCTCATGCCTTACCGGTAAATTTTCTAGGGTAATATCGCTAGGAACGTAGATTTCACTGTCGGCCCGGATGGCGGTCTGGTACCGTTTCAGCTTCGCTAACATGGCCGAATTGGGCGATTTCGGTTTCCCCACGCCGCCAACGTCCGCGGCGTTCTGGAATTTGAAAGCGAAAGGGAGGGCGTTCAGTCACACGCATCAACACCTGTGGCAAGAAGCTCTAACATCACGTACATTATGCTCGTAGTAGCTCGGCTCACCGCCGCCGGACTGCTGCTGCTGCTGGTGGCCCAGCAAACGATCCGTCTCCAGATCGGTGTCCGTTTCCTCCTCCAGATCGGGTGGCGGCGGCGGGTTGCCGTGCCGCTGGTCCGTCAGGTGCGCGGCAGACGGGTGTTCCTGCTCGGGCGATCCATCCCGCGTTCTGACCACGGATACGTTGGCAGATTTGCGGGGTTAGTGCGCGATTGGTACTGATGGAAGCCGAAACCCTTACCTGAGCACCCACACGGGCGAAACGTCTCCGTACGAGTGGGCGAACGGTTCCCCCCGGCAGCCTTGGTCTGCACTGTCCCGCCGTTCGTCCCCCGTAGGCAGTGCTTTCGTATTCTGCAGCGTCGACTTGATGTCGTTCAGTGCGTCCCGTATGTCGTTCGCCAGACAGTCGCTAATGCCGGCACCGTTCGGTCCGTCCGGCGCCGCATGATGATGGTAGTGCTGCTGCTGCTGCTGCTGTTGGTCCTGCTGCTGCTGGCGCATACTCTGCATCCCTAGCGAGCCGTTCGCCATCAGATCGCCGCCTTGATCGCAACTGTTGGCGACGGTGTTGCCCTCCGAGTCGGATGCGTGCCCGCTCGACAGCCCATCCTCCAGGATCGGCATACTATTGCACATGTCCTCGTACTCGACGCACGGTTCGTTTAGAATTTCCTTCGCCTCGCCCGTGCCGTTTCCGCCGCCCGGTTTTTGCACCCTTCCTGTTGGTTAAATAAAGCAAAAAATCAATCCAAACAGAACCATCAGATTGAGTGGGCGAGAAAAATGGATCGCTCCTTAGCACTCTTTTGTTCGCACCGTAGCTAACGGGTCGGAAGGTGGTACCGAATTCGGCCGTGCCACACCCGGACCGGTAGTCCATCTCGGGCGACAGGGCAAAGCTGTGCGGTTTGCGGCCCGTGCCGCCCGCCGGAATGGTAAAATCGTCCTCCGGCGAGCCCACCTGTGGGCGGTCGTAATATTTGGTATCGGTTTGAAATGCGCTCATCTCGCTGCCTACACCAAAGAGAGAGATAGAGAGAGAGAGAGAGAGAGAGTAAGAGAGTAGTCTAGCAACGTACGTAGTAGTGGTGGAAGCTCGGAATCGGACTTACTCGATTCCGATTTCGTGTTCGGAATCAATTCCAGGGCCGTTTCTGATGCTGGAATCGATACCGATTCCGGAGTTTGATCCGGAGCCCATTCCGAAGTATATTCTAGAGCCGGAATCGGAATCGGCTTCGGAATCGGGATCAGGTCCAGAATCGGAATCGGATCTGGAATCGGAATTAGGCCCAGAATCTGATTCGGCTGTGAAATCGAAATCGGCTTCGCAATCGGAATCGGCTCCGGAATCGGAATCGACCTGGGAATCGCAATTTGATCCGGTAACGGAATCAAAGTTGACTCCTGAATTGGAATTAGCTTTGAAATGAGAATCATTTTTTGAATTGAATTAAGAAGTTTCAGAAGCGAAATCAATCCGGGAATCTCCATGAGAATGAATCGTTTACATATAAATTTGGATTCTTTGCGGCTATCAATACGTATCATCATTGGACCCAAGCGCCTATTCTTATGAGGATGCCAAAACCGTCTCCGATTTCCAAGCCGATTCTGATTTTGACCGGATTCCGGAGCTGATTCCGAATCCGATTCTGGAGCCAATTCCGGAACCAATTCCGGAACCTGATTATGGATCTACTATCCGGAATCTATTCCAGAAAACTTCGGAGCTAGCCGGAATCGATTCCGACGCTAAACTTCATGTTTCCCATCACTAGTACGTAGCTCCATCCCCGCCCTGCCTTACCGGCCACCATGCTGCCCTTGATGTTGTAGAAGCTCATCTCGCTCGGGCCCTTGCCGAGCTCGATCTGCCGTGGCCGACCGTCGTCGAGTTGATCGTACGGCGCCGCGCTCGGCTCCACGCGCTTGGGAAACCCGGGCCGGGGAAAGCTGGCCCCGCCCGGCCGGATCGTGCCACCGTCCGCATAGCTGCTAGAGTAGATCGTGCCGAAGCGTCGCGGCGATCCCTCGTACTCGGCAATCGTTAGCCCGCCTGCAAGGTGAAGATGACAAACAAGTGGCGTTGACATGCCTTTCCGCAGCTTAGCGCCCCGTCCCCGTGCAACTCACCTATAATGGTCTGTATTTTCGTACAGCTGTCCGTGTGCGTTTCTTTGTTGGGTGTAGTGCTACCACCACCACCACCACCCATTAGCATCGACAGGTCCGACCCGTTCACGGTCCCGCCTGTCCCCGTTGGCCAGTTCGGCTCGATGTCATCAAACACCACTATCTCGCCGTCCGACAGGATCGATTGCGTGCCGTACACGTGCTGCTGCTGCTGCTGCTGCTGATGGTGCTGGGCGCCACCGGCCGATGGACCGTGATGGCAGTGCGGCATCAGCACCGGGCTGGAAGCGGTGGTCGAATCGCTGCTACCATTGTGCCCTCCGCTGCCGACCGGGCTGCGGCCGACCTGGATCTGGTGCCGCTGCTGGAACCGCATCTTTGGCTCGTGCTCGGTCGGGGCCGGTTCGGGCGAGTGCAGCACCGTGCTGGCCGGGGTCGTGTTCTGGTGCGCCCCCCGGCCGTCCGCCCCGTCCCAGAAGTGTAGCTCCGCCGCCGGCTCCCGCTCGCCGTACGGATCGTGCGGGTGGTACTGGTTGATGGTGGGGTGGGCGGCCGACGGCGCTTTCACCTCGCCGAGCGGCTGCTTGCTGCCATCGTTGCTGGTGCAGTACATCGTTCCGCCGCACGGGGCTGTTTGATAGACGCGGTCGTTCGGTTGAGCGGTGCTGGGCAGACGGAAGCAGTCCGGGTCCGGGGTTGATAGGTTTCGTGCGGCGGTTCCCCTTTGGAGGTTTCCTGTCTATTGCACCACCATGCACACTACTGCATTTCGGCTGCAGTGGCGTTTTCTTTTTCCTTGCACCTTTCCGCTCGCTTCCCCGGGCCGACAACCCTATTGCACCACACTAACGGCCCGGAGTGAACAGCACGACCAAGCACAACCGTTCGCACAACGCTTCGCATCCGGTTCCATACTCTCCCGGGCACCAGAACGGGACGGGGACACGAACGCGCGGGACTGGATGCTTTCTTTCCCTTTCCCTTTTTTAAGACTATCAGCAGCACCACAGACAGAGGAAATATAACACACACAGCAAAAAAAAAACAACAAATCTCCGCTACTGTAACATTACGTCGGCAGATTCGGAAAGTACAATTAGGTCGCGCGTCGCCGTCGGAATGGAAAAATCGATTCGTACGAAAAATTTCCACTAGCTTTCTGTTCCCGTCACTCTCGCCGCGCGCTCGCTTACGTTTCGAGTTATAGACGGCGGGCGCACCTCACCGCACCGCACGGCCCCATAAGTCACGAGATTTCCACAGCAGTGAGGAGAGCAACAAAACACACACACACACAGACACACACACAGGTAGGGGCTTTTCCAGCCGAACTTTTTTCCACCGTCGAAGAAGGCTGAGGGGGAGGATGGTGAGAGGTGTTTTTTTGGGAGGTATGTTGCACGCGTGTATGTGGCCGAGCAGTACATAGGATTCCACCCAGCATCGGCAGCCCCCACAAGTACCCGTGTAAACATCAGCGTCAGCTGTCACGCACAGGGTGATCCGTGGTTTGCTGCTGTCAAAAAATTGCCTGGAGCAAGAAAATACTAGCACGTTTGTTTGTTTTCAAGCAAATATCATTTCAAACCGATCAATCGAAACGGTCGTTTTGTTGTCTGTTTCCTGGTGTTTTTTGCTTCCTGTGCTTCCGGGTTGTTTTAATTCGTGGATGGACATTTGCAAATGTGGTAAACTGTTCAGAAAAGAGATAAAAGCGTTTTCAAAGCCGTCTGTTTCTTCTTTTACTTTTTTTTGTAAGTAATACGGAAAAAACCATCCATCCGGAATAAATAAATAAAAAAGCTTCCCCATATTCTCGCTTGGACGGAGAGGATGCTTGAAGGAAACTGTACAGCTATGCAGGCTATAGTGACTGAGAAACTTTCTCGGCGCTTTTTTCTCAGACCCTCATGAGTGACTCTGAACCCGCGGGGTCATGGGGGATGAGAACCTTTTTCAGCGCTTATATTCTCAGGCACTCATGAGTGCTTTTGAGAATACTAGGTCCTTACCGTTTGACTAATCGGCACAGAATCGACTTTAAGAATATTAGAGAAATTAGAAAATACAACGGTCAGCCGGTAGCTGTTAGCGGCATTAGTAATTACGTTGGAAAGTGTTGTTTATATGTTGTTTTTATTGGAAAGGGATATAACCCAAGTGCCACAAATCCACTAAACGACCACTAAACGGCTTCTAAACGACTCAAGCTCTCTACCTAAACGGAATATAGAAAGACTTCGTTTAGCAGACGGCAAACGACTCATGCATTCTAAAAATAGCAAAAAAGCTGGTGGCGCCCATCTGTTTGTGGGATACCCAACCAGTTGAGCTTCCTCGCTTGGAGGAGAGCTTTCTCATTTCCTCTGTACTGTTGTATGGTTTCGCATTGAAGTTATGCATCGCTAGAACTAGAACGGCGATACGATTGTTTAAATACTAAACTCCAATGGAAACCACCAGCACTAAAGCAAGTGAGATTTGAGTAATGGTCGTTGGTGTTGATACCCACGTATCTGACCACACGACCATTCATATAGATTTTTGCTCGGAAAGTTAGAAGGCTATATAGGTCATGATAAGATGAAACTTGTCGAAACACATTGCAAGAAAAGGATAGCAATATAATAATCAGTTTTAATACGCCATCTATTGATCAAACCAATGAAGCTGTGGAGCTTTCATTTTTTTCTATGGAAATTCAATTTTCCAGTCGTTTAAGCTTAATCTGTGGCGCTTGGGAAACTAGTTGGATCAAATACATTCTTTCTATTTCAATCTTCAAATAAAGCTTGAGTGACTATTTTGCCGCGGGGCCATGGCGTTTCTCAACACTCATTTTATCAGGTACTCATGAGTGCTTTTGAGAAACCAACGTTCTCAACGTTTGTAGGATCAGCAAGCTGTGGTGCCATGGGGTTTCTCAACGCTTATTTTTTCAGGCACTCATGAGTGCTTTTGAGAAACCTACGTTCTCAACGTTTGTAGGATCAGCAGGCCGCGGGGCCATGGGATTTCTCAACACTCATTTTCTCAGGCACTCATGAGTGCATTTGAGAGACCTACGTTCTCAACGTTTGTGGAAACCGAGCTAACTCGGTTTGAGAATCTTTTGAGAGTCATTGAGTTATTTTCTATTTAATGTTTCTAATAAAGCTTGAGTGGCAATATCAGCTTCTCGGAATGCGAAAAACTGACGACGGTCACGGGCTCGCATCTGAGCACAAGTGATGAGTGCGTGAGAAACTTTAATGGATGCTTGAGAACGTTTTCTCAGCCTGAGAAAGCCCCATGGCCCCGCAGCCTATCAGTTTCTCGAAAATGAGAAAAGAAAATGGCGATAACCACAGTCATGCGTCCAAGGACTAGCTCTGAGTGCCTGATTAACTTTCATGCGTGGTTGAGTATGTGGTCTCACATTTCTCAAGTCCGCGCTGTCGCAAAAGTTTTCGGTTTAATTTTGTTTTAATGCAATCCGTAATCAGTTGAATAGGAAATAGGAAAGGGAGGGAAGAAAATGAAAAAAACAATACACAGATAAGCAGGCCAATTGTAGCCAGCATTGCGGCAGACCCCTAGACACGATTGTTTGCGATCGTGCAAGGACACGCTCACGCGATGGCGAACGCGTGTGACGTTTTCGAAACGGTTTTTTTGAATAGTGCCACGGCTTCCCGGAGGCTACAGTACAGAGCGCAGCAGAAAGGAGAGAGTTGACGAGCGAGCGAGTCCTATATAAAGAGAGAGAGAGAGAGAGAGAGAGAGAGAGAGAGAGAGAGAGAAAGAGAGAGAGAGAGAGAGCGTTCGACTGGATCGATGCTAGGCTCCTCTGTATGCGTACCGTTGCTGGTGTTGGACCGTGTCTGCGTGTACGTATATATGCTTGTTTGTGTGTGTGTGGTAAACAGTGGAAACCCCCTGTGTGAGTGTGTGTGTGTGCGTGTCTCGGGCGCCTGTATTGTGAAGGGGATCAATGAAATCGCAATTTCCACCAGAGCACCACCGAAAGGAAGTGCAACAGTCGCAGGGAAGTCGTTAAAAAGGCAAAGTGTGTTTCGATGTGCGGTTAAACAAGCGTAAGAATCGAGGACGATTGGCTCTATGCGATTTTTCCCTTTTCGTTGTTGGTTTGGTTTTTTGGTTTTACATCTCAACTCCCATTTCTGCCACTCCGCAAGCAAGCCAAAGTGTTTGGGGAACCATCGCACGACTGTGAAAAAAAAAAAAAAACGGTGCCCCCATATAGTTCCCGTGTTTTGTGCTGCAATATTTAAATATCGCTTTGTAAAAAAAAACGGTGGCGCCCCCGCCTCCCCCCTCCACCGCTGTGCTGTGCTTTTCCAGCTGCCCCTCTTGTGTTAGTTCTGCGGTTTTTGTTTTTTTTTTTTAATTTGCTCGTGCTCACTCGCATCACACCGTTTTGGTGCACCGTTTTTTTTATGTGCAAGCAACATAACACTTTTAGCCGTTATGCAATGAAACAAAACATTTCCGACACATAAGACACCCTTCTCCAATGCCACCCACCCCTCCCTCCCTCGTCGCATCCCACTGGGTTCACTTGCATTAGACCCGTTGGCGCACGGTGCGTTCATGCGGTCCCCCGTTTTTGGGGTCGGCCATCCCCCCCCCCGTCCCTCACAAACCCGCCAGCTTTCGTGCTTTTTCGAGTGCTTTTTCACTGCTGTATCACAACCAAGAGAAAAAAAAGTCCTTACAGCCCTCATCCCCACCCCTTCCTTCCACCCTGAGGCGGACATTCACCCCTGAGGTGAGTGGTGGGACCGCGTGTGTGTGTGTGTGCGCCTCATTGGATAGAGCTTCAATCCCGTGCTCGCTTCAGCTTCCAATTTCCTTCCCACCGAGAAAAAAGAAACAGAAAAGAAAAACCCCCCGTAAGGTGGCAAGGAAAATTCCTGGATGCTTCTGCGTTTCGCTGTAGGAAAAGTGCTCCATACATACATCTATACACGCAAACAACAAAACGCAAAGTAAAATACCCACACGCATATGCGCGATTCTTTGCAGCTGTGTGTATGTAAGTGTGTGAGTGTATGTGTGCAATTGTCCGTGTGCTATGCAGTGTGCCTGGTGTGTGTGTGTGCGCGCGCGCTCGTGTGTGTGTGTGTGTGGGCTGTAAATTTGTAACAATTGTGAGCACACGCTGAACAGGACAGGAAAAATCGAACTCCAATAATTACTACATCTGTGTAGGTGTGTGTGATTGTATGTGTGATAGTGTGTGTGTGTGTGTGTGTGTGTGTGTGTGTGTGAAGAAGGGGGGGGGGGTTTAAAAAATGGGGCTTTCGCGGTCGAGCACGCTGCAGAACTTCCAGGGCCTCTAAAGGGCTCTTCGCTTTTCGCCCCATGGGTCGTCTGTAAAATTCGCCGCACAAAGTCTCCTTTTCGTCTCGTTCGCCTTTTGTGTGTGTGTGTGTGTGTGTGTGTCTGGCACACTTGTGGTCTATGGTTGCTTTTCTCCGCCTATTCGCTTCCCCCTCACTTGGCACCCCAGGCTTCTGCATGCGACAAGAGTAACCACCCGCCCGCCCACCAACCCATCCATCCATCCATCCACCGAGCCCATACACTCGCCTACCATATTGTAGTCGGTCACCCTAACGCATATTTTTTTTAGTTTTGTTTCACCCTATCTTTTTTGTTGTTGTTGTTGTTGTTGTTGGTTTAACTTGAGGGTACAATTTTCCATCCTGCAAAAAGAAAAAAGAAAAACGTACGTGTAATAGAACGGCGCGCAGACCCCCCCCCTGTGCCTCGTTTAGTTCGCATTTCCATTTGTATACACCATCACCAAGCCACACGCAGACACTCTTGTAAAGGAAGAAATACACACACACACACACATACACAGAGGTAGAGCGAGAGTGTCGCGTGGAAAACGAACGAACGAGAGAGTGAAAGAGAGAGAGAGAGAGAGAGAGAATGAGAGAGAGAAAGAGAGAAAGAGAGAGTGTGAGAAAGATAGAAAGAAAGAGAGAGAGGAATAGAGAGAAAGAGACAGAGAGAGAATGAAAGAGAGAGAGTGAGAGAAAAAGAGAGAGAAAGATAGAGAGAGAAAAATAAAAAGAGAAAGAAAGAGAGAGAGAGAGAGAGAAAGAGAGATATAAAGATAAAGAGAGAGAAAGAGAGATATAGAGAGAAAGAGAGAGAAAGAGAGATAAAGAGAGAGGAAAAGAGGGAGAATGTGTGTGTGTGTGTGTGTGTAAGAGAGAGAGAGAGAGGGAGAGAGAGAGAGAGAGAGAGAGAGAGGGAGAGAGAGAGAGATATCCCTGTTTTTTTTTTTATTTTCCCTGTGAGTCATCCACACTGCAAATCATCCACACTGCTGCGTGTATGTGCAAGGATTCGGTTATCGATTTTTCCACGGCTCCTGCTTCCTTCCTTCGACCGAGCGCCGCTTGTGAGTGAGCGAGCAGTGTGTGTGTGTGTGTGTCAGAGTGCAAATAGCGAGAGAAAAGCAAAACAACACGAAGCACGGACACCGTACGTACGGCGGACAAGAAAACGTTCGTGAGCGTTCGAATTTCGTGCACCCTTCCCGACCACACAGTTTCCTTCCCCCGCCCTCCCTCCCTCACCTCTCCAACGGCTTGGCGTACGCGTGTATTTTGCAATCTGCTGCTGCTAGTCGGGCAACGCTGCCACACATTTGCGCTAATCATCATACCGTGTCCGTCGGTGTCCGTTTGTTTGTGTGTATGTATCTGTGCTTGTGTGTGTGTGTGTGTGTATGTGTATTTGAGACTGTGAAAAAATCTCCCCTCCCACCCCCTCTGTCACAGCCCATTTCACCCATCAAACGCCCAGTAGGAACTAGTCCATCTGCAATCTTCCCAACAAAAAACCAAAAAAAAAAACATTTCCTCCGCTCCGTCCTTCTCCTGATACCATCCTGGTGTGTGTGTGTGTGCGTATGTGTGTCCCGTTATTAAAGTGCGTTTTTAACATTTGTTACATTTCCAGCACCTCCAGTAACACTTCTACACACACCTCCTACCTACCGCGTACCGCCATCGGATAAGAAAAGATTAGCCAAAAACAAAAAAAAAACAAAAACCCGAAACAAAACAACAAACAACACAAAAAGAAGAAGCGGAGCAAAAAAAAACGAGTTCCTCCCTCGAGCCCCAACACCCTTATCCTCCCCCCCACCCCCTCAAACCCCACCATCCTCTCCCATCCCCAGACCCCAACTGGCAAAAACGAGCAGAAACGCAGGAAAGCAGAAAGGGGGGCGAGGGGAAGCAAAAAAAAAAAGGAAAGGAGGCGACAGGGGGTTTTTTTGCCCCTTTTCTTCTTCCCATTGTGCGGCAAAAGAGGTTGTCCTTGCACGCGTGTGTTCTATTTGTGTGTGTCTGTGTGAGTGATTGTGTGTGTTTGTGTGTGTGTGTGTTTTTGTGTGTTTAAGTGTGTGTATTATCATCCCAAAACACGTCCTTCCCTAACAAACCAACAACAACAACAACGAAGCAAACAAAGAACACAAACTCGGGCCCTCCCCCCCCTTGAAGCACAGGCGGCCGCCGCGCCCCCGCAGAACAAAAGGGGTTAAAAGCACACACACACACACACACACACATACACCTTTCCACACACACACTACCGCAAACACACAGCCGAGAACGCGAGGAGGTGGGGCGGGCCGCCGCTGGGACGCAATGGTCAGCTCGACCGTTGCCTTCGACCGGAAGCCACCGGCCGCCGCACCGGTAGAGAGTGCCGGCGCGGCCGACCGCCACGATGATAGCAGCCCCTTATCCTCCACCACCTCCTCCTCCTCCCTGCCTTTCAGCGGTGCGGCAGTCGAGACGGCAGGCGGCGGTGCGGTGCTGACGACGGGAACGGACGCAACGACGGCAGCGGCGGCGGCAGCCGGGCACGAGCTCAGCCTGAGCGAGCAGAAGATTTCGCTGCTGTTTCCGAAGTGCAAACCGCGCAGTGACTACCACCACTATGTCCTGAGCAGTGGTGCGAGTGCAAACGGTGGTGGTGGTGTTGGTGGTGGTGGTGGTGGTGGTGGTGGCAAAAACAGTAACAATAATTGCCTGATGGACGTCGGCAGCCTGTCGCTCGGGACGTACGTGACGCGCACGAGCCCGCCGACGGTCGCCACAGCGCAAGGGGCCGGACCGGCCAAGGTTTACATGGACATGGGGACGTTCGGCAATAACAATGGCGGTGGTGGTGGTGGTGGTGGTGGTAGTGGTACGGGCGAGTTTGAGTACGGTGCGGAGAAGGAGCTGGTCGTCGGCAAGGGCGGCAGCAATAGCAGCAACGTCACCAGCAGCAACAACAACAACAACAATAACAACAACAACAGCAACAACAGCAGTACCGGCAACGCAGGCAGCGGCAGTGCCGGTGGCAACAACAACCACTACGGTGGCAACATCAAGGGCGAACTGTACGGCGGCATCGGTGGGGGCAGCACCGGCGGCAGTGTGAAGCACGGTGCGCCCAATCAATCGGCCGCCAAGGGGGGCGGCAGCACCGTCCCGGACGGGTACGGCTACTACTACAGCAATCAACCGCCGCCGCTGACCTGCTCGCCAACCGAAACTCAATCTGCTATCAGCGCCGCGTTGGGCAACGGAGGTGGTGGTGGTGGTGCTGGTGGCCCCTCCACCGGTCTTCTCCTGTCCGACGAGGACGACACGCGGGACGAGCGGCTGAAGCGGGAGGCTGCCGGTGCGGGACCGACCCCACGATGGATGGAGCGCAACTACTGCCACCTGTCCGTCTCGCACTACCCGTCCACCGGGCCCAAGTCGAAGGGAGGCGGGCCGGGGGTCGGTGGCGGCAGCACTGGTGGTGGCGGTGGTTCGATGATGCAGCCACCGAAGCGGGCGGGTGTAGTGGGGTCCGGCTCCACCTACAAGCCGGTGAGCTGCTACAACATGGTGCTGCAGTCGCCGCTCGAGGACGAGAGCGACATGGAGGACAAGCTGAAGTACTTCAACTACCAGCACGAGATGCAGACGTACAACGGTACGCGCAAGGACAAGCTCGGGCTCGGGGGCTATGGTGCGCTCGGGGGTGACGGTGGGGCCGCCGGTGAGGGCGAGATCGTTGTGCTGAGCAGCAATGCCAAGGAGCACGGCAACACGCTGTCGGTGGCGCAGCCAAAACTGCAGGACCTGCCGGACGAGGGGCCGACCGCCCGGAAGGGGCTGCTGCACTTGGGGCAAAAGCTGGAGCACGGACCGCACGTGGGGCTGAGCGTGGCCAGCCCGAGCGTGGAGCAGTGCGAGCCCGCGGTCGACTTTGCCGACAAGCTGCTGGGACACTATCCGGCCAAGCGGGACGAGGGCGAGGCGGAGCTAGCGGAGAACAAGTCCCAAAGCACCGGGTCGAACATTATCGGTGAGTATACTGCTACTACTGCTACTGCTTGGCAGCCCTGCGGTGGAGGGCTCTCCGTTATTGGGCACTTTAAGGTGGTAGGGTACTGTGGTACTGGAACTTCGTGAAACTGCACTCTGCAATTTTTGGTCTCTCTCAACTTCCATTCCATCACTCATTGAACTAAGTTATATTTGGTGCTTAAAATCGATCCTTTATGACCCATGATCTAGGCTCAAACCTACGCTGGTGCTGATAGTTCCATATCCTTTATCTGAATTCCAGAATGGTAGACTTATTTCGGTCTTTGGACCCGATCCATTTAAGATCTTGGCACTCTTTCTGAACTTATCCAGGGCCTATAACGAATTTTGACAGTCGCCAGTCTCGTAGTACAGTCGTCAACTCGTACGACTTTCAACAACATGCCCGTCATGGGTTCAAACCCCAAATAGACCGTGCCGCCATACGTAGGACTGACTATCCTGCTATGGTGGGGAACCAATTAGTCACTGAAAGCCAAGCCCACAAGTAGTGGGTACAAGCAGGCCTTGACCGACAACGGTTGTTGAGCCAAAGAAGAAGAAGAAGAAGAAATAACGAATCTTGAACCTATCCCGGCCGAAGAACATACATGGAATTCATCTAGATCCTGTCCTAGAACAGATACCTAAGATATCCCGGTTCTTGAACTGATCCTAACTCTATTTCTGCTATGTAACGGACACCAAATCTGTTCAGATACAGAAATTGATACTGAATCTATTTCGGGTTTTTGGAATAAGCTTTGTACCTATTCCGCTCCAGGAATTGCATTCAATTCTATTCTGTTTCTGAAATTCAGCTTGATTCTATGCTAGACATGGCACAGATCCTGAACCAATGGTTTTAACTGGATTAAGCACAGTCTTGGAACCTATCCCTGTTTAAAAATTTGATCTCAATGCATATCTCGAGCCAACTCTGTTTGAATAGCTGCTGTTGAATCTATCCCAGGATACAGTAATTCCCACTGAACATACTTCGCTGCTAGAACAGAATATGAAATGATATGGAATAAAGCCTTATCTTCTCCTAGAACCATTCCTTAACTTATCCCGATTCAGAATCCAATATCTAAGCTAGCCACCCCCACCCTAAAAAAAGCGTCTTCACCCAAGAAGCGTATCAGCTCAAATTAATAACATTCCAACAGTATTTACGCGGTAAGTCCTATATCATTGTGTGCCCATCTCTCCCCACTATTCTCAGAATACGACGGTTCGCCGCGTCGGTTTGGCCTGAACCTTTGCGACGAAAGCGACTGCTACCTAGCGTCCAGCGTGAAGATAAACCTGACCTCACCGTCACTGCTATCGCTACCTCGTCCCGGCTTCCCTCAGCGCGTAGTACCCGCTACAGTCGGTACTGCCGGCAGCGGCAGCAGTATGGCTGGTACCGTCGCTCAAACGTCCTCCACCAATGCCAGCTGTTCGCCTTCGCTGCTCGACCAGGTCAACTCCACTCTCAGCAAGACGCTGCTGCTCGATTCGAAACGATCCGCAAACGATACCGAATGTACGAGCAGCTACGGCGCTGGAGAGCTTCCCAAAGTTTCCGGGACGCGCAAGGAACAGCAGCAGCAGCAGCAGCATCAGCAGCAGCACCACGACCATCACATCTACGACATGCTGCCCGGCAAGCTATCACCGTCCGAGATGGGCGGCAAGACGAGCCTGGAAAAGTTGCAGCTGAGCGCCCAAACGCCCGAGAACGAGCTGCAGCACATCGGTGGCACGTCCGGCTTTCCGCCGATCGCCAACTCCTCCACGTTCGACTATCTGTACGAGTTTTCGGAGACGCGCAAAGTGCTGGAGGAGTTCTTCAAGTGCCCCTCGACCGAGGACGTGGAAAAGTTCAGCGACTACAATGACAGCGCAGAGGAGGAGGACGAGGAGGACGGGGAGGAGGAGGATGGGGAGAGTCTGGATGTGCACTATGACTATCCGGTCGAGCTGGAGCGCTCGAAAACGATCGAAACGACGTACATTGGCAACGTGAATGGGGCGGCAGGCAAGCAGGACACGCTGGTGCGCTCGCCCAAGTCGCCGCTGCTGGGCGACGGGCCGGCTCGCCGGGAGGAGGACGACGACACGGCCGACGTGGAGGACGAGGAAGAGGAGGAGGACAGAGAGGAGGAGGACGACGAGGACGACGCGAAGGCAAACGGGTTGGCGAAGTACAGCTACAAGCTGAAGAGCAAATCGACCCGCCTGTCCGACTACTGCGGGCTGCGCAAGAAGAAATCGGACGCCCATCTGAAAGGCCACAGTGGTGGCAACAGCGGTTTGGGGGTGGTAGATGTGTCGGATCGGTACTGCAGTGCGGCCGAGTACGACCGGCGGGAAGATGACGGTGTGCGGCTGTCGCTAAAGTCCACCCTCCAGTCGGCTAGTGATGCGCGCGACTACGCCATGTACGTGCAGAGTGGCCTACTGAATAGCTACCCGGAACAGCAGCAACAGCAGCAACAGCAGCACCAGGCTGAACCACCGAACCAGCCACCCAACCAGCATGCCAACATGGGCGAGCTGCGGTTCAGCGCGTACATCAACGGGGAGAGCCGCACCAGCAGCTACGATGCCATCAACGAGGCGAACTACGACGGCCATCCGATGATCTCGAACGGCAGCGACAAGGACCCGCTGCACTACTCGCTCAACGGGGACGGTGGCGACGGGCGCAAGGTGTACGCGCGCAAGTACAGCAAAAACTTCAACTACTCGCCCGACACGACCGACTACGACTCGAACTGTGGCGACTACGATAGCGAAATCTCGCCCCAGTACGGCAGCGACTTCGGGCTGATCTCGGGCAACGGGGCGACGATGTGCGACGATCTAAACAATGGCGTGATCAGTGCGACCTCGGGCGCACCGTCCGGCCCGGGCGAGTCGCTCAACTGTCTGTTCGCGAACAACGCGAACAACTACACGCGCTACTACGCCGCGATGCCGGTGCTGGAGGACGGGCTGTCCAGCGGGCACGTCTCCGACTCGGAGAACAATCTGAGCGCGAACCCGATGACGGGCCTGCTGCCGCCCGATCTGGTCACGGTCGGCAGCGTCAAGCAGCACGGGCAGGCTGGCAGCAATGGCGGCATGATGCAGTCGGCCGGCCCGGCCACCGGCCCGTACGGTTTGCTGGGCGCACAGTCACCGTCCGTTACAGCGAAGCCATCGATATCCTCGTCACCTAGCATGTCGAAGGAGCTGATAGCCGCACAAGGTCCACACGTACAACAGCAGCAGCAGCAGCAGCATCAGCAGCAACAGCACCAACCACAACAGCAGCAACAGCAGAACCAAGGCACGAACGTGGAGGGCTACTTCGTCAACAACACCTTCCGCATGGGAAATCTCAAGCTAAACTCTAGTATGCTGCACAACGCCAGCATATTTAAGAATCGCGACCCAGAGCTGGAGTCTCTCTACACCATAAGTAAGTAACGAATGCTAATCGGCCATATCTACCATCTTCTGGTGGCTATCATACGATTCCTTCTTGTTTGTTTAACTACCTTAATTTAGTTGAGTACATCATTGATTGCAATTCTGAGTTCTATTCTTTCTACAATCTACATTGGTTGTGAGGATCACTGAGGAGTACATTGGAAATTCATTGCGCTTTAGACTCTTCAGCTATAATGTCCATGCAATGTTCATGTAAACAGGCTCTAGCAGATCTCGCATAACTTCGATATCAAAGCATTAGAGCATGAGAAATCGCATCTAACTCAGGTGAGATTTGGCCACATCAGTGTGTTGATTGAGGGCAGTAAATATCTTTAAGAAAATTCTAATCCTTATGGAGATGTCAAAAGGCTCTTCTCAATACTGTTATAGCGTCCTCAACAAAGAGAGTCAGGTATTTCCCGCCAGATCTCAGCAGATGATGCTAGTCGTGAACTCCAAATCTACGTCTCTAATGGATTAGAGCCGAAGCTGTTCTATAGTTGTGAGATGCGTCCTTGTCATGTGAACAGTTTTGACCTAAGATGCATGAGTCTTCAAGCTAATGATAGGAAGAAGCTTTTAAAGTATATTGTAATGAAGATGATTTAGCTCAATAGTGGTCTCTTGGATCAAATCTTGATTTGTAGCCTCATTACGTCTCATATCATGGTGGAGCTCGAAGATGACTAAAATCCCAATCTGGTCTAATCTCGTACCCAACGCTTTTGTGGCTGTTTTTCGCAGATACTATCCAATCGACACCGCCACCTCCAGCCCCAGCACCGCACAGGAAGTCTTCGATCGATTGTGATAACATGTCGCTGTTGCAGCAGCAGCAGCAACAGCAACAACAACAACCGGGACAGCAGCAAAAGCAACACCAGCTGCAACATCTACAGCAACTTCAGCAGCAGCAACAGCAATCGCAACAGCAACAGCAGCAGCAAGGGCAACCCCAACAACCGCAACAATCACAGCAACAGCAGCAGTTCAACCACGGCCAGGCGACCAGCGCCGACGTGCAGTCCACGCTCAAGGACATTCGGCTGTGTCTGCAGAAGACGAAGAGCCTGAACCTAGCTAGCGGCAACCAATCGCGGAAAGCGTTCGACAAGGGCAGCCTGTGCGCGACCGGCGACTTTCCCGACCCGCTCGGCCCGGTGGGCAGCGGGACGGTCGGAACCGCCGGCAGCGGTGGCGGCGCCGGCACCGGCTCGAGCCTCTCCCCGATCTGGATACCGCGCACACGCGCCAGCGACGACTTTGCCGGCAAACCGCTCGCAGGGGCAACGGGCCCGACTGCGGCCAGCGGCACTGGAGCGCTGTCGAACGGGCTGCAGCCCGGGGTCGGAGTTTCTGGGCCGTCCTGCAAGCTCTCCTCTTCGCCGGTCTGCTCCAAACCGGTGGCCGTCGCAGGGCCCGATTTCGCCGACGAGACGGACGTGCTGATCGGACAGGGCGCTGGTGGGGCAGCCACGAAACCGCTGGCCCTGGTGGACGAGGACGAGGACCCGGACACCGATCTCGAAACCGACCGGCTGCTCGGGCACCAGCGGCTCGACGACCAGGGCTTCTACGACGAGAGCGGCAGCGGCAAGCTGTGGAGCACGGGCGAGCGCAAGACAGGCGCCTCGCGCCTGCTCACCCTCGGCAAGGTCTCGCCGAAGCAGCAGCAGCAGCAGCAGCAGCAGGGCGCATCCCAACCGGCCGGTGTGGCCGGTGGCGCAGCGCGGGATACGGCCGCGAACGGGAAGCTGCCCGCCGCCGGTCCGCTCGGCGAGCGGCTCGGGGGCACGGTGGGAGTGCGCAACGGTCCCCAGCCGAACGGAAGCACCGGAGGAAGCAGCTTCCTTCCCGGGGGTGGCGGCAGCGGCAGCTCGACGGGTATGGCGGGCACCGGCGCCAGCGTTCCCCTGCCGGATCTTGGTATTGCGGCCGCGGCGACGCTGCCGCCAGTGTCCGGCGCGCCCAGCACGGTGAATGGTGGCGCCGGCGGGACGGCCAGCGCCAAGAGCGCCAAGCCGCCGAGCGGCAACCTGATCAACTTCAACGGTCCGAACGAGCCGCAGACGCAGCTGACGTCGCCGAATCCGAGCCCGCAGCACTCGCTCGGCGAGGGCAACCTGCTGGACAAGTCGAACGATTCCGGCAGCCCGGGCGGGTCGACCAAATCGAAATCGCTGCACAACAACGACTCGAAGCGAAAGTCGAAGAACAAGGAGGGTAAGTGGGGAGTGCTTGGGAGGGGAATGGGGGGGGGGTGGTGTGACGTGTGACGTTAATTGTAATGTGTTCACCCTTTCTCTGTCACTACTATGCTGGCACACATGTTGATGGACTGTTCGCTGTAAGTAAACTAATCCCGTGCAAACTAGATTGCTTTTTAGTTCGATGGCCTTGTCCGGTGTCTGTAGCTATATATATCTATATAGATATATAAGCAGCAAAACGAACGCGTCTTGCTCATTGTATTTTATTCCGTTTCACAGTGCTGCAGTTCTTATTGAAGGTGTCCTGTTCCGGGCCCGTTACCTAGGTTCTACCCAGCTCGTGTGCGAAGGACAGCCCACAAAGTCGACCCGCATGTTGCAGGCAGAGGAAGCCGTATCTAGAATAAAGGTAACGACCAGGCTATCGGTTTGCTTGCTTGCTCAATCGACATACTAACACTCTGTTCTCTATCTTGTGCAATGCAACGACTCAACACGATGCTCCATGCAAACGCCTGTTCCTGTTCCGGCTTAAGGCTTTGGTAAGCTACAGCTCTCCACTGCCCCTCGTTTGCGCAACCGTACATAATAATAGAGTTTTTGTTTTCTTCTATACCAGTCACCGGACGGTGAGGTTCAGCCCAGCACGGAGGTCGACCTGTTCATCTCGACCGAAAAGATCATGGTGCTGAACACGGACCTGAAGGAGATAATGATGGACCACGCGCTCCGCACCATCTCCTACATTGCCGACATCGGTGATCTGGTGGTGCTGATGGCCCGGCGCCGCTTCGTGCCGCAGGACGTCGACTCGACCGACTCGTCGGGTGGGGCGGGCACCGGCTCGGGCACGCACACGGCCGGGCACGGGGCGGGCAGTGGCAGTACGCCCTCCCAGAAGCTGGCCGGCGGCCCGAAGGGCAACCGGACGCCGAAGATGATCTGCCACGTGTTCGAGAGCGAGGAGGCCCAGTTCATTGCGCAGAGCATCGGGCAGGCGTTCCAGGTCGCGTACATGGAGTTCCTGAAGGCGAACGGAATTGAGGACCACAGCTTTATGAAGGAGATGGACTACCAGGAGGTGCTGAACAGCCAGGAGATCTTCGGCGACGAGCTGGAGATATTCGCCAAGAAGGAGCTGCAGAAGGAGGTGGTGGTGCCGAAGGCGAAGGGCGAAATACTCGGCGTGGTCATCGTCGAGTCCGGCTGGGGCTCGATGCTGCCGACGGTCGTGATCGCGAACCTGGCGTCGGCGGGGCGGCCGCCCGCTGCGGCCAGCTGAACATCGGCGACCAGATCATCGCGATCAACGGGCTGAGCCTGGTCGGGCTGCCGCTCTCCACCTGCCAGGGGTACATCAAGAACACCAAGAACCAGACGGTGGTGAAGTTCACGGTCGTGCCGTGCGCGCCGGTCGTGGAGGTGAAGATCAAGCGCCCGAACACCAAGTACCAGCTCGGCTTCAGCGTACAGAACGGTGTGGTAGGTATCGGATGGGTGGGTTGGAAGAATTGTTGAGAGAAAAGTGTTTCGCAATGAATCATCAGTGAAGAATCAATAGATTCAAGAATCAAATGTCTAACGTTAATCCTGGGAAGAGTGATGCATCTTGAGATTACACAAGCTTGCAAGAGCTGTATGTATCTAGAGTTTCATGAACTTTTGAAGAATTGTGAATCTTGTCACAGATATTCCAGAGCTCTATCAACTGCACAGAATTAGGTAAAGAATCCTGCAATTCAATGAAGAACCAGCACATAGAGATTCTTGAAGATTCCTGATTCTTTGGAAAGAACATTGGAGACTCTTTATTGGATTAAAAGATTCGGGTTGATTGAGTCATTGCAAAGATTCTGAATCAGGTCCTAATCCATAGTGGCTACATCTGCAAGTCTCTATGTCTACATTTCTCTGTGCATTTACAGATTTGCAGCCTGCTGCGTGGAGGAATTGCGGAGCGGGGCGGTGTTCGCGTGGGCCACCGCATCATCGAGATCAACAACCAAAGCGTCGTCGCGGTACCGCACGAAAAGATTGTGAATCTCCTAGCCACGTCTGTTGGTGAGGTATGTGGACGTTGGTGGATCTGCGGTTGCTAGCGTCACGGTACGGAGCGTTAAAGACACTTCTCACTCTCTACGTTTTTCCTTTCTTCCTCACACCAGATACTGATGAAAACCATGCCGACGTCCATGTTCCGACTGCTCACTGGACAGGAGAATCCGATATACATATAAATTTGTCATTTTTGCTCGCAAGCGGCAGGAACCACCGAGCAGGAGGTCTACGCTTGCGGGAGGCAGATGTTTTGCAGGAAGGGAAAGAAGAAATAAAACACACACACAAACACAGACACACATTTACACACAGACAACGTTCGAAAGCTATGTGTGTATACGTTATGATTTCTCTGTATGGGGTATACATATATGAAGAAAAACGCGATTATCTATGTGTGTGTATATTTATAGCAATCTTTTTGGAATTGATTCATAACCTTGGCCTTGCAAACTTACATAATTATCGTTATGAATATAATATATACAAAAAAACACACACACACAAACAAACACGAACAAACTCATAAACACTCACAAAGGTACACTAACACACATAATCGCAGATCACAAAACGCTTTACGCCATACGTAACCCAAAAAGGAAACAGATACATACCAGGGTGTGCGGAGACGCATAGTATATGCCCAGGGCCTCAATACACATTAAACGCAAAACCTTGGCTTTACATAATGGCATTTCACGAGTACATGTATATCGTTGGGTTTAACAATTAAAGAAGGCAACAACAGAGAGAAAAAAAACAAACACAAGGTATTAAACAGTATAGCTTTTGCAGATTTGGTGGTAGAGCAACAGAAAAGAAGAAGAAAAAAAAATGGAAGCTATAGAATCGAGTTGAAGCACAAGCAGGCAAAAGAAAGAGAGAAGCAAATACGAAACACTTATCTATCGAAACATTTCACTAATGGAGCAGAGCTAGTAGAGGAACAAAGAAAAGCAAAACACACACACAAAAAAAAAACAAAAAAAAACAAAAACATCCAAACCGATGAGACCGGTGCAACAACCAAAGAGATACCATTTATTGTAACTACCTTAATGGGGCAAGGCAAAATAGGCAAGCTGAAGGTAAGGCAGAGAATGAGAGAACTTGTAGCGAACAAAAAGCAAAACAAGGAAAACAAAATGAAGAAGAAGAATAAGAATCTCAGAAACTGATATATTTTTTGAAATCATTTAAATAAGCAAAATTAAGCTAAAACTGCAACACTCTGAAAACCAGGAACGCAAACAATGGTACGCTAGAATGAGCAAAAGAAGGAAGGCAACACACACATACGTACACACAAACATATACATACTAACCAGCAGCTAACAAGACCTTCGTAGTGAGAGAGAGAGAGAGAGAGCGATAAGCTTTGTGGCTTGGTAGTGGAGCCGCGAACACGATGGCATGAGCTATGAGAACCTTGAACCGGAGAGCGTAAACTCACTATTGATCTGGTTCGCCATTATACTTTTTCGATGCTACTACGTTGTGGTGACCGAAGGCTATAATTTTGTTTAAAAAAAAAGTCAAACAAAATGACACACAAACATACGCACACCACAAAACCCAGAGCCGTCGAAAGGGAAGGCAAAGCTCGAAAGTCTATCGATGCAGGTGGGTCCATATTCCCACTGCTTCATCCATATCGCTTCTGGAGGTACAAAACAGCCCTCATCGAGGAACAGTACTCACCGGCTACTTGCGCTCCATTATAATAATACAAGCAAACCAAACACACTCACACATACACACAAAAAACCTACTCTACTGTCCATATATTGTGTAAAGGGATTTATATCGGTGGGAGTTGTTTAAGATTGAATGGGTTAGCTGTCCATTTAAAGGCAATATTGCAACCGGGGTGTAGCGACAGGTAGTAACTATGCCACTGGCACACGGTCTACAATGCGTGGGTGATGACGTGATGGAGAACAGGGCTGGAGGAACAGCAAGGAACCACAGTAGAAAGAAGAAACTTTAAACACCGTCCTTAAGCAGAAGAGAAAACGGAGCCAGAGACAGACAGCACATAAAACAAGTAAGCAGAAAAAAACACAGAAGAAACATTAAAATGCTCATACCAAGAAGGCAATCGCACGGTAGTGAAGGAGAGTGGGGGATATTTGCTAGGCCGGTGGTTACAGCTCTCTTACAGCTTCTGAATTTGTTAATTACGAATATCTGCATGTCTTCGGTTAGCAACTCGCCCCTGCCGATGAACTCTGTATCTTTAGAGGTCCTAACGCATTGGGGCAACAATGTTTGAGGAAGCGGTAAAAAGTATTACACAAATTGCAGCGGACGGGGAAATGGAAATGAAATTCTATGAAACATTTCTTTACATAACGCCATTGCTTTTCGTACGCCGTGAACAGTATTTGCGTTCGACTTTCGACTAATGTTTTCGACTAACATTTCGACTAATGTTTTGTTTTTATTCGCGTGCTTATTTTTATACACTTGTAACGTAGCGTAACGCGTCGCGTAACGCTGTTACGATTTTGCGACCACTAGGCCGGTGGTTATAGTGCAACCAAAACCGTAAACCATTGCACACGGTCGACGGAATGTCAAGTTAACTGCTGAAACGTTGCGCAACGTTCAACCAAGACAGTGCAGTAGCAAGCAAAGCAAAGACGCAACAGAAAGCAAAAATAAATGAACAAACAACCAAATGGCCGGCTATTTACGAACCGATGGTTTGACAAATGTATCGGGAAAATGGTTTTGGATATTTACTTCTGCAATTTGTAAAAAAAAAGCAACAAACAAACTAAACAACACATTTGAGGGTGTGCTGTGTCTGAACAAAATAATATGAGTAAATATTAGATAAATGTAAAGAACAAAACAAACAAAACCATGCATACAACTAACATACACATACACACAAAACAACCACGCGCGCGCAAAAAAAGAAGCAAAGAAGCAACAACAAAAAAAAACACACACACACAAGGGAATAGTAGCAAAAGGCGCAAAAGCAAACGGGGGAAAAAAGGACAAAACAATTGGCCGCGATTACACGAATGAAGCATGCAGCAAAATTTAAACAAAAAAAAAAAACAACAACAAATAAACAGCTAATCAAATCAATTAAACAATGTAATAACTTAACTGTCATCTTGTGTAACGTATAAATACGGCGTTTGATAGCTACTAACAAAACCAAAACAAAACAAACAAAAAAACCGAATGCGTATTTATCACTAAAACAAAACAGAACAAAACTACTGTATATTAGCATGGGCTGAAATAAATATACATATATAAAACATACACGAGCGCGGCCGGACTGCCGGACTGCTGTGCGAAGCTGTTTACTGTTTACAAAGCAGGAAGCCGAAACTACTTTCTTTCTCTCTCTCTCGTTTTGCTCGTTTTTGGCGTAGTTTTATTATTGTTATGTATTTTTAATATGATTTTTTTTAACTTCAGCCGTTTGTAATGCATTTATTGATTTGTTTTACTCATTGTTTCGCATTTATTTTACCCATCGTTTTGCTCGTTCCTCACTTAGTGTCATGGGTGTTTTTTTATTTCAGTTCAAACCATTTTTACATTATTTTTCTCCGTCGTTTACAAATTCCTATACGTATGCGGCTCGTTTGAAAGAAGATGGAAATAAAAACATATATTTTTTTTGACATTTAACAAACGCTTGTTGTATTTTTAGTATTATTTGTTCAACTTCAGCCGTTTGTAATCCATTTATTTCTTTGTTTTACTCATTGTCTTACATTTATTTTACTCATTTACTTTTATTTTACATTTACTGATTGTTTCGCTCGTTCCTCTCTGAGTTTTATTGTTTTTTTTTATTTCAGTCTTTTTTATTGTACTTTTTTATTATTTCTTGTTTTTTTTTTAAATCATTTTTACATTATTTTTCTCCATCGTTTACAAATTCCTTTACGTTTACGCCTCGTTTGAAATAAGATGGAAATAAAAAGATATATTTTTTGACATTTTAACAAACGCGCACCGACCAACACCGAGGCACTGCAACAGATACGCACGCAGGACGATGAAAAACTCCTTTTTCCTGCTCCAAACGCACGGCGAGGAAAACAGGACCTTCCAGAATTGGTGTGCGCGTGTGTGTGTATGGATAGTGCTCGACACTGCTCGAGTGCTTGAAAATCTGTCAATGCCGTTGCGCGATTGCTGCGGTACCTCTGGTGGGTAGATGAGTGGGTGAGGCGATGGAGTTGATGGATTTCTGAATCTCAACTAGCACGTCTTTGCAAGGACAACAAACACACACACACACATACACGCGCACACGTATAGAGGGTGCGAATGAGCGTAAGAAGAAAAAATAAAATAAAACAACCCACCGTAGCATATCTCTCGCAATTTTTCCCTTCGCACCCAATCGCACGCTTTTCCGCTCGCTCCGGATGCCTTTGCCGTTTTTGCTTGTATGGGTGTTTCAGTAGGACGAAAACCAAACCCTTGTTGTGCGAGCACTTGCGAGGTTGTCTCCGCGAAAATACAGCGTAAGAAGAGGCAGAAGCAGGACGAAACGAACGGTCGGGAAAAACACTCCCGTGAGCACAAACCATCGCGCAGACTTCGGGAAAATCCTGGCGAGCGCGGTACTGAGAACTCAACAGTGAGAGCGAGCGAGAGCGAGAGAGAGAGAGCGAGCGCACAGGTCCTGCGTATCCTGCTGCTTCGCTGGAAAGAGTCGGCAAGCAGTGTGTGTGCGTGTGCGTGTGTGGTGGCCGCGCGAGCGCGCTCGTACACCAGAGCGGGACGGGCGCGCTGCGAGCAAAATTAAAGATGAATGCACAGATATATACGTGCCTCATCTTGCTCAGGCGCCGTTTTTCCAGCAAAGCTTTAAGTGTCGGAAGCGGAAAACGGATCGACCGTGTTGGAAGCCACGCTCTCGGGCCATCCCACCCACCCCTTCCCTCGACCCCGGAATCGCCCGTCCGCGAGACGAGCCAGGTAAACGGGCAGGAACAGCGCGCGGACACATCCTCGAAGAAGAGGCGGAAGCAGAATAAAGGGAAAGAAGAAAAGCACTAACCAAAAAGGACATCCTACCGCGGCCACTGGTACGGCGAAATATCGCCACATACACATCGCATCGCACCAGGACACTACCGCGGGGGTGGCGCAGCGTAAGCGTAAGCGTTGCGTTGGTGGGTGTCGTGAAAAGTCGCAACCGTGTGTGTCCCCGCGAGCTGGTAGCAGCCAGCCAAGCAGCAGCCAGCCCAACAATCTCGCACAACACGGCCAGCAGCCAAACGGAACGGTCGGAATAGAGGTTTTTTTTTCTTTTGTTGCTGCAATTCAGCGCCGCTCGGTGGGCATATCACGCATTGCGTTGCTGGGTTGCCGCCCCTTTGGCAGTGCAAAAACGCGGTCCTGCCCGCAACGGCAGAGAGTGGTGCGGCGTACCCGCACAACCGTATGGTTCGGGCGTGCTGGTCAGCCGACCAGTGGAAAATGGCCACCAGCCACCAGGACGGACGGGACGGCCCCGACCAGGAAGCATCCGCAGACCAGTGCTGGTGAATTCGGGCAGAGTGAACCTGCGGCTGTGTGTGTGTGTGTGCAGCAAAAAGAAGAAGAACAAAAAAAAATAGAAAAAAAGGAAACGGGAAAAGCGCAAAAACGGGAAAAACGGTGCTTTCGGTAGTTCGTGGCGGTGTTGTGTGTGCGCCTTGAGTAGGTGGGAAGTGTTGTGCGTGTGTGTGTGTGTGTGTGTGTGTGTGCAGGAGAGAGTGTTTCCTTCTCCCCCCCCCCACATTGGTCTTCATAGGGAACAGGCTCGGGGGGAGGCACAGTGGTAGGTAAAGCAAAAAAAAAAACGAGCGAAATGATGATTTGTTTGGAGGCGCATCCTGCCACCTAAAGGGGCCGCCCTGTTCCGCGTTGCGGGGGGGAGGGGCTGGTGATGATGCTGATGCTGATGATGATGCTGGGGGACGACGCCGCCCCGTGCCCGAAAGCGATAGTTGCGAACATTACATAAGGAAGTGGCACAAAGTTGCACATTCGGCTTCAAAATACACGCACACACATACACAAGAGAAGTGAAAAAAACGGCATAGAACGGCTTGTCACACCCACACACACACGTACGTATAGGGGCGTCTAAACAAACGGCTGCACCTCGGTTGTAACCCCCCCTTTTCTGTTGTTGGTGTTGTGTTGGTCCCCGATCACGATCCCCGACCGCAACCCGCATCAACCTCAACTCCGGGTAAGATGCCCAAACTTCTGGACAGTGATCTCGACTCACCGATAGCGAACCTGATCAAGCGCGGGCCCGGCGCGACCATCAACAACGGCAGCAGCTCGAGCAAGCAGAGCGCCCACTACTCGAACGACACGACCAGCGAGAAGTCGGACGGCGGCGGCCCGTTCGAGTCGATCGTCGGCCGGCACCATCTGGTCGGTGGCGGCGTCGGCGGCGGCGGCCTCGGCGGTGTCGGCGGCAACTCCAACTCGTCGTCCTCGTTCTTCTCGTCCGCGTACGACGCGAAGGACGGGTCGAACGAGGGCGGCGGCAGCAGCTACGGCAGTGCGGCCGTAGGCCTGCCAGCCGGCCCGCCGGCCCTCGGCGGTTCCGGGCAGCCGCCGCCGCTGCCGCCCCAGAGCGCGTTCTTTCAATCAACCGCCACTGCAACCACCACCGCCAGCAGCAACCACCGGGACGGCGGGAAGGGCGCGCCCGCCGCCGGTCCCGAGTCGCGTGTCAAAAAGTATCGCCATCAGCAGTTCAGCAAGAACATCTACATCGGCACGAAGAACGCGGAGAAGTGGGACACGCTCCGGAACGTGCTGCTGTTCAAGAACGATGTGGAGTTTGTGTCCTTTCTGCTCAAGCTGGCGGAGAGCAACTGCTGGAAGAAGGACTCGCCGCTGCTGAACGGGTAGGTCGGTCGGGTTGCGGCCTGTTGCCTAGTATCCTCCAGCGTGTGCGGGTTTTATGGGCCCCCCTTTCGACAATTCAGGCAATTGCTAACGTTTGGTGTGCAGAGCGAGCGGCAGGAGCGGTGTTAGTAGTGCATCTGCATTTACGACTAGAGAACTAGTCTGACGACTAGATATTAGATTATATATTCAAGATTTCTATGCAATATAAAAGTATGGTAAGAGTAGTCCAATTTCCTACTCCAGGTCTTGGCACATACTAGTACTCGAGACCCGCGAGAGTTGTTGGGGGTTGGAGCATTCAAGAATATTAAACAGCAGAAATGCTATAACCAAGCGCCATAAAGATACAGTTGAAGTAAAATGAGCAACAGTTAGTTATGCAGTTTACCAATTTATGACCTCATCAGAAAGATAAAGAGAGAGAACGATGAATGCGATATGCAATACGATTCTATGGACAATAAAAGTAAGGTGCACACACTTCTCCATCTCCAACATCCAGACCAGGGCAGATAAAAGTGTTGCAAAGCCTGAGCGTTGTTATTGAATTTCCAATATGCCGAGTGAACTTTTATGGCGCTTGCAGAAGCATGGAAATCGGGGGGAATGGTTTAGAAAAATGCAATAGGTGATGCATTTCAGGAACATATGAGCGCACATTAGGTGATCTCATGCGGGTTCTGAAACACGCGGTGCGATCTGTAAAAATCCAGGAATCGTAGGAGAGATGAGGAGGAGATATTAGGACTGATGCCTGCTTAGAGCTCTGGATGACTGTCTCATATCTTGAGTGTGCTTTTATGGGATGTTTAAAACATATCTTTGTAAGGCATCAAGCTGTGTAGAATGCATCAGAGCCGAAGGAGAAAAATTCTTAAGATCTAAAAAGCAGCGATCTGACATACAAAAACCATGAGCTAAAGTGAGGTGTGCTTATTGCAATATCCAATTCCAATATTGCAAATGCCGAGATAAAATGTAATTAAATGTGTAATCTCCTAATGGGCTTTGCATGCTCATGAAATGGTTGAAATGTGGTTGATAATGATGCATTTGCTGCAAAATGGGTGACATTACCGGCTCAAGTTGCGGTGACAATACCGGCATCTTCGATTAAGAAAGATGGATAAGAGGTTTTTTTTAGAATTCCGAAGGTACGGTCAGGTTGTTAGAAAGGTGGATTGGATCTTAAAAAAAACCCAATGACTCTTGGAACTGTAAATCTTCGATGTGTGCAATTCGATGCACTTAGATTTCGTGCAATCGGCAGTGACCACGCTCGAGTACATTTGCAGTTTAGTGCCTAAAAGCTATTATCACATTCTTATCATGTTGAGTGAGCGTTTTGAGTGTTTTTCAAAACAAGGTGATAAAAACAAGTGAGGTTGAATGAGGCAAATGGCAAATGAGTAACATTAGCGGAAAGAGACGTCCATTTTCCAGATTGCAATGCTGGTGCAATGGGGAAGAATGAGTGATTTCATTGCGAAGAGCGCTATATGTGATAGAAGTATAGTGGATCCTTAATGCCTTTATTGCCTTTTTAATAGCCTGAGAGTGATTGTTATGCAATTGTATTCCTTGAAAAGGTTTCTAGGCACAGGAATCATTTGAAGCAAGAGGAGCAACACACCTATTGGTTTTCTACTTTATGAAGGACTTGTAGTTAGTAGTTTTTATTTCTGTTGAATGATTTTAGAACCAGAAGGCTCTTTTATAACTCATCCATTGAACGAGTTGTCGAGTTTTTAAAATGAAAGTAATTAATATTTCAATGATAGAATGTTATTGAAAACAGTAATTGTAGCTGCTCAGAGCTAAGCTAAGCTAATACAACAATTCAAAGGATCAGTCGAGTGCGATATTTGAATGAACAGTTCCAAATATTCGGTAGCAATGCTAGTAAAGCATGCAAGCATGCTTAAAATTTAGATCTTTATTCAAAGCTAGGAACAAACGTAGCTCAAAATAATGTCCACCAGTACAGTCCGTCCATGAACGTATCTAAAGAAACTCCCAAACCTCATCTCACTCAATGCCTAAAGAGGAAAAATCAACTTTGATGGAGAAATAGCTGCTCAAACACCTCCTCCGAGTAGAATACGAGTGTCTTTTCATCTTCTCTTTGGAATACACTTGCTGGCAACTCAATTCTTAGTCATCTCCTTGAAGCATACATCCAATTGGTGATGTCGCTTCTACTGGCTCGCTCGCCTCTGTATATTTCTGGCCGAAGTTCAGATCTAATTTGAAGCAACCCCGTAAAAGTTGTTTTGTTGTAAACAATGATCATGACTCTTTTCCGCTTCACGTCGATTCGGCAACATGTTATTAAAATTATTATCAGTTAACGAATAAGTAATTCGTCAGTGGAAACTATACAGAAAGGAAAACCAAATCTGTCTTTCTGCATTGTCGCTGCTCATACTCAGAACCTGTAGCGATATTTGTCACACGTATACCAGGACTGCTCATAGCCTTTTGGTAACATCTGGAACTAGTGCCAGAAACGGTGTTAGTTCAATTCCCATGTCATCCAACAGTCAGAGAGAGAGAGTGAGATACAGCGACCTACTTTGACGACTGAAATTGAGACCACTAAAGATAGTCAATTTGAAGTACTCACTAGAGGGAAATTTTTGCCACATTTTCTTGCTAGGTTCACTCACATTACCTGTTTTTCTGTCTCTGTTTTTTTTTTTGCATTTTCGAATCAGATTTTATAGTGAAACGCTACCGCTGAAGCCGCAAGGAGCCGCCACCAAGGGTGGGCGGACCAAATCGGGCTCCCGTGGCAAGCAGCAGCTGCAGGAGCCGCCACAGGACAACCAGCAAGTGCTCGACCAGCAACAGCAGCAGCAGCAGCAGCAGCAGCTACAGTCGTCATCAATCAGCTTCGCCGGCGCCAAATCGATCGGGGGCGCGGGCAAGAAAACCAAGAGAGTACAATTTAATAAGAATGTAAATATTATCCATAAGCTCGAGGACGGCAGCCGGCGCAAGATGGTGTCCTTCGGTGAGAAGGCCCTGGCGGACGAGCCGGCCCCGCACCAGCACGACGAGGACTCCGCGCCCGTACCTGACGACGAGGACGGTGGTGGGGAGGACGAGGACGACGACGACGACGACGACGACGAGGGGGAGGAGATGGAGGAGGACGCGGAGGACCCGGAGGAGGACGAGGAGGAGGGCGAGGACGGCGAGGAGGGCGAGGAGGACGAGGAGGAGGAAGAGGAAGAAGAGGAGGAGGGCGAGGAGAAGGAGGCGCTGGCGGGGAGCGGGGCGGAGGGCCCGGCCGAGGAGCGGAAGGTCGAGCCGGCGTTCCTCGGCGACGGCAGCAAGGAGGAGCAGGAGCAGTCGAGCGTGAGCAACCACGACGCGTACCTGATGGACGACCTCGTGAAGAAGACGCTGCGCAAAACGCTCCCGCCACCGACCACGCCCGCGTCCGCGGCGCCGAACCGGCAGCAGCAAAGCAACGAGGTGCAGCAGGACTCGATCAGCAGCACGATGGGATCGGTTTCAGAGGACTCCCTCAACACGGAGACGGAGGTGCTGGACTACCGCATCGCGGAGAAGATCAAAACCGAGCTGGAGGAGAAGCAGAAGCTGGAGCGCCGGGCACACACCGGCGGCGAGGAGCTGCCGACCACGTCCAACTTCTTCGACCAGTGCGACCAGTTCGAGCCGCCGGAGGAGAAGCCGCCGGTCCCGGCCGCCCCCAAGAAGGGCGTGGACCGGTCCCGTGCCACGGGCGCGACCGATCGCCCCGCGTACGGTGGCGTACGCAAGCGGGGCCGACGTGCGGCCACGGCCCACGACTCGGCCAACGTCGACCTGCACATCGAGTACGAGGAGCAGGAGTACCGGCCGCTGCCTGGGGCGGCTCGGGGGACCAGCACGGCCGAGGGGGGGCCCTCGGCCGAGAAGGCCGCCTTCCTGGGGCCCGCCGGCCGCCAGCTCGGGCTGGGCTCGCACGGCACTGCGCCGGCCGGCCGCCGGGCGAAGGGTACCGGCACGGCCAAGAACAAGGTGTGCACCGGGTGCAGCATCAAGCACGGGGCGGACCAGTGCCCGCTCAGCACGCCGCTGCGTGCGATCAGCAACAAAATCGAGCTTACCCAGTGGCTGGAGCAGAACGAGGACCTGATCAAGAAGCACAAGCTGTTCCTGAAGCCGCCCGGCACCGGCGACGAGCTGGACGACGAGATGGACGACCAGTACGACGAGGACGAGGACGACGACGAGGACGACGTTGAGGACGAGGAGGACGACGGCGGGGAGAGCAGCCGGGGCAATGGGAAGGTGGAGCTGACGCCCTCCTTTTCCGAGGTGTCGGTGCCGCCCGAGTTCGAGCTGCGGCCCTGCCCGCAGTCGAGCGCCAACGGCACGATCAGCAGCACCACGCAGAGCGCAGACGCGCTGCAGCTGCAAAAGCTGGGCCAGCTGGGTGACTCGCAGCCACCGGTATCGCTGCCCCAGCAGCAGCAGCAACAGGGGCAGGGGCAAAGCCACGACCTGCAGCAGGATCAGGACTCGCTGCTCGACTCCAAGAGCTCCCTGCCACCGGCTGCAGCGCTGGCCGGGTTCGCCGGCACGCTCGGGGCGGACCGGGAGACGGCCCCCAAGAGCCGGCCGGCCGGCGGGCACGGTCTCAGCATCTACACGACCACCTTTATCGCGAAGTATACGAAACTAGGGCCCCTCACCGGGCAGATTGTGCGCGAGACGGAGATCCAGGACGACTGCACGATGCGCCACATCTTCGAAACGTTCGACGGCGCCAAGTCGACGTACACCAGCACGGAGAACAAAAACTTCTCCAACTGGTTGCGCTACATCCGGCCGGCCCGCAACCGGGAGCAGAAGAACTGCGTCCTGCAGGTGCACGACGGCAGCATCTACTTCGTCACGTGCCGGGACCTGGAGCCGGGCGCCGAGCTGCTCTATTGGAGCAACGACAGCAACTCGGCCTGGGGCAAGAAGAAGATGGAGAAAACGAGTAAGTAGGGGTGGAGCTTGCCGAATGATGTGGGAGACGTGCTCATGGTGTCTCTGTTTTTTTTTTCTCTCCATTTTTAGACTGCGGCGGCTGCAACCTCAAGTTTGACCATCCGTTCTACTACCGCACCCACTGCTCGGTGTTTCACGATCCCGGCTTCAGCCTGACAATCCGCAAGTACCACTGCAAGGTGTGCGGTGCGGCCGTGCTCGGCAAGGAGAACATCATGAAGCACGCCGAAAAGCTGCACGACGGCAAGGGCGCATATCAGTGTCAATTCTGTCAAAAGGTAGGACCAGAGACGGAGAGAGAAAGAGAAAGACCCTCAGCAGGCTTAACTGACGAGCAATCCACCCGTTTTTTTATCGTTCCAGTTCTTCCTGCGGCTGAACTATCTCGAGATGCATCGCACGTACGGCTGCAGTGCGAACCCGCAGCGCACCCGGCCGCTGTGCGATTTCTGCGGCCGCAAGTTCTGCCAGCCGCAAAAGCTGAAGGTCCACATCAAGCGGATGCACAGCGACATGGCGGACGTGCTGCGCGACTTCCAGTGCAAGCTCTGCTCGAAGCTGCTCGGCTCGCGGGCCGCCCTCCAGCGCCACTCGAAGGAGGTGCACAGCCGCAACTCGGCCGTCGTCAGCTGCCCGCGGTGCCAGAAGCTGTTCCAGAACCGGTCGAACCTGAAGATCCACATGCTGACGCACTCGGGCGTCCGGCCGTTCAAGTAAGTGATGCTCGGCAGTCGCTCAAAGTGCCATTGAAATCATTGCTGAATGATTGGATTCATGTGAAGGGATTCATCGAGATTTCAATCACGACAGAGTGTTGTTGAACTCATGAATGACTTAACTCAGTGTGATTGAGTTGATGTGTGTCGTGGAAAGCTCTCCTCAAGATTGAACTCTCGAAAGAGTACTTGAACTCGAGACCTCACTCATCATTCACGAGAGACAAAGAGATAGAGGGAGCTCACGAAAGATTCAACTCAGTATGATTGAGCTACTGTTTGGCGTGGAGAGTTCAACAGCTCACCTCAAGATTGAATTCTTCAGCGAGCTCATTATTTCACCCATTGAGATATTTCGCTCATGAAAGAGCTGTTATATTCAAGGATGATTCAGCTTAGTTTGGTTAAGTTTGTATTTGACGTGGAAAGCCTAATAGCTCTCCTAAAGATTGAATGCTCGAAACAACTCTCAAACTCGAGATATACTCACGAGAGACGAGATACAGACGAAACTCAAACGATTGATATTTGACTCACCAAAAAGCTATTGAACTCTTCTAATACAGCTAATTCAGCTCAGTGTGATTGAGTTGTTGTTTGACGTGGAAAGCTCAATAGCTCTCCTCAAGATTGAACTCTCGAAAGAGCTCGCAAACTCGAGATATACACTCACGAGAGACGAGAAACAGACGAGACTCACGAATGATTCATCTCAGTGTGATTGAGTTGCTGTTTGACGTGAAAAGTTAAACAGCACCCCTCAAGATTGAGCTCTCGAAAGAGTTCTCGAACTCTAGATCTCACTCACAAAAAACCTGTTGAACTCAAGGATGATTCAGCTCAGTGTGATTAAGTATCTGTTTGACATGGAGAGCTCATTAACTCGCCTCAAGATTGAACTCTCGAAAGAGCTCTCAAACTCATACGGTTCCATGATTGACTCTCTTACTCGACTCGGCTCTCCACTTTAGTGAATGGGATTTAATTCACACTGAGCGCATTTCAAACCGCCCGAAAGAGCTACATTGCTAAATATTCCACGCTAAAAGGTTAAAGAGCGAGTGTAGGTTGCTTCTGTCCCAATGGGAATCGATCTCGTCCGGTTGTGTAGCAGCGGACGCATCTAACGAACAGATCATCGGGTTCGGCCCCCGGGGCAGTGTTGATTGCGCTAGTTATGCGTGCTCTAACGAGTCTCCGTATCTTTTCAGATGCGCGGAAAACGAATGTACGGCTGCGTTTACGACTAAGCAGTGTTTGCAGTTCCACTACAAGAAGGTGCACGGCTACACCCAGGAGCAGATGCCAAAGATCGAGCGTAGTGTGGCGTACACGTTCGACGCTTACTCTGGCGGGCTGAACGATGGAATCATTGGTATGCATTTATTTATTTATTTATTTACCTAACTTACCAACTGTACGAATCCATACCCCAGATGAGGTCCAGCGTCGGCAGAGACACAAATCGACCGCATCGGAGGAGGGCGGGTACGGCGGTGAGAAAGTGGAGCGGAAAAAGCGCTCACGCCAGTTGGCCCATTTCGACGAGACGTCATCGCTGCAGCAGCAGCAGCAGTCCGAGCTTGGGCTTGGGCACGAACCGGTCGACCAGGCGAAGGTAACGCCCCAGCACCTCCAACAGCAGCTGTCGCCACAGCAGCCGCAGCTAGACTATCCCAACACACCTCCCGCCGTGCAGCGCCTCTCGACGACACATCCATCAACCGGTCAGCTCGTAATGCCGACTGCCGACCTGCTCCAGAAGGACGCCGAGATGCACCAGCAGAAGCTGCTTCGTCAGCAGCAGCAGCAGCAGCTCGGCGCCGTACATCAAGCCGACGAGCAGCAGGACGAGCAGGGCGTGGAGCAGAGCAACGCGCTGCACCAGCACGAGCTGCACCAGGCCGACCCGCACCTGGACGACCCGGTGCTCGGGAAGGCGGAGCAGGAGCAGGAGTCGGCGCTGCACCATCACCACCATCACCAGCAGTTGGCCCGGCTGCCGTCGCCCTTCTCGAACAATCTGCTCAAGACGAAAAACATCCTCGAGTCGTTCAACGATCTCTGCCGGAACGAGAGCAACCTGTCGCTGCTGTCGACGAAGATCAGCTCGATACTGAACAACAACCTGAAGGACATTGCGAAGGTGGCGGCGATCGGCACGCCGGCGGGCAGCAACGGCGGCAGCGTGGAGGACATCCGCAAGAGCATGCTCGAGCAGCAGGGGCTGGACGGGGAGAGCCGAGCCGATCGGCTGGAGGACCTACAGCAGCAGCAGCAGCAGCAGCACCACCAGCACCAGCAGCAGCATGAGCAACAGCAGCAACAGCAGCAACATCATCATCAGCAGCAGCAGCAGCAGCAGCACCTTGTCCACCATGCCCTGGCAGACGAACAGTCGAAGCCGAACAGCCTCAACGTGAGCCAGCTGCATCGGCTCAACATATCAAACCAGCTGGATGCGGGCTCGGCGGCGGCTGCGGCGGCTGCCGCGGCAGCAGCAGCGGCGGCGGCGGCGGCGGCCGCCCTCCAGTACAAGCCGGGCACGGGCGAGGACGAGCTGAAGAGCGTCGGCGAGGTGGACAGCAGCTTCGTCGACATGGCGTCGCTGGCGAGCAACCTGAAGTACAAGGAGTACATCAACGGAGGCGGCAACGCGGGGCTCGTGATCAGCAAGGGCAGCAAGAAGTGGATCAGCGACGCGGACCAGCTGCCGGGCGGGGGTGGAGGCGGCGACAGCGGCGGCGGCCAGCAGGGGGCCGAGCCGGGCGGCATGCTGAGCACGGTGACGGGGCGCGACTTCCTCACCAAGCTGATCATGAACGGGAACGTCAACACGCCGCCGCCGAACGTGGCGGACGAGGAGGAGGAGGACGACGACAACTCGACCATACTGGACGTGGTCGACTCGAACAACCCGAACCAGCAGAGCTCGCACGCCCAGCTCCAGCAGTACACGTCCAACTTTACCGGCCTCAACCTGCCCGACCTGCCCTCCTTCCAGAGCCACGCGTTCCAGGGGCACTTCAACCACCAGACGCTGCTCGGCTCGTTCTACAACAATGCGGGCACGGGCGGGGCGGGCCGCAACACGATCAACACCATCCCGACGTCGGCGAGCATGCTGGTGGAGGCGGCCCTCAACTCGGTCAGCAACATCATCACCGAGGCGGAGATCAGCACGAACCAGGGCGGCCAGAGCCAGGGCGGCCTCCATCTGAGCCACATCGATCCGGCGGCCAGCGGGACGGACGCTACTGGCAGTGGAGGCGGCGGAGGCGGCGGTGGCAACAACAACAACAACAACAGCCTGTCCGGCGGCACCTTCGCGACCGGCCCGATCGACGAGTCGGTGGACGAGATGAAGCTGCTCAAGTCGCACCACTTCTCGATGCAGCTCAACTCGATCTCGCAGTACTCGGCCCAGTCGACGAACGACTCGGGCATCCTGTCGATCCGGGGCGCGGCCAGCGGCCGGCCCAAGTCGCGCGAGAAGCTCGCCATCTACGAGGACAGCGAGATGCTCGGGTACGAGGGCCAGCAGCATCTCGGCCAGCAGCTGCAGGGCACGCCGCACAACAAGCTGACGGCGAGCGTTGACTCCGTGCGCAGTGCGCTCTCGCCGGACGGGCAGACGGGTGAGTTTGGGTACGCGGCGACACCGAGCGCCGCGAGCCGACAGCACATCGGGGCCAGCGGGTCGCCGGTGCGGTCCAGCTCGCGCCAGATCTACGCCGAGCACGATCTGATCTCGCCCGCCTCGACGCCGTCGCTGCCGCGGTACGACTTCGGCCCGACCGATGCCGGCCACTACGGCAGTGCCGGCCGGCGCCAGGACGCCAAAACGATCAGCTCGCTCACGCTCGACAGCTTCGAGTCGAACCTGAAGGATGCGCACCACATGCAGCAGCTGTCGAGCGACGAGGACAACAGCATCGTGATCGCGGAGAACCTGTCCGTCAGCGCGGTCCAGTCGGAGGAGTCGAAGCTGAAGCTGGCGAGCGGGTCGGCGGCGGCGGTGGCGGCGGCGGCCACCAACAGCAACGCGCCGAGCAACGCCGGCAGCGGGGCGGCCGACTTCATCCAGAACCACCAGAAGTACGGCGAGACGGGCCGGGCGCTCGGCGGCTCCAACCTGCCGACCACCGCGGACATGCGCATCAAGTACGGCACCGACGAGCTGGTCGACTTTCAGCGCAACAGCGCGCTCGGGGACGCGTCCGACTTCCAGGGGCTGGACATGTCGTCCCGGTCCACCGTGTCCGCCTACCACCACACGAACTTCCAGCTGTCGACGCAGGCGGGCAGCAATCTGCACTTTAACCGCTACCACCATCACATCTACGACATACTGAGCGAGCGGGAGCAGCAGCAGCAGCAGCAGCAGCAGCAGCAGCAGCAGCAGCAGCAACAGCAGCAACAGCAGCAGCAGCAACAACAGCAACCTCAGCAACAACAATCCCAACAACATCATCATCAGCAACAGCAGGCCCAACAGCAACAGCAGCAACAACAACACCATCAACATCAACATCAGCACCATCACCATCAGCATCAAACACAGCAACAACAACAACAACACACTCAACAACAACAACAGCAGCAGCAGCAGCAACAACAAGAATCGTTCCAGCTCGAGCAAACCCAGCTGCAGCATCTCGTGCAGGAGCACGTCCAGGGCCAGGACTCGGACGCGGACCAGTCGGTGACGGTGGACCTGAGCCGCGGCTCCAGCTACCTCGTCCAGTCGCCGCCGACGCCCGCCCTCTCCTACAGCAGCCACCACCATCCGGACATGATACGGATGGTGTCGCTCGATCTCAGCTCCAACACCGGCTCGCACCACGCGGTCAACAATGGGTCGCATCACGCGGTGCGCCACGCCACCTCCTTCCTCTCCACCCAGATACAGCCGGGCGACCACCATCGGCTGCTGGCCGGGGACCAGCTGTCCGCCGCCGGCAACCATCGCCTGCTGGTCAGCGACCCTGCCACGCACCTCATCTTCGAGCAGAACAACCGGCTGCTGTCGGACGCTAGCGGGCAGCCGGCCGCGGCAGCCCCGCCGCCCCCTCCACCGCGCCACGTCGTGTCGCCGAGCCGTGGGTTCGGGGCGTACCACCATCATCACCACCATCACCATCACCATCAGGTCGGCTCCACCAACTATCACCATTCGATGAAGCAGAACATTGCCTCGCCACCGATCAACCAGCACGGCTCGTCGGCCGCCGCCGCCGCCGCCTATCACCCATTCCCGACGTACTATTAAACTGAGGTGACAGAGAGGATACAATACAGGATACCAAGGTAGTTGTACAGCTTTTGTCGATGGCACAAAGGGTTTGAAGAAAAAAAAAACTCTCTCACACACACCCACACCCTCGAATTTTGACTGAGAAAAGAGATACGCGGTCATCTAGTGTCCGTAGAATAAGTAACTGATGTCTACCCAAACAAAGAAAGCAACAAAACAAAACAAAAACAAAGAAAGATTATCTAGATTTGCCATGCAAGGAGAGCGAAAGAGCGAACGATAAAGCGGCGGCGAACCAGTATTGATGTGTAGGACGCGGTGTTGCACTTAAAAGTTAAGTCGCTAAAGTCGTCATCCTGCTCGTCCGCAGCCCTGCAGGCCGACCGACCGACCAACGTTGGGGAAGCGATGCTTGATTTTTTAAGTAAATTCAGCACCTTATTCAGCACCGTCACGCGTAACGCGGCGTTACGTTGCGTTGCGTCGCGTGGGTGGAGCTTCTTTGCAGCCGTGCGCTTCACCGCTAACCGAGGGCTTACCGGGTGTTCCACTTCATGATAGTGGACCTTTTTTTGCACAAATTAAAAAAAAAACATAGAGATGAACTCAACCCGCAAAACGAACGAACGGTGATTACGTTCTGAGCATCAAAGGGAAGATCAGAATGAAACCAAACAACAAAAACAACAACAGAAGCAGAAACAAACAACAGACAAAACGAATAGTAATATTAACGGTCCCACCAAATGTTGCAAACTTAACGGCGCATCGTTCAAAACCTCGAAAACGATACTCTCATACAAATAAAAAACAAACTACGAATATTAACACGCACCAAATGAAACATGAAAAATTAAACGCAAACAAAAACAAACAAACAATACGAATCAACAACAAACACGCTGTCCTGTATGGCTGTATAGCTGCACAACCGATCGGATCTCTTCCCAATCGCCGGACGACTCGCGGACGCCGAGTTCAGGGGAGTCAGACATCAGAGGTACTGGTCAAAGCTGTGCGTTACTGTGCAATATTTAAGAGATGCGGCTGGGATCGAACACACTCTCTCTCTCCCTCTCTCTCTCTCTTATCCTTACACGAAGTGTAAATGTGCCAAACAAAAAAGAATAAGAAGAAGAAGAAGAAAATGATACTCATCAAATCCACATCTCAAGTTCAAGCCCTTTAGTTTCGTTTCCTTTCGGGTTGTTGTATGCTCAGCTATCTCAGGAAGGATCGCACGCACGCACACAAAATCCAATGCCAGGCCAGCACTCATCGGCGGGAGTTCGTGTTGATTAGTAAGCGTTAGTACGCGTTAGTAACGTTTCCTTTGCGTTTCAGTTGTTGCCCCTTGTTGCTCGATGATAGTAGGAACGCACAGAACGCTCGAGCGCTTACTCGAAAACCGAAACGTATCATTTGTACAGAGAGGTGCGCGGGCAGCTACTAGCCGGTTTGTTAAAATTGTCGTACTAAATGAGTGCGAGAAAGAGAGAGAATGAGAGTAAGAGAAGGCAAAAAGGAGAGAGCGAGATATCTTACAAACTTCAGTGTTATACCAACCTTCCAAGCATCCAACCTTACGACGGATTGCACTCCTTATTGTACCCACCCAATTGTTGTTGCTTTTCTAAGTGTCAGTTCAGTACCATCCTGGCCTCCTTTTCTGTCCCGATCTACTTCAAATAATTACTAAATAGAATTTGTGTGTGTTTAACAATCAAATGGAAACAGATACCGATTACAAAAGAAAGTAAAACAAAAAAAAAAGAAAGAAACAAGCAAAACATAATAAATACACCTAATCCTTTTACAGATTTAAGGATCTAAGAAGCATTGTAGAATCACATACACGATGATGAAAAGGGAAAGAAAAAACACATCTTTGATGAAGTATATTACTTACTACTGGTTTAATGTGAATAATAGACATCAAGACTACACCGGCACGCGGTGTGTGTGTGCGTAAAACAGAATTTATAGGAAGAGAAAGAGGCAGAGAGAAAGGGATAGAGCAAGAGAGAAAGGTAGAGGGATAGAGAGAGAAAGCGAGAGATACACATAAAACGATAGCCATAAAAAAAAAACACTGTCAACATGATAAGAGAGGTGCAAAAGGGAGGAGAGAAAGAAAAGCAAGTAATGAACAGAGTAGCGCTGTCCTTTAAAAAGGCCAAGTGTATTATAAATAGATCGTAATAAATATATATAAAACTAAGCACCTGTTACTAAGTGGGGATTGGATTGGGATAGACGACACTTGGCGATAAGTAGTAGTTAATCTTCGTCTGGATAATAATGCAATAATTTAACTGTGGTAGTGTTGCAGTTGGCACCGGCAAAGAAATTCACCACACCGAAGAAAGAAGATCTTGAGGGTTTCACTCCATTATCTACCTAACATCTGATCGCTGATGAGGATGAACTTTGCAACATCCTGGATGAAGTCTTACAAGCCCGTCAGTTGATTGCGATGGATTATGAATACAACTTTGCATCAACCAAGGCCTTGACGTTCCGCGATGATCACCTCCAGCGAATTGAGCAAATTCAGGGGTATCTCAAGGACCTACCAAAGCAGTCTGTCTCGGAATCTATTCTGAAGACTATTGCGCCCTTCTGCTACTTAGGTAGGTTATGTGTACCGTTCTACAGCAAAGCATGTATGCAGAGTTAAGGCGTCAGAATTAGGTTTAGGTAGGTACCTGTAGGACATTCGGCTAAACATGGATCATCGAGATTGGCAGACATTACTGGGCGAGATGATCTATCATGTGGTGCTTGGCGAACTTTATTGGTCATAGTTGCGTATTTTCTGATTTGCCTGAAAACGCCCTTTTCCAAAAAAGCTATTCACATACGCTAGACAATTGTGCAAATACATTATAGTAAAAATGTCCTTCGGTATCGCTAATCCCAAATGAGTGTTACGTAGTTTATGATCGATATCTATTATGACACATAGGTCGAAGTGATAGGAAAAGTTGGCAAAAATCCGAAGTCAACTACGAAAATGTCGGAACCGATTCCGGAAGGTATGTTCGACCAGCATTATCCGAAGTCGTCCGAAGTCGGCCAGAGTCAGAGTCGTCCGGAAATAGCCGGTACAAGGATTTTATCGCAAAGCATTGTGGTCGTCGTTAAACGCTATTCATAGAAACAAACGAAACTAAACAAAATTAAATTACGGCTCCGGACTGGAGTTGGGCAACATTCATAACAAAGCGGAACTGGGTCCGGATGGTTCCAACAAATTTCGGAACCAGTTCGGAAAGATTAGGTTCAATCGGAACCGTCTCCCTAACATTTTTGGAGCGTTGATGGAACCTCTTAGTACACTGGCAACAACTAGATTTGCCCGTTTTACGGTGTTCAAGTGTTTTGAGGCGATCGGTAGGTTGGCAGTGAACTACGATCACTCCATAGTAGTTTCTGTAATGAAATTGGATAATTTGTCTCTGCATTTTTCCGTTGTTTGTTAGAGCTACACTAAATATATTCAAATAAAAACTGTCCCATAATCTAAAACTGCACGAACTAGCAGTTCACTTGACGCTATGTGATCCATTAGTCTTGATCTATGACTTCTTGTTGTATCCATAGCAGGTATGTGGTAGTCTAAGTTCATTTAGGAATTGAACCTAAAATGAGCATTTTGTTAAAGTCTTACACGAATTTACGAATATCGTTCAACTACGATTCCAGACGATTCCGACGATTTAGGACAATTCCGTACAATTCTGAACGATTCCGAACATTTCCGGCGGAGCTAGCGATTCCCTTTTTCTGGAGTCGGAATCGGAAGCACCCTTGCCAGAACCGGAGCGGAACCGTGGGTACAATCCGGAGAACCCATCTCTACTCCGGACGATTCCGACTCTAGTTTGATTCTGATTCCGGCTGACTCCGGGCGACTCCGACTCCAGAGGTCTCGGAACTAACAACTAGCAATTACCGGAGTCAGATCGGAGTCGTGGGAGATCCCTAGAGAGCCCATCACTACATTCACTCACATACGTCATGAGGCATTGAAACAGTGCGTTTCTTGAAGAGAATCGAATGAGCCCTTTGTTTGTTATCTTTGGACCTTTCCCAACCTTTTTTGTTTATCTACATCACCTCTATCTTAACTGAGTCATTGCCAGCCGTATGGAAAACGCCCGATTGGCAGGAGGTTTTAAGCCACACGTGCGCATTCAACACCGTTTCGTCCGGGGACTCTACCTCAAGTGCTCTACTCCACTTGTTAAATGCCATTTCCCTGCCTCACCACCTCACCAAGGTGGTCCCTCTTACCCCTCCCGGCAACCGTGAGCAGTGAGTGCGGAAACCACGTGCTTTTGCGTGGGGATTTGTTTTCGTTTAGCGAGCGCTGGGCACTCACGCGCGCGCACAGCGACCGCTCACGCAGTGGCCTCATCGTAGGCGATATGTCATCATCTGCCAAAGCCTGCCTTACGCACGCACGTGTGTGATTGCGCGATTGCCCCGAGCCCCCGGGGGCCTCCGAAATCAGTGTTTGCCGTGCAGCGACACACACACACACACACACACACGCACACACATCGCAGCGACGCAACCAGTTTCCCGGAGATGTGCACCCATCCTCGAACCGTGGCGTCCCACCGATTAGACCGATTCTGCGTCGTCGTCAGCGTCCGCGTTCGGTCGCGAAAACAAATAAAGTTAGGCTGACAACAAGGAGACGGGCCGAGATAAGGCGCCACGGGGCTCTGGTGACTGACGATTCGTCGCTGGTCGTCGCCCGCTGCTGCCGCGCTGCTTATCATCAATCGCCACACATTGTGTATATGCTGCGCGTTCTTCAAAAAGAAATATCTCCGGAACGCTGTCGTGCTCTCTTTCTCGCTTGGACAGCAGCCCGTCCCTTTCCCCTGGTGCGACCAGCGACAGTGCGACGGTTAGGAATTAGTGTGTAGTTAGCTCGCTATGTTAGCAACAGGGCCGCGGAGCGCGTGCCTGTCCAGTGTGTGAAGGGTTGCAGTGTGATCGATCGGGTTGCGTGAGGACACAGTACACCTTCCAGCATCAATCAGCAGATCTGAACAATCAAGCCAAAGCGTCCAAAGGACCGCAGCGTGAATTTTGAAAGCACGGTGACGCAGCAGCCCTCAAAACCTCCCTCCCTTTAAGGGATCAGCAAACGCAGCGAGCTCAAACAGAGATCAAACAAACATGCACGGCGCGGGCGAATCGAGCAGTTTGAAAACGGGCATGATTGACTTCATCGCCGGCACGCTGGGTAAGCACGCGAACCGACGCACCGACCCCATGCGGCCCCTAACGTACTCCTCTTTTTGACACAGGTGGTGTGGCGCTCGTGTACGTCAGCCAGCCGATGGACACGGTGAAGGTGAAGATGCAAACGTTTCCCGGCCTGTACAAGGGGCTCGTCAACTGCACGCTGCAAACGTTCCGCCGGGACGGGATCGTGCGCGGCCTGTACGCCGGCACGCTGCCCGCGGTCGTCGCGAACGTCGCGGAAAACTCAGTATTATTCGCCGCGTACGGCGCGTGCCAGCAGGCGGTCGGCCGCCTCGTCCACAAACCGGCCGTGGCCGACCTGTCCGCGCTCGAGAACGCGACCGCCGGCTTTCTGGCCGCGTTCTTCTCCTCCTTCACGCTCTGCCCGACCGAGCTGATCAAGTGCAAGCTGCAGGCGCTGCGCGAAACGGCCGGCGGCGGCAAGGGCCGCCCGACCATCTCCTCGTACGCGCTCGTCAGCCAGATCCTGCGCACCGAGGGCGTGCCGGGCATGTTCCGCGGCCTCACGTCCACGTTCGCGCGCGAAATGCCGGGCTACTTTTTCTTCTTCGGCGGGTACGAGCAGACGCGGGCACTGCTGGCCCGCCCCGGCCAGTCGAAGGACGAGATCGGGCCGGTGCGCACGATGGTGGCCGGTGCGGTCGGCGGCGTCGCGCTTTGGACGGTCATCTTTCCCGCGGACGTGATCAAGAGCCGCATCCAGGTGTACAGCATGCGGGCGAGCATGACGCAGGTCGGGCTGGACATCTTCCGGAAGGAGGGCGCACTGGCCTTCTACAACGGGCTGCTGCCGACGATCGTGCGCACCATACCGGCGACCGCCGTGCTGTTCGTGGTGTACGAGTACACGAAGAAGACGCTCACGAAGCTGCTAGAGTAGTAGAGGAGTAGCGTTTTTTGTTTGTTTGTTTATTGTATTCGGTTGTTGTTACTTTCTTTGTCTCTTTTCTATTTAATCGTCTCTCGGGAGCGCGCTCTGCTCAGGAAGGGTGCCAGCTTTGCCTCTAGATAGCGGCGCATATCGTCCCGGGAATAAACTGGCCACTCGTACCACGGTATCTGGTGTGAGAAGGAGTACAAAAAAAAAAAAACAACACACACGTCTTTTATTTTAGCCTTTAACGCTACGACCGGATAACTGGGTATTATTTTCATTTTCTAACTGAAATAACTTTATATTGAAAAATGGTAACTACCAGCGCTACAAAATATCATGAGCGTCACGAGATTGAACATATCATACATTGATTGAGATTGAGAATGAACATATCCATAGTGGCTTGATGGTCATTGCTGATACTCAATGAAAGTGCGTCATGACATGCCGAACACGACATGCGAGTGCTTGTCATCGTGAAATTTCTGACTGACAAGCTGAGCTTAATGTCCTCGCATGCATAATCATGACTTTTTGTCTGTGGGTTACAAAAATGTCACCAAGCATGTGATGATTGCACCAACTGTTTGTGTCACGCCTCTGATCATCACAGTAGACCTCGTGATGCTGACATGACTTTCTTTCAGTCGGAATTTGTCATGACTATGTCAGTGACACTTTGCAGAACTTATCACAGTAAAAAAAAAAGTCATGACAAAGTGACTGACCAACAGTTGGTTTCACAAAATGTCACGAACCATGTATTGGTCCCACCAATTGTTTTGAGTATCACCTCTGATCGCCACAGTAGAGCTCGTGACGCTGCCATTACTTTGTTTCAGCCGGAATTTGTCATGACTATGTCAGAGACATTTGCAGAACTGATCACAGTAAAAAAATCATGACATAGTGATTGACCAAGTGTTGGTCGCAAAAATGTCACAAAACATGCATTGACCACATCAGTCGCTTTGAGTATCACCTATAATTATCACAATTGAGTACGTGACGCTGGTATGAATTTTGTTTCAGTTAGGATTTTTTATGACATTGATAGTGACATTTTGCAGCACTGGTAACTACTTAATTTTGTCACGTATCTTTAGGAAATTAAATTCTTATAAAGGGCACAGGATGAACTTATTTTTCAAAAATTCCTAAATATTTCATTTTGATACCCTTTACCTCCACGATCGGCATACCCGGGTTTCCCATACATTTTATAGGATAAGTGATGCTTTTTAAATTTTAAAACTATCATCATTACACCATAAAATTCATATTAAAATTTCTCAGGCATTAGTCTCATTGGTCTTTGCTGAAACAAATGGAATTTTTTAAGTGTCATTTGCTATTTTTTAAATTTTTTGTTTTATACATGGAACCGGTTTTCATGGAAGGTACTTTCAATGTATTTTACGCAGAACAGCATAAAAACCCTCCATTTAAAAGGCGAGTTATCAAACTTTAAAAAAAAATATTAAAAATAGTAAACGAGTCTATAAAAATCCCATTTCTTCACTAAAGCAAATAAGACTAAAGTCCGCGCCCTTGTACCAAATTTGACACAACAAAAGTGATTGAAGTATTAATGTGATGAAAAACAATAACTTCTTATTCCAAATGTAAGGAACACCCGGGTATGCCGGTCGTAGAGATGAAGGTGTAAATTTGGTCTTTGAGACAACGAATAAAAAACAAACCGAACCAATACGCATCCCCCGTTTGCCTTACCTCCATCGTGTCGTAGTGCAGGCGGCGCAGCTGCTCGAGCTTCATCGCGTACCCGCCGGTGCGGCGCCGCTCGTCCCGCACGTAGCAGTTCCACGAGCCGACCACGATCGCGACCAGCCGCAACCGGTCGTCCCGGCTGCGCTCGCCCAGGACGCTTGCGCGCGTCCGTATCTCGTGCGTGGCGGCCAGCTCGCCCAGCGGCACCACGCGCCCGGCCCGCTCGTCCACGCAGAACAGTATGTCCGGGCGCTGGTAGTGGGGCAGCAGGTGCAGTATCTGGCACGGTTCGCGCACCAGCGCCCCGAACGTGCCCTGCAGGTCGAGCAGCATCCGGTCCGACTTGGTCAGCTTGTAGCGTGGGTTGGGCAGGTAGTCCTGCGTCAGCTTGCACACCAGCCGGAAGGCGTCGGGCGGAAAGCGCCGCCCGGTCCCGTACTCGCCCTCCAGATTGATTGCGGCGTACGCATCGAGCGAGACGGCTTCCCGGCCCGCCCCGCCAATGTTGCGCCCGTACGCTAGCTGCAGAAAGCGCGGCTCGAACGCGGCCGATATGAGCGCCGCGTCGTGGATGCCGCGCAGCGACAGGAAGTGTAGCAGCGCGATGTAGCACCGCGGGTACTGCACGATCTCCGGCACCCGGTTCGGCAGGTCGGCCAGTATCGCGCGCAGCAGCGCCACGTCCCGGCCACCCGCGAGCGCAACATTGCCGTGCGCCAGCACGAACGCGATACGCTCCGCGTCCTTCAGGCGCAGCTGCTGCACGCTGCCGGCGAATCGGTCCACCACCGGCTCGAGCGTCCCGCGATGGCACACGTGGATGTCGCTGCCGAGCAGGGCCACGTGCAGGCAGGCCTGCAGCGAGAGGCGCGGTATGTGCGGCGCGAGCGCATCGAGCAGCGCGTGCATCGCCGGCACTTGCGGGATGCGGGACGAGTAGCGCAGCAGCTTCAGGATGGCGGTGAGCGCAATGTCCTCGACGGTGGCCACCTCGGCCGTCACCTTCTGGTAGATGCGCTCTAGCAGCTCGGCCGACCGGACAGGGGTTTCCGTTTTGAAGAAGCCCATGCACAGCACGGCAACGTCCGCGATCGTGAAGGCGGGGAAGTTTTGCTGCAAGTTCACCTCGATGTCCATCATGTTCTCGACCGGGACGCGCGTCAGGTTGATGTAGAAGACGGTGCGCACCAGCTGGTCCGGCGTGAGCTTGCGCAGCCGGTTGCTGATCTTCCAGATCGCTTTGTGCACGAACTTGCCCTGCTTGACGAGCCGCAACGGGTACCACGCGTCGGCAAAGTGCAGCAGCCGGTCCACGTTCCAGCCGGTCACCCGGTCTAGGCAGACGGCGTCCAGCGCGGTCCAGAGGGCGAGATAGTGCGGCTGGTAGATCGATCGGATCTCGTCCAGCGCGGCGAGCGTGCCGAGCGCCCGGGCCAGCTGGTCGTCCGTGAAGTCGGGCACGGTGCGCACGAACGCCTCGACGAACCCGGCCAACCCTGCATCCTCCAGCGTGAACGGTTGCGCCTCGGTTGCGCGCTGAACCCGCTCGACAGTGTGGCGCAGCAGCAGCAGCACCCGCTCCGGGTCGGTCCCGCACCACCGCTCAGCCACGGGTAGCACCTCGTCCAGACCTTCCCACTCCAGCAGCGGACCGGTCGCGGGCGCCAGTTCCTTCACCGTCGGCACATTACGCAAGACCGAGAGGGCGTAATCGTTCTCCGTGTCGGTGTACTTCTTCACGGCCACGGCGGCGCCCAGGTGCAACCGTCTGGTGCGCGGTGGACAGGACGTCCGGCGCACTACCAGCGACAGCAGGCGGCCCGTTTTCAGCATGATGTTGCCGCACGATTTGCACCCTCAGCCGGTGCGCCGTTCCGCGCGGGTTGTGTTTGTTATTGTTTGCGGGCCCGTGAGTGCCCCGTGGTGGGAGCGTGCTGACAGCTGCTTTGACAGCGACGGGTGAGTTACCCTCTGTCAAAAGGGCGATTATACCAGTTGCGCTGCAACACAACGGGCGTTGTAGCCGCACGTTTCTGTGCGGTTTGTGAGCACGCGCGCGCTGTCAGTTGACGGTTAGCGTAGGGGGTTGAAAATTGTTTGAAATTTTGAATTCGAATGAAAAGCCTGTTGGGCTGTGTCGGGTTTAACGTGCAAAGTGATGTTAAAATTGACCCAAAAATGGATGCTTTTGCTTAAAGTGTACGTTTGTGTTATGGAAAATTCAATTTAAATAATACAAATAGTAAAAATTGTCCGTTGCCTAATTTGGCTTCAGCCACTGGTGCATTAAAGATGTGGATTTATTTGCTTTTTAAAACTTTTTTGTTGCTGAATATTTCCAAATGCTTTTTTCGTTATTTCTATTAAACAATAAAAAATATATTTTTTACCTAAGCCAGCATTAAAAAAGGTCGATCTGTTGTAACGTTCTCATACAAAAGACGACATTTGTCATGGGTTTATGTTCACCCGGACTAACGAAACGTTAATGGTACTTTCAATAATAGTATTCTATGAGTCAGCAATATAACACCTCTATCACTTGAACTCCCACCGTGATGGTCTAAAAAGTAAAGCAACTTAGTTCAGGAGCGTGCAGAGCCACGTAGCTTCTAAAACGGACACCGTGCGGCAGTTTGTGGACGTCGTATATGTCTATTCAGGCATCTACAACATCCGGAAACTATTAGACAACAATCAGAGCATTGAAAAAAACCCGAGTTCCAAATGAGCGACGCTCCTGAGCGATTTAAGGCTCCAAAGGGAGCTTAAGATGAATACTGAGGGAAAAGTCGCAACATCGCTGCGTTCGCTTGGCCGGGAGGTTGATTCAACGATGGCCAAACAGTTAAATAATTCCTGGAAAACATTAACACACATATCAGGAAGCAGAAATCGCGTCCACTGGCTTGGCAGCGGCACGCAATAACGCTAAAACTCGATACGATCATTTAAGACGAATTTGGTAAAACTTCGACATGACACCTTAGTCTGCGAACCTATCCAACTTCTTCCTGTGCTGTGTCCCAGCGGGAATTTCTAGACCATACCAAAGCTCTACTCCAACAAATTTGTCGCGAAAACTGAGGAGGAATTGATAGAAATCGATAGTCAATCTTTAAAAAGACATGCCTCCAAATGAGCTACTAGTTAATACTGATTTTTTAATTGAAATAAATTAATGATATGTAACTACTGCTAAATGCACACCTTTTCGCCTTGTAATCGCTAGCGAGTAACGGGCAATTAGAAGGCATTTAACCAAAAAATTGTGACTAAGGGTAGAGGCGAGTTATCTTATAAAGCACTTCATTAGGTCGTTAGGTGTTTCTTTACATGATTTGTTGACGCTCTGGCGCAACCCGGTTGTCTATTCTAGTGTTGGGTTTCATGAATCTTTCGTTGAGATTCATTCATATGAATCTTCAGTGATGAGTGATTCGAATTTCGAGTCGAATCTTCAAAGATTCGTGAATCTATAATATTCATAAATCCATTAAAATTCATATATCTCTTGTGATTAATGAATCCTTAGAGATGTATGATCTCCAAAATATTGAATTAGCCCCATTCCAACCTACAACTTACCTGTAGTCGGTTCAACTGCGTGGTACTTTTCAAGAAGTCTCAAAAGCCTGTATAGGTTGGCATGACCACCAAGGTTATTACGCCAAAAAGAAGAATAATAGAAAGCTCAAGCTTTATGAATTTTCGAGATTTATGAATCCTTAGAGTTTCATGATTCCCTAGAAATTCGTTGGTCTTTCGAGATTCATGAATCTTTCGAGATTCATAAATCTTTGAAGATTCATTAATCTTTGAGATTCATAAATCTTTCCAATTGAAATTCAGATTCATTGAATCATTCCAAAGAATTATTCAGATTCATAAATCTGAATCTGAATTACTCAACATTAATCTGTTCGATGGACGCGCTATCCAAACCCGAGCCGTGCCTATCTTGTAACAAGGACTTGACTGCCCCCGGTTGTACTACAACAAATCCTGGAAGCTTTAGCGTATTACACAGAATAAGAACAATATACTCACCATTGCAAAAGCGATCTAAACGAGTCATCTAGCGAATTCGTGTGATAAGTAACGTGTGGCAAACCAAACAGATTGTGTTTTATTTCATGATATGTATAAATAAAACAAAAGCCCATTCACATTCTCAATTATTCTCTCTTTTATTTCTTAGAAAGTACTCTAATTTTGCACGAGCAGTAAAGGAATAGTAAATGTTGCTTGTTTTTTTTTCTTTCTTTCTTTCGTTTTGCTGTTGTGGTTGTTTGCTGTCGACTGGTATCTGGGTGTTTTTAATGCTGCTCTGAAACGATGGATTTTGACTAGTACAGTTTGTCATAGGTGTGTTTACATATGAGAGTTGGTAAGCGTATGCTACAGAAAGGGTGTAACTGCCATGTTTGATTTGTTATTTTTTCTGTCTCTGTCTTCCTTGTTTGCAACCAGCGTGATCATTCGGCAATTTATCTATCCTTCCCGCTTTCTCTCCATCCTGTTCTCGTGTGTTACTGTGTGAAAATTGCCGCTTCTGGTTCGAATAAAACGCAAGCGAAAATAGGGCAGCAATAGCGCCGTTGGAAAGCGATCGCTGATTGTCCACTGCGTTTCTGCCAGTATTTGCTTGGTTTATTGGTTGGTTGATACATGCTGTAGCCAGTTCAAAACCAAGCCCTAGTTCACCGAAAAGAGACGAAGAAACCTAACCGCTTGAACTTTCACACAACTGACGCGCATTTACTGTGTGTGGCCTATGGTGTAACAATGGCTTGCGACAGGAAAGGATGAGCGCGAGCAGAGTTTCACTTGCTACTCGAGAGCTACTACCCCAGCCCAAGATGGCCACTCTCGGCACTAAAAAAACTGGAAGGTATAAAAATACGCACAAGAGTTACCAATAGAACCAGTTCAACTGAGTATTATCGTTCGAGTACATCGCTTGTGTTTGCCTATGAAGTGTACATGTATGTGTGTGTGTGTGTGTGTGTGTGTGTGTGTGTGTGTGTGTGTGTGTGTGTGTGTGTGTGTGTGTGTGTGTGTGTGTGTGTGTGTGTGTGTGTGTGTGTGTGTGTGTGTGTGTGTGTGTGTGTGTGTGTGTGTGTGTGTGTGTGTGTGTGTGTGTGTGTGTGTGTGTGTGTGTGTGTGTGTGTGTGTGTGTGTGTGTGTGTGTGTGTGTGTGTGTGTGTGTGTGTGTGTGTGTGTGTGTGTGTGTGTGTGTGTGTGTGTGTGTGTGTGTGTGTGTGTGTGTGTGTGTGTGTGTGTGTGTGTGTGTGTGTGTGTGTGTGTGTGTGTGTGTGTCTCGATTTTGAGATATATAGAGAGTGTGTTTGTTTGGAGCGTCGCAGAGTGGGTAACTAAGTAGAGTTGATACGTCTAATGCGAGCCTCGCTAAGGAAATCAAACCTATAGAGGATGCTCATTTATGTACAGCGTGAAAATTAAACCGCCTGCTGCTTTTTGTTTTGTTTTTCCTTTTTTTAACGCTGAACGAATGTATGCCTTACCTGTGGTGGCTTGTCTTACTTTTATCATCGCGTGGTTTTGCTTTTGATTTGTTTTCTCTTCTGTGTGTATGTACCATGTGCTTGTCTGTTTGTTTGCTGTTGTTGTTGTTGTTGTTGTTTGTTTTCCTGCCTGTCCTCTCTATCGGCCATATGCATATACTACTAATTGTACGCTAAAATTGTTTCATTTGTTCTCTAACTAGATTTGATTGATTTTATTCTGAAGTATCATCCAACCGTTTGCTGTCTCGTCTCGTTTTGTGTTTCTCCCCTCTGCTTCCGCGCCTTACATACCTCCTCTTCCTTCAGTGTACTATATTTACCTTTTTGGGTCTACTAAAGTGTAATAGAATAACGCAACTGCCCTTACACAACTCAAGGTTTTACCGATAAGCTTATCGTTATATGTGTGTGTGTATATATATATATTTATATACCGCGATGTCGTTTTCATCTCGCTTTGCTTCCGTCCATTCCGTTTAAATACTTTCTTACTAGCCTGCCCGTTCGGGTTTGGTAATGTTTTACATTCCAATCTTACACATTTAACACATCTTAAGTGTACCATAGCGTCTATCCACAACTGATACATGCACATCACTCCGGAGGGGAGTGCCAACGGAACAATAAACAAACCGTTCGGTTTTTAGCTGTCTCTTTCTCTCTTTCTCTCTCTCACTCTCCCTCTCTCTCTCTCTCTCTCTCTCTCTCTCTTGTTCGTTCTCTATTCTGCCGAAACAGCTTCTTCTTTTCTTCTTCTCTTTGATCTTTTTATAATACAATTTTGTAGCAAGTTTTGTCGCCAGTTTAACCTGTTTGGATTACATGTTGCTTTTTGTTCAGCTTTCTTCGATCAATTTTCGATCCGGTCCACGCTTTCACTTGTTTTGTGTTGCGCTTAGAGCACAAGGTTACAATGTTTCTTTTGTTTGTTTCCTTTCGTTTTTGCACCCTTCCCTCCCCCCACCGATCGATTTGCGTAAGTCGTTTCCTTTTTTGTTGCTGCTGTTGTAGTTGTCTTCTGTAGTTGCTTTACTATTTTCGTACAATGATTAATCACGAATGGAGTACAAATCGTAATGGAACAATGCGAAACGAAAACATCTAAATAGGTTTGGTTTTATTCTTCCCCTCCTCCCCCCTCTTCCTTGCAGTGTTTTGTGAGTGTATGTCTAGTAGTAGTCATAGTGTAGTTAGTAGTAATAGAATGGGCAACGTAAGCGCACTAAGTGCCGGGGGATTGCAAAACGGAAAATGCGCGTCACGCTAGCCCTCTAGCGGGACAGACTGTACCCATAAATTACCCACTGCACTGAATTGGGGAACCATTTTGGCTTGAAGCGTGGCGCGCGGACGCGCGCTAACAACTAAACTACTACCTCGCTAGGACGCCATCATCGGCCGTGCTAAAGCTGCGATTTCGCTGCGGGGTCTGCGAGCAGGGCAGGGTGGCTCCGGTTTGTACAGTACTGGCCGCTCGCTGGAAGACCACATTTTGGCTTGGCGGCCCCTTCCCTTTCCCCTCCATTGCGATGAGCTGCCCCACCACACGTCCCCATTTACTCACTGCACACTGGAGTGTTGGACAGTGAAGTATATATATTTATATATGTGTATGTGTGTGTGTGTGTGTATGATATGAATTAAAAATAACGGACACGTCATCGGCTCCGGTACCCCGCCTACCCGCCTCCCGCTCGAATCGTATAGTAATAGTAATGGCAGCTACTAAGTAACTTTGGGTGTGTCCGGGTTGTCAGTGTGTGACAGCGGTACTAGTGGCAACTATGGGGTGCTTCATCGGCAAGCAAACAGGGAGGGGGGAGGTGGGAGGCGCACAAAACACAGCTCAACAACCGCAGGCGCCTGATTATCACACACGGCTGGCACCAACACCACCAAAGGGGGGGGCAGCAAAAACCGATGCCCTTACAGCCCCCTTGTTGTCCTTACCATCGAGACACTATGATACAACGGGATGGACTAAGGGCAGGGAGAAGCGGTGAAGATGGGTTGAAAGGGAGCGACAGAGAGTGGCAGAGAAAGAGAGAAAGAGAGAGAGAGAGAGAGATACTTAGGAATAAGCGATGGAGGAGCTACACTGCTACAGTGCGTTGCTAAATTGCACAAGTTTTAGGCGCTCGGTTGCCCCACCGGTTGCATACTTTAAGGCGGTAATTGTTCGCCGCTCCATGGACCACCCCCCGAAAGGTATGCAGCCCGCAGAGCAATGGTGCACTATTACGAGATTATTGACACACTTAGCCGAAGCGCTCTGGAGGTGCGGTCAGGTCAGTCACCATTCTTCCGCAAAAACTTTCGTGCAGCTTAGGGGAGTAGTAGCGGCAGGGGAAGCCGGTGGGGGAGGTGTGAAAAGGGTGTCATTATTTTCTTCCCCCCCCCCCTTTTTTTGCATTGCTGTTTGTTTAGTGTTGTTTCGTTTCCACCCCCTCCCCTCCCCCCCTCTCCGCTAATGGCGTGTAACGGTGGTGTGGTGGTCGGCGTGTGACGGTGCTGCTTGGGGCGTCGGTTGGCGTGATGGTGGCGCTAGTGGGAAGGAGGAAGGATAAACGCTTTTGTACAGGTTAAGTTCGATGGTTTGGATCGGTTGCTCCGTGCGGTGCCACCGGCGCACCGGGCGGCCACTGGACGACTACAGCGACACGAAATCGTTCCCCACGACGTACAGGCCCCGCTGGGCGGCCTCCTGGTCGCTCGCGCCCCCGGCTACTACTGCCGACGGTGGTGGGGGGGGCTGCTGCGGCAGGGGCGCCTCCGTCCCGTCCGGCGCCCCGCCCGGCTGGTCGTCCTGCTCGACGATGGTTTCGATGTCCTGCTGCTTGATGACGAAGGCGGCCCCGGCGGGCCCCGGACCGCCCGCCGGCTTCAGCTCGTCCGGCAGCGAGAGCGTCGAGTTGCCGCTGGCCGTGTACCGGCGGCCCATATTGTCGTACTTCAGGCAGGCCAGCGGCTTCTCGCACTTGCTGCTGCTGCTGTTGCTGCTGCTGGGGCCGCTAGTGGCCAGGTCGCCGCCGCCGCCGAGGCCGGTGAGCGTGCGGGACGCGGTGCCGTACTTGGGCGCGAACGTGCCACCGGACGCCTTCAGCACCTTGCTGCACTCGGCGCACATGGACGGGACCGGTGAGGACGACGACATCTCGCAGCCGGAGTCGTCCCGCAGCGCGGTGGTCGCGTAATTGACAATGCCCTCCGTGAGCGGTATCTCGGCCGCAGCGAGCAGGCTGGGCGTGCAGGACAGGGGCGAACCGACCTGCGGTGGCCCGATGCCGACCGACGGCTTGCCGCCACCGCTCGATCCGCCCGAGCTCGAGCTGTGGCCGGACGTGATGGAGCAGCGCGGCCCGCCCCCGACCGTGGCCGTCTTGCGCGGCAGCGTCGCGTACGACGTCACGCTGACGGGCGGCATCTTCGGCGGGCCCTTCTGGTGGCGGTTCGGTATGTTGAGCAGGTCCGGGTACATGTTGACGTCCGCCGGGCCCCCCTCGAGCGGGTCCTGCGTCACCGAGACGGAGATGTAGATGTTGCTGATCGTCGGGTTCGCGATCATCTGCGTGCAGAACTCGGGCGGCGGCGGAAAGACGCCCACGTTCAGCGGGTACTCCTCCCGCTTGGACGTCGCGATCGACTCGATCGTGATCTGCACCGGCTCCATCGCGATCGTCGAGTCGGTCTTGGTCGAGGGCGTCACCACGTCGCTCGCACTGAACTCCTGCCGCTCGTTCGTGGTGATGCTCAGGTCGAGCAGCTTCTTCTCCTGGTCGTTGAAGCTGACGCTGTTCTTGATCGTTTTCCGGCGGCGCCGCATGCGCAGCTTGCGCTTCACCAGACAGACCACGACCGACAGCGCCAGCAGGCCGAAGATCGTGCCGAAGATGCCCAGTATCAGCCCGAAGTACCAGAACGTTTCGGGCGTCTTGATGATGACGCGCTCCACCACCTCCGGCAGCACCAGGCTAAAGTTTTTGCTCGCCAGCCCGATCCGGTTCTGGGCGGTGCAGGTGTAGAAGCCGGAATCGTTGTTCGTCACGTTCAGTATCGTCAGGTTGCTCCAGAGCGTGACGCTGCCGTCGAACGCGACGTGCCGCTCCGTCTCGATGATCGCGTTGTCCTGGTCGACGTCCTTGCCGTTCATGTCCCACCGGACGTTCGGTTCCGGGTCGCCCGACACCGCACACTTGTACGTGATGTTCGTGCCGAGGTCCTCGATCTCGTACTCGTCCCGGTAGATCTCGACCGTCGGCATGCAGCCGAACTGCTCCGTCTCCAGGTACTCCCAGGACAGACCCTTCAGCGCGTACGGCCGCTGGCAGATCAGGCTGCGCCGGTTCAGCGAGCTGTTCAGGTACCAGTTGCGGAAGTCCCGCAAGTGGCAGTCACAGTTCCACCAGTTCTCCTCCAGTATCAGCGTCTTCAGGTTCTTCATGTGGTTGAACACGTGGTGCGGCAAGCTCTCCAGCCGGTTCTTGGACAGGTCGAGAAACTCGAGCAGATCCAGGTTGGAGAAGGCCGTCTCCGCCACGTACCGCAGCTGGCAGCCGTGCAGGTCGATGTTGCGCAGGTACGGCAGCACCGGGAACTGCTCCGCCACCAGCATCTTGATCGGGTTGTCGTACAGGTTGATGATGCGCAGCCGGTTGTTGCCCGCGAACGTTTGCTTGTCCAGCGTTTCGATCTCGTTCTCGCTCAGGTCCACCTCGACCAGTATCTTGAGGTTCTTGAACGCCTCCCGGTGCAGGTACTTGACGCGCGAGTGCTTCAGGTGTATCTTCTGCAGGTTCACCAGCCCGAGCGTGGTAAACTCCTCCCGGTTGAGGTACGGGATGTTGTTGTCGTTCAGCACCAGCACCTGGATCTCGGTGGAGAGGTTCGACGGTACCGCGCTAAGGTCGGCCCCGTTGCACAGGGCCGACTTCTTGCCGTTCGACCATTTGCAGGTGCAGTTCTGCGGGCAGCTGGCACTCCAGTCGGCGCACAGGGCCGTCGACAGCAGCAGGAACAGTACTGGGAATTTGCAAAAAAAAACGAAAAAAAAAAACAAGATTCGCAACAAACAAACAAAACACCATCTGGCATCGTCCCGTGGGAGCAAATGGGGGAGTGAACCCCATGTGGACACCCATCCAAACGAGATAATAATCCAACAAAAAGATACCCCGAACAACAACACACTTACCTGTGCAGTAAAGCTGTATCATCTTCAGTGGCTTTGTGCGCTGCAGCAGTGGCATGGCATAATTGTGATCCACCTGGATGCCTCCTATCTCCCTCTCTCTCGTTCACTCTCTCTCTCTCTCTCTCTCTCTCTCTCTCTCTCTCTAGCGTTGTGTTTGTGTCGCCGCTGCTTTCCGGCGTTGGTCGTGCTCCAGTTCACTATCCCTCGACTCGTATTTATAGGTGCCGGGCTGAAGGCTACCTTTTTAAAAATAGCTCATCTCTCGCAACGACGACAACGATGATGACGGTTAGTTAAGGATCTGCTTTGCCGGGTTTTTTTTTGCTGTAGGATTGGATCTTCCTTTGCCGTAGTGTGCAAAATTCGAGTACCAATTATCCTGGGGAGAAAAAAAGAATAACAACAGCACCGGCATTGCAGGCTTTACTTTTTCAGTTTGCTCTCACCAGCAAGCGCCCCGGAAGCTCCGGAACGGCATTGTGGGAAATGGACTGTGCGGAAAGGTAGGCAACCTGGGAGGTAAGGAAAACAGGAAGCGGAAATCTATAACGTACGGATGCTGAACCCCGCGAGCGCAATGTTTATTTATTTATTCTGTCGAGGTTCCAGCACCGAGTAACCGAGTAAGCACCGACCTGGATGTTTTCGCTACGTGTGTGTGTGCGGGAGAATCGAAAGCAAATAAGCATAGTTAAACGAAATTCAATCTTGTGTCTCGTCTTTTTTCTTCTTTTTGCTTTATTGCTTGAGCCTGGCAGGGCTTTAATCACATCAGCGAGCGATTGGGTCCCCGCAACCGCGCTGAAGTTTGGGGCTATCAATTTGGGAGCAACATTCGGCAGAGCTCCCTGTAGACCTAAACGCGTGTGGAGATGCCTAAGAGGACGGGTTGAGCACGGCTAGCTAGGTAGTACTGCACTGGACGAACGGAATTAATATCCACACCATTAGGAGTTTTCACAACCATTATCGGCTAGCATCACTAGGACCAGAAGTTGCCTAATCCTTTTGGGAAGCCTAAACTTCCTAACATATTACTAATATGTTTTGCCCAGCCCCGGATGTACAGAAGTTTTTACTAGCTGCGAGCACTAATATCCGTGATTCTTTGCAAGAAAATGTTATCTTTTGCTTGTTTTTTTTTTCTGGGAATACGTCCCCCCCCCCACGGGTAGGTCCCCGGAGACTAGTGCCTAGAGGTTCGCTGGAACCCTGCAGACTACCTTAGGAGGCTAAAAATAGAGCAAAGCTGCCTAATCGTCGATGCGCTCAGTTGAGGTTTGCAATTCGGAGGACTGCGATACTGAATATCAAAATAATCTCTTTTTGCGATGAAATGACTGTGTGTCTAGGTTTAGTGGCACTGACAACTACTCTTCTGCGCTCGAATAGGACTAACTGTGCTCTTAACTACTACGCTGCCTACTTCATTCGTCGTGCAACGTAGTTTAATGTACCGAGAATTAATATCCAATGTACTCCAGTGGAAAAAAAAGGAATGTGTGTGTTCCCCTCCCTGTACCGCGTAACTTCCCATCAGGAGCGTCGGGATAGCGTCTAGGCACTCTCCGGCACTTCAGTTTTTTCTCTTCTTCTTGCGCCGTGCAGGCAATGGATGCCCGATGTTTGAAGGTTTTCCTAAGCAGCGGGATAATAATTTTTCATATGGAAAAGCGGATTACATGTTGAAGGCACGAGCCAGTCAAATTTTGCACACGACTCCTCCCCCCCACCGACCCTCCCCCGAATCCTAATAATCTCCACTACTTACTCTCACTTGCTCACGCTCTCTCTCTCTCTCTCTCTGTCTCTCCCTAATGCTAACAATATGTTTTCAACTTGGCACTTGGTCGTTTGCAGTGCTTCACACCGTAAATTCGCAACTCACTCGGTGGGTGGTGGGTAGGGTGTTGGGAGTGGGAGTTGGAGGGGGTAGATTTTCAAGGAATAGGGTACTCGGCGCGTCCTCTACAGGGATTTTAATGGCCGCTTTGCGCTTGGGGTGGAAAAATCAAATACAATCAGGAGGAGGGGGGGGGTGGGGAGCGAAACACACACACGCACATATCCACCAACACTTACCGATTAGCGCTGACGGCGCGTGTTGATCCGGAATGCACATTTCTTCAGCAAACAGGGCTGAGGGGGTTGTGTAGGGGGTGGGCGTGAGCTAGGGGTGAATATTCACTTTTGCACACACACTCCCGCCTACATCAGCTCGCCCTGCTCGAGCTGCTGCTTTTACTTATTTGCTCCTCCTCCTCCCCGTCCCCTTGTTGTTTGCTGCCTGCCCGCCTGCCTCCTTCCCTTCCCGCGCGGAGGCGCTTCGATCAGCGAACTTTGGGTGCTTATTGATTGTGTGGTTTTGTTTGTGGGCCTGTAGCAGCGCTGCAAACGGGAATGTTGCGCGATGTTCGCGCGCTGTACGTGTGTGTGTGTGTTTGTATGTTTTCTCCCAATTTTTTGATTGCTGGTGACTCCCCTTGGTGGAATTCTTTCACACGCACGTCGCCGAGGGACACACTACACGTAGTTTGCACGCACAAGCACGCACACACACACACACGCGGGGACTGTTCACAGGACGTCACGCGGCGACGGCAGTGGTGCGGGATCGGCCAGGGCCTTGACGGGACGCGCCATCAGCACGGCAGCAGCCACTTTGCCACTATCTTTGTGTTCGGACATGTTTGCTGCACACACCGCAGCAGCAGCAGCAGCGCTCACTCGCTGTAATATCAGGCAATATCCGCACACACACACACACACACGCACACTAACACGCGCAGTTTTGCGAGATGCTCTCTTCGATGGGGTTTTTCGATTTTTGCCACACACACACTCACACACACAGTCACAGTCACACACAAAAAGGAACACCACGTTCGGAGGCGAGCCTACCTTTCAGGCGCAACACACAAGCGAATTGGAGCGGATTGGAGTTCGAGACGGTTCGCTTTCTTCTCTTCTTCTTCTTTCACACACACACACACACGCACACAGTTTTATTTTGCTAACGGGTTGGTTGCAACAACAACACGAAAAAGAAATCCCCGTGCAAAAGCGATGAGCTTTTGCAACTGGCGACCGGGGCCACCACTACGCAACGCGCAACTTGGCCGCAGCAGCAGTCGCAAAAAAAAACACACGCACACACACACACACGCGCGCACAGGTTTGGTGGCTCTTCGGCACGCGCGAGAGCGTGTCCCGAGCTTTACATCCCTCGCCGCCTGGGAGTGGGTCCGGGAAGGGCCTCTTGGTGGAGGATTCACCGAAAGTGTCACGGTTTGCACTACGGCCACTGCCCGTTGTTCCTACCGTGGCCCGAGACGTCAGTTTTTTCTCCTAGTTCCTCTCCTCGCTCGTCATTTTCCACACGAAGAAGGGGGGGGGGGGTTGGTTTGTGCTCGACACGTTTGCGCTCCTCAGGTTGCGTAGCTCTGAGTGCGGGCTTTTGGGCCTGTTTCCCGAGTTCCCCCTCGTTTTCTGGCGGAGGACAGACAGGAAGTTGACCAGCGTGTAAAACGGTATCCTTCGTACTGCCTGCTCGCAAACTAACTGGCAACAGTTTAAAGGACTGTGTTACTGGAGCACGCGCCTCTCCCTTTGTGCTTGGGAGGGAGAGAGAGAGAGAGAGAGCGCGTATTGCGATAGATAGGGTGAACCTTTTGCTCTCTCTCTATCTCTCTTTGTGCCACTCTCCAATGGGACTCTCCATTCCGGGAAAATTCCATGGTGGAAAATTGTCAAAGTCTGGAGCAAAGAGCCAAAGAGAGAGAAAGAGAGAGAGAGAGAGACAGAGAGACAGAAAGAGAGAGAGAGAGAGAGAGAGAGAGAGAGAGAGAGCGCACTGGCGGTGAGATAAAGGCGATGGGCCTTTCGCCTTTGGTGCTGCTCCCTTGCGGCGGCTGCCATCTTCTCTCTCTCTCCTCAGGTGTAGGACGGGTGGGAAGTGGGAGTGCAGGAGGGGGTAGAAGGAATAGAAGCGGCATGCGCCGTACCATATTTTCCGCCACTCGGGGAAAATAAACACCATCGGAAAAATTAATTCATCGCCTCCGTCGCCACATTTTACATACCCGCCTCCCCCTACACCCCCCCCCCCTTCCACCACACCACATCCCCGATTGTGGCACACCAATTGAGTCTCCATCGGTCGCCATCTTGGTCCCCCTTGATGGCGATTAAAAAAGTGGTTGCTGGGGGGGAGGGGAGGGGAGGGGGTTGTTGTGGGTGGAATACAATGGGGATTGGAAGGAAAAAATTGAGGGAAGGTCGCGAATTATGGTGAATTGCTGAAAATGCTAATAATGTGTGTGCAACACTATAACAACCCCCCCCCCCCCCCCACAACACCCCCACCCACAGACAGGAAGGGTGCGTTCATGGAGCTGTCAGGAAGTTGCAGAGGAGAGTAATTACGAGCCCGCGATAAAAATGGTCTCCAGTGTAGAAAAAGGTGGTTGGTGTGGTGGGGGTAGGTGGTGTACTGTGTAAGGTGGATAAGAATGGTGTACAATTTTTCGGATGGGGGGGGAAGTAAATACACCTTTCCCTAATCAACCTACATCGTTCCACAAAGGGGGGGGGGAGTGTGGGTGGCAAGTACCGGGGGGGGGGGGTCGATCAACTAGCCAACCCAAACCTGCTGGGTTGTGCCTTGTCGCCTCAAAAGCGAGCATTTGCGAACCGTCTCGAGCGGGAGAAACAACCCAAAAATTTTTTGTCCTGGGCTGGTGCGTTCCTCGCGCGAAATTCGCGGCCAAATACGCTGTTGTTGTTGTTGTTGTTGTTGTGGTTCGTGCGTGTGTGTGTGTGGATATTGGCGAGTGGAAGAATTCATCCCGCGGCCGCACGATTCCCGTAATGCCGCAGTGCCGTACGCCACCGACGACGTACGCGCCGCTTCCGGTTGCGCGCTCGTGCCACACCGTGCGAGATAACGCGCCCGCCACTGCCGGTGTATAAAGACAGTATCTATTTTATTGTGTCGGGGTGTCTGCAGTGGCTTGTGCGACGTGTTTTTATATAGACCCAGGCACAGCCACGGGTTCGTCGTCTACCGTGCTTTTTTTCGCTCTCTTCTAACGACGCTGATGCTGATGACGGCGACTGGTCTGCTGGCCGGCAACGCGACCGATGAGTGCCTGCGGGGGACGAACGGGACGCTCGGCTGGGGCAACGGTACGGGCGACGAGCCGCCGGAGGCGCCGGTGCGGCTCAACCTGCCGTACGCGCTGCTCGAGGCGACCGTCGCCCTGACGGCCATCTTCGGCAACACGCTCGTGATCGTCGCGTTCCGGACGGAGCGGCGGCTGCGGCGCCGCACCAACTACTACATCGTGTCGCTCGCGTCCGCCGACCTGCTGGTCGGCACGCTCGGCATCCCGTTCGCGGTGCTCGCCTCGATCGGGCTGCCGCGCAATCTGCACGCCTGCCTGTTCACCATCTCGCTGCTGGTCGTGCTGTGCACCATCTCGATCTTCTGCCTGGTCGCGGTGTCGATCGACCGGTACTGGGCGATCCTGCACCCGCTCGCCTACTCGCGCAACATGCGCACCAAGACGACGCTCTGTAAGTCGGCCACTGTCACTCTCACGTGCGAAGCGTTTTGTTCGGTACGAGCTTCTCCCCCTGTTTCTCTCCCCTATGCAGACATTATCAGCATGTGCTGGCTGGCCGGGTTCATCGTCGGGTTTCTGCCGCTGTTCGGCTGGCACGAGCAGCCGGCCGAGGACGCCTGCCTGTTCGTGAAGGTGATGAACTACGACTATCTGGTGTTTCTGTACCTCGTCACGATCATCATACCGGCGGTGCTGCTGCTGGCGTTCTACATCCACATCTACCGCGTGATCGTGCGGCAGGTAAGGGGCAGCCGCTCAAACGCTCAAACCACAACTCTCAGCACTATTTTTTGCGACTTTCTTTCCGCCTCGCAGCGCAAACAGATCCTGTCGGTCAACTCGATCGACAGCCGGTGCATGGCGAGCATCGAGGATGGGGCCGGCAGCTGCAGCCAGTCGGGCCGGCACGCGACCAAGCGCCGGACGCAGCGCAAGGACCAGTACAGCGGCACGATGCTGCGGGTGCTGCGCGCCGCCCAGAACCGGGAGGTGAAGGCGACCCAGAACCTGTCGATCATCGTGCTGTTCTTCATGCTGTGCTGGATGCCGCTGCACACGATCAACTGCATCGTGGCGTTCTGCCCCCAGTGCCACATACACGCGCCGGTCATGCTGCTCGTCATCACGCTGTCGCACCTCAACTCCGCGCTCAACCCGCTGCTGTACGCGTACCATCTGAAGGACTTCCGGGCCGCGCTCAAGCGGCTGCTCCTGTCGCTCTTTGGCATTGCGCCCCGGCCGGCCCCGCCCCGGGACTGTGTCAACTGCATTTCCGCGCTGGCCCAGCAGCACCAGCAGCATCAGCAGCAACATCAGCAGATTTTCCCGTAGATGTCTGTCTTAGGAACTCACGCAACGGTTTTTGTTTGTGTTGCTGCTTGGTGGCGCCCTCTGAGAAGCATGTGCTAGATGTAACGCGCACCGCTAAAGTTGTCCGTGGTCTGTAACGCTTGCTCCCATAACCCGCCCGCCCCGTCGTGGGCTCACCCAATGTGTGATCAATGTGCCTAACGCGTGGACAATCCATAGCGCCGTAAGTGAAGCTTCACTGTAAACTGTAACCGCGTAACAACAACATATCAACAAGTGCCTCCGCACTCGGTGCGGACTCAAACACAAGGGAGTGCATATTTATATGGAGATATTTTAATATTAGCTTGATTGTTTCGTTTCCTCTCCTTTTTTGTACAAACACAACTGATCAAGTTTGCAGCATGCTGTGAACTGTTTCCAATAATGCGAAAATAAATCTTTTGCTGTGTCTGTACATGTTGGTTCTCGGTTGTTCTTTTTTGTGCGTAGCGTAGCTTACCATTTGAAAGTAAAACAAAGTTTAAATTCTGCGTGATTTACTAGCCGTGCGGGAAGAGTTCAATAATTAAAAGCGCACACGGGCTATGCTTCACTCCATCACCCCGGAAGGGATCGGCAATCCCCAAGCAGCCATCAATAGTTCCTCGATCAGAGCACAATCATCAATCAATCAACAATAAATAACACCGCGATACCACTTAATTGATTCTGCTTCAAAGAAAGAGACGCCAGCACTGCCAATCCAGATCTACGTAAAGGTGATTGATGCATGGTAAGGCCCCAAAGCGAGATCTTTCCACACTTGCAACTCAGAGTAGGTTACAGGTCATTGTATATCTAGCAGAAAATGCCTGGAGTAGTAAATTGATGGCAAGAGCGACTCCCATAAGGGAACTAGGCATTATTTTCTGTTAGTTCATGCTGGTCCCGAAGGTAAATGTGAGAGTAATTTGCTTGAGTACTTCGATACAACTTGCTTTGGACAATGTGTGACATCAAAACACAACAATCGGTTTTTTTTTTACTGCTGACTTTGAAGATTCGTCAGCATGTGCTCCATGTGCTGAGTGATTTCATTTCTTCCGCGTAGAGAATCTTCCTTTTTCCAGTCTTCCTTTGGTCTTTGTATGAAGATTTTTCTTCCTGCATTATCTTATCGTCCCCTCTTCGCTCTCTCTCTCTCTCTCTCTCTCTCTCTCTCTCTCTCTCTCTCTCTCTCTCTTGTTGGCCTGATCACGATAGAGCACACCGATATGACATGACCCGGTCAACAATTGTTCCTCAGGATGCTCGGTCAACAATTGTTCCTCAGGATGCTCCTCCCTGACTGCAACCTCCCATTCTTGTAGACACCCGACCTCCAACAGGTCTCGCTTCACCTGATCCAGACCATCGAGCTCACCTGTGCTTGCCTGCGCTTCACGCCGAACAGGGGATCGCTGTCGAACGCCTTCTTGGTGGGGCATGAGTCCGGCATCCTCATGACATGCACTAGCTATCGTATCCTGCCAGCCTTCGCCACCGTCAGGATACTCGGTACGCCTTCGCTCGAATAGCCCAAGACTATAGGATAGTGCCCATAGAGGCCCACCACCAGGCGATTCAATGTGCGATATATCTCACATTTCGTGCGGTCTCGAAGACTTTTGGATCTCAGCAGTCGTCGAAGTCCACAGTACGACGCCCCTGTACAATACATCTCCGGATTTCGATGTTGATTACACTGTCCGAAGTAACGACCATATATAGCAGAACTCCTTTACCATCTCGAGATTGTCTCCGTCAACTAATACACTGCTTCTGAGCTGTTCTGGGTCTACGACAAACAGGTACTTTGTCTTCGTTGCATTGAAGCTCAATCCAATTCTTGCTGCTTCGCTTTTGAGTCGGGACGATGATGTTGATGCCGTGCGCGAAGCCAAGAAATTGGAGAGATCGGCAGAGGATCGTGCAACGGATCGTTCTCATACCATCTCATTCATCTTCTTTTTCCAGCTTGTGTGTTTCTGCCAATAAACTAAAGAGACTTCGTATTGGAGTTGAAATTTGAGTGAGAACTAAAACGGAAATAGGAGATAGCTGGGAGTGTACAATATATCTGGGTAAAATAATTGGGATTGTAGTCAACTCTGGGATGTTGAAACAAAGCGTTATAAGAACCAACACTGAAACAAGCACGTGGACAGGAATATGTAAATATTCAGCCATACCAGTGAACACGTTCGTTCCCGGGAACGTTCGCAGCAACGCTCATTTTCGCTCATTTCATATGCCTCTAGATTAAAAATTAGAAAACCGTCTGGGTTTTGTACTGCCCAACCTAGTGGTACAACCCTGTCCACTCATGAGCGACGAATGTTTCTCGACGAACAAGTTCGCCGGTACGGCTGATTATTAACAGGCTTATCCAGTGACGGATGAACACGAGCGGGTGCTCACCATGGATTCAAGCCTCATTTGGACCATTAATTCTCGGGTTGCATGTTACTCAGTAAGTCGCAAAAGCCGGTGTCAACAATTGCAAGGCAAGGCAAACAGTTCAAGCGGCTTGATGATCAGAATTGGAATCGGCTCCGGAATCGGCTGTGGAATCGGCTCCGGAATCGGCTGTGGAATCGGTGCTGGAATCGGAACCAGCGTCGGCACCAGGATCTTTATGAGAATGGATAATTTTCAAGTACATTTGAATCCTTTGTGGCTTATTAAATATTGGTCGAAGCATCCAGTACATTCGAGCAAACTCCGAGGAATCATTTTGACAGTTTGATAAAAAAAAGCATTAATCATTTCATTCCAGTATGTTTTGAAGGTTTTACTTAGCCAATCGGAGCCGACTTCGGAGCCGATTCCGGGGCCGATATCGGAGCCGATTCCAATTCCGGAGCTGATCTGATTTCCGAGCCGATTCCAAAGGTGATTATGAAGCCGATTCTAGAACCGGTTCTGGAAATTGATTCCGGACCTACTATTCTGAGAATAAGACAACGATTAAAATAGCAATTTTTACGGCTTGACAATACATTTAGCCATTAGTATACACCAATACATCGATAAGCTTCACCAGGCTATTTGAAACAAGTTGCCAAATAGTTTATTTTTTTTATATAAAATTATTTTTCTCATATATTTTCCGTTTAATAAAATCATTTTGCGTATTTCGTGTGTTTATTTAATTATTAAATCTGTGATTTTCCTATTTTCCTCCTAATTGCTATTAGCAATTTCGTTAAATCATGAGCAAAACAATAATAGCCAGCAAAACGAATTTTCTAACGGCTCATTTAAAAACAAACTACCCACCTGTCAATCGACCACAGACGGACGTAGTTATACCAGTTATACCAGTGTATTTGTGAGAACGTGCTGCAAATCAATTTTTAATAACATTTTAACGTTTTTAAATACAAAAAAATATGAAAAGATAGAAAAAATACTTTCAACGCATTTTATAGCCCAAAAACCTGCCCAAAACAGTAGCCCATTTTATATAGCAAAAACACGTACACTCTCGCCGTACGTGCAGCTGTCAACGCGGCGGTCACACTTCGCACCAGACCAGCTGTCAAACGGGTTGCCAAGATTATTTACATATCGTGCCGAACATCAACAAGATATGCGTACGTGATTGGATGCTTTAGCCCGTGTGTGTTTGGATTAGCAAAGAATTATCAGCAATTAGCTACGAGTAGTGACATTCCGACGGCACACGGGCGCCAAACACCCACACCCACACATACACATCAACCATGGGCAAGCTGGAGCTGCTGCAAACGCTGACCGGGCACGCTGGGCGCGTGTGGAGTGCGGCCTGGCATCCGGGCGGTAAGCTGTTCGCGTCCTGCGGCGAGGACAAAACGATCCGCGTGTGGACCAAGTCCGACACCGACCGGTGGGTGGCACAGACCGTCCTTACCGATGGGCACACGCGCACAATACGGGACGTGGCGTGGTCCTGCTGCGGCCACTATCTCGCCTCGGCCAGCTTCGACACGACCGTGGCCGTGTGGGACAAAAAGTCGGGTACGTAACACTGGGTAGCAGCGAGGGGGACGGGTAGCAACCGTCAAGAACAACACTCATCAGCATACAATGTTACAGGCGAGTTCGAGTGCAACGCGACGCTGGAGGGGCACGACAACGAGGTGAAGAGCGTGACCTGGTCCCGGTCGGGCAATCTGCTGGCCACGTGCAGCCGGGACAAGTCGGTCTGGATCTGGGAGATCCACCACGCGCCGGACCAGGAGGACGAGTACGAGTGTGTGGCGGTGCTGAACGGGCACACGCAGGACGTGAAGAAGGTGTGCTGGCACCCGCAGGAGGATCTGCTCGCGTCCGCCAGCTACGACAACACGATCCGCATGTACCGGCAGGACCTGGCGGACAGCGAGTGGGAGATGCTCGAACCGCTCGAATCGCACAGCTCGACCGTGTGGAGCATTTCGTTCGACGCGACCGGCCAGCGGCTGGCGTCCTGCAGCGAGGACACCACGGTCAAGGTCTGGCAGCAGTACGGGCCGGACAACGCGCTCGGCATACCGTGCCCGGACCGCGGCACGGTGTGGAAGTGTGTCTGCACGCTGTCCGGGTACCATTCGCGCAGCGTGTATGACATCGACTGGTGCAAGCAGACCGGGCTGCTGGCGACCGCGTGCGGCGACGACACGGTGCGCATATTCCGGGAGGCGAGCGACTCGGACCGCAACGAGCCCACGTTCGAGCTGGTGGTGACGGTCGAGGCCCACAGCCAGGACGCGAACAAGGTCGCGTGGCATCCGACCGTGCCGGGCCTGCTGCTCACCGCGAGCGACGACGGCGAGATCAAGCTGTGGCAGTACGTGGACGCGGATTGAGCTGGACACGGTGTGTACTGCCTTTTGGGCGCTCTGTGCGACGTGGTGTAATGGAGTTAAATACAATAAAGCTGTTTCTAGTTTAGTTCAAACAGTTCCAACTTGGTTGCCACGATGAAGGAAATAAGAGAAACATTTTCACTGTAAGCGAATGCATTAGGTTTTAAATCGATTTCGTAAACTCGAAAGCAATTCAACTAAAATGAATGCCGCGACAGGAAGTATGGTTAGCGAAGGCCAATGTGCAGGGGAAAAGTGGGTCAGTTTCAACTGACCCTGTTCGGGATTATTTTTATCACAGCATCTGAGCATCCTGTTCTATTCCGGTCCGGCGCGACTAAAAGTAGATTTTAATGTAGTTGAGCTCGCTTGAATATTGTTAGAAACTGCTTCCGGTGTTGGTACTGCTATCGAACACAGAGCGACTCTAGAAATGGACCAACGTAAGATTAATCTCAAACCCTTCTGGGATCTTTACATTTGCCACAAGAAATTGTTAAAACTGTAACGATACTTGTAAGATAACCTTAAAAAACTAAGACGAGTTTCTATAATTAGGAAAAAGGAACTTAACTCAACGGTAAAGAACAGACAACCTGAAATAGTTGAAAAAGACCAACTGTGTATGATTTAATTACACCTAAAACCATATTAAGAGTAATTAGAATGCTTTGTTCCAGTAGTTTTCCAGTTCATTTTTGGAATATGCCTGCATTTTATAGAGTCCTTCTAGTATTGAGGAATGCACTAGATCAGAATGTTCAAAGACGCTTCAACAGGGCTCCATTTCGACGTCCTTTTCACTCTACTCAACTACCTGCCAATGAAATAGTGCTGGGTTTCATGAATCTTTCGTTGAGATTCATTCATATGAATTTTCAGTGATGAGTGATTCGAATCTCGAGTCAAATCTCCAAAGATTCATAAATATGTAAAGTTTCATGAATTTTCAAAGCTTCATAAATCTGTAAAGATTCATGAATCTTCAAAGATTCATAAATCTGTAACTATTCACATATCTTCAAAGATTCATGAATCTTCAATGGTTTATGAATCTTCGAAGATTCATAAATCTGTAAAGATTCACGAATCTTCAATGATACGTGAATCTTCAAAGATTCACGAATCTTCAAAGATTCATCTCGAAATATTCATGGATCTTGAAAGATTCATGAATCTCGAAATATTCTTGGATCTTCAAAGATTCCTGCATCTATTCTTCTTCTTCTTCTTTTGGCACAACAACCGCTGTCGGTCAAGGCCTGTTTGTACCGACTAGTGAAGTGGGCTTGGCTTTCAGTGACTTTGTTACCGTAGCAGGATAGCCAGTCCTACGTCTAGTTCATTCGCACGGTCTATTCGGGGCTTGAACCCATGACGGGCATGGTGTTAAGTCGTTCGAGTTGACGACTGTACCACCAGACCGGCCCAATGCATCAACATGCATCTATAAGATTCATAAATCCACTAAAATTCATATATCCCCATATATTTTCAAGATATTGAATTTGCCAAATTCCACCTAAAACACGTCTGTCGCGGGTTCAAGCCTCGCATGGGCCGTCTTCCCGTAGCAAAACAAACTATTCGGCAGCGTGGTACTTTCCAAAATGTCTCGAAAGCATGTATACCCTGGCATGACTAAGTAGGTTGTTACGCCAAGACGAAGAATAATCAAAAGCTGAAGCTAAGATGAATGATTAGCGATTTATGAATCCCTTGAGAATTATTAATCTTTCGAGAATCGTTAGATATTCACGAATCTTTCCAATCGAGAGTCAGATTCATTGATTCATTCCTAAGATTCATTCTGATTCATCAATCTGAATCAGATTCATCCAACAATACTATGAAACGCGACTTTAATCGATTTATTTACAATCACTAAGTCACGGGTTACTTGCTTCCTCTATTGGTGCTCCCGATTTGCCTGCCTCTATTTGGCTATGTGTACCTTCCCGTTATACAACTCCTCCTTATGCTCTTTCTGCTCCCGTGGCTCTTATATTTCATCCGTCTTTCTAATCTTTCTATTTATTTCCTTTTATTTTCTTTTGTGTTTATCAATGTTTACTTATTGGTTTTTTAGTCTCAATTCTTTCTTTTATATAAATGTGTTTGTTGTCTGCTTCTTGGTTCTTGGATTAATTTAATTATAATTATACTCCAGTTAAGCTTTAAGGATACTCAGTTAAGCCTTAAAGGCAGACTGTGGAGATAATAAAAGAGTTAAATAAATGAGCTAAAGGAATTAGATTAATAGCAGCCGTCTTCAAATTAACCGTTTTGTTAGTAAACAGCCTTCCTGAACATTCTAGCGCGCATTCGCTAAACAACTTTCCTTACCCTTGCGATAATTTTCCCTTCCAACATTGAAAGCCTTCTCCTGCAACTGGTTTTTGAAGTAAAAAAAGAGGACCACAAAAGTTTACAGGGATATCATAAAACCAAGCATGCAACAAACAATCGAAAACAAAACAAAACACAACAAGGCAACTCCAAAACGACGCTAGACCGCGCGGGTCAGGTCAGCCGTTTTCCACGTTTTTCTCCATTTTTTTCCAGTTCCATCACTTTCTCACACACTCTCTCTCTCTCTCTCTCTCTCGCTTCCGTGTGTGCTACACTCTTTCCTCTTTGTGGGTGTTTGTGTGGCTTGCCTATTGTTTCGCTCTCCGTAACAACGTTTAGCTGCCACGGTACCATCCACCAGGCGTCTCCATCTCCTTTTCCTCCCAACGTGTCTTGACTCTTTGTACGCACGCTTGCACACCAGCGGGCGGAGGAGTAAGGGAATGGTGTCACCATTTTTTTGCTCCATGTGTGTTTGTGTGTGTGTGTGTGTGCGTGTGGTTGGGCAGTGAAAGTTACGTAAATTATAAGCACTTGACATTTGACGTTGCGCTCGCTCGTCGCTAGAGCATCATGCTGCGAGACGATCTTGCGAGCAGCGACGGTCCTGGTTTGCTTGTGGCGAGAAGTTGCCTTCTTCCTGTTATTAGAAGAGAGAGAGAGAGAGAAAGCCAGCAGGCGAGCGGCTTCGCTGGCTAGGGCAGATGGGTTTCTCCCTCGTGCGGTGCTCAGTCTGAGCGTATCTGCCGTGCAGTGACGATGCCTAATTACCCCACACAAAGGGCGCAGGAGCATGGTTCCACAGGGATGATACAAGGCAGCCTAGCATAACGTTGTGCAACGGTAGAGTAGAACGTACGCGCGGTGCCGACGCGGTGTTTTTATGGTGGGGGGGGGGGGGGGGGGGGTTGAGGCGGTGAAGGGAATGGATGGATGGTGGCAGTGATGGTGGTGGTGGTGGTGGTGGTGGTGGTGGCGGAGGCTCCCAAAAGTTGTGCAAAACCAAACATCGTGCAGCAGCCAGCCAAGCAAAATTAAAAAAAAAAAAACCCTGTCCAGCAAGCAAACAAACAAACCAGCAAACAACGCACACACATGCACCTCCGCCTGGAAACAAAAACAACAACAACAACGCCTGTAAAGGGTGGAGGGTGCGGCAGCGGGGAAGGGGATTGGGGAAGAAGCTCTCCGGACGCTGGCGCTGGCCAGTCTACACGGCCCCGGAGCTCCCGAGCGATGGGACAGGAAGTTTAAGGAAGAGAGGAGAAGGGAAGGGGAGAGTGGTGGTGAGGAGCATGAATTGAGGAGTATCGATTTTTTTAAAACATATTATTTCCAAAACCATAACCTCCGTGCAAAGATGTAACCGACAGTGGTGGTGTGGGAGAGGAGTGGAGGAGAAGGGGGGGGGGGCTACCATTGCGTGGCAAAGATATTCCTCCCCCCCCCCCCCTCACGCTGTGTATGCTAATTTGGGTACGTGGTGCGCGCCTGGCTGTGTGTAACAAAGGAAAATGGTCTTCTTCTTCTTCTTCTTCCTCACTCGTGTGTGTGTGTGTGAGCATTCGATTGTGCACTGCAATGTGCACGCGGTTTGCCGTGTCGTGCCGAGAATTGGAGCAGGTCGCGTTGCACGGTGCAGGCAAAGCAGTGGGGGGGGGGGGTGAGGGGGGAGGGGGAGGAGGAGGTTGGAGAGGTGCAGGATTGTGTGGGGGAAGTAGGTGAGGTTGGTTCAAGGCACACAATCAAGGACATGCCCCACATCATGTGAGTCTATGTGCATGTGTGTGTGTGTGTGGTTCGTGAAGCGGGAAGGACGCCCAAGGATGTCTCCATCATGTTTGTGTATGTGTGTGTGTATGTGTGTGTGTCACAGACATGCAGTTCGTCCGTGTGTAATAATGCATAGCGCTGCGGAGACGTGCGTGACGAAAACTCGCTCTGTGTGTGTGTGTGTGTAGCTCTCTCCTTCTCTCTCTCTCTCTCTCTCTCTCTAAATTGCCTGTTGATTAATCATTAATGTTGGAGCAGGTTGTTGAGCCCATTCGGAGCACTCGCACGGTAACAGGGGACACCAGTCCAACCAGGCACACGTTGACATAGGAAAGCTTTCTCCCCCCCCATCTCGCCCCCTTATTTCACCCATTCCCCCACTGTAATTTGATGGTGGGGGGGGGGGTGTAGAGAAGGGCGGCGGAAGGGAAGGGAGGCGAAAAAAGGGTGCAGCAGGGGCGCTTGTTTACACAGAAGCATCCGGAGACATTCGTGGACTTCCTCACACACCACCACACAGTGTAGTAGTGGTGCGTGCCTGTGTGTGTGTGTGTGTGTGTGTGTGTGCCATGACCCTTTTGGTGATATAATGCAATTTCGGGATCAGGTGCTGCTCAACTTCACTTACCCCTCCCCCCCCCCCTACCCCTCTCCTCCCTCTCCCACATTACGGGGGCTTTCATGTCAAAGGTAAAGAGGCGCTCGCTCATTACATTGCCACAACAGCCTGATGTTGTGTGTGTGTGTGCCATAAAGCATAAAATCGATAGGAAATGCAAACGCGCCGCTTGTGTGCCCGAACGCCCGAAGCGAGCGCGTATGTGTGTGTGCCGCACACGCTTCCGGAAGTGTATGGGGCCGAAGCAGCGGGCTCTGCCGCTGTAAGTGGAGCAACATCATAAAATGGTAATGTCTACCATTTTTATTTGCTTTGTTCTTCTTCTTCTTTTTCCCCCGGAGTGGAGTTTGTCCAGCGGACTCCTCCGGCCACAAGCGTTGAAGAGCCCGCCTGGCTTGAATATTCTGGAGTGGTGCTCGTTGCCAAGAACGAAGTTGGAAGGAATTGGACGTCCCCGTGTCGGGCACACATACACACACACACACACACACACACACACACACATAGGGACTTGGCAGTGGGCTCAGGGTAATGTTGTTGTAGTTGCTGGAGAGAGACCTATTCCCGTGTTCTGAGACATTGCAGTCTGAGACATTGCAGTCTCCCGGAGCCAGGCTCTAAAACGGACGACATTGTTTGAGCATTTTGAGGAAAACCACGAATAGTGTTTGCCTACGTGTGCGTCTGTGTTCACTGGCCTCCTTCCCATCCTCGTGGTTACCGCTCCCCTGGTGGAGCGTCGATCACGTCGCAAAAAAACCTGAATTTCTTTGCTGGCTGCTTTCAACCCGCTTTAGATATCGTCCTCCGCTTCCGGGTTTCGGGTTGTGTGCGTCTGTGTGTGTGTGTGTGTGTCTGTGTGTGTGTGTCTAGAAGTGGGGTGCCGTAGCTATGTGCTGCTGCTCGCTGGTGCCGCCCGTAGTGCCAACAGTGTGAAGCGGTGCAACAAATGAAGTGCGTAGCGCGAACGGTGAAGTTGGTGGCGGCGGCCGTCACGGTGGCACTGCTGCTGCTTGCCGGCCCGGCCGCCCCGAACGGTGCCCCGCGGCCCGCCTACCCGGGGATGCAGCTGCTCAGCGAGTCCGTGCACGACGAGCGGGCGGCGGGAGGCGGGGGCGGCGACCTGCTGCTGACGAAGGACCCGGGGGGCGAGGGCCCGGCCGGGCCGAGCCCGCTCGGGCTGGCGGGTGTGCTAGTGCCGCGGGACAGCCTGCTCTACCCGGGCGGCCGGGAGTCGATGGCCGCCGCCCAGGATCAGGAAGAGGAGGAGGAGGATGAGGAGGAGGAAGAAGAAGAGGAGGAGGAAGAAGAAGAGGTGGAGGCGCAAGAAGCTCTGGCAGAGGAGGAGGAACCGGAACGCAATGCAGCCAACGAGGAGGAGAACCTGCTGGAGGAGGAGGAGGAGGAGGAGGAGGAGGGGAGGAGCCGACAGAGGAGACGGGGGAGAGCAGGCGCTTTCCCACCTATTACCTGCGGCCCGGGCCGGCTGACGCCGACCAGCGGCGACGGTCGAACCCGTGCGGGTCCGGCATCGTGGAGCAGCTGAAGTCGGCGGAGCACGTCGTGCCGGTGCGGCGCAGCCCGGAGGAGGAGGACAACAACTTCTACATCGACGTCAGCCACGAGCTGCTCGAGACGGGGCCGGGCATTGTGCCGCGCGTAGTATACCGAGGTAAGCCGCAAGCATCATCAGTGCTGCAAAATGTCACTGTCAATGTCATAAACAAAGCTGACTGAAACAAATTCCATGTCAGCGTCATCAGTCACAACGATCGGTGTAACCAATGCGTGCTTCGTGACATGCTAGCAACCAACGCTTGGACAGTCACTAGTCATGACTTTTTTTGTTTTACTTTGATCAATTCTGTAAAATGTCACTGACATAGTCATGACAAATTCCGGCTGAAAAAAAGTCAGTGTCAGCGTCACTAGCTCTACTGTGATGATCAGAGGTGAGACTCAAACAGTTGGTGCGACCATCACATGCTTGGTGACATTTTGTGCAACCAACTATTGGTCAGTCACTTTGTTTTCGTGTCGTGATGATCACCGACAGAAAATGTCACGAGTTCTGCAAAATGTCACTGACATAGTCATGACAAATTCCGGCTGAAACCAAATCATGTCAGTGTCACGAGCTCTACTGTGATGATCAGAGGTGAGACTCAAACAGTTGTTGCGACCATCACATGCTTGGTGACATTTTGTGCAACCAGCTCTTGGTCAGTCTCTTTGTTTTCGTGTCGTGATGATCATCTACAGCAAATGTCATGACCAAGTGAGTGACCAAGAGTTGAATGCTAAACAAAATGTTACCATGCATATGATTGGTCCACCAATCATTCACAACGTGAGCCGATATGAGCCTCGTTTCAGTCATGAGTGTTGGTGACTGAAACCAGTGGCAATTAGCAACTCTGTTCATAGCTAGAAAAAAGTCATGACTATGCTTGCGAGGGCATTAACTTCAGCTTGTCAGTCAGAATATCACGTTGGACTCAGGCACTCGCATGTCGTGTTCGGCATGTCATGACGCACTTTCATTGAGTATTAGCTATGAACATCAATCCACCACGGAAATGCTCATTGTTTTCGGTGGTGATCATCACGTGATGCTCATACCATTTTGCAGCACTGCAAGCATCCTTCCTCTTGCAGGTCAATCTTTCTTCATACCTTTTGCACTCTCTCTCTCTCTCTCTTTCCCACAGTGGAAGCGAGACGCTCGCCGGGCACGGAGATACGCGACTTCTACGTGGAGTCGCTCGCCGGCGATCCGTACAGCTACGAGCAGGTGCCGGGGCGCCCGATCGGCCAGTTCACTGGCCACCGTGCGCGCGGCAGCCATCACGGGTACAGGCAGGGCCCGGAGGACGCCGACAGTCTGCCGCGCAGTACCTGGATCGACGATATGGAGATAGACTGGCTGCATCATGCATTCGGCGGGGCACAACAGCAGCCCAAGCAGCAGCGCGTTATATTCGGCGAACCGTCCTATCCCGGGTATTTCGAGGCGGACGGCAGCCAAGACCCGGCCCCTCGGTCATCGGGCGATGAGGAGGAGGAGGAGGACGGCGAGCCTGGAGCTCGGGAAGACAACGCGCTCGAGTTCGGCAGCCGGAAGCGGCCCCCGGGCGGCAGACGGACCCACCGTGGATGCCCCCGCCACGTCTGGAAGCATGACAGCATGTACGGGGAGCGAGCGACGATCAGCTGGACCGTCCCGGAGGTGCTGCCGGCACACGGGACGGCCTATTTTAACGACAGCGGTGCTGGCGCGACGGTCACCGGGGCGCAGAAGCCGGCTAACACTATTTACTTTAGGTGAGTTAGCGTTAGCGTTAGCGTTACAAGTGATTGCAGTACGTTGATAACTTGCCTTGCATTTCAGAATACTTTATCGTACAATGACTAGTTACGTGATCTATGAACTGATCTACACAATGGTGCTTTTACAAGGTGGGTAGTCGCAAATGGCATCTCAGGCCCATCTCACCACTAACCCCGTGTCTCTCCCGCTCTCCTCCCGCAGAGTGTAGCTTATATCTCAGGCAGGCGCAGGGCACGATCGCTTCGAACAGGCTGCCGGCCGGCTACCAGGACTGCCGGCTCGTCTTTCCCACGCGCCCGACCGTGGCCCCGTCGGAGGAGCTGCCCGGGCTGCTGGTACAGCTGACCCGCCTCAACACACCGTGCCGGGGGGGTGGATTCCTGCGCTTCCTGCCGGACCCGACGGCCAGCCCGACCGTCGGTGCCCCGCCGGCCGGTGACGGCGAACCCGGCAGCCCGCCCGCCACCGCCATATCACTGTGCGGCAAGCTGGAGGAGCTGCCCGCCGCGGGCCGGGCCTTTCACTTCCAGTCGCACCGCAACACCACCCTGTGGCTGCACCGGGCGCCCCTGTTTAGCCTGCAGTACCGGCTGGTCGACTACTGCTACAACATGACGCTGCGCGACCAGAACGGCACGGTCCGGCTGCGACCGGGGTCGGCCCCGCTCGACTGCTACTTTCGCATCCATCTGCCGTACGGGTACCGGGTGGCGCTGCAGCTGCTCACCAACGGTCCCTCCACCCTCAACGACGGCCGGGGGGAAGCGATCGCAATCGCGCTCGGCCCGGTCGGCGAGCAGGACGGCGGCAATGCCGAGTACCTCGCACCGATCCGTTGCTCCTCGACCGGGGGCATGCTGGTGGCGGTCTACGAGGACGCCCAGCACCGGTGGACGGCGTGCGTCAATGGGAGTGCGGCACCGGCCCGCTACCTGCTCACCACCACCGGCAACAGCGTGGTGGTGAAGGTTAGCAAGCTGCCCCAACCGACTGCTGTGCAGCCAGGGATCGGGGCCTCCGGTGCGCCGGGCCCCCCAGCATCATCGCCTTCCTCATCACCCCTGTCACCATCATCCTCATCATCCGCGGCAGTGCTGCCGGCGCCGGACAACGGCACTGCGACGCTGCTGTTCGAGTACCGGGCGAACCCGATTGAATCCATTACTTCACGTTGTGCCTTCGGTTGGATAGCAACCACGCAGTTCTGCATTGCCCCGGTCGAGCGGCGGCTACCGTGGCAGGAGGCGGAAGCGGAGTGTAACCGGCTCGGTGGCCATCTCATGTCGATACGCTCGAGCGAGGACCAGCAGCTAATCGACCAGCTGCTGTTCAACAGGTTAGTGTTGTGCTGCACGAATCTTTCGTAAAGATGCATTCTAAGGAGATATTCAGTGCTGAGTGAATCTCGCATCTCTAAAAGTTCCCATGGATCGCTTAGGTCTCATGAATCTTCAAAAATTCGCATTAATATTGAAAGAGTCATCATTGAATCTCTTTTAGAGCCATGAATCGGTAATGATTCAGATACATCTTGAATCTTTAATTTCTAATGAGTAGGAAATCAATATTTAGATATTCACGAATCTTCCGGGTGTCATATCTGAATGAATGAATCTTCAGAAATCTGTGAATATTTGAAGATTCATAAGAATCTTTCTAAGTTTAGAAATATTTATCAATTCCTGAAACTTTGAAGCATAATAAATCTCAGAATTTGAGATTCAGATTCGTGGAATCCCTTTGAGACTTAATTCTGTTACATGAATCTTTAGACACCACAAGAGCCTCCCAGCCAGCCAATCGTCTTCGTAGTGGCATGTTTATTTGTTTATTTGTCATTTGGTATCTTGAATAGGCTTGTTGGAACCTCTTCTTTCTTTCTTTTGGCACAACAACCGCTGCCGGTCAATGCCTGCCTGTACCCACTAGTGAAGTGGGCTTGGCTTTCAGTGACTTTTTGTTACCGTAGCAGGATAGTCAATTCCTACGTATGGGGGCACGGTATATTCGGGGCTTGAACCGATGACGGGCATGTTGTTAAGTCGTTCGAGTTGACGACTGCACCACCAGACCAGCCCAAGGCTTGTTGGGACACTTACTTATATAGTAAACCCTTAATTTATCTACAAACTTAGCTAAAGCGCTATCAATTCGGAAACGAAAGACAATTGGTTTTGAACAGGCTCATACTAATGCTGAAGTTTAAGAATCTTTGGTATTTGTTTAAGCTATTTATCATCTAGTTTGTCGACAAAAGTAGCACTTGTGCAGACCAAGTAGCACACATCGCGACAAGTAGTTTCATTGTGGTGATGATGGCCATTGTAATCAGTATATTGCTATTCTGGAGAATCTTTTTTGTATACTTTCTATCCTAACTGTCCACACGTGACAGTAGGGGGAGAAAAGAACTGAGTTAAACCCTAGGATGAATCGTACCAATGACGGAATATAATACTTTCAGACATATTGGATATTTTATCTCAAGCGTTTGCCTGATAACAATCCTAACATCCATCTGGCTTTGGTAATTATAGAGTGACAGGGCTCACAAAAGTATAGTGATGAATCACGGATCACACCAAGATATCTGACTGTTGACGCGCGAGACATAATATCATCAGCATAAAGTAGGACATAGTGGTTCGGGAGAATAAGAGTCACATCGTTTGTGTATAGTGTAGATTACAGCATCTCCTAGTTGCTGCCTCGGGGAACTCCCAAAGTTTCTGACGTCCTGATGTTGCTAACGTTTCTTCCCCTCTTTTCTTGAACAGCCCCGGCTACAAAGACGACAATGCGTACTGGATTGGTGCGTCGGATCTCATCGTGGAGGGTGACTTTCGGTGGAACGACAAGTTTGCCTTCACATACTCGAGTACGTTGTGCAAAGTGATGGCGCCCCTAGTGTGTTCGGTTTCACTCATCGCACTATCTCTCTCTCTCTATCCTATTGCAGACTGGTTCCCGGGCTGGGTGCACCAGGAAAACTACAACCGGCAGCCGAACGACGACGGACTGAGCGGGCAGGATTGTGTGGAAATTCGGCGCCACTTTCAGATTGCAGCGAGCGGTGGCCAGACCGTCCCGACCGTGAGCCCGCTGACGCTGTCGTACATGTGGAACGATCGGAACTGCGACGCTCGCAACTACTTCCTTTGCGAGCGCATGATGGATGAAGGTAACGCTTGTTGTTGGGGGAGGCTTCGAGTTCCTGTGAGTTCTTCACTTGATTAACCCGCAACACCTTACATACATTGTCTACTATCGTGCTCTTTCCCAGAACTACCGGAGCGGATTTGGAACGAGTCGGAATGTAACGTTACCGTAACGCTTAGCGCAGAACGTCCGAAGGCAACGGTATGGAGTCCGGGCTTTCCACAACAATATCCCGACAGTGTTGACTGCTACACGCTGATCCAGGCGCCGGTCGGATACCGGGTGGTGCTGGACTTTGAGGAGATGGTGCTAGAAAACGAACCACTGTGAGTGAACGTCTCGGCGTCTCTCGGTGCCTCTCAACCATCAGACGATGATGTCTTTCATCTCAACTTTAACCCTTTCTCTTCCTCTCAGTTGCTCCTACGACTACCTGCAGCTGGTTGAACCGGACGGGATTGGCCCGTACGTCCCGTCCAAGTCGGCGAAGGACTTTTCCAGCACGGTGCTGTTTCGCTTTCGCAACTCGCGCCACAGCGGCCGGTACAGTGCGGCACAGCATCGGCGCAAAAGCACCAAAACGGGGGGCCAGAGCGCGCCGGCCACCGGCGACCCAGCCGGTGGTGAGCAGTCCGGGCCGCCCCGGACCGACATCAGCTTCAACGTGCCGAGCATCGTGCTGCAACCGAGTGACGCCCGGTACACGAGCAGCCTGCCCCTGCCGGAGCTGAGCCTGGGCAGCGTGCCGCGCAAGATCTGCGGCGACTGGAGCTCGAAGCTGAAGCTGCTGCGCTACGTCACGGCGGGCCCCTCGCTCGGCGTCCGGTTCGTATCGGACTACTCGAACAACTACGGCGGCTACAAGGCGAAGATCTCGATGGAAAACGGTAAGTGACGGCACGGGGACACGGACATAGATACACGCACACACCACCTGCACACTCAGCTTCGATAAGTAGTGTCGTTTCCGATAGTCAGTTACCCAACATACCTCCCCCCTTTATTCGCATATAGTGAACCCTCTAGTCATCACTCTAGGGGCGGTAGTTCCCAGTCTGACACTGTGTCTTTCGTTTCGGCCGAACCGTCCCCCCACCCTAGGATGCGTTTGCGCTTTCGGTTTGTTTTTGTTTTCAGTTTTTACTACTGGATTAGATACCTCAGTGCTCCACACACAGCCCAGGCTGGTTTGTTGTAGATGTTCGATATTACCCCCCTTATGGAGCACACACTTACAGCCAGAGCTTTGTGCATCTGTTAGTCTATTTTGCGTTCATCATAAGGTCTAGTCACGTTTAAAGGGGGTATAGACTATCTCTGTAGGAAGTTGACCCTGCGTAAATTATCGTTCTATTTGCGTCAGCAGTTGTGCTGCACAATGTTATCTTAGTTGAAAACATAAAAACAGCTCAAAACTAAACAAATATCAAACTACACGTAGAAGCCGTTCAGGCGTTACGCCAAAACAAAAACAAACGAATCTTACCAAATGTTTTGCCCCAGTATGAGTACCCTAAACTGAAATACCTGTATTCAAATGCATAGGAAGGCCGAGGGCACCTGGTAAGTGCAAAACCACCCCTACGTTCGAACCACATTTCGCTGCCTGCGGCTACCTAAAGCTCTATAGTTTCGGGATTTTGAGATTGCGATATTACGTTATGGCGTTGTTTACCTTTTTTTCGTTTAACTTCTTGGTTGTTTGAAATTTGACTTAACTCTGCCTCTGATTCTCTATACTTACATATCTTTACAAGATTTTAAGACTTGCTTGCCTTATGCATTCGTTAGTTATTTTGTTTGCGCAACGTGTTTTGTTTTCGATGCCCTTTTGTTGATGCCTCTTGTTTCAGCCTCGTCCAGTCAACTTGACACCGTTTGTTGGAAAATCCAAACGACAATCACGAGATTGTACTGTATGCTTCTGAATTCTTGGAAGCGTTACGAATGCATAGATCGAACCTTTGAGCTTCAACATGATTGAGACACCCGGCAATTTTCGAAAATGAATGTCAAACTATATGAACTACTAAGAGTTTTATTTGAGGGTTTCCCATTGTTTCCAATAAATCTTTTTTTTTTTGGTAAAGTGATCTCTCATAAGGCATGTCTGTTAGACTTCATATTAAATAAATTCCAAAAAGCATGACAACTGTACAACGCACCATTTGACGCAATATCTAACACTTTCAAGTATCTTTGAAGGATGCTCTAATGTATCTAGGCTTCAAGAATCTGCGATGATTAAGAATGTTTTCGGAGTGCACGAAGCTCTTTTCAGATTCCTGAGTTATTAAAGATCTATGCATCTCCAAATCTGGAACTAAGAACCTGCTTAATCAAGAATATATTAATCCAAGATTCGAGCTTTATACTGAGTCGCTGCCTTTCCAATCCATCAATCAGAGTATCCGGTTTATCCATTCATATCCAAGACTCATTCAGAAGCGTAACTCTGTGTGAGAATCCTCCCAACACTGCATCATCTAGGTGTCATTGTGTGCTTGGCAGCTCGTTCAGGTTTGTCCTTCCCCGTTTGGTTGCGGAAGCGAGTCAAGAAATTGATATTGGGCGCTAGTGTTTATTTCGCCGTTTTTATTTTGTATTCATTTGCGTATTGAAGCTACACAGGCCGCGATTGCATTTGTGTTGCGTTTTGGTTTGTTTTTTCGCGTTTGCGTAGGTGCGTCGCATTCAGTACACGGATAGGGGGCGGGGAAGCGTTAAGAAACGAATGGCAGAGTATGGCTAGTTTGAATCTATTTGTGTGTGTGTGTGTGTGTGTTTTTTTTCCTTCTTTCGTTTCATTTTGCAAGCGCTATAGCACTGTTTTGTGTTATGCTCTCGTAGTACGCATCTTTGCTCATAATTTAATCGAATTGAAATAATTTGTTACAGTTCCCATTTCTGTTCCTTTGTTAACTGCTGCACACACACACACTCATACATACTTATACAATATTTTAGAGTTTTGCATGCAGACTAACTCGCGTTAAAGAACGCTTTCGTTAAGCGTGTTTGCTAGTTTTTGACAACTCTCTGCTGTGTATGACAGTTCGTAGGAGGTTCTTTGCCATTGCGCGTTTCTTAGTAGTGTTGGTTCATTAAGCTGCTTTCGAGTATCATAGTATCGTGTATCGTGCACACACCCATACACACCATAATCATGAGATAATACAGTCGTGCGGGTGATACACGTTCGATAAACGAATCAGTCACTCATTGAGAGCCTCTACGAGTACCACTGCTCCGTTCCGCACTCTCTCCGCGATTCACAATACCCGCAATACATGCTGTTGTTGTTGTTGTTGTTGTTGTTGTCTCTGAAAATCTCTCTGGCACACTCAGTGACATCCGAGTGTCACGACGAGCGGTTCAAGGCGTACAACAACTCCTGCTATCTGATCATCTCCTACCCGGACGTGGACTGGACGACGGCCCAGCAGATTTGCCGCGGTATTGGGGCACAGCTTGCCTCCATTTCTACCACCGACGAGCAGCGGTAGGGCTTCTGCGGAGGTTTCTGCTGAGCATGCAATGATTCATGGCTGGTTTCTTCCCTTGTAACAGGTTCATCACGTCCAACATTCGCAACAGCCTCGACTATACGCCGCGCTCGCTGTACTGGGTCGGGGGCGAGATCACCAACACGGGCAGCCTGGAATGGGTGGATGGTGTGAAGCTGCTGTTTGAGGTGCCTGCGTTCTTCCAAACATCTGTTGTGTATGTGTTTTTTTTTTTTTCATCATTAACTTTCTGTCCATTTTGCTCCACTTCCAGGGTTGGTTGCCCGGCCAGCGGCCTGAGAAAACGGACCCGACCAAGCTACCCTCCTGCCTGGGGCTGCAGTGGAAGGTCTCCCCGACGCCCATGATATCCTCCGGGCTGCACTGGACCGCCCAGAAATGCTCCACTATCGGTGGGTACGTGTGCAAGAAGCCGCGGCCCCGTCTGGACGAGACGATGGTCCGGAACCAGACGCTGACCGGCACGGAGGGACATCTGTTGTCACCCGGTTACCCGAACCCGTACCCCGCCCAGACCGACTTCTGGATACGGATCGTGGCGCCGGAGCACCGGCGCATCATCATCCAGTTCCAGAAGCTGGACCTGGAGCACCAGGACGAGTGTCTGTACGATTACATCAGCCTGCAGAACTATCCGATACAGCCGAATGCCAGGGGGGCGTACTCGGGCGCAGCATCGGGCGGCGAGGGGCCTGCCCCGTTGGCCGACTACTTTCACGGTGGTCACAATGGCAGCAGCGCGAAGCAGAAAGAGCACAGCAGTGCCCCGGCGACCAGTCAGTCGATGGATGCAAAGAAGCAGGTGCCGGCCTTTCCGGACGGCAGGGATTATCGCACCCCCCAGTCCGGCACGGTAAGGTTTCAGCGCCGCATCCGGTACGTGAGCAGCGGCTCGGGCGCGGAGTTTGCCGGGGGGACCGGTGGCGAGCCGGTGGATGGGGCCAGAGATCGGGAGGCAGCCGTCAACCTGCTCAGCCCGGGCACGCTGCTGCCCGATCCGCTACTGCCGTTCGACGAGCTGACGCCCTCCTTCCTGCCGTACGTGCGCTGGTGCGGCACGCACGACAGCAACATGGCCCGGTTCAACTTCATCTCGACCGGCAACGAGGCGATCGTGCGCTTCCATTCCGACTTCTCCATCAGCGGCACGGGCTTTTCGGCAACGTGGAGCACGGTCGATATGGCGGGCTGCCCGCTGCAGACCATCACCTCGAAGGAGGGCTCGATCCGCAGCCCGAACTATCCGTACTTTCTGCTGAACAACGTCGACTGCACGTACGTGATACAGGCACCGTACGGGCGGCGCGTCTGGCTCGAGTTCGTGCTGACCGATCTGGCGCAGGACGCGACGCTGCTGGTCGACATTGCGGACGGTCCGTTCGAGCCGTTCGCCGACGGGTCGCACCTGAACGACGGCGTGTTCGTGAGCAAGGGCGAGCGGCTGGTCGTGCGGTTGCGGACGGGCGCCACCCCGCGCGGGAAAGGGTTCCACGCGAACTTCAAAACACGTGAGTGAGGGTTTTCTTCTTTACAGTGGGCCTATTTCTAAGTGAATCTGAATAGAGGAATTGAAGCTTTGGCTCCTCACACTTTCCAACCAACTTCTAAAATCCCAGAAGATCTTCTATTGATCATTGAAGATTAGTTGAGCGCTCCTAAATCCAGCTTGGCAGCAATCCTCACACTTTTCAATTAGCTTCCAAAGCTCATGAATTCCCAGAAGATCTTCAATTGATTGAGGGTTCCCAAATCAAGCATGGTAGGAATCCTTACACTTTCCAACCAACTTCAAAATATCAGAAGATCTTCAATTGATCTTTGAAGATACGTTGAGGAATCCTAAATCTAACTTAATTCCTTAATGGATTAGTTCTAGCGGGGGGTTGGCAGTGAAAGTAAAGAAAGTGCGCGAACTGCCATCTGTAGAACCTTACGAAACCCAAACATCGAAAGTACATTGAAGGATCCTTAGATTGCAGAGTGGGAGATTCTTAGCAGTTCATAGGTCATCAATTTCCAGCGATTCAAACAATCTTCCAAAATCCCTAATTCTCAGCAATGAGAGACTAGACTCGCTTCGTCATTCGAAGTAGCGCTAACTTTCTATTCGGTGCTGCTTGCTTGTTGCTCTTTCCAGTGGCCCACGTGAACGAGCAGCGCTACATAACGCTCTCAAACAAGACGACCGGCATGCTGTACTCGCTCAACTACCCGGAAGCGATGCCGTACGATGTCGACTACACGCAGCACCTGATCGCACCGCTCGGCGAAGTGATCCTGCTGGAGCTGTACGGCGTGGGCTTCAGCCAGCACGGTTGCCATCAGGCCGGCTTCATCGAGGTAAGCAACACCAGCAGTGTACTAGCGTAAACCGGTATCTGTCACTGCCCTGCCATTCCAGATCTACGACAACTACACCGACAGCAACGGCACGCTGTGGCATCTGTGCGAGCATCACGCGACAGGCAAACCGGGCGGTGTGGAGCCGGAACCGGCAAAGCAGAGCGGTCTGGAGTACACCCGCTACCCACCGGCGCACGGTACTGCGGCCAAGCTGAGGCAACCGGTCGGGCCGGGGCAGCACGGGCTGGGCAAACCGGCACCGATCTACATTACCTCCTACCTGAACACGATCCACATCCGGCAGCGGAACGCGAACGGCACCGGCATCCGGTTGAACGCGACCGTCCGGCTGCAGGAGGACGCCGGCTACAAGATGAAGCTGATCTCGAACACGGACGAGTGGGTGGAGAGCTGCCGGCCGAACCCGTGCCAGTACGGCGGCAAGTGCATCAGTGCGGGCCCCGGGCACAGGCGGGGCATCTGCCAGTGTTACGGCCACTTTACCGGGCGCTTCTGCGGCCTCAACATCTGCGAGCTGGAGCCGTGCTTCTTCGGCAAGTGTGAACTAACGCCCACCAGCTTCAAGGTAAGCGAGTAGTAGGGTGCGTGGCTCGGTAGCAGTTGTGTAACCTGTGCCCATCTTCTGCCCCATTGCAGTGCAACTGTCAGCCCGGGTTCGTCGGGGTGCGGTGCGACCAGCGCCAGAAGCCCTGCGCCGACAACCCGTGCGAAAGCCGGGGCGAGTGTTTCGAGAAGAACGGGGGCTTCTTCTGCCGCTGCCACGCCTGGTGGGAGGGCGCCCGGTGCGAGAAGCGCATGATGCACATACCGTACAAACCGCTGTCGGAGCGGATGCTGCAGGAACCGTTCTGGCTCGGGCTGATCACCGTGTTCGTGGTGCTCGCCGTGATCGGGCTGGTCTGGTGCGCCAAGCGCCACTTCCCGGAGAAGATCGAGAAGCTACTCGCGGACGATACGCAGCTGAATCGAAGTAAGGTTTTGGGAGGGCGCACTGGTCCCACACACCTGGACCACGGGGCGATGTCTTTTTTATCTCTCTTTTTCTCTTTTTCTCTCAATTTCTATTTCTCTTCTCTCGCTTCGGCTGCTCGCTCCACATTGTTTTGTTTTTTGTTTATGTTTCGGGTTCCTCCTTCGCAGGCACCTTCCCGCCGCACCATCTCAACACTGCCTTGCGCGAGCAGCTGCAGGCTTCCGCCGGTACCGTTTCCTCCTCGAACGCCACTACCCCCGCATCGCACCGGACAATCTTTGGACGATTGGGTATAAGAAAACCATCCATATTGAGTCTCAGCAGCCCACAGCAAGTTGGAGGGGCTACCGCTAGAACATTTTCTTTAGATGATCTTTTACGGCCCCCTCCTCGACGTAAGACAGACAAACATATGATAAATTAATTAACCGAAAACATAGCACCAAACCAAAACAAAAAAAACCTTAACCTTTTTCTTGAACAATGTTTCAACTAACAAATAACCAAAACAAAAAAAAATAAGGCAAAAACTTCTACTCAAACTCTTTGCCGAACCTCCAAACACCTCAAGCTGTGTCTGTTTAGTGCCTTGCCTCACGATAATGTAATCTGTAATTGCTAACGTTTCATCTGCTTTACTCGCTATCTACTACACTATCTCTTTTTTACATCTCGCTCTCACTGCTCTATGTCTGTCTCTGTCTCATATATACACAAAAACATACACATGTACACTCTATTTCTCTACAAATATAGCTCAATCTGTCTGTCTGTCTATTTTTATCTCCATTTCATTGTAAACGCATTGTACAGTATAACTCCCTGGTTGAATGATTGGACTGTATTGGCTGTTTCTAGCATTATACTTACCATTATAAACGGAAACAATATAACTCCATCATTTACCATCCCTATTTACACCACCTGTTTACCCTTTCCGAATACAAAAACAAACTAAGCTAAACACTCTCTCTCTCTCTTTCTTATTCACTCTTACAATAGAACTGTGTTGTGTGTTTCTTGCACCATGCTGTAACTTCTCAGTAGTCATTTTGTGGCAAGTGAAAACTAAACTCGCTTACCACAACCTGTAGGCGTTACGATAGCGGTCACTACTACTACTACTTGTACTACTAATACTGTTTGTTTTGTTTTTGTCGCACCGTAATGATAGCAGTACCAGTAGCTGGCAAGCATTTCAGCTGCGCTGCGTAGACATTCCGTTCTATTCTATGATTCTAAAAATTCTGTTGGTAATGAACAATTTCACAATTCGCTTTTTTGCGAAGGCCCTAAGCGGTGACTGGGTCACGCAACAAGCTCTCTTTTACACTTTGAATTGGAATTGGTACACAAACATAATCGACCAACTAATGGTTGATTACACAATTGGCTGTTAAGACGATACTGGTAGAAAATCGAAATAAAAATAAAAACACGGGAGCCTTGAGTTAGTTTATACTAAGTGTTGGGTCATAAGTAGCGATAATAAAAATCACTCATAACAGTGAGTTGACTCATAACTAGACTTATTGACACTTTGTCATTGTTGATAGTCAACTCGCTATTCATTGTTATGAGACTCCACTCACTCTGAGTCGTCAATCGGCGTGAAGAGTCGGTTAAAGCGCAAAACGGTGAGTCCCTAGCCTGGTGAGTGTCTAAAGTCCTAAGAGTGTTCAATAACTCTTCACGTTGACATAACTTTTTGCCTTTAATGACAAGATTCAAAAACACCTCTTCAAAATAAGGGCTTGTATTCTTGTTTCGTGTGAGTAATTTAATACTAATTGAGAAAAAGAAGAAGAAGAATGAATTTAGAATGAATTTAGAATGACTCATGAATCTCAAAAGATTCATAAATCTCGAAATCTCGAATCTTGATATTCACGAATCTCTGAAAATTTATGAATCTTGATGGATTCATCGATCCTGGAAGATTTACGAAGTTTTGAAGATTTATGGATCTTTGAAGATTAAATAATCTTTATAGATTAATGAATCCTTCGAGATTCATGGATCTTTGGAGACTCGAATCCAGATTCGAATCATTCATCGCTGAAGATTCATATGGGATTCATTCATATATCCCTCATACACTAGAGGTGAAGTGAGGCTTGCGGAGCTACATTCAGTACGCGGACTTTTAAAAGAGAAAGCTCACTCCTCTCATTACTCACTCACTCCTCCGCAGAAGAGCTACTCCTCGCAAAACACTAACCCGGGAGTTTCCTTAGCCTACACACCACCACTTACGTGAAAGAGCTACCTGACCCAGCACTGGTAGATACGTTCCCACTCTCACTCTGTAAAATAGTTCCTATCTATCTCTCTATCTTTCTCTCTCTAGCACACTGAGTAGTATAGTGAGTTGTCTGTTTTTGCTCTTGCCATTCGTACCGAGTCCTTGGTAGCTAGTGAAACTGTTACCCCACTGTTCGGCATTCGGTTTGTTCCCGTTCTTTCCGGTAGCCTTACACACAGGGCACTCGCAACGCCTTCAAGTACCTCTCCCGCCTTACTGCTCTTCGTGTTGCATTCCATTTCCGACTCAGTACGCAACCTAGTAGCCGCATGGTTTGCCCAATTTTCCTTCTCAGTAGTTCGTTCGTTCCATGAGTTTCACTACCCCCCCACACACACACACAGTTTCCCTCTTTCCTATCCTCCTTCACCTCCAACCACACCTCTCCACAAACTCCACTCCCTATAATGCGGATAGCAAAAAAAAACACCTACACTCGTCCTCGGCAAGCGCAAAAGCGGAATACATCTAACCAATCTTTTTCTTCTTCCTTCTCTCCTAAACCCCCCCCCCCCCCGACCACCCCCGCTCTTCCCCACGTCCAGGCACACCATCGCCACGGAAGAAGCGTAACAACTCGACGCCAACGAAGAAGAACGTCAACGAGAAGAAGCAGATACTGCAGCAGCTCGTGTCGCCCGCCCAGAACGCAGCCACTAAAGTCAGTGTACTAAGCGCTTAGCGCGTGCTAGTGCTGCTTTGGCAGAGTGCGAACAGGACACGCGCCTCAATCGTCCGCACTGTCTACTAGCCTACTAATCAACCACTACACTCTCTTTATTTCTCTCTGTCTCTTTTTGTTCTCTTTCTCTCTCTCTCTCTTTCTCTCTCGGGTTTTTTGTCTTTCGATTTTTCGCCTCTCTGCCCTGCAGGTCAGCCTCGGCGAGCTGATCCAGCTGTCCGAGACGCGGCTGAAGGCAAACTACGCCGAATCGGAGGCCGGCCTGAAGGAGACGACCTTCTCCGAGAACTCGCTCTCGGTCACGTCGATGGTGCGCCAAATCTCGGACCCGAAGCTCGAGAAGAAGGTCACGTTCGCCAGGCTGCTCAGCAAGGTGTCCGCGGAGATGAGCTCCGGCTCGGAGGACCTAGCGAATGTGAGTAGCGCTTGCACGCCACCAGCATATACGTATATGCGCTCCACCTTTGCCTACCCCGTTTTCCTTCCCCCTCGTTTAGCCCAACATATATTTGCTAAATATTTGCGGTCCGAACAAAAAAAAAACTAAACCAAAAAACTACGTAGTACGATTGTGTGTGTGTTCCAAGTTGCAAATTTTAGTTCGGTTACGGTTTTGGGTTTAGCTCTTGTGTTGTTTTTACTTTGTTATTCGTTTCCATTCGTGCCTCTGTTCATAACTGGTAATTTCTTTCCTTGGTTTCGTGTTTGGCGTGGTTTTTTGGGAAAGTTTCGGTACCTTCCCTCCCCGTTGCTCGCTTCCCAAAACTCCCCGCTGTGTTTACTCATGTTACTATACTCATCATCCGCTTCAAACGTCCAGCTTTTTGAACGTTTGCTCAATTTAGGCTTGGTTTTCTGTTTCTGTTGTAATGTACAATTACTAACTCTGCTAACTACTGTAACTAGTGCTGTTAATGCTACTATTACCATTCATTCTCTATACTGGCTACTGTGCCGTACCTATAGTAATATCGATTTCTAGGGGGCGGTTAACCCCCACCACCCTTCTTGAGTTTGTTTTTGTCAACTGTCACCGTCACGTCGACACGTTAACATGTACTACCAATTATTACTCACGCAATGTCATCATCTCCCGCGAGGTTGTTGCTTTCGAACGCTGTGCAGTTAATCCCCCCCCCCCTTCTCAAAAGGATGCATCGGTCTGTAGCCCCCTTTCCCCCCCTATCCCCAAAAGGTTGTGAAGACCCCGTCTGCTCCCAACATCCCCAGAGGGTGATCAAGTACTTTGGCTAGTTCTCGTGGTGTTCGCCCCGCGCTGCTACAGTAGCTCCATTTGGGTCGAGTTTAGCTACCAAAACTCTTACTGAAAAGCAATTCCCACTAACCTGCCCCCCCTCCCCTTTGCCCTCCCCTAAAATACTAACTTCCACGCGGACTCGCGGATGACGCACGTGATCAGCAATCATTGAAAACTGTTTATCTCTTCACCGCCCCTGCACCAACCACCACCTTGCCTGTCCTACCCAATGTGGCTTCGTTGCTCTTTTGCTCCAACAAATAAACAAATAAACAAATTAAAAAAAAATACATCACACACCCACCCACACACACACACCCACTTGCACACTTAAAGGGAGCGAAGCATTCTAGTGCCCTAAGTCTTCCAAACGAGGTACCGCCACGCGCAAATTCCGTACCGCCGTCGCCGTGCACAAACGAAATCCGGTCGCCGCACAGTACCTCGTCGAACCAGGGCAGCGATTCGCTCTCCAGCTCCGAGCTGGCGCTGCACGACTTTGGCCTGCGCAGCAGCAGCCGCCGGGCCCGGCCGAAGGTGTCGAGCGCCGACTCGATACTGGCGATGTTCAAGAACTTTGCCGCGTCGAGCAGCGCGCTCAACACGCTGCCGTCGTCGATCGTCATCTCGCCGTCGTCGACGCCGACCGCCTCCAGCCCGCAGGACGACGTGCCGGGCGATGACGATTCGTCCACCTCGTCGAACCACACGCCGGTCAGCTACTCGAGCGGCGGCACGTCTGACTCGCCCGTCTTCTACCGCCAGAGCACGATCGAGGTGCCGGTGCTCGACGCGCTCAGTGCGCACAAGTCGTCGGTGGTGGTGTCGGCGGCGGCGGCGGCGGCGGCGGCCACCGGCAGCGGCAGCAGCGCCAGCAGCTGCAGCTCGTCCGCCGGCTCGGCCCAGCTGCACCCGCCGACGATCCTGCTCGAGATACCGAGCAACGGCATCAACAACAAGTGTCTGTCGCCGATCCGCGAGATGCCGACGCCGATACCGTCGCCCGCGCTGACGCCGATCATGCCGCGGCCGCAGCGGATGCGCACGCCCCAGTCGATCCACGACGAGTCGATGTCGGTGACGTTCAACAGCGGCTACGAGGACTATCACGTAAGTCGATCCACTAGTACATCCACGGTGGCACATGGTTAGTGTGTTGTCACAGTCATCACTTTAGCTGTCCATCTGTCCAATCGGGATGCGGCCGGGCGGACTCACTTCCCATGCCCACTATAGAGCACATGTTTTCCATCCATCTTGTTTCGTTTTGGTGTTTCTGTTTCTTTACTAAACAAACCGTTACCCGAATGTTACAGACACTTTATAAAACCTTATTTTTTAACCCTTTTTGTGTTGTATAATTATAGATTCCGTTCTATGAACCCTAGCATACCTGTGCCCGCCCAACCCCTCCGAACGGGCGGGTTGCTTGGCGCACCGATCATTAACCCGTGCACCCGTGTCCCTTAGGTCCCCCTATAGCCGCCGCCCAACCTCGTTTGCGAACTGCTGTGCTCCTCTTACTCACGTTTCACGTTTCTCTGTCTAACCTATCTAACATCGACCCTGCCTCACTCGTTGCCAACTCCAAATGCGGTCCCAAATCCAGACAAACCTGATCCTCCCGATCACTCCTACACTCTAAGACACTTTACACACACACACAAACTCACACACCGTGTCGCCAATCCGCTGTTCCAACACGATCAAAACAAACACCGACCACCACCACCACCACCATAGCTCTACTAGCATTGATCCTAATCCTCATTGTATTCAGAAGTCCCATCAGCTTTCGATCGAAATACGGCCGCCGCCGCCGGACGAGCCGGAGCGCGGCGACTACTCGTCCTCCTCGCCGCCCGACAGCGACCCGACCGGCGACGGGCCGACCGGTTTGGGCGTGCCGATCATCGCGATCGACATCCATCCGCCGACGCCGGAGCGCAAGAGCCCGGAGCGGCCGCGCGACCTCATCATACCGCAGCTGGTGATACAGCACCCGAGCCCGACCAAGGAGCGGACGGCTGTGGTAGTGATACCGGGGTCGCCGCCGCCCCAGCGCGCCAACCACACGCTCGACGCGACCATACTGGCGGGCGGTGGGACCAGCCGGCAGCAGCACCAGAAGCGGTAAGTTGCGGCATGAAGGCATGGTTCGGTTGCTGCTGATGCTGAAGGTTTGTGATGTGTTAGGAGGTCTTTGAAGGTGCCTGATACTTGACATAGGCAATAGACATATCCTCTAAGGTGCTTTGACGTTCTTCAAGAATTATACCAGATTTATGAATCAGCTTAAGGAATTCAGAATTTGGAAGCTGAATCAGATTTACATAGGGATTACATCAGTGAGAACTGCAGCCTCGATGTTGTTCCATGAAATTTAGATGAATTCCTAAACCGGTGCAAGTTGACAATCCTGTAGGGTTTCAGGATGAGTTCGACGATGCGTTGCGATATTAGTTTCAAAACCGCACGAGGTTCAGGATAAGTTCCTGTGTTGGATCATTTCCAGAACCGATATTGTTTACAGGTCCTAAACCAGGATCAAGGCAGGTTTGGAATTAATGTTAGGGTCAAGGTAGGTTCCTCCTTCAAGTTCTTCCGTAGCAAGGACTGACTATTCTGCTGCGTGGTAATTCATAAGTTCCGAATGCCTGTATAGGTTGGCATGACCAGATAGGTCGTTATGCCAAATAGAAGGAGAAGTAGGATCACTGTCAAGAGCGGCATATATTCTATATAAGTTCTAGAATAGAGATTCGAAATCATTTCCTGGATTATGATGGATTCACGAGCAGTTCTAGTATCGATAGATGTTTGATATCATGTCGAGGGTCAGATTTGGTATGAAGAAATATGGATAGTTGCAGATCAGTATCGGTAAAATCAGTATCAGAACTGATGTAGATTTCAAATCATTTACAGAAGTTACATTTTTAGACTAGTGATCGGTTCTAGGAGCTAGGACTAGGATCAGTTCGATACCAATGTTACGGCCAATGTACAACCAGAATTGTCTCCAGGCTACTGAGTTAGGATCAGCTTCAGATTCGATATGGATTCAGGATCTACTTCAAGATTGATATGGATTAGGCAACTGATTCATTCACAATTGCATCTAAACGTTAAACGACAACCCCGGCATCAGTAACGAACTCTAGAACAAAGTAGGTTTAGAAAATCCACCGCATAATCGACGATCGATTCAACGTCTTCACCATAGCCCTCCTTCTCGCGCCGTTCCAGATTTCTGAAGCAGTGGGAAAAACCAACCTCGCTCGACCTCCCGTTCGATCCGCCGATGATCACGATCACCTGCAACAGCAGTGAGGTCGTGTCGGATGCGGAAGCCCCCTCGCCGGCCCATCCTCTGATGTCCAAAGGTTCCCGTGCAAACGGTGGGCCCGGTGGGCTCGGCCCACCCGGTAGCTCCGGCGGCATGTGCTACCTGAGCCCGTTCTCGATGTGTATCCGCGGCGATCGCGCTCCGTCCGAAAGCAATCTCAGCTCGTCTGGCTACTCCAGTATGGCCAGCCCTGGTCCGAGCCGGTGCGGTTCAAACAATCCCCTCTTTCCGAACGAATCCGACGACCCTGGGTCAGGTAAGGGGCACTAGGGTGCATGCACTTTGACTCCAGATGCAAACTTTAGGTCTCTCTTCCATCGTGATTTGTTGTTGTTGTTGTTTCTCCTCCTATCCAGGCCCGCCCGGTCCCGGCGGCTATTCCGGCTTTCACGCACTGATCAACAATCGACGACAATCATCTAATGTAAGGAAAAAATCAACCGACAGCAGCAACGGTGCGGGTGGTACGCACGGCGGCCACACCGCAGGCTACGGCCACCATCAGCCGTCCTCGTTTCGGCTGCGCTCCGACTCCGAGACGCTGTCGGACGAGCCGCTACTCGAGTCGAACGACGAGGGCATCGGGACGGACCATCTGGACGAGAAGATCGAGGAGGGCGAAATCCGGAGCGCCAAGGAGCTGGAGCTGTACCTCGGCAAGGAGCTGATCCAAACCGGGCAGGACATCCTGAGCCAGGAGAGCCTCTCCATGTCGCAGCTGCAGCTGCCCGCCATCGTGATTCAGTCGGACGCGGGCTACGAGAAGCCGTCGCCCGTTTCCTCCCGCTCGGACAGTCCCCTGAGGTAAGGCCTGGGATCGGGATGCCCGGTGCCAAAGCAAATAATTAAAATCAAACCCGTTCCCTTTCCGTTTCTCATCAGCGAACGCAACGCCAGCATGGAGCGCTTTTCGCCCATGTTCTACGGCAAGAAGGACCAGCAGCTGCCGTTCACCGACTCGGACGGCCTGTACGACTTCCCGTCGTCCGATGGCAAGGGCGGCACGGGCAGCACGGTGGCGACCGCGCACCGCAAATGCGTCGGCCGCAGGAAGGAGCGCCGGGTGGCCCGCACCGACCGGGCGGCGGCACTGCAGTCCCCGTCAAAGGGGACCACCACCACGGTGCTGCTGGAGATACCGGGCAGTAAGGAGTCCGCGGCCGGTGGCCAGCCGCACGGTCATCAGCACAATGCGGCCGGTGGGAAGTTCGTCGGGACGGTGCCCACCACCCGCAAAAGCCCGAAGCGACGGGTCCATCGGCCGCCGCTCGCCAGCAGCTCCTCTTCCACCGAGTCGCTAACGTCCATGCGGGAGTACGCGATCCGATCGTGCAAAGGTATATGGGGTTGATAGAAGAAAAGGGAGCGAGAGAAGTCTGGTGCCGGTTAAGCTTTCATGTTTGGTTTTGGGAAGATTCATCTGTATTGACACTAGTGTTGGGTTTCGAGAATCTTTCGTGGAGATACATTCCTATATTCAGTGATGTCTTCAAAGATTCAAGAATACCTAAAGATTCGCAAATATTCAAAGATTCATGAACCTACAAAAAATCACGAATCTTCAAAAATTCATGAATCACTAAATATTCATTAATCTTTAAGGATTCTGATAAATCTATTAAAATTCATATATCTTCAGGGTTTCACGAATCTTTAAAGATGTATGATTTCCAAAATATTGAATTTATCCAAGCCCACCTAAAACTTGCCTGTTGTGGGTTCAAGCCTTGCATAGACCTTTTCCCCGTAGCAAAACAAACTATCCCGCTGCGTGGTAGTTGCCAAGATGTCTCTAAAGTCTGCATAGGCTGGTATGACCACGTAGGTTGTTACACCAAGAAGAAGAATAATAAAAAGCTTAAACTTTATGATTTTTTAGTGATTAATGAATCCCTTGAGATGCATGAACTCCTAGAGATTCGTTAATCTTTCGAGATATATATATATATATATATATATATATATATATATATATATATATATATATGTATATATATATATATATCTTTTAAGATTCATGAATCTTTTGAGGTTCAAGAATCTTCGAGATTCAAGAATCTTTCCAACCGAGATTCAGACTCATTGAATCATTCCAAATATTCATGAATCTGAATAAGATTCACCCAACACTAATTGATACTAAGACTCAGAAGTCGGGCGATTCATCTAACAGAATCAAGCGATTAGCGAATCTTTGGAATTGGGAATTTTGGAGATTCAACAACCACCAACAAATGTATAAAAATCTATAAACATTTGCAAGATGCAAACGTCAAGGTTCATGAATCTTCCAGTCCCAGATTTAGATTCAATTACGGACTCATCCCAGCAATGAATCATCTCAGAACCAAACACAGTGGAGCAGGCACTCATCTCGAAGATAGCGGCCTACTTACGATTTTTCTTCGCTTCCCCTTGCACGCCCGACCGTCCACAGATCTAACCAGCGTGACGCAACTCTCCGCCGCGAAAGATTCGGCGGAAGGGTGCAATTATGGCGATGCGAAAGGTGAGGTAGGTACAGTGCAGTCGAGCCCTCCAAAGTAAGCGAGAGAGCGCGAAAGACCCCCCAAAAACTATGCAATGTGGCATTAGGTTTCGCTCCACCGGGAAGAGGGTCGGTATTGCGTCCGCACCGCCTAGTTTGCTCGGCCCCTCTAGGACCCCACACTCGCTCGTGTTTTCGGATCCTCGTTACATCTACCACCCCTTTTTTCTCCATGTTAACTTTTACCTAGTGTGTAGTTCCCTGTTCGGCATAGTTCTTGGTTGTTGTGAATCGTCCAATTTGTGTCGAAAATGTTTTGGTTCACTCTCTTACATTAGTCCTCAGCAACGAAACGAAAAAAAAAACCATCCGGGTCACAACATTTACCTGGGGATCCAGTCCCGGCAAGACGTACACACACGCACGGTCTCACTAAGGTCCTCTGTGAATTTTGAGTCCGGCATATATAACAGTGGGTAGAGTAGTCGCGTTAGAGATTCTGGCGTTCGAGCAGCGATTTCACCACCCCTTTCTTCCTCTCCCCCTCCTCCTCCTCCTCCTCCTCCTCCTCCTCCTTCTCTTCCTCCTCCTCCCCTCGCTTCCCGTGAGCAGCGGGCCTCAACTCTTCTTACCACTAAGGGACCCCCGACGCCCTAAACCCTGCAAGCGTCCGCGCGCTGAGCTCTGTGACGTTCGCTCCAACTCAAAGTGTTCTACTAGCTGGGAACTAGGTGTTAGGATAGGGGTTTCCCCTTCGTTATTCCAACCCGCGCAGCAAAACTCACCCGACGACCAGCAACCCGGAAGTGTCCCTCGCGGCTCCTTCCACCAAATAATAATTGCGTAGTTATTGTTAACAGTCAACCCACACCTACACACACATACACACCGTATCCATACTATGAGTTTTAATCTGCATCGCATCATCGCCTCTCTGCCTCACTCTCACACACACACTACTCTCTGTGTCTCGCGTTCATCCAGCAGCCATCATTCATCGTAGCAAATGTCACTCTTAGTACACACCGTTACTGTACAAATCTGGTTACTTTGGTGGATTTCGTTGGTTTTGGGCATCGCACCGGCCCACCTGTTTGCCGATTAATTCTCCCTGTTACTCTAGCGCGTTACTCTCTAGTTAGTTTTGCAGCCGTGTGTTGCCGTATTTGTTTCCTGTTTGTTTTGTTTCGTACTCTCGTTGAACGCTTGCCAACTATTCCGTTTCGTTTTCCTCTGCGTGTATTCCCTTTTTTTTCTTCTTCTTTTTGTTATATTGTGTGTGACCGTGCTGTTCCGTTGCGTTTTGACAGTTTTGCGCGTTTGACAAGTTTTAGTGTACATATTATGTAACCTTCTAGTAACGCAGTTTACACAGTTGTTTCTGTTTAGTTTTGGGGTTTTTGGTTCACTAGGTAGTCACGTAATGTAACTGTTGTTTTTTTTTTTTTTGTTTAAATAATAGTTTAACAATTTATCTAATAAAAACCATTGCCGGCTGCCTACATTGCAGGGGTTGGGGCTGCGAAATCCGTCCGGGGTTTTCGCAGTGATGTGCTTCGATTTGTTCTTTCCGTTTTTTTTTTCATTTCGATCCGTTTGCCTCTGCACATACGAACACATTAGCTATGTGTGTGTGTGAGCGCGTATTTATATAACCATCTGTCCATGTATGTTATGGCCGAGCTGTACTTAATCGTACTTTGCGAATTTTGCGTTCCGTTTTGCGCGTACTCGTAGCGTACAATAGTTACTACAGTGTTTGTCCACTTGTTACGATTTTGTTAGCCTACTAGAACAGAATATCTTACATATGTCACAGCAAACCAAAAAAAAAACAAATACAAGATCCAACTCCAGTAGCGCGCAACGTACACTAGCGCACGTCCGACAGATGTTACGCGGATCAAATTCAGTATTGTTTTGCTTTCCCGCCCCTTCCCTCGCCCACACTATCTGCGTCCCATCGCTTCCGTTCGTGGACCGCACCGTGGCCGATTGCGCAGGAAGCGTCCACCAACCCGATGGTAGCGAAACCACCGGCCCCGGCAGAAGAGATCCGCAAGCCACCGTACAAAATTCGCCGGCTGAAAGCGATCGGCAATCAGATCAGGTGAGCAGCGAAACGTACCTACCTTTTCGGGGAAACGCGCGCTCATCGCCCCCTGTCCCCATGTTGCAGGTTTTTGCGCCGCCTGGAGCGGAGCATCCACCGGAAGGAGCAGCCGGCCCAGCCGTCCGACGAGGACCTGATGAGCGAGGGCGGCGGCATGAAGGATTCGCCCAAGATGTCCTCGCCGCTGATCCGCTTCAAGCAGTCGCAGATCGACGAGGAGGACGAGTCGGAGGAGGACGACAGTAAGAGCAGATACTACTCAAACGCGCTGAGCAAGGTAAGGCGGGGTACCGGTAGGGGGGGAGGGGGGCCTTTGGCGAGATTGTGTGTCCACTGCCGTGTGCTGTAGCGTGATAGCATTGCGCGAACCTTCGCTGCGAGAGCGATCTAGTTGTTTTTTTGTATATACGTGTGTGTTCATGTATCTCAATATTAGCTCGCCAGGTGGGACGGTGGTGCACTTACTGGGGAGTTAAATTAGTGGATCCGATTCTTAAATCATGAGAGCCCCAGCTTCATGCGCGCTAATGAGTGGCACTTCGACAAAACTTAAAAAATCTCAAGATTTAAGATTCGGTTCCTGGATTTCGGATCGGAACTCTTCCGTAGATGCAGTTTTAGTGAGGTTGTACAGTACGAGAAGAGCCAGAATTCTTGCCCAGGGATTTCAATGTCAACCGTTGCCGTATACCTGTGGCTGTGTATATGTGTGTACAGAGGATAGTGTGTCACTCTATAGGTAGATTGCTACTAGCATCGATTACGATTTTTCTTTGAACGGTTTTTGAACGGAACACTTTCTATTCTTCACTAACCAAATCGCGCGACCTCCCCAAACGCAGCATTGACAGGATTGAGAGCTATCTGCGCCTGCACACACACACACACGCACGGAACGGTGGAACCAATCGGCGACCCAAGGGCATCAAGAGCGTGGCATCACGTGGAGCACAAAACACTGTACCTCTTTCTCCCCCCCCCCATCCCACCCTTTCCCTTCTTTTTCTTTTTGCTTCCCGTTTCGTTCCAGCAGCAGCAGCAGCTTCAGCAGCAGCAGCAGCAGCTGCTGCTACCGGCAGAGCCGAACGCCGTCAACTCGAACGCCCGCCAGCACGGCAAGATTTCGCGGCAGCGGCGCGTCCCAAGCCACGACTGTTACGCAGCCAAGCCATGGTCCGAGGCAGAGTGCAAGCTGCTCGGCGGGGACGTCACCAGTGACTGAGGGGTGAAGGGTGGCAGGTGGAAATGGGGAAGAATTAGCTAGGCCGCATCGAAAACGTACACAAACTAAACCCAGCCCCGCTACTAAGTATTTGTAACGTACCGTAACGTACCGTTACGCAATGTAGCGTTTCGTAACGTAACGCACCGTAACGTCGCGTAACAGAGCGGGCGAGTCGGAGTCGAAGACAGTTGAATTTAAATTACTAATAGCAATATAGCGCACGGAAAACACACATACACTCACTCACACAAGTTCTCTTACAAACATACATATAGCAAACGCAAAAGCAAAACCAAACAATAGAAAAACCACAAAGCAGCATAGGAATAAGACGCCACGATGCGTGATAAAGCAGAGCAGAGTGTTACTAAATCCTTGCAATGCGCAATGGAGAGCAAAAAAAGAAGAAAAAAAACAACCCGACACCCACTCACTACTAAAACGCTGCTACGATAAACGATTTTGCAAATGTTTATATGTGTTCAGTTTCCGATCTAAAACATTTTAAACGCATGTTGCATGTAACGCATATGTTGTGAATATGTATTATATAACGTGTAGAACAGATAGAAATGAGAATTAAATATTCAGAAGGAGCAGCGAGCGAGCGAGCGAGCGAGAGAGAAGTAGCTACTTAGAGCAGTAAAACAAAGCGAGTATTTTTTTGCTACTGATAACACTTTCCACACTGGCTTAGTGTTTGTGCCCGACAGCAAGACAGTTTGCACCACCACATAGGCACTTTGAGCGCACGCACACACACATACAAGCACACCCACACACAAACATAATTGCACACATCCTCACACTTAGTAGCGGCTGGCAGTAGATAGCACCGTCATAACCTGCACCTGCACACGCACGCACTGGATAGAGTAGTGTTGAAAATTAGTCAAACCAGCAAGGAAAAGAAGAAAATATTAAAATAGTAATCATAACTACGAATACATCACCGGAACAGAGACTGATTTTCTAACGTAAGTGAAACCAAGCAGCAACCAAAAACAAAACAAAACAAAAGCGGGCATCTAAAAGAGGGTGCTCACAAACACACACACTCACACACACACGCGCGCGCGCACACTGTTTCATTTAGCTTGCGCTCCATTATCACCCATCTTAGGTGGGTGTGTGTGCGTGCGTTTGTACAATATCGATAGAAAGTCACTCGAGCTCGTTGTGTGTGTGCGTGTGTGTGCGTGTGTGTGTGTGTTTGCTACTATTGTCCCCTTGTTCGGTGCACTTAGGTTCGGTCACAGTGGGTGTGAGTGTGTATGTGTGTGTCGTCCATTAGGTGTTGTATTTATTCTCCATCGCTACTTGGATTCTCGATTTAAATGGTGAACTAATGTTAATAGATGTTTGTAGTACGATCAAATTGTAACATTATTACATCGTCACACTCACAACCCACACTCACACACACACACATACACATCGTGTTTTTATGTCGTTTGTTGCGTCACAGTCGTGGTTCAGGCACAGGTTACAAAAGGAATAAGGATAATTCTTCAGTCCCATATTAAGCCATAAAATAGGTGTAGTCACTCACGCACATATGCTCATCTTACGGATCAATGTCGTTTGCTTTCGTACACCGTACCGTGTAACATTGCCACGCGCATACACACACACACACACACACACACACACACTCATTCAACCCTCATTAGTCGTAATGCCACGGGGCAGGGAAGGATACTCTGTTTCAACGTGTTTTACCAAATGCTACTAGTTCAAAATAGAGGGCGCCACCAGCGCCCAGTGTGTCCAGGCAGTTGGTGTTGGTGGCAAGGCGAAAGGCCTTCTTTAAATGTGTACATTTTGTTCCATTTTCGTACCGCAGCAGCTCGTGCATGTTGTGTAGGACTTATCTGACTAAACACACTTACACTCACACAAAACATCCCTACAAACATTTGCCCGCTGGTGTGCATAGGTTTTGTTTGTTTGTTCGAAAGGAAGAACCAAAAAAAAAGACGAAGCAAAGATGCAACAAAATCAATACAAATAATGTTAGCTTTAAGTCTACATTGGTGGGGGAGGGGAAGGGAAGAGAGAAGGAACTCAGCATACGGGTTGCAAGCGAACTACAAATCCCAATTCAAGATTTGCCTTCCACAAACAACAACCACACTACTCAACAACTACGTCACGTACACCAAACACTCACACAAGCTCGCGCGCGCGCGTACATACTACTTACACTTACGCTGGTATTTGTGTGTAAGGTTTGCGTTGGAAGGAAAACAACAAAAACCAAAACAAAAACAAGGAAAACAAACCAAAACTGACGACTACGTCCTAAGCTTTCGAGTACTTATAAGTAGCATTTAAACGAAACAAAAACAAAACAAAACAAAAAAAACTCTATTGTTCCGTTAACTGTTGATTGTTTTGATGCGATTTTGATGCGTAACGCCTACTACAAATTTACGAAAACTATTGCGGAAGCGTGCAGGAAGCAACCGGCAAACGGAAGTGGCAAATGGAAACAAACATCACTACTACCGTGCGCTCTACACGTCTTACAGAGATTTAAAACTAGGACCAAACAAACGAAACACATGATGTATAATCATAACCCTTACTTAAACAAACCGAAACAAAAGAACTAACAAAAAAAAAGCCCAAACGTACGAACGAAACATAAAACAAGAGAGAAAAAAACAAAAAAAAAGATGCCTTCTGTGATAAGATTTAAAGTCCGCGGGAGGGGGAAAAAAGGGGCTGGGCGATGTAGAAAGCAAATGTGAGGGAGAGGGGAGGGGAGGTAGAGGTGTTGAAAACAACAACAAAGAGTAACAAAAAGAAAAACAAAACAAAAACACAGTGCAATATAAACAAAACCCCAAAATCCGTTTATTTCGGTTTTTTTTCGAATTTTCGTAACGGTTTTCGCATCCGCGTGGCGCGGACGAAAATATCGTAAAAGCACACCAACACGTCACATGCACACACACACACAGACACACACAGACACACACCCACAAAGCTCATCTGTGGGCACCCTAGCTGGCGGCAGCCATTCGCAGCACCGAAGAGCCCAAGGAGTCGCCAAGCCGCCCTCGCCCTCGCCTGCTGGCTGGCCCCATTTCCCCCTGTCCTGTGTTTTTTGCTACTCTTCGGGCAAATATTCGAGTATAATGCAACATTTCCGGTTGTGGCACGTGGCACGATTTGAATGGAAGATGTATGTATGTGTTGTGTGTCGTGGGCGGCCCGACGCCGCACACCCCCGCCCAACCCCGGGCGGCGAAGGGCCGGCAGGACAGGTAGATAGCACCATTTTTTTTGCACGTAAACATACAAACAAAACAATGCAAAGAAAGAAGCAGAAGAAGAAGAAGAAGAAGAAGAAAACACAAGTAATAATGAAAACGTCTCTAACTGTTCATTTTTTCCAAAACTAATAGCAATAATACAAAAGCAACATTACCAACTAGTGAAGAATCAGGTCGATGGGTGCGATAAAGAGAGAGAGAGAGAGAGAGAGGGAGATAGAAAGAAAGAGAGAGGGAGAGAGAGAGAGAGGGGGGGGTGGGAGAGAGCGAAACGGTATCGAACAAACTCCTACGATACTTACAAATTACTTTACAAGCAATGTATTTCATAAAGCTGGTATTCGGTGTTTTAACGGTTAATTGCAACAAAAAAAATCACTATAGGTTAAGCGATGCAACTACAAAGGATAATGGAAGGGTAAAGCATGAAAAGGCAAAAGGGATGAAAAGAGCAACAAAACGAGAGGAAAGGAATGATAAAAAGGAAGGAGAGGAAAAAGGAAAAACAATAACGGAACAATAGAGAGAAAAAGTAAAGTGAAAGAAGAACATGAAAAAAAAACACTCATTAACAGCAGTAAAAGGGAGCAGCAGAGCAACAGGCAGAAAAGGAAAGAGAAGAGGAAGAGAGAGAGAGAGAGAGAGAGAGAGAGATATACATAAATTGTTATATAACGAGGAGAAGAAAAAAAACTAATTACAATTCCACCGCAAAACTTATTACGTTTAAGGCTAATTGTTTACTATTTAAAGATTACCAATATGTGCACTTTTCTAAGTAAGTTTGTGGGCAACGCAAGAAAGAGGGAGAGAGAGAGATATAGAGAGAGAGAGATAGAGAAAGAGAGAAGAGCAACAACACTCTAAATGAAGAAAAAAGACACGAAGCGAATCTGAACGACCCATGGGCTGGCAAGCAGAGCAAAAACAAAAAAAAAAACAACCTAAAGCTGTTAATTACTGACCATGTATATGTTCTTAGACATCTATCGATAATAAAAACTAAAACCCTACAAAAAAATAACAACCCAAAACATCCCCACCCGACATCAAACAATCTCCACCGCTAAAACGGCAACTATTGGTTGATGTTCGTGTTGGATTTTGCTTGTTGTTTTGTTTTGTTTTGTTTTTTTTTTTCTTCTGTCACTCTCGATGATGACAGTGATCCTTTTGCACAGGCAAGCAGTGCAGGAGCGGAAAAAGCGGAAAGAAAAGCCTCACCACAAGCTGAAGAAGCTGACGAAACAAGCGCGCTCGATTGGCGCTGAAAAGAGAGAGAGAGAGAGAGAGAGAGAGAGAGAGAGAGAGAGAGAGGGAGACACGGTACAGTGCGTGCGGCCCGCTCGCTCCACAAACAAACGGCGCGTGCGTGCGTGCGTGTGTGTGCGAGCGCTTGCCGAGCTGTCACTGAAACGGCGGTGCCGCGCGTTTACACCCGCCGGTCGAACGCTTGCACCGTTGTTTACCGTACCGCGAGCGGCAATAAAAACCATCCGCCGGCCACTGTTGCGACCCGTTTCGGGGTGAACAAGGGTGCGGCAACGACTGACGAACGATCCCGCAGGACGGGGCCACCCCGCACGCACACGATCCCGCGGTACCGTACCGCCGGGTCAGCACCCGGACGCGGCATAGCAAACGGCCGCACCGCCAATGTGACGACGCTCTGTGTGTAGCGAACCAGCCAGCGAAGCGCCAGGCAGTGGCGACAGCCGAACAGCAGCAGCCTGGTTGGTCGACATCGTGCCCGATTGGTGGCCAATAGGAGAGCGAATCATTGCGCGCATCGGTTTCTATTGGTACTGCCTGCCCACCGTGCGATACGAACGAACACCTTCCGCAGGGGTTGGAGGGGTGAGGGCAAGAGGGAAAGAAAACCCAGCGACCAAAGGGCACGGCGAGCGGCGTGTGTGCAAGCGGTGCGAAGAGCTGTGTTGTGGTTTGTGTTTTTTTTGCGTTGGTGCGTGCTGCTTTTCTTCGTGTGTGTGTGTGATTGTGTGCGCGTCCACTGGCCGCTGGTTGTTTCCGGGTGAGCAGGGGGACGGGGCGGCGGTGCGCCCGCAGTAGTGCCCGAGCGACAACAGTGAACAACATAATGGCAAATGTAAACAAGAAGCGCCCAGCCGGGAATGCTCGGGCAGCAGGGTGAGAGTGGCACGGGCACCCGACTCGTCGTGAGAGTACCTTCTTCCCATCCTCCCTTCTGCCAGGAGCCTGGCCAGAGTGGGGAGCAGGGGTGGTGAGATTGGTGGGAGACGCAATCAACTTGTGAGCCAGGACACTTACTTCCGGGGTGGTTTTTTTTCCCGCGAGCCACAATCAAGCCAGTGGCTAAAAAGGTAGCTCCGTTTCTGCCTGTACACAAACACAATCAAACACAAACAAACACAAACACACACGGTCAGTGATATATTAATTGTTTCTTGTTCGCGTAATTCGGGCCCGCCAACAATAATAGCCAGCGACGTTCGGGCGTCCAGCGTGCACGAGTGATCCCCTTCCCCCTCCACCCCCTTCCACCCGCTCTCGCGGGTCAGGAAACGGTTGTGCGGGTGGGGTTGTAGCAGGGTGATGAGGTGTGCTGCACCATGCTCGGCGCACGATAGCAGCATTACCACCCAGCCGCAACAACACGCAGAAGAGGAAGAAGAAGAAGAAGGGGAGGAAGAGGAGGACGATCGTCCTTGCCACCACGCACCCACCGCATCAACCGGTGACCATGGAGACGCCAAAGAAATCGGTGGCCGCTGCGGCCTCGTCGTCGTCCACTGCAGCGCCACCGGGCAGCAGATCGGGCACGTCGACGAGCAGCAGCAGCAATAGCAACACGGCAACCACCACCACCACCGCCACGACAACGACCATCAACAGCGCGCTGGCGGCCACAGCGGCGGCACCGTGCGGCAAGGAGGCCCCGACCGAGGCCCAGCGCAACATCCAGCGGTTCTGGCCGGGCGTGATGCGCGAGGTCCAGCAGATCGAGTACGTCGAGTCGGGCAACCAGCTGCTGCCGCTCGCCCGCATCAAGAAGATCATGAAGCTGGACGAGGAGGTGAAGATGATCTCGTCCGACGCGCCACTACTCTTCGCCAAAGCGATCGAAATCTTCATCCAGGAGCTGACGCTCCGGGCCTGGCTGCACACCGAGCACAACAAGCGGCGGACGCTGCAGCGGAGCGACATCGCGATGGCGATCACCAAGTACGATCAGTTCGACTTTCTGATCGACATCGTGCCGCGGGACGAGATCAAGGGCAGCTGGAAGGTGTTTGACGGTCCGGGGCAGGATGAGTGTGCAGCTGGTAGTGCCGGCGGCTCGGCTAGCACCGGGGGCGGTGAAGCGGTGGCTTCCGCGTCCACCGCGGCCACGAGCGAGGGAGCGCCGGGCGGTACGAACGGGACGGCGGACGACATGCAGTACATCATGCAGCTGGCCCAGCAGCACCGGCTGGTACTCCCCGGCACGGACAAGGGCTCCAGCACCGCCACCACCAACACCACCAGCACCACCGCCGCCACCACCTCCTCCCTGACGAACGGGGCGACGACCGTGCTGGACCTCGCGACGGTAATGACCGGCACGCAGCAGCTGCATCAGCTATCGACGGTGGCGGCGGCAACCAAGCCGGCGAAAGGGGTCGTCGCGGGGACGGAGCAGGAGACGGCGGGCGCCACGCTACTGCCCTCACCAGCCCAGGTAGGTGCTCTCCTGCTTGATCGTGGTGGAGGTGTCCCGCACTTACAAGCTTCCCTTTTATCTCTATCTCTCTCTCTCTCTCTCTCTCTCTGTCTCCTTCCAGCCCACGATACAGACTGCGACCGGACAGAGCCTCATCCTGGCGAACGGGGGCACTGGGGCGCCGGGTGGCATTGCGAACGGTAGCGGCCAGCTCGTGCCCGCCAGCCAATCGGTCCAGCTGCTGCAGCACGTCATGACGCCGACGGGCGAAATCACGCAGATACCGGTACCGCGGCGTTCGATCGCACACCGGCAGCACCAGCCAGCGCTGCAAAATGTCATGCACATCACGCGAAGTTTTCCAACCAACGAAAACAATGAACAAATCCAGCTGGAAGCTCATTGGCTGATACTCAATGAAAGTGCGCCATGACATGCCGGAACACTTCGTAGCGAGTGCTTGAGTTAAACGCGATACTCTGACTGACAAGCTGAGCTTAATGCCGGCGCAAGCATAATCATGACATTTTTTTTACTGGCTGTGAGCAGTGCTGCCATATGTGATTGTTACACCCGCCAACACTCATGACTGTCACGAAGCTCAAATCAGCTCACGTACATAGCTGTAATGATCAGAGATGAGACTTAAACATTTTAACACCCAACTCTTGGTCACTCACTTGGTCATGACATTTTCTGTCGGTGATCATCACGACACAAAAACAAAGTGACTGACCAAGAGCTGGTTGCACAAAATGTCACCAACCATGTCATGGTCACAACAGCTGTTTGAGTCTCACCTCTGATCATCAGAGTTCGTGACGCTGGCATGATTTTGTTTCAGTCGGGATTTGTCATGACTATGTCAGTGACATTTTGCATAAATGATCACAGTAAAAAAAAGTCATGACATAGTGACTGACCAAGCGATGGTCACAAAAATGTCACAAAGCATGCATTGGTCACACCAATCGTTTTGAGTATCTCCTCTGATTATCACCATTGAGTACGTGATGCTTACACGGATTTTGTTTCAGTCAGATTTTGTTATGACACTGACAGTGACATTTTGCTGCATTGGCACCAGCTGCCACAAGCCCTTTTTCACAAAACCATTCTTAACACTCTCTCTCTCTCTCTCTCTCTGTATTTGTAGATTTCGATACCACAGAACCAGCTGAACTTTCTGCGCACGGCCGGTCCCAGCGGAGCACCGAACAGTGGCCAGCCGTTCTTCATCCAGACGGCACCAATGCAGAGCGGGCCCACGATCATACACACCGGCCCGACCAGCGTCTTTCTCAGCGCCAATCAGCTTCAGCAACTGCAACAGCAGCAACAGCAACAGCAGCAACAGCAACAGCAAAACAATCACAATCAACCACAGCAGCAGCAGCAGCAGCTGCAAAGCAACCATCAACACCAAAGGGATTAAACGCTTTGACCGTGTACGGCGATTGTAGATTGTAGATAAAGCGCGTACCGCAAGCGTTAACTGTAGTGATGGGTAAGATTGGCACTCCGATAGTTTCGGAATCGGACTTTCGGAAAAGGATGGGACTCCGATAGTTTCGGAATCGATTCCGGAAGATAGGTGAACTGTGAAGCGTCCCGAACACCGTTAGTAGTACTTTAAGTTTGTGAATCCCCCTTTTAGAGAGGACGACAGAGAAGGAAAGAGAGAGAGAGAGAGAGAGAGAGAGAGAGAGAGAGAGAGAGAGAGAGAGAGAGGGAGTAGCATAAGTACAATTGTGCAGAGAACGGCTCAGCTGAGGGGTTGTTTTGTAGAAAAGTTTATCCCCTTTTTGGTTTCAGTTGAGCTGATATTAACTTGATTGCGACATTAAATTGTTCCACACACACACAGACATACACTCCCAGCAGTAGGGAAAGTAATGCATTTGTTGCCTATGTACGACCTTTCACCGTACGCTGGGGCAGGATTGTATTTTAGATGTCCCTTTGAGGCCCTGGTGCTGGCCAGTAGCTAGTAGTATACTGTCATTCCGTCGTCTCAGACACACACACAATTTTGTGACCCGGTCTGACGTCCTGCAAAAACTTAAAACAAAAACAAAAAAACGAAAATAGTGTACAGCACAGTGTAATCCCGTTGTGCAGAATCGTGATATTGCATGGGTTACAGGGAAAACACATCTAATAAACCACACACACACAGTGTATTGTGACTGTGTGTGTGTGGTTTTGTTTTCTATCTCAAAGCTAGGACAAAGTAAAAGAGTTACACAAACACTGAAGAACAAATCATTGTAAGGAAATTAGGTATGCACTCTAGACAAGTCCCAGGCGTCCTTGAATTTTGGAACTCTATTTTCTATCATTTTTTTTTTAAATTTCTTTGTTTGTGCACCTTTAAACCCATTACGAATGCATTGAAATAGAAGTTTAGGCCCCAGACGTTGGCCACCAGACGAACCAGGTTTCAGCCTTTATCCCTCCCGCAAGAACCCCTTTTTTCCGTGGCGATCTCTCTTTCGCCCGAGCGTCGTGTTCATGTTTGTGCGAACTTTTTTGTTTGACGTGTAAGCGTATGTTGGTATTATTTATATAGCAAAAATGGCGCAAGAAAGCTGCGCTACCATGCGGAAGCGGAGCGCGTAACGGTAGTGTTAGTTTTAAGCTTTTTTTAAAAAAAATATTCAACATACTACTACTGCTGCTGCAACTGTAAATATGGCCGTGGTGAAGATATATACAAGAAGAAGAAAAAAATATAATAACGCAAGCTCGACCTACCTGTACAGAGCAGAGCAGAGAGCGGCCGTTTGCGTTGGAGGAACCGCAAAAAGGACGAAACGAATCGGAGCACACACACAGACACACACACGCAACAAGGCAGTGGACTTTTTGTTTCTCTCACAAAGAAGAGATTCTTAATTTACAAAAAAAAAATCATTTGAATCTGTTTACTGTTCCGTTAAAACCCGTCCCGGCCCTACAAAACTACCCCTCCTGTAGGTGTTCGATTATCATATCAGTCGAGTTACCGATTTAAAATAGCAGCCGTTGCAGTTTTAAGCCGTTTGTGCTTGTTTGAGGTTGAGCTGGTTAGGCTTGAAAAACATTAAGAAAAGTAACCTACACTGACTATGAACTACATGAAAAGAGTGAAAAGTTTGTTTTTTTTTTCTTCTCGTACTGCTACCTCGTTGCGTGCTACCGGTTTTGCGTCCGTTTTGCGACAAAGTACAGTTTAGTTTTAGCATTTTCCCTAAACATTTCCTTTTAATGTGAATATTACACGTACTAAAAAGAAAGAAAGATGAATAAAATTCCCTATGTGAGCGATGAAATTATGCAATTATGCGTGTGTGTGTGTGTGTGTGTATTTAAGACAACAACAACAAAAAACAACCCCGACAAAAAATATGGTATGGCCAGTTTCATCCCATTATGTTTTTTAAACCGCAACAGCAGTTGAAGGAAAGGGTCGTTTGTGGAGCAGTTAGGTCTTCGTTATCAAAAGAACTACACGATGTATGAATTTGGACGATTATTAAAAGTGGAGTGATTAGCCACGTGTTTTAAAATTGTGTTTAGGAGATTGTCATTAATACGCAATAACGTACATTATGACAAACTCTTCACTGTGTCCTATTCCTCTCCGTTCTGTACTTGCAATTTTACTATTTCTTCTCATCATTAACATTTTCTGACGTATTTAAACATGAAGAGATGTTTAAGGATATGTTTAAAACCTGTTTTTGAGCAAGAAGACATCGTTTGACAAAGTACTGTCTTTAGACATTCCACACTGGTGCTTTAAATTCTAAGGGTAGTTAAAGAAGTGCCTGAGGATTTTAGATTAGAAGTTAGAACGGACTGGGTTGGATACTGTTTAAATGTGTACGTTGAAATGTGAGGAAAAAGTATTTAAGTAGCGAATTATAAATTATTATCCCGGCCTTAATGGCGGTTGCCTCCGCGCCATCCTGCCACCTCAATTTGGGCCTACCACGAGAGTAGGCGTCCTTGTGGAGTGCCTAAAAAGACTTTCCTGGAGCCTGACGAGCTTGATCTACTGCACAACGTATGAGGCCGTACTTCTAGTATAGCGCATCGTTCTAACGGCTCCTCCATTGACCTTCCACACATACTACAGGGAAAAGAATCCTTCCGAGCATCTTCCTCTTGCACGTGGACAGGAGGGTTTCATCAGATTTGGACAGTGTCCATGTCTCAGACTGGGTACCGGTACTACCTAGGTACTATATAGTCCCAGCATCGTCCGTCGCAACAGGTTCTGATTCTGAGGTTAACTAATTTTTAAGGATGTAGTCCTCCGGTCATTGTTGGCAGCCAGAATCCTTGCGCGCAACTCAGCTATTATGCTATTGTCGTTGCTGACCTTTGACCCTATATAGGTGAAATCTGTACGTCACACCTACATAAGTTTGGAATTGTTGTTGGTAGAGTCGCTGATGTTGTCATTATCAGTTTGGTCTTTGCTTCGTTTATCAGCAATCTGAGGCTCGCTGCCGCCTGTTCAATCGCCTGGTAGGCTTCTGCTACATAGAAGAGCCGCATACCAATGATGTCTATATCTATGACGTCTATGATGCCTATAAGATAATTCGAAGTCCTGGATGGCCCTCTCTAGCGCCAAGTTGAATAGAGGACATGCAAGCACGTCCCCCTGGTGCAGACCTTTGGTGGTAGCAAAAGGCCCTGAGAGATTTTCATCCACCTTCGGCAAGTGACGTTGGTCGTTGTTATTCTAACTAGCCTTATCAGTTTTGTCCAGGAATCCAAAATAGCTCATAGCGTTGTATAATTTTACCCTTGCTATATTATCATATGCAGCTTTGAAGTCGATGATGAGATCGTATGTGTTGTATCTGTATTCTACCATTTTCTCCGAGATCTAGCGCATGATGAAGATCTCATCTGTGGTTGATTCTCCGTGATTCTCCGACGTGCGGGACAAGATGTTCCTGAAGGTTCAAGGATCATATTTTATAGGCCGTATTCAACACCGTAATACCCCTGTAGTTGTTGCACTCCAACCTATCTCCCTTCTTGTACATGGGGTAGATTATACCAAGATTCCAGTCACAAGGCATCGATTCGCTATTCCACACACCTCAGTGCCACTTTGATGAATATCGTTTTTTTCTAGTCGTGCACCTCCATTCTTGACCGGTTTAGCTGCCATTCCTTCAGTTCAGCGGCGATTCCGTCGGACACTATAAGCTAGTGGCTGTTCGCTAACCTAGCCGTTGAGCAATTCATCGAAGTACTGAGTCCACCGCGAGAGGACCTCTGGCTAGTTACTAACCAGATATCCATCCATGTTGCAACAGCAGGTTACCATTCTCCACTCAAGATTTAAAATATTCCGTCCGAGCGGTAATCAAGCAATCCATTATTTGAACGTTAGAAAAAAAATTTCAAAAATACATACATCTAAATCTAATTTGTAACTGTCTTCCCTTTTCGGACAGATGTTTTGCTGGACGCTCCAGCGGAGTTGGTACACAACCATCGGTCAATGTTGGTTTATTGTTTCTCCATGGTATATTCTTTATTTCTTTATTTTCGTGTCGTTCTTCGCCACTAAATTAAGCACCGAAATGAGACGAAGGTAGCGGAAGGAAAACTACGGTACAATGTGTGTGTGTGTATGTATCTATGTGTGTTTTTTGCATGCTGTTATGGTTCGCAAACTACTACATTATGGGTAACTGATAGCGCATGAGCCTTTGTCTGCATACGAATCTGCATCGCCTTCAACAAAACACGTGGAATGATAATAGACAGACGGGACAGACGGGCAACCGAATGTAAAAAAACAAATGTAAAAAAACAACCTATACCTCAACCCCGCAATCCGCTAAGCTCCTACCCACCAACCTCATCATCAGCTTTCTGGATTCAGAACGCTGTTTTGTGCACGCGAAAAACTGCATTAAAATGTGTTCGTATGTGAATTTAAAATAAAAAAAAAAAGGGAGAAGGATGAAATTTCACTAAAAACAAAAAGAACTGAACTGGTTTCCTGCACCCGTGTTTACTAGATTAGCTTTACAAACACCTATTATCGCGAGAGAACAAAAGTAAATATATGTACCTATAAAATAGCGTAACGAGTTCACTGTACGATGGAAAACAGAGAGGGCACACAGAGCGAAAGAGAGTGAAAATAAAAAGTCCCCTCTGCTTTGTTAAAAGAAAAAGAAAAATCGCACACGCTACTCGCTAAACGTTGCGTTAAAAAAAAAATAATGGAAATAGAAGAAGCAGAAGCCGAGCAGCCCGGCTCCACTTGCCGAAGGGAAGAAAGCGAAGTAAAAAAACAAAACACACACCCAACAAATCGACGCTTACGAGCCGAACTGGTCCTGCGTGCCCTCGATCGGCCCGAACTCGTACGCCCCGTGGCCGTCGAACTTGAGGTAGTAATCGTGGTGCGTCCAGAGCGACTTCCGGTGCGACACGGTGAAGAGCGTGATGCCGACCGCCCGGCAGTACTGGTACATGCTGCCCTCGACGTCCACCGACACCGCCGACGTGCACTCGTCCAGGATCGCGAACTGCGGATTGTGGTAGAACAGGCGGGCCATCGCGATCCGCTGCTTCTCGCCGCCGGACAGCACGTCGATCCAGTCCTCGATCGCGTCCAGGCCCTTCTCCCGCACCTGCAGGTAGGTGAGCTGCACCAGGTCGAGGTACTTGAGCAGGTCCGCGTCGGTTTTGCCGCGCCGCTTCATCTCCTGGTGCGTGTGTGGATAGATAATCTGTCGAACAAGGGAGGGGAATAGATTAAGCTCAAACGTACGGAAGCGGGACACAACCAACACCTCACCTGATCGCGCAGCGAGCCGAGCGTCATGTACGGGCGCTGGGGGATGTAGAACAGCTTGCCGGCGGGCGGTTTCGTCACCTTGCCGCCCCACGTCGGCCACAGCTCGCCGAGGATGCGGAACAGGCTGCTCTTGCCGCACCCGTTCGGGCCGCACACGAGCACGTTCATGCCGGACTTGACCTCGAACGTGAGGTCCTTCACCAGCACGTCGCCGTTCGGCGTCACCAGCGGCACGTGCTCGAACTTGATCAGATTGTCCTGGAACTTGAGCAGGCCCCGGCCCGGGCCGATGTCGCCCGCGTCCGCGATCGCCGAGTTGTTCACCATCGTGCGCTCGTACCGGCCCGAGTTGAGGTCCTTCAGCACGACCGTCAGCTCGGTCATGCGGGCGGTGAACCCGGCCAGCCGGGACATCTCCCGGCCGGCCAGCACCAGCCGCCCGATCGCCTCCGCCAGCTTCACCAGCATGCGGCCGAACGTGTAGTAGCGCTGGAGAGAGAGAGAGAGCATGAGAGCGAGAAATTGTTAAACTAAAGAAAGGAAAAGATGCCGGGCTGTGACTTACGCTCAACCGTTCGCTCTGCTGGCTGCCGGTCAGCAGCGGATGGTCCTTCTCGAAGAACGGCAGCGACACGGCGTAGAATCCAACGACCGTTGCAATGTCTTTGAAAGTTTGAGAGTAAAAACAAAACACACAATTAATACAAAACTTCAGCCCAAAACAGACCGAAACGGGTCCTTACATTTCGCCACCATGTTGTCCACGATGCCCATGCCGACGCGGAACTCGAGGAACTTGCGCAGGTGGCCGACGAGCTTGTTGAAGCTGGCCAGTATCGTCAGCTTCTCCCGGTTGTTGCCCTTGTAGAACGCGATCTCCTCCGAGTTGGTGATCAACCGGCTGTTCACGTACCGGAACTCGCCCTCCAGCTTCTGCTCCAGCACGGTCAGCCGGCCGGTCGGCTTGCGCAGGTTGGTGAGAAACACGCCGGAGAAGAACAGATACAGCAGCAGGATGCCGGGCGTCGTGCCGCCCAGGTTGGTCGTCAGCCGGTACACGTAGATGACGATGTCGAGCAGCGGCTTGCAGATGTTCGAGTACAGGTCGGTAACGCTCTCGCAGAACTTGTCAATGTCGGTCGTCAGCAGCTGGTCCGCGTTCGCTATCCGGTTGTCCAGGTTGGACATTTTGTAGTAGGTGAAGCCTCTGGAAAAAGTGGAAGCAGAAAAGAACGAAAGGTTTATTGTTTATCAACGGCACTGTACACTCCCTTCCGCCCGGTTGCGTACGCACTTCAGGTACTCGTTGTATAGGTATTGCGACAGGTTGGTGCGGAAGCGTAGCTTCAGCTCGCCTATGCTCCATTTCAGCACGTTGTTAACCACGGCAATCTGTGGAGGGAGAAAGAGTCATCAACTATTAATAGCTGTGCGTAACTAGACCATTAAATCTATTTTGTACAATTCAACTTCGCTTCTGCATCCTTTTTTAAGACTTTTTTCACAGTACGTTGGGTTCGCAACCTCACAGAAATAGTTCAATTGCAACTGATAATGTATCCCTACACATACAACACTGAATATTGTATTATTAAGGCAATAGCATGGAATGTAAATGCGCCTTTGTTTGTGTTGTCTCTTGCACAACACATCTGTCCTACGGCTTGGAGATTATCGTGGATGGTTCCAGCCATAAACAGGAGATAAAACTCGGATAGAAAACTATCATAGTATAACTTCAACTCGCGCTTGCTCCAAAGTATTCGACACGAGGGATGCACAAATCGCTTAAGAACTGCTGACTGTGTGCTATTGGTGCTAAACAACAATGGATGCTTTCCAAAAAAGGTCTGACCAAAATCGGACATGTCATGCCTGCCTTTGCAAGTGGATTACTAATTCTGGAGCCATCTATACCAAGTCGTTCGAAGAAATAGTCGTCTGGATCGGAGTCGTTTGGAGTCGTCCGGCGTCATCCAGAGACGTCCAAAGTCGTTCGGAGTTGCCCGGAGTCGATCGGAGTTGGATTCGTCCAGAATCGTTCGAAGTTGGAGTCGTCTGGAGTCTTCCAGAGTCGTCCGGAGTCGTCTGAAGTCGTCCGGAGTTGCCCGGAGGCGGAGTCTTCTGGAACCGGTCGGAGTCAGAGTTGTCCGGAGTTGAGGTTTTCAGGGTTTTTGGGAGTGCCTATGGAGTTCCTAAGATCTGTGACAGCTGAAGATTCCTTCCTGATGTCGGCTGGATAATGTGTGTGTTGTTTAAAAATGTATCTTCGCACTCTGGCTGCTTGACTTTGCAAGCCATCTGTTACAATTGACCTTTCTTAGAAGTTGTCAGATGCAAATAGTTCAACGTGTAGCAATGAGGGTTACGGGACTTGGGCATTATCTTCGGCATCAAATTAAATGTCAATCTCCATGACAAAAACACTACCAGCAAAGGTTTAAAGCTGCTAGGTTGCATCTGTAAACCCGCCGAAGATGTTAATGATACGATTTGCCTAAAGACTCTGTGTGGGTATGTTCAGGTTCCGCTCAATACTTTAGTCAAACTGTGTGTTATGGAATGTTTCATCCTACCTAGGCTATAGAACTCGCTGTTTACAATTAGGACTAGAATCACTTAGTCAAAAGAGGCGTAAGGTTGCTCATTGCGTGTTTGGTCCATAAATTGTTAGTCGAAGAATTTGATGCTCATATTCTACTATCGAGATTGAATATCTGGATCTGGACAACGGGAGCTCTAAGGGACGCACCTGAGCTACAGTAGGCATATCTACAGTTTCAAGGATCCTTTTTCAATGAAAGCCTTATCCTATTTGATATTAAACTTCAAAACCAAACTACTTCTTTTGTACTCCGTCAATATACTATTAAGCTTTAGTTTATACATTAAGCTTAAGTTAGCGTCAAAGCCGTCAATATGATCATGCAAGAACCCTATATTGCTTGTTCTTCTACAATGTAATTCTTCGCATTACGCGAAACAAGATCATGAATTTATTGTAGACTGACTTGTCAGAAGGTGATGGCTGACGATCACCTATTGATAGTATTAGTACGATATTGATAGTACGATATATTGAGCTTGCCTATTTGCAAGAGATAAATTAATGATCAGTGTAATGGATAAGAGTGAGATTCTTTACACTCTTCTGACAATGTGACTGCTTCGTTTGTTCAATGAAAGTGTTCACAAGGTACCGAAATTTGCAATTTGGATTGGTTTAACTTGATTTCCGTTCAACTCATACTCATATCCTATCCTGCACGTTCAAAATATGCTTATCAGTATCTGTCACGAAGTGCCTGAGAAGGTCCGTAATCTCTGGGTCATGTGGGGGAATATTAATCCTTGAATTTGAAGTCATCACAGGTGTTGCATAAACTGTTTCGTGGCTATCTACCGAGCTTTAACAACTTAGTAAGTAAAAAGGACGAAAATTATAGATAATGTACTACTCTAAGGGCTCCCTAAATGCTCTCAAAATATCAGTAGACTCTCTCTACAGTAGTAGACTCTATAACATAAATCGATAGAAAAAATCGATCGCTCTTATCTAAACTATCAGTTGTATCAGTTGCGTTGCATTGCAAAACTACCGAACATTTATTCCACAGCCAAAAAATCAATTGACTCGACTTAACCCGTTTGCGAGCGATAACCAACTATGACACAGCAACATACCATACCGGGACCAATTCGAATTTAGCGATTAGATTCGTAAGACACGAATGAAAAAAAAAGAAGCAAAATAGCATAGCGCTCTCTACACATACAAACTCGTTAGACATGACGCGATACCAACACCTCCCACCACTCTGCTCAATCGCTTCTAAACCCTTCAGCTGCATCTATCTCGCTCGCTCTCTCTCTCTGTTTATGAAACACTTCTCCCTACTGCTAGATGACGACGACGACACTTACCGCGGGCAGCGCGGACAGGTACTTGACCAGCGCGGTCCGGAACTGCTTCTTGTTCATCGTGATGATTGTGCTCTCGATCGCGGTCGCATTCTGTATCATCCAGATGTCGCTGACCGAGCGGGCAATCAGCGACAGTGCAATCACGACCAGCAAACCGTTCTCGACGCTCCATTTCTTCGGTATGATGATGCCTGCGAAAGGAAGGGATGGTGGTAAAGGGGAAATGGAAGCGAAAAATTAGAGCAATGCACGTACGCACGACACCGCTTAATTTGTGCAATTTGTTGTATAGTGGCCCCCCGTCCCTGGCTGGTTGGCCCTCGCTAAGGCGATTCGTGTTCGGTGCGCTGGACCGGCCGTATGACCTTGTGCGGTACCGGCCCAAGGTTAGCAAGCCATCGATGCGTATTGCCGCCCGCCGATTGCATCGCGATCGTGCATTTATATATCCAATATATATTTGTTCAGCTTTACTGGATCTTCTTTTTTTTCATACACTCCTTAATTGGTTTTCAACGGGCATTTTTGAATTTTGAATGTTAATTTCACTTCCTCACAAACGGTGGCCGGTGGTCAGAAAAAGCACATCTCATCGTCTCGAGCGCGTGAAACAAAAACTAAAACTAGCCACACAAACAAAAATGACAATCATTCTATGCTTTGCCGAAGCATTTGCGTCAATCGCGCCCTTCCCCACCCACTTCTTTGGGGTTGGAGAGGCATTCCGCGCTACAGCGCTCGCTTATATAAATAATGATTCTTCAAGATCATATACGAAACGGAAGAGTGTACAAAAAAAAGTTGTTCCTGCGTCTGTACCCTTTTCCAAAAGGAGGGGCGGCAAATGGTACATGCCAAACATTCTTCACAGTGCTGCAAAATGTCATGAGCATCACTAGATATTCACCAAAGAAAACAATGAACAAATCCATGCTCATTGTTTGATACTCAATGAAAGTGCGTCATGGCAAGCCGAACACGACATGGAAGTGCTTGAGACAACCGCAATATTTCTGACTGACAAGCTAAGTTTAACGCCGTTACAAGCATAATCATGAATTTTTCTGGCAGTGAACATTGCTGCCAAATGTCATTGTTACACTCACCAGCACTCATGACTGCAACGAAGCTCAAATCAGATCACGTGCACAACTAAGATGATCAAAGGTAAGACTCAAACTGTTGGTGGACCAATCTCCTGCTTGATGACATTTTGTTTAGCACCCAACTCTTGATCACTCACTTGGTCATGACATTTTCTGTCGGTGATCAACACGACACGAAAACAAAGTGACTGACCAAGAGCTGGTTGCACAAAATGTCATCAAGCATGTGATGGTCGCAACAACTGTTTGAGTCTCACCTCTGATCATCACAAAGGGGCTCGTGACGCTGACAATGATTTTGTTTCAGCCGGAATTAGTGATGACTATGTCAGTGCCTTTTTGCAGAACTGATGACTGTAAAAAAAGTCATGACTTAGTGACTGACCAAGCGATGATCGCAAAAATGTCACGAAACATGCATTGGTCACACCAATCGTTTTGAGTATCACCTCTGATTATCACCATTGAGTACGTGACGCTGACATGGAATTTGTTTCGGTCAGATTTTGTTATGACATTGACAATGACATTTTTCAGCACTGATTCTTCCAGTGTCTTCAAGACACAACTTTACATTCCAACCCCTTCCCACTGGTTTGCACACACACACACCTGGCCATGCTGCTTTCAAATGCAAATGGTTGCATGCAGCGGTGGGTGGTGGTAGTGGCTGATGGTGAGAAGGTTGACCTGGACGACTCGCGACCGTTCCATTCCGGAATCATTAATTAATCCCTTTTTCAAACACACACACACACACGCACACCAGCGTGGATTGGCTGTGCATTATTCATTTGCGGTTCGGAGTGCTCGCACTATCGCACCCACCCGGCCGCGCACCGTATCAAATCGATACGGATACGGCGGCGGCGGCGCTGGGGTGCTGCTGCTCCACCGAAGGGTTCAAAGTTTCGTGTCGCCACCAAGCACAGTCGCTGACCGCACGCACTCTGCCATCGCGTGGACTTTGCCAACCCCACCGGTTTAATCTAACCGCCGTTAATCAAACCGTGTCTTATCAAGCAGGGGCGAAATTGGCAACAACGACAAAAACAATATCATCATCATCATCACCGGGCAGGTGTGCGTGTGTGTGTGTGTGCCTTTCCCCGCCTGTTTAAGCCCTTAACAGACTGCGCCGTGCCCAGTGGTGCGATTGCCCAAAACCGGACGGCCGGGTGGGGGAGGTTTTTGGGGGGCCCTTACCTAACAGCGTGCGCAGCTGATTGAAGAAAACGGCATTGACGTGGGCCTTCGGGCTGCGCTTTTCCTTCTTGTCGCTGATTAAATATTGTATCTCATCCTCCGGTCGCTGTTTGCTGCAGTGAAAAAGAGAAAGAGAGAGAGAAAACACGCTTCAGCGAGAGTGGTCACACCCCGGTCTACCCACACCAAAGGGCAAGGGCGACCGCGTCGAACCGGATACCTTGAACTTGTCCGGGGAATGGGAGGTGGGGGGCAGGAGGGTTTGGAAACCGGTCCCTTGCTTACCGATTCTTGTGGATCTGCTTGCCGTACAGTATGATGCAGGCGGCCGCCGTACATCCGGCCACACCGACCACGGCATTCTGGTTGCCGAGCAGCTTGCTCAGGTTCGGTGCCATGGTGCTCCCCGCCTAGTACAACGCTACACGCCCGTCACACAGTTGATCGTGGTGTGGTGTTCCCCCCGGGTGGGCAGAAGCGATTTCCGGTCGCTGTCAGCGGACCGGGACCAGGGCAGGTTGATCGGTGGCTTCACTCCCTCGGTGGAGCAATTGACACACACACACACACACAAAACACACACACACACACAGACAGTATCGTGACACCTTATCGTGTGTCACACCCAGCTGTCAGAGAGAAGGAGAGCTGGCCCCGCGTTACGACGACGACGGCGACAGGGAGGATGATGAGCTGCGAATGGGTCGCGAACGGTCCGTAACCAAGTCCAGCCCTGCTGTGTCTAGCGGACGCCCGCTGATTACCTGTGTCCCGCGACTGATGGGATGTTGTCCACACACAGACACCCCCCACACACACACACACACACACACACAAACAAGCACGCAGCGCGCGACGCTCTAGTCCACCAACACCTACAAAAATAAACCAATAGAAAGAAGAGCAATCGGTGTGTGTTTTTGAGGCGAGCGCGAGCGAGACGGGGAGTGTCGGTGGTGAAATAGATGAGTGAGCGATGGTTTCTTTGTTGTTTTTTTTTGTTACGCTGGGATGCGAAGGCTGTCATCCTGATGTAGCTCACCAAACCTCCGCGCTTCTTCACGTCCACGGGACGGCATGAAAAACAAACTCACCTGATAGTTACCCGAAGAAGAGGCTAAGGGCCCGAGACCTGCTACACCAGCCCACCTCAGTGGCAATGGGCAAATCGGGCACGGGGGCAAACAACAACCAAACACACACGCACGCCACTTTCGCCAGCGGAGTGGAGGAAAAAAACTTTCCCGTTATTGTGTTGACGTTCGGCTGTTTGGCGAAACTGAACTCGAACTCCAACTCCCAAGCATTAGTTCCCACCGCCTCCCCCTCCTGCTTTACCTGGCTCTTGTGGGGCTTTTCACACCGTTTCACTCTCGCCAACACGTACACAACAATAGCGGATGCAGAGTGTGTATGGGTGTATGTGTGTGTGTGTCAGCTGTCAGACGAGTTCGGTTGATTTTTCAGCTTCGGCATTGTTTTCGTGCTGAGAAGCTTGTCGCAAGGGAATCCGGAGCACTGTTGGTCCCATGTGGGACTGTGGGGGAACTTTTTTCTTTTTCGTTTTCGTTTACAATTGGAGGAAGGCTGTTTTCGATTCGATTGAGTTTCACTATGTGTATGTGTTTTACTATTTCAACCATTATGAAGAACAAAATAAAACTAAATTATTGGATTATTTTTGACTATGTGTAAGTAGGGAAAGCATTTGTTGACAAACAATTGCCAAATTTCATATTTTTGCGTTAGCTCTTACTGTACGGTCTGTTTCCGCGTTTCTCTACTAAAGAGGTTTCGCAGATACATAGCATTCAAAATTTAACTGTTTACGTGTCACATCGGTACAATTGGTTCCGAAAATACTGGAAATGTGGGTACATACTGTATCTAAGTTACGCGGTTTGTTCGCTCCCAAGTCCTCCACGCAACTCGACTATACGCGAAAGTGTAATGATAAGTTGTTTTGCAAAAAAAAAAAAACAGCTCATTCAGTAGGACACCTTTTATTCAGCTGTCCGTATATCCGTGTTGTTAAGAAATGACACTTCAATACAAGGGTGACATTGTGCGCTGAGGATAATATTTGAAAGAGCCGTTATCAGAACATACGGTCAAAACAAAAATGCTAAAATGTATGGTATATTACAATATTTTCATCAAACAAACATGAAGTTCATTGAAACTGACTGGGTTTTATCAAAACATAATATAAATTAAACAAAACAAAAAATTTAGCGATACAAAAAACGTACTTGGACCCACTATCCGTGTTATTGTATGATCCGGGCGAGATCGATTCCCGATGTGCCTGGACAAACGGCGTATTTTTATTTGCATTTTTAAGCAAAAAAAAAAATTCTACACAATACTTGGAATAAAATTACCATTTAGTCATTTTTTTTTGTTCTTTAGCACAACACCCGTTGTTGGTCAAGATCTGCCTGTACCACTAGGGAGCTTGGCTTTCAGTCCCCTATGTATTATCATAAAGGCCTTATTAGACGGAGGAAAATACTGTCATTCGATTTTGAAATCTATCCTTCAAACAGGGTTTGACAGATAGATGCCGGAAGATAGATGCTCAATTCCGATTTGCTCGAGAGTAGATTTCTACTGTGAATGTCGGTATGAGCGTATTGCATTTCTTGATAATGATGAATTAAAACAACAAAAATGGGAAACAACGAATTATTCTTTCGTATAAAGCCAAACAAAATCATTAAATTAAATAATAAATGTAAAAGGTGACAGAACAATTATCTTGCCTTATTACACGTACGAGAGGTATGTTTGTGCCAAAGTCTTAGTTTGACAGATAAATGCACATCGAGAAATGACAGTATTTTCCTCCGTCTAATAAGGCCTTAACAGGATAGTTAGTCCTATGGGGGCACGTTCCATTCGGGGCTTGAATCCATGACGGGCATGTTGTTAAGTTGTACGAATTGACTAGTGTTCCACCGGACCGGCCCGACAAATAAACTGTTAAATTTCGTAAACCGCGGATCTTTTTACAGGGTTTTCCTATAGAACTCAAGACCGCGGGACACTTTGATGAATCTGCGGGAGTCAATCGCAAGACTGCGGAACGATGCTTGAAAAAGTTGTTGAATACATGAGTATAACAGTGTTAAACCTTTTGAAATGGTTTTGAAACATTCAATCAAAAGGGAAATTATTTGCCATATGACGATTGATGTGTCAAAGCAGTTCAATTTGCTCAAAGAACTGTCAAATTTAAAAAAAAAGACCGCGTTTTTCTCGGGGACCGCCAGTACCCATTCCAGGGCAGGTACAAAAATACTGTCCGCGACCTGTCGGCCTTTCATTTGAGAGGTCTGACTTGCAAATTGGCCGTTAAAACGCCGAGCAGATCAACTCTTAAGGAATGTATGAACAAGTTTTTTTTTTACTATGGAAGGAACTTTTAAAATCGAGTTTTTTTAATGAGTCGTGAACAACTCTATACACTCTAACTTGTTCGCAATTGATTCACTACATTGTTTCCAACCGCATTGACCATTCCGACCGGCCCGAGCAAGACTTTAAACGTACTAGGTTATTTAGGAAGGTTAGTATATTAGGTAAATTGATAGTATTTTTTTTTTCTTGAATATTATTTCCGCATATGACCGCAGCTTGAAGTAAATCTAGCCGTCTGATTATTAATTCTCACCACTGTAGTGTGCTCCGTAAAAAAATCCAAAATTGTATGCCTATCTTTAGCCGAGGCACTGTAGCAAACACACGAACGGTGACCATTTTGCTCCGTCCTCCCATTGCGACTACGTTTGCGGCGTGCGCTTTTCCATAGAAAGCTCCTGATTGTCCGGTTCGGATGAAATCGTTCGACAGGGGGCAACATGATTGGGCAAGCCGACCAGTGGCGTGTTGCGACACGGCCGCGAGAGATTTTCGTATGAATTTCATGTTTTTATTTAACAAAAAAACGAAAGGAACGAAACGGAGCATTTAAGTTTGAGCGGCCGAGATTATCGGTACCATGGCCGTCCTTGTTGTCACCAACGTGGAGGCCATTTTTCTTTTTGCTTTACAATATGCGTGCGCGCTCCGCTGCTCCAACACAGATTTTCCCCCCTTTTTTTTCTTGCATCAAAATGCAACCAACAGACGAACGGGGTACCATTTCCTAACAGCCAATCCACTCTCCTCTGCTTAGCAACACGTAAGCTCCCCCCCCCTTCCTCCCTTTCTTTCCCTATCTGCCTAATCAATTCCGCTTAGTTGACAACAGTGGCAACCTGGTCGAGGAACTGGGCCAGCTTCACGTCACGCTCGCTCAGGCCGGCACAGTCGTGGGTCGCGAGCGTCACCTGCACCTTGTTGTACACGTTGAACCACTCCGGATGGTGGTCCATCTTGTCCGCCTTCAGTGCGACGCGTGTCATGAAGCCGAACGCTTCGTTAAAGTCCCCGAACAGGTACTCCTTGTAGATGGCATCCCGGTCCTTCACCATGGTCCAGCCGGCGGCGAACAGCGGGGTCAGCAGCTCCGTACGCTGCGCTTCGGTCAGTTTAGCAAGCTGAGGGGGTGGGAGAGGGGAGATGCGACACAAAAATGGCAACAAAAAAGAAATAATTTAGTTATTTGCAGCCAAACTGCAACGGTTCGTTCAGCCACCTGTTGGCATCGGGAGTAGCATACAAAAACACAAAAACAGACTAAAAAGCAAAGAGGTCAAACGGTGACACTTACCATCTTTTTCTTTTTGATATTGGACGCACTCGCGTAGGTTCGATACGGGACGGTACGGTGCACGCGGTACTCGGGCGACTGTACGTTGGGAATGTAACGAGATGAATAACGAGAAAGATGGAGATTGTGAGCTGCTCAGGGTCGGGAGAGAGCAAAAAAAAAAGTGAACGGCTCCACGCGATGGAGCGCGTCGATGGTGGGAAAAGTAGTGAGAGGGGGGGGGGGAGGGGGGGTGGAGGGAGATAGGGAAGGAGAGGCCCGGAAGGAGTGAGGGAGACGCTGTAAACAACGCGAATGCGTGCGGACCGCACATCGGCGCGACCAGCAGTAACGGCCTACCTTCGGGACCGGGCCGGCGTTGCTGGTATTGGTGCCGACCGTTCCCGCGAGAGGCAGATTCAGCGGTTGGATGTCGCACTGCAGCACAAAGGTACGGAACGACGCTCGGGCCAGCCTGTGCGCCGCGGCCGCGACTCCAAACAACCTCTCGACCGCCAGCCGGGTCGGAACACACCGCTCCGAGCTTTGTGGCTGTAGGATGCGGGTAAGCATCGTTCCTGGCATGCCGTGATTTTCCGCTTTTCCACTGGTTTGTTGTTGCGCCGGTTATTTTATATTATTTTTCGCGTACACTTTAACAAGGTGTATGAGGATGAGGAGTTCTGCGGAGCAACGTTGACGTTTCCCGACCTGCCATTAGCAAAACAGGCAGCGCCCGAGATACGCCACTAATGGGAACCTCAAACATGGCCACAGCATGCTGCTTTCGCAGCCAAAATATCCCTAACTTTCGTGTTACTTTGCATGGCGTTTATTGGCTTCAGCCAATTAAATCAATCTTTTGATATATTGCTGACTATTTATTGCAATTTTCAACAATCTTTATAGAAATAGAACATTCGACCAGAAATTGATTTGTCAAATTAGTCGAATTTGCTTAAAGAACTGTCAAATTTAGAACACCGCGTATCTCGGGGATTACCTGTACTAACGGCTCCCTGTCACTGGCAACTGAAAAAAAACATTTTCCAGGAAGTCGGGGTACCCGAGGTAGCCAGCGACTTTGGAGGCTTATAACTTTTGAATGCGCAATCCAACATCGATGCAGTATTTTGAAGAAAATTGAATAAACAAATGCAGTTTCCATAACTGTGCAGAGATTGTTTCAACTCGCTACCGGTTTTTAGTTACAGCTTTTCAAAGTTGACAGGATTTTTTGAAAAAAATGACAAAATGTAAAAATTATTATTGTCAGTACATTACAATTTTTTACAGCAAAATGGCTCTAGTAGTTTTGAGAACTGTATATTACACGTCTTGTATGTATTTTTCAGATTTTTTGTACAAGTAATGAAAACGATAAAGGAGTTTCAATTTGAATAAAAACCGTTACATTATGACATTAAGACACCAACATCAAATAAATTGCACACACAATGTTTAAATTCAGTCTCTTTACAATGTTTAATCAACATAACTTACCAATGGAGACCATTTTATGAAGATTTTGCATTTTCAGTAATTGCGTATTTTATAAAATTATGATGACAGATGTGTTGTAACGGTTTTTGTACAAATCGAAACTCCTTTATCTTTTTTATGGCTCATAGGAAAAATCCGAAAAAAAATTTGCTAGTCACGTCTATATACAGTTCTCAAAACTATTAGAGCAATTTTGCTGTAAAATTTTTGTAAAGTACAGAAAAAAATGTTTTTTACATATGGTAATATTTTTCCAAAAAAAAATCCTGTCAAGTTTGAAGAGCTATAACTTAAAAACAGTAGCGAGTTGAACCAATCTATGCACAGTTATAGAAACTGCATTTGTTTATTCAATTTTCTTCCAAATCTCGCATCGATATTGGATTACGCATTCAAAAGTTGTAAGCCTCCAAAACCTCGCTGGCTAGCAAAAGTAAAATCTAAAAAACAGGTTATTTATGCTCAAACAATTCTACGAAAAATTCCAGAGAAAGATGGCTGTGGTTTACACACATATTGCAAATTTCAAGTCAATCGGATTCCTAGAATCATAGAATGTTCCAGGCAATCAAAATCGATTTGGCTTCCCGAACGATTTTCAGATCAAGACGACTGGCTGTGATTTACACACATAAGGGCCGATATTATGTGAGTCAAACAAAAATGCTGATTTTCGATTATGATCCGAAAAAGATAAAGGAATCACGAAAAAGTTTGTATAATACCAACTTTGTGACACACATAAATGGCCCTATAGTCCAAAATTCAATATTATCAAAAAGTCAAAGTAGCTCCAGGGCTAAAATTGAACTTGAACCAATAGATATAGATATAGTAACAGCTATCGGATATAGGTATAAATACGGTATATTTACACAATTTTAGAACCTTTCGGCGCAATTGGTAAACTTATTATAAATCTATATGAGGTTAAAACTTAACTTTACGCTTAAAATGAGTTCCTAAAAATTGAACATATAATTGTTACTTACAATTGCTGTGTGGGTATGCGCTCACAGTACGACCCACGCCAATTAAAATTTTTTGTTTTCAGCATTTTCCTAAAACTGATGGCACATGAAGATATTGAAGATGCTCACAATATTTATCAAACCCCAAAAAAAATCTCATCTAATAACTGTTCGCAGCAAAACGAGCTGCATCGTTGAATATTGTAAATAATTAATAAAATGTCGAAATAATGTTCTATTGCTTTTAATCATGAGTTTTGAGCATGTTTCGAGCGCTTTTTCCGGCGACATACCATGCCCAATCATTGTGCCTAACTGAGTGGAGAAACCAACGAGCTAAATAATACCGACAGTTAAAATGGCAGCAATATACGGGTGCTTCCGATTTTTCCGGCCTCATAGACAGATGTGCTAAAGCTACGCTGCTATTATGGAAACAATGGTTTATTGTTATTTTGAAGGATGCAATAGACATCCCAGCACGGGCCGGCCCGGCAAACTAATCTCACGCCCGTTCTGCGCTGCACGCTCGTCTGCTAGGTCGCACGCTACCGTAGAACGTACACGTGTTACACGTGTGCATAGAATAGAAACGGACAGTTTTGTGGGTTGTAAAACTTCAGTCTAGTAAACGTTGGAACATATTTTTCCCTTTGCTTGGCTGCTAGATTGCTGGTCGCGGCTAGACGCATAATGGCTACACACAGATACACACATACACACACACATGCACAAAGGCACACTAACACACTGACGAGTTAAAACTTAGGTGCCGATTTTGAACCTGAACCAGAACCTTACACAGCAGCAGGTGGTTGCTGTTGCTTTGGATGCTTCGGAAGCTTTTTTCTGGGTCCTAGGAGTGCCCGACATGTATGTAGATAACCTAACCTAACACTAAACAATTTAAAAATACCTGGAAAAAAGAACAATTAAACACATTCAGAATACGACGGGGCGATGCGCGCCAGCAGCACGGTGCCTCGCAGCGCCTCGGCGAAGGAGCGTGGGGTCCACACTGGGAGGGGGGCGGGCGTTCTTACTTCCAAATGACGGTCACGTTCGAGTCCATGTCGATCTCCTGCTCGATCCGGCTCGGCGACAGGCCCGTCTTGCAGCAGATCTCGTCCAAGCTGTTCAGCCCGGTGTACAGCTTGTGCTTGGGCGTCGGTATCGAGCCGGTAAAGATCGGGTACTTGTTGATGCAGCGGATCAGGTTGTGCTGCAGCCCGAACGACACCAGCTTCCGCTCGTCGATGTTGTTGTCGCGCGGGCAGAGCCGCTGGCACAGCGAGCGGAGCGTGACGCCGTGCGTCATCTGCGAGTACAGCTGCAGTATGCTGAACAGGCTGGGCAGCCGCACCGTGTCCACCTTTTCCGCGTGCTGCAGCTGCACGTACCGGCGGCACTCGTCCGCCAGCGCCCGGTCGCGCGTCAGCTTCTGCAGCTCGCGCGTACACATGTACACGTTGCTGTACTTGAGCAGGGGCAGCAGCTGCATCACGCCGTAGTACACCAGGTTCTGGATGCACGACTTCACCAGCTGATTCTCGACGTCCGCCTCGGCCGCGATGCGGGCCACGTGATTGATGCCGTTGATGAACGGCAGCACCTGCTGCGTGGTCAGGTCCCACGAGTCCGGGTCAGTGTCCTCGAACCCGCGGCACATCAACGGCACCTGGTGGTCCTGCACGGCCGGCGGGTCCGCCTTGAGCGGCCCGATCTTGAGGTAGATCGTGGTGTCGCCCTCCACGATCGTCGCGACCTGGCGCTGGTTCAGGTCGCGCAATATGCACGACAGCAGGTTGCAGATGTTGCCGTTGTTCTCCGCGTTGGACAGAAACGAGCCCTCCTCCTCCATCATCAGCAGATACTCGGCGAGCTTCTTCACCACCGCCTCGTACTGGACGGTCCGGGACCACGAGTCGAACACGAAGCACAGGTTGAAGTAGAAAAAGTTCCGCTGGTAGCGCACGTGATTGATGCGCACCGGATAGCCGATCACCTTGTGACCGAGGGTGTTGCTGCGGGAGACAGAAAGAAGGAGAAAAGAACGGGGGCAAGTTAAGTGAAAGCTGTAATTGTGGGGGCAAACAGATATTGTGCGCAGGATAGGATCGTGGTCTCACATGGTAAGGATGCATCGTTGCAGCTGCGGCTTCGGTATGATGTACGTGCGAATCGAGTCGAACACCTCCTTGGTGATGAAGTTCTCCGGCACCTGGCAGCTGATTTTCGACCCCGCCACCACGTGGAACTCGCTCAGCAGTATGCAGCGGATCGGGCCGTCCTTCGCCTTGCCGGATTTGGGCTACAAACAGCAAGCAAACCAGCACCAGCCATGCAAACAAACATTTTGATGTTAAGCGAGTGAAGCGGAGGGGAGGCGGCACAAATCGAAGCGCTTACCTCGCGGTGCAATTGCTCCCGGTCCATAGTTGTCGTTGGCGAAGCGCAGTTACATATTTCCTTAAAACTAAACAAACTAAATCCCTGGGCACAGCACCCGAGCCGTGGCCGATGCGGGTTGGGATTGCTGATGGGCTCCGCTGGTGACGTTTACGCACCAACAAACGGTGCTTGTCATAACAAACGAAGCAGCGTTTACACTACGCGCAGCATTTTGCTACGTTTATACCGTGCGTGTTGCTCTTTGTAGCTCACTGTTGCTAATTTTAGATGTTTGAAATCTCCAATTCCAAGGATCAACGCTGGAATGGGATCAATTCCACGAATGGCACCGAGTTAAGTCGTTAGACCAGTTCCAGCATTAAGATGGCTCAAGAATAGCTTCAAACGAGGGCTTAGAACAATTTTACCCAAATGCCAGAAATCCGCTCAACGACCACTCAACGGGTTTTCGAAAAGGCTCTACTCCTCAACCTAAACCCCAAATGCCACCAATCCACTAAACGACCACTAAACGGGTTCTAAATGGCTGAAGCTGTCAACTTGAAAGGAATCTAAAAAGACTTCGTTTAGCAGACGGCATATGGCTGATGCATTCTAAAACTATAACAAAAAAGCTAGTGGCGCCATCTGTTGGTGGGATGTGCTTCCCTCAGTACTGCTACATGGTTTCGCATTGAAGTTATCCCAAGCGCCTAAAATGGCCATATTTGACTAGGTACGTGGAATTGGAGCTGCGGTAACGCTGCTTTAAGGCAACGTGGGAACCGTTTTGCGGTGTTGTACTGTGGCGGAGACAAAGCAATAGCAATATTGATGAAAGAATACTTAAGAGCGTAAATGCATTAGAAGAAATGCAACATATTTCCAGAATATCATCTTGGACATTTTTATTCATTCATTTTCGTGAAAAACTGACCATGTTGAGTCTATTATTTCACATTTTCCAAAAATGGCAAATTCCATTGTTTTTTTTTCCGTGTAAGTCACTTGCTTTTAGAGTCACCATTTCGTTCGAATGATGTGTGCAGATGTATGAGGAAACAGCCTAAAATTACCGCTGTAAAATAATATTGTGAACAGATCCTTCGTAGGTTTATGTTCAGGAATTGTTTGTTGTTCAGGCGTTAGATATGTCCTCCTAGACCTCTTACTTACTTACTTATCCTCCTAGGCCTCATTATTTGAAAAGAAATCGTTTAATTTAATTTCATTGATTTCCAGTAGATTCACAATTCTCCTACATACGACACCTTTCCATCCTGCAATAGATTTGTATGAAACTATTTTTCGTATCCTGACTCTCGCCTACCTGTGCGAGAAGAAAAAAAGAAAATAAATGTTCAACGTCAACGTTAACAACATAAATCTCGATTTCAGATCGGAACTGAACAAGCGAATCAGGAGCACGAATGATATTGCTCTATATGCGAGATTTTACTTTTACTTTAGAGTTATTTATTGAGAATTTACTCGTTATAAGGGGTTAAACTGTATAGCAATAATCCGCAGAACGCATTACTCGATATAGGTGAATTTGCAGTATGCGATTTCATTTAAATTTGATAGCTTCCTGTGTATTTTGTGACTATTTCAATGTTTTTGTACACTGTTTGCTCTTTGTAAAGTAGTCATAGTTACAAAAAATGCACATTTCATCAAATTTATGCAAAGAACATCTTTTTGCGGTGTAAATAATTAATAAAACATTATTTAGTAGCTTTGAATTCGGGAAGCTTTCAAACATCGTTAAGGAAGGTCATCGTTTTGCCGAAACACGCAGAACTGAGGTGGATACTGGTTCAAAGCTGCTTTATCAACATTTGATCGTCCAGGCGATCGTAGAATCTCTGAAGGGGTTTCCCTTGCTGGATCTAAACGTTGGAGTTTAGAGGCCTTACCTTGGGCAAGCACATCGGAGCCTGTAGGTTTCGGACATCTGGTTCCGGGTTGTGTGTTTGAAAGTTATTGTTTTCACCCAGTTAATTTTGTGTATCTTTTATGAACAAGAAAGATGGTTCTTGTTGTTTTGAGGTTGATGTGGGTTATAATGTTTAAGCTGTTCCTATATTAGGTTATGGTGTGTTTGTACATCTTTGACTACACTGCGCTTTTGGCAATAAGTTGCTATGCGTTCTTGATGCACACACTTTTCTATGAGTGTGTTTTTGTGCCAATGGCCTGAATTCTACCGGATGTGTTGCTATGGTGTGATCTATATGTTCTTTGGTGGTGATCTGTGGTGTGATCTATATCTGGAGCTATGATGTCATCTATATGTATGTAATGTGTTCTGTATAGCAGATATGCTACTATTCTGTTTCGGTACTTTTCGACCCTCGAATCGGATAGTTACTGCAATTAATTTTCGTTTTGATTTCTTCAACAATTTATGCAATTCATACAAAAAGAAATGTCACAACCGTATAATATTATCGCATATGACGAGGTTTTCCAAAACTTTATTCATTTAAATTCGTCGTTCAATTTCATTTCATAATACTGAAAACATTTAAGAAATCTCCTTTCCATTATTCTACGTTTCTTCACTATTGAATTCCAATTAGTATTGCGCGCAGCTCTGTCGGATCGGAATCCTGGAACGGTTTCACAACATGCAAATGTCACGGCTTCAAATTTCGCACGCATCCGCGAGCTCTCCAACTACCGGTGGGTTAGAGCACTCCCTGCACCTCTCCACAACAAAATGTTATTCCAATTATTGCTGACCCAACCGGAGCTTTGCCGAATTCTGGCCTGCTTATTTACATTTTCCATGCCCAGGATTTGCGTCGAAGTATGCCACGCCACGAGTGACACCCCAGCAGTAGCTACGGTTTTGGGCAGGAAGTTCGAAATCCCTCAAGGACAGGGCTACTCTTCACTTCCTTCAAGCCAAAGCCAATTTTGGGCAGATGCAGGTAGATAGATTGATAAAAAAAACCAACAACGTAAAAAAATTTAAGCATTATATAGAAGACCGTCAAATGGTTGTTTTTTGGAAACTAAACAAAAAACGAAACATCAAATCTTCTTCATAACAATAAATCTTACCAGTCCGCGAGACCATCCCTCCGAGGAACTGTTGACCTTTTTAAAAAAATTACTTCAAGCATTCCATTTGGATGTTCCCCGGACGGAAGCTAGCCGCACGGAGCATTAGATGCGGGCAGTGTAGGGCGCTTTAAACTTCCTTGACTTCCCTGTTGTTGACCGCTTGCGGAGCTATTAAATCGAATAGATTAGTGACCGATTGTGGCATCGAAAGGCACTGCACACGGCGTATTCAAAGGGGATTCCGCGCGGCTTACAGAACCATCATCACTGCCGCACGGCAGCAAGTTGTGGCCTTCTAGAGGGGAGGGATCAGATGAATTATTCACACTTCTAGAGCGTCTCTAGATCCGCCAACGGGGCCGAAAAAGCATAATGAATAGAGTACTCTTGGGTAGACAAATAGAGAATTCACACAACATCAACAACAGGAACAAAACAGACAACAACAGTCGGAGCAGGTGGACGAAATCGAAAGCCTTCCTGCGCCCGGTACGGAATGCGCCCGCAAAAAAGCACCACGGGGCGGCCCCACTTGATGACGCGATGATTGATGAATTGAGATTTATCTTTCTTACATACCTCAAGAGGGCAAATACGGCTCCGTCGACGACGTGCCTCTTTTTTGTTGGCATTGTACCGGCAGCAAATGAATGAAGAGTACACATGGGACCGTGGGGTGGGTTCAATCAGAATTTTTACACATAAAACGCTTTCCTTCCACCCGGTGCCGCGGTCGCGGTACGCGTGCTTTGACTGACCTTGAGAGCAACGGACAGAAGCCCTAAGTGGACAGAGTACACAGTTGACAGTGAGTACACAAAACGGTACGGAGGAGTCGTCGGCATTTCGGTACAGCAGCCGCAATAACAAAAAAAAACCCTAAAAATACGTTCCAGAATTCGTGGTTCGTTTGGTACTCGCGAAAATACAATTTCCTGAGAATGGATTCTTCCTACAGAAAGCACTCCCGGGTGCTGGTGGGATAGGCTCGGGCATGGGGGTTTTCCGATTGGCCATTAATTTGGTCGAAGACGAGCGGTTTGAGCTTTCCGGAAGGAATACAGAGCGCGGTCGAAAAATTGTTGTGCCCGCCTGGACAAGTCATCGTGGCCCGTAGGCGGCCGCCCCACCGAGCAGCGCTGCAAGGGGCACCCGGCCGGTACGGTAGCGCAGCTGCGGGGAGTGGTGGATGTAAGCTTTTTTTTCAATTTTTGCTCGATGGCTTTTTTGGTAATTTATAGAAAACTGGTTTTGTGCTACCTGGCCCACGGAGCAGCGCTAGAATCGCGCCAAACCCCGCGATTGCGATTGATGCTCCCCAACGAAAGAGAAATGAAGATGAGGCACCAACGATCGCTGCTTTTGCGCGACCCCCCCCCCCCTCCAGAAATTACAAGCCCAGCGGATCGGTTACCATCCGATACACTGGACCGGTTTAAGACGGTGGTGTATTTGTTTTTTTTGGTCAGTTTTTTTTTATGGCCGCCTGCCCACCGATTGCTGGCTTGCCTGCCGAGCACCCTGGGGAAGTCATCTCTTCTTTGCAGCAGGTTGTGAATAAGCGAGGTGTACGAGGGGCACCCACCTGTGTGTGTGTGTTTGTGTGATGGTCGGTGATGTCGAATTTGGGGGTGAAAAACGTTATCGATGGATTCTTTCACTGCCGTCTCACGCCATCGGAGGGGATGACTTTATGCAAATTTACCCTGTGAGTGTGTGTGTCTTAATGGTGGCTAGAGGGAGGAAGAGGAAAGGAGGCTCGCCCGAAGATAGAATCTAATGCGCGCTGTGATACAAGAATAAGCAGCAGCAGCAGCAGTGTCCCTGAAGATGGCTTTGAAAAGTTCACGTCAGGCTTTTATTGGGTATCGTTTAATCGGATGGCTGTTGACTTTGTTAAATGTTACGTATTAAATAATTTGTTTATGTGGGCATGTGCGTCTGTGTGTGTGTGTTCGTATCTTCGGTTTGAAATTCAAACTCTTCCACGACACACTGGCTCTGCTCACACTCTCAATGTAGCAGTTAATTAAATGCTAATTTTTCATTCTACCGCGCGATGCGTAGCCGACTAATTTCGAAGCCTGCCAGCTAGCAAAAGGTCAGGTCCTAGCGCTAGCCGCAACAGATAAATCATGGCGCGGTGTGGAATGACAACCAAGCTGAAAATGAGCTGATGATACGATTTACGTCCTCGCAGGGTCGAGTCCGCGTCGAACGTGATCCATGGTCGTTGCGATCCATCAATAACCTCGTGCGTGCATTGTGCACATCTTGCCGTAACAGCGTTGGTTTTGGCCAAACGACCCTGCAATTGTATGGACAAGGTCGAAACGGGTGTGTATGTGTGTGTGGTTATGAAGTTAAACACATCCAGCCAGAGCCGGAACATCCATAGAGCGGACAAAGCGCTAGAATATCAAAGGGGAGTTCGAGTTCTACAGACACCTTGTTTTCTCAAGCAGTTTTCGTCAGCAAATTCAAAGTAGACGAATTTTTAGGCTACGGGCTTTATACATGATCTTTATAATCTTTTTGGAACAAAAAAAAATAACTTGGTCTAGCGGTGTGATTGCTTTGGTGTAAAACAGAAACTATGCGATCATACCGGGTTTACAAAGGCCTCAGAGATCTTTCTTTTTCTTGACAGTGCGAGTGGATCGTACGAATGGCGAACGCCTATTTTGCATGTTTCGCTGGTAACATACTTATAGCAAAAAAGCTCTTTTAATATTTTCAACTCTGTCATTAAGAATGCCGTAAGTTTTTGGATCACCATATAAACCAAAACACCCGAACATTCAATTATTCTATCAAGATAATTCCATCACTTTCTTGATGTAATCAATCGATGTACAATGGCTTTTGAATCCTGAACTCTTTGTCATCTGAGCAAATAATTACTGCCATACAATTGGTTTTGAGAAGTTTTTTTTTCATGATAAGGCCACGGGATAAAGCTAACTCATTGGAGACAATAGTTCATTTTGCAGCAATGATTAAATCCTCTGAAATGCAGCTAAAACCAAAATGATTTTAAACGAACTCTGAACATTGCGTAGATATAAATATAATGCATTGGAGTTTTATTTATTTAGAGCATTAGTATATTTGTCTAGTACACTACAGTCTAGGTAACACCTAGACAGTTAAAGGCAGCAGTTAAGGAATTATTTGAAATGAAATATTACATACAAGACATTGAATAAAGAATGAAATAGAAACTTCACAATGTGATGAAAGCATTGTAACATCACGTAAATGATGTCTAAAGGCTTATTATCCCCACTGCAGTTAGCCAAATTTAATATATTTCCAAACCTATATATTTATAATACTATTAACCAGCCATATAATCTATTGGAGCTCCTGCAATACCACCAGATAGTGAGCACTTTGTTTTTGCTTCCTCAAATCATTTCAAAGCATTTGATATGTTAAGTCAGTTGCTTTGGTGTTACGATAGGTACCAATGCTAAGAGTTGCATAATTAGCAAATCTTCCTGTATTCATTAAGCGAATCTTAAGAACCAAGCACAGTTTGTGTCGTTTAAAGTTGTGTTTGTTATTCGGACGATAAAGATGGGATATGCGATATCGCTAGGAATTTCATGAATTGATTGCAAAATCATCCAACTGCAGTGTGTTATAAAATACCTCATCGAACAGTTTCCTTCCCTCAGGCGATTATGTATACTGAAAATAGTCGTCTCCGCTTGCATTAGACAGGGTGAGCTTGTGTGTGTTTGTGTATGTATGTGTGTGTGTGTGTGAGATAAAGAGACAGCTCTTTCCCATTTGCAATGCAAAGTATCAGTATTTTCCCAACAAAATCAATCGGCAAAAGCTTGTTCAGGGTTGACCAGAACGAAATCTGTTTGCTCTCCTAAGCTTCTTTTTTGTTCGGTAACAGGTTTTTTTTCGTTTATTTTTTTCTTTCTTTTACCAGTTTTTGGGTGTCCACGAAAACTAGAAGTCAAAAGTCGATCCATCTCGCCCGGCCGGTTCGTTCGTTCGCGATGCTTCGCGCTAAACAGTCGCGGGTAATCCCCAGCAAAACTGGTAACTTGCGCGAGCGCACAAGCGATGGCGAAGGCGGAACGGTGCTGATTGTCGCCTATTTCCACCGAATGCTGTGAGCATCTATGCAGTTATCCTTGAGGAATGCAGTCCTACCCGCGCGCTGCAGATTCCGTGCACAGCCCAAATTATCGGGCGCGAGACTTCTGAATGCGCCAGCAATAGCGCCCACCATTCGAACGGCTTTAGAAAGATTGTTTGACCGATGCGCACAGGCCGATTTTTATTGATATAAAAAGAACAAAACAAAAAAAAACGAAAATCTGTAAAAATGCTCATCTAGCTTTACTCCCCTTCTACTACTTATTTTTCTCTCGCGAAACGATCAGGAAACAATGTTAGCAACAGGGAAAAATATGGCTCGGTCGAGATCATCGCATTTTGTGTTACGCTTCTTGGCATATCAACCAGTTTTACAGCGCAAGGATTTTATATTTTTAGGATTTTTCGGGCCGTGGCTAGAGTTTGACTTGGACAGTTGCCGTACATAACATCGCGTTTGGTATCTTCGAAAAGAACACCCTCTGTTACTGACTTGGGATGGTTCGAATGTTTTAGGAACGATTCTTCGGCACCAAAGTGCTAAAATTGACAGTTCAAGGTTTTTGATGCATCGCTTTTAATAAACAACAACATTCTGATGGCAATGGCTTGCGTTTTCCGAAAAGCTTGTAAGTAATGCTGACGCTCAACTGCCTGAAGCACAACTAATCCAGGTTGGATACGCAACCTGATTATAAACTTTTGATACCATCCTTTCGTTCTCGTCTAGTATCCACTCCCTACCCCATGTGCTGCCTTCTTAGGTCAGGTTAGGATTGGTAATAAGGATTTCTTTAAAGGCGATGCAAACTTTGTAAATAATTTGAAATTGAGAAGCCCCCACTATCCCTTACACATACTTTTTGGAGCAGTGTTTGTATACCGATTTCTGAGATTTTGTTTTCTATTGCAGTTTGTGATGTGATGCAATCATTAGTGACGTTTTGTTTCAGTTTTTTTTAATTATCGATTGTTTGTAATCTTTTGCGATCTTTTGGATTCATTTTGATCTTTACGATACTACTCTTTTACTCTGCAAGCTTGTGAGATTTTTGACACTCTCTTGCTGTCTTTTCCTCACTGACGAAGTTATTTGCTAGCTTTTCGATTCGCTATGAATACGCCTGAATACCCTAACACGTCTGGATCAAAGCATATCCGGGTATCCCCACATGTTTCGTTGTTCCTGTTAATATCCTTAGTATTATTACGTAAGGTTCAATTCTAATCAGTTTGCAAGAAATTATGAAATAATTTAGAGTATTAAAAAATGACAGGCAATACAGAGAAGCGTGAGGATGGACTTTTTATTCTAAAGATTATTAAATGCCGGTTCCTATTTAGACTCGATCGCATGATCGATGGCACAACAAACCATGCTCCTAGTACAATGCTCTGGACTCCTTTGTGTGATTAGATGTAAACAAGCTATAAAACTGCTTTATGTTCGAAACAAAACTTTACTTTACATTACTTGTGGGGTAACGATTACCGAATCACAACAGTACAGACATCAAACCACTTCAATGGATCATTTATAGGTGTTGATACTGTAATACTCTAACGCTGCTTTAAACATCTTTTTGCGGCATAGGCTATAGGCGACCCCGGTATCGTTCGCTTCAAAGTTGTCTAAAAGCTTATCAAACTAAGCCCAAAAAAAGAATCACCGCTGTATCAACTGGCAGAATGAATTAAAATTCACAAACACCCATACACACCTCGTTTTCACCAGATGGTTTCGCCCCGCTGAAAGCGTCCTACGACGTAACGTTCTTGAATTTTTAATCAGGTAGAAAATAAGATAAGAAAATGAAAACAAAAGTATAAAACGCAATCATCGTGGAAATGGAAACCATAAAAACTGGTTCTCCCAGCTCATTTGCATATTCACCAATGCGACGTTGCGGCGTTCGGCGGATGATCGTTAGAAGATGTTTTACACTAATAATAATAACAATAATAATAATGAAAAAACAAACTTATTCCTATAAGGAGCATCCACCGAGAGTGAAAGATAGCGCTGGAAAGTAAAGACGGGAAAGGAAAGAACTCGGCATACAAAAATAGCTCTCCTTCTTTCCGAGAAAAACAACAACAACTGTTTCGCAGAACAAACAGAACGATTTCGGGCAGAGCAGCAAAATGGCAAAAGTCACAGCAAGGCACTGGCGGAACGGGTTACATGTGAAGGAAAACTTTGGAAGGCGACTGGAGCGTACCTAACGAGCCAAAAATGGATAATGGAATTGGGTTTTTTTTTAATTTTAGCAATGCTGGTATACCATAATTAGAACATATCGTACATAAATGATTCTGCCTTTTCTTCTAATTAAAAAATAAAGAAAGAGAGATCACCAATACTTCTTCTTCAGTTCACTCGTTAGCTCAACCTCCCTCAGTAGATCTCTGCCTACAACTGTGGCTTTTTTGCGAGTCTTTTATCTGAATGTTTGGGCATGGCATTTTTTGTTGTTCTTGCGTGCTTCCAAAGCACTCTGCCCGGCTTATGTCAATAGGTGTAGCTTCACACCAACAGGTGACGCTACCGCGAGCATTTTTAATATTTGTTGGTGGGGCACAACAAGCAATAAGTAGCAAAAACTCGTATGCGTTCCGCCCAAAATGAAGAAAATTTCCAGCTGAGTTAATAAAGTCAAGCAGGACAAAAAATATCTCACATATACATCAAGCAAAAAAACACACACAAAACTGGAAAGGCTTTTCGCATGAACGCTTCCAGCCGAATAGTGCGATTTATTGCCATTTGTGCGAACATTTCTAACCAGATTTTCATGCTTTCCTTGATCTTTCATTCGCGCGCATCTAGATAAGAGGGAAACGAGTGAAAAAGAACGAGAGACAGACAGCCGGAAAGAGCGAATATCGGCAAAGATGCATTGTAAAATTAGCTCAGAACAACGCCTGTTGGGCGTGTTCTGCTTGCGGCTGCGTGGTATATAAAACCCCAAAGTCCTGTGTCCTTCATCAGTCAAGTTCGATCTTTGCTACGAACAGGCCACTGGAAGGAAGTCTGTCCAAGACATTCTGACAAGTGTCTACTAATAGTGCGTGTCCAGTATCATCAGCCCGCAACAAAGCCGAAAACCATTGCAATGCGCTTCTTTGTGGTGAGTTACTGAGAGGGGAAAACATAGTGACTTTGGGGCCAATTCTATTCGGGTTGAGTCTGCCAAGCGTCGCGTCACCATTCAACCAGCGCTCTGCTACGGAGTGCATCATCAATCAATCGTGTTTGCAAACGGAGCCAGAAGTTTGGACATTTCTGGAAAGAGACTACTTGGAGGGAGAAGTTGCTAATTGCTGGATGTTTGGGTTCATTTTAGCAACCGCAATGCCGCCCCATGCGAAGTTCTGTGGCATCTCTAATGTTCCAATTTCTTCTCCCCTGTGCGTTCTTGCTCTCTAGGTTATAGCCGCCTGTCTGGCCGTCGCGTCGGCCGATATCGGGCTCGACCTGCGTCAGGGAGCATCGGCCGGAAGCAGCAGCTACGCCGGTAGCCAAGGCGCAGTGAACATCGATTACGCACCCGCCCTTTTCGAGGACTCCGTCGTCGGTGGAGCAGCATCCGGTGCCAGTGGCCGCTCGTTCGGTGGAGCCAGCTCGTTCGGTGGAGCCGGCTCGTACGGCGGCGCATCCTCCGGAGCGTCCAGCGGCGCCTACGCAGGCGCTGCCAGCGGTGCTGACTACAATGCCGGCTACCAGGCGGGACTTCGTGCCGGTGCTTCTGCGTCTGCCGGTTCGTCCGCATCTGCCGGATCATTCGGTGGAGCCGGAACCCGTTTCGGTTCGATTGCTGGATCTAACGCTAACAGCTTCGTCGGTACCGGCAGCTCGGCCGGATCTAGCAGCTTCGCCGGTAGCGGCGCGTTCGGCTCGTCTTCGGCCGGTGCATCCGCCTTTGCCCAGGCCAAGACGCAGGTCCGCTATGCCGCCCCGGTGGTCCTGAAGAACTTCTACTACCACGTCGCGCCGGAGGAGCCGCAGGCCGAGGCCGGAGCCAAAACGCTCACCATCACGCCCCGCAAGCACTACAAGGTCATCTTCATCAAGGCCCCGTCTGCCAGCGCCAACGCCGGTGCATCGTCCCAGGCCGCCAGCCAGACGGAGGAGAAGACGCTCGTCTACGTGCTCGTCAACAAGCCCGCCAAGGCACAGGCCACTAGCGAGGCCGAGGCAAGCTCGTTCTCCTCTGGCAAGCCGGAGGTGTACTTCATCAAGTACCAGGGTGCTCAGGCTCAGGCTCAGGCTGGCGCTATTGCTGGAGCAGTTGGTGGACAGGCTGGATCGTTTGCCAACGCTCAGTCCAACGCTGGTGTTTCATACGATGCCGGTTTCGGTGGTGCCTCTGGTTTCGGTGGTGCCTCTAGTTTCGGTGGTGCCTCTGGATTCGGTACTGGTGCCGGTTCGTCTTCATTCGCGAACTCCGCTTCATCGGCCAATGTGGGCACTGACTTTGTTGACTTCGGTGCACGCAGCGGTGTGTCGGTTGGCTCGGTCGGAAGCAGCGGATACAACGCCGGCTACACTGCCGGCTACACCGCGGCCGCTACCGGTGGACTGGCAGTTACGCCCTCGTACGACTCCGTGGCCGTCGGTGCTAATGCTGGCGCTGGTAGCAGTGTCGTGTATTAAACCCAGATGGCACACGAGAACTAACCGAGCCCAAAGCGTCTGTGTTCAGCCTCAGCCGGACTAGCCTTCAGCGGCAGTAACGGTGCAGCTGCGCAGCTGCATTACTCCACGCAACCGAACAGCAACATTGAAAAACGGACAAACACGAATCGGGCAGATTTGATTCAGCACGCATGAGTCGACCTGACGACTGCGTCATGTAACTAGTACCTTTAACGTAGCATTCTTCCCTGCCCCAGCATTCCTTTGCCTCTTCCTCTCAGTCATCGGACTGTTCCTCTCCCTTTTCTACTTTAAACGTAAGCAACGTAAGATAGGTTTATTTTTCCCTCGAGCACCGTCGAACGATAAACACGTGAGTGACAGTAACGAACTAGCAGAATGGCGAATTTTGTGCGAACGTATAGTGAGAAGAAGCCAGCGATTGTATCTTAAGAAAAGTGTATCCAAACACGTACGCACACACGCACGCACACATTTATATACATACACATATACGTAGACGTTTGATGACAAACGTCGGTAATAACAAACAAAAAATGGAATGAAATGATAAGAATAAAAATCGATCGTCAAAATGAAACTCCATCCGCTTCCGCATACTGATGCGTATGATGACGTCATAATCATGTTGCGCTCCGGCGCACTCTTGCTTTTTCCAATTCTTCCGATTCGGCGCAACTGCCGGGGTAGGACTAGACCAGTTTTGCGGGACGCTGGCTTGACAATCAGTAAAATGAACGGAAATCGGTCTACGTGGGACTAAAATGATTTTTGGAAGTCAATCTCGCCTTCTATGTCTTGCTTGCTCTGTGAAAACAGAATTTGTGAATGTTTTCAAAAGCTCATTTCATTTTCAATCATTTACATTTTGATACCTATTGAAGCTTCCCATAACAAAATTTCATAAGAAAATGACACGTTGCTTCTCTCCATGGATTTTGCTCTCCAATGATTTAGTGCTCCCAAGATTAGCTGTAAAGCAAGGTCATACCGATTAAGATTGATACACCGAATAAGCAGATCACTCTCATATCCATTACAGGAATCAGACGGCAGCTTTTAGTGATTAGTTTTGCAAATATCTCCATAGGTGAAAGTACTATTTCCAAGGACACCTGAATGGAGTAGAGACAGGAGAGGTTAGCGCAAGTGGCAATACAAGCCAATTATAGCAACACTAACCATTGCAATTGGCCGGTCTGGTGGTATAGTCGTCAACTCGTACGACGTAACAACATGCCCGTCATGAGTTCTAGTCCCGAATAGACCGTGCCCCCATACGTAGGACTGACTATCCTGCTATGGTAACAATAAGTCATTGAAAGTCAAGCTCACTTCACTAGTGGGTACAGGCAGGCCTTGACCGACAGCGGTTGTTGTGCCAAAGAAGAAGAAGAAGAACCATAGCAATGGTGCAGACAACGAGGTGCCCCCAGCATCTCGGAATGAGATTTTTCAGCGCCATCAAGAAGTTTAAGAGCAACAAGTCTGCTGGCAGCGATGGGCCGAAGTCTTGATGATGGGGCCGGAGAGGCGTACCGTCGAAATGCATCAGCTGATCGTACGAATCTGGGAGCAGCAAAAACTACCGGAGGATTTGAAGCTGGGTTCATAAGAAATCATTCATTCATACAGACTGCAAAAAAAGCAACAGGATGCTTAAATTTTCGTGCCATCACAGTCTACAATGTCATCTATCAGATGCCATCACAGCTGTCCCAGATCATGTTATCTAGACTTGCGTCCCTAGGTACAAATATCGTCGGCAGATACAATGATGGATTTGTTTACTAAATGTTTACTCTTTGAAAGATCCTTCAATAATACGAAGAGTGCCAGATCCTTACGCACTACATGTTCATCGACTTCAACATCATAACAACGAATAAGCTATGGAACATCATGCAGCGGAACCATTTTGATGGGAAGTTGATTCGGCTGTTAAAAGCCACCATGAACGGGGTGCAGTGCAAGGTAAGAGCATCGAACGTGATGTACGAAACGTTCGAATCTCTCAGCAGTATTAGGCAAGATGACAGACTCTCCAGTATGCTTGTAATGTCATTTTGGAAGGTGTAATTCAAAGCGCGGCGCTAGGCAACGATATCTTTTGCACCATATTTTACGGTTCTCTCTAATTTTATGGCTTCGCGAATGACATCGACTTCGTGACAAGACCATTGCGAAGGTGTATGAGCCGTTACCCCTACTCAAACGTGTAGCAGCAAGAGTTGGATTGAGCTTCAATGCGACGAAGACGAAGTACCTGCTTGCTGGAAGTACAGCCCGTGATGGGTTCCAACTGGGGGGCAGTGTATTAGTTGACGGCAACAACCGGGAGATGGTAGATGAGTTCTGCTATCTTGTCGTTACTTCGGACAACGAGATCAGCATCGAAATCCGGAGACGCATTGGGCAGGGATATCGTGCATCATATGGGCTAAACTATCTGATGAGATCCAGGAGACTTCGAGACTGCAAGAAATGTGAGATATATTGCACGTTGGTTCGTCCGGTGGTCTTCTATTTCCAAGAGTCCTGGACCATACGAGCAAAGCGGCATTGTAGTACGTGAATTTTAGATTTTAGATTTAATAAAAGTTATAATAGCGTGCCGCATAGACAAACATAGATCATTCATATGTTTGGACTTACTTTACTGCTTTTTGTGTTTGGATTTGAGAATCATTTAGCTCATTTCTTTCTGTACGGTTTATGGACATGAATCATTTATCGAAATTTATAAATTTGTGAATGTTTGCCCGCAGGGTTAGGTGCATATATCAATATCATCGGCATAAGCAAAGCGTTTTGATGATTTCATTGTGTGGATATCCGATGTGAATAAATTAGAGAGGATTCACAAAACAAGATGGATGACAAATAATTATCCTAAAGTAAGCCGATCTGAGGACTGTACAGGGAAGCAGATGATTATTTCATATGAATCTAGCAATTTTGGTTCGACAGAAAATATCCATAGAATGTCGTTTACAGGAAGCATCGGTACTGGAAGATGTTATACAAGATCACGAGATTACTTAACAAAGTACAAAAAAATTGACTTCTTCATACAATGCTCAATTTTCACTGTTTTAAGCTCATAAGTACAGAAAGAAAACTATCTAAAATCTTAATAGTCTTCCGGTTTAAGTAAGATCGAATAATGTTGTATTATAAAACTTTAAAACACTTTAAAACATGACACATCAATTATTTTTGAATGTGGTTTATACTCCATTAATTGATCTTACTCAAACCGAAAGACTATCAACATGCAAGCGCCACAATTATGAATCTATTTAGAGACGTTAGAATCGCACTGCACCCCGTTCATGGTGGCCTCTAACAGCCGAATCAACTTCTCAGCAAAATTGGTTCTTTATTTGGCATTTGAGTTGTTTCTGTTCTTTATTTAACGAATACGGCTTATGTCGTTCCTCTTGAAAAAGGTTGTATCTTACACATTTTATCATATGCGTATCCGTCGTTCCCGATGCCCAATTTGTCGATCGTCGTTCTACACCTCAACCTCCCTCAGTAGATCTCTGCCTACAACTGTTGCGTTTTTTGCGAGTCTTTTATTTAAATGTTTGGGCATGGCATTTTTTATCGTTCTTGCGTGCTTCCAAAGCGCTCTGCCCGGCTTATGTCAATAGGTGTAGCTTCACACCAACAGGTGACGCTACCGCGAGCATTTTTAATATTTGTTGGTGGGACACAACAAGCAATAAGTAGCAAAAACTCGCATGCGTTCCGCCCAAAATGAAGAAAATTTCCAGCTGAGTTAATAAAGTCAAGCAGGACAAAAAATATCTCACATATACATCAAGCAAAAAAACACACACAAAACTGGAAAGGCTTTTCGCATGAACGCTTCCAGCCGAATAGTGCGATTTATTGCCATTTGTGCGAACATTTCTAACCAGATTTTCATGCTTTCCTTGATCTTTCATTCGCGCGCATCTAGATAAGAGGGAAACGAGTGAAAAAGAACGAGAGACAGACAGCCGGAAAGAGCGAATATCGGCAAAGATGCATTGTAAAATTAGCTCAGAACAACGCCTGTTGGGCGTGTTCTGCTTGCGGCTGCGTGGTATATAAAACCCCAAAGTCCTGTGTCCTTCATCAGTCAAGTTCGATCTTTGCTACGAACAGGCCACTGGAAGGAAGTCTGTCCAAGACATTCTGACAAGTGTCTACTAATAGTGCGTGTCCAGTATCATCAGCCCGCAACAAAGCCGAAAACCATTGCAATGCGCTTCTTTGTGGTGAGTTACTGAGAGGGGAAAACATAGTGAATTTGGGGCCAATTCTATTCGGGTTGAGTCTGCCAAGCGTCGCGTCACCATTCAACCAGCGCTCTGCTACGGAGTGCATCATCAATCAATCGTGTTTGCAAACGGAGCCAGAAGTTTGGACATTTCTGGAAAGAGACTATTTGGAAGGAGAATTGCTGGATGTTTGGGTTCATTTTAGCAACCGCAATGCCGCCCCATGCGAAGTTCTGTGGCATCTCTAATGTTCCAATTTCTTCTCCCCTGTGCGTTCTTGCTCTCTAGGTTATAGCCGCCTGTCTGGCCGTCGCGTCGGCCGATATCGGGCTCGACCTGCGTCAGGGAGCATCGGCCGGAAGCAGCAGCTACGCCGGTAGCCAAGGCGCAGTGAACATCGATTACGCACCCGCCCTTTTCGAGGACTCCGTCGTCGGTGGAGCAGCATCCGGTGCCAGTGGCCGCTCGTTCGGTGGAGCCAGCTCGTTCGGTGGAGCCGGCTCGTACGGCGGCGCATCCTCCGGAGCGTCCAGCGGCGCCTACGCAGGCGCTGCCAGCGGTGCTGACTACAATGCCGGCTACCAGGCGGGACTTCGTGCCGGTGCTTCTGCGTCTGCCGGTTCGTCCGCATCTGCCGGATCATTCGGTGGAGCCGGAACCCGTTTCGGTTCGATTGCTGGATCTAACGCTAACAGCTTCGTCGGTACCGGCAGCTCGGCCGGATCTAGCAGCTTCGCCGGTAGCGGCGCGTTCGGCTCGTCTTCGGCCGGTGCATCCGCCTTTGCCCAGGCCAAGACGCAGGTCCGCTATGCCGCCCCGGTGGTCCTGAAGAACTTCTACTACCACGTCGCGCCGGAGGAGCCGCAGGCCGAGGCCGGAGCCAAAACGCTCACCATCACGCCCCGCAAGCACTACAAGGTCATCTTCATCAAGGCCCCGTCTGCCAGCGCCAACGCCGGTGCATCGTCCCAGGCCGCCAGCCAGACGGAGGAGAAGACGCTCGTCTACGTGCTCGTCAACAAGCCCGCCAAGGCACAGGCCACTAGCGAGGCCGAGGCAAGCTCGTTCTCCTCTGGCAAGCCGGAGGTGTACTTCATCAAGTACCAGGGTGCTCAGGCTCAGGCTCAGGCTGGCGCTATTGCTGGAGCAGTTGGTGGACAGGCTGGATCGTTTGCCGACGCTCAGTCCAACGCTGGTGTTTCATACGATGCCGGTTTCGGTGGTGCCTCTGGTTTCGGTGGTGCCTCTAGTTTCGGTGGTGCCTCTGGATTCGGTACTGGTGCCGGTTCGTCTTCATTCGCGAACTCCGCTTCATCGGCCAATGTGGGCACTGACTTTGTTGACTTCGGTGCACGCAGCGGTGTGTCGGTTGGCTCGGTCGGAAGCAGCGGATACAACGCCGGCTACACTGCCGGCTACACCGCGGCCGCTACCGGTGGACTGGCAGTTACGCCCTCGTACGACTCCGTGGCCGTCGGTGCTAATGCTGGCGCTGGTAGCAGTGTCGTGTATTAAACCCAGATGGCACACGAGAACTAAACCGAGCCCAAAGCGTCTGTGTTCAGCCTCAGCCGGACTAGCCTTCAGCGGCAGTAACGGTGCAGCTGCGCAGCTGCATTACTCCACGCAACCGAACAGCAACATTGAAAAACGGACAAACACGAATCGGGCAGATTTGATTCAGCACGCATGAGTCGACCTGACGACTGCGTCATGTAACTAGTACCTTTAACGTAGCATTCTTCCCTGCCCCAGCATTCCTTTGCCTCTTCCTCTCAGTCATCGGACTGTTCCTCTCCCTTTTCTACTTTAAACGTAAGCAACGTAAGATAGGTTTATTTTTCCCTCGAGCACCGTCGAACGATAAACACGTGAGTGACAGTAACGAACTAGCAGAATGGCGAATTTTGTGCGAACGTATAGTGAGAAGAAGCCAGCGATTGTATCTTAAGAAAAGTGTATCCAAACACGTACGCACACACGCACGCACACATTTATATACATACACATATACGTAGACGTTTGATGACAAACGTCGGTAATAACAAACAAAAAATGGAATGAAATGATAAGAATAAAAATCGATCGTCAAAATGAAACTCCATCCGCTTCCGCATACTGATGCGTATGATGACGTCATAATCATGTTGCGCTCCGGCGCACTCTTGCTTTTTCCAATTCTTCCGATTCGGCGCAACAGCCGGGGTCGGACTAGACCAGTTTTGCGGGACGCTGGCTTGACAATCAGTAAAATGAACGGAAATCGGTCTACGTGGGATTTAAATTAGCGCGAGGTCGCGGAGCTGAAAAAATGTTGAAAATTTTTTCAACTTTGTCAAAATTGCATGTCAACTGCAAAAAAAGAGCTTTTCTCGTGGCCGCACCAAAAACATACACAAGAGCGAAAAAAAGCTCCAACATCTGAAAATCATCGATATTTTGTTTAAGAAGTACTAAATAAGTTCATAAATCAATTAGAATCATGCATTTTAGCATTATTATCATAACAATGGTTCACAACTGCGCCAAATAGCTGTTTGTTTACGCTTTTTCACGAACGTCAAATTTTGTCATTTTTTGTCAACTTTTTTTCCTGGCTGCTCCAGGTTACAAAATTTTGACAAAAGCTCAAAAAAGTGACAAAAGCTCACATTTCGAAAAATTTGTCAGCATTTTGTCACTCCCATGGCCTTTCGCATAATGCTTTTGGAAGTCAATATCGCATTCTATGTCCTGCTTGTTCTGTGAAAACAGAATTCGTGAATGTTTTCGGAAAGCTCATTTCATTTTCAATCATTTACATTTTGATAAATTTCAGAGCTTCAGCTATCAACAACGCGTACCTCGTTAATTTTGACGCTTTTCTGGTGCTTGCATAGGAAATAACCTCTGTTTTACATACAATCCTGTTGTTTTCTACCTATTAGTAACGTATTTCTGTTTTATTTTGTTAATGTATACCCACGGTTTGAGGTGCGTGGATGTCCGCTGAAAATGCCTGTATGAGAATGGACTATATGGGGAATAAAAGGATCATATCATTTGAATTTGAACTAATTTTGGTTGGAAAGAATAGATCCATATAGTATCGTTTACAGGAGGCATCGGTTATAAAAGATTTCAAACGAGATCTCTAGATTAAGCTTATCGTTAAAATCAATATGTAGGCGATAGCCCTAATTGCAGACAAAAACAAAATTCATTTACAATCAGAATTAGAAAACTGAAATATTTGAAAGAAAGGTGACTTACACCTGAAAACTCTTCTGGTTGATGAGATCAATTGAAATTATTTTAAAACAGCTTTCAAAAAAGACACATATGCAAATTTGGAAAGTTGTTTTAAACGACATTAAATGATTTTACTCTATCCCACAGACTATTAAGACGTAAGCAATAAAATAATTGATCTATTCAGGGATCAATCAAATAGACTCCATATTAGGCACTTCAGTTTTTTCATTTCTTTTTTTTTTTATTCTCGTATTTCTGATTCTTAAAGCAACGGTAATTACCCTTCCCTCGATTCGCTTCAAATTTGAAGCATCATCTCAGCCAAGCAGATGTCGTCGGATGACGCTACCACTAGCATTTTGAAACGTTTTTGGTGGGGATCAACAAGAAATATGTAGCGAAACCACGCACAAAAACGAGCCCCACAAAATCAATGAAATGAAGAGACTTCGCTGCAAAGCAATAAAACAAAAGCATATCACACATCTATACCAGCTAAACACAAAAACTGGAAAGGATCTCCGCACTAATACATCCAGCGGAAAAACGCGCGCGCTCGATTTATTGTCATTGAGTGGAATATCTCCAGCCACATTTGTATGCGTTTCATGGTCGCGCTTCGAGATAAACGTTAAACGTGTTAAACAGAGCAAGAGAGATAGCGTTTTTTTAAACTGTGGAATGCTTTTGCTAAAAATACTAAAATTAGCTAAGGACAACATCTTTTTGGCGCGTGTATATAAAACGCCTAAGTCCTGTTTCCTTCACCAGTCAAGTTCGATCTTTTCTACGAACAGACCACTGGAAGGAAGTCTGTCCAAGACATTCTGACAAGTGTCTACTAATAGTGCGTGTCCAGTATCATCAGCCCGCAACAAAGCCGAAAACCATTGCAATGCGCTTCTTTGTGGTGAGTTACTGAGAGGGGAAAACATAGTGACTTTGGGGCCAATTCTATTCGGGTTGAGTCTGCCAAGCGTCGCGTCACCATTCAACCAGCGCTCTGCTACGGAGTGCATCATCAATCAATCGTGTTTGCAAACGGAGCCAGAAGTTTGGACATTTCTGGAAAGAGACTACTTGGAGGGAGAAGTTGCTAATTGCTGGATGTTTGGGTTCATTTTAGCAACCGCAATGCCGCCCCATGCGAAGTTCTGTGGCATCTCTAATGTTCCAATTTCTTTTCCCCTGTGCGTTCTTGCTCTCTAGGTTATAGCCGCCTGTCTGGCCGTCGCGTCGGCCGATATCGGGCTCGACCTGCGTCAGGGAGCATCGGCCGGAAGCAGCAGCTACGCCGGTAGCCAAGGCGCAGTGAACATCGATTACGCACCCGCCCTTTTCGAGGACTCCGTCGTCGGTGGAGCAGCATCCGGTGCCAGTGGCCGCTCGTTCGGTGGAGCCAGCTCGTTCGGTGGAGCCGGCTCGTACGGCGGCGCATCCTCCGGAGCGTCCAGCGGCGCCTACGCAGGCGCTGGCAGCGGTGCTGACTACAATGCCGGCTACCAGGCGGGACTTCGTGCCGGTGCTTCTGCGTCTGCCGGTTCGTCCGCATCTGCCGGATCATTCGGTGGAGCCGGAACCCGTTTCGGTTCGATTGCTGGATCTAACGCTAACAGCTTCGTCGGTACCGGCAGCTCGGCCGGATCTAGCAGCTTCGCCGGTAGCGGCGCGTTTGGCTCGTCTTCGGCCGGTGCATCCGCCTTTGCCCAAGCCAAGACGGAGGTCCGCTATGAAGCCCCGGTGATCAAGAAGAACTTCTACTACCACGTAGCGCAGGACGATGCGATTGCTGAAACCGAAACCAACACCCTCACCATCACGCCTCGCAAGCACTACAAGGTCATCTTCATCAAAGCCCCGTCTGCCAGCGCCAACGCCGGTGCATCGTCCAAGGCAGCCAGCCAAACGGAAGAGAAGACGATCGTCTACGTGCTCGTCAACAAGCCGGCTAAGGCAAACGCCACTAGTGAGGCCGAGGCAAGCTCTTACTCCTCTGGTAAGCCGGAGGTGTACTTCGTCAAGTACCAGGGTGCTCAGGCTACCTCTAGTTCAAGCTCTAAATCGCAATCGGGTGGATCGATTGCCATCAGCGATGCCAATGCTGTCGCTGGTGCAAATGCTATCTCTGGCGCTGGAGCCAATGCTATCTCTGGCGCTGGAGCCAATGCTTACTCTGGCGCTGGTGCCAATGCTTACTCTGGCGCTGGTGCCAATGCGTACTCTGGCGCTGGTGCTGGATCCCGTGGTGCCGGTATCATCACTGGTGCAAATTCACTCGCTAATGCTGGTGCATTGGCCGGAAACAGCGGATACAACTCTGTCGGAGCTTCTGCCCAAGCTGCTGCCCAATCCACTGCCGGAGGACTGGCATTTACGCCCTAGTATTGCCCGCACACAGGAAGAAAGCGATGCCAAGGTCAGCCTCAACGACATGAACGATGCAGCATTACTCAAGGAAATCGAACAGTCACATTGAAAAACCGAACAAGTACGAATCGCACAGATTTGGCTCAAACCAGAAGTAATGAGTCGAGCTGACGGCTTCGTGATGTAACTAGTACCTTTCGAGTAGAGCTTTTCCCTCTACACGTATTCCTTTGCCTCTTCCTCTTAGTCATCGTGATCAGGACTTTTCCTCTCCCTTTGTACATTAAACGTAAGCAACGTAAGATAGGTTTATTTTTCCCTTGAGCGCCGTCGAACGATCAGGACGTGAGTGACAGTAACGGTCTAGTAGAATGGAGTTTTTGTGTACGTATAGTGAGAAGAAGCCAGCAATTGTATCATAATAAAAGCGTATCCACACACACGCGCACAGACAAAATGATTTATTTTCTAGATATTCCTAGATGTTTGATGACAACCGTTGATGGCCAAACAAAGTAAAAACGAAATGAAAAGATTGAAGTAATCATCGATTGTTAAAATGCTATTCCAATCATTTTCACACATTTCAGCGTATAAGAACATCATACTCATTTTATGATTCGGCACAGTGTCGCCTTTTAGATATATACGGGTCTCTATTAAAATCTTCGACATATGTCTGCCTCCCTCTCAAGATCTGTTGACGGGGCGTTACTGTTTGCGAAATATGTGCCAGGAATTTCCAGTTCTTATGTGGGGCATTAGATCCAGCTAATCTGACAAATGCAATAATAGATAAATCCAGCTGATGAAATGAACATCATTATCTCACAATTCAGATGTCGTCTGCGATATAATCTATAAACAGCTTCTGGGCGATAACCCAGAATATGGATATATGGATTCTTCCCGATAAACCTGCAAACTTATAGTTAGTGTAATGTTACTAGTACGCTGTATCAACTGGTAATTATCAGGTAAGACAAAACCTCAAAACGCGAATTACGTGATCATGTCGGACTATACAGCCCACAAAGACTTAATAATACCACTAAAGTACATGTAGTGTAGCTACAACACACTCTGAAATGAGTTTATCGAATTTTGCCATCGGCTGATACCGGTTGACTGAGCATTTTCGGCCAAGTTACTACATAATACAATTCATGCATAATACGAAAATAGTTTCATCTTTAACTTCTACCAAAATTTCAACAAACCTATCAAAGAACTCTAGGATCGATCAACGTTTCCCAAAAATCGGTAACAATATGTTTATATGATTTGGCTCTTTCCTCCGGCAAGTTTGCCGTTCACTGGTTTCCTGGCCAGCCCTTTCAACTGATGGAATTGATCAAATCCGACCTTGGCCTTGTAAGGACGTTTGAACAAGTTCTACTGGAAATGCATGAACATAAACTCTGGATGGGGCCGGTCTGGAGGTACAGTCATCCACTCTTACGACTTCACAACATGCCCGTCATGGGCTCTTACATATAGGTAATATATAAGTCACTGAAAGCCGAGCCCACTAGTGGTATAGGCAGGCCTTGACCGACAACGATTGTTGTGCGAAAGAAGAAGAAGAAACTCTGGATGTTCAATGCTCCCGAAAACTAAAACTACGGTTCCCCAAGTGTCCTTAAATTGCTAGGAAACTCTTCCCAACGCTTTCAAACAGCAAAAGAAATGAGGGAGTAGAGCATTTGCCTAGAATATGACATTTTATTAAGACTTCTTTCTGTTTGCAACATAAATTAACCTTGATGGATGAAATATCAACATTAACATAGCGTTATGATTAGTGATCTTGCTTGAGAAAGTTGAGCTATAAATTTAGCCATATCTAGCTATTGACGAAGTGGTCCAGTCAGACAACTATTATATTTATTATCTCTTTATTTATTATCTCAGTTTTGGTGCATCATAGAAGGTTTGAACTACACTCTGTCTGAAAAGATGAAGGAAAAGATCTAAGAAAGACTAATTGCTAGTAGCTTATAAGCTAATTGAAGTATTACTCGAAATCGTTGTTCGAAACGGAAATTACGAAAACGTGAGCCAACATTATTCAGGAAGAAAGCAGGAGTCAAGAGCTTACAAAGAAGTAAATCAAATAATGTGTTAGTTGTTTACTAAAATATGAATGTATTGTATTGTTATCAAAGCATTTCAATCGGACTTACTGGTTAGTATGTGCAGATAGTTTAAAGTGTCCCACTTCTGAATGAAGCTAAGCTTTACTTATTTTGTTTCGCATAATCAGAGCATAACAAACTCTAAATGCTGAATCTATACAATATCACTACTTCTTCGGTTCGCTCGACATCTTAGATGACATCTCACTCAAGGACACGTCGTTCATGTTTCCCAATTCGTCGATCGTCATTCTTCGTTTCAGGAGTTCAGGTCAAACAGATATCAGCCTACAGCAGTTCGTAGCTTTTGTGTGTGTCAGATAAAAATGCTTTTTATTTCGTTTCCAACGCACACTTCTCGCCAAAAAGGTGAGCAAAGTTGGATGACGCTACCGCTAGTATCTCGAATGGTGGGGATCAATCAGAAATAAGTGGCAAGCTACGCACATATTACAGGCGGACAAATCGCAGAAATGAAGAGTATTTCCCCCTACAAAATGTCACACATACAGTGGTGCGCAAAATAGTACCACACTTCTTTGTAATGGTTGTAATTAAGAAAGGCGATATGTTATTTTCTTTTAACTCTTGTATTAGTAGACTTCAAATACAAAGAAAATTCATAAGTGGAAGTAAAATAATCTTATTTTATTCGTTTCAAAGCATTAAACAAAACACTATGCTGGAGGGACAAGCTGGTTGGGAAACGATTCGGAGCAGCAGCGGCAGTAGTGTACTACTGGCTAATTTTCTTGCTTTGCAAAGTTCTTTTCATGTTATTCATGTTCCTTTCTATCCATGTAAACCTGCTCTGGCTAGGACTCTACAGCAAAAACAGCGCTTTCGCGAGTATTTATTAACATAAATTTCCATTATTTTATAGTAACCTTTCTGTTCTTTGATATGTGTTTTACCTTTGTTTTCAATTTTCTGTGAGCATTTTCGTTCGGATAATGACGCTCACACCTTGCGAATCGCTCAGGATTTTGAAACAATACAATGATCACGCATCAAATTGATGAAAATTACACACAAACTAACGATAAACAATTCGCAAAGAAAGAGTACAAATAGAGAGTTAGTCAAAGAGATATAGCATTTCAGAATATTGTTCACGAATACTGCTACTGTTTATATCCGCAAATAGAAGCTGCATACATTGTTCACGCAACAATGCGGCACTCTCGATCTGAACACAACTGTATCTATCTGCAAAGAGGCTGGAAAGGTTTTCCGCACTAATACATCCAACGGAATAGCGCGCACGTTCGATGTATTGCCATTGAGCCGAACGTCTCTAGCCACATTTTTATGCATTTCATTGTCTTCCATTCTCGCGCATCATGTTAGGATAGAAACGAGTTAAAACAGAGCAAGATAGACAGCGCTTTTTCAAAAATCAAGAGACGCTTTTGCTAAAAATCCTAAAATTAGCTAAGGACAACATCTTTTTGGCGTTTTCTGCTAAAAGCCGCGTGTATATAAAACGCCTAAGTCCTCTTTCCTTCACCAGTCAAGTTCGATAGTTGTTACGAACAAGCCACTGGAAGGAAGTCTGCCAGAGACATTCTGACAAGTGTGTACTAGTAGTGTGTGGCCAGTATCGTCGTCTCGCATAAGCCAAAACCTTTGAAATGCGCTTCTTTGTGGTGAGTGGGACATTGAAAATATTAAATTTTAGTCAATTCAACTATGATCTGCTGAGTATCGCGTCACCATTCAACAAGTGTTCTGTTGTAGAGCATCATCAATCAATTGTGTTTACGTCGTTAGCCAAAAGCTTAATCCTTCTGGAAACACAACCAATTAACAATCAACTATTTTCTGAATGATTGAAGCAACATCTCCAGCATTCTGTGGTCAATTCTAATGTCTCACTATCTTTTCTGGACGCCTAATTTCTAGGTTCTAGCCACCTGCCTTGCCGTAGCGTCGGCCGATATCGGGCTCAAGCTGCGCCAGGGAGCAGCGGCCGGTAGCAGTAGCTACGCCGGTAGCCAAGGCACAGTGAGCATCGATTACTCACCCACCGTCTTCGAAGATACGGTCGTCGATGGAGCTGCATCCGGTGCCAGTGCTGGCTCATACGCTGGAGCCGGCTCGTATGGCGGCGCTTCCTCCGGAGCGTCCAGCAATGCCTACGCAGGCGCTGCCAGCGGTGCTCAATACAACCAGGCGGGACTTTTTGGCGGTGCTGGTGCATCTGCCGATTCGTCTGCATCGGCCGGCTCATTCGGTGGGGCCGGTTCATTCGCAGGATCTAACGCTAACAGCTTCGCCAGTAGTGGCGCGTTCGGCTCGTCTTCGGCCGGTGCATCCGCCTTTGCCCAAGCCAAGACGGAGGTCCGCTATGAAGCCCCGGTGATCAAGAAGAACTTCTACTACCACGTAGCGCAGGACGATGCGATTGCTGAAACCGAAACCAAAACCCTCACCATCACGCCTCGCAAGCATTACAAGGTCATCTTCATCAAGGCCCCGTCTGCCAGCGCCAACGCCGGTGCATCGTCCAAGGCAGCCAGCCAAACGGAAGAGAAGACGATCGTCTACGTGCTCGTCAACAAGCCGGCTAAGGCAAACGCCGCTAGTGAGGCCGAGGCAGGCTCTTACTCCTCTGGTAAGCCGGAGGTGTACTTCGTCAAGTACCAGGGTGCTCAGGCTACCTCTAGTTCAAGCTCTAAATCGCAATCGGATGGAGCGATTGGCATCAGCGATGCCAATGCTGTCGCTGGTGCAAATGCTATCTCTGGCGCTGGAGCCAATGCTATCTCTGGCGCTGGAGCCAATGCTTACTCTGGCGCTGGAGCCAATGCTTACTCTGGCGCTGGTGCCAATGCTTACTCTGGCGCTGGTGCCAATGCGTACTCTGGCGCTGGTGCTGGATCCCGTGGTGCCGGTATCATCACTGGTGCAAATTCACTCGCTAATGCTGGTGCATTGGCCGGAAACAGCGGATACAACTCTGTCGGAGCTTCTGCCCAAGCTGCTGCCCAATCCACTGCCGGAGGACTGGCATTTACGCCCTAGTATTGCCCGCACACAGGAAGAAAGCGATCCCAAAGTGTCTGTGTTCAGCCTCAACGGCATGAACGATGCAGCATTACTTAAGGAAATCGAACAGTCACATTGAAAAACCGAACAAGTACGAATCGCACAGATTTGGCTCAAACCAGAAGTAATGAGTCGAGCTGACGGCTTCGTGATGTAACTAGTACCTTTCGACTAGAGCTTTTCCCTCTACACGTATTCCTTTGCCTCTTCCTCTTAGTCATCGTGATCAGGACTTTTCCTCTCCCTTTGTACATTAAACGTAAGCAACGTAAGATAGGTTTATTTTTCCCTTGAGCGCCGTCGAACGATCAGGACGTGAGTGACAGTAACGGTCTAGTAGAATGGAGTTTTGTGTGTACGTATAGTGAGAAGAAGCCAGCAATTGTATCATAATAAAAGCGTATCCACACACACGCGCACAGACAAAATGATTTATTTTCTAGATATTCCTAGATGTTTGATGACAACCGTTGATGGCCAAACAAAGTAAAAACGAAATGAAAAGATTGAAGTAATCATCGATTGTTAAAATGCTATTCCAATCATTTTCACACATTTCAGCGTATAAGAACATCATACTCATTTTATGATTCGGCACAGTGTCGCCTTTTAGATATATACGGGTCTCTATTAAAATCTTCGACATATGTCTGCCTCCCTCTCAAGATCTGTTGACGGGGCGTTACTGTTTGCGAAATATGTGCCAGGAATTTCCAGTTCTTATGTGGGGCATTAGATCCAGCTAATCTGACAAATGCAATAATAGATAAATCCAGCTGATGAAATGAACATCATTATCTCACAATTCAGATGTCGTCTGCGATATAATCTATAAACAGCTTCTGGGCGATAACCCAGAATATGGATATATGGATTCTTCCCGATAAACCTGCAAACTTATAGTTAGTGTAATGTTACTAGTACGCTGTATCAACTGGTAATTATCAGGTAAGACAAAACCTCAAAACGCGAATTACGTGATCATGTCGGACTATACAGCCCACAAAGACTTAATAATACCACTAAAGTACATGGAGTGTAGCTACAACACACTCTGAAATGAGTTTATCGAATTTTGCCATCGGCTGATACCGGTTGACTGAGCATTTTCGGCCAAGTTACTACATAATACAATTCATGCATAATACGAAAATAGTTTCATCTTTAACTTCTACCAAAATTTCAACAAACCTATCAAAGAACTCTAGGATCGATCAACGTTTCCCAAAAATCGGTAACAATATGTTTATATGATTTGGCTCTTTCCTCCGGCAAGTTTGCCGTTCACTGGTTTCCTGGCCAGCCCTTTCAACTGATGGAATTGATCAAATCCGACCTTGGCCTTGTAAGGACGTTTGAACAAGTTCTACTGGAAATGCATGAACATAAACTCTGGATGGGGCCGGTCTGGAGGTACAGTCATCCACTCTTACGACTTCACAACATGCCCGTCATGGGCTCTTACATATAGGTAATATATAAGTCACTGAAAGCCGAGCCCACTAGTGGTATAGGCAGGCCTTGACCGACAACGATTGTTGTGCGAAAGAAGAAGAAGAAACTCTGGATGTTCAATGCTCCCGAAAACTAAAACTACGGTTCCCCAAGTGTCCTTAAATTGCTAGGAAACTCTTCCCAACGCTTTCAAACAGCAAAAGAAATGAGGGAGTAGAGCATTTGCCTAGAATATGACATTTTATTAAGACTTCTTTCTGTTTGCAACATAAATTAACCTTGATGGATGAAATATCAACATTAACATAGCGTTATGATTAGTGATCTTGCTTGAGAAAGTTGAGCTATAAATTTAGCCATATCTAGCTATTGACGAAGTGGTCTAGTCAGACAACTATTATATTTATTATCTCTTTATTTATTATCTCAGTTTTGGTGCATCATAGAAGGTTTGAACTACACTCTGTCTGAAAAGATGAAGGAAAAGATCTAAGAAAGACTAATTGCTAGTAGCTTATAAGCTAATTGAAGTATTACTAGAAATCGTTGTTCGAAACGAAAATTACGAAAACGTGAGCCAACATTATTCAGGAAGAAAGCAGGAGTCAAGAGCTTACAAAGAAGTAAATCAAATAATGTGTTAGTTGTTTACTAAAATATGAATGTATTGTATTGTTATCAAAGCATTTCAATCGGACTTACTGGTTAGTATGTGCAGATAGTTTAAAGTGTCCCACTTCTGAATGAAGCTAAGCTTTACTTATTTTGTTTCGCATAATCAGAGCATAACAAACTCTAAATGCTGAATCTATACAATATCACTACTTCTTCGGTTCGCTCGACATCTTAGATGACATCTCACTCAAGGACACGTCGTTCATGTTTCCCAATTCGTCGATCGTCATTCTTCGTTTCAGGAGTTCAGGTCAAACAGATATCAGCCTACAGCAGTTCGTAGCTTTTGTGTGTGTCAGATAAAAATGCTTTTTATTTCGTTTCCAACGCACACTTCTCGCCAAAAAGGTGAGCAAAGTTGGATGACGCTACCGCTAGTATCTCGAATGGTGGGGATCAATCAGAAATAAGTGGCAAGCTACGCACATATTACAGGCGGACAAATCGCAGAAATGAAGAGTATTTCCCCCTACAAAATGTCACACATACAGTGGTGCGCAAAATAGTACCACACTTCTTTGTAATGGTTGTAATTAAGAAAGGCGATATGTTATTTTCTTTTAACTCTTGTATTAGTAGACTTCAAATACAAAGAAAATTCATAAGTGGAAGTAAAATAATCTTATTTTATTCGTTTCAAAGCATTAAACAAAACACTATGCTGGAGGGACAAGCTGGTTGGGAAACGATTCGGAGCAGCAGCGGCAGTAGTGTACTACTGGCTAATTTTCTTGCTTTGCAAAGTTCTTTTCATGTTATTCATGTTCCTTTCTATCCATGTAAACCTGCTCTGGCTAGGACTCTACAGCAAAAACAGCGCTTTCGCGAGTATTTATTAACATAAATTTCCATTATTTTATAGTAACCTTTCTGTTCTTTGATATGTGTTTTACCTTTGTTTTCAATTTTCTGTGAGCATTTTCGTTCGGATAATGACGCTCACACCTTGCGAATCGCTCAGGATTTTGGAAACAATACAATGATCACGCATCAAATTGATGAAAATTACACACAAACTAACGATAAACAATTCGCAAAGAAAGAGTACAAATAGAGAGTTAGTCAAAGAGATATAGCATTTCAGAATATTGTTCACGAATACTGCTACTGTTTATATCCGCAAATAGAAGCTGCATACATTGTTCACGCAACAATGCGGCACTCTCGATCTGAACACAACTGTATCTATCTGCAAAGAGGCTGGAAAGGTTTTCCGCACTAATACATCCAACGGAATAGCGCGCACGTTCGATGTATTGCCATTGAGCCGAACGTCTCTAGCCACATTTTTATGCATTTCATTGTCTTCCATTCTCGCGCATCATGATAGGATAGAAACGAGTTAAAACAGAGCAAGATAGACAGCGCTTTTTCAAAAATCAAGAGACGTTTTTGCTAAAAATACTAAAATTAGCTAAGGACAACATCTTTTTGGCGTTTTCTGCTAAAAGCCGCGTGTATATAAAACGCCTAAGTCCTCTTTCCTTCACCAGTCAAGTTCGATAGTTGTTACGAACAAGCCACTGGAAGGAAGTCTGCCAGAGACATTCTGACAAGTGTGTACTAGTAGTGTGTGGCCAGTATCGTCGTCTCGCATAAGCCAAAACCTTTGAAATGCGCTTCTTTGTGGTGAGTGGGACATTGAAAATATTAAATTTTAGTCAATTCAACTATGATCTGCTAAGTATCGCGTCACCATTCAACAAGTGTTCTGTTGTAGAGCATCATCAATCAATTGTGTTTACGTCGTTAGCCAAAAGCTTAATCCTTCTGGAAACACAACCAATTAACAATCAACTATTTTCTGAATGATTGAAGCAACATCTCCAGCATTCTGTGGTCAATTCTAATGTCTCACTATCTTTTCTGGACGCCTAATTTCTAGGTTCTAGCCACCTGCCTTGCCGTAGCGTCGGCCGATATCGGGCTCAAGCTGCGCCAGGGAGCAGCGGCCGGTAGCAGTAGCTACGCCGGTAGCCAAGGCGCAGTGAGCATCGATTACTCACCCACCGTCTTCGAAGATACGGTCGTCGATGGAGCTGCATCCGGTGCCAGTGCTGGCTCATACGCTGGAGCCGGCTCGTATGGCGGCGCTTCCTCCGGAGCGTCCAGCAATGCCTACGCAGGCGCTGCCAGCGGTGCTCAATACAACCAGGCGGGACTTTTTGGCGGTGCTGGTGCATCTGCCGATTCGTCTGCATCGGCCGGCTCATTCGGTGGGGCCGGTTCATTCGCAGGATCTAACGCTAACAGCTTCGCCAGTAGTGGCGCGTTCGGCTCGTCTTCGGCCGGTGCATCCGCCTTTGCCCAAGCCAAGACGGAGGTCCGCTATGAAGCCCCGGTGATCAAGAAGAACTTCTACTACCACGTAGCGCAGGACGATGCGATTGCTGAAACCGAAACCAAAACCCTCACCATCACGCCTCGCAAGCACTACAAGGTCATCTTCATCAAGGCCCCGTCTGCCAGCGCCAACGCCGGTGCATCATCCAAGGCAGCCAGCCAAACGGAAGAGAAGACGATCGTCTACGTGCTCGTCAACAAGCCGGCTAAGGCAAACGCCGCTAGTGAGGCCGAGGCAGGCTCTTACTCCTCTGGTAAGCCGGAGGTGTACTTCGTCAAGTACCAGGGTGCTCAGGCTACCTCTAGTTCAAGCTCTAAATCGCAATCGGGTGGATCGATTGCCATCAGCGATGCCAATGCTGTCGCTGGTGCAAATGCTATCTCTGGCGCTGGAGCCAATGCTATCTCTGGCGCTGGAGCCAATGCTTACTCTGGCGCTGGAGCCAATGCTTACTCTGGCGCTGGTGCCAATGCTTACTCTGGCGCTGGTGCCAATGCGTACTCTGGCGCTGGTGCTGGATCCCGTGGTGCCGGTATCATCACTGGTGCAAATTCACTCGCTAATGCTGGTGCATTGGCCGGAAACAGCGGATACAACTCTGTCGGAGCTTCTGCCCAAGCTGCTGCCCAATCCACTGCCGGAGGACTGGCATTTACGCCCTAGTATTGCCCGCACACAGGAAGAAAGCGATCCCAAAGTGTCTGTGTTCAGCCTCAACGGCATGAACGATGCAGCATTACTTAAGGAAATCGAACAGTCACATTGAAAAACCGAACAAGTACGAATCGCACAGATTTGGCTCAAACCAGAAGTAATGAGTCGAGCTGACGGCTTCGTGATGTAACTAGTACCTTTCGACTAGAGCTTTTCCCTCTACACGTATTCCTTTGCCTCTTCCTCTTAGTCATCGTGATCAGGACTTTTCCTCTCCCTTTGTACATTAAACGTAAGCAACGTAAGATAGGTTTATTTTTCCCTTGAGCGCCGTCGAACGATCAGGACGTGAGTGACAGTAACGGTCTAGTAGAATGGAGTTTTGTGTGTACGTATAGTGAGAAGAAGCCAGCAATTGTATCATAATAAAAGCGTATCCACACACACGCGCACAGACAAAATGATTTATTTTCTAGATATTCCTAGATGTTTGATGACAACCGTTGATGGCCAAACAAAGTAAAAACGAAATGAAAAGATTGAAGTAATCATCGATTGTTAAAATGCTATTCCAATCATTTTCACACATTTCAGCGTATAAGAACATCATACTCATTTTATGATTCGGCACAGTGTCGCCTTTTTAGATATATACGGGTCTCTATTAAAATCTTCGACATATGTCTGCCTCCCTCTCAAGATCTGTTGACGGGGCGTTACTGTTTGCGAAATATGTGCCAGGAATTTCCAGTTCTTATGTGGGGCATTAGATCCAGCTAATCTGACAAATGCAATAATAGATAAATCCAGCTGATGAAATGAACATCATTATCTCACAATTCAGATGTCGTCTGCGATATAATCTATAAACAGCTTCTGGGCGATAACCCAGAATATGGATATATGGATTCTTCCCGATAAACCTGCAAACTTATAGTTAGTGTAATGTTACTAGTACGCTGTATCAACTGGTAATTATCAGGTAAGACAAAACCTCAAAACGCGAATTACGTGATCATGTCGGACTATACAGCCCACAAAGACTTAATAATACCACTAAAGTACATGGAGTGTAGCTACAACACACTCTGAAATGAGTTTATCGAATTTTGCCATCGGCTGATACCGGTTGACTGAGCATTTTCGGCCAAGTTACTACATAATACAATTCATGCATAATACGAAAATAGTTTCATCTTTAACTTCTACCAAAATTTCAACAAACCTATCAAAGAACTCTAGGATCGATCAACGTTTCCCAAAAATCGGTAACAATATGTTTATATGATTTGGCTCTTTCCTCCGGCAAGTTTGCCGTTCACTGGTTTCCTGGCCAGCCCTTTCAACTGATGGAATTGATCAAATCCGACCTTGGCCTTGTAAGGACGTTTGAACAAGTTCTACTGGAAATGCATGAACATAAACTCTGGATGGGGCCGGTCTGGAGGTACAGTCATCCACTCTTACGACTTCACAACATGCCCGTCATGGGCTCTTACATATAGGTAATATATAAGTCACTGAAAGCCGAGCCCACTAGTGGTATAGGCAGGCCTTGACCGACAACGATTGTTGTGCGAAAGAAGAAGAAGAAACTCTGGATGTTCAATGCTCCCGAAAACTAAAACTACGGTTCCCCAAGTGTCCTTAAATTGCTAGGAAACTCTTCCCAACGCTTTCAAACAGCAAAAGAAATGAGGGAGTAGAGCATTTGCCTAGAATATGACATTTTATTAAGACTTCTTTCTGTTTGCAACATAAATTAACCTTGATGGATGAAATATCAACATTAACATAGCGTTATGATTAGTGATCTTGCTTGAGAAAGTTGAGCTATAAATTTAGCCATATCTAGCTATTGACGAAGTGGTCCAGTCAGACAACTATTATATTTATTATCTCTTTATTTATTATCTCAGTTTTGGTGCATCATACAAGGTTTGAACTACACTCTGTCTGAAAAGATGAAAGAAAAGATCTAAGAAAGACTAATTGCTAGTAGCTTATAAGCTAATTGAAGTATTACTAGAAATCGTTGTTCGAAACGAAAATTACGAAAACGTGAGCCAACATTATTCAGGAAGAAAGCAGGAGTCAAGAGCTTACAAAGAAGTAAATCAAATAATGTGTTAGTTGTTTACTAAAATATGAATGTATTGTATTGTTATCAAAGCATTTCAATCGGACTTACTGGTTAGTATGTGCAGATAGTTTAAAGTGTCCCACTTCTGAATGAAGCTAAGCTTTACTTATTTTGTTTCGCATAATCAGAGCATAACAAACTCTAAATGCTGAATCTATACAATATCACTACTTCTTCGGTTCGCTCGACATCTTAGATGACATCTCACTCAAGGACACGTCGTTCATGTTTCCCAATTCGTCGATCGTCATTCTTCGTTTCAGGAGTTCAGGTCAAACAGATATCAGCCTACAGCAGTTCGTAGCTTTTGTGTGTGTCAGATAAAAATGCTTTTTATTTCGTTTCCAACCCACACTTCTCGCCAAAAAGGTGAGCAAGTTGGATGACGCTACCGCTAGTATCTCGAATGGTGGGGATCAATCAGAAATAAGTGGCAAGCTACGCACATATTACAGGCGGACAAATCGCAGAAATGAAGAGTATTTCCCCCTACAAAATGTCACACATACAGTGGTGCGCAAAATAGTACCACACTTCTTTGTAATGGTTGTAATTAAGAAAGGCGATATGTTATTTTCTTTTAACTCTTGTATTAGTAGACTTCAAATACAAAGAAAATTCATAAGTGGAAGTAAAATAATCTTATTTTATTCGTTTCAAAGCATTAAACAAAACACTATGCTGGAGGGACAAGCTGGTTGGGAAACGATTCGGAGCAGCAGCGGCAGTAGTGTACTACTGGCTAATTTTCTTGCTTTGCAAAGTTCTTTTCATGTTATTCTTGTTCCTTTCTATCCGTAAACCTGCTCTGGCTAGGACTCTACAGCAAAAACAGCGCTTTCGCGAGTATTTATTAACATAAATTTCCATTATTTTATAGTAACCTTTCTGTTCTTTGATATGTGTTTTATCTTTGTTTTCAATTTTCTGTGAGCATTTTCGTTCGGATAATGACGCTCACACCTTGCGAATCGCTCAGGATTTTGAAACAATACAATGGTCACGCATCAAATTGATGAAAATTACACACAAACTAACGATAAACAATTCGCAAAGAAAGAGTACAAATAGAGAGTTAGTCAAAGAGATATAGCATTTCAGCATATTGTTCACGAATACTGCTACTGTTTATATCCGCAAATAGAAGCTGCATACATTGTTCACGCAACAATGCGGCACTCTCGATCTGAACACAACTGTATCTATCTGCAAAGAGGCTGGAAAGGTTTTCCGCACTAATACATCCAACGGAATAGCGCGCACGTTCGATGTATTGCCATTGAGCCGAACGTCTCTAGCCACATTTTTATGCATTTCATTGTCTTCCATTCTCGCGCATCATGATAGGATAGAAACGAGTTAAAACAGAGCAAGATAGACAGCGCTTTTTCAAAAATCAAGAGACGCTTTTGCTAAAAATACTAAAATTAGCTAAGGACAACATCTTTTTGGCGTTTTCTGCTAAAAGCCGCGTGTATATAAAACGCCTAAGTCCTCTTTCCTTCACCAGTCAAGTTCGATAGTTGTTACGAACAAGCCACTGGAAGGAAGTCTGCCAGAGACATTCTGACAAGTGTGTACTAGTAGTGTGTGGCCAGTATCGTCGTCTCGCATAAGCCAAAACCTTTGAAATGCGCTTCTTTGTGGTGAGTAGGACATCAAAAATATTAAATTTTAGTCAATTCAATTATGATCTGCTGAGTATCGCGTCACCATTCAACAAGTGTTCTGTTGTAGAGCATCATCAATCAATTGTGTTTACGTCGTTAGCCAAAAGCTTAATCCTTCTGGAAACACAACCAATTAACAATCAACTATTTTCTGAATGATTGAAGCAACATCTCCAGCATTCTGTGGTCAATTCTAATGTCTCACTATCTTTTCTGGACGCCTAATTTCTAGGTTCTAGCCACCTGCCTTGCCGTAGCGTCGGCCGATATCGGGCTCAAGCTGCGCCAGGGAGCAGCGGCCGGTAGCAGTAGCTACGCCGGTAGCCAAGGCGCAGTGAGCATCGATTACTCACCCACCGTCTTCGAAGATACGGTCGTCGATGGAGCTGCATCCGGTGCCAGTGCTGGCTCATACGCTGGAGCCGGCTCGTATGGCGGCGCTTCCTCCGGAGCGTCCAGCAATGCCTACGCAGGCGCTGCCAGCGGTGCTCAATACAACCAGGCGGGACTTTTTGGCGGTGCTGGTGCATCTGCCGATTCGTCTGCATCGGCCGGCTCATTCGGTGGGGCCGGTTCATTCGCAGGAACTAACGCTAACAGCTTCGCCAGTAGTGGCGCGTTCGGCTCGTCTTCGGCCGGTGCATCCGCCTTTGCCCAAGCCAAGACGGAGGTCCGCTATGAAGCCCCGGTGATCAAGAAGAACTTCTACTACCACGTAGCGCAGGACGATGCGATTGCTGAAACCGAAACCAAAACCCTCACCATCACGCCTCGCAAGCATTACAAGGTCATCTTCATCAAGGCCCCGTCTGCCAGCGCCAACGCCGGTGCATCGTCCAAGGCAGCCAGCCAAACGGAAGAGAAGACGATCGTCTACGTGCTCGTCAACAAGCCGGCTAAGGCAAACGCCGCTAGTGAGGCCGAGGCAGGCTCTTACTCCTCTGGTAAGCCGGAGGTGTACTTCGTCAAGTACCAGGGTGCTCAGGCTACCTCTAGTTCAAGCTCTAAATCGCAATCGGATGGAGCGATTGGCATCAGCGATGCTGTCGCTGGTGCAAATGCTATCTCTGGCGCTGGAGCCAATGCTATCTCTGGCGCTGGAGCCAATGCTTACTCTGGCGCTGGTGCCAATGCTTACTCTGGCGCTGGTGCCAATGCGTACTCTGGCGCTGGTGCTGGATCCCGTGGTGCCGGTATCATCACTGGTGCAAATTCACTCGCTAATGCTGGTGCATTGGCCGGAAACAGCGGATACAACTCTGTCGGAGCTTCTGCCCAAGCTGCTGCCCAATCCACTGCCGGAGGACTGGCATTTACGCCCTAGTATTGCCCGCACACAGGAAGAAAGCGATCCCAAGGTGTCTGTGTTCAGCCTCAACGGCATGAACGATGCAGCTTTACTTATAGAAATCGAACAGTCACATTGAAAAACCGAACAAGTACGAATCGCACAGATTTGGCTCAAACCAGAAGTAATGAGTCGAGCTGACGGCTTCGTGATGTAACTAGTACCTTTCGAGTAGAGCTTTTCGCTCTTCACGTATTCCTTTGCCTCTTCCTCTTAGTCATCGTGATCAGGACTTTTCCTCTCCCTTTGTACATTAAACGTAAGCAACGTAAGATAGGTTTATTTTTCCCTTGAGCGCCGTCGAACGATCAGGACGTGAGTGACAGTAACGGTCTAGTAGAATGGAGTTTTGTGTGTACGTATAGTGAGAAGAAGCCAGCAATTGTATCATAATAAAAGCGTATCCACACACACGCGCACAGACAAAATGATTTATTTTCTAGATATTCCTAGACGTTTAATGACAACCGTTGATGGCCAAACAAAGCCCAAGCGAATCACTAATGAATCATGTCCGTAAACCAGTACCACATATTCTTCTTCAAATTACGGTATTGTTGGGGCTTTCGTTGAGAATTTTTAGTTACGTAACAATTATTCCTTGCTATCAGAGCCTGCATCAGAGGGTCTGTATATGAATCTAACCTATCTGGACTTGAAGGAACCCGTAGGTGACCGTTGGGCCACCCAACATGTGTCCTTGTGTTAGTGTCTTTAGGTTTAATCAAATAAATATTTCCAAATTTGGTCAACAACTCAGCAGCTTCTTATCATCTTTCAAGCAAGTTATTGGCAGCTCTTCCTCCCTTAAGGACGCATTCCTCCCTTACTCAAAATGCATGAAAGACCACGTGGACCAAGCAGATCACGTGGACCAAGAAAGTCATAGTTTTTTGTTTATCCTGGGCCTTGCTTAAGCAAGAACTGACAAAAAGATTTTGAATCTTGCGTTTGAGTTTACATCCTTTCGAGTAATTTAAAAACTTTTAAATTTCATTGACTTTTATCGTACAGCTTTCATTTTCATTTAGATCCTGCGAAAACTGAAGATAAATATTTTCTACGATGATGTAGATTCTTAGAACGTACGCCGCATATCATCTAGGATGTCTAATCTATTACGGTTTTTGTTTTTGAAACAGTGTTGAAAATCCAGATTCACTTAGATAGGGGTACTGGAATGGCAGTATTAAAAAAAACGAGTTTCTAATCGTTTCCTACAGCTTTGTAAGCACATCTTCTGTAAGAATTGGTAATTGTATAGCGTGATACGCATATCCTGGATTTTATTGGTAGTTTTGAGGTAGTAAATAATAGGTTTTTCGAATGTTTGTGAAATTTGTAACGAAAATTAGAACCCTTCCTTCCACCTCCCTCTCCCCCCAGTTGAAAACTGCAGAATGAATATGTCTTGGAACCTGTTCCTTGAGGCAGTACCGTAGTCAATTCGCATGATTTGTAATTTGTAATTTGGAAATCCATCATGGCGTTACATGACTTCGGTATACAATTTCAAATAGAGACGCAGAGTATACAATTTCAAGGCTATCTCTTTTAACAACGAGGTGAAGGCAAACATAATCCGCTCCCAAACCCATACTATCATCAACTCAACTCATTAGCTTAATGTACGAACTAATCTTCTTCTACTTCTTCTTCTATTTGGATTCATGTCCTACGCGGACATGCCGGCCTATATAGGCTTTCGAGACTTAATTCATTACCACGCAACCGGATGACTCTTATGAGATGGATTAATGGATGAGTTTTGACTCTTATTTTCTACCATTTTCGATGATACACCATATCGTATACACCAGTATCGAATCGATGGTTTTGAAAAGTTTTTGATCGCAAACAGAAAGGTTATTATCACTTCTTATTCGCTTCACTCGACATTTAGACGACACCTTACTCTAGGACATGTTGTTTGTGTTTCCCAATTTGGTCAATCGTCATTCTGCAGGATCGTTCAACAGTTATCAGCTTACAACAGGTCGTAGTTTTGTGTTGGTGTGTGATTTTATGCGTACGATTAAACTGTTTGAATGTAACTTTTTTGTTACAGCATCTACAAAGCAACCCTTCCACATGCCCGACATTTGTCAAAATAGTTTGAGCCTCTCGTCATAATAGTGTGCAAAGTGAGGTGATGTGTGACACTACCGCAACTGTCTCGGTTGGTGGGAATCAATCAGAAATGGGTTGCAAAGCCACGCACAGGTTACAGGCGGGTGAAGCCACCGAAATGAAGAAGAGTTACAGCTAAGATAGTGAAGCTTTCAAATTAAAAAAAAAAATCGCACACACAGTGGTGCCCAAAAAGTTGTCATTTTAAAATGAAAAACTGTTTGCCAAACAGTGATGAAGCTTAAGTAACACTTGATTAATGTATTCGCTTCAAAACTTAAAATAAAACAATCATAAAAATAGCTTTACTCTGTTTTGTTCAATCTCGATGAACCTCAGCCTCTTATGCAAAACCTTAACCTATATATTTAATTATACATATTACAACACGTTTAAACCCATCACGGAAAGAACGACATACTGCCTGCACTAACGTGATTCCACAATTCAACAAAGCACAATTTGAACGTTTTTTAAAACAAGATACATAATGAACCGATAAGATTGGAGGAGCCACATACAAAAATCCAAAAGATAATTTCTCAAGCAACGATGTAACATTGCTTTTTTGAACACAACTGTCAATACGTGCAAAAAAAAGGCTCGAAAGATTTTCCGAGGGAACAGTCGCGCACGCACGATTTGTTGCCATTTAGTGCTTCATTTCTAAACAAATGTTCATGCCTTTCATGGTCTTCCATTCTTGCGCGTCCAGATAAGATGGATAATGCTTTGAAACGAGGGAGAGAGCAAGAGCATGCATTAAAAAAAAAAAAAAAACGAGATGTTTTTGCTAAAAATACTAAAATTAACTAAGGACACCATCCATTAGGCGTTCCCTGCAAACACTCACGGATATATAAGAGCCAAAGTCCTGTTTCCTTCATCAGTCAAGTTCCGTCTTTGTAACGAACAGGCCACTGGAAGGAAGTCTGCCAGAGACATTCTGACAAGTGTGTACTAGTAGTGTGTGGCCAGTATCGTCGTCTCGCATAAGCCAAAACCTTTGAAATGCGCTTCTTTGTGGTGAGTAGGACATTGAAAATATTAAATTTTAGTCAATTCAATTATGATCTGCTGAGTATCGCGTCACCATTCAACAAGTGTTCTGTTGTAGAGCATCATCAATCAATTGTGTTTACGTCGTTAGCCAAAAGCTTAATCCTTCTGGAAACACAACCAATTAACAATCAACTATTTTCTGAATGATTGAAGCAACATCTCCAGCATTCTGTGGTCAATTCTAATGTCTCACTATCTTTTCTGAACGCCTAATTTCTAGGTTCTAGCCACCTGCCTTGCCGTAGCGTCGGCCGATATCGGGCTCAAGCTGCGCCAGGGAGCAGCGGCCGGTAGCAGTAGCTACGCCGGTAGCCAAGGCACAGTGAGCATCGATTACTCACCCACCGTCTTCGAAGATACGGTCGTCGATGGAGCTGCATCCGGTGCCAGTGCTGGCTCATACGCTGGAGCCGGCTCGTATGGCGGCGCTTCCTCCGGAGCGTCCAGCAATGCCTACGCAGGCGCTGCCAGCGGTGCTCAATACAACCAGGCGGGACTTTTTGGCGGTGCTGGTGCATCTGCCGATTTGTCTGCATCGGCCGGCTCATTCGGTGGGGCCGGTTCATTCGCAGGATCTAACGCTAACAGCTTCGCCAGTAGTGGCGCGTTCGGCTCGTCTTCGGCCGGTGCATCCGCCTTTGCCCAAGCCAAGACGGTGGTCCGCTATGAAGCCCCGGTGATCAAGAAGAACTTCTACTACCACGTAGCGCAGGACGATGCGATTGCTGAAACCGAAACCAAAACCCTCACCATCACGCCTCGCAAGCACTACAAGGTCATCTTCATCAAGGCCCCGTCTGCTAGCGCCAACGCCGGTGCATCGTCCAAGGCAGCCAGCCAAACGGAAGAGAAGACGATCGTCTACGTGCTCGTCAACAAGCCGGCTAAGGCAAACGCCACTAGTGAGGCCGAGGCAGGCTCTTACTCCTCTGGTAAGCCGGAGGTATACTTCGTCAAGTATCAGGGTGCTCAGGCTACCTCTAGTTCAAGCTCTAAATCGCAATCGGGTGGATCGATTGCCATCAGCGATGCCAATGTTTACTCTGCTGCTGGAGCCAATGCTTACTCTGGCGCTGGTGCTGGATCCGGTAATGTTGGTGTTAACGCTGGTGGGACTTCATTCGCTAATGCTGGTGCATCGGCCGGTGCTCGCAGCGATGTGCTGGTTGGTTCGGGCGGAAACAACGGTTTTAAAATTGCCTCTGCTGGAGCCTCTGCTGCAGCCGATTCCGGAACCTCTGAGAACTGGTCGTGAGTGATAGTAATGATGTAATAGGATGGAGTTTTGTTTGTAAGATTAGTAAAAAGAAGCCAGTAATTGTATCATAATAAAAGCGTATCCAAACACACACGCGATTTGTTGTACTTATTGTTGATTCTTGGGGCTGGTCTGGTGGTACAGTCGTCAACTCGTACGACTGAACAACATGCTCGTCATGGGTTCAAGCCCCGAATAGACCGTGCTCCCGTACGACTGATTATTTTGCTATGGTAACAATAAGTCACTGAAAGTCAAGCTCACTTCACTAGTGGGTTGGTTGTTGTGCCAAAGAAGAAGAAAGATTCAAGGAACTCTTTCCTCCTCTTTCTCTCTATCTATCTTTCTCTCTCTCTCTCACTCTTCCGCTCTCTCTCTCTCTCTTTGTCTCTCTCTCTTTCACTCACCTAGCAGATAAATGCACTGGTGAACTATGTAGGGTGCATGCATTCAAATCGTTTCAAACTTATAATTTATTTGAGTAGTCATTATTGAACATATTGAGTATTCAATTTGGCACTATACATGCAAAACACAATATCAATCAACATACTCTGTCCATGTCAAGTATGCATGTGAGTGGAGGCTCTTTAAAAAAGCCTTTAAAAAAGTCTGTCATAAATGGATGTGCCCTAAGAAAAGATTCGCCTCAACCCTACTTAATATGATTCTCCTTGACATCCATTTTGGTACGCTTCCGGATCAGACTCGGAAACGTTCAGGCTAGGGTGATATACTCTCAAGATTGTCCACCATAACAACAACAACAGGTTCGAAAGCATCTCCATTAGTATTCGAGTTCGTTCGGCAGGGGTTGGCGTCTTTACCTAAACGCTTTGCACTGCTAAAGCGTAGGCTGCAGATAATGGAGTGAGCGATTTATTCAAACGGTGCAGGCGCAAACCGTCAACTGATAAACACAAGCTCCTAAGCAAACGAGCCGAACCTTCGCCAAGAACATCAGCAATCAATCGCGCAGAGCAGGAGCAGTGCAGCACCAGGTCTGCCGGGGCCTCTGGAGCACTCGTGAATGGGTGACTGCTTCACCAAAAGGCCCTACCACAGCCAACGGCTCCACTATGCGGCTCCGGTAGTGGAACGGAACTTCTCCCTACCACTCTCTACCACCATTCCCCGCAAGCCACTTGCAAGGTGATCTTCATCAAGGCGACCCGTGCGACCCCGGCAGTGCTCACTCCGCTGACTACTACGGGCTCGTTAGCAAACCCGTCCGGCTGGCCGATTTCGAACGACCCCACCAGCGGCCGCCCGCAGTCGCCACCAGCAAACCAGAAGTGTTACTTCGTCCGTAGTATCAGGGCAAGGACGCGCGGCCGATCGCTAAAAGGCCGCACCGTCGGCAGTTAGCGTACGACGCTAACGGTGGTTGCGATGCAAATGGGGCGAGCCGGGCGGAGGAGACGGCCGGCTGGTACGCTAATGATGGTACCGGTTCGGACGATCGGTGCCGTGAATCCTGCCCACAATACCGATGCTGACCGTGATATTGCCTACGAAGTGTGACCGTTATTGGGCATTCCCAATTTCTCTAATCCGAATGAGGTAACCGGTGCAATCTTCAGACAGCTTCGGACTGAGCGAGAGACGACGTGCGTATGATGTTGCGAAGCAGGGATGTTGCAAAACCGCGTACAGTTACCATAAGGAGTTCTGAAGGTGTTTGCTGGACAATTGGTTTATTTATTTTCCCTACAGAGCCTGGAATTGCATGCCGAATGATACACACTAGATGGCTAGATCAAGTGATCCGGATGATTGTAACTGGCCCCTAACAAATGTATCCTGAACACAAACGATATTGCTCGTTATGCGAGATTTTACCCGTTAAGAGAGGTATTTGATGAGAATTTAGATTTGCTTGTGGCGCGAAAAACTTGTTATAAGGGATACTCGTGATGAGCGGATTCATTGTACATAAACCAGAATTAAGAAATTGAATAAAAAAATGTTGTTTTCTATGCAATTCTTTATGTCCTCGATATGACAGTAAAACTCCGTACCAGTCATTTTGACTAGTAGTGCTTAAATTAAAGTAGCTATAAGTCACAAGTATAGTAAGACCTGGGATGACAATGTTTTGATTTAACCTTATTTTGCATTCCACATATATAAAAACCAAAGTGGTTTAGTAATGAATTCCTCGCAAAGAAGTTATGTTTTGGCAATCTCATTACAGTTAGAACCTGCTGGAACGGTATCTGTCCCTAAGAACTCATCAGCCTAACCAATTCTGCACCAGTAATGTATTGAACTGCAAACAAGCAATCACTGAGTACATTGGCAGGAACGTGAAGAAATAATGCAACTTACTCTTCAAAACCTAGACAAAGAACTGATGGAAAAGTTGCAACAATCCTGGGCAATGGAATTATTCTCTTAGCGTTCTATTGCTTCTGATCCGTGGACATCATGTCGCTAAATAGATTAAGTGAGCTCGCGGTCTTTAAACAGACTTCTGGCTGATGGAAAGGTAGAAGAACGATGATGTGGCTAGTTCCGAGCTGTTGACTCAATTTTGAGGAGTGGCCATCTTGACTTGGGGATATTTTTGGAATTCAATATTCTTCAGTTTAATTATAATTATGAGATAGTTAAAATGGTCATCTGATGATTTGGGATCATCATGTGGAGGTGATGTTTAATATACACGATCTTCGAGATGGTATATCCTATTTTTTTGGAAAGGAGCACACGACTAATGTGCTAAACATACAGTGAGAGATTATTGTATACTTCCCATCACTATTAAAAAGCACGTAAAGCTTGGCTGCAAAGCTTTCATTATACATGCGATTTGAACCCAGGACAGAATTCATTAATGATGCGACCTAGCCCCATTTCACAGCTGCACCACCGGACCGCTGCGACATGAGACACGCTAAACAATGGTTTTAACATTACAGTCGTGTGGATGCTATTGAAGTTAACGAGTCTTTGGCCGATTCCGAGAAGTGTGCCGGAATTGTAAGGATTTCGCGGCACTCAGTACAATGGATGAGCGATGTATTATTGCTTCATTAGAACGTTCATGCTTCAACAGCCGCTTCCGTTTGTCCCGAACAGATGTTACCCCTTTTTGCGATATAATCTTGCTTGCTTTCCATTTTAAATAGATCAATAAACAATAAAAACAAATCAATAAACAACCGCTCCGCTGAAGGTGCGCATCGGTTGGTATCGGGGGAATATTGTCCCAACCATAAACCAAACACCACGCCACGCCAGTGTGGCGGTTGGATTCATTTTGGGTGTTGTTTTCGCTCTAATGTACCTCCAGCGGCCCAAAGGGGGGCGGCGGTTGATCTTTATTAAATCCCCCTCCCCCTGCTCCTCCAGCCTTCCCTCTTCCACTCATTCAACTCCAAACGCGGGCTGTTTACCTGCTGTGCCGGCGATTCGATTGGCGATGATACAATCGGCGATGCATTAGATTCGGTTAAGAAACAGATGATTCCACCAAGATCACAGACACACACACACACATACAGTACCAAGAATCACAAAGCACCCAGGAGCATCCGTTGCCCGGTAAACTTCAAAAGTTCGAAGTTCAGAGCCAGAAGCTCCAGTATCCAACGGCTCATCCGGATGTGCTTTGAAATGGATTAAACCCTATACAGCAACCGCGAAGGGAGTGGGAGACGGCCAAAATCGCCGAGAATGATCACCCTCTCGGGGGGTTCTTAGACACACACACACAGAGTACGCAAATGTTGGAGGGGGTTTGAAGGCGGTGCCGAAATTTCTAACTAGATTCCGCCTATCATCCACCACAAGGCCCCACCCTTCCGCCCTGGCAAACGACGGAGTAGCGTTAGCCGTCACTGGGTAGGGGCCGCGCAGGCGAGAAGGAAGATGACGAGCGCGCGCGCGACGGCGACACTTTTGTTTGTCTTTTTCGATACTGGCATGAATTAATAAACCGTGATCGAAAGCGATAGGCTAGCCTGCCCGCCCCTCTCTCCCGGGAGTTGGACTGGGACAGCCAGGCGGTAAGCCACGAACCTGCGAATACGGGGTGTACATATATAAGGCGCGGGTCCTACTCCTGCTTCAGTGAAGTTCGATCGTCCCGGCGAGCAGACGAGCCAGTGCCAGTACTCTCCACAGCACAGTTTCTAGGCTTTTTTGTTGTTGCGTGATCGTTGTTGTTGGTGAACCGTTTGCAAGGCGTTAAGACAAACATGCGCGCTTTTGTGGTGAGTTGTGAGTTTGATGGTGGGCAGACCGCAAGCAGCAGACCCGTCTGATCCTTCATGGGCACGGGCAGTGATATTGAGCACCAGCAAGTCCACCCATTCCTGTACTGCTATCAATCCTTCCCGGGGCCAGCATTTCGGCGTACGGCCCTCAACAACAATCAACCAAAAGCTTTTCAATATCACTGCCAGCGTCTGCCCTTAGGTCCTGCGGCTTTGCCCGGTCATTGCGCGTCAGTAGTGCGTACCTAATCGCTGTGCTTTCTCCTCTTCGTTTCGCAGGTTTTGGCGGCCTGTCTGGCCGTTGCGTCCGCTGACATCGGTTTGAAGCTGCGCCAGGCGGCGGAGGCCCGTGCAGCGAGCAGCTACGACGTCGGCCAGCAGTCGATAACGGTCGACTACGCGCCGGCCGTGTTCGAGGATACCGTCGTGGGCGATAGCCGCTCGTATGCGGACGCCGGCGCCTCGGCCGCGTCATACTCGGCCGGCCCGGGCAACGCCGTCTTCGATGCCGGCTACCAGGCCGGGCTTCGGGACGCCGCGTCCTCGGGCGCGTCGGCTTCGGCCGGTGCCGGTGCGGTCAGCGGCACTGGCTCGCGCTTCGGTGCGACCGGTGCGTACTCTGGTGCCGCCGCCGGCAGCTACGCCGGTAGCGGCGCGTTCGGCAGCTCGTCGTCGGCCGGTGCGTCCGCCTACGCCCAGGCCAAGACGCAGGTGCGCTATGCTGCCCCGGAGGTCCTGAAGCACTTCTACTATCACGTCGCGCCGGAGGAGCCGCAGGCCGAGGCCGAAGCCAACACGCTCACCATCACGCCCCGCAAGCACTACAAGGTCATCTTCATCAAGGCCCCGACTGTCAGCGCCAACGCCGGTGCGTCGTCCCAGGCCGCCAGCCAGACGGAGGAGAAGACGATCGTCTACGTGCTGGTCAACAAGCCCGCCAAGGCACAGGCCGGTGCGACCGCCGACGCCAGCTCGTTCTCCTCCGGCAAGCCGGAGGTGTACTTCGTCAAGTACCAGGGTGCCCAGGCCAGCGCGAACGCCAAGGCCGCTGCCACCGCCGGTGCCACGGCCGGCTCGTTCGGTGAGTCCGTCGTCGACGTCGGTTCGCTCGCCGGAGCGTCCGCCGGTGCGAACGCGAACGCATACAGCGCGTCTCAGGCCCAGGCCGGTGGATTCGGCGGCAGCAGCTTCGACGGTTCGTACGCCGATGCCGGTGCGTCGGCCGGTGCCACCGCCGGCAGCAACGACTACAGCTTCAACCTGCGCTCGAGCGACGTGTCCGCCGCCTCGGCTGGCGCGAGCGGCTACAACGGCGAGTTCGCCGCCAACGATGCTACCGTCGGGGCCGGCGTTACGGCCGCGTACGATGCCGCTGGTGCCAGTGCTGGCGCTGTTTCTGGCGCTGTCAACACGGTGGTCTACTAGGGCCCGCTGTAAGCCAACCGACGCTAACAAGCATAACCGAACCCAAAGCCCCCTAGAGTGTTGTCTCGAGACAGTGCACGACAAAGACTGTACGCCGAGATCGGCCAGCGCGCCGATTGGAGGAGTAGCGAGTGGGTCCGTCTCGGACTCCAGGATTCGGAATAGGAAAGGAAAGGCTGCCATGTCTCACCGCGGCACAGTGCTGAATTTTCAAATGCGACCAACACACTTTGCAGTGTGTTCGCCTGCGCTATCCCCTATTTTTGATGTGCACTTACAGATGTTTCCAAAATCGAGCCTAAGTTCAATAAAATAAATCTTTTTTTTTACATTAATGAAAGCCCGCTTCGTTTCTCCTATGACTGATTGGATATTGGAATTGGGGCGCTGGGGGGGAGTTTGTAAGGAAAACAATGAACGGCTTCATACGACGCGCATACGTCACAAGAGCTACCCAAGAGCTGCTCCAAAGTTGTTACATAATTTGCTTCGAATGGAAAAGCGCTGATGATCCTGTTTGTTAGCAGATTGAAGCGCAACACCTTTGGCTTTAGCAGAGATGTATACGAAACAGAGAGAGAGAGATACAAAAAAAAGCGTTATATCTGTTGATAACCGCTTCTCCCGACGCCCAAAGATGACCTTGATCTATGAGAATCGTCGTGGCGTGCCGGCCGGACGGGGCAGATGCCCCAAAACAGGTCTGACGGGTATTTGGAGATCCACGGTCAAGCTCGTTTTTGTTGTTTTTTTTACTGCTTCTTCTCCTCGCTTAATTTTCGTAATGGTAATTTGATCGTATTGTCAAGCTCTCGAGTCTTCCCACTCTGCTTTCGGTGTTCAAGTATATCACACAGCCTGAGTCTCGGGTCGGAGTATTGTAACATCATCATTAGCATACGCTTCATTATTAAGGAGACCTCCTCTATGGGGGGGAAGGGAACCACCGCAACGTGTCCCCTGTGTCAGGTGTCGGCTTGTGGCGTGATCTTTTGTTTAACCCCTACTGATCGTTAATATCTGCTAGGAGCCGAGATCATCAGAGCCTGCAGTGAACGATGTGGTAAATTGTTTTTTTTTAATGGGCCACGCGCATCATTGACCGCACTTTGGGCAGACGGCACTCTGACGCGCCGTGTACTTCCGAATGGTTCAAGAGCACAGCCAGTAGTCTTGCGAGGAACAGGAATTGGGCGGGTCATGGTCATGCGGTCAGGTGAATGGGACGCTCCGCACACGATTTGCAACATCCTGAGTTCTGACATCTGAGAGTTACGAAATTGATGGATGTACTCTTCCCGAACTTTTGGTTTCAGTTGGTTTGAGTGCTCCAAGTTATCGAAAGCAACTGAGTGACGCCTTCTTTTCAAGTAAAGTCCTACACAGGCGGAAGTAGTGAGGTGCACTTAAATTCCTTCCTCAGTTCCTCAGGTAGCCTCAGAAGTCCTGAGGTAGGAAAGGCAAATAGGATTCATTTTGGATTTATCGGTAAAGGATATAGGTGCTTGATCCTCCCCGTTAGGCACCAAAGTAGCAACTCCCCTCCCCCCCTCCCTCCCCTCTTCACCCTCTACCTTCAGTATGCTGAAAATGAATAAACATTCGCGATTAAGACTATGGCCTAACCATTTTGGGTCAACCGATGACCTTCGAAATGCTTTGAGAAGCGTTAAACTTTTTTGCAATTTTTGACCCACGAAGCTCCAAATTCGACGCAATGGATGATCAAAACATTAAGCAATAGGGATACCCTGGGAAGCTCACACCGATGGAGGCTTTTGCTATGTTGCAAACCAAATAAAAATAATAATGAAAATTTTGCGGGTATTAGTGATGTGCTCTCTGGAGCGCATCCACGAGTCAGATCCGACTCCAACTATTGTTAGTCCGATTCCGACTCCGGCAAAATGGAACCACTAGATCCACCCGGAGTCGTCCGGAGCCATCCGGAGTGGTTCGGAGTCGTTCGGAATCGTCCGGAGTCGCCCGGAGTCATTCGGAGTAGACCGGAATCGGAGTTGGTCGGAGTCAATAGGAGCCTTTGTGCTTGTGATCAGACATTTCCTTTCGTTGTGTTTTTTTTTTTTGTCTTTCACTTTGCTCGTGCACTTCTTAAACAGGCCTTTGTTTCGAAGGCCGACTCCACACGACTCCGGATGACTCTGTCTGTAGACGATTCCGGATGAATCCAGACTCCGGACGGCTCCGGACGATTCCGGGCGATTCTGGACGATTCCGAACGACTCCGAAAGATGTAGGGCGGACCTACCTACCGGAGTCGATTCCGAATTAATCGGAGTCGGCTCGGAGTCGATTCCGGATTTTTGCCAACTTTACCCATCACTACAGGGAATTTCCTCTCCGCTACCACGCCATTGCTTCCCTCAGCAAGGAATTTGAGTTTCACAACATTCTTCCTGCCGATTTGTAACGTAGCGAATTGCCTGGAGTGTGTGATATGAAGAGAATTTCGCAACGTGTTGTAGTTTTGCTATTAACATGACGAACTTGTTTTTTGCTTTGCATTGCAGGGTTTCCCACGATTTATTGGTCAGTTCCCATGATTTTTTTATGCATTCCCACAATTGTTGGATCGTGTCCCCTAGATTTTTAGATATTTTCCGATTGGATATCAATACCATTGGACCAACAATTTTGGGAAACGGCCAACAAATCGTGGAAACGCACCAAAAAAATATGGGAACCCATCAAAAATTGATGGGAACCAACCAATAAATCGTGGGAAACCCTGTAAATCTCATCATCAAATGAAGGAATAGATGGATTAATTATTCAATAAGACTTAAATCTCCATTGAAACAAATACCCAAAAAAAAAAAACAACGGGTGAACAGTTGGTTCGAATAAAGTACTGCATGATACATGGGAGGGTTTTTCAAACCCTTCTCCCAAAAGCGCCTCAGCATCCGACATCGCTGCAACGCTTGGACCGTAGAGGACCTTTAAAACATAAAAGCAATTAAAACATTCCACTGGTGAAATACACATACATTGAATGAGACACATCCACATTGCAATACATTTATAGTTGTCCGTTTTTTAGTTTTCATTTAGTAATATATATATATTTCCGTATAAAAAAGAACAGAGTGCGACTATTGCGTGTAACAGGTAACACTACTAGCGCAGAACTCTTTTGCTCTAAAATGCTGCGGTTGCTCTCCTTTTCTTTCTTTCTCTCTCTCTCTCTCTCTCTCTCTCTTTCTTTATCTTTCACTTTCTCTATCTCTTTCGGGTAACAATAAATTAATATTTAAAAAATACAAAACATGTTTAAAACGAAAAACGAACGATTAAACAAATAAATTAGCTAACCTTTTATCTAAAAATAACGCAGCGGCGAGCGCATCTAATTAGAGGCACATTTTTGTTTCGGTTTGTATGTTTTTTTGTATGTTTTTTTTTGTTCTGGTTTACTCTATATGAAGCTTACACGAAGCTTGAGGAAGGCTATTTTCATTAGCTGCTCTACTCGAAACATTTTCTTACCGCACTTTGCCGCCTGCTTTACGCACGTTTTGCCCTTTCCTCTCCTAATTATGCACCATATCTTCTTTCCCAGTTCGTATGCGCACACATAAAATCCCTTTACCTTTTTACGCTAACATTTAAAGCCTCAATAGGTACGTTTTACGGAAAAAACCCACCAAAATCAAACAAACAAGATCACTTGCGTGAACAAAAACACACGATCCGGACAGCGCAAAACAAAAACTATAATGCGGGCCTTGTTGTATTTCGCTTCTTGTTTTGTTTTGCTTAGCTGGAAGACAATTAATTGGTACACTTGATAATCGATCGTTTGTGGTGTTTTTTTTTTTTTGTTCATCTAGTTTGGAATTGTTTGTGGTTGTGTGTGTGGGTTCATACTGGTAATCCTTTGGCCAACCCGATTGAGGTCGGTCTAGGGTTTTAAAATTGACAAAATACAAATGCGACAGGTTTGCGCCTCCATCAATGCAGGGATGGCCTATCTATTCGCTACATTCGCTTGACATGTAAAGAACATACGAACAACACAACAACAAAAAACGCAAAACACCGGAATGATTACGGGAATAGGAATAGATCCCTCAGACGTTTTTCCGCTCCATACTGGGGGGGTTTGGTAATGAGAGCGAGGAATGCAAGAAAAAGAAAGGCAGTAAACAACAATAATATCGCTAAGTTACATCGAATCGAGGTAATCGAATGATGCAGAAAAGGGAAAAAATTGTTTTTTTTCTCTTATTCGTTGCTATCTACATCGCCCCAATCGCTATTTCGCTTTCGCTTTACAAAAATGTGCACATTTTTTTTCGTACCAACATTTCAGCACCGGGGAAGGAGGTGGGTTGGGGCAAAAAATAAACATAATAACGATAATAAACCCCTCTTCTTCTCATGCAAGGCTCTTTTCCAATTATCCAGATTCGGTTAAAACTACGATTGGAATATATAAATTAAAAAAACCGCTCCTGCTTGGCTTTTTTCATTTCGTTCGAGCTACCATCGCATCTATAATTTGTCCTGTCTTGACTAGAATTTAAGAGCGTAATCGTAATCGTACGTTTGATTTCTACACACGGTTTTCAGCTAACACCACCGGAAGCACAGGCTCTGACTCTTCCACCGAACGGGAAAACGGCCGAGGGAAAGGAAAAACGAAAGAAACGCACGCAACAAGAACAAACAAATAAAAGTAGAGCGCTACAGCATGAAAAGTAATATATAATAGCAAAAAAGTAAATCAAGAGCATACGATACGCTTACGCGCGCGCTCGCACACGCGCCAATAACTGCGGGCACGCGGCACTTCAGGTGCTTCCTGTCTGGTACTCTACCTTAGCAGCAACATTACACGTCATCGTACTGTACACATAGGCGACGCGTGTCGCGTAACGCGATTAAATGGGGCTAGCAGCGGCCGACGGCGGTTCACCGGTGGTCGCCCACGTTGGCCGGTGGCGCTGCAACGGTAGCGACCGGTGCGATGCGCTGCTGCTGCTCAGCGGTTTGTGGGACCGTTCTGTTCGCACCGGCACCGTCCACCAGCACCGAGCGTACCTTTCGCAGCAAGGGGAAGCTGCCCTGCTGCTGCTGCTGGTCGCCGGCGACAGTCCGGTCCCGGTAGAGCGCATTGTCCGCACAGTACGAGCCGAAATCGTCCGTGTTGAGGGAGAAGATCATCGCGCCGCCGAACCCGTGCGCCTTGATGTACTTCGCCTTGCACTCGAGGCTGCGCTCGTCCTCGTACGAGATCCACTCGCTGCCCGCGTACAGGTAGGGCGAGCAGCTCTCCACATCGTACACCTGGTGGACGTAGATGTTGTACCGGCGGAACCAGCAGATCTCCGAGTACGAGGCGAAGCCGAACGTGCCGACCCGCCCGTACCTGGACGCCGGCGCACCGATCCGCGTGTTGAACGGGTTGACGAGCGTGAAGGAGTGGCCGTAGGTCGGCAGGCCGAGTATCAGCTTGCTCTTGTCCAGCCCCGCCGACAGCCAGTAGTGCACGGAGGTGTTGATGTTGAGCGTGCCGAGCAGGGACTGTTCGTTCGCTCGGCGGTACAGCGGCGCATTAAGACCTGTGGGATGTTGAAGCAATGAAAAAAAAGGGGGAGATTAGAGGGGAGTTAGCAAGGATGTGCTGTTAGCCTCAGGATGAAGTTTTAAAACTTTAAAGGCGAACATTAATTTTTGGCGATAACCCTAGCGGCTCGGGCCGGTCTGATAAATCAATAAGTCAGCTCACTTCACTAGTGGGTACAGGCAGGCCTTGATCGAAAACAGTTGTTGTGCCAAAGAAGAAGAAAAAGAAGAAGAAAAATAAGAAGAAAGAGAAGAAGAACAAGAACAAGAAGATGGAAAAGGAAAAGGAAAAGGAAAAGCAAAAGGAAAAGAAAAAGGAAGAAGTGGAATGGCTTTTCGATTTCCTGGAAGCATTAATGATCTTCCAACGATTTGCAGGACATGCCCCAAGGAACAATTTAAATCTTATCCTAATTTGAAAGATGTTGTTACGACTACTTCATCTTCCGTTGTCATTGGAATGTCATTCCAATTGCATGACCTATAATAATATTAAAAATAAGTGTTGCAAATGCAACTTCTTTCCTAATCGCGAGAAATAACGTGATTGCTAAATTTTGACTTTTGACAAATTTTGACAAATCACTCGCGTACGAGCAGAAATCTATGCCAAGATACGTAGGACGTTAACACCAAATAAAAGAAGAATAAGACATGAAAACCGTTTTGGAATTTGCCATGGCTGTAGTTGTCAAGTAAACTACGCATTTGTTTACAAAAATATCGACATGGCTGACACCTATTGGAGACCCAAATCTACAATTATATCAATAAAAATTCATTCCATTGGCTTAAAATTAGAAGGACTTTCCTGATCACATGTTCAGACAATTTGAAAATTAAATAAGTTGTCCGCATGATCACGGCACTCGACCGGTTGTCGAATGGAACGGAATGCTTCGAATCGAACGGCAAAAAATTGGAATCATGCCAACCAATACGAATCGATGATAGATTTAAAGACGTTTTGAAGCTTTTTAAACAATTCTGTCAGAAATCAAATTAACTAAGATCAATTTTCCATGTCACTTTTCGTTGCACCTTCCTTGAACGTAGGGATTTGTATCCTTGAACTCGTTTTGGCAATTTAATTTAATCGTTATGATAGCGAACCAGGGTGGCATTTATGTAAAGGAAAAGAAATAGAGTGTATAATCTTTGCAGTAGGATAATTTTGGAAACTCTTGCTAACAGATGCGCACGAGCTGTTAACCAATTATCATCTCTACAGAGCGATGGCCGCTGGAGCTTTGGCTTAGCTTCGTAACACGAAAACCGATTGTGTCGAAGTCTACAATCGAATTCATTCAGTTCATCATACAATTTTTTCTATATCTCGCTGAAAGAGTCTATTATATGCCTGAACGAATCTACAACTCGCTGAACATGTCTATATAATCCTCGAAAGCCATGTAAAGAACGAACCACCTACGTTCATTATATCAACGTCCATCGGTTCTTCATAAATCATAATGTATAAATAAAAAGAACGTCCTACCCGTCGAAATAAAGAACGTCCTGCTCTGCCAAATAATGTTCAAGACGTAATAAAGAAATCAAATTCTTCTTGCGAGATGAAACCATTTACCATATTTTCATAAACTGAAATGAACGAATAAATCGTGATTCACGTTCAGTTCAGCTAAAAGAAAGAACTAGTACGATGACGTTCCTGAAAATGAGCCGAATCGCCCAAGCCTAGTACATACCCGTCTGTGGCACGTCCGGCGAGTAGAAGTGGTAATCGTACGTCATCAGGTTGACGTAGTCCGCGTAGCTGTTGATTTCGCCCACATCGTACGCCATGTACGCGATCGTTTCCTGGGGCGCCACCGCCACGCTCAGTATGTACGTCCGGTGCTCCCGCTGGTACTCGCGCCGTATCTCGTGCAGCAGCTGGGAGAAGTGCATCCGCCGCTTGCCGCCACTGTCCGGGAACTCCCAGTCGAGGTCGACCCCGTCGAGCTGGTACCGCTCGAGCGTCGCCTTCACCGACTGGATGAACAGCTTGCGCGTTGCGTGGTTCTCCACCATCGTGGCGAAGCCGCCGACGCTCGCCCCCCCGACCCACAGCAGTATGCGCAGGGCGGGGTTGGCGCGCCGCAGCTGCCTCGTGCGCACCAGCGCCTCCCGCACGTTATCGTCGATGAACAGCGTGTTGTTGACGATGTCGATGATGCCGATGTTCAGGTGGGTGCAGAGGTGTGGATCGATCTGCTCCGGCTGCAGTATGTGCCGGAGCGCTTGCCCGGTGGCGCCGCGCGCCTGCAGATCGGGCGTCGTGTAGTAGCACACGATCTTCGGGCTGGGCGGCAGCCCGTTCATCGCCTCCTTCGAGTAGATGTAGTTGCCAAAGCGCGACGGGAAGATGCGCTCACTGTCCAGCTGCTTCACGCGCACCGGTTCGGCCGGCTTCGGCCGGGAATCGTTGGCCAGGCCGAACAGACGGCCCGGCAGCACGGTGGAACCGTCCGTCGCGTAAATGCTTCGCACGATTGTTTCGGGCGGCGGCGGCGGCACACTGTCCTGACCGTTTGGCAGCGGCCCCAGCTGCTGCTGCTGTCGGAGCGTTTGGCGCAGCGCTTCCTCATACAGCACGAGTCGATTTCGCCAGTGAAGCGAGACATCTAGAAACAAGAAGGAAAGGAAAAGACGAACGCAGGACATAAGAACACTAAAAAAAAAAGAACCACAAAAATTGACCTAAATCATTCGCCAAAAACGGCACGAAGCGCTTACCTAAAAGAGCCGGCGGTATAATCAGATTCTGCCGATAGATCATCGTCCAGGTCGCGTACACCGTCAGGCTGGACATGGCACAGAGCGCGACCAGCAGGCAGCTCTGTATGTACGTATGTTGCCTCCTGTAACGGGGCGAGCGCGGTCATAAAATCAAATCAATACACCCATTAGCAAATGAAAAATGGCTACCTAATCCTGCGTAAGAAGCAACGAGAAAACGACAAAAAAAAACACAACAATCCCTAAAACCAGCGAGCATGTAGCGTAACCGACGGGGGGGAGGGGGGGGGGACTTGGCATTATTATCGCCCCACACGCAATCGCAAAATCTGTGTGTTTCTTTGTGCGTTTTTTTTACTAGCTCATAAAACATATAATGAAGGGTAACATTGTTTAAGGGCATAATATTGAACAGTTGCCAGTACTGTTATTTTAAAACCCTCCCCCCTAACCCCACAACCATCGCAGCGGGATGTTCGAGGGTGCAATAACACCTAAAACCACAAGGCAGTCTCTCTCTCTCTCTCTCTCTCTCGTCCGGCCCTTTTCAATTAGTTCTTCACCCTGGCCCAGGGAGATCGGGTTGCGGCGGCGGTATGCTACCGATGACGCTTCATGCCAGCAAGCGCGTGAAATGTGAACAGCAAACTCTCATCCCCCATCCCCAATCAATTGCTCGTACTGCACCTTTGGGCGCGTCCCAAAAATTTCTAGAGGCTCGTCGCTGCCAAGGGCCAGTTGTCAGTGGTTAGCAGGCGGTGCGAAGCCAAACAAAAAACAAAAAATGGCCCAAATCGCGAGCCGTGTGAACTAGTGGTGGGAGCTCGGAATCGGACCTGTCCGATATCGATTCCGTGGTCGCAATCGTTTTACGAAGCCAAATCCATTGCTGGAATCGATTCCGATTCCGGTGCCAATTCCAGAACGGATTGCAAAGCCAAATCAAGAGTTGAATCCGGAGCCAATTCCGAAGTTGACTCCGAATCCAGAATCGGCTCCGGTACCGAATCCGGAGTTGACTCCGGAGTCGATTTTGCAGTTGATTCCGAATCTGGAATCGAATCTGATGCCGAATTCGGAGTGGACTCCGTTGCCGATTCCGGAGACGACTCCGGAGTCGACTCCGAATCCGGAATCGACTCCGGTGCCGTCTCGGGAGTTGACTCCAGTGCCAATTCCGGAGTTGACTCCAGTGCCAATTTCGGAGTTGACTCCGGTGCCAATTCCAGAGTTGACTCGGGAGCCGATTCCGGAGACGACTCCAAATCTGGAATCGAATCCGACCCGAATCCGAAAATGAATCCGGAGCCGATTCCGGCGTTAATTCCGAATCCGGAGATGAATCCGGAGCTGATTACGGAGTTGATTCCGAATCCGGATTCGAAATCGGCTCCGGGATCAGAATCAGCTCCGGAATCGGAATCGACCTGCGAATCGCAATTTTTACTTCGGAAACGGAATCAGAGTTTACTCCTGAATTGGGTCATCATCATTAACCAGAATTAAAATTTGCTACGGAATAAGAATCAGTTCTTGAATTGAAACAATATGTTTCAGAAGCGAAATCAATCCAGAAATCTCCATGAGAATGGATAGTTCAAAAGTAAATTGGGATTTTTTTTTGGCGGCTATCGATACGTTGCATCACTGGACCGAAATGCCTATTCTTTTGTAGATACCGAAACTGATACCGAGTCCGAAGCCGATTATGATGCTGGGCCCGATTTCGGAACCAATACCGGATCCGATTCCGATTCCAGAATCGATTCCGAAAACTGATTGCAAACTTTAGAGTTAGCCGGAATCGATTCAGATGAAAGCTTCCGGAATCGATTCCGAGGAAACCGATTTGACGGTAGAATTTGGTTTCAAATGGTTAAATCCATATAATACATAATATTACTCAAACAGTTTGCATTTTGCAACAGCATTTTGTGCAACGAATCAGTCGCTATCATTTGAATGAGCTATTGTACGTTTCAGCAGTTATGGTGGCACTTAAAATAGAATGAACAATAAACATAATTTCCTATCTTTAGAGTTCAATTTAAAAAAAAAATGATACTGTACTTTCAAAGCAAGATTACTAAGGCCGAATTGTCCATCACGCTTTTTGTGGCTCTTTAATCCGACGAATTTTGCCGACCCCTGGACCACCGCAAACGCTGTTACGCTAGAGCGCTGGCAACTATCCAGCAGGATACGCTTTAAGGGATAGACCGGATGGTGCGATATAACCACCGGGTACGGAAGCGTTCGACGAAGTGTGCTAAATCGTCACCTTCGATTGGATTGGTTTGAAATGTTTGATTTAAAAACGAATTGTCCGTTTGCGGTTTAAATTAGCGTGCTTCGCTCAATAAAAGCGTGCGGCAATATTATCACAAATTGTTCAAAACATCAAACCAATAATGACTGGCAGAATGCTTCCCCCCCAGGCAATCGCGTTATCGCGAACAAACGCACCTAGATGGGGATGAGCGAAAGCAAATTAAATGTTACCTCAGCTTCGTATCCTCCTTCAGCAGCTCGTACTTGCCCTGCTGCTTCGACATGGTTGCCTGTCCGCGGTTCCGATCACTCCGATACAGCGGCCGAACCCGTTACCCGGGGTACGATGCACTCGATCCGGCCGTAGGGCTTGTGGTGGCCGACCCGTACTTGTGGCGAATCGGGAACGGGTGCGATTTAATTGCGCGTTTAGCTCGACCAACAGCAGTCCAGCAGCAGCCCGGTCGAGAGGAGCTGCATTTCGTACCGCGTGAGCGATGGTTTCAAGCTCGCGTTCGCTGCCCTGCGACAGTTTGGACGGAGAGCACCCTTGAAAGAACAAAGCGAATAGAAAGCGGGGAGGAGACGTTAGAAAAGGCCGAGCGTGTGTCCGCATGCCGGTGTGCGGAGGGGACCAGCAGCACTGTTTACATAGACGGGTGGGATGACGGGATGGGACGGGTCTTTCTGCTGTAGATTAGAACGATCGCGCGAGCACTGCTTGTTGTTCCTTAGCGCACATGGCCAAGGGACAACGCGACGAAACGCGGAAGCATCTGTTCGACGGCCGTTTGCTTGATTAGTGCGCAACAATGTAATGCATTTGTCCCCCCTCTCCCCACATTACGATACACCACCAATGCACTTGCACTCGCTCACCAGAGAGCCGTCGCCGTCGGGATACCGGAAGCTTGTTATGCTCGAATTCGTTTTGTTTTTCTTCTAAAAATTCACAAAAACAACATACCCCAGTGACTACTGGACTTAAGAACGAACCTTCACTCTATCCTGGCTGGAGCGTGTCCAGCTATTTGGCCTGCTGCGCCAACTTTCTTCACCAACTGCTTTTGCTTTTTGGGAGAATCTTTGCGAAGGGATGGGCTTTATGCGTCGTGTGTGTTTTTCATTCCCCCCTAGCTAGCCCAACTCTGTCTCTGGTTGCCCGGGGTCTGCCAGCTGCAATCCGTTGCGGGAAACTACAATGGTTTTACGGCACACACGGAACCACGGAATCACAAAGCACACACTTTACCTTCGGCTGCTTAGGGTGCTGCGGGATGCTTGTTTTGACAGGAGAGTCTTGTGTATCGTTTTTTTTTTTTTGGTCGTTGGGGGAGAAATACCTACAAACTCGACCGCGTACGTGTGTATGGATGTGTGAGTGTAGGCGAGAGCAGTGTGACCAGATTATTTTGGCGGTTTTCGGTAGGAGTCGATCAGAAAATTTTACTGTTTCTATAAAAAATAAGAAATTTAGAACATTCTCAGCCAACGAAGGATTGAGATGTACATTTGTTTTTGAGCGGTGGCGATTTCCTTTCCTCGGGGCTCCACGCGGCCGCTTAGAGCCATGGCATTGCTCCATCGGATGCGATTTAATCGAACGGGCTAAGAGTTGTTGTTTGATTGATACTTTCGATTGAAATTACGATTTTTAGGCTGGAAATAGACGAACCGAGATCGTCGCGATCCGGGGACCGGCTTTTTTTCTGGTCACTCTGGGCGAGAGAGCGAAAGAAAGAAACAACCAGGAGAACGTACACCGGGAAGAGAATGGGAGGAAAATGAGTTACTAGATTTAAGTGCAAGCATAATTTTGCGAAAGAAAAACACGATTAGTTTAACAATCACAAAGCATAAATAAAGCAAATAAACATGTAAATAACGCATTTGTATCGTTTTCCTGGTTCTATACTGTCAAACAAACACACCATTCAACATGGCGTCGCGGAAAAGACGTTGCAATTTGAAACGTGCGTAGTCCAATCTTTGCGTAGCTTTAGCGTGCTTGAATACCTGCCGAAGCTTATTAACAATTAACGGGAATTATTTTAATATAAATTAAGCAATTTTAAAACGTTGCTTTTCCCCCCGTCCCTTTTCGCTTCATTCCAACCGCAGCCGTGGTGTAGCCAAGGTGTAACGCATCTGTCAAAGTGCCGCTGGAACTTGACAGTTGAACGCGATGACAGGCCAACAAGCAAAAAAAGAAAAGAAAAGGAAAAAAACGCCGATGTGCCACGCCAGAAAGTTACACTGTATTTGAGCTGGAGGGTGAACTGCACCAGAAAACGCCGGCTTTTTTCCGGGGGAACGCAAATTCACACACACTCACACGCGCTGAACACCCGCAGCTGCGCCAGCAAAAGAAAAGTTCCCGGAGCAAGCAAGTGACAAGGGGATAGTGCCTGTCCTCCCTACACCGATCGGTTCGTGCCGCCTCTCCGACTGTACACGGCTCTGTGTGTGGCCGCTGTGTGTGTTTTGGCCCGCCGCGATTATTGACCGAGTCGACCGAAGGAGGAGGTCACGAAATGCCACTATCAACTACGGGGCTTTGATGGGCAACAATAGTACCAGCAGCAGCACCAGCAGCAACAACAGCGACAGCAAGCGAAACCGGGTGGCCGGAAGATAGAAAACAACAACAGCTTCCCGAGGCCGGCATCGGCACCGAGCGGGCTTCCCGAGCCGGAACGTCTAGTCATCAAACGGCCGAAACCGTATCGTCTGGGGGAAGCGAAGCGGAAGCGAACGACCGGGCACCAAAGCCGCTCTACCGGGCCGGCCGGCGAATCGCGCCCGCAAGTGGTGCAGCAGAACAAGATTGACCAGCTTCGCGATGGATCAAGTGACGAAGCTACGCATGAACCTGGAGAAGCAGGAAAGCCTCATCAAGCTGGGCATCCTGACTACGGCGGCTATTCTGTGTAAGTGGGAATGGTTTTTTTTCTTCTCTGTTTTGTCTGTTTGCTCGCTACCAAAATTGAATTCCAAGTCACTGTGATGTGTCTTGCAAGGAAACAGGGGCCGTAATAACCAATTAAGTTCGGATAAATTTCTTATAAGAAGTGATGAGAACTATGAAGTTTTCGGCGGAATCGATTCCGACTAGCTTTGAAGTTTTCTGGAATCGATTCCGGATAATAGGTCCGGAATAAGTTTCCGGAATCGGCTCCGGATTCATTTTCTTGAATCAGCTTCGGAACCTGCTCCGGAATCGGCTGCGGAATCGAAACTCGAATTGGCTTCAAAATCGGAGTCCGTTTCGACATATCCATAAGACGTTTGGATTCAATGATGCTACAAAGAATCAAAATTTACTTGTAAACGATCAATTCTCATGGAGATTCCCGGACTGATTTTGCTTCTGAAACTTCTTATTTGAATTCAAGAACGGACTCTTATGCCGGAGCTAATTTCAATTCTGGAGTCAATTCTGATTCCGTTACCCGAGCAAATGGTGATTTCCAGTTAGATTCCGTTCGGAATCGGAAACGGCTCAAGAATTGATTCCGAATACGGCTTCGACTTCGAAATCGGCTCCGGAATCAACTTCGGAATCGGTTCCAGAATCGGAATCGATTCCAGCATTGGAATTGGTTCCTTAATTGATTACAAACATGGAACCGGAATCGGGTAGGTCGCTTCCATACTCAACTAGAAGACACCTTTACAAGTGTTAAATAATTGCTTTAATGTGTCCTTCCGTTTTTTTTCCTCCTTGCACTACCACTCCTTCAGCCTTCTCCACGCGCCTGTTCTCCGTCCTGCGGTTCGAGAGCGTCATCCACGAGTTCGATCCGTACTTTAACTACCGCACCACGAAGCATCTGGCCGAGCAGGGCTTCTACAACTTCCACAATTGGTTCGACGATCGCGCCTGGTACCCGCTCGGGCGCATCATCGGCGGCACCATCTACCCGGGGCTGATGGTGACGTCCGCCGTCCTGTACCGGCTGATGTGGCTCGCCAACATCACGGTCGACATCCGGAACGTGTGCGTCTTTCTCGCGCCGTTCTTCTCCTCCCTCACCACGATCGTGACGTACCTGCTGACGAAGGAGATACACAGCAGCGGGGCCGGGCTGGTGGCCGGCGCGATGATCTCGATCGTGCCGGGGTACATATCCCGGTCGGTCGCCGGCTCGTACGATAACGAGGGCATCGCGATCTTCTGCATGCTGCTGACGTACTACACCTGGATCAAGGCGGTCAAGACCGGCGCGATCCTGTGGGCGACGCTGGCCGCCCTCGCCTACTTCTACATGGTGTCGTCCTGGGGCGGGTACGTGTTTCTCATCAACCTGATCCCGCTGCACGTGCTCGCGCTGATGGCGACCGGGCGCTTCACGCACCGCGTTTACATCGCGTACAGCACGCTCTACACGATCGGCACCATCCTGTCGATGCAGATCTCGTTCGTCGGCTTCCAGCCGGTCCAGAGCTCGGAGCACATGCTGGCGTTCGGCGTGTTCGGGCTCTGCCAGCTGCACGCGTTCGTCGACTACGTGCGGTCGGCCGTGCCGAAGGAGCACTTCGACACGCTGTTCCAGGCGCTGATCGTGACGATCGCGTCGGTCGTGGCGCTAACCGGGCTCGCCCTCACCGTCACCGGGAAGATATCGCCCTGGACCGGGCGCTTCTACTCGCTGCTCGATCCGTCCTACGCGAAGAACCACATCCCGATCATCGCCTCCGTGTCCGAGCATCAGCCGACGTCCTGGTCGTCCTTCTACTTCGATCTGCAGATACTGGTGTTTCTCTTTCCCGCCGGTCTCTACTTTTGCTTCTCCAAGCTGTCCGACGCGAACATCTTCATCATCCTGTACGGCGTGACCAGCATCTACTTTGCCGGCGTGATGGTGCGCCTGATGCTGGTGCTGGCCCCCGTCATGTGCATCCTGTCCGGCATTGCCATCTCGCACCTGCTGACCAAGTACATCCGCAACATGGAGGTGGGCGGGCCGGGCCTGGCGCCCGTACCCGAGAACAGCAGCAACCGCAAGGCGAAGGCCCGGTACGAGCAGCAATCGTCCGTCAAGAACGAGGTCGCGATCGGGTTCGTGCTGCTGGTCACCTTCCTGCTCGTCACCTACACGTTCCACTGCACCTGGGTCACGTCCGAGGCGTACAGCTCGCCCAGCATCGTGCTCAGTGCGCGGTCGCAGGATGGCGGCCGGATCATTTTCGACGACTTCCGCGAGGCGTACTACTGGCTTAAGATGAACACTCCCGAGGTATGGATTTTTATATTGTATTTTTAATAGTTTTGCCTCTGTGTTCTGCATTATTCGAGGTTTTTTTATTGTTAGAAAAGTTTACAAACTAATTTATTAGCTATGATTATCATTAAAAAAAAAAGAATAATTCAGAACAGAAGGAAAAAGCTAAATGTTTAAAAACAATTATTAAAGTCTTGATGAAAACAGTTTAAATTCGAGTTTGATCGTGTCATGAAGACAGTTGATTTACGTACGTAAGTCCTGTACTCACGCACCACGATCGAACGATGATTGTTGGCACTTTGATCGCTGATCGTACCTTCGGGTCTTTGCTTTCGGAGTGATGTTTGCTTGCCGCAAGTAACGTCTTCTAAAAATATTCCTTTTTCTCACTTCTCGTGTGCGACTCCGCCACTACAGGATGCACGGGTAATGTCCTGGTGGGATTATGGCTACCAAATCACGGCAATGGCCAACCGTACGATACTGGTGGACAACAACACCTGGAACAATACGCACATTTCGCGCGTCGGCCAAGCGATGGCATCGACCGAGGAGAAGGCGTACGAGATCATGAAGGAGCTGGACGTCGACTACGTGCTGGTCATATTTGGTGGACTGACGGGCTACTCGTCTGATGGTGAGGCGGGGTTTTTGTCGTTGTTGTTTTGGTTTTGGGCACACCAAAGTAGTGTTGGGTTTCTTGAATCTATCCTTGAAATGCATTCATATGAATCTTCAGTGATGAGTGATTCGAATCTCGAATCGACTATTCAAAGATCTATGAATCTCCAAGGTTCCATGAATTATCAAGGACTCATGAATCTTCAAATCTTGATCTATAATTCTTGATTCTTCATTTTTTGAGATTAATAAATCCATTCACATTCATATATCTCCAAGGATTCATGAATCTATCGTTGAAATGCATTCATATGAATCTTTAGTGATGAGTGATTCGAATCTCGAATCGGCTCTTCAAAGATTCATGAATCTCTAAGGAGTCATGAATCACCAAGAATATAATTATAATTCTCGATTCTTTGAGATTCATAAATCCATTCACATTCATATATCTCTAAGGATTCATGAATCTATCAAAATACACAGGTACAGGAATTTCAGCGACCCAGCCTAATAACATACCCGTCGTGGGTTCCAACCTCGCATGGGCTGTCTCTCCGTAGCAAAACAAACAGTCCGGCTTCGTGGTGTTTGCCTAGAAGTCTCGAATGCCTGTATAGACTGGCATGACCACGTAGGTTACGCCAACAAGAAGAATAATGAAAAGCTCAAGCTCTATGAATCCTTGGAGATTTACGAATCCCTAGAGATTCGTGAATCTTTCAAGATGTATTAATCTTTGAGATTCATCAATCTTTGGAGATCCAAGAATCTTGGGAGCGCCATTAATCATTGAGATTCAAGAATCTTTGCAACCAAGATTCAGATTTATTGAATCATTTCAAAGATTCATTTAGATTCTTGCATCTGAATCAGATACCCAACACTTCAACAAAGTACCTTACCGCAGAGCTAATTCCTATTCGTTTGCTTTTCCGCTGCGCAACACAGACATCAACAAGTTCCTGTGGATGGTGCGCATCGGCGGCAGCACGGACCGGGGCGCCCACATCAAGGAGATGGACTATTACGCGCCGAGCGGTGACTTCCGGATCGACAAGGAGGGTTCGCCGGTGCTGCTCAACTGTCTGATGTACAAGATGTGCTACTACCGGTTCGGGCAGGTCTACACCGAGGGTGGCAAAGCGCCCGGGTACGATCGGGTCCGGGGTGCCGAGATCGGCAACAAGGACTTTGAGCTGGATGTGCTCGAGGAGGCGTACACGACCGAACACTGGCTGGTGCGAATCTACAAGGTGAAGGATCTCAGCAACCGTGGCGTCTAAGTGGCTGCAACAACAACAACAACAACCCTTCGCTTTATGTCGATTTGCTCGAGTCGGGTTGCGTAGTCATACAACTCCCCCTACTTAACATTACTTCTTCTTCTCTCTCTCTATAAACGATCGGTTTGCATCCCAGCCGTAAGTTGAATATGTTTCCCTACAAAAGCATACACCCACTCCACACAACACCTCATTTACGACCGCTGCCTTAAACGATGCAAACAAACAAACACACAAAACACACACACACACAGGGGACAGTTTATTGAATTGAAGGATTCTATTTTGTTAATTGTGTATTGTAAGAATTTCCCCTTTTTTTCTATGGTTTATTGCAACACTCCGGCAGTTGATATTGTACGCGAGATTGAATGCATTTATTAGTTTTGAACATGACCAGTGGTTTAGGGCCTCCCTCCCGGAAATTAAGGCCAACGCACCGCACACGCCCACGGTTCGATGTGTGGCCAATGGAATTAGTCTGCGCGACCGTTTGAAACGCACAACGCAATTTGGCCGCCCATCCCGGTCAGTAGAGCATAGTGTTACCCCACTCACGGAAGGACTCGGCATTGGGAGGGAGTTTTTTTTTTGCTTTAGTTGAATTAGGACACCATTCCACAAAACACACACGCACACACATACAGACGATAAAAAACCATCCACAAACAGAGCAAGAACAAAGCACGAGAGCAATAGGTAAAATGGTGGTGAAGCTGGAAATTCACAGTGTGTACTGCCGTCACGCCACACCGGGAAATCAAAAAACAAGTATCTTTTCCTACAAATTAAAAGCAAATAATAAAAAAACACACTTGAATTAAATATTTTACAATAAATTGACTGGCGTGTAGTTATTTTGCTGTAATGTTTGCATTGAAAAAAAAGACATCAATTTGTTGATTTTCCATGAGTTCATCTTATCTTGCTTTTACAAACTTTCTGCCGCACTATCAGTCTTAGTAACCTAATAGTTTCTGGACAAAATTTGACACCTCTATCAGTTGAACTCTAACCGTGAGGGCCAAAAAAGTGAAGCAACTTGGTTTAGAAGCGTGCGCGATTAAAGAACGGCAGTATGTGAACGTCGTATAAGCCAACTACAACATCTTGGACATCACTAGGCAACAGTCAGAGCATCGAAAGAACGTCCGGTTTCGAATGGCCGGCCGACTCTGAACGATTCCAATCAAAGCTGAAAATGAAGATCGAGGGACAAGTCGCTACCTCGCTGCGTTCGCTTGGCCGGGAGGTCGATGCAACCGGCCAAACAGTGAAATAATACCTGGGGAACATGAACAAACATATCAGGAAGCAGAAATCGAATCCACTGGCTTCGTAACGGCAAGCAGTGACACCAATACTCAATGCGATCTATTTTAGATGAATTTCAGAATTTCGATATGATACCGTTGTGCACGAACCTCTCCAACATCTCCATATGCTGTGTACCACCGAGGATTTGGGGCAAAGGCTCTACTCCAACAATTTTGTTGCGAAAACTTAGGAGGTATTGATCAAAATCAAAGGTAGATCTTAGAACACGCCTGCACGCATGTCTTCGTGCACCACGGCCAAAATTGCGGATAACTGACGACAGGTAGATAACATGGTCGCATATTTATCTTTGCAATAAAGCTTAAATAATTACCTTACAGGATGTTTATAGAAAGAAATTATCTCTATAATGTTTTTTTTTTCCTATAGCCATCTAACTTCATACTTCATTTATCCTTGCAGTTCATGTTAATACTCTAATGGCTACGGTCCTGAATGTTCCTCTAATGTTCTGCCTAAAATTTTCAACCTGGATCCTGAATCGGTTTGGGATCAGTATCGGTTCCTGGAGCGCCGGTTCTGAAGGCATTAGGTCAGATCTTGAACCAGAAAAGGTGATGTATTGGTGTCCGGAATCAAATAGGGTTCTGGAATTGGAATTACCTCCGGAATGAGAATTAGCTCTCGAATTGAATGGTTATGGTATTACGTCTCTTAAGGGGTGACCGTAAATAACTCATTTTAGTTGGCTTTCAGGGCCATTGTTTTAGGCGTACTCTTTACAGTAAAGAGGACCTTTGAAATTTATTTGCGTAGCCCTCTAATCTGACCAAATGAACTAGTGCAAAGAAAAAAAATTAGATCAGTTCCAACTCAGGCTTGGTATCAGTTTCCAAACCGTCCTCTGGAGGTTCCTTCAGTTTCAGACAAGAAAAAGGAACCTCCAGGGACGGCAAGCGATGCGAAAAGCAATCCAGTAGGAGGGCGTTTTGGGGCCTAATTTTACCCGTTGCGAGTGCGCCAAAAGCAGATACACGCCTAAAAATTGAGGAAACCATTTCTACAAAAGCGCCTTATTGAAGAATCGTTTAAAAAACTCCGATGCGAAAATGTATCGCTGTAGTCTCTAAATCAAAAACGGCCCTTTCAAATTCGGTTTCGCCCGACCGCGGCGGAAAAGATTCCCATCGCCCTGTTGGACTAGCTGTCACCCCCGTCGAACGGGTTTCGCCCGCTGCGCCTGTCAAAAGCGTTGCATTGTTGACCAAAACAACTCCGCAGAAAATTTCGGTGTGGAAATTTTCTGATAAGCTGGAAAATAAATTCTCAATCCGGTACGGTGCGTGTGTTCGTGTGTGTGTGTGTGGGTGTGCTATTTTCGCGACGTGAAGAAAACAGGTGTTTGCTGTGATTGTGTGCTTCTGTGAGCGTACGGAAAATTTGCTTATCACCAGCCTCTCCCAAAACACTGCACTGAGCACCAACAAAAAAAAAAAACGGTTTTGGTAATTGGATTCTTCTATTTCCCTTTCTTCATTTACAGCCCCCGACCCGACGGATCATCGCTCCCCGCAAACAGATAAAGTGAGCCTGCGGGACCAGCTGAGCTGTACGGAACGATAGTGTGTGTATGTGTGTCAGTAAGAAAGTGTGAGAGGGAGAGAAAGCGTGGCCCGGGACGGGCAGGAGGTCCTCACACACACACACACACGCTCGTGTTTATGTAATTTATGCTCATATCTCCCGGAGCTGTCACGAAAACGCCCGTTCCTCCGTGCACACAAAGCGCAATCCCGATAAAGGCAAAGGCAACGCTGCTCTACAAACCCGGCCAGTCGTCGTGCGCTTTGTGTTCTGCTGCTGTTTGTCATCCTCCCTGCCATCCCTCTGTCCCGCAGTTTCTCCGCCGTAAGCAACCGGCCAGTCGTGTGCGTGCGTGCGGTGTGAGATGCGATACGGAAGCGGGTAGAGCGAGCGGGACAGCGAGCGAGTGCAAGCGTAGAGCACCAAGACGCACCCGACAGTGGCTGAAGGGAGGACGGTGCATTTCTGATAAGCTGTACGACCTCTGACTTGCCCTAAAACGGCCTGGGTCCGAGAAGGTTCTACCGTGCCGTGTCAACCGTACGGCCCTTTTACGATCGCCACACGCCTAGGTTTGAGGCGAGGGCGGAAAGCAGCTCACGGTCGCTATCCAATAGTGCGGAACAGCTGATACACCCAACCATACACACACGGACACAAAATCCCCCGCGTCAGTGCAATCGGAAAGCAACATGAGCTTGGTTTAAGGTCACACACGCGCGTCCACCCAATCAACCTCCCACTCGCGCGCGCGCACGCGTGTGTATGTGTGTGTGTGTGTGATCAGCACGATCAGCATTGTCACCCAGCCGGCCCAACCCGGGGCCCAACATCAACCCCTTGAGTTGCCCTAGTACGCAGCATCCCAGCAAGAGCCGCTCCACTTAGCACAGCATGGTGGAACCGATGTTCGATTACCAATTCCGGCACATTCTCATCGGGGACAGCACGGTCGGCAAGTCGTCGCTGCTCAAGTACTTTACCGATGGCAAATTTGCAGAGGTAAGTCAGCGGAAGAGGTTGCGTGAGGGGGGGGGGGGATTTGAATGGGGCGCCCCTTTTTGCGCAGTACAAATGTCCGTTGCAAGGCCGTTTACGGTGGCTTAATTTTATGGATTGCTGTACTATTTTAGGTTGTTTAAATTAGTGTCATTGGATCACATCCGATTAAAACAGGCCACTGGGATAAGGTTCGGTAGATTTAGAGGGTTGAAGAATTTATTATTATTATTGGTACTAGCAGGGGATGGTGAGGTCAGTTGCCCGAGTTCTACTCCACAAAAGCTACAAAGTTGAGCCAAAGTCATTCAATGAGTGCCGCAGAAAAAGAGGGTTAGGACGATGTAGTTGGGTCCTGTTTGATAGAGAATTTGCTAGAAATTGGTAGCACAGGGAACTGATTTATGGAAGTTGCGAACGAACTTTCGATTATCTTCATCTAAACCAATCCGGTTGAAGAACAGCTCCAGGGAAGGAAAAACATGAGACAGTCATTTTTAAATTTGCTTAGTCCATGACATTAGATTTATCAAAAGATCGATTTATTGACTAAAAACGTTCTACAAAACACGGAACATTAATCTCTCGGGACATACAAATCGACCCGTATCCCCTGATGATTAAAACAACTATTCTCCGAGGAGTTGGTAGGAAGCGAAAATGGCACGTCATGAACTATTCTTGGTCTTAGTACTGTTAAAAGATAAAAGAAAATGATTATTCTGGCTAAAAAAAACCTTCTACAGGTTGTTGCTAGACAAACTTTTAAACATTTAACTTTTATATATTTTGTTTATTACGCTCTTTTCACAAAAAAAAAACACTTGCTATTGAGGATTTACAATATGCTTATTTTGCTAGAATTCTGGTTAGGTCAAATCAATCGTGACGGGCAGCCGAAAGTGCAGTAAGCGTCAAATGTAGTGTTGGGTTTCTCTTGAATTTTTCGTTGAGATTCATTCATATGAATCTACAGTGATGAGTGATTTGAGTCTCCAATCGACTCTTCCAAGGATTCATGAATTTCGAAGAAATGAAATCCTTGGATATTCATGAATGTCGAATGATTAATGAATCTTCGTAGGATGTTACGCCAAGAAGAAGAAAAATGTGAAGCTCGAGCTCTGTAAATAGAGATTCGTGAATCTTTTGAAATTCATGAATCTTTAGAGAAGTATGAATCTTGTGAAGTTCATGGACCTTTGAAGATTTATGACTTATCGAAGATTCATTAATCTTTGAAGATACATGATTCGTTGGATCAAGGATCTTTGGAGATTTATGTATCTTTGAGATTTATGAATCATTGAGATTAATGATTCATTGGAGATTCATGAATTATTGGAGATTCATGGATCATTGATTAAAGATGAATCTTTCCGATTCATGAATCTTTGCATCGGTGATTTAGATTAATTTAATCATTTCAAAGATTCATTCAGATTAATGAATCTGAATCAGATTTATCCTATTTCATGAATCTTTGCAACCGAGATAATCTTTGAAAGCCAAGCCCACAAGTGGTACAGACAGGCCTTGACTGACAACGGTTGTTGAGCCAAGTAGAAGAATAATGAGAAGCTCTAGCTCTATGAATCTTTGGAGAAGTGTAAATCCCATGAGATTCATGAAACCCTAGAGATTCGTGAATCTTTCGAGATGTATGACTCTTTTGAAATTCATTAATCGTTCGAGATACATAAATCTGGTGAAATTCATGGATCTTTTTAGATTCATGGATCTTTGAAGATTCCTTAATATTTGGAGTTTCATTCATCTTTGAGATTCATGAATCATTGAGATTTATGAATTATCGAGATTCATCTTTGCAACCGAGATTCAGATTCTTTCAGATTCATGATCAGATAATTTCAAGGATTCGTTCAGATTCATACAACCGTATTATATTATTATAATCGAGTCGTCTCGACGGCGAGTTGATGAATTTTGTGTGTTCATTTGTTTAGAAAAATCACTTTGGAGTTCATTTTCTCGACTCGAATCGAATCGAGTTCAACATAGTATAAACCTGATAGTCACTGAAAGCCGAGCCCACTAGTGGTGCAGACAGGCCTTGACCGACAAGGGTTGTTGAGCCAAAGAAGAAGAAGAAGAAGATTCAGATTCATGAATCTGATTCAGCTTTATTTAGAACACTAGTCAAATTATCGAAATAAACTCTTGGTGATGATTTCAAAATAAACTCACAAAGTTGGACCGTAAATCCAAAAATAAGATTTTTTTCTAACAGATTATCAAAAACCACAATCTACTTTTATCTAGTTTCATTGAAACAGTTCTATTTTTCCATGTCATAACTATCAAAACCTCAAAGCCATGCCAGGTCTCCATGGAAACCTCAAAGCAGCTGTTTGATGCGGGCCAGTTTAGTTACAAATTGAAACTTTTGTTCTTAGCAACATTCAAACACGACGTCGTTGTGTGTCCCAAAATCATATTAAACGCGACCACTTGTTTAAAAACTTCAACTTTACGCTGACGTGTAACGCTCTACTGTCTGCTTCCCATTTCCACTCCAGCTTTCCGATCCGACGGTAGGGGTCGATTTCTTTGCCCACCTGATCGAGGTGATGGACGGCACCCGGATCAAGCTGCAGCTGTGGGACACGGCCGGCCAGGAGCGGTTTCGCTCGATCACCAAATCCTACTACCGGAACTCGGTCGGCGTGCTGCTCGTGTACGACATCACCAACCACGCCAGCTTCGAGCACATCCCGCTGTGGATGATGGAGGCGAAGCGGCACATCGAGCCGCACCGTCCGGTGTTTGCGCTGGTCGGCTGCAAGCTCGATCTCGTCACGAGCGGGGCGCAGCAGCGCGAGGTCAGCATCGAGGAGGCGCGCACGTTCGCCGAGCAGCACGGGCTGATCTTCGTGGAGACGTCTGCCCGGTCCGGCATGAACGTGCGGGAGGCGTTCACGCTCGTCACGCAGGAGGTGTACAACCGGATCAAGAGCGGCGAGTACAAGGTCGAGGACGGCTGGGACGGCATCAAGAAGGGCTTCATGCGGCCGAACAATCTCGACTTCAACCTGGTGGTGGCCGAATCCGCCCGAAGTACCTGCTGTTAGTTGGGTCGGTTTTGGGGCGGGCGGGGGTAAACCCTTTTTTTTTCTTTCCAATCACGCCACTTCTGTAACACACCGCTCCGTACGCACCTTCCTGTAAGCGTACGTGGTACACACAGATACACACACACACAGACATACACAAAAGCTCGTGTGGCACCATACTTTGAGCGGTGCGATCCAAAGAACCAAAACAGATGCGCAATTTAGGTAAAATCGGCAACGAACGGGCAACAACGGACGGTTTGAATCCTGGCTTCCCGCTCTTCCTCGAGCAACGTGCTTGCAGGGGGGGGGGGGGGGGGGTGGAGTGACTTTTTTCCGGTTACGTTTTACCCACTTCCGCTTTTAATTCAGGCAGGGAGGCGCTCAGTTTTATTCCTTTCGTTACATTTTATTATAATGGAAAATGATTTAAATGGCTGTACACACACATACACACAGCACACGGTTCAGCTGTGTTTTTGGTGGAAAGTTTTGCAACAAAAAAAGGGGGAAGCTTTTAAAATGAAACATCGTTGGCCAACAAAAAAAAAAACAAAAAAAGGAAGAAGAAATCCGTTACCAAGGTTTGCCACGTGGTTACCGAGAGAGAATCACGAGGCGCTTGCCGGTGAGGTGGAAAAATGTACACTCCCGGTGGGGGAGGAAGATGTTTCTATGTGATATTATTTGTGTACATGTTCTGTGTTCGCCCTGTGTGTGTGTGTGTGTGTGTGTGTGTGTGTGTGTGTGTGTGTGCATGTGTGCGTGTATGTGTTTGTATGTGTCCGATTTTGGGTGGGCAAAGTGGGCAAAACGGATCGTAAAATGTGAACTTTTTCATACACATGAGGAAAAAACAAAAACAAACCACCAAACATCTAGAAAACGAAACTAACAAAAACGGAACATCGAGAACAGAAGAGGGTAGGTTGGGGAGCGTTGTTTAGGAGATGATGATCTTTATACGAGCGCGCTAGAACACACGGGATATAAAATTCAATTAAAAAAAGGCATTGTAATTGTAAAAAAAAACAAAAACGGTAAACCAAAAACAAAAAAATCATTTAAAAAATACCAACAAAGCATTAAACAATTAATCACTTTTTAACGGACTGTTTTTGTGTGTCTGTGTGTGTGTGTGTGTGTGTGTGTGTGAGTGGGTACCCATACACTCGAGGCGAGGGGCGATTTGAGTACCCCCTTGGATCCCTTCGCAAGTAGAAGGTAAAAAAAAGAAAAACGAATTGTGAGAAGTAAACATTAAACACGTTTCAATAAGGCCGTTCGAAGGATACCATTCCCCATTGGGTGGTTAATATAGGGTACGTGTGGGTGTGTGTGTCAAACCTTTGAAATTCTCTTGCTAACATGCGATCGCAGTCATGTATATACGTAAGGTACTCAACAGCAGGACTAGTAAGCGGTGGCAAACGCTGGGTGTGTGTGTGTGTGTCGAGGGATTCTTTCCGGGAGAAAGCGAAGAACGGAGAACGAACGGCGGGGAAGAAGGGTGCATATTTTTTTTGTGTTTTCGTATAAATGTTTATGTTGTCCACGAAGCTATAATGCAGCCGGACTCTAAACTGCACGGTAGAGTTAAAACCAATAAATACATAATTATAACAAGGCACAACAGTTGTTCGTTTGCTGAAAGAAAGTGAGGAGGGAAGTAGGGTTTTGTTTCTGATTTAAGTTGATTTTGAATTTACTTGTTAATTTGGCCAGATTACAGGGCTACGCAAATAAACAATGGTCTCGAAGCCCAATTAAAATTAGGTCTTTTAAGGGGTGGACATAAATAACTAAGACCAAAACCAAACACATACCGCTCCTGACACCAATACATCACTTTTTCTGGTTCCAGATCTGCACATGACCTAATGCCTAAAGGACCGGCGCTAAACCTATGCAAGTCCAGGAGCCGATATTGATCCCAAACCGATTCAGGAACCCAGACTGATTATATCGGTCCTAGAACTGATCTTGTACTCATACCTGCCCTAGAACCTATAATAACCCATAACGGTACTGGAACCTATCATGAACTCGTACTGGTCCTAGAACCTATCATGATACCATAGCAGTCCTGGAACCGATCATGAACCCATATCGGTACTGAAACCTATCATGAAATCATACCGGTCCTGGAACTGCTCGTGAACATATACCGGTCCTCGAAGCGAAAATGAACCCATACGGGTACTGAAACCTTTCATGAACTCGTACTGGTCCTAGAACCTATTATGAACGTATATCGGTCCTGGAATCAATCATGCACTTATACCGGTCCTGGAACCGATCATGAACCCATATTGGTACTGGAACTGCTCATGTACCCATACCGATACAGGAACTGCTCTTGAACCCATGGCAGTCCTGGAATCGATCATGAACTCATAGCGGTACTGGAACTGATACTGAATCCCTGGAACCGATCATGAACACATATCGGGCCTGGAATCTATCATGAACCGATACCGGCACTGTAACTACTCATGAACCCATACCGGTCCTTAAACTGCCTATGAGCCGATACCGATCCTGGAACAGATACTGAACCCATACCGGTCCTGGAACTACTCAAGAACTGATACCGGTACTGGAACTGTCCTTGAACCCATACCTGTTCCGAAACCGATCATGGACCCATACCGGTACTGGAACTGATACCGAATCCATACCGGTACTGGAACTGATACTGAACCTATACTGGTCAAAAAAATAGCTCCCAATTTTTTTTCAATAACTATACCTGGAATTTTACCGGATTCGGAACGATAATTGGACCTGGTACGGGTAAGTATCCGATGAAATTCTAGTTTCAGTCGACAAACCATACCCGTAGTAAATGAGCAGCGTAGAAAATTTAGTAGAATTGGTATATTGATTCTTATTTTATCGGTCTAATATGTAAGGCTTCACAAGGGTTGAATATATAGTATAGAAAAGGATAAAGGATGGAGAATAAAGTCCAAAAACCTTTACACAACCGTTGCAAATGGTTTGAATATTTAGGTATCAGATGTATCTTGTACTTGCAACCATTTATCCAACAATTTATTGAAGAATATAGCTCTGTACTATTTCCTCTCATAATTTGCGTGAGCTAACGGGGTTGCTAGACTTGCAGGTGGTCAGGCTTACCTGAGATTAAAGAATGACGAAATCGGACATTTATTTACACCAGAACTGATGCCCATTAGGCTGCATCACGCACACGGATACATACGGTGGCCGTTTAGACTTTGCTCCTTTCACAATGCTCGACAGCTGAAGTGATCGGGCGTTATCTCTGGGGCCGGCGTTTCGGGATTTCACGCGTTCTTATCGCGTACGACTGCTCCAATATCTCCCTCGACACGAGCAATGATTAGCTAACAGTCGGTTGCTTCTAGCCGAATAATTTTAAATTTATTTTGCGCTCCCACGCTACTTTATATGCTTAACTATTTTCTTTTTTTGTTTGTTACCAAATCCCATCACAAGCTTTATATCTTAATAAATAATTAACATAGAAAAAGGCACACCAGAGGTTCGTCATTTCCCTACCGATTAATCTAAGCTACCCACTAACCGCACCATATCAGAGAGTGTGTGACTTAGGTAAGCAGCGTGTGCGCCACACAGGGGGTCAGTCGATGATTTGCATGCGCATCTCGTTCGTTAGAAAGGTGACGACCGTCGCTAGGACCGCCTTCTGGGCGGCCCCGTTAGCCGTCAGCAGGGACAGCACCATCACCAGATCGGTCGCGTGGAATTCGGACAGCGCGGACACGATCCGCTGCTTGAGCCGCTCCTGCTCCTGCACCGACAGGTCATGCCGGATGATCTCGCTGACCGGTTTGAACTGATTGTTGGTCATGGCGTACGCGACCAGCCCGCCGACCGCACCGCCCACGAACAGACCGACCGGGCCGGCCAGCAGCCCGCCGAGAAAGGTGGTCGAGCCGGCCACGGTCGCGCCCTTGGCGCTGCTCTTGAGCGTCACGCGCATCGACTCCTTGTCCGTCAGCGTGGCCACGGCATCGAGCAGCTCGCGGGTATTGATCGGCATGGCTGTAGGACGGCTGAAACGCTGCAAAGGACACACACACACACACATCAATGTTACTTTTGATGGAGAAGAATCCTCTTTAAAAAAAACACAAAGGAAGCCAATGCAACCTTTAAGCTTACCGGACGGAAAAAAACGCCTAAACAAAGCTGCAGTGCTGTTGTGCTAATGCGCATTCGAACACATTTGAGTGCGCTAGAAGGTGAGCTGATTGAGCTGTTTTGCGTTTATTTACCTTTTCTGTATTATTCTCGCTCCACGACCTCGCCAAGTGTCACTCGGTACTGTAATAGGGCAGCTGTAAGGGAAGGTAATATCAGAGTGAGTGGCAGTCCGTATTTGGTTCGCGCGGGATGACAGTTAACGGGTGACGCTGCGTCAAGGCTGAGATGAAGGCTCTGCTACACGTGACACGTGATTTTCATCTGCAAATAGTTCGGACTGATTAATGTCAACTTAAAACATTGTCTAAGGAGAGAATGGAAGGAACAGGAAATTATGTAATATGAGAAAAAATGCTGAGACAAGTTTTTATATTTCTTAAAAGATTTTACTGAAAAATGGATAAGAAGCACTGGAAAGATATAGTTATGTGGCCACAGTAGTAACCATCACCGGAGCAACCGTGGGATTCGCTGACGCAGCCGTTGAACGAGTCCCGGTATTAGCTAAGCATAAGAAATAGGGTTAGCTAGATTTTGGCTTAGATCGAGAACTCACCCGCAACGGACTTGTAAATGAATTAAGATTTTTTTAAACAGAACTTGGCATGTCCCAAGCATAATTATATATTCGGCTATTCGAATGACTTCATCAGTATCATAGGCGGATCCTTAAGATAGGGGCAATACTCCAAGTTTAGAACATCCAGAGCTGTCCAGAACCGCTAGTCTGGAATTGGAACCGATTGGAGAATTCGGAACTAGTGCTTTGTGTTCCGTACCGAACCTATTTGGTCCATTCCATTGCTTAACTGGAACGAGCGGAACTAGGTTTAAAGTTTTGAACCTAGTAGGTTTGTTTATAACCCTATGTTTGTTCGGAACTGTAGGTTCGGTCGGAACGGTAGAGTCAGTCGGAACGGTAGGTTCGGTCGGAACGATAGGTTCGGTCGGAACGGTAGGTTTAGTCGGAACGGTAGGTTTAGTCGGAACGGTAGGTTCGACCGGAACGATATGTTCGGTCGGAACGGTAGGTTCGGTCGGAACCGTAGGTAAGGTCGGAACGGCAGGGTCAGTCGGAACGGTAGGTTCGGTTAGAACGATAGGTTTGGTCGGAACGGTAGGTTCGGTCGGAACGGTAGGTTAGGTCGGAACGGTAGGTTCGGTTGGAACGGTAGGTTTGGTTGGAACGGTAGGTTCGGTCGGAACGGTAGGTTCGGTCGGAACGGTAGGTTCGGTCGGAACGGTAGGTTAGGTCGGAACGGTAGGTTAGGTCGGAACGGTAGGTTCGGTTGGAACGGTAGGTTCGGTTAGACCTGTAGGTTCGGTCGGAACGGTAGGTTCGGTTGGACCTGTAGATTCGGTATGTTAGATCGGAACGGTTCGGAACAGTTTCTTGCGAAGAATAATTAATCGAATGTTAACACTACATCCCCTAACACCTTACTGCATTGTGACTAACCTTGGCTAAAACGGCACAACGACCGGTGTAAGCTTACTTTGCGTAGCAACCAACAGTAATGTCACGAAAAGGTATTGAAATTTGAGAAAATAAACCAGTAACTCTTATGTTTGTATTTTCCATGTTTTTTTTCATTATCTTGGAATTAAAATGCTCATATGAAATAATAAATACTGAGCGGAAACAGAACAGCAAATAAATATGAGCCCTTACTTCAACCGAGCGCGAATCGGAATTCAAGCTTTTTGATGTTATGTGAGAATATTAGTATATCAAGAACTTAATTAGTTTCTTGTCCTTCGCGAAAGGCTTCCATGTAAAGTATGCAAATAAAGCACAATTTGTACAAACACCACAAACAAAAGTTACATTCTTCTGGATGGTTCTACCAAATGTGTGCAAACAGCCTGGGCAACAATTTATAGCACGCTTATTATGGCACGCGTAAATGAACCGCCAAATGAACCGCCGGTGCTTCATTGGAAAACGATTGAATGAACACCGCAAAGCTCACGGGAAGTGAACCGGAGAAGCTTTCGCGAAAGCATCTCGCAACCTTCCGCAAAGTTTTAAACAATTTACCGGTAAAGCACCGTTTAGCGATCGTGGAGCAACAGGAGAATTGCGAGGATAGTTAAATAGAATTAAAAAGCTGTCTTTATAATAATCTGCACGGCGAATCTGCCTTAAGGATTATAGATAACGTTCAAGTAATCAACATTTTAAAATAGTTGCTACATTTGAGCTTCATGAGATGTTAGCTTTGGTTGGATAGATGGTCTCTTAGCATAGCAAATGATTTATGTTTAATACCTTTTATCTGCCATATCCTGTTGGCGGGTACGATAATTAATTGCAACACTCCATTCGCTCCCTTGGCCACTGGAAGAAATCAATCAGCAAACGTTTTGACATCACGCAAACGGCATGCCATTTACGCTACGTTTGCAACGCATTTGCTCGAATGCTCGGTTCGCCTTCCCTCGAGTGGTCACGCAAAGGTCAAAGGGAACCATTTCTTATGCTTCAGCGGGCCGTATGAATGCCTGGTAGCAAAAACCGAGCCCAGGGAGTAAAACAAAGCACGGCAAAGCACATATGCATATGGCGGCAAAACCTGCGTCGGTCAGCTCGGCCATCCCCGCCAATGATGGATGGCCGGAAGTAGCTGCATTCCGCCCTTTGTCTCCCCCACGGGCGCTGTAAATAGCGGTGAGAATCATCGACAGACGCGCCAGCGACGCCAGGTTTTGCCAATATCTGCAACGTGAAGATACGGACGGATACGGTAGATTTGCGGATAATTTGCCTGTCCGCAGGACCGAGCGGACGATTCTGCGGACTGTGGGTAAAAAGAAAAGCGCCTCGAAGCTCGAGCCCCAGTTTTTGCTACAGGAACGCACCGGCAGGATTCGTAGGCGTGTCCTGGCTGGCTCGCTGGCTGCCTGGAGCCAGTCGGAGAAAATGGACTTGGCCCGGTTTGATGCGGGGGAGACCCCGGCCAACGCAAGGTGAACGTTATGTGTATCGGGGCACAGCCCGACCCGGTGACACAGCACAATGTTGCGGAGGTGTATAAGTGTTTTTTTCTTCTTCTTCTAAGTGTGTGTGTGTGTCCTATAAGAAGCATAAAATGTTTCACAAAAACCGCATGTAAATGTGCTCGAGGGGAAGAGGCGGGAAAAAGGGGGGTCTGCCGGAAAAACTGCACCAAGTGAATAGAAAAGGGAAATAATATAGGGTTTTCTTTTACACTATGTAACCTTAAACATAGCCTTGTTCCCGCACCCTTCCTCAGCTCACTGCTCACCGCCATATCACTTCTCTCTCTCCCTCTCTCGCTAATCCCGTAAAGCCATTGAATGTTTTAAGAGTGACGTTTGGTGTGTGCTGTGTTTTTTTTTCTGTTGTACTTCTTCTTTCAAATTCTTGCAACGACTTTTTTACCCGTGCTCCCCAGCCCCTTCGCAACGCGGTTGACAAAATTTGAATGGTCGAACGTACGACCGGCGCAAGCAACAAACCCGCCGTTCCGCAATTTAACGGTTGACCCGCCCGAACGTTGCCGGAGCGAAACGCGACCAGTAATCGACGACCAAACGCCAAACGCTATCTTTCATCGCGTTTGCAGCGCTTTGTTTAGTGTTTTTTTTTTGATGCCATGAAGGTAAAGTGGAGGGGGAAAAGAGAAGAAGAAGGACCGTTTTACTTTCTGTACGGCGTGTATTTGCTGGGCGATTGTGGGCGACGGCAAAGGATGCTGCTGCTTGGGAAATAATTGATCCGAAACCGAAGTTTTGTCGGTGACGTTTCATCAGCGCTGCGTGACGGGAAAGGGGCAGAAAGGTGCGGCCAAAAGGGGCGCGATAATCCCGCGGAAATGGAAAACATGTACATGTATACACGAGCGAAAAGGCGAGCAGTTTATGGGTGGTGCACTACTACGACAGTGTGTTGTATTCCATGTGTTTAATTTCATTTTGTTGCTAAAAACGCACCAAACCGTATGAATTCCATAGCAGTTTTATAAGCAATTAAGCATTAACATTGAGACGAGAGCACGCACTAGTAGTTGTTTTCGTTTTGAGCACAACAAAACACAAATACAAATAAGAGTTTAGCGCTCACAGTGAGCGAGACATCAGTAGCTTAATCGTTAGCGCGCGGGTGTTTATTTGATCGCGCGCGCGCGCTCCGCTCGCGACAAAATCTCGATCTCGACAATCGCTTTTAAATGAATCTCTTTTTTAGTTTTAATAGCGCATTAAAATCTCATCCGAAATTCTCAAAGCTCCTTCTGCCATCGCTCCACAAAAAAATGTAGAATTGGTAGAATGCATATGAATAATGATATGATTAAAAATAATGTAGTTTGAAAAGGTAGTAGGTAGGATTACACTACTGTAATCCATCAACTGCGCTGATCTTTACACTACTATACACGGGAAATTGAGAGAGAGAGAGAGAGAGAGAGAGAGAGAGAGAGAAAAAAGAGAGAGAAGAGTCGTGGGGAAAACGTTTTACTTTAGGTGTTTACTTTACTACGCACGCACGTGCTTTTGAACGTAGATCGAGCGTAAATAGTCAAACACAAGCGCTCACGGTAAACGCCATACCCCCCGAGACTAAGTACTAGGAAACTTGTGCAATCAGACACACACACACAACACCTTCTATGAAACTGTAGCAATAAACAACTTTTTTCTGTTGCCATTTTAGCATATTATTCTGGAAATTTTGTAATCAGTACACTAATGGACGTGCGGGGTGACTTCATTCGCGGAACAGTAAAATGTATTAAATGTTAATCGGCTCGTGACAAACAAGGGCTATTTGCTGCGTATCCAATTTCGGTGAAGGACAACTGTGTTTTAGCTTAATATCCTTGTAACAAGCCATGCTGAGCATTTCTCAATGTGCTGCCAAAGAGTTTCTCTTTACGGCTAAGATTAATCAAATGCAAGTACACTGTGTGAATTTTCAATTGCCCATCAATTGAAGAAGAAAAACTCCCGATAATGTTTTTGCTCATTTCTAATGTGCAATAAGCACAATTAAAAAAATCGATTTTAAAAAGAAAAAAAGTAGATTGCTACCAAAAAAGCAAAATTTGAGCATTGATGATGGTGGTGAGATCTCATTTGGTTGTCTGAACAAATAATACCAACTATCGCAATTCATTTACAACTGAGGATACTTTAAAAAAAGATGCTTGAAGACAAGAAAAAATCAATCAACAAAAAATAGAATAGCACAACAGTCACACGAACCAAACCGGAACTGAAAATCTACGCAATATTGAGCATAGAATTTAATGCATGTAATGCTACTCATAAAGAGCGACAGTCAATGGTCAATTAACACATAGTTTGCTTGCGGTTATGGTGCGTTTTAAAAACACTTTATGCCGAATGCCGGGAATTCGAGCTCGAGTTGGCACGTGGCACGTGTCGTCGGGCGCGTGCCGTAACGCCGCAAGTACGCCGACCGGTCGAAACGAGGTGCGTCTGTTCGAAGGAATGCGTGTAGCGCACACACAAAAAAAGGGAAGTTATAATTATAGATGAAATTGACACAGTTTGTGTGCGAAAGCAAGAGCCGCACCGTCACATTTCCGCCCCAAACGCAAAAGGCACCGAGCGCTTTAACGAGCGCATGAAATGTCTCGGAAAAAATGCCCTTCCTTCGGACATTAAAGAAACAGCGGCGATAAAAATAAAAATGCTCCAGCACACTGTGGAGCGTGAATGTTAATGTGCCCAGTTTAAGCCACATTATGGTGGCAAATAATGAATGGTACAGACATGCAGGAGCGGAGACATGAGAATAGACAGCAACAATCGAAAAAAAAACAAACGCCTCAAGCAAAGCTCTTTCGGTCAGTTCGCGTGAGCCTGGAGACGGAGAAGAATTTCTTTTCTGGTGCGCGCGACCAAGATGGTCAGCCGCCAGGGCCGATGGGAAGATGTCCAGGTGCTGGTGAGCGTTTCCTGTGGTGCAGGGTTTTTTTTTGGTTTAGTTGTAATTATTACATCCTACATTACACTCGGTGATTTGTCGCGCAGCTGGGTACCTGGGTCCAGTATGCCCAAGGATTTCTGCCAATGTCTTAGGGTCTTTTGTTTTTTTCCATTGTGGGAATAATTTCCTGGATGCTCCAAAACTCCCACAGCACTTGCTGGAGGATTCTTCAGGTTTTCTGCCCGCTACCGGTTGCGCGTTCAGCGCAATGGAGCATCACGAGCGGCACGAGGGCGTGCCATCATGCAGTGCAGTACCTTCGCGGACGTGCCGATATGGCCCGCGCACTCCAGGTGTGGAGTAAGGATTAAGGCACAGACCGTTTGACGGACCGGGACTGGGACCTAGCACATAGCTATATCTATAAGGACAGCCCCACCCGACGCTACATATACCTCTTGCCCACATAGTAACGACTCCCGACTATAAACTCCACCCCTATCCTGGGTCCTTCCCTTCATACTCCCTCATCTCCGCTGTCCTTCCAATGCGTCTCTAACCGTTTTTTTTTAGTACAAAAGACCCCGGACATTAGTGAAGTTGCTTCCACTAATTTCTTTGTTCCGCCATTGTTTCCGGGGTCGGGGGTTGCTATATGAATGGTGGTTGTGTGACCCACAAAAAAATTGAGGCCTGCCAGCCCCCATTCGGTTCTCTTACCTTTGTATGCTTTATTATTCCTCTATTAGTGTTGTTTTGTTCTCTTTCGCTCTCTCTCTCTCTGTCTTTTACCTTTGTTGTTCTAGTTGCACTTCAACTATTTTAAACCCCTTTTTTAAGGGAAGCAAAAGGACTCCAAAAGAATTGTACAATTCTACAAAAAAAAAACACCGTCTTGTGGTCTTGTGTTCTTGAGGTTTTTTTTTTTATTTTTTCCACAAGAAAATGTCTCTTGGGTACTTTGTAATGGCCTCCTATCCCCCCAAACCAGCCCCTCCCCGCCCTGAGGGCTACTTCATGATCCCTCCCCCCCGTACTCCCTCTCTTTCCTTTCCTTTCTCCTCTGTCGATTAAAATGTCAAGTCACGGCGGGAAGCGAGAACCTCCCGTCGGCATTTTCTCTTCTCTCCGCCCTATCGTTTCTCATCCACCCCTCAGCGTGCTGGGCCGTTGCATGCTGGCTTGGAATTGGCGATTTTTGCTTTTAAATGCGTCTGCAATTGTCCCTTGCCACAAACATAGGGATGTGCGAGCGAAGGGCTCTAGTTAAACAAACGAGAAAGAAAGAAAGAAAGGAAAAAACACACATAACAATAAAAAACAAACTATTATAAAACTTACCTCTCGAGCGGACATCTTGTTCGGGATGGTAATGGAGGGGGGAGGGAGGGGTGGGGTGGAATGGAAATGTGAAATATGTTACCGAAACCGCACGGGCACACACAATGGTGATGGGCACACAATGCCGCGCGAAAAGGGGCAAACGAACAAATAATGGCGCAGTAATTGAAGCGATCCTTGTGTGCGCTGTTGTTACCGTTGTATATACATTTCCCTACGTATGTGTGTGTGTATTTTGTTTTCTATTTCTTTTTCGATTAACTGCACTTCGCGCATTGTTGGCCGGTGGCTCTTGGGCCTCTTCTCGCTGCGCCAGCTCTGTATGCCTCCCTCCCGTTTTGTGCTTAATAAAATGGTAAAATGTTTATTATTTATCTTAATACGCACTCATAACCCGCTTACCATATAGTGTGAGCCTTTCTGCGTGTGTGTGTGTGCTTCAATGTGATAAATACCTCCTTCCAAAACGCGAACAAAAAAGGATAAAAGTAGTTTGCAGCAGCAGATCGCGCCGTATTTGGTTACGCGATAATTCATTGTTCGGTCGAGATGCACTTCTCTACCTCTAGCACATCAAGATCTCTCTCCCCTCTCCCTCTATGTGTGTGTGTGTGTGTTTTTTTTCGTTTACTATTGTTGCTGGTAAATGTGTTTTGTCGTCCTTCTTGTTTTCTTTTTACTTCTATATTTCGATAAGCGAGAGCCTGCTCCCTGTGAGCCACGCAAAGGATTAATCGACCAATAGCCGGGGTTGAATAAAAGTTAAGAGGAAAACAATTACAACAAACGTTTTGTGGGTGATGGGCGACGCGGGCGGCGGGTTGTGCAGAGCAATCGTTTTGTTAACTGACTTGCCTGCTATTGTGCGCGTAAACGTTGTACAATATTGGGTGTTTTTTGGTGTGTGTTATTCTATTTTTTTTTTTTGTTCTTTCTTTGAAACTCAAGTTTCATTGTCTGTTAGATTATTTCCGGTGGATAGGAGAGGAAGGTTTTTTAAGTTTTGTTTTTTTTTTTGTAGGTAATTCGTACGAACCGCAAACCGTTCGATGGTGATGTGGAACATATGCGCGCGTCATACGGTTGCTGTACAGCGTGGCTTGGATTGAGTTGATCGTACAGTGTAGCCGGTAGCGCGGAGCGCATACACCATGGTTGTTCTGCGTTCAAAACTTAGGATTTTAGTAGTGGGTTGTGGGTGGGAGCGCCGCACAATCAAGAATAATTACTGAAATTATTATTGCAATCAGATACAAATCAACATGAATGATACTGATTAAGAGTTAATTTCGGCCACTAACATCATCACCACAAGAGAGGATCATTAAAAAGGATACACTTCTTCGGTAAACATAAAAATAAGTATCTGGACATATATTCCATAATAAATACTACACAAATTTACTGACGGATCCCTATGCAAATTTAAGAACCTATGTATCCTGGGATCTTAAACGATGCTTATATAAATTGAACCTATTCAGACATCATAAGTTTATGTTTTAGGCAGCATGAACTCAAACGTTAGTGTCACAGAAAATATAGGATTAATCAACGCAAGATTTGCGTTCAACTCTTGAAAACGAATATATGCGACACTCTACTATCGGCTACCAGCTCAAACAAGCTCGACCCCGCCGGTATTGGATTTACATTCTTCCAAAGAATACATGTCTGGAATATTCTGAAGGCAGCAATCCAATCCTATACAGGATTTACTGTCGTGAGAACTCAATAATTCGATCGAATTGCAGTTCGCTTGTGTTTGGTATCTGGAGAATAAGCTTTTAGGACTGAAGCTCGGTCAGCAGGGTGAAAATCAGTTGAGAGAATTTAAAGTAAAGTTCCAGGCGCTTTAATTCAACGGTTACATAGTGGAGAGGAGAGCGTATATTTTCTCAATAAGTTTACATTAAACATAGGTAGAGTGATCCTGGAGAGGCGTGCTTATAGGTATATGTTTGTGAAAGATATTTCATCGTTTCTTTAAATCATGTACATCGCTCTGAGAGTCTCCTGAAACTGCGGAGCAAGTTTGAAGCGTAATGAAATTGAACAGTTGGAACGATTCTTTAAAAGAAATATTGATAGTAATTATTCCAGATTTTGTATGCCATTTCTATAATGAGTTCGACTAATGTTATCTTGTAAACTTAGCACTGCTTTGCTTTCTGCAAAAGCCATCTTTTGGCGGATTGCTTCAGTGGACTGACTTAAACTTGCTGAGTAACACTCTTTCCTGAATTTGCTTTTTGAAGTTCTCGTGTCACTTCAATTCCGAGCTCACTCGAGAATTGAAGCTTCCCCTGCTTATTCTACCGATGAGGTGTGCTAATTCTTACCGAGTAAACTTAATGAGTAAACTCATGATTCTGATTCGTTTGCCTGGAGGTAATTTGCGCTACTTTCCATGAATACTCTCTCCTGCAAGATTAGCGTGCTCCAGATCGATGTCAGACTAATGAAATGTAATGTTTAATGTGTGCGACAGAGAAACCCTTTAGAGAATTTATTTCTTCAGAAATGAATTGAAAATTACGACCACTTGGGTTACGAAAAAGGTAAGAATCTGGCACGAGTTATAGCGTTACCGTTTGGATTTATTCTTTAATTCTTACCTTTGTCCTTGTATGCAGGGTTTCTCAAGCCAGCTCAACATCGTAACACTATTTTTCGAACAGGTTAAATGATTGTCAACATCGTACATACAATTCGAATCCGTAAACTCTTTTCAATTTGGTAACACTAGATTTTGGATCCGTAAAAGCTCCACTCGAATCTGGAAAATGTATGTTGGCTGTCTTGTCACCCATTATACATTTTCCAGATTCGAGTTGGGATTTTACGCGTTCAAAACTTAGTGTTACCAAATCGAAAAGAGTTTACGGATTCGATGTACGACGTTGACAATCGTTTAACCTGTTCGAAAAATAGTGTTACGTTGTTGAGCTGGCTTGAGAAACCCTGCAAGTGATATCTAGCTTTGTCATCGCGATATTTATGTTTCGGCTCGGATAGGTGTATATATTTCTTATATCATTACGCTCCTATCGAGAAGTGTAACTTTGCTGTAGCCGTTCATGTGGATAATACTTGTCCCGTTCACAACAAACTGTGTTTGTATCAAAGTAAACAAAGCACTAAAATTCTTGTTAAACTCCGCTCGCCTACTCACTCTAACTCTACAACAATAGAGCTTAATTGTGTTTATTTTGTTGCGCATCGTAATCAGAGCTTGAATTGAACTCTTCTGCTGAATGAATGAAGTACGCTGCAGTCATCGGTTCAATTATTGGTCTATTTTTCATATGTTACTTTTCACAAGTTATTGCTGTTAAATTTGTCTACATTTTTCACAAAATAATGTATGTTATTTAATTCCACGAAACAGCATGCATCATTGGTACTCATTTGTAGCCATGAACAACATCTCGATTCTGTGGATCTATCTGTTATCCTCGTTGTCAGATCGGATTGCCCTGGATTGGCCTTTTTTTATTGTGCGGTCAAATTTATCTCGATCAAACATCGATACGTGTAATGCACACAGTTTCCCAGGACACACAAAAAAAAAACCGGCGGCCGTAAGCGATCAGCGTAAGGCAAAACACAAATCCGACAGGTCCGTGTGTTATATGGGAGTGCGTTTGATAAAAAAGGGAAAAAGAAAATACACACACATAATATAGCATTCATCGCTTTTCATTCGCCTCGGGGGGTACTGCGCGTGTGTGTGTATGCAGTGCTGACAATTATGCTGTATTTATTTTATTTAGGATTTTTTGTTGCCTTGCTGCTTGTTTGGTTCTTTGGTTGTTGCTTTAAATAAATCCTATTCCGTTCCTTTCTGCGCCGATTGCTGCGATGGTTATTATGCCCGCCGAGATGTGATCCTCGCACGATCCCATTCGGGAGCGTTGTTTGTGCATCATGATAATAGTGTAAGTTTATCGTGAGCAGCATCACTCAGTTGGGCAATTTTATTTCATTTCGTTTTTATGCTTGATTTGTGGTTCTCTGCTCCGCTCGTTTGTTGCTGCTTAGCCGGTTTACATTTCCCAGCGAAACCCTTCCGGGCAGACAAATGGTGCGCCACCGTGCGCCACTCCACCACTGTGTGTGTGTGTCGCTTTTGTAGTAGGTATTGCATCCTTTCGGCACTTGGAATTCGGTTTGTTTTTTCGTTCTTCGCTTATATTTCTCTCTGCAAGTCCCTTTCAACCATCACTATTATTAATTCTTTATTAGACAGCAGCTCGCCGTAATCTTGGGTGGAGCAGCAGCAGCAGCAGCCGCATCCGCCCGTGCCACCGCATAAAGGATGGCAACGTTTCGGCATCCCATCTGGGAATAAACCGAGCGACGGATCAGGATGCCGAATTCTGCACCGGGCGGTAGCACAGATCTTACCACGACCGAAAGGCGACCGAAGAATAGGTACTTGGGCGTACTTGTACATGTACATCACCGCACTGTACCATCGCCAGGGATAGCTGCTGCCGGATTCAGATGCGGATAATCGTTTACAAGTAGCTACAAGTTTGGCCTCGGGGGCCCTTTGTCCGAGTGCCGTACGCTGGCAGTGAATGCCGGAAAAATCGCTCTTTTGCCTGCGAGAAATCTACCTTTCGAGAAAAAAAAGAAGCAATCTGCAGCAGCGTTAGAGCTTAGAAGGAGGAGGAAGAGGAGGTGGAGTAGGAGGACAAGGCAGAGCTGAAAAAAAAACACGAACAAGTGATTGAGTTTGTGATTGACTGTGTGGACCACAGAATGCAACCAAATAAACAACTGAACCATCATTGAGGGGTTGTTTTTTTAAATGTGAAAACGATGGAAACCTTACCGGTTCAACAACGGTGGATTTTCAAGCTGATCTAAACCAAGTGTAGAACCCGTCGGGGGCATGGACAGTTCAGACAGTTGGGTCGGGTTGCCGAGTAGAGAGAGCGGGTAATTTTGTTTGTAAATTTGTCTTTCGAGGTTTTTTCCCCTTGTATGTGCAGCAATTGGGTTTTTTTTTTGTAATTTATGTAACCTGTGGAGGAAGATTGGGAAGGCTCTCTGTCTCTCTATAGAAACGCGATTGTAGGAATTTATCTGATTGCATGATTAATGTAGGGATTGGGCGTTGTTACTAATCATGACACTTTGGTTAAAGCTAATTTAATATAGTAATAACTGAAAACACTTAGAGGATATATGATGCTGCTTATCAACTTTGTTATAATGTCCTACTGTAAGCAGAGAGAAAAGGACCTTTCAATTATTCTCAATCTCTTACTCTCTCTCTCTGCAGATGACGATCTATTCTAGGTTTGATCCATCAATCTGTGATCTACAAACCCGAACGCTTGGCACGGCACTACGACACTGTCTGCTTCAATGGTCGCTAATAGGTATATTTGAACATCAACCAATTGGGGCCTTACCTCGAGTCGATTCCATACGTTTATATTTATTTTGCTGTTTAGGTTTTCTACTTATTTAAATATACGCGAAATGGCATTGCTAAATACGTACATATTACATTCCTAGCTGTCCGACCATAATCTTGTTACAACGTTCCGACGGCAGGCATCAGCTATACCCAAAATACATTGAAAAAAATCCATCACACTGCATGTATGAGACGCACTAATTAAAAACAATAAATAGAACTCAAACAAGTGTTTTTAAGCAAAAAAAAGAAGAAAAAAATCCGATTCGCATCGAGTACACTGGGTCGGGCAAGAAGCCTTTGTGATGCTTTTAATCAAAATCATTCTATCAGCTAGGATCGTTTGGATTTGATCCTTCGTTTCTGCACGATGTTTTCCTCAAAATATATCTTATTTCTTGAAAAAAGAAATTGTTCAAACTTTTACGCTCGTAAATGTAGTTTTTTTGTTAAGAATGAAAACACGTAAATATCAACGAGTAAGACTATCTATTTTCTCTTTTATGAATGTTAATAAAGACTTTGCACACATGCCATCCGTAAGGATGCATATGCACATAGAAAAGTACAGATGAAATAATAAAAAGCGAATGATATAATAAAAAAACTCAATTTGTCTTGCTGGTAACGCGTCCTATAGTCCTTTTTTATTCGGTTTCAATATGACCGGTGTTCACCGATCGTTAAAAATGATTTTAATCCTTTCTACATGCATTCTCTCAGCAATCGGCTATGAGGGAGTCGACGTCGGGCGAACATCATCCATCCCGTCCCCTCTATCGAATATTTGTGCTCTAATAAAATTGACCAAATAACTTCAACTTATTCAACCTAACCCTTCACTCGTTTTGCAACAATTTTGTAGGAAAGTGAAAAGCTGAGAACGTTCTGTTTCTTTCCTTGTAATTTGCAACTATTTAGTTAAAAACAACAAAGAAAACTAATCCGAAGACCTCTTTCAATTACATTTCACTTACTAACATATTGGCTTTACCAGTTTCTTTTTGAATGTACAATCCAAAATCTTAAAATTAGGCATTTTATGCTCATTTCCAGGACATAGTTAACGTCATCCATGACATAGTAATTCAAGCGATACTATCCAGGCACTGGGTAGAAATTCCCATGTCCTTTGCTATTATAAAATCTAACAGTAAATGTGATATTATACTTCAATGCTAAGATTTGCTTTCTTCCTATATTGTGGCCGACATAATGGCATTACTATTTATATTCAATGTTTCATAGCCTGCCGAGGCATTTCCGATTAGACTTGTCTAATGCTTGTAAACGCCTTACAGAGCCATACCAAATCTCTGAAATGGACCCCTATAGCTAGTAAGTCCTCTTTTGAAATGCTTTTTTCACTATCTCCCAACAAGAGATGCCTTTCGATCTCCTAGAAACGTCTTCCCAAAGCCACCCAAAGCCTGCCTCAAAGCCAGGCTTTATCGAATAGCTTGCCCACACTGCGAAGTCAAAAGATGGAAATTAATTAACCTGCTGCGTGCGTTTGCCTCCTTCAAGCACTTCTTACGCGCCGGTGAGTAGATACAATCAACCGATTAGTCGCTGTTTGACAGTTTCAAAACCTCAACCCCCGTGCTGCAGATACCCAACACCCCAAACCTAAGCGCATTCCAACCCATTGCCAGCAGCAAACGCCTGGGAAGGGTCGCCAACAATTGCAAACGCACAACAAAGGCACGCATACTTCGTTTTAAATTTAATTAAGACAGCAGCTCGCGCCAACCAGATGCAAATACTACCCGCAATCACACACACACACACACACACACACACACACACACAAGGGGAAGGGCCAAACTATTCAAGCGTCAACACCCGGCGGTGTCCGGGATTCCTCGCAGCAGATATCTTCATACCCACCCAGCTGCTTCGTCCTTCCACAGTTGCCCAAAACACGGGAGTGCATTTGGAAAATGCGGAAAACGCACCGCTGTGCCGATTATTAAACGCGTATGTAGCGCCCATACATAATGTGGCCGGGCCGGCACGGGAAAGGCTTACACAGCAGCGTGCGGGAGCGCCCGGGCCGACCTTCGGTTAGAGCCCGACCGTACGTTTGCTATTGGCTTATTGATAGCAGATTACCCATATTTTACCCGTGGGTCATCTTTATTTGTCATCATCCCTCCGGCAGGGCGCCCAGTTTGAATGGCAGCGTGTTCTGTATTTCCCCGCTTTAGGAGCGGCCAGACCCGGGCAGTGCGAGCCCCGTGAACCCGGCACATGGTTTTGATATATGATTCTGTTTAGTATTCTTCCGTGGCGTTGGCGTGGCGGTTGGCGTCGGGTGAGTGCCTGAATGAAAAGAAATTAATCTCATTCCACGCTCAGTTGACAATGGTAACGACAATTGTTTCGAAAGCTGACGAGGGGGGCTGGAGCGGGGCTGGAGAGCAGGTGCGGAGAAGGGTGCGGCTGCGGTGCGTCGGGATCCAAAACAAAATTGGATTCCTTTTCCGATTCCGGTGCTAAAAACCTGGTGCTCGCCCTGGTTCGCGGCTGCCATAACAACCAGAGCCGGAGGCCGGGCAGATCGTAAAGTCGAAGTATTTGAGTAGCAAAAGCAAAAACAAAAAAAAACCCCTCCGAGCGAGAGGTGCCTGGTTTCTCGAAAGGCAGGTTCGCATCCTGGTCACGGCACCACGGCACATTCCACAGTTATCTGCCGGGGAGCGGCCAGATATTGCCGCTTTTGTTCTTATTGCGCTCCGGTGGACAGGCAGAGAAGGGGTACCGATGGCATTTACTTTCAATGGCAGTGCTAGAAAGAGGGAGAGAGAGAGAGTGAGAGAGAGAAGGTCAAATAGCAGCAAGATTCAATATAGGGTGGGCGTCAAAGACTCCGGTTACATCGCATCGAACGACGAGTTTCCACTATTGAATAGAAATTTATTTGCTGCGGGTGACAGTTGCAACACTTTGTGTGTGTGTGTTAGTGTATGTGTGTGTGCGACGAGGGCAACATCAAACGTGTGCGCGACACGCGGCGGGAGGACAGAAGGTGATAAAATAATAATAAAGAAGAAAAAAAAACGTAATAACCGCAGAACCGGGAGTCTATCGCAAGCAGCTTGTCAGTTGCGGCGGTGGCAAGCGAGGGGACGGGTATCATTTTCCCTATCTAGAGATGTTGTTCCATTTTCCGAGCGGCGCTTTCCTCGCCGTTTGTTGTTTGATTTTACTTTTTCAAGAAAGTTTGCAAAAGTAAGGTGGAGGGTTGGAAGGAAAAACGGAAAAAGAAGGAGAAAAAAATGCACATCCCTTTTTGGGAGGGGGAGGGTGGGGGGGGTGAGATTTCGCAGGCAGACTCTCTTGAGTGAGGCTGACTGGTTGTCTATGTGTGTGTCGAAACGATTAGACGGCACTAAACGAATTGGTACGGTAATTGGATCGTACCGCTTGAGACAGTTTTCTTTCGCACAACGGATGTCTTTCCGCCTTATCCCTTTGCGACGCTCGAGCGGGTCGTTATGATTGTGAGTGTGTTTCGGATGACCACTTGAGCGAAGCATCAATACGTCAATCCTTTCATTTGCCGTCCTCGGTAGGTTCCGGATATCCAGAAGCTGTTGTCGGAAGGATGAAAAAAAACAAACACAAACACACACTCCTATCTAAAAGACCCACGTCTGATATTAATGTTTCAATTGGATCGTACGCACACACTTAACCCTTGATGAGTCAAGCGATGCCAATCAATAGTTTCGTCGGCTGGCGAATTGGCGAAACATTGAAGAGACGAACAGTCATTTTTTAGATGGACTTTGAACTGTTGAAACGTGGAATGTGACAAATCGCCTTCGTAAGAAATGTCACAACGATTCCAGCTGTAATAATGTGACAAAGTGGCTTTGGGGACTCGAATTGCTGAGATTTGAAATTTACAAAAAAAAAAAAATGCTGAACCATGCTGAAACTTGAGTATGAGTGAACGAGTTACATACTGCAAGTGTAGAAATCCATTCAAAACAGTATTAAAAACAGTGACTCTTTTGTATGGCTCTTTTATTGTTTCCAGTGCTGCAAAATATCATGAGCATCGCGTGATGATCACCATTGAAAGCTATGAACATATCCGATAGCTTGATGCTCAATGCTGATACTCCATGAAAATGCGTCATGACATGCCGAACACGACATGCGAGTGCTTGAATCCAACGCAAAACTCTGACTGACAAGCTGAGCTTAATGCCGTCGCAATATAATCATGACTTTTTTTTTCTAGCTATCAACAGTGCTACTAAATGCCACTGTTTAAGCTACCAACACTCATTACTGAGCTACCAACACTCATACTCATCACAACTGTGATGATCAGGGGTGAGGCTCAAACAGTTGATAGACCAATCACATGATTGATGACATTTTCTCCATATAATAATCACGACATTCTTGGCACATGCTTGGCGAGTGGCGATGATCGCCCACAGAAAATGTCACGACCAAGTGACTGACCAAGAGTAGGTTCCTAAAATGTCACCAAGCATGTATTGGTCACACCAACTGCTCGAGCATCACCTCTGCTTATCACAGTACGTAACGCTGACATGGATTTTGTTTGAGTCAGAATGCGTTATGACATTGACAGTCATAAAAAAGGCAAAATGTCGCAGCACTGATTGTTCCACTCAATTTATAGCTTTTTCAGTGTGAATCATTTTCACTTCTCTGCGAGAGGTTTGAATGCGAGTTGTTTCACAAAAGTGTACTAAATCGAGTTATTAAAAAAAAATTCTTCCCAATTAGTTGAATCTTTTGCTTCACTGGCATAACTCAATTAGGACGCTCTTAGGACGCACTATGATGTTGGTTTCCTTTGTGTCTTTAATCTGCATGAAGCCTGAAGAAATACAGCCTCGTCTGTTAGCGATATCTCTTTTTGCTACCTGCTTTAGCAAATCTTTTCCGTCAGAAAGCCTCAAAGCCAATCGCGTAACATTATCGTCTGCTAAACAGAGCTGTAGTTTAGATAGCAAACTTGAGCTTTTGCCAGCCCTCTACGTGAAGCGACTCCTTCTGTGCGCTCTCGGTCACACGTCATCTCCGATAATATCACTTCCACATTTTCCGCACAGCTCAACACAATGCAAAGCACCTCTTCCGCCCAGAAGTGTACTTACAGGGCGAAAAGCGAAAACAAACCCGCCCACCATCGGAAACAAATTAAATAATCATTCATTTAAGAGATCAGCACTCAGCCTCAGAGTGTACTCTTGGCGGTGTTCACAAGCAACCTCACCACACACACACACACACACACTCTCGAATAGCAAAAAAAAAGGAAATCCTCCGTACGACAAACACTTTTCCGCGCGTGCAGAAGAACCACAAACGGAGCACCGCATCCTCAAGGGTTAGGGCAGATAAATCAGTGAACGAAAAATTATCTGTCAATAACGGCCGAGGGGTTTGGCTGTTTTCGTTCGGTTTGTGCGCGGCTGAGAGAGCCGGTTTTTTATGTTGTTGCTAGTGGCCCTAAACCTTCCCCTAGCCCTGGAAATAAAAAGGGTGTCCTTGCGTTCTTCCCTTCCCACCCCACACAAAAAAAGGTTTGTGTTTATTTACATTTTACTCCTCGCTGCAAAGGACGATGTTTTGATCCGGTTGATAAAATACGACCAATTGATGGTGCTAACAATGCAACAAGCGCAGTTTGGTCTTTGTTGGCGGGGGTTTTTTAAAGGGAAAATGGGATTAGAGAGAGAGAGAGAGGCAGGGAGGGAGGGGAAGTCACCCCCGGATCATGTCCCTTGGCTTGACGTTTCTGTCGTGACATGGGAGACGGCCGTGCTTGAAAAGGATGTGCTTACAATTATTGTGATATATTTGTGTTGTGTCCTTTCCCACACACGTCGGCTGGTTAGGTACAGGAGTTTATTATAGCGTCAATTTTTATTTATATACCTTTTATAGTTTATACTTTGCATTACTGTTTTTTTTTTTACAACACTTTTCACTCGTTTCACCAAACTTATTGTATGTTTTGTTGCTGTTGCATGTTTGCTTCATTTGTTTTATCATTACGTGTTTGTTGTAAGTATAGTTCAACAATGTCTGAGTGTAGCTGTAAGTGTGTTTGTGTGTGTGTTTTTTATTAATAATAATATTTATCTGATTTGACGATATCTCTCGCACGAAACAATGCCGCCGTAACTGTTGTAGCCTCGTGGGACCGCTTGATGCCCTTGCCCTAGCCTGACTGACCACATTATTTGCTGTAATTATTATTCCACCAATTTTTGTTTGCCTGTTCCCTTCGAGTGCTCGAGCGCGACGCCTCGATATATAGTGTAGCTGCCAGAACCTGAGAGAGACTGGGTAATCGGCGTCAAAGTAAGCTAATAGAGTTGTATTTTTACGCCTTCGTACGCATTGTCTGCTCCCTCTTCGCTCGCGGTTTGATTCCCGAACAAGGGGGACAAGGCAAAGCACGAAGAAAATCCCTGCGGTAACAATTTACATAGAAATTAATCATCATTCCACTCCATCAGCATCTTCATTATCATCATTCACGCTCATCAGCAGGCACACTCCTGCCGGGAACGGATGGAGAAGGTTGCGCGTCGTTGCCCCATTCTCCGTGCAGGCATGCTGGTTCAGGAGCGCCTGAGGGCAGGGTAGTGTACCAAGAACAGGCTCCGTTTTGGGAGAGGACGGTTCGGTCGCCATCATTGGATGTGGTTAGCCGGCCGCATCTCTGAAGGTAACTGGCCCGCCCAAAAAGGAACCAGGTGTGAAGGGAAACGGAAGAGGGATGCCTACTCTGCACCATCCACGCACGGACTGTTGGCGGGCGCACAGTGCTGACCGATGGTCTGCTGGTCGAGTTGCTGAGGTTGCTGCTGCTGCTGCTGCTGCTCTGGATCCTGCAGTATAGTGGGCAGGTAGCCGGTGCCGGTGTAGGGCGCGGACAGGAAGCGCTTGGTGTGGGCCTGCTGCAGAAACGAGTACCGCACCGTCGGACTACTGAACGTTCCGGAAGGCATCAATGGCGAGAATGCCGACTTCACTGCAAAAGATGGTGAAGGTGTGGGAACACTTTTCACACACACACATACACACACACGCATACACACATATATATTGGCGAAGTTTTAGGGCACGAGCACAATGAGCTGTTCGCGGTGGTTCCTGTGCCGGTACAGACCAACCTACCTGATGGGGGAATGGAGCGCATCGTCACCGCAGAGCATCGCCTCCATCGCCTGCACGACGTCGCCCCGGTAGCGCTGCAGCAGGAGCTCCACCTCGCTTCGGCGTCGGTTCGGGAACACTCTGGAAGAGAGAGAGAGAGAGACATAGAGAGAGAGCAAATCGGGCATCAGTACGGTGATGGTGAGGGTGAGACTTCCAAATATCCTCCAAGCCCCGGTACTTACCGCAGCAGCACGTCCACCGGCGACCGTTGGCTGGACGCTTGGGAGGCACTGACACCGAGGGCCTGCTGGTACTGGGTAGCGGCGGCCGGCGGCTGGTTGTAAGGCAGAAAGCCGGTGCCACCGTTCGTGACGGGGACGAGCGTCGCCGCCGGCTTCGTATATACATTCGCTGGGTCCTTCTTGAGGCTCAAGTTTTCCGGCGCGATCGAATCGTCCGGCGTCGAGTCCACGTCCAGGTCGGACTCGGGCGAGCTGGGCGGCCCGGTTTGGCTCGGCGACTGTTTGTCCAGCGGCAGGGAGAACAGGGACGACTTGTGCCGGGGGCTGCTGGGCGACGATTCCGACTCCGTCTCGTGGTCCGTCTCGGTTGATATGCGCTGGCGCTTCGGTCCTACAGGGGCAGAGTTTGGGAAGCGTGGTCAGAACACTGCGATTGGTTATGGATTGTGACGAAATGTCATGGTGATGCATTTCTGGTCTTGGAAGGGACGTTCAATTGAAGCCTGAAGAGGAGGTATTATATTCTACATAGAGACATTAAATGATGCTTATATGTGTGTCATCAGAATTTTGAGACAACTTCTTCAGATACTACTAGAAAATGTGTAGACTGTTCCTCCTGGAACAATAAGAAATCTCTGATCTATTATTGATAACACTTGCAGATATTAAAGTTCTTAGGTTTTTTTCTATGATACATTAAACTTGTAAGGTGTTGTATGATCCTCTGATACATCCTTCTCTTTTGATCGATCAGAGAGTGTAAATTCTTCAGAAATAATGAGAAATCCTGTCAAACTCTATTAACGAAACCTGGTGTTTAAAGATTGTAGGTCCTTATAAGGGATCCTAGGACCTTGTTCGTATTTCAGTATTCGTTTCCAATCATCCTAACCAACAATTGCAGCTCATATCACTCTGCCCAAATAATTATTGGGACTTTTGACAAAGCTTTCATCACTCAACCTAGGACCTAGCGGTTCGGCTGTCACAGCCTCTAGCGACGAGTTTTCGTATCCAGTGTTTACAAAATCTCACTTTCCATGCCTGCAAAGTTGTGGGTCGCCAGTCGAAAATTCGTTCAAATAACATCGTCGCCCCCTTAGCAGACAATCAATCACGCGCAAACGATGCCACCGCGGGACATTGTCAGCTTGGATGATGTCAAACGGTCAAGCCGGCCAGAAGCAAAAGTTCAACCAAAGCTAACCGAGCCAGGGGCTCTCCTGGGTCAATCACGGCCCCCGGCCGACAGTGCCCGGGATCAATTTTCACCGACCCGACGAAGAGCAACAATCTTCGGAGCTGTTGTAAAGCAAGTCCGCACTCGAGCGAGCGAATGTCTTTTAAAATCGTTGCTTAAGCAAATATTGACATCCGCCGAAAAAACTGAATTTCTGTCCAAAACAATGGAGTGGAGTTTCAATATTTGCCCGAAGTAGGTTATTTATGTTAAAATAGATGGGCAGCGCAAGCAACACGGCAACCGCAACAGTGTGTACGTCCGGGTAAGGGGGCTTTTGGAAGAGGACAGTCCGTGAAGAAGTCAAAATAGTGCCACAGCACACCTTCCAGCCGCGCTACACGACGGAGTGCCTACTCGTACGATAGAGTTTCAACCTGTGCCAGCGTCGCTAGCTGCAACAGTAAACACACTTGAGCGAGCGCAGGTAAAGTAGACATTTCCTGCACGCCTCCTCCGTCCCTCATACACGGTCCCGTTGCGGCGTACGTGGTGACAGACACAGGAGAAGCCGTGACCGGATTGTGAACCAAACGGCAGCAGCAGCAAAAGAGCAATGTGTGTGTGTGTGTGTGTGTGGAAAAAATGTAATCATTCCAGATGCAACAGCTTCTGTTTGTGTGTACTGCCGGGGCGAACCCCTGGACGACGTGATGTGACGGCCCACGGCGATACTTCTCAAGTGGGTAGAGGCTCTTCTCGCACAACAACAACAACCGACGAAAAAAGAAAAAAAAATAATATACGGAAGGGGGTTTTGACTACGAATGTCAAATAAATGGCCCAGCAGCCCCCGGAGGCTTTCGTCCCCGTGTCGCTTTGCGCTTTTGTGTGTGTGTGTGTGTGTGTGTGTGAGGGAATGTTGATGGGATTTTGTGAGCTTTGTGAGCCCTCCCGTTCCTGTCACAGAGCGGTGGCTGATGAAATCAAACAAATTCATTAACTGTATTTTGTACCTATTATGCCTATTATTGCCAGGTGCGGATACTTTTCGGGCCAATCAGACAGGGGGCGGCAAACGTGTGGGAATGGAACGAGATGCGAAGATTCGTTTTGATTCGATTTGTTTGACCACGAACGACAGCACTTGGTAGCGTGTGTGTGTATTTTTTTGGCTAGGTAAGGTCTCTCTCTCTCTATCTCGTTCTTTCTACCTAAAGGATGCGATTGCGGAGTGATATCATTTTACCTACATTAGCTCGTCATCGGGATTGATTTTTCGAGATCTCGTGTACCACACACTTATGGCAATATGGGGTAATATGGACATATAGCACGGATGTTGTTATCCGTCTCAAAACTGAAGATTGTGTTTCGGCGGCTTCAAGCTTTAAAGTATTATTATTTTTGCTCCAAAAATATTATACTGTCAGGGAACGAAAAACAAAATTGTTAAACTTGTAGATATTATTTCATATTTCAATGACTCAACTATTGTTTGAAAGCAGACTAGCTCAAGACCAGAGTGGCAATAAAGTCAAAATACAGGAAATACATAAATAGCAACTATCCAAGCTGACATTGACAAACATAAATAAACAGCTTAATTAAATATTTTTTAGGTGAACAAAGTAGGATTTGAGCATTCATTAGATCTAGAAGAACATCTTTGACAACTCAAGCCTCAAGAGTCCTCCAGCCAAAGGAAAGGGTCACTTTTCCCACCGTTCCACCTGCAATGGCGTGCGAGGCCTCGCACTCTTAAATAATTAACTCTTAAGCAATTTACACATATGAACACATATGAACACATATGAACTGTCAAAATTAAAAGTTCGCATAACTCGAGTGTCGCCTAACTCGGGAAACTATAGGCCTGTATATAAAATTTCATAATTCTATAAACGAAATGGCCCACATCATGATAACGCATAAACTGTGAAAAAATCGAGCATCTAGCTCACGAACCACGATTGCATATGATCGAAGAGGTTTAATTTTAGCTACTTTGAATCATTTTAAATGAACTAACTTTTGAAATCAACATCAGATAGAGCGAAAACGTTCTGGCAAATTTGAGCTCATTCTGTGCAGACAGTTTAGTTACAATCCAAATATTAAAAACAACATAACATTCATAATGTTTCAATGTTTTACAAAAATGATACAAATCATCATTACCTTGGAAAGAGTAAAAAATCTTTGCTATTTGTGCTTAAACTTAAATATTAAACAATCGTAGGTAAGTTTAAACTAACTTGGCTTTTTAATTAACTCTTTTCAATCAATCACTGATCATTGGAACCAACCCTGCCCTGCTCCCGGAACGGAAACGGCTCAGCGATAGTGTATGCTCTCGACAAACACATCAATTACACCGTTCCGCCACGCCACCCGGCCGCCCGGTGGTTTGACATTTGTGGTGAAATAATTGCCCGGCACCGGCCTGGCACAATGGAACCGCTGCCGGATTAGCGCATACGGCCGACGTAAACATGTTGCTGAATTTAATCAGCTAAATTTGTAAGCCCTCTGTCTGTGCAGCCCCGAACTTCACGTACGTGAACCATCTCCGACCAATAATAATAATAATAAGACTAAGAATAATAATAATAATACCCCCTTCTCAACAAAACAGCACAACCCAAAGCCCCATTGTAGGGCGTTCGCACGCGTGAATTGCAATATCGGTGAAGTGTAATTAACTGGTGGTTGAGTTTAAATTTGTTTGACACACTGCTGCAACAAACAAAAACGGAAAACTCCCATTGGTATTGACACATTCGCCCAATCGTCACCAGCGAGCCCCTCGCAAGTCAACGCTTGACGCTGCCAAACGCACGCACTAAGCCGGCTGTGTTTTGCGCTGTCCAATGCCCTCGTGCCCTCCCTACCCCCTTTTCCCCCCTTCGGCTCAACTAATCGACCCGTACGCCCCTTTACGCGCCGCTTTCGCCCGGAGAGTGTGTGTCTCCTGTTTCCCCCTTATCCTCGGTTGCAAAAGTGTAAAAACGCAAAAACCATATTGCACGGATCAGTTTAATTTCCGTTTGTCGCGGTAACGCGGCCCTCAAGCCGCACCAAAACGATCAAAAACCACCAGCAGCACCAGGAAAATTCACCCCACACTTCGCCAACGGGCAATGCAAGGGCGATGAAGATAATTACTTTCCATCAAATCATCACCATAAAATTGAGCTCACGCACACGCTAGATTAAGTCTCGCTAGGGTTGGCAACCGGAAAGGGGCAAAGGGAGCATCACACACCCGTTTTAGCGGGAAGCCACAATCCTCCGCCACGCGCTGAGGTTAGCAATAGGGGAGGGATGGGAAAAGGGATAAGATAAAGGATGGAAAGCGAGCGAGCGAGCGAGCGAGCGTGTTACAGATGGGAAACAGAAAGGAAAATAAAATAAAACACCCTTTTTGTGGGTGTAATTCTTGCCTGGACCCGTTCCATTGAGCGAAGCGATAGAAATTGAATTAAAATAAAAACCTAAAAATCCGGCAAAACGATGGAAAAAGTGCAAAAAACCTGTGAAGCAACCATCCAGCAGGCCCAACGAGAGAGAATAAAAAAACACCCGCCAACCAAATTTAATTGGAAACCACGGCACAACTGATCCGCCACCCGCAGCAAAGTTTGGGATGCCTCCTTGGGTCGGCAAAGTCACCCCCAGCTTCCCCTCCCGGCTTCGCTCACGCATGATTTATTTGTGGAAAAAATTTTGATCTCCAACCATTCATCCCCATTCCTCCCCATACCTCCCAAATGCCAGCAATTTCGCACTCCGGTTTGGTATTTCAATTTCCATCCACAGAACAACCAAAAAAAAAATCTCCCCTCCACCTAAAATGCTCCGCAAGTGCGACCGAACCACCAACACACCTCGACATCTGCCCGGCCGTTGGCCAGGGCAAAGCGAGGTCGTCTCCTATTAGGTGGAAGCACCCAAAATTGAAAACATATTTCATGAGATCATTCATGTCGGGCCCCCGTTTGCCCCTGGCTCCCGTATCGCTCGCTGTACGGTGGTATGCGCGCTTCTGTGGTGCCTTTTTTTTTAATAAGATCGATGCTTTTGTTGATTGAGTTTCGAGTGGAAATTAAATTGTATCCCATTTGCCACATTCAACCAGACAACACGGCACTTCACCGGGCAGCAGGGCACAGGCGACTGGATGCCGAAGCAGTGACAGCACACAGTACAGTTGCTTCGCTGGACCGTTTGGGAATGGCCGGAAAGGCGGGAAAGAATGAAAGAAAGAAAAAAAAAAGAACGAAAAGCGGTAACGACGAGTGGAAGGATGGAATTGCAGAAGCAGATATTTCGAATTGAATTAAGATAAACTGTCTTTTGACAGTAGAAGATCGGTGCCATTCATGCCTCGCTCGCTCTCGCATTCCCGCTCGGGCCGAGCTCGGCGCGCTTCGTGGAAGTACCGGCCCCGGTATGCCAGGGGTGGCAGAACACTTTCGAGCACACTCCGTAGCGTCCGAAGGTTCGTTCTTTCGCTGGAAACAGGGGCGGAGCGGTGGGAGGGGAGTGCAAAAGGAAATGTAATACCTCTTGAACGGCTATTGTGCTAACCGAGGAAAAATAAATACTCGCTATACCGTATAAGGGATAAGGGATATTAAAAGAGAGAGAGAAAGAGAGACAAAAAAAGAGAAAAAAAATGAGAGGAGGGAAAAATCTGCATCCCTGTATTGGAAAGCGTTGGCAATATGGTTTGGTTTCCTGTTATTTTTTATTTTTTGCTATTTATTCTTTCCCACTATACTGTTACCTCTCGCTCTCTTCAACTTTACCCTTTTTTTTTATTTACAGAAGCAAAAAGAAACAGGGAAAAAAAGATGAGCTGCTCGAACAGTACTGAATGCACAGTACAATACCAGCAGCAACAGCAAGCAACAAAAGTGCAGGAAAGGTTAAAAGAAATTAAAAAAAGGAAGTACTCACGCACACGCTCGAGTGCGTGCCGATCCTTGTGCGTTAGGGGCTGATTAAAACATTTTGCATTATAATTAAACGCCGCTCACACACACGTACACACGCACATACACTCACAATTGGCTTCCGAGCGAAGGGTCATTTACTGTTAATTTCTCCCTTACCGTACGGGGCGGAGTTGTTATTAATTATTTGTGGTTTAATGCTTTGCCATCCAGTTTACCGAGCTTCCGGTTGCCTCGCCAGAGGATTAAAAATCGATTCGAGCGAATTGCGAGCACAGATCGCACCTTATTGCACCAGGGTGGGGGTAAATCCCGGTGGAAGCTGCGCTGCATTCGACACTGAACGCTTTATTGCATCCCGCCTCAGCGGCAGCGGCTCGCAATCTCCAAGGGTGTTGCTGTGGCAGGAAATAATGACTCGCAACGACATGGAAAAGACGTGCCGCACGATTGAGCGGTGACACTGGTATGCCGAAGGGTGCGGCTATTGCTGGAAAGTGGACGCAAATTGGGCCGGTTTTTTTTTGCGCCGGCTGGTTCCTTTTTTTGTTTTCGTTTTGTTTAGTTGCTGCAGTAATGTGTTTAAAGGCGCTAGATGAATGGCAGTTTTAGAGCAATACAATAGCGTAAAACGATTTGAGGGGAGTTGTAATTATGGCTAGCGATACGGGCACATTAATGTAATTAAAAACTATTATTTAATGACTTTTAAAATGCATAGTTACACTAGGAACTTAAATGTCATGGTAACAATCAATGATAATCAATGGTCTAATTGTGGAAGTCATGTAAAGTATAACTACAAAATAAAATCATATTATTATTTTCGTTTTGTTGGCCAAACAGCTATCTTGTATCGAGGAGAAACACTCAAGCGTGCGGCAATCAAGGGTTTGAATAACCACTTATAAGCGAAAAGAGTTATTGTTATAAAAGGCTTTTGCTGCAAACACATAAAACTTAAAGAAGCTCATGTATTTTTGTTTATTTGCAAAACAATGCTCTTCAGCAGCGAAGTCAAACTCATTTGGCCACGCGGGAAAAAATGCTACTTAAAATAGTTTCACGTGCAGCAACCTAGTTTTTGTATGATATTACATGATACAAATATCGGATCGTTAGCATTTCATTTCATATAGGGAAAACAGTTGCGTCACAACAGTAAAAACTATACTGCGAAATTATTTTTTTATTTGAGCCAGCTAACAAGATTTGGTACGCAAAAATAATGGCAATGACTAAATAGATTGATTTCTTCATGGTAGAATGGTAAATTTTATGTTGTTATTGGCGTGAACCTCCTTTCCTGGAAATCTTCATAGAAATCCCCTTTTATAATGGCGACTAAAATTAGAGCTGTAAGCTCACCTGTATTCTAGTCTAGTTACCTTGGCGCTGCCTCATGAAAAGCTTGAAATCGTAACATCCTATCAAAAGTAACGCGTGTTCTTGCTGACGTCTAATTTCAGCTGATTTTTCAACGTGTTGAAGAAATATAAGGTTCTCAGCAGACACCCTGCAGACAATTTAGCAGACACCGTAAAGTGGAGGTTCGATCTGATACTTTTCCAAAATAATATGATAAAAATGTGTCAGAGCTTGCGTTTTTTTTAATATTCCTGTTGAACAAGCAATTTCGTCGATTTTTTTTAAATTCGGCTTTTTCTTACAGAAATTGGCTCTGTTGGTCACCAAGTACCCTGATTGATGCACGCATGTATCAGTTGATTATAGAAATCAACGATTTTTTATGAGCCTGAAGCTAAAACGCTTGTTTGTTTTAAAAATGGTTCTACAAATATTTTTATATTAACAAAACAGTTTATTAATTGAAAAGGGGTGATTATGAGAACAAACGATTTTCAGTACTTTTGTAACCAACTCACTAAACAATGCTATGTCCGGAATTCAATGCTCGATTTCAGCAAAATACAAATTTTTGGGTTTAGTTCTATAATTCTGTTTTTTTTTTAATTCTTATCTTTTTTTGTGTATATGCATGAAGAGAAAACAAAGGAATATACCGATAAGGTTTTCTGACGATTGATAATGCCTGACAATTAGTAAATAAATCTGCAAAGCTTTAAAATCTCTTCCTAGTTCAGGTGGCCGGAATTGATTGACATGTACTGTAGAAGGATAAATGCAAAATAATTTTTTACCCAAGCGGTCGCGGAGCACACCGAAAGACTTCTAAAGGCTTCCAAGTGCAAACAGTTTGACTTCTCGGCTTTAAAAGATTTATAGGGTTTATAGAATCGTAAATAAAAATTTCCATTATGGTTTGTAATGTTTGCCTTTTCTGGATAGTTAGTTCAGTTTTAGAAGAAATGTGCATATGCACAGATATTGGAGTATGTGTCTTTACTGTCCCTAGACCAGTGTGACCTTTCTTTTTACACGTGTAAACCTATTTCCATGTAATATCCGAACAGTTTTAGTTTTGTTTTTGAAAAAAAAACAAAGCAACACTATTGTACGTTTGACATGCCTGACATTCAAGTACGCCATGTTGTTTGCTCTCATTGAAACAAACGCGATCACTAATGATCGGTGATCCCAAACCTAGACACATTATCAAAGTGCACACACACACACACACACACACACACACACACACACACACACACACACACACACACACACACACACACACACACACACACACACACACACACACACACACACACACACACACACACACACACACACACACACACACACACACACACACACACACACACACACACACACACACACACAACGGTAAAAGAAAGTCACCGGAGTGTAAACGGTTTCGAGCAATTGTGCAGGGGGCGCCCACCGACCCGATTGTACCGTGCAAATCCGGCGAGTCAAAACGCCAATATGCCAGAGCAAAGCAGGATGCAGAAAACAAAGCGGCGCATATTTTTGCGACGCCTTAATTGAGCCGAACCCTCCTGAGAGGGGCTGCGTTTACTGCGCGCTAAACAACCCGTGCGATTAGTGCAGGTAAAACCACACTAACACACGTGCGCCAATTGAAAAGGCATGGAACATGGAGGATGTATTGATCCGCGCACGGTCACGCAGCCATGCATTCGCACACGAGCTCTAGCGTGGCGTGTTTTGTTTCCTTTTTTCCTGTTTCCCGTTAGTAGCGAATGGATGATTTGATTACAAGAAGGAAGCGTGTGTGTGTGTGAGGGAGAGAGGGAGAGCACGGGTAAGGAAAAACAAAATCAATTAAAATCCACACACAAAAGCGATCCGGGAATGTGAGGCTTTTGTCGAGGTTTTGTTGAATCCTGCAACACAAACACCAGCGAGCGAGCCGGAGCGATCCACTTCAGGCCGCCGATCAGCGGCGGACGGCGGGGCAGGGGCGCTCGCCGTCGAATCAAACCGTTCGCTGGAATGAAACCCGAACCCACGTGTAGAAGTGGATATCGAGCAGACAACTAATGCTGCTCGGCTGCTGCGCCGGGACGGGAGATTTTGATTCTAGTGAAATTGAACAAAAAAAAAAACACACACACACAAAATCGAACCCTCTCGAGCTAAACGCCAGTCAGCAAAAACGGTTGCTCCGGCCATCAATGAATCTAATTGAAAGCCAAGTTAATATGTGCGTGTGTGTGAGACAGCGCCTTTTTTCGCTTCTTTCTAGCTGATGGGACGCTTTGCAACGAACGGTTTTGGGACGGATCTGAAGGATTTTTTTCCCGTCCAAAAACCCGGATCGTGTTACACCCTCGCCACCGTCGGGAAAAGGACACTGTTTATTGTAGCGAAATTGAAGTACGGGTGCGTTGCTAGCTTCCTTTCCTCTGGGAGGCGAAGGAGTCTGCTTGCAGGTAGCAACTTTTAATCCAGCTTTCGATACAACATAATAGAAAACGATTGGATAATTGCAGGTTCAGGGCGCAAATCACGCATAACGCATTTGTGGGTTCTCAGGATGCAACGACCCAAGCTACTGGCCCTGGGGAGAGAGATGGGTAATGGGAACCGCCCGCAGGAGGGACCGATCGGGACGGTGTGAAATCGATACCGAGATGCAATTAAAAGACCAATTGCAGCGAACATAAACAAGCGTTGGTGCGTTGTCCTCCAGGCATTGTTGCAGTGGCGTCCTGTTGGCTATTTTTCTTTCCGATTTGATTTGCTCGCTGCGCCACAATAAACAATAGACATTAAGGCTATTAGACAGCTTTTGATGCGCACTGGGGCGTCTCAAGCGGTTGGGCGAGATTGTTTGCAGCGATAAACGAAAAAATGTTCAGTAATGATATTTTCTTGGAAACGGGCAAAGGAACCCTTTCTTTTTTGTGCAAAGGATGCAAGAAGAAGCGATGAAAAGGTTAAATATGATTCACAGTTTTGATAGGATACTGAAGAAGGCAACATTTCAGGAACGGTTTCAATGTATCTCTATAACCACTTTAGACTCATCTCACAACTGAAAATCTTGAAAATAATTGCTTCTACCATTGGAAATTCGAAATTATTGAAAATCCTCGACAGTTCTTCTTTCTCATGGTGCAAAAACAAGGAAAGAATCGCTTTCTTATAATCTCTCTGAGGTAGCATTGCATAGCGAAGAAAAGTCTCCGCATGCTCCGCTTGCGAGAATCGAACCAGCGTCAAGTCAATGGGGACCTACCGTAGCCCGACTAACCACCTGAGCTACGAATGACGTACGTTCTGCGGTGCGCCAATAATCGTTTTGATTGCTCACACACGCAGTGCGAGTCGGATGTTCGGTGGCTTCTAGGGCTTCGATGTTTTAATTATGCGAGATGAGATTTTGCCTTAAAACTAATATTTGCCAAATAGAACAGAGAGGGGAAAAAACACACCAATCAATCAAATCATTTCTGTGTGTACTTACCGGGGCTGTCCGGTTCGCTGCGATTGGGTGAGTAGGCCGAGTGCATGTGCTCGGACCGTAGCCGCTGCACGTCCGTGTCTGTTTTTAAGAAGTAAAAACAAGAGATACAACACAGAGCATTGCATAATTTCCGCATTAGTTGCTTCGCTAGAACACTCCCGACGATGCGATCGCTTACCTGCGTCGGCCGATGTGTAGCTGTGGTGGGTACCACCACTTTCCGCATCGTTCGGCGGCGACGGTATGCCACCGTGGAACTGACCGACCGACTGTACCGAGCCGACCGAATCGCTCGCGGGCGTCTGGCCAACGCCGTGCACACCGGTCGTCCCGTACAGCAGGCCCAGATCGCGCACCTCGTTCTCCTCCTGTGCCTGCTGGCGGCGGAGTGCGACCTGCCCGACAAAAGAACTCGTAAGTTTGCTGCTGTTTTGGCATGCGTTAAAGCCGCGGTACACTTACCTGGGCGGCCATCACTCGCTGCCGCTCCGCAATCAAGGTACACTTGGCACAGACACAGTCCCGCCAGCGACAGTAGCGCTTGTGTCCTTTGAGGGCGCTCACCTGATGGCGTGGCGCGTGTACACGCGGCCCGGGAGAGAAAGAAAGAAAACATAGAATTGCAACATTGGCGTTAGTGTGATTCCTTGGACGGACAGAGCGCGCGCGACAACTGCTTATTGTACACCCAACGCAACATTGGACGAAGCATGGGAGAAACACAAATGGTGTACAAAAGTGAATCTTTTTTTTTTTTTATGAAACATTTGGGGCAGGAATTTAGATGATAATTTGTTCGTTCAATGTACCTCACGAGTAACTGGCACAGGGTGCCCTCTCGGTTGATTGGTGGGGTTACTATTTCCTTGCCTCCAGTCTGTTTGTGGGTTTCTTTCCGTTTTACCGTTTTGCCCCCTTTTGCACACAACTGCACAGCACCTCGACAAAGTGTTTGCTCCGGATGAGCTGCGGCCAAAAGCATACTTTTGAGGGGCCTGAACTAACTAGGAGTAGGACTTTGAGTAGGCTATCCAGGATAGCCGAAGTCCCTAGGAGCAAGAAGATGTCTCAAAGCTGAAGCAGGAAGTGGGAGGGATGCTAGATCCCGGGCTCTCGATGCTCTTCGCTACTGGCAGATCACTTTGGAGCTCAAGATGTTGAGGACCGAGTCCTAAACGATGAAGCGTTTTGTACAAAAACCAAACGGCCTGATCGGCAAAGACACTCGCACAAAGCGCCTAACTTTAGAGTTTTCTTTTTAATGAGGGAGATGAATTTGATTTTTTTTTGTTGTTGGTTCGATTCTGTTCGGGTACTGTCTGGTACTAGGGCTTGCAGTTGGGACGCCTTCACTTACCACTCCATGGTTGCGGCACCGGGCACACTTGGGCGTGCGTTGATAGCGTTCCGAGGCCGCCCGGAGGAAAAACGCTGGCGGCAGCGCACCCAGTACCGGATGTTGCTGCATCAGGTTCGACATATCGACACCGCTCGGCAAACTCATCCTGTGTGTGTGTGTTTGGTGATGATCGTTTTCCTTCAAACTTCTCAACCAAATGCACGCGACGTTACGTTTGGGCAGCTCAATGCTCCTGAGTTGACCTACTTTTTTTTTCCACTTGCACCCTATTACACACAAATTTGTACGTCTCTCACGGTTTAAACCACAGCTGAAGCACGGTACCGAGCGCCAGAAAGTAATTCGGAAAAAAAACTTCAAGTGCCCTTACCAGCAAGGGGACACACGTGTGGCGTCCGACGCCACGTTGCGTGCAGAACTGAAAACGGCACGGGTTTGCAACTGTTGCTCCCCAACGTACACAAGTCACACACAACACACACGGGGCACATTCAACGCACACGCTACACCGTCCACCAAAGCACGCACCAACGTACGACGACCAGCTGGAGATGATGACTGCTGCTGCCGAGCGTAACACATTCCTCGCCGAACATTCAAAAGCAACTGATTCAAAATTGTTTCAACAATTGCCACATCCCCGTATCTAAGCGCTAAGAGCCTAAAAATCGGATAAACAAATAGGGAAGCGCGGCGCTGCGAAGGGGCGGGCGAAAAAAGGAAACCGTTCCTAGCTCTCCCCTCTCCGATGGGCCGGGGCAGAGCGAACGGCGGGGGATTACAGTGCACGGGCTGAAACAGAAGCAATGGGCTACAGATAAAAGAATACAACAACAGCAACAGAGGAACGAAAAAAAAAAAAACACAAACAACAGCAACAACCACAAGGCCCCAGCAAAACCCCGAAGCCATCCTCCAATTGGTGGAAAGCGAAGAGTTGCCAAACGCTGTTTTGTTGCTGTGCTGTTGCAGAAACGGTCGGGTAAGCGTGACAGCTAGTCGGACACACGCGTGCCGTCGCTCGACCCGTTGGTGGGACGGAGACGACCGGTTACGCCCGTCCTGCAACATTGAAACGTTCCCTAAAGGTGAATACAGTGTGTGTGTGTTGTGTGCCTTATGGTTGGCGGAACGACGAGAAACTGTACGCAAGGGGAGCTACATCTGCCCTGCCGCTTTACTTTCGCGCTCTCTCTCTCTTTTTCACCGCATTCACGCTTGCTTTGGTCTTGCTTGCGCAGCCTGCAGTACATAGATGAAATACAATTATACAACTCAGCCAACCAAAAACCCAAACGCCGGCCCTAAGTCCTGGGAAATATAACCGAGTACACACACACACACACACACGCTATACACCATGTATCCTTGTTAGTACCGGATGGGAGGGCGGTGGACGGCGCTGCGATGCTGGCTGGGCGTGAAGCGGGTCATAGCCGTTTCCAATTCGTGCGTTCGCGTACACGCCAGGGCCCCGAGCGCGTGTACGATCGCGCAACGTTTTGCGGACGGTGACGCAACGTGTATCTGCTTCCCTGCCCCTTGGGAGAGGAGGGCACGGGGGCTCGCTATTATGTATCGACACGATCGGAAACACTTTTGGATGGATCCTTATTTAGTAGCACAACATTATCGATCCAGATGAGTATACGACTTTCTCTCTCTCTCTCTCCATCTCTCTCTTTTACTTTCTCTGTTGCTCCAGTTTCGAATTCGCACCACATAGCGTACGAGAGCGTGTGATAGCGTTTCCAGGATTATTGTGCTCGGTTTCGTCGTACAAGCGCACTTCACTTCACAGCTGCAAACTATTACACACTGTATCATTATCTAAAACTTTAGCGCTGTTTGCTATTGTTGTAACTAAACACACAAACCTGGAGATTAAAATTCCAGGTACCGTGAGTCCAATGGGCACGGATCGGGGCGCATTCTTGGGATGGAAACAATATCCACGTGTGTAGCAATAGAAATGAAAATGTACATTTTGTTCTAATAGGATGATTGGGCATTAATACCGGTTTGGTTTATTGAGCATGAACGGTAATGAATCATTATAACAACACTATCATTTGCGATAATAACACAAATAAGTTAAAAACATGGCGGAGTAGCCATGGTGGGATCTTTTCTCCCATTCACGAAGTGTGGTCAAACTACAGAAATTAACTTCTTGATAAACGAGATATTGGGGTTTTGGACAGAAAAAGAATCTAAGATATATAGAATCTGTAAAATAATGCTCACAAAAACAAGATTCTACAGAATACCAAATATTGGAAGTTTTTGTTCGAATAGTTACGTTCACCGATTCGGCTTAAGCTTTTAATGATGAAATTAGATATCTAAAGAATTTGCGTCACTTTTGGATATTGTTCTGAAAAAATGAAGATTCAAATGATTACAATGTGCAAATATTTTTCGTAAGATATCCGGACTATGTCAGGAAGTGCTTTCATGGTTGCAATGACTTGCTACTGCGTTTAAAATGGTTTCTATTCGCTCCAGTGACATAAATTGGCTAGCTTTTAAGGAAATAATGTCCCGTTCGTAGCTTCTAGGGGTAACTGGTACGATGGAGTTTAAAATTCTTGATGACTAAGAGCTTCTGGAATTCTTTCGCCTCTGCACTCTCCGAATTTAGATGATCCTACGCTGGGAAATACTGTTTAGTTCAACTGTGTTGGGAGTATAACATTGGATTTGGAAGATGTGCCGTCAGCATTCGATATAGCCAGGATATTACGATGCTTCTTTGTTCGTATTATTGAGACGTGGAAGGTTTTACTTTAGCCAAATACAGCCTCTTTTAATTTTAACTCAATTTACAGTATACTAAGAAAATCCACCTTAAAAAAACACAAATCTCGTTTAAGTGCGCGTTTGAGAACTGAATTGAGTTTATGGAAACCATACCGGGCCGAGCACCTTTCTAATTTTAATATTTCCTTTTACACAGATATCAAGCATATTGTACAATAATTTCTAGAACTTTTGGTCTTTGAGGATGCAGATTTCCAATTTTATATTTTATGTTCAATCCAAAAAACACATTGAGTTCTTATAATCGCTAACAACACAACTGAAGCTAGATGATTCACATATAGCAGTTGATGAAGCGATGTAACAGAATCTGATAAATTGGGATTAAATTTAACCCATATCTTTATAAACGTTTAAATGAAAAAAAAAATGACATGAGAGAAAATGTAATAATATTTACATTGAGCAATTGCACGTAGCTAAATATATTGTTGCTGTAGGGTGAAACTTTCATGTAATAATATTCACTCACAAACAACCAAATCTACCGTTATGGGCGATAAATAATGTAACGCAAACCGGGACTGTGTTTGAATGTGTTGCAGAAACTTTTCGCGTACGCCCAACGCCCCAACGATGGGTACACCTCGAAGCATAAGAAAAGCGGGACAAATCCGAAACCCGGTCCGATACGGTACGAGATCGAATCGGGCACACCGCCGCGGCAATGGTTCGATGTTGGACCATTTTTAAGGAGTGGCAAGTGCCCGGATATGTCCAATTTTGCCACATAGAAACCGACCACGGCTGATTGGAGCGTGCGGGGCCGGTTTGAGCCAGCCAGCCCTACTTCCCATCTTACCTCACAGCCCTTTCGCTCCAAGAAGCTGCCAGTAGGGTGGGCAGAGAGGTCAAAAACAATAACCAGTCAGTCAGGCAGCCTGCTAGCCTGCTATATTATATCCTTGCCATCTGCGTCACTTTACGCTACAGTACAGCGGCTAAACGGGAAGTAATATATTTTTATGTTCGCAATAAATGGCAATTCGGTCGTGCGGGGTTGGTTGACGGGCGAGCAGTCTCGGCATTACTGTATACATGTGAATGTGCTTCGGCATCAAGGAACCCCATTTGCATGTATTCGAATTCATATCCTTTGCCCGAAAAATGAAAGGCAAGAGAAATGTCTCACAAAATGCTCCAATGTATAGCGACATGGCAGCTGTGTAATGTAAGCAGGTAGGCAGAGCGCAAAACCTTCCAACAGGATAAACACGCACGCTTATCCTGTGAAGGCATAACCCACCGCCAACCTAAACGGCAGGACGAACGTCCCAGGCAACCCAGGCTCCCGCCCGACAGCTCGTTTGCAATAGTCATGCAACAGAATATCAATGTACTGCTGCGGAGCAGAGCGCGGAGCGAGCGGAGCGGAGTGGCGGTCCGTGTGCGCTCGGCCCGAGCGAGACGGCACGAGCTGCGACTCGCGCACCATGCCGGAGCATCCGAGCGGTAGCGTTCCAATAAAAAAAGAGGGCGTGTCCAACGAAGCCGAGCTTCGGCGTCCTTGTGCGGTCCGAACAGTTTCAACCGCACACTTTCCGCGCGGCAAGGACTTACAGCTGCTGGAAAGTGGAAACAGTTTCCGGCACCGGAACCACTCCCGGTAGTGCGCGGGAGAGGCCGGTACCCGCCCGACCGTTGTCCGTTGTGTACATTATATGGTACAAAATCGGGCCTTGGCAACTTCACCAATGTGTCGCCATTGGAGCTAGCAGCTCGGACAGAAGACAGGGGGGAGGAAGCAAGTCGAGGAGATCGGCCAACAGATCCTCTCGACCGTATATTTTCACTTTATAACAGTGGAGAGCACACAACAAGCGCACAATGCTAAAGTGCTGCTTTAGGATAGACTTGCGAAATTGCCGTTGTGTTTGCCGTCTAGGGGCGTCCGGGCAACCAGGGCGGCACCAGCAAGCCAGGATGTGCAGCGGCCTCCACGCGTATAATAACCATTTGTAGCTATAGCCTGCGCCTGCGGTGGTCGTTTGCTGTGCTGGAATGCTACACGGTCGCCGTGGGTCGTCGCTTGTTCGGTGCATTCCAACGCACGCTCGTACATAATCCCTGTACGCTGTACGGGCATTCGCTGACTACATTGTTTTATTCTCGGATTTTTGCTCTGCTCACTTCAAACGGACAGGCTGGTTATTGATTTCTTTTGATAATCCACTTCAATTCCATTGCAGCTGGCGCTGGCTGGCCATTGGAACTTGCGGTTCCGGAGAGTTGTTCCTGAAGAATGCGATGCCGTAGCTGTAGTTATTAGTTCGGATAACTTTAGATTACATTCATTTAGTCATAATTATCTAGTAGTTCAAGATTTCAGTTTTGATTAATTGAAAATGTGTCAAACTTGAACACCTCATTCCAGCAGCCGCGTTGTGATAAGAACTATCCACTACCCATGGATTACCCTTTGGGTTATATAGTTGTTTGTTTATTTGTTTGACATCAAAAGTAGAAAGTGACACGATCCATAACAGGCTATCGGGCTGTCACTGTTCATTTAGTTTATCTCCATCACAGGCCCATAATGGGTCGTATAATTTTCGGACACCTTTTGTCGGTGCTGAAACTGACCGGACAGTGGTCAAAAACAAAGACGGCTGACAGCTGGAGACCGCTGAAGAATGGTCCGGCAAACCGGATTATCTATCGAGAGGCCAATGATGAGACTGATTACAACACCCCCTTTTGTCACTTATTAGTGTGCCGGCTGGGGTACCATACGTCACGCTTTGGGAGCTTGGGTCGACAAATAACAGATAAAATAACTTTTGGAGCTGTTCGAGTGTTCACTTTTGGATGGAGAGTTGTATCGATGAGATTCAAATAAAATAGGGAAGACATTTGTTTGTTAGCAGGGATAATAACTACTGTGAAACGATTAACATAAGTACATATAGAATCCAAATCGTTTCTGCTTTAGGTAATCGGCTCTACAGCATCTAGGTTCGGAAATTCGCAAACACAATATCTATAGAATTGATTAGCAGCGACCACTAGTGGACACTAAGATATCTAAGCTGGCAACGAACTTCGTTTAATTGTCTGCGAAATGTAAACAGAGCATATTTTTTCAAACATATTGATTTTGTCTGGCATTTGCATAAACATTGGAATAGTTTAGAATTGGAATCAAAAAGCGAGTTATAGTTCACTTTATTTATTTTGTTTTATTATAAGATTACTTATTCTTCCGTTTGTTAGGCTGACAGGTAGTAAACAGCTTAGATATGTTACTGGATATTATATTTGTTTTGGAAAATCCTTCGAACATGGCAGCCTTGGAATAAAGTTATCAAAGCTAATATTCATGATTTTATTAGCTTGAAGTCTATTGATTGCTGTAACGTTCGTGTTTTAATTGAGATTGCGTCTCTTTGATATATCACTAGACTGAAGAATGTAATAAAAATAAGAGTTGATAAGCAGTAATCGCTCATTATTTAAATAAACCTCAATCGAGAGAACTCCATTGTGTCTTTTTCTAACAACCGAAGTCAGATATATGGGCTAGCTATATTTAAATATTTCTTTTCATCCACAGCGCGACAGTCAGTCGTGCAAATGACCAGTCAGTTTTAAGTCATGCCTGGATGGAAATCAAAGAACCTACTTCTGACTTATAGAAGCCATTGCTTTGAAGCATATACCCGTACCTGTATTTGTCCTATCATGCATTTTGATGTGTTCGTGTGAATTCGAATTACCGATAAGTTTTATATTTGAGATAATTATATCTCAAATATAAAACTTATCTTAAAAAAACTGATACTTTTCCTTGAGGGATATTGGAGGACCTAAGTGTACGAGCTATGAATATTCCAAATTCTTTAGTGACAACTCTCGTTGGCTTAGGAAAGGTGTACATATTATTTTATAGAAATGGATTATCATCCTTAACAGACAAGTGTGTATTGAGTCGTCAAACAATGAAGCTACCCATGCCCTTAAATGCCCATAAATGCCGTTGTAATCGTTTCTCAAACTTTGGAAAAAAGATATAAATGAGCCCAGAAAGAGTCCTCCTCTCCGTTCTGGAATGTACGAGGCATATATTATCGATTGTCGGTAAAGCATTAAAAGATATCGATTTTAATCTCTCTTTCGAGTACATTGCGATGTTTTAACTCTGATCTGTTCATCTCAATTGTATTTGGTTTTGTTTGAATAAGAGTTATTAGTGTCATCTGCACTCTTAGTTTTGTTTTATTAATGATCCAAAACGGTTTCTTGCAATTAACAACTTTTATGTTCATTTGGTAAAGTTTGATATGTACTATTTCTCAAATGACATGCCGGTTGGTCCATTTCCGTGTTTTCCGATCTTCTTTCACTTCAATCAATTTAGCTTTTAATAGTGCGATTCTATATTTTTGTCCCGTACATTTTTGGATGACATTAATTTTGGGGAAATCAATTTTGAGCAGTCTGTTTAAGAAATACATTAAGATCAACCGTAGAACATAGATAAATAAAACCGTAAAATCAACTTTTCGATGAGCAACAGGTATGGTAAATTGTCCCTCCGACCCAAGTAGGAAAGTAGCCAGTAGGAAAGTAAACCTAGACCGAACTCCTAGAGCTTGTGAGCAGCTTCCGTTGAGCTTTCGTCACCAAGTTCATTCGATGAACGCCGATCCTTGCAGGACGCACAAAAAGCTTCCGATGAACCCTCGCTTCATCTCATGAACGCTCGCAAGAAACATCTGGAAATGGGCGACTGACTGACTTGACGTATCCGTGGACGCGTAAGCTCCGTTCACACCAAACGCACGTTTATGGCAGAAAATAAGGAACAGGAGTGAGGCACCCATCCACAGGACCAAGTCTGGCTGCCATAAAACCGCCCCCCCCCCCACCTCAACACGCGAGCGTACGTCAACGTACGCCGTAGATGTGGTCGGCCTGGTGCGTCGGCGCACCGTAGTAGCACGCAACAACATTTGCGTGAAAATGCTGCTAGCTTCCTGCTAGTGTGTCGCTGCAAGGAACTCACGTAAGGAACAAAGCGAACCTGTACGCAATGTCGGTGCCCCGAAACGCAGTGTAAACAGTGATCCCCAACGGTGCCCGCGTTTCGATGCTGGAGCAGCAGCTCTCCAGTTTTGGTAGGTGTTGGTGGTCGTTTGGTGGTAGGATAGGCACATCAAAATCCTTAAAAGCCTGTTTCGGAGGCTTCCGTATGGGCCAGGCCCCCTCCCTCATACGGAATGGAGCTCCGTGTGTATGTGTATGTTGGTGCATGTGTGTTTTTGTGTGTGTGTGAGTTAAAAGGGGGGAGGGTAGTGGATAGTCGCCATCAAAGATTTACATCGCTCCGCTGTCAACTCACCCTCTCTCACTGTTTGTGTGTTGTTCTGTCTTCTGGGCTTTCCAGTGAGTAAATGGCAACAGCAACGTACTGGCAAATCGTGCACAATCAACGTAGAGCAACGCAGCACCGCACCCCAAGCGTATCCGGTGTTGGCAGCCGTCGTCCTGCCCATCCTGGACGCATGCCCCGATGCGGAATGACCTAAAGCGCCCGGAAGGCTCGACCCCCTACGACAATGGTGCAGTTTCTGGAGGGTGGTGGCAGCGGTAACCAACTGGACATGAATGGCGTTAACATTGCGGACCGTCTGCAAGGTAGGGGGGGACCCCCGCTCCACCCATCTGCAGCCGAAGTAAACACTACTGTTTTGGTTTTTTCTTTTCCTCTTTTTTGCTTTCTTCTCAATTCAACATGTTGGGCCGTGCAGCGCACATGGAACTTACAACATTTTTTGGCTTAGCATTGGGATTTGTGGCACTGATCTTGGTGCTGTTCCTGTACGTCCACAAGATACGGTGCTTCGGGGCGGCCCCCCCATTCCTGCCGTTCGACGAGCAGCTGCGGGCGGAGAAAACGTTCCACCGCATACGGAACCGGTTCGCGTACGATGGGAACAACAGCTCCGACTCGGAGGACGACACGCTGCGCCGGCTCAAGCTGGACCCGTGCGGGGCCGGCTACGGCGGGAGCGTGGGCGTCGGCGGCGGCGGCGGTGGCAGCATCTCCTGCTACCACGCGAACGAGGCCGTCGCCGGGCTGGACCAGTCGGTGGTGGCCCAGTATCACAGCTTTAACAAACTCCTGTCCGGGGGGAAGCACGCGGGCAGTCGGCACAAGTCGCGCGACCCGCTCGCGATGGCCGAGGGCGGCAAGATCGGGATGCCCCACTCGAGCAACGACTGCAGCTCGGGCAGCTCGAACGAGGGCAACCTGGACTACGGCGGGACGCGCCTGTCGCTCGATGCGCACCTGAGCAACGACCGGCTGGCGGCGGGGGCGGCCCCGGGCCGGCTGGACGGGCGGCTTACCGGGTCGGCCGAGCTGAAGCTGCGCGGCGAGCCGCCGCTGCTGCCCGAGCTGACGAAGGAGAGTGACCTGGAGCGGGACCCGGTGCCTGGGTACCGCAAGAAAACGACCAAAGGGGCAACGAACGGCAGCCGGGGGGAGGGGCTGGTGGTGGCGGCGGCGTCGACCGCCGGCAGTGTTGGCATTTGCTTCGACAACGACGCGAGTGGCGACCGAACCAATTTGAAGTGTAGAGCGTTTGGGGAGGACGCGTTGGCGGTAGCGCCGGCGGCCAACGCGTCCACCATTGTCGGGTACGAGCAGGCGGCGTCGTCGCTAGCGCAACAGGACAGCCTGGACGACGTGCTCAGTCTCAACAATGATGTAAGTATCGGGGTGACGGCGTGACCTTTGACCTGTCTCTAATGCTCCCCCCCCCCCCCGCACCATCACAGTGTATTTTAGTGTTTGCCAATGAGCCGCTGTACGATACCAGCGATCTGAAGTCGCTGAAATCGGACGCCGGCGGGGCGGTAGTTCCCGGACCGGCCGGCTATGATCAGCCGGCGGGGTCGGGGGCGCATCCGCCGGCCGCCGGCTCGAACGGGACGCTCGAGATCTCGCTGCTGTACGATGCGCCGATGCGCAAGATGACGGTGCACGTGCTGCAGGCGCGCGGCATTGCGTCGCGTGGCGACAAGGGCCAGCAGACGCACACGCAGGTCCGGCTGCTGATGCTGCCGGCCAAGCGGCAGAAGCACAAGACCAAGATCCGGTCCGGCGAGTGCCCGCAGTTCATGGAGAGCTTCCTGCTGCACCGCGTCAACCCGGAGGAGGTGAACTCGATGGGGCTGCGCATCCGGGTGTACGGGTGCGAGCGGATGCGCCGCGAGCGGCTGATCGGCGAGACGATCGTCAGCTTCGCCAACATCGACCTGGAGCTCGAGACGAACCTGTGGCTGCCGCTGGAGTCGCGCTCGTCAAGCACGGTAAACACAGCCCGTGTATAAGAATGAGAAAGAGGAGGGCTTGATGGAAGGATGTGTTTTTTTTTCTTCTCCTTAAAACTGAACGCAATTCCGTGCAGGATACGGCTTCCACGAGCGATCTGCTGAGCATTGCCCGGTCGGACAGTGCCGGGTCGACCACCTCCATGCAGCATGGCGGTGTGCCGGAGCTGCTGCTCGGGTTGGGCTACAATGGCATTACCGGGCGACTGACGGTGGAGGTAAGATGGTTTTTTTGAGTTCGATCCTAACTAGAATCACCAAAAACGATATCTGATCAATAGTTGACTTTATGAGCTCTCCCAGGTTTATGGATCTTTTAATGTTCTTCAAAAATTCAGGCAATTATGAAAATAATTAGCAAAATGCTTCCAAGAACTGGCCCAAATTCGTTCAAGTCTTAAGAGATTCCAATAAGGAAAAGACTCCAATAAGTAACTAGTAGGAATGACGATAGCTTTCAGGCTTTAACATAAACTCCTAACTCCATATCATTTCCACGCTGAATGCTGCCGTCTCGTATCTCATTCAAGGACCAACTCCAATAAGAACTGGAGGGTTTGAATAGGAGCACTATCTACCCATCAAAATTGAAGTCTTTAGATGTACTACTGGAAGAGAGCTCTTGTATGTCAACATGTCACATATCCTTAACTCAAGGAATCAAGACTCTCAACAAGACAAACGCCAGTCGTTGTAGGAGTTATTTGTTGGATCCTTACTAGAATCACCACCAAACGATATCTGTTCAATAGCTGACTTTATGAGCTCTCACAGGCTTATGACAGGTCTAAAGAGACTCCAATAAGGAAAAGACTCCAACTAGTAACTAGTAGGAATGACGATAGCTTTCAGGCTTTTCCATTAACTCCTAACTCCATATCATTTCCACGCTGAATGCTGCCGTCTCGTATCTCATTCAAGGACCAACTCCAATAAGAACTGGAGGGTTTGAATAGGAGCACTATCTACTTACTTGCTTACTTATCCGACGCTACATCCGCTTTGACTCCCATGACCCATGACGAGCATGTTATTCAGTCGTTCGGGTTGACGACTGTGCCACGCGAACGCCCATCACATTACGCAATATGTCACATCAAGACAAACGCCAGTCGTTGTAGGAATTATTTGTTGGAAATTCTTCTTGGGACATTGATAAAATTACTTTCAATTGCTGCTTCAAGTCCTCACTTAATGCAAAGAATCATTGCTCGGGTCATTCGATAAGGTATAACCTTCTGCCTAGTACAGCAGATTATGAGACTCAACTCTCGGTAGGGTTGATGGTTAGATTGTCATCTCACTGATAAACCAACTGGACATTGAAGGGGCCGTAGAAGAACGAACAAGAAACATTTAAGTATTGTGGCGTGTTCTAGACGTATTGCCAGGAGATACGTAGTTGTCCAAGTAGTTGATTTTGAGAATCAGGTCCATGATGTTCGGTTCATTTCATTCCCAAAACTCTCCTTCGCTGCTTCCTTACTTAACCAAATCTCTCTTACAGATCGTAAAGGGTAGCCATTTTAGGAACCACACGCTACCCAAAGTCCCGGACACGTACGTGAAGCTCTGTCTGGTCAGCAGCATGGGCCAGGAGATTGCCCGCGCCAAAACGTCCACACGGCGCGGCCAATCGAATCCACTGTTTAAGGAAACGTTTATCTTTCAGGTACTGTGCGCCGTGCAGGTGTCCCTGCATCCCTACCTACACCCAGACACTAACGAAAACCTTCTCCTTTCCCCCTCCTACCAGGTGGCAATGTTCCAGCTGAACGACGTGACGCTGATCGTGTCGGTGTACGCGAAGCGCAACATGAAGCGCAACGAGATGGTTGGTTGGTTTAGCATGGGCCTCAACTCAAGCGGCCCGGAGGAGATGATACACTGGAACGAGATGCGCGAGTCCAGCTCCCGGTCCGAGCTGATCACCCGCTGGCACGTTCTGGTCGACTCCTGATTTTAAATTCCCTTTTCCCTGGTTGGCCGGCGAACCGGGCCGGCCTGGCCGGTGGAGCCGTGGGGGAACCCTGGAGCTGAGCTAGGCGCGTTCGTCTGCCCTCGCTTGCGAGCAACAAAACCTTTTTTCGCCTAATCACGCGCGCACGTGGTGGCACGCGCCGGCCCTCTCCTCCAGCACAACCCTCCCCCACCCCCGCAGGCACGTCCGGCACGCTGGCACCTGGATCGGAAAGGGGGGAACAATGCAATTGGTTTTTGAATTTGGCGGCACGCTTGGTGCGGAATCGAAGCGCGCTCGAAAGCACTTTCGCGGAAAGTGAACAAGTGAACAAACAAACAAACAAACAAACAAAGAAACAAAACAAAACAAAAAAATATTGGAACAAAGAAAACAAACAAAAAATATTGGAAAAGGCCTCCAGCAAGCCTATTTTATCTCAATTCTTTAATATTCAATCCAATTATTGATGTAACTTGTCAAACGATCGGTATTTTTACTTTCTCCGTCGGAAAACAAAGTTTGCATGGTATTTATTAAAGTGGTAATAAGCTAAACTGTGGCGTATTGTGCGTGCTTGGGACAAAACAGTTGAGAAACAATAAACAGTTTTGGGGAGTTTCTGTTAGGGCGAAGGATTGTATTTTACAAGGTAAGTATTATTAATAAGTCTCCCTTTTGATCCACTACTAGTTGATTCGGTCCAGGACTGGAAAACGCAATTTTTAGGTTCTCTAAGGCGTACGTGACTCCCAAATCCATCGCAGTTAAGGAACTAATCCCAAATAATTCTACCTTTGATAGTTCTGCAATCTATACAGATCTTGGAAGTAATGCTGAACCTATTTCACACTTAGAATTCTGATCGTTCCTGCAACTGGTCCTAAACTCATACCGTTATTTGAATTAATCTCGAAACGGTTACCGGTATTGAAACTGATTCTGATAACGGTCTTGGAATTGTGTCGTAACGCATATCGGTCCTCGAATTGGCTCTAAACCTGACTGATCCTGAAACTGATACCAAACCTAGGGCAGTCCTGGAAATGATTTCTAAGCCATAGTCATAACTTAGGACTGATCCCAAACTCATACAATCCTGGAACTGATTTTAACCAAGGTCATTGTTGGAATTCATTTCAAATCCATACCAGCACTAAAAACTACTCCCAAATCCATAAGGTTCCGGGAACAGATCCCGCTACCATTTTGAACTCGGAATAACGATCCTGGACCTGGCACCGAGCCCAAATTGATCCTAGAGTTGACCCATCCCTAGTCTATTTTGTCCCAAAAACTAATCCCGAACCTATACTAATCCTGGAACACATCTTAGTATCGGACCTGGAACTGATCCCGGATCCATTTTGCATCAATAACTAATACTAACGATTCTGGAATTAACACTGAGCCCAAATCAATCCTAGAGTTGATCCACCCCGAATCACTTTTGCCCCAGAATTAAATCCCAAATCTACACCAGTCCTGGAACACAGCTTAGTATTGGACATGGAACTAATCCCGCTTCCATTTTGAGCCAGTGACTAATCCCAAATAACGATCCTGAAACTGGTACCAAACCCAATTCGACCCTAGAGTTGACCTTGAACTTATACCGGTACTTCTGATCCTGAATTCCGGACCTGGAACTGGTCAATGAACCCCGCTATCTGTAGATTTTTTAAAAAATTCGAAGCGTTTTTTTGCGGCAAATAAAAAAAGGAATTTAAAAAAAAACCGTTAGTACGTATTTATTGCGAGTTACTGGCGACGCATACAAAGCGCGCCCACTTTTACATCAGTACAGTGTATTGCATGCAGTATTCCTCCCTCCCCGACACAGTGGTCCCGACCACACACTTCCTCTCTCCTGCATTTCCTATCACATTGAATGTTGGCTACGTGGCAACATCCCACAATTTGACACAATAGTTATTGTCATCCTTGCCGCAGCTTACAATCCGCTTCTCGTCAATGCACTCGATACGATACACGCAGGCTAGCGAGGGAGAAAGAAAGAGAACGTAAGTCAAACGCGTGCGTGTAAGAATGCGATCGCAACAAGCCGCAACGTACCGCTGTGCAGGGTCAGCTCGGACTCCACCACTCCCAGCAGCATGTTCCAGACGTGCAGCGTGCCGGTCCGGTCGCCCAGCAGCAGATACTTGCCGTCCGCTGTCCAGCAGAGGCAGCGCACCGTTTCCGCCAGCTCCTTCCGGCAGATCGTCATGCTGCTGTCCGCGTCCGTCACGTACAGCAGCCGGTCCTCGCCGGCGGACGCGATCAGCGTGCCCTTGGCGCTGAACCGCACCTCGCAGACGGCGCCCCGGTGCGTCTGCAGCAGCTGCTGGTTGTCGCGCGTGTACGACGTCGGCCGGTGGACGGTGCGCCCGTCCAGCTCGTACAGCAGCAGCTCGCCGCTCTGCAGCCCGACCGCTACCCGGATGGTGCGCTCGCCCGCGAACGTGTCGAGCGAGACGACCTTCTCCTCCAGCACGTGGTAGCCGACGACCGAGTCGTTGTGGTAGTTGTTCCAGATTCTGCAAAGCACACCGGACGGGCAGATTAGCGGTGTTTGCGGGAATGATGTAAAGGATAGATGAACGCACAGGAGAAGCGAAAGAAGCAGCGAACGGAAGGTAACAACGAACAGAAAACAAAACAAAACGAAAAACACGTCACACTTACTTTAAACTGCAGTCCCAGCTCCCGGACACTAGCAGGCCGTAGGACGGTACGTAGGAAATGCACGAGACGGCATCATCGTGCGCCCGTATGGTGCTCGAAATCTTGCCAAAGTCAAAATTATAGATAAAACTACGGAAAGGAAAGAAAACCGGAAAGCGAAACAACCGAACAGAGACACATTAAGATGCGAGCAGGCGACAGCTACAGCTCGGCACTTACATGGTGTTGTCCCAGCCGCCCAGTATGATGGAGCGGTCCGGCGCGAGCTGGACGGAGCTGATGGGCAGATCGCTCAGCTGCACGCTGCGTATCTTGCGCCGCTCGCCGAGACTGTAGCACGTCATCGTGCCGTCCTTGCTGGTGGTGAAGATGTGCCCGACCGCCCGATCGATCGCGACCGCCGTGATCGCGTCCTTGTGCGTGCAGTAGTCGCCGAGCGCCCGCAGCACCATCCGCCCGCCGGCCGGCCGGACCGGTCCCGGCACGGCCAGCAGCTTCGACACGTGCGCGGTGCGGAAGAGCTGGCGCGGGATCTGCCCAAACTCCGATATCTGCACCTCAATCGCGTGCCGGGCGGCCAGATCGTTGATCTGCCCGAGATCGACCGACCCTTCGTAGCAGAGATGGTAGAAGACGTTGTCCGCGTCGAGGGCGGGCTGGCCCTGCTGCCGGTAGCCGAAGATCAGATCGATCCAGTGGTGCAGCCGGGCCGAGACGTAGTCCGACTCGAGCGCCTGGCGCAGCAGCCGCACGAACCGGGCGGGCGAGTTTTGCGCCCACGGCGGCAGCGCAACGTGCCCGACCGGCGTGCCGTCGAACCGCGTGCCAAAGTCAATCTTCAGCCCGTTCTGCAGGAAGTCACCGCCCTGCTCGGGATCGTAGAACTCCGGTATCAGCTCCTTGAAGTCGGACATGTTGTGCAGACAGTTGTGGTACGCGTCCGCCACGCTGTTGAACATCCGGTCCGGGTGGTCGAACTTGCCGTTCTGCAGGCACAGCATCAGCTCCGGGTGCTTGCGGACGAGATAGTACAGCACAAAGCCGGGCGTGGAGTAGTGCGAGCCGTACAGGAACTTCGGCTCGCCCATCTCCTCGTACCGGCTGCGGAGCCGGGCGAGCCGTTCCGGGTTGAGGGCGCCGACCGGTTTGGCCAGGTCGCGGTACACGCCCGGCTCGGCCAGGTTCAGCTCCGGCGAGGTGTAGTCGGTGACGATCCACGGGAAGACCGGGTACTGCGTAAGATCCTGGAACGATCGGTCGGCCAGCCCGTTCAGGTAGAGCAGGTAGTCGTAGTTGGACACGAGCCCGTTCTGCCACTTGAGCGTCATGCTTTCGGGGCTCTGCTCGGCGGCCGCATAGTCCGGCTGCTCGCCGATGCAGCGCCAGCAGTCGTCCCGGTCCGGCTGGTTGCGAAACACGAGGTAAAGGCACTGGTCGGTACCGCCCGCCGCCGCCGTTGGCTGCTGCTGCTGCTCGTCCTGCCACCGGATCCGCAGCCCGATCTGCCGCAACAGATACCGATGCTTCGACAGCCCGGTAATGTGCCGGATGGCCACCTTCAGCACGGGCTTCTGCAAAAGCCAAAGCAAACGGATTAGTGAATGAGAATGGTTTCGGGAAACGCGAATCTTCGAAAAGTTGAGACATTTTCATTTTCGACACCAACAAATTTGTTTGGAATAAAGCTATTATGTCTGTACCACAGCTATATTACAATCCGATATGGTGGATATTTAGCAAGACTAGAGAGAAATATGATAAAACACTCCAAAGCGTTTCGGGCCTTCGTAGAAAATAATCCATACATTAAAATGATTCCAAACATTATTCACTATAACGAGCCAACTGGCACCTCTGTACTAGTGTTGGGTTTCATGAATGTTTCGTTGAGATTCATTCATATGTATCTTCAGTGAAGAGTGATTCGAATCACGAGTCGAATCTTCAAAGAATTATGAATCTCTAAAAAATTTGTGAAGATTCGTGAATTTTCCAAGACTCATGGATCTCTAAATATTCTCGAATGATTCATGATTCTTCAAAGATTCTTGAATCTATAAGATTCATAAATTCATTTAAGTTCATATATCTCCAGGAATTTATGAATCTTTACAGATTCATGGTTTTCAATACATTGAATTTGCCCAATCCCACCTAAAACATACTCGTCGTGGGTTCAAGCCTCGCATGGACCGTCTACCGGTAGTCTAAACAAACTATCCGGCTGTGTGGTATTGCCAAGATGTCTCGGAAACCTGTATACGCTGGCATGACCACGTAGGTTGTTACGCCAATAAGAAGAATAATAAAAAGCTCAAGCTCTATAAATCCTTGGAGACTTATGAATCCCTAGAAATTCGTGAATTTTTCAAGATATATTAATCCAGTCAATCCATTGGAGTTTCATGAATCTTTGGGGCTTCTTTGAATAGGGCGCGAATCTTTGATATTAATGAATCTTTGCAACCGAGATTTAGATTCATTGAATAATTTTAAAGATTAATTTAGATTCATGATTCTGAATCAGATTTGCCTAATACTACTCCAAACGGACATATACACCGATGTTAAATCAGCCTTTGACAGCATTGATCACAACATACTCTTGGCAAAACTTTAAAAAAAAACTGGGAACTGAAGGAATGCTCCCAAACTGGCTAAAGTCGTATCATCCGGTGTGCTTTAGAGCAGTAATCTGGACCCACTGCTATTAACACTGTTTATTGACGATCGGGCCTACCTATTATCTTCAGACAAATTCCTTATGTTTGCAGATGATGTGAAATTATATATGACAGTACACAATGCATCAGACTGCCACGAACTGCAGCAACATCCAAACGACTTCTACCAATGGTGAAACCGCAATCGCCTAAAATTATGTATTAAAAAACGCCAGGTGATAACATTCTGCAGATCTCTATCTACTATTCACAACAGCTACGATATACATGGATCTTGTATTGAGCGTACTGATCACGTAAAGGATCTCGATGTTGTGCTAGACAACAAATTGCAATTTAACCGAGACACGGAAGAAGTCATCAGTCGCTGCAACCAACTTCTCGGGTTCGTATTCCGAATGGCTAAAGAGCTCAAGGTCCTATGTGCCGTATCGAATACGCCAGTGTGGTTTGGAAGCCATCGTCCCAACGCCTGTCAGATTGGTTAGAGCCTGTCAGTCCAGCTCTCCGCTCTCTCGATACGCGGTCAGCCTACTCTCATGGGAACCAGGCAGCCGATACTCGCCGTACGAAACTCGCCTTTTGGTTCTTGGGCTACAACCGTTAAAGGACCGACTTCGCATTGCCCATCAACTATTCGTAGCAGGGTTATGAACGGGTTATAGTGCCTGACTCAGCAGAGACTGCCCAACTCTGCTTCAACAACTAGACCTGTATGCCCCGACGGTTCCCCTGCGCCCACGCCCATTGCTTGCCGTCGGCCGCCGTCGAACTAACTATGGATCAGGTGAACCGCTTACTTCCATGTGCAGGCCGTACAAAGAGGTTCACTCGAAGAGGTTCGATTTCACCATTCACCGGAACTATATTATCCAGTGAATTAATTAACAATAATAATACTAATTCGCTTTTCGTCAACTCGCTCGACTAAACAACGTTGCCGTGGTGGGTTCAAGTCTACAAAGGACCGTCCCTCCGTAGAAGGACTGACTTATCCAGCTGCGATGTACCAATAAGTCCCGAAAGTCTGTATAGGCCGGCACGTATACGTAGGGCGTTATGCCAAGTTCCTATGCAAGATCGTTTCAAATACTCTTCAAAATATAGTCAAAGGATAAAACTGCCTGCTACTCTTTTCTTGTAAAATTCATGTTCGTGCTTTTGATAACAAACCTTTAGAGTGTTGGAATAAATCGTTTTTTTACGCATACCCTTATATTCACAAATTAATTTCAATGTCCCTATATTCACAAATGGTATCAGCAGGCCTTCAGTTAGCTTGAATTCTACAAATAGTTTTCTTACCCGTGTTACGCCCATCATTACTTATTATAGGACCGCTTATAACAGCTTCTCCAGAGTGATAAAGCACCACGGACAGCCGGATATTCACGCTTTGCTACGGAGCTACGATTGGTCCCGTCCAGACTTACAGGAACCAGTTCAGCTATTGAATAGATCATTGAGCCGATCCTGGGTTGTGGTTTAATTATCAATCAGCGAAAAAAAACCTGCTGAAGCAGTATCGCTCCTTCCCAGCAGTGAGCGATCCGAAATCGCTTCCCTTTTAAGCGCGAATCGGGCAAAGAACCGCAAAGAACAGGTAGGTTTAGACCGGTACGAAAAGAACGCCCAAAAGGCTGTAGGGTCAAATGGATCCGTCCCTGACGAAACGCATTCACCTTGCATCGGGTTAGGAGTCAATCTTACGCTAAATCTTAATGCACTCAGAATGTGTTTTCCCCCGCTTCCCGCCTACCGTGCTAATGTTGTTGTAGTACTGGAAATAGATGAACGCGTTGGTGACCAACAGCCGGCCCGGATTTACGACCAGCGGATTGATTTCCTCCACCTGAAAGTCCGCCACCGTCCGCTCGTACAGGTTGTTCAGCCAGAGTGGATTGAACTTGACGCGACTGTGCCGCGAGTACACGATCGTCGCTATCTGCGAAAGGCGCGAAAGACAAACGCTTATGAAACGCTCGCCATAAGTAGGACCCACCTAACCCCACTCACCATACTGTTCTGTTCGTAGGACGGCAGCGTGGAGGCACGGTATAGCTGGCAGATTTGCTGCAGGCACTCGTCCAGCTTGGCGTAGTGAAAGTGAAACAGAAAGGTGCACTCCTGCTGCACGAACCGGTACGGCTGTATCTGGCCCCGGTCGAGCATTTCGATGTACTGGCGGCACCGGATGGCAAGCCGCTGGCCGTCGCCGCTGGCCGGCTCGCTACCGTCCTGCTGCTGCCGGTCGATCTGCGATGTACTGGCGGCACCGGATGGCAGGTCCGGCTCGGTGCAGCGGCCACGACGTCGTCGCCGCTGGAGCAGCTCGCTACCGTAGTGCGGTCGTGTGCGGGATGTTGCTGCGCTGTGTTACCGGTGGCCGATCGTATCAGGTGCAACCGTCCGGTTTGCTGCCGAACCGCAGCCGAAACAACAATAACAATCAGCTGTCAGCCGGGACGCCGCTACGTTTGGCGTTTGGTGTTTGTTTACATTTGTGTGCCAGGAAAAGAGGCCTACAGCAAGTTTTGTAACTCAGTGGTAGTCAACCTGTGCTCCGTAAAAGAAATGGTTTTTTTTAACGTACAAACATTATTTCTACAATCAAGGTAAAATTTACAACAGAATGAAACGTTCAGCAAAGACTCCAAAATACGTGTCCTTGATGCATGTGGGTCGCAGAAAATTTATATGCAAAGAGATCCTACGACGGTTGGCGAGCACTGTTGCTGCAGAAGCAATGAATGAAATTCGCCGTAAATTCATTGAAAATTAAAGGGAAAAAGACAACACGAAGTTAATTCGTAAGCGCATCGTAGCTACAAAGTAGACAAGTATTTTTTACAATATTTTGTAATACATTTACAAAATGTGCACGTGTTGACATGCCACACCTATCATGTCAGAATGCGACTGGACACATCGTACCAAGCCAGAAGAAGGAGGGGAAAAACACAGCAAACGTATTAAATCGTACACAGCTGTGTTTTGTTGCAGAGCAAGCATTGCGTCGATGCAATCGTAGGAAAAAAAAAATTCTTAAGACACACACATTACTAGAAGCACCATGAGTGACAAGTTTTTACGTTGCATTCGCTTGTCAGGATGATGCCACACTTCCCCTGAACCTGAAGAAGATCGCTCACACGAAATGTACAGAAGTGTCGCCGCACTGGTAAGTAATGTCCGTGTGCCGGTTCGATTCGTTCGATTCTTCAGCAGTCAAACGGGAATCGGCCAGCCTTCAAGAGTGGTCCGTTGCACACCTTCATGAAGGTGGAACGATGCGAATCCCTACTGAATCTGAATAGTGGTCGTGGAATTGATTCTGAACCCAGAGTGTGCCTAAATTCCATATTGGTCCTAGAACCCATATTGGTTCAAAAACGGACCATGAACCCCCACCGTTCCTACAAGTAATCCAGAACCGATGTTGATTTTGGAATCCATAACTCCTAAGGAATTCATACCGGTTCTGGAATTAAATTTGAACTGTGAAGAAGATTCACGATTCCATACCAGGCCATGAAACTAAACTAATGCACGTATCTTGAAGTGTTTGTTAACTCCCGTCGAAGAAGATTGAGTTAACTCTATTTCAGGAAACTGTCAACTTTGAACAACTATCGGTCAGAGCATGGACTCCGTTCGCCGAAATCCGTTCGCCGCAACACCCAATCTCTACTCATTTCAACTAATAAGTGAGTGACGTCACAGTATCAAATCTGCGAGGTATCAAGGATTGTGTAAGAACGAGTCAAGTATCTAGTGGAACATTCTTAAATCCTAAGGGACCTAAGGAAAGTAAGGAAACGTTCCTTTGATCTAGTGCGATATGTTCTTTTAATCGTTACAAACATTTGCATCCCTATCTAGTATGTATAAAAATTCTCTGTTTCTTAAATTCCTAGTTGGAACGTACAAATTGACAAGAGACAACAATTGAGGTGCATCTATGTGACCAATCAGTACTTTAAAAACAAACATGCACTGAGCAGATGTTTTTCAAAACAAAGTTTATTGTCAAGTAAGACGTCTAAAATCTTTACTGTCTCAGATCGTGGTAGAGGCTTGCCAGAAATACAACATGCAAACGTTAACGGAGCACAAGAACGAGTGAATGAAATAACGGTACATTGATATAAACCCATGTTGTAATGGTGTTAAATGGTTTAAAGTTAAAAAAAAATACTCAAACAATTTGCTGGCTTCACAGAGCATTGAAATAGATTTATTCTATCTATAAATTGAGGATTTGTCTCCTTTTTTGTATACAGAAATATCCAGGATTTTTTCCAAAGAGCTGGGAAACACCCAGATTGAAGCGAATTGTTGAAAATGATAGTGAGTGGTGATGCCAAAGCTTTAATGCAGGAAGTAACTACTATCCCCGAGATGTTATCAGGACCGCTAGCTAAGAACAAGAAGCCAGAAGTTCGTTATAGCAGTTTAAGGGTTTGATGAATTTTCAAGAGCTTTCTGCTGTCAAATGGTATCCAAGATGGCCAAACCAATTTTGGCTAATATTTGACCTCGTTCCTAGACAGTCCTTGGTGCTATATGCTGATTTTGAAGTGAACGCCGGACGGATTTCAGCAAACAGAGTTCATGCTCTGGCCGTATAACTTGAAAATGATTACGAGTGGAACTGATCTATGCACATCTGTAGGAACTGCAATAGTTGATTTAATTCTCATCACAATATTACATTGATATTGCATTACTCTTCCAAAAGTTATAAGTCTCCAATGTTTGCTAGTTACGCAACAATACTGGTGTCCAGGAATATGATGTTTTTCTGGTTACCAGTGACAGGATTATACTTAACAACGATTCACCAATATCGGACGATGCAATATGTCGTAAGAACTCATAAATGTTTGAAAATGTCAATCACTAATTTTTTGAGAGCCTTGAGAGCTGGTCCTGTGATTCCTAACCAATTCTAGAAATGCTCAAACCATCGTTAATCTCTTCCATCGTGCTGCGCATTTGTTTCTGTTTCTTTTCACAGCACACAACCTGGAAAGATGGGCGATGCTTCACCAAGTACACCGCATTCTTGGTCAATGGGGAGGAACCCGTCGGCGATGCCCTCCTGGAGCAGTGGGCAAACGAAACGGAGTGGTTTATTAAGGACATGAAGCATCTACTAAATCTCGAGTATCACAAGTGAGTGTGCCCGATGGTGCTAAATTTCGGCCGGCCTCCCCATTCCGCTTGATTGATACGAATTTCCCTTTAGATTCTGGTCCACGATCGTGCACAACGCGACGGCGCTGGAGAGTGTCGTGTCGTTCATGCAGAATGCGCTCCCGTTCTATCTCGTGCCGGTGCTGCAGGCGCTAGACAACGATCGCGTCCTGCCGCTCTACACGGCGGCCCATGCACACGTGTTCCGGGTGATCTGCCGGCTCACCACGGTGCGCGAGAGCGGCACGTGCTGGATGGAGCCCGAGTTTTACGGCAAGCTGGTGTACAAGCACTTCATCGTCACCGTGCCGTTCCTGTTCGATCTGATCTCGGTCTACAGCCGGGACAACGATGCGCAGATTGCGCGCATACTGGACACGGTGCTGCAGCTGCAACCAAAGTACATCCAGGATCTGAAGCACGGATTAAGCTACCTGTTGAACGTGAGTGTGTGTGTTTCGCCTGCGGGTTCCGTTAAACTGTACTAAATTGACTTCTGTCTCTGCTGGCAGGCATTCAACATCATCCAGACGCGCTGCGAGTCGGAGCTGGCCGATGCGAACGTGTCTGAGGCGACGCTGAACGATCTCACGCTGTACGCGCAGGACTGCAGCAGCGTGCTGGTGCAGCTGGTGACCGTTTCGCCCACGCTGCGCACAATCTGCGCCGAGCTGGGCGTCGAGTTCGCGCTCAGCAACTTCTACGACAACGTGCTGATCGTGCTGTACCGCAACATCCAAGAGGTGAACCGGCAGTCCCGCTACCTGGCCGCGCTGAACGATATGCGGGTGGAGCTGCTGGAAACGTTCCGGTCGGTGCTGAGCGTGCAGCTGGAGAAGATCATGGACGGGTCGGGCGACAGCCTGCTGGCGGCGGACCGGTTCATCGGCATACTGACGGAGTGCCTGGCGAACAGTGTGTTCGTGGGCGACTACAAGAGCTTGTACGACATCGAGGACGACCTGGCGATTGTGCAGGTGGGCTACCAGTCGGTCGACCAGGTGAAGTACGACTTCATCCAGAAGGCGTACGCGAGGGAGCGCCCGAAGCAGCCAGCGGCTCCGGTGGCACCAGCGGAGCAGCAAGAGCGGGACGAATCGCCCGCAAACGACGGTGCCAGCCTGTCCGAGGAGGAGCAGCGGGTCGAGCAAAACGTGCGCTACATCATGGAGCTGCTGCCGGACCTGGCAGTGGAGCAGGTGCGCAAGGTCATGCGCGCGTACGACAACGTGGAGCAGGCGGTCAGCGTGCTGCTCGAGCAGGACCATGCGGCGAGCGGACCGAGCGGTGTCCCGTCATCCGGCGGCGACCAGCCGCATATACCGGCCGATCCGCTTGACGAGTTTTACCTGCGTACCGGCATCGACCGGCTGAACATCTACGATGGCGATGAGTTCGACGTGATGGTGAACGACAAGGTGAAGGGCATCATCAAGAAGGGCAAGGGTATGCCGGGGCAGCCGCGCACGCTGACCGAGCTGCTGGACGACAAGAGCCACGTCCAGCAGATGCGCCACTTCTACCGGCAGTACGATCTGATCGCGGAGCAGGAACCGGACGACGACGACGAGTACGACGATTCGTTCGAGGCGATGGCGGAGAGCGAATCGCGCCACGTGAAGGTGGCCAAGGGCGCCCGGAACGCGCTCGCGGACGCCGTGGACGCGGAGAGCAGCGAGGAGGAGCAGCAAAGCGAGGAGGAGCAGTCGGAGCAGGGCGCGAACCGGAATGGGGCGATGGCGTTCTGCGAAAATCCGGAGCTGGCGCGAAAGCGATACGAGGAGCGATTGAACAGCAAGTACCTGCGGAGGCACGGGAGTGCGGCGGCCGGACCCAGTCCTAAGGAGGCGGACGTGCGGGGCAAACCGAAGGGCCAGGGGCAGGACGCGAAGGTGCTGCTCAACCGTAGGCACAAGAACGAGCACAAGGCGACGAGCGGCAACCACAATCGCAAGCAGGGCGCGAGCTACAAGCGCAACCGCGGTATGCTGCCGTCGTAGTGAGTGAGCGGGGAAGTGAAGGCAGAAGTGATGGCATTGCTGTATGTTGGTGTGTGATTTTCGGGCAGTATAATTCGTTCAAATGTATCATAAAACCATTTTAATTATAACCCATTTCGTTTGTTTCTTTTTGGATGGTTTTCATTATTATTATTTACGAAATATTTTTGTATCCTCAACTATAATAGACGTTGAAACTTTAACGATAAGTCGGAATAGAAACGGAAAATATCCTAACTCTTGGTACACTTTGAATGGATGAGTTTATCATCTTTATACAGCATGATGTGGTGAGGTAAGAATGAGGTTCCAATCAGTTTGCATCGAAGGATTTGCTTATTATCTTTTCATCCTGGAGACAGCGAGAGTCTCATTAGAGACTCCGGGGACGAGTTTCTACGGGATCCTGCCTTCCTCCAAATTCTTCCAAAACTGATATTTTAAAAATCAAGCTGGTCCTGGTAGTAGTGCAGTAGGTTTCTCGCTGAGGATATATCTGATAGCTAAATAACCTCAGACAGCGATTCTCCGATTCGAAACCTTCAGTATTCAAGCCAAGTCCAGAGTAAGTGAGTCAACAAAAGTAACTGATTGAGAAGTAATGTATATCACCTAATATCACTATCAAAAAAGTATGTTTGATGATAACGATGATACACTGTAAAACACATAGAGCATCAATATTTTCTTCTTCTTCGTATTCTACGGCACAACAATCGTCTAAAAGGCCTGCCTTTACCACTGATGGAATTGGCTATCAATGACTTATGGATTGCCCAAACAGCAGAATAATCAGTCCTGCATATGGGCGGGGCTTGATCCAATGACGGGCACGTTGCTAAGTTGTGAGAATTGACGACAGTTTTCGTAAAATAGAAACCAAGAACTTGAGGTCAGATGTTCATCTTAAATAGTGTCGATCCAACACATCCTGTATCATCTGGGACTTGTTTCCTTCATTGCGTCTCTGAAGTCTACCAGTCCTCCAACTGTAAGAGCAACTGCCTATACTCAGTGAATTCTAAACTCGTAACAGTGTAACCTAGTCACTAGTTGTGAATAATATCACATCAGACCTGGAGCGCCGACTTCGGCTATTGTTAGTCCGACTCCGTTAGTCGGAGTGGTCCGGAGTCGCCCGGAATCGACAGAAGTCGAAGTCATTCGGAATCGTCCAGAGTCGATAGGAGTCAACTACAGCTGTTCGGTCCAATGTTCTTGTGGTCAGGCATTTTATTTCGGTGTGTTTTTTTTTGTCTTTCGCTTTGCGTGTACATTGCGTATACTCCGGCTAATTCCAGACGACTCCAACTAATTACGGACTCCAACTTTACCTATCATCACTACTGACGGAGCTATCAAACGAATTAGACGCCTATCACATAGGATAATAGAAAATAAGAGAATTAAAATTAATTGACTAAATTTACATCGTCTATTAGGCGTAATGTCCTACGTGGATATGCCGGACTGTTGACGACTGTACCACAGGAACACCCCATATCAACTTTACATATCACATGAAAAAAAATCTTTTAAAAGTATGTAGGGATAAAAAGCCACGAAAAAAAACAGATCCTTTTCCCCAACCCTCTTAGTGCTCATTTATCCAAGTTTCACTGTGGTAGCTCGGAAGGCGTTCTAGACATTTGTTTTGCACCTGTGCACCTGCACATGCCGACCAATCCTGTTTGCACTGCGGAGCATTGGATGACACCAGAACGATCCCACGATCTTACTTGCATTTTGACATCTATATAACTTAGCAATTAGACAGAATTAGGCATTATATAGGGTAAACGTACCTATAGTGGTGCTAGTACCAATAGTGGTGGTATTGCACTAAAATGCGTCTCATACGATAAATTAACAGTAGTTAAATTATTTATGATAGTGTGAAATGTTCTCTAGCCTTTTACAAAGGATTTAAAAATGGAAATGGGGCCATTCCGTTTCTTAGTGACCGAAAAATCCATTATTTTGTGAAAGGTATCAACATTTTTCCAAAATCCTTAGGATTTCATAACGATACTCATATTCTTGTTAACGTTCTAAATGACCACATAACAACGCAATTATTAGTTTTTTAACATAATTGTTATCAAATGATATTGTTTTATTCAAATTCATTGGCTTTTGACCATATTTACGTATTTTTAAATGTTTTTTTACGATAGTGCCATTATAGGTACACCAAACAGGCATGTTCCTATAGTGGTCCTAGTTCTAAAATCAATAAAAACAGCTAATTTTAGTTTTTTTTGACGACATTTTTGACATGTCGTACTGTTTTCATTAAAATAAGTAACAAAAATTAGTTTTTTGTAAGTAATTTACCAAAAAAAGGCCAACATTCGCTAAATTGGCTGAGTGAAAAATCGACTTCAAATCAAGCAAACTCTTCTGAGTATGGGTTGACGACAGGTGTTATGCAGTACTTAGGTCAATATTTTTTTTAATGAATCAAATTTATACATTTTTTCGATCAAATGATGTAAGTTATGGTAGTAATCCTTGCTATTCATACGAAAACAGCGTCAAAACTAAGTTATATTGATATTATACACTGTTTTGAGGCATCTTTGTTTACCACCACTTCTTCTACTTCTTTGGCTCAACAACCGATGTCGGTCAAGGCCTGCCTGTACCCACTTGCGGGCTTGGCTTTCAGTGACTGTTGGCTGTTTTAAGGAAAAAAGGGTTGTGATTGCGAAGATAAAATATATTCCAACTGTTATGTGTTCACATATTCAGAAATTGTCGTTTCTGACACTTTAAATCCATTAAAATACATCTGTACCACCACAAATTGCACCACTATTGGTACATTTACCCTAGTTAATCACAAAACAGACAGGACGTAGTGCTTAGGTGTGGAAATAAATTAAAAAAAATATATTACTGTTTGGCGAAAAGATAGATTAACTAGTAACTTCGTTTCTTTTTTGATGGCGTAGAAGAGTTGAAAAGTATTCTGCGTTGTATTTGAAATGCTTCGGCTATATGCTCTACTCCGCAAACCAAACCCATGGCCAATGCATTTGCATTAAAGTCGACCCACTATTCGAAAAAATCGATCAAACCCGATCGTTCGGGTGACGGCTGTTTCGCCGCTAAGGCCCGAGCAAAGGTTCGCACGATCGGACGGGCAGGCGCTCTCATTTGCGTTCCAGCATCCGCCGCGTTTTGTCGTGTCCTCCCGTGTCCTCTGCCAGGGTCCTCTGTGTGAGTGTGTTGGTGTGTGTACTGTGGTATCGTGTACGCGTTGGAATCGTGTAAAACCTCGTACAGCGTGTGTGTGAGTGGCGCTGTGCGCCCCCTCGTGCATGCGTTTCGTAGCGTCCCAGCTAACCAAACGGTTTTTTGGGGGGATTTGGATGGTGTAGAGGTTAAGTGTGCGTGTGTGTTAAGGTGTTCGATTTGTGGCAGCAACACGAGGCAGGAGGGCGAAAACACGGAATCCTTTTGCCACGACAAGTAAGTGGTTGAGCGCCTCGTGTCGTGTCTAGCGCTAGAAAATGGTGGCACGCGCGCGCGTGTTTGTGCATATTTTCATTCTTCTTCTCTCTCCCTATCTCTCTACCTCCCCCGCTCGTTTGAAAGATATGCGGTTAGTGGTGTTAGTGGCGACGGTGGTGCTGCTTGCGGCGAACGTTAGTGCCGGGAAAGCGGAGTCGGAAAAGAAGAGCACGGCCGCCAGCAAATCGTGCGGTGCGCACGAGTTCCAGTGCGAAAATGGGGCCTGCATACCTGCCGCCGGCCACTGCAACGATATACAGGACTGTGCCGACGGCAGCGACGAGTCTGGATGTGGTAAGTGTTGCAGTAGCAGTAGTAGTAGTAGTAGCAGCCATTGCAGTGCCGTACTACACGTGTGTGCTTAGCGAGCGCGATGGCGACCGCGCCGATGAAAACCTTGTAAAGCCCGCATCTGTTTTACCACCGCGTGCTGTCAGATTACTTTCTCTGCAGGGCGCCGTTCTGGTACCGGTGCCGGCACGAGTCGACCTGCATCAGCGGCTCGAGCCGGTGCGACGGCCAGCGGGACTGTCTCGGCGGGGACGACGAGGAGAACTGCGACAACTACGAGGTGCCGCACCGGGCGCCCCTCTGCAGCAAGGCGGAGTTTACCTGCACCGACCGGGCCTGCATCCCGGCCGACCTGGTGTGCGACGGCGTCCAGCACTGTCTGGACGGGTCGGACGAAACGATCGGCTGCATCGACATCGCAGGGAAGTGCAAGGGCTTCCTGTGCCGCAACAAGCACTGCCTGCAGTCGCACCACTGGGTGTGCGACGGGCTGGACGACTGTGGCGACGGCTCGGACGAGGAGCACTGCGTGAGCGAGTGTACGCTCGAGCACGGGAAGTACGAGTGCGCGAACAACCACACCTGCGTGGACGTGACGCAGGTGTGCAACGGGGCGGACGATTGCGGCGACGGCAGCGACGAGGGCCCGGGCTGCAAGGTGCCGGCGGACGGTTGCAAGGCGCTGCACTGCGCGCCGCAGACGTGCAAGGTGCTGCCGGACGGGAAGCCGGTCTGCCTGTGCGGCGTCGGCTTCCGGTTCGAGCCGAGCGCGGGCCGTTGCGTGGACGTGAACGAGTGCGCCCGGTACGGGCTGTGCTCGCAGGGCTGCATCAACACGCCCGGCTCGTTCCGCTGCACCTGCATCGACCAGTTCCACCTGATGCGGGACGGGCGCACGTGCGAGCTGTCGTCCGGCACGGAGGCGCTGATGCTGTACACCACTCAGAAGGCGGTCGGTGCGATGTACCTGACCTCACTGCACCAGTACTACGTCGCGAAGGAGCTGTCGCAGGTGATCGGCGTGGCGTACGACGGCAGCCACGTGTACTGGACGGACATCTCGCACAAGACGGAGTCGATCGAGCGGTCGCTGGAGGACGGCAGCGACCGGGTGCAGCTGCTCACCGCCGGCCTGATCTCGCCCGAGGACATCGCGCTCGACTGGCTGACCGGGAACATCTACTTCAGCGACAGCGGCCAGATGCACATTGCCGTCTGCTCGAGCGACGGCTACCACTGCCGGGCGATCGTGCAGGACGAGCTGCACAAGCCGCGCGGGATCGCGCTGCTGCCGCAGAACGGCACGCTGTTCTACAGCGACTGGGGCAACAACGCGATGATCGGACGGGCCCGTATGGACGGCACCGAGCAGCAGGTCGTCGTTAGCGACGGCATCCACTGGCCGAACGGGCTGACGCTCGACTGGCCCAACCAGCGGCTGTACTGGATCGACGCCAAGCTGAAGCGCATTGAGAGCATGCACTTTGACGGCACCGACCGGGTGGTGGTGCTGGACGATGTGCTGAAGCACCCGTTCTCGATCGCGGTCTTCAACGACCGGCTGTACTGGTCCGACTGGGACACCAAGAGCATTCAGTCGTGCGACAAGTTTACCGGCAAGATGCGCCAAACGCTCGTCCACGATCGCATGATATTTGGTAGGTATCACAGACACAGACACAGACACAGACACAGACACAGACACAGACACAGACACAGACACAGACACAGACACAGACACAGACACAGACACAGACACAGACACAGACACAGACACAGACACAGACACAGACATAGACATAGACATAGACATAGACATAGACATAGACATAGACATAGACATAGACACAGACACAGACACAGACACAGACACAGACACAGACACAGACACAGACACAGACACAGACACAGACACAGACACAGACACAGACACAGACACAGACACAGACATAGACATAGACATAGACATAGACATAGACATAGACATAGACATAGACATAGACATAGACATAGACATAGACATAGACATAGACATAGACATAGACATAGACATAGACATAGACATAGACATAGACATAGACATAGACATAGACATAGACATCAGCCGTACGCAATCTGTGGACGAGCCCACACTAACGCTCTGACTCTCGTTACAGATGTGCACGTCTATCACTCGAGCATACAGCCGAAGGTAAGCCATGCCTGCGCGAAACACACCTGCACCCATCTCTGTCTGCTCACCTCGAACGCGACGTACGCGTGCGCCTGCCCGCAAGGGATGGAGCTGTCGCGGGACAAGCACAGCTGCGCCAGCGTCGCCAAGCGGCAGGACATCCTGCTCGGCATCGGCCACTATCTGGTGACGCTCAAGCATCACCCGTTCGGGCGGCATGCGACGGGGCGCGGGGAACCGCTGCCGGTCGCTACGATCAGCCGGCTCGCGTTCAACAGCCTGACCGGCGAGCTGTTCGTCGCGGACAACAGCCGCCGGGCGATCTACACGGTCGAGCTCGGGTCGCTCCACACTCAGCGGCTGGTCCGGAGCGGCATCGGCCGGATAACAGCACTCGCTTTCGACTACCTAAGCAACACGCTGTACTGGTCCGACGCAGAACGGTCCACTATTGAGATATATAGTTTGCAGACCCGGCATCGTTCGATCATTCAGCACTACCTCGGGGACGATGCGCCGGTCGCGCTCGCGCTCATCCCCGAGACGGGCAAGATGTTCGTGGCGCTCCGGTCGCCCTCCGGCCACACGCACATCGACCGGCAGGACATGACGGGCCGCGGTCCGCACACGCACGTCATCGAGGAGCGGCTAGGTAAGGGCGTTTTATTAGCTTATGCCCATATTTGCACTGTTGTCTCACAGGCTCTCATAATTATCGACTTCTTATAGTCCATTTTTTGGCACTAAAGATTAACCACCAAATGGAAATAAGAAGATTTTTTTTTCTTTTTTTTAATTAATTAAGTGAACCTTGTCGTTTTGAGTTGTAACAGTAATTAACTTGTATTTAATCACAAATTTTTACAGATAACTTATGCTACGTTTACTTCCGTTAACTACAAATTGTTTTTGCATTTTTGAAATAGCATACAGGATACATGCCTATTTCAACAGAAAAAATGCAATTAAACAAGTAAAAACTAAATCAGGGAAAGAAAAAAAAAACAATGACAAAAAAGAAAGAAGATGAGTAAAAAGAGAAAAAAAGGGTAACGAGGAGAAGAGAAAGCTAGAGAAAAAAAAACGAAAGCGAACACATACAATTAGAAGAAAAAGATGAAGAAAGAAAAAGTAAAAGTAAAAAAGAGAGCAATAGAGAGATAATACAGAAAGAGAAAAAAGACGAAATGAGAAGAAAAGGTAAAAGTAAAAGAAAAAAGAAAAATAGAAAAAAGGCGAAAACGTACAAACAAAATGAGAAGACAAACCTTTAAAGTGAGCAGGCTTTGAAAATTAAAGCTAATTTCAATTTTTTTTCTCCTTCCACCCCCATTTAACTCCCCCCCCCTTCCGCCCCCTCTCCCAATCCCTCAGGCAGCAACGGTACGATCAGCTTCGCGGTCGACCAGGACCTCCGGTCCGTCTTCTGGACCGACAGCGGCACGAACCGGATCGAGATCACCAGCTTCGAGGGGGACACGCGCCACCTGTTCCGGGAGTATCTGCGCGAGCCGGTCTCGCTCGCGATCATCGGCAGCGAGCTGTTCTGGACGTGCCGCGGCTCCCAGCGGCTCTACTGGTCGGACAAGCACAACGTCGGCGCGACGAAGCGCATCAGCGTGCAGCTGCCGCCCGATCTGGCCGTGCCGGACGAGATGCCGATCGCGGCGAGCCAACCGACGACCCGCCGGCCCGACCACCCGTGCACGCGCAGCAACGGCGGCTGCTCGCACATCTGCGTGGCGGGCGGGCTCTACACGAGCGCCTGCGTCTGCCCGACCGGCATGGTGTTCAACACGACGCTGGCCCGCGTGTGCATCGATGCGGCCGCCTGCGCCTTCCGCTGCGCGTCGGGCGAGTGTCTGGCGAGGGGGCTGCGGTGCAACGGGCGCGTCGACTGCATGGACCAGTCGGACGAGCAGGGCTGCGAGAGCAAGACGCCGGCGGGCGCCGGCACCACCGGCTGCCGGTGGAACGAGTTCCGCTGCGCGGACGGGAGCCGCTGCATCGCCGCGACGAGCCGGTGCGACAGCCGGCCGGACTGTGCCGACCGGTCGGACGAGGCGAACTGCGAGGGGTACGATCGGCGCACTAACTGTACGCGCTACCAGTTCAGCTGCGCGGACGGGTTCTGCGTCGATGCGACGGCCCGGTGCGACCAGGTGCCGGACTGCCCGGACGGCTCGGACGAACAGGAGTGTGCGGGTGTGGGGGGTAAGGGCGGCGTGGTAGCGACGACGTGCGCGGTCGGCATGTTCCGCTGCAACAGTGGGCAGTGCGTGCCGGGCAGCTGGGAGTGCGACGGCAGCCCCGACTGCCACGATGCGTCCGACGAGCACGAGTCGTGCCAGCCGGCAGAGAAGAAGCAGAAGGAGGGGAAGGAGAAGGAGCAGGAGCGATGCGGGGAAGGGCGCTTCCGGTGCGGCGTTGGGTTCTGCATCAGCAGCGCGTTGGTGTGCGACGGCAACGATGACTGCGGCGACGGCACGGACGAGGAGCATTGCGTCGGGCGGATCGGGGCGGCGGCGGCAGCGGCCCAGTGCAGCGAGCAGGCGATCGCGAACGGCACCGCGTACCGGTGCGCCCGGTCCGGAGCGTGTCTGCCGGCGGCGGCCCGCTGCAACGGGACGGCGGAGTGCCCGCACGGCGAGGACGAGACGGGCTGCAGCAACTGCGGGCTGCGCGAGTTCCAGTGCGCGGACGGCCAGTGCATCCGGCAGGAGTGGCGCTGCGACCACGACCAGGACTGCGACGACGGCTCGGACGAGCGGAACTGCACAGCGGGGGCGGACGGCAGCACTGCCCACACCCACGCGATCGACTGCGGCCGGGACACGTTCGAGTGCGGGCCGGGCGAGTGCATCCCGGTGGCGAAGCTGTGCGACGGCCGGCGCGACTGCACCAACGGGCACGACGAGGAGGGCGCCTGCGCGTCCGCCTGCACCGGCGGGCTCGGCCCGTGCGCCCAGATCTGCCAGAAATCCCCCGCCGGCTCGATCTGCGCCTGTCTCGAGGGGTACGAGCTGGCGGGCGACCGGAAAACCTGCACCGACGTGAACGAGTGCGCCCGGGGGCAACCGTGCGCCCAGCAGTGCGCCAACGTGCACGGCTCGTACCGGTGCGCCTGCCACGACGGCTTCATGCTGCGCCCGGACAAGGCGTCCTGCAAGTCGGTGGGGCCGGCGCCGCGCCTTCTCTACACCGCCCTCGACCAGGTGCGGCAGCTGACGCTGCAGCAGCCGCCCCGCATCGACACGGTGCTGCGGGCGAACGGGAGCCGCATCACCGCCCTCGACCTGGACGTGCGCCTGCGCCGGCTGTACTACGCCGCGGAGAACGGGGCCGCCCTGTACGAGCACGATCTGCGCACGAACGAGACGCGCGTGCTGGAGAACGTGGGCCGGCCGGACCGGCTGGCGGTCGACTGGGTCGCCGGCAACGTGTACTTCGCCGACGCGACCGAACCCTCGCTCAAGGTGTGCCACTTCGGGCGGGGGGCGTGCGCCCGCGTCGCCTCCTTCTCCCAGCGCAACTACGTGAAGGCGGTCGCGGTCGACCCGGTCAACCGGTACCTGTTCTACGCGCTGCTGTTCTCCTGGATCTTCCAGGTGCCGCACACGATCGTGTACCGGGCCCGGCTGGACGGGTCGCTGCAGGAGATCGTCACCAAGCAGGCGGGCATCGTGTCGGCGCTCGCGGTCGACCCGCAGGCCCAGCTGCTCTACTACACCGAGCTCGCCGGCAACACGCTGCGGCGCGTCGACTACCTCGGCCAGGGGCAGCGCGTGCTCGCCGAGGACCAGCCCGGCCTGCTGCACCAGCCGGTGCAGCTGAGCGTGTACGAGAACCAGGCGCTGGTGGTGAACCGGGCCCCGCCCGGCTCGATCGGCCAGTGCCAGCTGTACGGCCAGTACCGGTGCGAGCCGTACCGCGTGAACGTGCCGCCGACCGGGCTGCTGCTGGTCGTGCAGGAATCGCGCCAGCCGATGGTGCCGAACGTGTGCGACCGGGCCAACTGCACGCATCTGTGCGTGGCCGTCGGGCCGGTCGCTCGCTGCATCTGCGAGAACGGGCTGGAGATAGCGCAGGGCGATCGGTGCGCCGAGCCGAAGGATGGGGCCCGCGCGATGAAACCGTACCGCGGCACCGTGCTGGTTGGGGCGGCAGCGCCCGCCCAGCCGACGGCCGCCGACGGTGCCGACGACGAAAGGGCCAGCTGGTTGGCCGGCCTGCTGCACGTGCTGCTGTACGCGACGCTCGTGGGTGCGACGGTCGGTGCCGGGTGGTACGTCTATCGCCAGCGGTTCCAGCACAAGTTCGACGTCGGCATACACTTCAACAACACCGAGCTGAGCACGAGCGAGAACGCGCCGGTGGAGCTGTGCAAGATGCAGGGAAGGAACATGCTCACGCTGGTGCAGCATCCGGCCGAGGGGGACGCGCTGTCGGTGACCAGCGGCGCCACGGACGGCAACGGGCCGGACATACAGAACTTTGCGGTCGGTTCGACCGACACGCCGTACTACAACTGCGACGACGATCTGCACGAGCGGCTGATCGTTTGAGGGGTTCCGCGAGCGCCTAAATGTATGCACTTGGGCCCCCGGGGGTAGCGCAATGGGTGTTGTTTTTGTTGTTGTTGTTGTTGTTGTGCTTTTAACCCTCGTGCCACCCTCGACTGTACTTTCGCACGGCCGTTTGCTGCCGTTTTCGTTTCGCTGCCTGTGAGACTTTCTGCTGGAATATTTGTATGTTTTAGAACGTAAAATAAAACATTCCGCTTCCGTTCGTGCCGGGGAACCAAGTGGATGTAGCTAGATTTAAAAAGGCTCGTTTTTTTACTAGAATTTAAAAAGGTTGGTTATCCCAGATTGGTTCTCAGTAGTGATGGGTAAAGTTGACAAAAATCCGGAGTCGACTCAGATCCGACTCCGATAAATTCGGAATCGACTCCGGAAGGTAGGTCCGCGCTGCAATATCCGGAGTCGTTCGGAATCGTCCGGAGCCGTACGGAGTCGCCCGGAGTCGCCCGGAGTCGCCCAGAGTCGGAGTCATCCGGAGTCGTTCGGAGTATTTCGGAGTCGTTCGGAGTCGTCGGAATCGTTCGGAGTCGTCGGAGTCGTTCGGAGTCGCCCGGAGTCGGAGTCATCCGGAGTCGCTCAGAGTCGTTCGGAGTCGTTCGGAGTCGTTCGGAGTCGTCGGAGTCGTCCGGAGTCGGAGTCGTCCGGAGTCGTTCGGAGTCGTTCGGAGTCGTTCGGAGTCATTCGGAGTCGGAGTCGTTCGGAGTCGTTCGGGGTCGTCGACTCCGAACGACTCCGACTCCGGGCGGATCTAGTGGTTCCATTTTGCCGGAGTCGGAATCGAACTTATAATAGTCGGAGTCGGATCGGAGTCGTGGGTGCGCTCCATACAGCACATCACTAGTTCTCAGTATTCTATGGTCGAAAATCCTCACTGGTCTGCTTAGTAGAGCTGTCGCTTTCCCTTCATCATTTTCCTCTATTCTGGCATTCACAGCCTAAATTGCACTTGCACATTTTCCGATCAACATGAATTCAAAAAATGGACACAGGTTTTTTTTAAATTATTTATTTATATATAAACTTTTGGTCATGCTCGCCTTCTCTTTAAAGAATATTAATAATACGTAGTGAATTCATCATCACTCAATTCTAAATTGCTTCAGTACTTCTGGCCTTACATAAGAGTTCAGTATTTAAACAATTGAATTACCGTTCTAGCTCTAGCGATGTATATTTTCAGTGCGAATCCATACATAAGTACCGAGAGATGAATCAAGACGAGGACAGCCCCACTGGATGGTTCCTGGTCTCACCAACAGATGATGCAATCAGCTTTTTTTGCTGTTTAAAAAATGCTGCAGTCATTTACCGTCTGCCAAACTGAGCCTTTGAGGATTGGATTTTTAGCCCGCGATCTTGCGTCGTTTCGACTAGTGATGGAAAACATAGAAATGAGAAGTCAGGAATCAGTTTTTGGAATCGATTACGGAATCGACTATGGAATCGATTCCGGCATCAGCTTCGGAATTGGAATCGGCTCCGGAATTGGTTTCGAAATCGGCTCCGGAATTGGCTCCGAGATTGGCTCCGGAATCAGAATCGGTTCCGCAATCGGAATCGACCCCAAAAACAATGCTGGAATCAGCTTTGGAATTGGAATCGGCTCCGGAATCAGCTTCAGTGTCGGCTCCGGAATCAAAATCGGTTCTGGGATCTAAATCGGCTCCAGAATCGGAATTAGCTTCGAAATTGGAGTCGGTTTCGGCATTCCTATAACAATAGCAGATTAAGCTTAACTGAACTGGAGCAGATTAAGCGACTGGAAAATTAAATATCCATAGAAAAAAAACGAAAGCTGCATAGCTTTACAGGTTGCCTCAATAGATGGCGTTTCGTATCTCATCGTTATATTGCCGTCCTTTTCTTGCAAATGTGTTTCGCCTAGCTCCATCTAATCATGGCCTTTTAATTTTCTAATTTTCTGGGCAAAAATCTATAAAGATGGTCGTGAGGTCAGATACGAAGGTAACAACACCATCGATCATTGATTTTGGAGTTTAGTATTTAAACAATCGTATCGCCGTTCTAGTTCTATCGATGCATAACATCAATGCAAAGCCATACTGTTGAAACATCAACTGATCTTTGCCATAATCCTGATTGCCATAACAGAGCTGCCAACATCATCTGTTTGACAGATAAACAATGCGGTGTGATGCGCCTAAAGAGCGCATCATATTCTTTTTCCTTTTTTTCTCTCACTTGCTTTGAACTATCATCAGCGTTAAGACGTGAATAAACTCGATCCTATTATTTTGTATTGTGAACGCTCTGTAATTATTCATTTATTGTGCAAATACCTCTTCCCAACACATACAACAGTACTGACGGAAAGAGAAAGCTTTCAAAGCGAGGCAAGTTCCACTGTGTGGCTATTTCATCGTATCAGCTGTTTTGCTATTTTGAAAATTCATCAGTGGTTCACTGTCTTCTAAACGAAGACTTTTTACATTCCGTTTAGGTTGAGAGCTTGAGAGCCGTTAAGAACCTATGTAGTGGTCTTTTAGTGATTTGTGATGTAACGTATTAATAGCCGCAAAGAATCAAAATTTACTTGTGAACGATCAATGCTTATAAATTTTGTTTAGCAATGCTAAATTATATAGACACGAGGACTAATTTCGCTTCTGAAGGCCCTGTCACATTGGTGAATTTGGAATGGCATTGGTGCGTCAAACGGTGTTTGATAGCTTTTACCATGCCAAGAAAAATGAATTGGTCTTGCCCAATGTAGATTCTGCCAAGAAGGAGAATTTCATAAACAATCGATTCTGGTGTAAAACGGTGGGTTTTTTTTTTTTCCTGTCAAATGAAGTCAGCGATAGATAAATTCGTAGTAATAGGGCTTTGAAACTTCATAGTTCAATTCATGAACTGATTCTCCATCCGGATCTAATTCCAATTATGGAATCATTCATGAATCCGTTACCGGAGCAAATTGCGATTCCTTGGTCGAATCCGATTCCAAAGCCGTTGCTAAACCCGGAGCCGATTTTTATTCTGGATCCGAATCCGATTCCGGATTCGGAGTCGATTCCATTAATGGCTCTGGAATCGGAATCGATTCCAGCATCAGATTCGGCATCGGAATCAGGTAGGTCCGATTCCTAACTCCCATCACTAGTATCGATTCCGTTTGGAAGCAATTTAGTGCATTTGTGGCGCATTAGTGAAGGAACGCTTAAATCGTTTATCTCGAGAACAGATTGTATGTAGAATTTTATCCAACCAAAAGGAGCATTAGTTTGTGAGATAAAGTTTTGAATGTATTTTTTGCTTTGGCGGCTATAGACATGACAAACTCTCATGCATTCTAAATACAGGCGGTCCCCGAGATACACGGTTTATGGGGACCGAAAACGGCCGCAAAATACCGCGTATCTCGAATTTCCGCGTAAGTCGAATCTCGTGATTTTCAGCTACAATATCACTAATATTCGAGTAATTTGGAAGTAGGGGGCGGTTTTAGGCACTTTATGTATTATTTGATATGATTCGGACTGAATATAACAGTTTAAAACCTTTTGAAATAGTTTTTAACATTCGATCGAAACGGAAATTATTTGGCAATTTACAATTGATGTGTCAAATCAGTACAATTTGCTCAAAGAACTGTCAAATTTAGAAAACCGCGTATCTCCGAATCCGCGTATAAGAGGTACCGTGTATCTCGGGGACTGCCTGTATATTTGTTTGCTTATGTTTTTGGTTCCTGTACAAGAGGGTTAAGGTGCCAGGCGGCCCCCGGCACAGGGTGACACCGGAACGTTCTCGATCATATGCTGACGGTGGTTACCCCGTTTCCGCCCCTACCCTTGCTCTCCTGCCCAGTGTGTGGGTGCGTGTGTACTGCAAAACAAATAAAAACACACACACAACCATCAAAGCTAACAGCACACTAAACGCGGTGCAAACATCGCCATCGGAGCATAACAGCGGCCAAAAAAAAGGGGGGGGAGAAAACAGCAAAAAAACAACAACTGTGAGATGACTGTGCAGAGTTGTGAAATCGCCGCGTCATAGTCGTGCCAAGCTCACACCGATAAAGGTTTTGGATGTTTCCGGAGTGCATCTGCTATTTACCACCTTGCGGCATCGAGCGCTAGCAAACTCCCTCCCGGCAACCGGTACCTGTTGTTTTGTTTTTATCTCCTTAAATCCACCTTATCGGTTCCACCCATCCCTACCCATAAAAGTAAGTTCCAGGGCTTGAAGTGTAGTGCGGCGCGCGAGTGCATCGGTCGTGAATGAATTTCCATTTCGGTTTCTTCATTCTTACAGCACACTCGCTCGGGATACGATGCAGAGCAAGGGCGAGATCGCTAAAATCGTCGGCGCGGTGCTGCTGCCCCAGCTGGGCGGGTTCGTCAATGGGAAGCTCACGCGGACGCAGATCACCGAATGGTACAACCACCTGAACTTCCCGTGGTTCAAGCCCCCGAACTGGCTGTTTGCGCCGGTGTGGACCGCACTGTACTCCGGCATGGGGTACGCCTCGTACCTGGTGTGGAAGACGGGCGGCGGCTTCGGCGGCCCGGCCCAGCTGCCGCTCGCCCTGTACGGCACCCAGCTCGCGCTCAACTGGGCCTGGACGCCGATCTTTTTCGGCCTGCACCAGCTCAAATGGGTAAGTTGGCCGGGCCGGGCTCTCGGTGCACTCACTCATTCCGTTCCGTGTTTTTTTTTTTTTTTGCAGAGCTTGGTAGAAATTCTGGCCCTCACCGGCTCGGTCGCGGCAACCGGTGTAGCGTTCTACCGCATCAACCCGCTCGCCGGCTACCTGTTCGTGCCGTACTTTGCCTGGTGCGCCTTTGCCAGCGCGCTCAACTACCAGATCTACAGTCTGAACACGCCGCCGGCCTCGACCGCCACGATCGAGGAGGTGACCGACGGAGCCAAGAGCAAGTAAGGGAAGCAGGCTGCAGGACTGCGCTCTCGGACTGGCAGGGCTGTGGTTTTGTGGTGTGGTAACCTTTCCAAAACAGCATTCATCAGCACGCAGCGCACACACACATAACATCGCCAATAAAGTCACGCTACCTCCTCCCGATCAAACGCTCCCGTCGATCAGTCCGGACACGCTGTCCCTCGGTGAGTGTCCCAGGGCCTCTTAGCTCTGTGGTGTTTGCATTGGTACGAATATTATCACTGAAAAGTGGAAAGCACGCCCAGGACCATTTGAAAAGCAGGAGCAGGAACAGGGGAGTCCTAAGAATATGTTGAGGCATTTTGTTTTACTGTAATTTATTTACAAGAATGCTCTAGGAAGCAAATAAAACGCGTAAATATTGACAAAATTGGCTCAGCCTTCTACGTTACATTAGCGTTACGCGTAACGCCTGTTCATCTCAAACCCAAGCGGCATTTTTTTGAACGCCTGTTGAAACCGTCGTGGATGAACAAGTGGATGGTACATCATGTCTTAATATTTATGAATACAGTGGAGCGCCGTTTATCCGGGCTTCTCGGGACTTGACCTCGCACGGATAAGCGAATAACACGGATAATGAGTCAAATGATATATTTGATCACCAATTTCTGATTAATTTTTGGAAAATTATCTTATTTTTTGATAAACATAACCCAGTTTTAATTAACTTCATGCTTTTTCCACAAGAATATTTGAAATTTGCCTTGAATTATAGGGTCTTTTGTTATGACAATATGCTCTTTTAACCGCTTTTTCAAATATCCTCCTCATAACGACGAACCATTGTATTGAACTGTCATTTCTCAACAGCACGGATAAACGAACAGCCGGATAAAAGGTACCCGGATAAACGGCGCTCCACTGTACAGGCGGTCCCCGAGATACACGGTTATTGGGGACCGAAAACGGCCGAAAAATACCGCGTATCTCGAATTTCCGCGTAAGTCGATTCTCGTGATTTCCAGCCAAAATATCACTAATTTTCGTGCAATCTTGCAAGTAGGGGGTGGTTTTAGCCACCAAATTAATTTTTTGATGTGTTTCTAATGAATTGAACAGTTTTAAACCTTTTTAAATGGTATTTTACATTCGATCAATACGGAAATTATTTGGTATTTCACAATGGATGTGTCAAATCAGTGCAATTTGCTCAAAGAACTGTCAAATTTAGAAAACCGCGTATCTCCGAATCCGCGTATAAGAGGTACCGTGTATCTAGGGGACCGCCTGTATTATGTAATACAGTCACAGTTGCCACCAAATGTTGGCTCTAAGACAGGGGTCTCCAAACTACGGCCCGCGGGCCGCATGCGGCCCTCAAGAGCTTATAATGCGGCTCACGATGCTTTTGCCAGAGTTAATATAAATATTACGTTATTTTAACTATTTCAAATTAAATTATTTTTTTACTTTTCTTAGACAAAAATCAAGCTTTAGTAACACGAAGCTGTACAAGTACCGTTAGTATTTTGTTATAAACACGAGACTTAAACGTTCACTCATCAGTTAAAGGAAGCGTCAAATGGCCCTCAATATAGTTATTTTTGAAGCAATGCGGCCCGCGAGCTGAAAAGTTTGAAGGCCCCTGCTCTACGATAATTGACTGTTCTACTCGGTCGGTCGCGTCACAAAACCACAATAAAAATGTTGCTTGGGAATATTTATATTTACGTTATTTTCGCTCACTTAGGTATATCAATCTTGGCCGGGAAGCTGTCAAACATCGAAACAAAAGCTAGACGCCTGGGTTCAAAGCAAGGATAATGTATTTAGAAGGTTGATTTTTATCGCTTTTGCTGGGCGACATTGTGGGGGACAACTGTCACTCTCTGCATACAAATTTCATTACCCCGCACCAGCCCTCCCCGATTTTTATCCCGAAGCCCACGGAAGAGATATGTCAAGTCGAGAAATGTCATTTTGCTCTGAACAACTTCACCTTGTCATTTATAACACCTTGATTCACACGCATACATCAACAAATGATCGAATCCCTTCCTGTCATTTCGTTTTCATTTTTCTACAGTACGGCCAGAGTGACCAGAAATACCGATTTATCTGTATTCCTACCGATTTTTGATATGCCTACCGATTCACAGATGATCCCCCTAAAACTCCGATTTTTCATTTATCCTACCGAAAATCACAGATTTTTTCGTAATACTAACCAAAAAGTCATATAACCATTTCCGAAATCACTTAATGTATAAAACTCTATATGGAAATCACTAGCAACTAGAACCAAAAGATCAACAGAGACAACTAAGGCCCGTGTCTGCACTTCATGAAGTCGAACGCGCTGATAAAATTTTATATGCAATTTGACAGATAATGTAACCCAGCGCTCTAGCAGCAATAGAACACGACATCAAACATGAAAATGTATAGGACTTCACATGTTCGATTTGTGGGTTATCACATCGAACATGTAAAATCCCATATATTTTTCATCTTCGATGTCGCATTCAATTGCTGCTAGAGCGTCTCAACGATTTGTTGGATAAAATTCCCTAGTCGAATTTTCAGATCGACACTTCAGAAAGGCCTCACGTGACCGCTATGAACTAAATCTAAACTATCTCCTTTAGATAAATAAAAGATGTTATTTTCTCGTGCTACTCTTCATGGGACAGATTAGCTTCTATCTCCGACAACCCCCACCCGCTCAACACTTCAAAGCCTACCGAAAACTACCGAAAAAATCTTAAACTCCTACCGAAAACTACCGATAAAATTTGGATGCGCCTACCGAAAACCGCAAAAATAATCTGGCCACTCTGAGTACGGCTGTCAATTTGTTCGGGGTAAGCCCATCTGTATAATAAACCCACTTTGCCTGGGTTGTTGGTGTTTTTTTTGCGAATGGGAAGAAAACCCACAACAAACGAGAGTTTGTGTTGTGCTCGACCGATTCAACCCTAGCTGGTGGACGCTGCGACTAAGCCTCGAAACATCTTCGTTCGTAACACAACAGGTAATGCTCGGTTAAACAGGCTAAGATCGTTTGTGGGCATTCATTCGGCTCACCACGCAACCATACATATCGGTACTAATGCACGGTGTTTTGCGTTTTAGCTGTGCGGTGGTGGTGGTGGTGCTACACACACATTCCCGCTTTGCCTACCATGGCCGACGTGTATCAGTATGTGAGCAAGAGCAAGCTGAAGCTGAAGAACGATTCCGACACGAAGAAAAAGCACAAGAAAAAGGACAAGAAAAAGGAAAAGGAGAAAGTCTTCCGGGCCGTGCTGGAAGACCCTGGCAAGAGCGAGGACCGTCAGCAGCAGCAGCAGGGACAGGGACAGGGGCAGGGGCAGACTAGCGCAGCCCCAGGACGGGTACTGACGAAAGCGGAAGAATCATTCAAAAAGATGCAGGAGAAGATGGTAAGTTCGTGCGGGGATCGTTCCATTTGTTCACCGTACCTTCTCTTTTGACGGAGATGAGGCCTACTTCGGGTCGATCCGAATCATCAGTAGATGCGAGAAAGCATGAACGATTCTGACCCGTTGGTGCAGCGAGTTTGGGTCGCGTCGGGTCAAAGTAGGTTCGATAACCGACCCGAATTCCCACCAACTGGTCGGAGACGCATATGGTTTCTCGCACTTTAACTAGCAGTCTAACAGCCTGATCACGGTGTTCGAACGGCAAGTCGAACGGCAGGTGGCACGGAACATCGAACGAAATAGCGGTCAAGTAGACCTCATTTTTTGCGAACAAACGATGATTGATTAAAATTACTTGTCATGATTCCGATATTTGGCTGCTCGATTTGCAGCTCGCTAGTCCATGCGACGGCCGTTCGAACACCGTGATCGGGCTGTTATTTCAGAATTTATTATTTTTTGTGCCGCATCGTCTGTACAAACATTAGGGACCACTGATGCCCTATTTGTACGACAAATACGTACATTTTCGTACGAGTCCGTACGAGTCCTTTTTCTTTGGTGCTTGTAGATGTTGTGAACTTTGTGTATCAGATCGTCCTTTTGAAAACATTGAACAAATCGTTTACACACCAAAATCTTGTTGGACAACATCTTCAAGGGGAAAAATAGAAGTTGAATTATAGTCTTGTTAGAAAAATAATAACATTTATTCAATATGTAGGTAAAGGGGCCGTGTATTTTCCTAAACTCCATGTAAAAGTATGTCATATAAACATTGCAGAAATATTTGTTTAAATATGCCTGATAAAAAAACATTGAAAATTTCATTCAAACGAAAATACCCAATATTTACCTGGGGCAAAAACGAAAAAGGTAGAAAACCCGGTAAAAAACCCAAAAAATACTTATTGGATAAAAAGGGGCCGCTTGCGACTGAACTGTTTCAATCTCGGTCCTATAGCTTTTCGGATGCTTGTTAATTAACCTAAAAAGTTGCTTAAAAGTAGGCTAGTTTTTCGTTAAAAAAATGGTCGCGCTGGAAGTGATTTATCTCCAGCTGCTGAAAGGCTTATAAATTCAGCAAACAGATTCTGATTATTGCTGCTGTTTCCTCAACTTTTCTCTAACAAATAAACAAAAATGCGCTAAGATAATATAAAGCCCAATATGAGGGCGGCTAGTCGCACCTTCGCTTCGCTAATCATTCTCATTCCCTTCCGGACCGGTGCTCCCATCTATTTGCAGCAAAACAAACGCATCGTGGAGAAGGCACAGATGACCCACAAGCAGCGGGTAGAGTTGTTCAACATGCATCTCGACAGCCTGACCGAACACTTTGACATACCGAAGGTGTCCTGGACGAAGTAGATTGGGCCAGCCAGATCGGGAGGACTGCACTGTTGCGGTGCAATTACGGATTGGCCACAGATACGCTGTACCCAGTCAGACAAATCGGACTTAATTTACCCCTATATTACCGCTAAATTACCGGTAATTTAAGAGTAAAGTAATGGTAAATTAGCAGTCGTTAATTTACCCATTCGAGCAGTTTTGACAGATCCTATTCCTTCCTCTATTTTATTTTTATTTTTGTCGGCCAAATTGTTAATAATAACACGAAATGTATTTTATTACAGTTGAATGCTTTTATTCAATCATTGTTCTTAACTTAAACACACCGCCGATGTCTTCTTCGACTAAAAGATCATTAAAACAATACTCTTTTTGTTCTAATTTACATCTTTTCACTGATAACAAACGACAACACTTCGTACCGCTAAATTGCTCTTAAATTACTGTTAAGACAGACACAAAACTGTTCGAATGGGTCAATTAACAGAAGGCTGTCTGACTGGGTACCGTGTGATGATGTAAAGTGTTTGTGTGTGTGTGTGTGTGTGTGTGAATAAAATAAATCGTTCCATATCGACGTTGTGCAGTAGGCTGCAGAAGCATTGAAGCATCAAAACCTGAGTATACATTTCATTAAGCTTCGAAGCCAACCTTTAGAACGAACGAACGAGGAAAGATTTTTTGTTGTGGTAAAAGATCGAATTCGTTTCCACCTTACGCTCGATGATGTCTTGGGATTTTATGCTGCTCTTTCTCGGCTGAACGATTTTATTGGGCTAAAGGAACTGAAAAATAGTGTGCCTTTTTTGGATATCCATTCGGGTTAGACTCGGGAGCAGTTAGTTAGTTACAACAATCTAATCAAAAGGGATATTTTGATCCGTTTTTTTAAAAAGACGAATGCGAGCAAAAAGAGAACAAGCAGCAAGTGGGTAGAACCTAACACACAGGGTGAACAGAAAGTGTCAACAGGCTACCGCTACTGCGACAGTAATCATAAATGGTCATACATCACCTTTACATTATTCAAGGAGAAACAAGCCTACGTCAATCTTAACCGTTATGATTGGTTTTGTCATCACGAACAGAGAGAAAGGAAAGCCCAGGCCGAATATTTTTCGATCATAGTCAGTGTTGGATTTTGAGGTAGGCTATCCCCACAACCTTGAATTTAGGCAATTAGTTATAACGCCCCAACGTATGCAACTGGCATAACACCTTAGTAACGAAATCCCATAATGGGTAAATCTAACTAGATTTTGAATGTGAAATCAGTTTATTGGTACGAATGTCTATCTATCGCTAAGAACACCCCGAAAAGACTAATATAGGTTTTCCCACTACTTATTGGTCACCCTGTGCAAACCCTGTGAAGTGAAGTTAGAATTCCAGTACATACATACTGAATGTTATTTTCAAACTCATGGCTCTTATTAGAAAACTCTATTCCTCTTGAGAGTAACAAGACCTCGAAAGAAATCCGCGGTTAGAAAGGTGGATGTTTGAATTGGGGTGGCAGCCTTGTTCAAGGCTTTTGCTCGGGAGTACTCCTCCTCCACTCATACAGTTCACGAATTGTAGTAGATTATCTACTATACAGTCAGTAAGATTTGTCTGTGGCTAGGGATCGCAACTATTGCAGACACCCGGAATTAAAATCAAAATCAATTGCTATTATATAGATTTTATAAATGGTTTTATGTGCGTTATGTGATATGGTGGAAGGGTAGAAGTAACACACGCAGTAACACAATAGTAAAACATACTATCTCTTAATTACAACCGACGCTTTATTCGACAAGATACATTAGCCGCGCTGGCCCGAACTGAAGTGCCGACCACTTCGCATAGCAGCCGAATGATCCTCGCCGATCGATCGTTCTCAGGCGCCTACTGCAGGGAGATAGCACTTGAGTAGCTGGCTGTATTCGTGCATCTAACAAATAGTATATACAGCGCCTACCACAACTATATGGACAGTCGTTTTTCGCGATTTACAGAAAATCCATAAGAGATAGATAAAAACAGCGAATGTTTGAGTTGTGCAGAATACTATTTCACATCTTTGTATATTTTTTTCAATTTTTTTAGCACATATTTACATGACTTATGACGAAAAAACAAATTTATGGTCGTACCATAACTATAAAGACACAAAACAGGTTTTATGTACTAACTAACGCATTTAAAAATCGTTCAAAAATATAAATAAGATATGCTAGAAAGGTTCTAAAGAAATATATTTTTGGACGATTTTTGAAAAGTGTTTTTATAACTTATTTTCAGGTTTTATAAGTGTTATAAGAGTTATTATCAAAATATATTTTGATATATTTTTTTAAATATTTATTTCTTTCTATTATCGAGCCGGCACCTAGGCACCTTACATCAAGTGTCAAAGTGCTGTATACAACACAACAACAATCCTGCTCTTTGTATGGGAGTTTGAAAATCATTATTAAATTAATTTTAGTGTAACATCTGAACGATTTTTAAGTCTTAAAACCTATTCTCATACCACCATAAGGTGTGTGCAAAGTTTCGTTGAAAATGATCCAGCCGTTTCGGAGGATGCTCGCAACAAACACCGTGACACGAGATTTTTATATATATAGATTTACAAACAATATTTTTTCAGTTTTATTTTCTTTGTTTATGTATATACTATATCTATTAGGTACTGTACCGTGCCCTGCCGGAAGCCCTGGGCGATGACCGGTGGTAGCGCTGTTACTGCGTCAAGTCCAGGGTTCAACACGGCTGCCCACAACAATTTATATATCAATATACATCCAGAAGTTCCACTGATGTTGCTCCTCTTCACTCAGCTGCTCGGCTCGAATCGTATGACAACCCTGCGCGATGAGTCTTGAATTGTGGTGATCAGTAGATCCACTGATGCTGCTCTTCTGGACTTGCTGGCTCGGCAGGAACTGTGTACAATCCGGCGCTGTGGCATTGGAGTGTGATGATCAGGCTGCTGCTCGTCCTCACTCAGCTGCTCGGCTCGAATCGTGTGACAACCCTGCGCGATGAGTCTCGAAGTGTGGTGATCAGTAGATCCACTGATGCTGCTCTTCTGGACTTGCTGGCTCGGCAGGAACTGTGTACAATCCGGCGCTGTGGCATTGGAGTGTGATGATCAGACTGCTGCTCGTCCTCACTCAGCTGCTCGGCTCGAATCGTGTGACAACCCTGCGCGATGAGTCTCGAAGTGTGGTGATCAGTAGATCCACTGATGCTGCTCTTCTGGACTTGCTGGCTCGGCAGGAACTGTGTACAATCCGGCGCTGTGGCATTGGAGTGTGATGATCAGACTGCTGCTCGTCCTCACTCAGCTGCTCGGCTCGAATCGTGTGACAACCCTGCGCGATGAGTCTCGAAGTGTGGTGATCAGTAGATCCACTGATGCTGCTCTTCTGGACTTGCTGGCTCGGCAGGAACTGTGTACAATCCGGCGCTGTGGCATTGGAGTGTGATGATCAGACTGCTGCTCGTCCTCACTCAGCTGCTCGGCTCGAATCGTGTGACAACCCTGCGCGATGAGTCTCGAAGTGTGGTGATCAGTAGATCCACTGATGCTGCTCTTCTGGACTTGCTGGATCGGCAGGAACTGTGTACAATCCGGCGCTGTGGCATTGGAGTGTGATGATCAGGCTGCTGCTCGTCCTCACTCAGCTGCTCGGCTCGAATCGTGTGACAACCCTGCGCGATGAGTCTCGAAGTGTGGTGATCAGTAGATCCACTGATGCTGCTCTTCTGGACTTGCTGGCTCGGCAGGAACTGTGTACAATCCGGCGCTGTGGCATTGGAGTGTGATGATCAGACTGCTGCTCGTCCTCACTCAGCTGCTCGGCTCGAATCGTGTGACAACCCTGCGCGATGAGTCTCGAAGTGTGGTGATCAGTAGATCCACTGATGCTGCTCTTCTGGACTTGCTGGCTCGGCAGGAACTGTGTACAATCCGGCGCTGTGGCATTGGAGTGTGATGATCAGGCTGCTGCTCGTCCTCACTCAGCTGCTCGGTTCGAATCGTGTGACAACCCTGCGCGATGAGTCTCGAAGTGTGGTGATCAGTAGATCCACTGATGCTGCTCTTCTGGACTTGCTGGCTCGGCAGGAACTGTGTACAATCCGGCGCTGTGGCATTGGAGTGTGATGATCAGGCTGCTGCTCGTCCTCACTCAGCTGCTCGGCTCGAATCGTGTGACAACCCTGCGCGATGAGTCTCGAAGTGTGGTGATCAGTAGATCCACTGATGCTGCTCTTCTGGACTTGCTGGCTCGGCAGGAACTGTGTACAATCCGGCGCTGTGGCATTGGAGTGTGATGATCAGGCTGCTGCTCGTCCTCACTCAGCTGCTCGGCTCGAATCGTGTGACAAACCTGCGCGATGAGTCTCGAAGTGTGGTGATCAGTAGATCCACTGATGCTGCTCTTCTGGACTTGCTGGCTCGGCAGGAACTGTGTACAATCCGGCGCTGTGGCATTGGAGTGTGATGATCAGGCTGCTGCTCGTCCTCACTCAACTGCTCGGCTCGAATCGTGTGACAACCCTGCGCGATGAGTCTCGAAGTGTGGTGATCAGTAGATCCACTGATGCTGCTCTTCTGGACTTGCTGGCTCGGCAGGAACTGTGTACAATCCGGCGCTGTGGCATTGGAGTGTGATGATCAGGCTGCTGCTCGTCCTCACTCAGCTGCTCGGCTCGAATCGTGTGACAACCCTGCGCGATGAGTCTCGAAGTGTGGTGATCAGTAGATCCACTGATGCTGCTCTTCTGGACTTGCTGGCTCGGCAGGAACTGTGTACAATCCGGCGCTGTGGCATTGGAGTGTGATGATCAGGCTGCTGCTCGTCCTCACTCAGCTGCTCGGCTCGAATCGTGTGACAACCCTGCGCGATGAGTCTCGAAGTGTGGTGATCAGTAGATCCACTGATGCTGCTCTTCTGGACTTGCTGGCTCGGCAGGAACTGTGTACAATCCGGCGCTGTGGCATTGGAGTGTGATGATCAGGCTGCTGCTCGTCCTCACTCAGCTGCTCGGCTCGAATCGTGTGACAACCCTGCGCGATGAGTCTCGAAGTGTGGTGATCAGTAGATCCACTGATGCTGCTCTTCTGGACTTGCTGGCTCGGCAGGAACTGTGTACAATCCGGCGCTGTGGCATTGGAGTGTGATGATCAGGCTGCTGCTCGTCCTCACTCAGCTGCTCGGCTCGAATCGTGTGACAACCCTGCGCGATGAGTCTCGAAGTGTGGTGATCAGTAGATCCACTGATGCTGCTCTTCTGGACTTGCTGGCTCGGCAGGAACTGTGTACAATCCGGCGCTGTGGCATTGGAGTGTGATGATCAGGCTGCTGCTCGTCCTCACTCAGCTGCTCGGCTCGAATCGTGTGACAACCCTGCGCGATGAGTCTCGAAGTGTGGTGATCAGTAGATCCACTGATGCTGCTCTTCTGGACTTGCTGGCTCGGCAGGAACTGTGTACAATCCGGCGCTGTGGCATTGGAGTGTGATGATCAGACTGCTGCTCGTCCTCACTCAGCTGCTCGGCTCGAATCGTGTGACAACCCTGCGCGATGAGTCTCGAAGTGTGGTGATCAGTAGATCCACTGATGCTGCTCTTCTGGACTTGCTGGCTCGGCAGGAACTGTGTACAATCCGGCGCTGTGGCATTGGAGTGTGATGATCAGGCTGCTGCTCGTCCTCACTCAGCTGCTCGGCTCGAATCGTGTGACAACCCTGCGCGATGAGTCTCGAAGTGTGGTGATCAGTAGATCCACTGATGCTGCTCTTCTGGACTTGCTGGCTCGGCAGGAACTGTGTACAATCCGGCGCTGTGGCATTGGAGTGTGATGATCAGGCTGCTGCTCGTCCTCACTCAGCTGCTCGGCTCGAATCGTGTGACAACCCTGCGCGATGAGTCTCGAAGTGTGGTGATCAGTAGATCCACTGATGCTGCTCTTCTGGACTTGCTGGCTCGGCAGGAACTGTGTACAATCCGGCGCTGTGGCATTGGAGTGTGATGATCAGGCTGCTGCTCGTCCTCACTCAGCTGCTCGGCTCGAATCGTGTGACAACCCTGCGCGATGAGTCTCGAAGTGTGGTGATCAGTAGATCCACTGATGCTGCTCTTCTGGACTTGCTGGCTCGGCAGGAACTGTGTACAATCCGGCGCTGTGGCATTGGAGTGTGATGATCAGGCTGCTGCTCGTCCTCACTCAGCTGCTCGGCTCGAATCGTGTGACAACCCTGCGCGATGAGTCTCGAAGTGTGGTGATCAGTAGATCCACTGATGCTGCTCTTCTGGACTTGCTGGCTCGGCAGGAACTGTGTACAATCCGGCGCTGTGGCATTGGAGTGTGATGATCAGGCTGCTGCTCGTCCTCACTCAGCTGCTCGGCTCGAATCGTGTGACAACCCTGCGCGATGAGTCTCGAAGTGTGGTGATCAGTAGATCCACTGATGCTGCTCTTCTGGACTTGCTGGCTCGGCAGGAACTGTGTACAATCCGGCGCTGTGGCATTGGAGTGTGATGATCAGGCTGCTGCTCGTCCTCACTCAGCTGCTCGGCTCGAATCGTGTGACAACCCTGCGCGATGAGTCTCGAAGTGTGGTGATCAGTAGATCCACTGATGCTGCTCTTCTGGACTTGCTGGCTCGGCAGGAACTGTGTACAATCCGGCGCTGTGGCATTGGAGTGTGATGATCAGACTGCTGCTCGTCCTCACTCAGCTGCTCGGCTCGAATCGTGTGACAACCCTGCGCGATGAGTCTCGAAGTGTGGTGATCAGTAGATCCACTGATGCTGCTCTTCTGGACTTGCTGGCTCGGCAGGAACTGTGTACAATCCGGCGCTGTGGCATTGGAGTGTGATGATCAGACTGCTGCTCGTCCTCACTCAGCTGCTCGGCTCGAATCGTGTGACAACCCTGCGCGATGAGTCTCGAAGTGTGGTGATCAGTAGATCCACTGATGCTGCTCTTCTGGACTTGCTGGCTCGGCAGGAACTGTGTACAATCCGGCGCTGTGGCATTGGAGTGTGATGATCAGTAGTGGTTTCTAGAACTGGGTAAAAGAACACAGGTTATTGTTTAATGCACACGCTGTGAACATTGAGTTTACTGCGTTCTCTGGCATTGTTTCTACACTTTTGTGAAACTTTTTACAAAAAAAGGAAGAAAATGGAAACACGAAGTCCAATAATCGTTTTCTAAATGAAGCGACTGGCTTTTTGAAAGCTGAATGAGAATTTGAAGTAAAAAAAAATATGCAAAAATGGCTCGGATGATAAACCAACTCTTATTGTAATCACCTTCTGTTTGCAGCTGGTGTACTGCTGCCTTTCTTTTCACTGCCTGGATCGTGGTGCGTGGTTTCGTTCGTGGGTCCTTTTGTCCAAGCAGGATCATGTCGGATCCTGGTTCGAGCTCCCGCCAGGACGGGATGAGCCACCGGCTGGAGAATAGAGTCTTCCCGACAACGCTAATCCTCTATTCTCCCCCCTCTCAATTTAGCCATGTTTTCCATCCTCCCCGATGACGGGGGTTGGGTAAGGTGTATTACTCGTATACCCAAGCGCGGATGTTCGGAAAACATGTTACCGTTCTGTACGACGAGGACGTATTGAGTAGGAGTTGGGTTGGAGAGCCTATGAGAGTCGGATCCAACCCCGTTTACAGAACGAAGGATGATTGCAGCCATCCATCTAACAACAGACTTCATAGATCAGGCGGGAGAGATCAGGCGACCGATAAAAAAGAGAGAGAGAGAGAGAAAGAGAGAGAGAGAGAAATATGTTAGTTCACATTTACTCTAGGGCTTTTTTCTTACTTTTCAACTTATCTTTTCAGCCGATGACCATCTGCAGGTGTGCCTGGGTTGATTGCTCTACTACGATGACCGGTGAAAAGGTTGGTTTCCTGCAAATTTGAACAAAATGGTCAGTAGCTGCAAAAAACTGATTCAACTCACCGAGACTCGAAAGTTTGCGCGGTGCTGAAAGGCTTTTCGTCCGCCCGACTGCTGAACACTAAACAGCATGGGCTGGATGCGCTGAAAATACCTAAAAATCAAGTGATATTTTCTCACCACTCTACGTCTGCTGGTTGCATCGGGACGATGATTTGTGATATACAGGGGAAGCTTTTTGGGCGAGATTTAAACCTTATTTTCTCCCTGCTTTATTTGCACCGTCACCCTTACAGGCTGCATCTCATAATTATTAGTGACCTAATGAAATATCGATAACTGCGTCGCCCACGCCGCTAAATCCTAGTATCATGCTTGATTTGCCGTTTTGCCTTACTTGCTAGTGTGGTCATTATGTTCCTCTGATTCTTGGGTTACTGGCTATGCATAATACAGCTAGCCTCACAAGTACCACCTGAAAGCGCTAAGATAAACCGACTATCGAAATGCCCCGGAGACCTTTCACGAATGTGTGTGTGCGTGTGTTTTTTTTTTGTTGTATACCAATGGGATGCGTGTGCCTAAAGTTAAAATAAAGCGTTTGAACCTCATATCGCTTGCCTAATCGCTGATGCAACGAAACTGGCCGCTCAGCCGTAGGAATGAAAAGTTCTTTTTCTTATTCTGCATCTTCTTATTCATTGGTACTACATCATACGATGTTGGTTGATGATGTGCTTCCGTTCGTATTAGAGCGACAGAAGACCTAAAGAGCACATGGGGCATGTAAGCGTTTGGCTTCTGCTATTGTGGAGTTGTTAACAAAAACGGTTGAAGATTAAAGTAGTGGTCATCAGTACGCAATGAAACCAATGTGTTACGAATATATCATGTCAACGGAGGATATCACGCCAGGCGTGGTTTTGTTCCGGACTGGGACAACACGGCGCAATCAGCAGCTCAATTGCTACTACCTTTCGAGAAATCGTCATGATGCGCCCCGATGACGACATTCAGCAGCTGAATTGCTCGATTACGTGTAAATAAAAGATAATTCAATCCCTGAGATCCTTCAGTTGGAACTCGAGAAATTGGTGGAAGCTTTTCGCCGGGGTCGATTTCGGCCAAGGTTAGCGTACAGCCTCCTGAGTGGGCTCCAGAAAGAGCTAATTTGAGTGGAGAACGTGGGACCAATCAACCCGAATAGGACGTACTTAGACATGAGTCTCGAAGCTCGAGTCTCTAAGTCTTGTTTTGCAATGCTCTAAGATATAATAGCTAGCAACTAATTGCATGCAAACTATCTGGGCACCGCTTACGTAGAACGGCTGGGTTGATGTCGATCGTAGCTGAGTCGACGGTTCGCCACGTGCAGAAGCTACAAGGAGCAATCAGTAGCTGAATTGCTCGATTACGCACAACTAATAGAACATCCAATCCCTGAGATCCTTCAGTTGGAACTCGAGAGAATGGTGCCACTAGAAGAAGTGCAACACCAGCTAGTGCGAGCACACTTACTATGGTCAAGTGTTGTGAAATTGATCAATGGTAACGCTAAGAACATGTCAATGGAAGAATAGTGATTATAATTAAAAACCAAAAAAAAGCAATATAGATGTGATTAAAAAGACGTGTAAAAACTTAGTGTATGAAAATGACGCACGCAGAAATGGAGAACCAATTGAGCCATCAGAGCCAGAGGACCCAGCGATCGTGGAGGCACGGCGTCTAACTTGGGAAGCCATCGACTTTGTATCCATCGGTTAAACTATGCGTGTAGTTCCAATTTAGCGTACCAGTTGACGCAGAACGGAACGATAAGCTTCTTAGCGAAGCACCACATCTACCAAGGGATGCAGCTAACGATTGATTACAGGTAAGTTGAGTGAAGCGGTGGTCAAATTGGCTCGACTTGTATACCTCGAATAGTTTACCTCATACTGGCTTTTTCTACAGATTGATCGAAGATGACAACTGTTGACACGTCTGTATGTTGACATAAGAGCGATAACAAGTGCGAGATAATGATAAAGGCAGGTGCGCTTATCGATTAAAACGATAAGCTGATCGACGGTGCCATAAAACACCGTAAAGAGCTAGAGAGAGAGAGAGAGAGAGAGAGATAAAAGAAATGTTCGGAGCCGTGTGAAAATGGCATCCAAAAAAAAAAAAAAATGCGAATGGATGGCAGTCTTTCCAAAAAACTCCAATAGTATTTGGAGCAGTTGGAACGCGAATGGCAAGCGAAGCATCACCAACCGAATCTTCCGGGTTGAATCTTCCAAGCGGAGTAACGGCAGGACAGGAGCCGAATCTCAACATGAATGGTAAGCAAATGTGAATACATAGTTGCTAAAGTAGTTAAACCTAACAAATGTGAACCGTGTAAATATATTTACAGTTGATGAATCTAACGCCGGAGCGGCACTGGCGGATTTAACGGTGCGCGGACTGAGCGGCCGCGGGGGGCCTCGTCAATGTAGGGGCCCCGTGTATGGAAATTTCAGCATATAGAACAATGTGTACAGTAGTCTCAGCAAGAGCTTCTGCGCTAGTTAGGGACCCGAATAGGACGTACTTAGACATGAGTCTCGAAGCTCGAGTCTCTTAGTCTTATTTTGCAATGCTCTAAGATATAATAGCTAGCAACTAATTGCATGCAAACTATCTGGGCACCGCTTACGTAGAACGGCTGGGTTGATGTCGATCGTAGCTGAGACGACGGTTCGCCACGTGCAGAAGAGATCCTTCAGTTGGAAGAAGAGATCCTTCAGAACATCCAATCCCTGAGATCCTTCAGTTGGAACTCGAGAAATTGGTGGAAGCTTTTCGCCGGGGTCGATTTCGGCCAAGGTTGGCGTACAGCCTCCTGAGTGGGCTCCAGAAAGAGCTAATTTGAGTGGAGAACGTGGGACTGTAGCAGATTTACTGCTAACAGTTCAACCAACCTATAGAGCCACCTAAGCAGTTATACAATCGTTACTAACCAAAAACCGGATGACATAACATTAAGAGTTGAACCAACTCAAAAAGCCACCTCAACATAATCGTTGCTAACCAAAACCATCCAACTAAAAACACATTCAAATTAACCAGCAATCAAATCAGGTGAGACAGAAAACCTACCATGCAATAAATGCTTAGCACACACAAACCGTAGGAGAGGAAGCGCGAACCGACAACTTATAAAAACATAACGCGACGGTAACATGAAACGCGCCTCGCAACTCAGAACGGCTGCAAAACGATTGCGCAACAATAACACCAAGGGACAAACAAACAACCGGACATTGACTTTATATTTTGATGAACAAACCTCAAAACAGGAAGGTTAGCAACCACATAATGAAAGTAGGTCAATATTAGTCGTAAACATAAAATAAGTGTAAAAAGACATTGTGTCATCACTGTTTAAGAATGCGTTATAAATAAAGCTTATTCGAAACAGTGAGACAGTTCACTAGTTTCAGACACGTAGATCACTCGTGTTTAGTGTTTCTCCCCATTAAGCAGAAGCCGCCGAAGGCTCTGCCCAATTGGTAACCGCGTTTGGTTATCAGCTGTTCAGTCGGTTGACCGATCAGCAATACCCCTTCTACGGAAGAAGTGCAAGTTTGCACCTTAATCGGTTAATACTCCCGCAGCGTTTTAACGCCGCCTGGAATCCGATCCATCGCGCAAGTAAAGTCCCGTAGTTCCACCCGTCCGTTGCATAAGTGTAACTTGACCATCTCTTCCCAACGAAGTGAACGAATGATATAATTCATTCGCAATTAAACCAACTACGGTACGTTCTCGCCTCGATACCCCGCCTCGTTCTGCACTCTTCCTCCACATTCCGCGCATCGGCTTACCGCACACGGTTCTGGTAAGCAAAGTGCGCGCCGAACCTACCACATGGCGACCGTGACAGCGTAGCAAAGAACAAAAGCTACAAGAACATTAATAGTGGAGTGAAAAAAAAAACTAAAGTTCAGTGCTGTGTAAAAAGCAAGTGCGGTGCGGAAAAATCGAGTGAAAAAGTTAAAGTACAATACTGTAAAAAGCAAGTTATGCGCAAAGTGCTGTGCAGGAAAATTGACAGTGCCCGAAGAAAAAAATAAACCCTTTAAGCATATACATTACAAGTGAAAAATAAGCAAGACTGAACAAGTGGATAATAAGAACTAAAAGTGCAGTGAAAATAAGTGTATATAAAGATCGATTAACGATCATTAGGCCATCAGAAGTCACCGGCCATCCAACACCATCCGATGTACATCCAACACTCGGACGCTGAGAAAACTTTGGAGCAAGCGAGCGACGGTTGGATCAGCGACGTGGACAACAAGGATTTTGACGGACCGTCAGAGCCAGAGGACCCAGCGATCGTAGAGGCAAGGCGTCTTACGTGGGAAGCCATCGACTCCGTGGAACAAACCACAAACCCAACCCCAGAGGAGGAGTTCGAGGCGAAGCAGCCCTACCGGCCAACACACGAAGACGTCTACAGCTGCATCCGGGACACAAACGCAACGCTGAGGATCCTGGTCAACCTAGGCGTGGAGGTACCATTTGATCTTTTAGAAGAACTCACAGCAGCGGTCAGTTGATTTATTGAGGGAGTAGTCGACACGCAATTGGGTCTAGAACTCATTTCAGACGTCGACTACGATCTCAACCTAGTAGCTTGCGGTAAGTCTTACCAGCACGCCTGGAGAACAACGGTGTTTGATAGACTGGAAGAGGAATTAATCCAAGAGATAAGGCAACTCAATGATTTCCTGGATCATTATGAGGATTAGGAAAATAAAATAACATTATGGATTGAAAAAAAAAATAATAATATTCTTCTTCTAAAAGCAAATTTGAAAGAAATATTTTTCCACTTTGAAGATTTTTCACCTTGAAAAAAAATATATATATATATATACGTATATATATTTAATAATAATATTTTTCGTCTAAAAGTAATTTGGAAAGAAAGAAAAGATTTTTTTACTTCAAAGGTTTTTTCACCTTGAAAAAAATCTATATATATATATATATATATATATATATATATATATATATATATATATATATATATATATATATATATATATATATATATATATATATATATATATATATGATAGTAATATTTTTTTTAACTGATTAATATATAGTTATGTTACACACATAGGGTGTAGTTCCAGCTAAACGGAAGCAAAGCAGACATCTACTTCCTCTCGCGAGAACCACACCACAAGATCATCATAGCACCCTCCCATGGTTCGGCACAGCGAAACATCGCAGAACACATTTTATGCTGAGCTAGCATAAAATGTGCCATGCCCGATGGAGCAGCGATCACCAGCATCTACCCGTAGACAACCGTCGTGGAGCATCCGCCCGAACACAACCGTCGTGGAGCATCCGCCCGAAGACAACCGTCGTAGAACATCCGCCCGAAGATGACATCGTGAAACATCGGCGCAATAGGCTTAGGCTCGAGCTAGTTAGGACTAGGGAGTTTAAGTCAGTTCAGAATTGTAACTCACCAGCGATAGACGCATTAGGTTGATTAAGAAAAATAAATGTTTTTTTATAAGACTTAATATGTCCCTCGCATAACTGGCGCAGCCGTCCGAAGTGTTAAATGCTTAAAGTGTGACAAGTGGAAAGGCGGAACCCAATAAATTTCGTCGAAGCGATCCCGCAAAAGCATCCAGAGCACCAAAGGAAATAATTTCCGCCGAGGAGTAGAGGATCCCCCGCGCTTCAAGTATCCAGTAACTGGCAAAGTTAGCACGAACCCGCGACACGACAGCAATAACGTAAGTATTTTGTTTATTTCTGTGCACGAATTCATACTACCAGATAGGTGAAGCTTTCGTGGGAGAACTGCAAGATAGGGCCCACGGAAATAGTGTAAAGTGAAGTGACAATTACTTACAACGAAATCGCGAGTGTACAAGTTTAAAAAGTTAATGTGTATGCGCACTACCAGATAGACGTGACATATTTACTCGTTAAAGTTTGTGACATTGACGTCCTTGCAAGGCACTACCAGATAGACCGTGCAAGTAGAAAGTATACAAACTATTACATAGGTGTTACTTTTACACAATTTTCGCACTACAAGATAGACGAAATTTGTGACATCGTAGGGAGTACTACCAGATAGGGCCCGCGATACCTAATAAAACAAAACAAGTTAATGCCGAAGTTACCCAAAACACAAAACGCTTTAAAGAAAGCAAGGCAACTGTATGAAAATGACGCACGCAAAAATGGAGAACCAATTGAGCCATCAGAGCCAGAGGACCCAGCGATCGTGGAGGCACGGCGTCTAACTTGGGAAGCCATCGACTTTGTATCCATCCGTTAAACTATGCGTGTAGTTCCAATTTAGCGTACCAGTTGACGCAGAACGGAACGATAAGCTTCTTAGCGAAGCACCACATCTACCAAGGGATGCAGCTAACGATTGATTACAGGTAAGTTGAGTGAAGCGGTGGTCAAATTGGCTCGACTTGTATACCTCGAATAGTTTACCTCATACTGGCTTTTTCTACAGATTGATCGAAGATGACAACTGTTGACACGTCTGTATGTTGACATAAGAGCGATAACAAGTGCGAGATAATGATAAAGGCAGGTGCGCTTATCGATTAAAACGATAAGCTGATCGACGGTGCCATAAAACACCGTAAAGAGCTAGAGAGAGAGAGAGAGAGATAAAAGAAATGTTCGGAGCCGTGTGAAAATGGCATCCAAAAAAAAAAAATGCGAATGGATGGCAGTCTTTCCAAAAAACTCCAATAGTATTTGGAGCAGTTGGAACGCGAATGGCAAGCGAAGCATCACCAACCGAATCTTCCGGGTTGAATCTTCCAAGCGGAGTAACGGCAGGACAGGAGCCGAATCTCAACATGAATGGTAAGCAAATGTGAATACATAGTTGCTAAAGTATTTAAACCTAACAAATGTGAACCGTGTAAATATATTTACAGTTGATGAATCTAACGCCGGAGCGGCACTGGCGGATTTAACGGTGCGCGAACTGAGCGGCCGCGGGGGGCCCCGTCAATGTAGGGGCCCCGTGTATGGAAATTTCAGCATATAGAACAATGTGTACAGTAGTCTCAGCAAGAGCTTCTGCGCTAGTTAGGGACCCGAATAGGACGTACTTAGACATGAGTCTCGAAGCTCGAGTCTCTAAGTCTTGTTTTGCAATGCTCTAAGATATAATAGCTAGCAACTAATTGCATGCAAACTATCTGGGCACCGCTTACGTAGAACGGCTGGGTTGATGTCGATCGTAGCTGAGTCGACGGTTCGCCACGTGCAGAAGCTACAAGGAGCAATCAGTAGCTGAATTGCTCGATTACGCACAAATAATAGAACATCCAATCCCTGAGATCCTTCAGTTGGAACTCGAGAGAATGGTGCCACTAGAAGAAGTGCAACACCAGCTAGTGCGAGCACACTTACTATGGTCAAGTGTTGTGAAATTGATCAATGGTAACGCTAAGAACATGTCAATGGAAGAATAGTGATTATAATTAAAAACCAAAAATAAAAGCAATATAGATGTGATTAAAAAGACGTGTAAAAACTTAGTGTATGAAAATGACGCACGCAGAAATGGAGAACCAATTGAACGAACTATTGTTAAGAATCAGCGAAATAAGTGACACGAGTGAAAAAAAGCGGTGGCAACGGTACTTATCAGATTTTGATATAGAAGAAGCCACTACGGACGTCATCCAAGAAATAAGTATGACGATAAACTTTTATTTCAATGTGGAAAATTTATGAAAAATAGTTATCTTGAAAAACAATGTTGAAAACCTGTGAAAAATAGTTATCTGTGAAGGGGATGAAATCAAAAACAGTGATTGTGTAAGAAAACGGTTCCATGACATTTAAAATGTGTCGGTCTTATAACAGGCACACCGCCGTTACAGGTGATGCCCTAGTGACCGTAATTAACACGCTTGAAAAACACAGCCATGATCACGAAGAGCATGATTGGAAGCTCTGGCTAATACTTGCACTCGTTGTTGTTAAGCTCATAATAATACTCTGGAAAGAATACAAGGCAAGCAATCCGTGCAGTGAATCTAAGAACAAGTACGCAAAACATTTAAAAATTTAAAGCGAAAAGTGATGTGATGAAAATCGGCAAAGTAGTAATGAGTGACAAATATGATGAAACAATTCCAGACTGCAACGGAAGTTTCAAACTATTCCTGACTGCAACGGAAGTTAAGAAACCATTCCCGCAACGGAAAAGGCCCCAAATAGGAGATATAAAAAGGATACACTGCTTAACAAATTAGAGCAATTTCCGGATTATACTGAAGACTTTGTTATTATAGCCGACGCCTCTAAAATAGCTTGTGGAGCCGTACTAGCCCAAAAATACGATGATATGGAACTCCCCATAGCTTTCGCTAGCAAAACTTTCACGAAAGGAGAATCCAACAAGTCAACTATAGAACAAGAGCTAACTGCGATACATTGGGCAGTTCAGCATTTCAGACCATACATATATGGTAGGAAATTTAAAATTCGTACAGACCATCGCCCGTTGATGTACTTATTCTCAATGACAAAAACCCCTTATCAAAACTGACCCGAATGAGCTGGGGTCTATAGGTGTACGATTACGAAGTTGAATACGTCCCGGGTAAATCAAACGTTGTATCAGATGCTTTATCAAGAATTCCGGTCACATCGGAAAGATTGAACGCTATGCACATAGTTACCAGGGCTATGAAACAAAAGAAACAAGAAACTGAGTTAATTCACATCAAGGAGCCTGATCAACTCCATGTATATGATGCAACAAATAGTTTAGAAGCATTCGATCTACCTAAACTAACGTTTCGCCTGGACAAAAATAGTAAAACCCTATTTTTGAACATCTACGATAAAAGATTTCGTAAGAGACTTGCCGAAGAGGAAGTACTCGCAGTAAATACGAACATGAAAGAAGAATTAGAAAGGGTTTTAAAAATCATTGATGGCAGGCCTGCCCAAAAAATAAAATTGCTGAAAGATGCAAGAATAATGAAAAAGATAACCCTGCGAGAGGTAAAACATATGTCGCAATACAAGCTAATGATGACATTTTTAAATACGTTAGTAAAGAAGATTTTAAAAACATTGGCAACGCTGTTCTTAAGAACACTGCCGTAATAATCTATGACAAACCCGTCGAGGTTTATAAGAAAAATGATATCGACATGTTAATTAAAAGATACCACGACATGCCTACGGGAGGTCATGTCGGAATCAACAAACTATATAAAAAAAACTAAAATCGATTTATTCATGGCCGAACATGAAAAAAACAATTACAGACCATGTTAAGCAATGTTTAAGATGCAAAAGAAACAAACATGCCATACCATTGAGAACCCCTGCAATCGTTGCAACAACGCCAAACAAACCTTTCGATGTAGTGTAGCATGCATATGCTATACTTAGTTCACATAATTCTCATTACACTCAAATAACAGAAATTGTCAACATACGACACACAATAACAACCCTTAACTCAGGAAATGTAAATCAGCAAAGAAACTCTTATCCCAAAACACTTAAAAACATGCAAGCCACACAGTAACATTCAAAGGCGACAAAAACATGATTCAGCACAAAACCCGTTAGAACGCATTTCAACTTGAAGCGTAAAGCTATAACATTGCATAATAGCAACCATCAAGTCATTAATAATGAAATAGGAGACACCGTACCCTCGTGTGTACAAACAGAACCGTTAACCGTAAGCGTAGGAAACAAAACATCACGTAAGCACAAGAACCCAGAACTGACCTTACAGAATAATTGCTACTATATGTAAACCCAAAACATGACCTTCAGCATAACTGACATAAAACAGAAAGTGAAAGTAAAACCAAATCTAACTGTACTCGTAACTCGTATAAATAAAGAAAGAGAAAGAGAGCGAAAGTCTGGCGGAGCAGGACCTTATTGGAGCAATAAGGAAACTAAATGAGCCCCTGAACAATTGGGTAGAGTAGAGGATGACAACAAAACAAATTTATTTGCTTGCCTTAGAAAAGAGAGCGAATTTGAGTGGAAAACGTGGGACCAATCAGCCCGAATAGGACGTACTTAGACAGGAGTCTCAAAGGGCTGACTGATAGCAGACAGCGACGATATCGCATTTACGTCCACCCCAATCGTTCTCTCGACGGCTGAATGCTGCCATGCGTGTTTCACTTCGTACTGCAGGTAGTAGTAATTAGTGCTATAAGTGCTTTAACGACGCGATGTCCCAGTATCTATCGCTTCGTAGTGGCATTCCTATGGACAAAACTCACAGGAACACGTCAACCGAATTTATCAGCAAGATTTGGCGTAACATATCTTCTATTTGGCGTAATGTCCTACGCGGACATGCCGGCCTATACACAGGCTTTTGAGACTTCACCATTCATTACCACGCAGCCGGATAGTCAATCCTTGCCGCGGGGGACGGTTCCATTCTAGGCTTGAACCCATGACGGGCATGTTATTGAGTCGTTCGAGTTGACGACCACCATGAACGTACCATGAACGTGAAACACGCAACAAGCGGTCCGATGATTTCGTAGCCAGTGAAGAATAAGAAGCAGACTTGGAAGAAGGCGAAGGAGGACTGCGACTGTGGCTTTTCGATTTGGCTCCAAACTGGCGCCCGGCGTAATATACGCGATTGATTTCTGGCACGATGGCGTACATCGTCTGCCGCCCTGTTGTTCTGCTACCCGGACCCTACCCTATGTACACCTACCTATAATTGCTTAGCGAGTATACGAGCTGCCGATACACCCATTGCGTTGGTACCTGTGCAATTGTGCATTGTAATTATTATTATTTTTCGCACAACCTAATTGACGCACGGGATTTCTCTACCCACCTCCTACCCCCCCCCCTACCCCTCTCATACCACCAATTCCACGGGTCCCCTAGGGCCAGCCGAAGTTGATGCCGGTGAGGTGGTAGAACTTCTGGTTGAACGGCCGGTAGAACTCGCGCAGCCGGTCGATGGCGGCCCCGTCAATGTGCGGATGGTTCCGGCCCTTCGTCTTGCCGAGGCAGTGCGGGCTGGACCGCTCCTCCGACTTGAGCAGACACGGGAAGCCCTTGGTCGAGTTGAAGTAGAAGTGCTTCTCGTTCACCACCCGCTTCAGGCCGAGAAAGTCCTGCACGCGGCCGATCTCGACCGCCGGGTCGGCGATCAGCCGCTCGCCGCTGACGAACAGCAGCTGGGCGGGTGGGAAGTGCTCTAGCCATCGCTCGAGGTACCGCGCGTACACGCCGATCCGGACCGGGCCCCAGCTCGTGTCGACGACACCGCCGGCCGACCCGTTGGTGAACGCGAGCTCCTCGAACCGCTTCATGTCGCGCTTCTTGCTGCGCGCCTGCGTGTAGTCGGAGATGGCGCGCGTGACCGGGTCGCGCACGACCACCAGCAGCCGGGTCGCCGGGTTCATGTGGCGGACGCGGCGCGGCGCCTCGCGCGTAATGAAGTAGCTCGGCGTCTTCTCCATCGTGATCTGGCCCTCGATCGTGGGCGGCATGTGGTGCCGGTACCAGGCGAGCCCCTTCGCGTAGTGCCGGTCGAAGAAGTGCACCTCGCAGCCGGCCGCCCGCACGTCCGGGTGCAGCCGGACGAATTCGAGCAGGGCGCGCGTCCCGCTCTTCTTCACCCCGATGATGAGCGCGTCCGGCAGGTGGCGGGACGGGCGCAGGCCCTGCTGCCGCAGAAACCGGTACTTGGGCGACCCGTCGGTCGTGTTGGTGGCGGCGGGCGACACCAGGCGCAGCGGGGCGGCCGGGGGCCGCTTGCCGGCGGTCGCTCCGTCCTCGACCGTCAGCGGCACGATGCGCACGAGCGAGCCGAGTATGCGGACGTGCGGCAGCTGGGTGGTGGGCGCTAGTGTCGTGCCGCCGGCAGCCGGCTGCGCGGACGGCGACTGGTGAAGGACGCGTACGTTAGTGTGCGGCGAAGGGTTCGTCGCTTGACCACTTACCTGCCGGAGGCTGCGATGTAGCCCGGACAGCAGACAGGCGTGAAACGTGTACAGCACGTACACGGCACACATCAGCAGGCCGGTGGCGATGGCGATCGTTCGATTCAGCTGCCGATGCTGCATATCTGGAAGTGGAGGGGGGGGGGGTGTTAATTGATTTGACAGATGGCACCCATGCCCCCATCCGCCGAACTGCTGGCTGATTGGTAAATAAACACACACACACACACACACACACACACACACACACACACACACACACACACACACACACACACACACACACACACACACACACACACACACACACAAACACACACACACACACACACACACACAAACACACACACACACAACACACACACACACACACACACACACACACACACACACACATAGGCTATACAAGCGACCCTCGAGCTTTGGTGTTTGAACTTTTAGTGTTACATTTCGGCTCTTCTCCCAAATACAGGTAATTTGGAAGCCAGATAGCTTCGCCGCATAGCAGGCCTGATTTCCTTAGCAATGTTCAACTAGACGTCGAGACATCTCGATTGCAAGGATATAATAGACCTGACAGTCGTGTCTCGAGGGTCACCTGTAATATTACATTAGAATCATCCGAAAGCATGTTGTTTTTTCTTCTTTATCGATTTTTTGCTCGAACTTTTTGTGAGTTTAGCGTTTTTTGCGAGTGTTTTTTGTTGATGTAATTTTTATGCTGGCCTTTTGGGAAATTTGAAAAAAAAAAACATTGTTAAATGTCCGCCAACGCAGAAAGGTTGTACGCGGTGCAAGCGAATCGCAGTGGCGGAATTAAAATTTCAAAGTGACAAGGCGCCAAACCTTTTCCCGAAACAAAACAAAAAAATAAATTAATAAAACAAAAGAAGTACATTTTTAATGCAGGACGGACCGGAAGGATGGTGCCGCAAAAACCGGCCAGTACAACGTTTACAGCATGAGGGGAGAAGGTAGGCACCTGTCTCCTACCTGCGCAAGGTGCGAGAGAATTGTTGCTGACCCCTCCATGAATACAAGAGGGGAACGCAGCACAAAAATCATAAACAGAAACCACGTGGAACGCGTAAACGCACACCTGCGGAAAGAGAGAAAACTGCTGGCCGTGCGAGCCTAACCGCGAGCACATATACACACACATGTACACGTGAAAGAGAGAGAGAGAGAGAGAGAGAGAGAGAGAGAGAGAGAGAGAGAGAGAGAGAGAGAGAGAGAGAGAGAGAGAGAGACGGTAAGACAGTGAGAGAGTGAAAGGGAGCGCGAGAGAACGAACCGCGCACGTGGAAGGACGGTGTAAATTGTCTCTATCACTGTCGACAGATCAGAAGTTATAAAACTGACTCATAAATATATTGATTTTGCCTGGCAATTGCCACCTTTTCCAATCTCGATGGCTCAGTAACCCTCCCCCGGTCGGATACAGAACCGAGTCAAAACAAATCCCGACACCCGCCAAGGCTTGTACGCGCACACGGGGTACGCATTTGGTTCGATTTCGATTTCGTGGGGATGGGTCTTTCGCACCGCACCTTCACACAAGAATTACAAGAACAAACAAAAAAAAATGCTCCGATATCGTACTCTCTGACTAACTAACAGATGACAAGGGTAATTTATCATATGAGAATATATTTGTTAACATAATTCGAGAATATCTTTGTAGTTTGCGATTATGATTCATCAATTTTCCTAACCAATGCATGAGTTAATAGTATCAAGCCAAAAAATATAAATATGACTAAATAACAACAAAACGACCTATTATCGGGTTGTGTCCACTAGTTATGGGAAAAAAGAAGTTTTCGTCGGAATCAATTCCGGCTAGCTCCTAAGTTTTCTGGAATCGATTCCGGATAGTAGGTTCGGAATTAGTTTCCGGAATTGGCTCCAGGATCAGAATCGGCTCCAGAATTAGTTCCAAAATCGGCTCCGGAGTTGACACCGGAATTGTGCCTGGGCTCGGCTCCGGCATCGGAATTGGCTCCGGAATCAATATTGCAATTCCGTAGTTAATTCCAATTCTACCTGAGCCTGAGCTAATTCCATCCCGATTCCAATGCCAATTCCGATATGATAGCCAGAGATTACTGATTTAAACTTTTTATATTTAGTAACAGATAGGGCGTACTATTATGAAATTTTGCAAAAAGATCAATAAGAATAATTTATGGATACCCATCCATTGTAAAATATCGAACAAATAAAGGTAAAATAACAATCGATATGCCAACCGATATAGTGTGGTGACATACATTTTGGTTATAATGTGAATTTTCAAACCGTCTAATATATAGCATGACGTATAGTTTTACATGAAACATGATCTAAATATCAACATACGCTGATCACCTGGTTGCTATTTCCTTTTCATCACCTAAGCATCTTGTTGGAAAAAAAAAATAACTTCAAACTGTTGATGTCCCGATTTAATGATCAAAGCAAAGAAAACATATAAACAGTTGTATAAAAAAAATCACCATTTTCATCACATTCAATTACAATTCCCTTCGGGCTATGGCTATCAAAATTGAAAAAAAAAAACATTACAGCATATGCTCAATGTAAACCAAACGTGCTGCTAATTCTATTGGAAAAAGTTCAATCAGGCACACGCCAAAAAGGTATTTTATGATTGTTGTTGTTGTTGCTGTTGTTATTTTGAATGCCCCTTGATTTTGCGTTACGTGTTGAAGTAATGTAACATTCTTAAAATAAACAACTTCTTCATACACATTATTTTTTAAGAGATTCCTTTCCTTTGCAACCTTCCCATCACTAAATTGGGTGGTTTGGAGCCTGTTTCGAGACGGTGTAATACATCCGCAGCCTGTGTCAAGCTGTGCGGCACTTTCACTCTCTCTCTCTTGCTCGTTTTCTCTCTCTCTCGCTCTCTTTGTGTGCCAGTGGTGGAGTGAAGGCACAAGCAAAGTAACGCTAAAAATAACCGCCCGTCCATCACCGGGGGACGCGTGGCGCTCGAAACCCGGTCTGGGCTCGGGCATCACTGCAGTGAGATGGACGTTTTTTTGCTCGTCCTTTTTTTCTCTCTCTCTCTCTCTCTCTCTCCCTTTCTATATCTCGGTGAGATCGATTGGTGGCCCAACACTTGGCGCCCCAACGGACGTGCCGCTTTGGCGTGCCAGCAGCATCCACACAAGCATTCACCGCCGTCCCGGCCTGCCTGGTGTATCTATAAGCAGTGTGTGTGTGTGTGTGTGTGTGTGTGTGTGTGTGTGTGTGTGTGATTTTCTGCTGTTCAAGATGTTAGCGGAAGCGGTGTAATAGTAGCATCCGTCCAGGGTTTTTTTTTTGTTGTTTCTGCCACTTACCTATTGCGGTGTACTGCAGCGGCTCCGATGGCAGGTCGCACATTCGCTGCTTTGGACGGCGCTGGCAGCACTTGGGAGGGTCGGGAGCAGCACTTCGCTAGTGCGGCGGCTGCTGCTGCTGCTGCACCCTTTCCCCAGGTACTGTCCCACTGTTCCCCTATCTATGCACAGCTGATGACCAAACGGTTTCAGGGCGAAACTGCCGCAATCCTCCGCATACACACAGGACACAACGAGTATGAAAAGCCAATACAAATCATGCACGCACTCACTCACTGGCTTGAGATGGTAAACACCTACACATTCGGTAACGCTTGCTTTTTGTGTGTTTTGTTTTGCTTTGTTTTTTTGTTTTTGTTTTCTTCTCTCTGTTGCACTGATATCACCCCCGAGAGTTGAATGAAACTCACTTACATCTACACTCACTCACACCACACACGCATAAACACCACTGGTTGATGGAAGACGCTGATAGAGTCGCTGCCGAAAGTGTCCCGTAATCACTCGGCTGGCGGGGCCCCGTTTGTTCACTGCCGCTCGCACACGGAATTTGTGCGCCTGTACTCGCCACTGCTGGCACTGCTGGTAAGCCGTCGAACGGTGCCACCGACCGGGCGACACAACCCGAAACCGATGATTGCCTCGAGCGCTTTTTGCGGACCGTGCACTAGCGTACTGCTGTATGGGGCAGCGCACTTACTACAGCTCCAACGGACGCCAAGCACACACGTAGCGAGAGAGAGAGAGTGAGAGCGCCCTGTAAGCACACCACACAAGGATACGACCCCACCGAGCTCGTCCGAAGCGAAGCGCTGCCGAGTGCTGCTCTCGCATAGATTCTCTCTCTGTCTTTCTCGCTCTCTGACGGTCGTTTTCGGCGAGCGAGCGCTAGCGCCACACGCGTAGGTTGCTAGCTGGGACTGTGCCGACGCTTGACAGCATCCGTGGATGCGCATGTGTGTGTGTGTGGGTGTGCGTGTGTGTGTGCGTGTCAGAGAAGCTCCGGCCGGGCAGCACGTGTGTTCGCTCCTCATCGGAGGCAGTATCTGCGGTGGCAGCTGCAGCTGCGTCCTGTTAGCCGCCTTGTCCTGTCGAACGGCTCGATGGCAGGAAGTGGAATCGCTGGCAAAAGGAAAGAAAACCAAACAACTATCAATTAGTGAGGCGCTAACATCAGCTGGCACAGTTTATCTCTCTCTCTCTCTCTTTCTCTCACACACACATTCTATCATCTACCTTCTGCTTCAGATATTCACCTTTATCACCGAATTCTTCATCCTGGCTGTTTGGCCCCCTTTCCTGTTAGCATACGAATCACCGCGCAGTGATCCGCATCCCAGTCGGCACCAACGTGGAGGTAGGAATAGGAGTTGCGAGAGCATTACGGGCGCAAATACAACAATAACACATTGTCTGCCTTGGTCGCCCTGCTCGTCGCCGTTTACCGACCGACCAAGCGTTCTTGGCCCGTTCTGACGAACGAATGGTTCGCCAACCCTTTGCGCAAAGAAGGGCTGCCAAACCCAAAACAAAAGCATTGCATTCCGCTATCGACCGGCCCATGCTGGGTCTGTTGGGACGAGCAATGCAATGAGGGTGAAGGTATGGAAAAAAAAAAAAATCATTACTTCATGCACACCGCGGTGGCGTTTGGGACAGTGAAGCGTTCGATTGAGCTCATCAGAGTCGCAGGGTTAGCTTGAGAGCTAGTATGTTAGTCTACAAACAACAAATAACAAACTGTTCCGTCCAGTGTTATCCGTTATCGGAAGTTATCCGACGACTGATCGATCTAAAAATCAGATATAAAAAAGAGCGGTATTAATTAATCGCCTAAAATCGCAAGGTGAGACGTCTTGTGCCTGAAAGTGATGTCAAGCACTTTGACGCACACCACCGAGGTATGTGGTATAACAAGTAGTATATTACGCTTAAAAGCTGTATGATAGCTATATGAGAGACGCCCGTAAATCTAGTGTTGAAGCCGCTGCATCGTCTTAGGCCACTACCTGCTTGAATAATACGGGGAGATGCTGTGTAAAGACCGTTGCTTCGTTCCTAGCTGCTGCTACGGCTCGGTGAGGTTGATTGTTGTGTTCCGCAATGGCCTGCCCAGCCAAGATGACACGCTCTTCGTCCCACGCTCGCTGCAGTTGTGCCGTGGCAGCTGCTGCTGAAGCGTTTCCTATCGAACAGGCTTCGAACATACTCCACATTCTCCGGGGACGCCGACGCAACACTGACAATCCGAGGACGACGTGAATCCCTTGGCACACAGAAAGTCATGGAAAAATCCGCGGTCCTGACAGTATGTGGGCCAGATGGGAGGTCACATCTCGATGTGTCCGCGATTGTCAGTCTCCGACGGATGGTATCACGCGGTGCGTCCACCGCGTATACCGGCTGGCTGCTGAGTCGGCTGCGTCGGCATCCCACTGCTCCTGCTAGTTCGCGATGGTTTGCAGCTTCTCCGCTGCCCGGAACTCCTTGCTTCCATCCGGTCACACCGGATACCAGGACGGCTTCAGTGTTCGGTGGGGCGAGCTCGCTCGTTTCCGCCCGGTCACACCGGCTACCAGGACGGAATTGGTCTTCGTCGTAGCGAGCTCGCTCGTTTCCGCCCGGTCACAATGGCTACCAGGACGGATTTGATCTTCGTCGGAGGGAGCTCGCTCGTTTCCGCCCGGTCACAATGGCTACCAGGACGGATTTGATCTTCGTCGGAGGGAGCTCGCTCGTTTCCGCCCGGTCACACCGGCTACCAGGACGGAATTGGTCTTCGTCGTAGCGAGCTCGCTCGTTTCCGCCCGGTCACAATGGCTACCAGGACGGATTTGATCTTCGTCGGAGGGAGCTCGCTCGTTTCCGCCCGGTCACAATGGCTACCAGGACGGAATTGATCTTCGTCGGAGGGAGCTCGCTCGTTTCCGCCCGGTCACACCGGCTACCAGGACGGATTTGATCTTCGTCGTAGCGAGCTCGCTCGTTTCCGCCCGGTCACAATGGCTACCAGGACGGATTTGATCTTCGTCGGAGGGAGCTCGCTCGTTTCCGCCCGGTCACACCGGCTACCAGGACGGATTTGATCTTCGTCGGAGCGAGCTCGCTCGTTTCCGCCCGGTTACAATTGCTACCAGGACGGAATTGGTCTTCGTCGGAGGGAGCTCGCTCGTTTCCTCCCGGTCACACCGGCTACCAGGACGGATTTGATCTTCGTCGGAGCGAGCTCGCTCGTTTCCGCCCGGTCACAATTGCTACCAGGACGGATTTGATCTTCGTCGTAGCGAGCTCGCTCGTTTCCGCCCGGTCACACCGGCTACCAGGACGGATTTGATCTTCGTCGGAGCGAGCTCGAGCCCATGCTGCTGCATCCATCGATGAACTTCTGCCACAGCTTCCTCAGCAACAGCAGTAGATCGTCTGGATATCCGATGATCTTGGCGCCGGGGGCGTCCACATCCCTGTGGACTGTGTATGTGTGTGTGTGTGTGTGTGTGTGTGTGTGTGTGTGTGTGTGTGTGTATTGTCTGCGTATCTATCCTGCCGTCAAATGTTAATGCTCTCTTGCAAACATACCAATGACCGAGCTAAATCGAACGACATTCGCACAAGTTCCCAACGCTGGCAAGCGGTACGATCGAGACCATACCTGAAGATGCGTCCCTTGTTTGAAGAGAGATTGTTTCAAAATAATTGCATACTATGAATCGTAACCTGGATTGGCAAATGTGCGATGCCGGTGGTACTACCGAACTATCTAAATCCTTCAATCAACTGCCCAAACTAAGGGTAAACGTGTACCCTAGTAGGGGTACATTCGCACGAGAAATTGTCGCTCTCGTCGCTCTTTTGCGATGCGATCCGTGCTCACTTGAAACACTGCGATATCTGGCCGACGGTCAACGTGCTTAATCAATTACTACATCGTTAGTACGAATGAGGATGAGAATGAAAGTAAGAGCAGGCTTTGGAAGCAGCTGAACTCTTACGTCTTAGCCTAAGATGATTGATGGGAGATGATTCTCATAGCTACTTAGAGTGTAGTGTTAGTTTTAACGCTTAAGTATCTGATCAAGCGGTATGGTGACCACTTATAAGACCAGTGATCTTATCTAACTTATCTAACTTAACTAACTTAACTAACTTAACTAACTTAACTAACTTAACTAACTCAACAACTTGCTTAAGCACTTTGACCGCCAGGCTTGATGTCGCAGTTTCGGTGCAGTTTTGTGTCTGTTTTTGTTTCTATAATGATTAAATTTTGCTGATTCATATGCAAATGCAATGATATCTCAGATTCAATGGGACGATCGCCACTACATTTCGTGGAGCTATTTTAGGTTGAGATACTTGAGGGGAATGGTGTGAAGAAAATGATGAAAAACCATCGCCCTTGCAGTTTGCCCTGTAGCATGTCTGCTATACAAAACTATATGATCACAGAACCATATCGAAACTGTCACATTTCACAGATCAAACACTCAAAACTTCGACACACCCGGTTAGAACAGCAGAGTAATAAAAACTCACGCGAAACATGGCTGACAAAAGCAGCAAGGGGAAAGATAGAACCTGTAACTGAAACTGTAACTTATCGTATCGGAATCATTATCGTTCGCCTTAATAAACGTGCATTTTGTGCGGTACTTGAGTTTATCGGCAAGCGTAGGACAATAAAATGTCTCTTAAAGCGTAGGTCTGTACAGCGTGAGAAGAAACTAGGAAACAAACTGCATGATGCATCATACATATGCATAGCAATAATTGAATCCTGTAAGATTACAGCGCAGAGCGCATCGGTCATAAAATCTCAAGTGTGTTTAGGAAACGGAAACAAATATGAAATAGGCATAGCAAAATCATATACGAATGTATCACAACTACACATCGAGAAAAGATGTACATACGAAAATAATACACCCACACATTATTCTAAAATATAAACCTGGGTTTACGTGAAATAGAGACAGATTGGTAAAGATAGGTAAATGAAGAAGCACGTATCTTAATTTATGAGCTGGGAGTGTCTCCCTACCCAAGGTAAGGCCTCTTAGCTCCTACGATTCCAGTAGGAATTTTTGTTTTTACGAATTCCCAAGATCGCCTAGACGATCCCAAGTATAAAATGAGAAGTTTAACTACAAACAATGTATATAATACAGTCTCCTTTCCTGTTAGCATACGAATCACGGCGAAGTGATCCGCATCCCGGTCGGCACCAACGTGGAGGTAGGAATAGGAGTTGCGAGAGCATTACAGGCGCTAATACAACAATGGCACCGACTCAACCAGGCACATTGTCTGCTGGTCGCCCTGCTCGTCGCCGTTTACCGACCGACCAAGCGTACTAGTACTTAAGCTTGGCCCGTTCTGACGAACGAATGGTTCGCCAGCTCTTTGCGTAAAGAAGGGCTGCCGAACTCAAAAACAAAAGCATTGCATTCCGCTATCGACCGGCCCATGCTGGGTCTGTTGCGACGAGCAATGCGATGAGGGCGAAGGTATGGAAAAAAGAACAATGCGCACCACCGTGGTACGGGGTATAAAATGCATTCAGGCAAATGGTTGTGTTGACACGCCAAAATATAAACACTGCAATTAATCGCGTTGCACTGCAACGTTAATCGATCTGAGCGCAATCGATCATCACTTCTATTAACGACCGTTGTGACCAATGTGCACTTGAATGCCGACAACCACAAAGAGACGTACCCAAAAGCTGCTGCTGCAATCAAGCAGAAAACCTACTTTGCAGACTGATTACTTTGATCGCTGCGACGCCGTAGAAGAGGCAAATGCAAGAGCACGACAAGTCCACCTCATACATAGCAAAGCCGGTTTTAATACAATTGGATTGAGTAATGAGCCAACAGAGGTTTCATTCGATGCGGAAGCATCACTTGGGGAGTTTGGGGGTGGCTGGTTTCGGTAAGACACTGTTTGAAGTTTGGTGAATAAATGGCGCTTCAAATGTGAAGTAGTACTTTTGGAAAAGCTTAATACTGCCAGGCAATGCTTGCATTTCGCGGCCTTTTTGCCACCGTTTTAAAATGATTCTAGATGGGACTTTTGTATTCACACTTTTCAGCCATCTAGAACCATATCGCACAGTTAAATATTGTTAAATATTGAAAAGTATATTTTGCTTACCTTATATTTGATGCTACTTCAACACTACACAGCTCGAAGAGCTTCAGGATCATTTTCACGTTTTTAACAGCTATTATGCACTTGGCCTATCTGCTCTCTGGTCGACAGAGGTTTTTCAAAACTGAGCAAAGACTATCACGAACAAAACACACGCACAAATGTCACCAATATACTTAACACTAGGGGATAGGGTAAAATTAAATGACGAAATTCTACTCACAGTTCTTGCAGACTCAGAGAGAGAGGGAGGGAGAGAGAGAGAGAGAGAGAGAGAGAGAGTCCAGTTATCGCTTCCACAGGTTGCTTGCATGTAGCATATTAAGCTTACTGGCTATATGATAGCTATATAAAACCTAGCGTTGAAGCCGCTGCATCGTGCAAGGCTCCTACAAGCTGTGTTTGTGTGTGTGTGTGTGTGTGTATGTGTGTGTGTGTGTGTGTTGTTTATGTATCTGCCCTCCTGTAAAATGCGAATGCATTCATGCAAACATACCAAAGACCGGGCTAAATCGAACAGAAAGGCCAAAATATCCAAGCGACGCTAAACAATCCAGCAGTGCGTGTATTGTAATCCATGGGTTGCCGCGATTGTTGCATTAAAATTATTTATGTTACTTGCACTGTTCAGTGTTTAAGTGTTTCTAGTGAGTCTAGTGCTTTTCTCGTCCGATGTAAGTAACTAATCGTCCAGTTCCAACGCTAGCCCGCACTCTACTTTCGCTCAGAGTCATCTGCAAACTTGCTGCAATCCTCTTCCTTTACGACCGTTTTTTTTTCTAGATGCATTTGAACAACCGAGGGACGAAGCATGCCAACAGTCCGGGAATCATCGTGATTGGCTCGGCAAACAATAAACGCTACAACACAATTCTACTCAAAAAAAAAAAAGTATAAAAGGAGAGCCAAATCGTTTTGCACTTCATTCTTCAGTCAGTGGTCGACGATAAAAACCCTTAGTCACGGAGGCGGCCACGTAATGGTGTGGGGTTGCTTCTCCTGGCACGGCCCGGGTCCTTTGGTCCGTATCATCGGGACACTGGACTCGGAAGGGTACAGAAAAATACTTAGTCGTAAGATGTTGCCATACGCTCGACAAAAATTTGGCGACGAAGAGCATTACATCTTTCAGCATGATAACGACTCAAAGCACACATCACGAACAGTTAAATGTTATTTGGCAAACCAGGATGTGCAAGTTCTACCGTGGACTGCGTTGTGTCCTGACCTCAATCCAATTGAAAATCTGTGGTCAATTATTAAGGACAAGCTCAAGAACCAGCATGCATCATCAGCGGATGACCTATGGGCACGCTGCGAGAATTTGTGGAAACGCATTCCTCCAGAAAGATGCCATAATCTCATCCGCGATATGGCTACTCGCTGCCAGGCAGTGAAAGACAATAATGGTCAACACGTTGACCGTTAGAATGTGTTTTCGCTCTGTGGAACACTGCAACACCACCTCCCAACCACCACTTTATTAGCTCTTTTCAGGGCTACCAAAAAAATATGAAAAGAACTATCTGTTTCGGCCAGAAAAAAAGTTCCTATTTTTATGTCCACAGGTGTATATAAATATATATATGTAATCCTAAACCCTTCAAGTAGGGTTATTTGGTAATTTTGACTAGCATGTTTTAGCAATTCGTTACTACCACTAATTTTAAGGGACAAGTAATATGTCGATTCGTCTAAAATACGATCGTTGGTTTTACTTGTCATGCGTTAAACTGCAACGACTGCCAAGACGTGACGAGTGTTGGTTATGCCCGAAATGTGAAGGCATTAAGTGCGAAATTAATCGTCTAAAAGACCTGACACAGGAAGCCGACAAAAGTGAGGAGAGAGGGGAGCAAGAACTAGCCTTGAAACCTCGATAAAAAAAGATCCTCAGCCAGAAAGCCAGAGATCTTAATTGCTGATCTAAAGATCTAAAGATGATCTTAAAACCTTAATTGATGATCTAAAGGAACAATTGCACGTGTAAACCCTTATGAGAAGGCAATCCTTGGTGAAATTGCTCAAGTTTGGAGGCGATCCAAAAGAAGGGACTAACTTCACTGGCACTGGATTTGCAACACGTTCAACAGCTAATGATGGAGTCCGAGAAAGGTAAAGAAATAATGACAAGGTAAGAAAAGGAATATGGAAGAATATACTTGGCGTATCTAAAGCTACTAAATAATCTGCAAATAATTCGAAGGAATGAAAAAAAACATGATTTATGTTCTAAACAATGCATTAGAAGATCTAGTTCTTCTTTTTCTTCTATTTGGCGTAACGTCCTACGTGGTTCTTCTTATACAGGCTTTCGAAACTTTATTCATTACCACGCAGCCTAAGCTGGACAGGCAAAAATGTGATGCTAGTGGTACTGCAGAGTTATCTAAATCCTACAATCAGCTCCCCCAAACTTAAGGTACACGTTTACGTTAGTAGGGGTACATTTGTACCGGAAATTGTCGTGAGAAAAACGCTAAGGTTGACATATTGTCAGCAGCATATGATCAAGCGGTATGGGAGCCACTTTTAAACGACAAGTGGAATAATGTGAAGAAAATGATGAAAAACTACGCCCCCTGCAATTTTCCCCCTTTCCTGTTAGCATACGAATCACGCCGAAGTGATCCGCATCCCGGTCGGCACCAACGTGGAGGTAGGAATAGGAGTTGCGAGAGCATTACGGGCGCAAATACAACAATGGCACCGACTCAACCAGGCACATTGCCTGCTGGTCGCCCTGCTCGTCGCCGTTTACCGACCGACCAAGCGTACTTGGCCCGTTCTGACGAACGAATGGTTCGCCAACCCTTTGCGTAAAGAAGGGCTGCCAAACCCAAAACAAAAGCTTCGCATAACTCTATCGACCAGCCCATGCTGGGTCTGTTGCGACGAGCAATGCGATGAGGGCGAAGATATGAAAAAAAGGAAAAAAATCCATCATTACTACATGCAGATCGTGGTGGCATGGCGTTTGGGACAGTGATGCGTTCGATTGCTTGCTTTATGTTGTGTACAGGCCACTACCTCATCCCGTGTTCATTCGATTTGTTCGGGCACAGTAGTGTCGACGACGATCCTGAAGACACATGGGTTCTTTAAGGTTTTTAGCCATACGGAGAACAAACCCAGAAAGTTGGTTTTTGCTGATGATGATTGGTTCTATGTGACGAGCAAATGATAGTTCAAGGTGGATCGTTTGCGGGAAAAGACCAGGTTGCTGCTGACAGGCTGCTAGGCAGATGCTGCTAAGATAGAGTGGACAACTTTCTCGAATGACGGCCTCTGCGTTTAATGACGTGATTCCTCTGAAGTTTTCCGCTTCGGTTTGGAGCTGCTGGACAATGTTGCGCCTGTCCTTGAGCTGGTGAAGGACAAGGAACGTAAGACGACGAACCTCATACATAATGAGCAATATTACACCTGTCCTTCAGCTGGTGAGCATGAGACGACGAACCTCTTATGGCGGATGCTGGCTGCCTGGTTCCCGTGGAAGTAGAGATACTGCATAACGGAAGAGTTTACGCTGAATAGACTCTCAACCAGGCAGTAGTAGATTTGGTAGATTTGGTTTGAATTAGTAGATTTGGTAGACTAGTAGACGAGGCGAGTGAGAGTAAATTACATCTCGAAGTACTGGATCATTGTAGTACGTACGACTATCAGTAGAGCTGTCAGCGGGACTTTCAACGGATGACGATCGCAGTTGGGAACACCCCGGGGGATAGTGATGAGACGTCTACATCCTGCCGTCAAATGTTAATGCTCTCAAACAATGACCGGGCTAAATCGAACGACATTCGCACAAGTTCCCAACGCTGGCAAGCGGTACGATCGAGACCATACCTGAAGATGCGTCCCTTGTTTGAAGAGAGATTGCTTCAAAATAATTGCATACTATGAATCGTAACCTGGATTGGCAAATTTGCGATGCCGGTGGTACTACCGAACTATCTAAATCCTTCAATCAACTGCCCAAACTAAGGGTAAACGTGTACCCTAGTAGGGGTACATTCGCACGAGAAATTGTCGCTCTCGTCGCTCTTTTGCGATGCGATTCGTGCTCACTTGAAACACTGCGATATCTGGCCGACGGTCAACGTGCTTAATCAATTACTACATCGTTAGTACGAATGAGGATGAGAATGAAAGTAAGAGCAGGCTTTGGAAGCAGCTGAACTCTTACGTCTTAGCCTAAGATGATTGATGGAAGATGATTCTCATAGCTACTTAGAGTGTAGTGTTAGTTTTAACGCTTAAGTATCTGATCAAGCGGTATGGTGACCACTTATAAGACCAGTGATCTTATCTAACTTATCTAACTTAACTAACTTAACTAACTTAACTAACTTAACTAACTTAACTAACTTAACTAACTCAACAACTTGCTTAAGCACTTTGACCGCCAGGCTTGATGTCGCAGTTTCGGTGCAGTTTTGTGTCTGTTTTTGTTTCTATAATGATTAAATTTTGCTGATTCGTATGCAAATGCAATGATATCTCAGATTCAATGGGACGATCGCCACTACATTTCGTGAAGCTATTTTAGGTTGAGATACTTGAGGGGAATGGTGTGAAGAAAATGATGAAAAACTTGTCCCCCTTTCCTGTTGGCATACGAATCATGGTGAATTGATCCGCATCCCGGTCGGCACCAACGTGGAGGTAGGAATAGGAGTTGCGAGAGCATTACGGGCGCAAATGGCACGTTGTCTGCCTTGGTCGCCCTGCTCGTCGCCGTTTACCGACCGACCAAGCGTACTAGTACTTAAGCTTGGCCCGTTCTGACGAACGAATGGTTGGTCAACCCTTTGCGAAAAGAAAGGGTACCAAACCCAAAACAAAAGCATAAAATAAATTGCATCATTACTAAAAAAAAGTGCAAAAATATTTTTTGAGTTCAAAGAATATGGTTAAAATTCAAGCATTTTTTCCCCGGCTGCGACTGCTGGGATTGGATCAGTGTGTTGCTTCGTAAGAAGTTTGACAGTGGCAAGAATGAGATTCAAAATCGAGAAAAAAAATATAAATTATATATGCCTGATAACGTGCTCGATATAATGTCAAACAAAATTACGAGACGTTCACTATTTTTTTGCTTTTCCTACTGCTCGCAATCCACATTTGCCACGCATCTACCAGCCACTGGGCGCCTCCATTAGCATGCTGAGACTATTGGACGTTCGAATGATTGGTCTCCCCAAGCAAATAATGAAACGATATGTAGGTAATTGAATAGCATCAATTTAGGATCAAGAAATGAATCGGCTTAAAAAACATACTTAACGCATCATTTCTGCGTTTCGTAGCGTTGCAAACGCTTAATCTGTTTGTTCGCAGTTTGGATAAGGCGTCTCCATCGGAAACCGTGAAACGATCATTGCAATGATTGCAAGCAAGATCGTGCGGCTCATTGTATTAGGTAAACATAATACACAAAGACTGTATAGCTTCGTTCGTGTTTTTTTTAGAATCGGTAGCAACGCTCCTAAACGCCGTATTGCTTGCGTTTGATTAAAACACTGGGCGGCTCCATTGCATGTCTTGCTGGAGTGGGCGAACAAAGAGCCGTTGTCGATATCCATTTTTCTCAAACTAGTTCTGAGTCAACTGTTTCACCGCGATAGTTTGAGCTCATCATTTGCATTTTTAGAGTTTTTATTATGTATATTCTGTCCAGTCGTGATGCGATGTGTTTGAGGTAATACATGTACAATCAATGTTATGCATTTTTCAAGCTAAACCGAATTTGAGCCTACTGTCGCATTTTTTTGTTTATAGCACTGTTAAAATCCTTCGATAATATTGTCGATAGAGTGTTTAAAATGATGTACCAGATAATACATACAAATTAATCAATGTCGTTCATGGTTAATACGCATCGATTTTAATCTTCCATCATTTTTTCAATGTATGTGCATCGTATTGCTGTCCCTCTTTTGATATTACACTTTTAATGAGCGCATAATTTCTTTAAATCTGATTTCCAAAAAATGATAGTATCGCATTTATTGTTATAATGGCTTCAAATATTCGTATCAATGCAAAACGATATACAGTGGCATCCCTCATAACGATTTAAATCCTTCCTAGCGAATCACTTTTTAAGCAAAAAAAAAATGTTATGCAGAAAACTCTTTTTAATAAAAATTGTATAAACAGTGAAATAATTGGTTCCAGGACCACATACGTCCAGTTTAAAGGTGCTGTATCAGAAATAAAACAGAAATTTCCTCATTTTTTCCATTTCCTGCTAGATTTTATCGATTTTTTCGATTACAATTGAAAATTTGATGTGCATATTTTTTAGTACAAACGAATTTTTCAAATATTACGATGGCAATAGTTTTATATTAAATGAAGCTTTCATTTGCTTAAGCCAAATGCTAAATTATAGAAATGCTATACGTAAACCAGTGGTGTTCTTGATTTCACATTGGCACCAAAATACGCTTCAGTATGTTATACGATATTACTCGATATGCAAGATTTTTTTAAATCAAGGGTACTCGTTATGTCGTGTACTGTGTCTCTTTTTTCGTCTTTAGCTCTCGAGTCCTTCTCGGACAAATCAGTGAAAAAGTAAACTAGCCTGCTCTGGTGAACCAAATTCTACGTTCATATTTTCCCTCTTGTTCGCAGTTTTTCTCGCTCTCTTCTCCTTCTCTCTTCTCTCTTTCTCTTTTTCTCTCTCTTTCTCTTTCTCTCTATTTCTCTTTCTCTATCTCTATAGCGCTCTTTTTCTGTTTCAGTGTTTCTTGCCCAACAGAACAATAAAAGGGTTAATTCGATTTAATTCACGCGTTTTCCAAACGCTGGTCAAAGGTTTCATCAGTATTTTGTTTGTTTTTTTTTCATTAAGTTATGTTTTTGGAGTTACTTTCGATTAAGCATTTTTTCGCCATTCCACGTTTGTCACGCATCTACCAACCACTGGGCGCCTCCATTAGCTTGCTTAAACTGTTGGACATTCGAATGGTTGTTCTTCCCAAGCAAATAATGAAACGAAATTAGGGGAATTGAATTGAAACAAATAAATTTTTTAATAAATAATCAGCAAAAAACATACTTAACGCATCATTTCTGCGTTTCGTAGCGTTGCAAACGCTTAATCTGTTTGTTCGCAGTTTGGACAAGGCGTCTCCATCGGAAACCGTGAAACGATTATAACAAATGATTGTAAGCAAAATCTTACGGTTCATTGTATTAGGTTAACACAATTGTCAGCGACCAAGACTTTGTAGCTTGGTTCGTGTTTTTTTTAATCGGTAGCAACGCTCCTAAACGCCGTATTGCTTGCGTTTGAATAAAACACTGGGCGTCTCCATTGCATGGCTTGCAGGCGTGGGCGAACAAAGAGCCGCAGTCGACATCTATTTTTCTGCAACTATTTCTGAATTATGAGCATACATACATCTACCTTGTTTTGAATTTTTTGACTGACTCTATAGTATTGTTATTTACCACGTGGAAGCAAAACAGTTGTTCGTACGCATAAGTTCACCCGCTTACGCAGGCGTACTCACGTACGTGGCCCGCTTAGCATCAGTTTTACCAGCGTGTGTGGTATTCGTACTGCAGTCAGTTTAATATCGATATATGCCATTTCTATTTTAGTTGTTATCTGTCATCCTTTCGATCCGATATCCTTACTTTCTCTTTTCCTTTTTAATCGTTTCCCTCTATGAGCTATTGGTGCTTCGTTTAATTCCACGCCAGTGAGATAGAGCTAACCTATAGTTTCACTTGTAGCTAAAGTCCGTGAAATATCTTTAAACTTGTTATGTTGAAGGTTCATGCAATGACAATTGTATTCTCATCAATTCACAAGCAACATGATCTGTTGCTAGAAAAGTGCTTGATCGATTTGCAGTTGATAGAAAGAATGACCCATCGGGGATATATAATGATGCAATATGTAGCACGCATACAAGTAGGTGTATCGTTATGACTCCTTGTCAGCAATTACATGAGGGAATCAATTTTTTTTATCGATTGGAAATAATTTTACTACTAAGCTAACACATTTGGGTTATGTGAAAGGTAGAGTTCGGAACTCTTTTAAGGCAAAAGTGTGATTTTGACAGTGCTTTGTAAGATAATCTTGTTTGCAGATCGGTAACAGAAATTTATTATAAGGAACTTGAATGGTTTTGGTCGCGAAAATATGTTACATGCTACTTAGTTTGGCATTGTGTTTTGTCTCGTTCCTTCTATCCAGAACAGTTGTGTCACATTAGTACATTTGATGATTGCTGATTTTTTGTTAATGATTTTCGTCACTGTTGCTACCTGCTCAGCAAAATGTGCAACTTTAGCTTTGCAGGCTGCATCTGTACGTAGCTGTTGATAAAATGTTTTGCAACTCATCCTCGTGTTGCATTAAATGTCCTCTAACTTATATGGTTGATTAAATTAAATTTCAGCAACTCACCAGAGCTTGTTACAGAGAGAAGCCCTTACTCCTGGGCCCTTTAGAAGGTTAAAAAAAATATTCATTGTTCTTCAATCACGCCTTGGATACGTTGCAATTCCTCGACTAATTTCTTATTAACTGCGCGGATATCTGCGAGTTGTTGTTGCAATTCGATTACTGTACGGCAAAAGCCGCATTCATGAGGAGCTAAAAATACACAAAACAAACCACGTTAAACATTCGCCCAATAGCAGAACAGCTCGCTGCATTACACACATACCATTCACATGATTGTTGGGGAGTTTTTGAAATTGTATCGTTACGTTGCGTGATGCACGATGCAATACATATCTAGCTGGCCTGTTCGGCGCTGTAAAATGGAGCAGTTAATTTTGGTGACCACTTGATACATCAGACTGTTACCAACCGCGTGACGGATGATGCAAAACAAGCTTGTAAGGCGACGGTTGGCGATCATTGCTATTAGGATCGTCGTTTGGAATGTTCATTTTGGCGTTGTTTTTATGTTGCAGGCTGAAAGTACACAGATGAATAATGGTCTTAGTTTTACCTATAGTGGTACAAACAATAGCAGCTATTCGTTGCAAAACTGTTGCACTAGTGCTTTACTTAATCCAACCAATCTAATCTAATGTTACCACTTAATCAAACCTATTTTTTTTTTCGTCCAAATCACTTATTGCACATTTCGTAATGTGTCATGCACACGAACCTAGATCCTACTGGGATTTTGACATAGGACCATTCTTCTTAATGCATTTTACTTAAAAATGGCCCAGTCCTGGTAGCGTCGCGCTTCCTGGCGCGTTGGAGAGTTTATATACCAGATAGAATTACATAATATTTTGTAGCATATCTGCTAATCATAACACTCAGCACTAAGAGAATCCTGGGGAGCGTACAATATAATTGGAAGACCCACTTTCTCAAAAGCGCAGCGTTGGGAAAGATAGACAAACACTTAACAATGCACAGTGGGCAACGGCCATACGAACGCCGGGATGAAAATCAATTCCTCGTGCTATTGCAATTTTTCTTCATTCAATACAATTGCTCTTACTATACAGGGTAGTCCTTTACTAAAATCGTCAAGACAGCGAATAAAACTTAATAATTATCGCACCCAACATTGCATTATCGCTTATCAGTTAACAGCATCAATAATAATTGTTAGGAATTAAAACGAAGGTGGCATAAGTTTCTGACTGAAAACGAATTTTTAAAGTATTACGCGCTAAAAAAGTTGTGTTTTTCATGGTTTGTTTGGAAAAGAGCTGATTCCTATCTTACGACCTTTTTTAAAACTGTTTTTCCTCTCTTCAGCTTTGATTTTTGCCTGTTTGTTTCAAATGCCCGTGTGAAATATATTCACTAAAGTGCTGGACTGTGATATTAGCTTAGTATAAATTTGATGAAAATGAGAAGAGTGCACCTTAACCGCCGGTCTGTTTGCAACTGTGTATTCGTTTGTCCCATAGTTCATTACATAATTAATTACAAAGTTCATTCATGTAGTTCGAGCAGTTCATTTCATGCAGTCCTAATTAGTCAAGCAGTTTTTTCTATATCCTATGGTTTAGTTCCTTCTAATTCGTCTGTGTTTTCCTATTGGAATTCATATTCGAAATATTATTGATAATCCAAAATCCAACAGCTCGTTTAAGACAGGTAGTTGGATACTGGTGGTTTATGGCTCATACAACAACACGTTTAAGACAGGTAGTTGGATACTGGTGGTTTATGGCTCATACAACAACACGTCAAAATCGCTCGCGCTATTTTCAAGAAATCAGTTTAATAATTTTCGGGGTCGTTAACGACAAAATGTAGGAAAAATGTTGATCTTTCCTATGATATACGACTCACGAGTGAAATCGAGTCGAATCACAAAAAAAATTACTCTCCAAAATGAAAATATCCCAAAATTCAGCAGAGATGTTTGGTTTTCAATCGTTTATGCACTTTAAAAACAAGTTGTTGCAAATATTTAGACATAAAATCAAAGTATGAAAAAAAATACCTTTCCAACAACACATTAATTATCAAAATCTAAGCATCATATACTAAAATATGACGGTTTATGTTCGGTCGAAAAATAGCTCAAATTTGGGACAAAAAACACAAAGTTTACACTTTGGCGGTCTATATCTTAGTAAGTTTAAGATAAAAACGTGAAATATTTTGGTTGCAACTAAGTTTAGGTATCTATTTTAAGAAAACGGTTATGGTGTTAACCTGTGATGAAGTTGGTTTTTCGATTTTTATACAGGCGTTTGCCCAATGTGCAATGGGAGCAGTTTATACATCGCTACCATAGGCAGGAACTTTTCATGCTTAATTACTCAAAGCAGGATTACTTTATACACAAAGAGACACAAGCTACACCAGAACTATCTTGGCACAAATTTTGAAATACACAACCCGGAAATGGCTGAAAGAAACCCACAAACACCAGCATAAATCCAAAAACCATAAATAAATCCGCCACCGATAATGAAAGATTAGAATCGTCCGGACTGTCAGGAAAGGAGTATGTACATCTTTCTACATCTATCGACTTCTCTTTTAAGGCCTCTAAACTCGTATGAAGGCAAAGGACATTAATTTAGAAAATTTTAACTTCAAACTGTACAGGTTTTCAAGCATTGATGGTGAACGTGTTGCATCGCACGGCCTAATACGTTGGATTAGGTGGATGGAAACTGGAAATAAAAACCACCCTTTGAACTACTTCAAAACGGGTCTTTACCGTCCTATTTGATTTCGCACCGGCACCATAGAGGATGCCACTGCGTTGATTACTTTGCTGTTTCGCATAACGTAACTCGTACAGGACAAACCTTTGGCAGCGAAGGGAAGCTCTCGTCGAGGAGTTGGAAGGACGGTCCGGGCATTTCCTTCGTTCTTTCGGCTGGTTTAATCATTCTGCGTGCAGGACAGCCGTGGAAGTTCGCAGTGTGACGATCGCCGCAGTTTGCGCATCGCAAATCAGCCGTAGCTACTCTCCCGCTCGGGTTAGTGGTCGTCTTGCTGCGTGGGCACATGCTCGACGCGTGTGCTTCGGCGCATTTCACGCATTTCGGCGTGCGGAAGCAGTTCGCTTTGCCGTGGCCATACTTTTGGCAGTTTTGGCACTGCATTGCCACCCGCTGGCGCATGTAAAGGTCAAAGTACACCCTGTGATGGTTCACATGGCGTACCTGCCTCAGCTCGTCGAGTGTGATTGACTCCTTGGGAAAATGTAACAGATACTTAATTGCCTGCCGGTGGAACTGATTTGGAGGCATCCGTATGGTTTTGATCGTGATTGGCCGTATATTAAATTCCGCAAGCGCCTCCGCGATATCCTCAACATCCGTTTCTGGGAGACCTCGAACCATTACTTTGGTCGTTCGTGCCTCGGGCAGTTGATGGGTGAAGCAATTGATCCGGTGCTGCTTGAACGTGTCGAGAATAGCTTTAAAATCCTTCGTATTGGTCACGAACACGGTAATGGCGTTCGTTGTGGCATTAGTCGTGTAGTGTATCACACCGGTAGCTGCAATCAAGTGGCGAACGTATTCTAGTGATGTGCCTGTAGCTACGATCGGCGGTAGTCGGTCCATTTTGCTGCCCTCATGACGTTGCGTTAGTTGCGAACCGGAGGGCGCCTCTTCGTCATTGCTTGGGAGATTGTGCGAATCGTTCCCAGACACTGCTGGTGCACGGACGGGCTCTGCACACCGATTCATCTGTTGAAACTGTGCTAGCGACATTTTTGCGCAGCCTCTCCGGGGCATCCCTTTATTGCTGCGGCTCATCTTGGACGGTCGCGCGGTTACGTCGTTTACGCAGCTTCTCGACCAACAGAACAGAAGCTAATGCAAAACGTTCCTGTGTATCAAAACAGAGAAAGAGAGATAGAGAGAGAGAGAGGTAGAGAAAGAGAGAGAGCATCAGCCCTCTTTCCCAAACTCGATCGAAGAGCAACGATGGCTGCTGCTGCTTAGATACAACGGTGGCTTTAATTTATGTGATAAGTGTCAAAGCATTGAAGCAATTCCCAAAGCACAAAGTGAAGCCAACAAGTGAAAAGTGCAACTGTTGTTAGCATTTGAAGCAACGTGAATTTGTGCTGTGCCAATGATGCAATTATATATATACAGTGTGATGTATGTTCGTGATTTTAAACCAGTTTTGCAAAGTGTTTCGATTAAAAATGGCTTATATCAATGGTTACGTGTTTTGTCAGTGAATGTGTAAAGAGTGCGGCGTCCCGGTATGTTTTGTAATTTTATTTTGCACTTTTTTGTAGGAAATAGTTAAGCTTCTTTAAATGGAAATGCCTGTAAATGCAACTAGATTGTGGTTTGGTGGATTTAAAAAAAAATCTAAGTAGATTAAATCATAAGAGCGAATTCTGATTGTAACAGAGGAACTGTATTTTATCCCAATTGATACACACTCTCCCCAATGAGGAAAGCACACACACTGGAAAGTATATTAGATTAATAATTAAACAGTTTTGTCCGTTTATCCGCGGTTTACTTTTATATAAATACAAATATACAAAAATACAAAAAGCTTTAATACATTTTCTATTTTTTTTTTACAGGAATTTTCTTACATCGCCAATCGCTCCAAGTACATCACCAAAATGTAGGTCACCCAATTGCTCCGAAACTCGCCATCAATTCCTAGCAGGGTATCAAACGCTTCCAATACGATGTCGGTGGTTAGTAGAATGAAATGTGCCCTCCACGGTTTTCTGTAGCGTTTGGATTGAATGTTTAACAAATTATCTTAAGCTTTGTAGCTCACGAAACAACATTGTATTGTCCACATTGTCAGGTGCACGCGTTGTCGCTGGAGAGGAGCACATCACAGGGAGCTGTGCCGTAAACAGTTCATTTTCGTCCAGTAAACCATCACAAACGTCCGAACCTGTTGCTGGTAGGTAAGTGAGATTTTCAGCTGCTGTGCTATTTACAGCTGTGTTAGGTAATGATAAATTCGTTAGCGAGTCGCTTATGTGCAATGCCGATGCCGAAGGGTATCTGACGATTTTGTAACCATCTCCGATTCGATTCCGATCGGGAATAAAGGCGCAGGAATTCCCGAGATGTGCTTCGTCTCACATGGTTCCAGATCGTTCATTAATGGTCGACCGATGTCTAAACCCGGTAGCGGAGTTAACGAAGAATGCGCTTCGGGTGCAAGTGATGGCTTGATGGCACCTGACACCCGCTTAGCATGGCTCTTTCTAGTTCGTTTAATAGTATTGGATGTGGATTTCTTTTTATCTTGCTGTCGCACTGGTATGTTTGATGCTGATGATGGTGGAGAAAACACGACGGATGATGATATCTTGAAAGCATCCGGCACAATTGGTTGCAAAATAGTACATGGTGTAGACATCACCAACGGTTCTACTGCTCCGGACGATGACGCTGTCAAAGGTAAGGGCAACGATGATGCCGAGGCTTCCGCAGCAGCCTGAGGTGTGGAGCGCGTTAGATTATTTGGCACAGTTTGTGCAATCGACCGCGCTGCCTCCTTAGACGACAACGGAGCTAGCGGAGGAGGAAGCGATTGCTGGATTGATCCGGGTTGTTTTGCGGGCAGTCCTGCTGCTCCGGATGATGAAGCTGTTAAAGGTAAGGACAGCGATGATGCCGACGCTTTGACAACAACAACGCTTTACTGGTTCCACACTGGATGCCAGTGCTGATGCTAGCATTTGCACGTTAGTTGTTGAAGAAAGCTTATAGCGAAAAAAAGGCCAGTATTTCATATTCGACAGGGTAAAATATCTTCTTTTCTTATTGTCACTTACGTTGGAATAATGGATATCCATTTAGACATTAAAGTATAATTTGTCGATACTCTTGGGATTTCTTGGATCAAGTTTCTTGGAAATTTCTTGGATGGTTTGGAACAAGTCAAACTGTAGCGGAAGGTAAGAAGGCACGACACATCAATGAGAAAAGAATGAAAAATAAAAAACCATATTTTATGAATAACTATCAACTACAATAGAAAAGAGAATTTGAGCATACAAAATGCTCTCCTTCCTTTCAATCCGAAACAAGTGGGAACGGGTAAGTAATAATGTGTGTGTGAACGCAACGTGTGCGTGAAGGCTGTTTTTTTTGCGCTCTGAAAGTTTTTACTTTGACTGCTCCTAATTGAAACATTTTTCACCTCCTTACGGGATTTTTAACGCAGTTTGACATGTCACGTTGTAAACTTGTATACGAAGTCGAAACAAAATGTATCATTTCCAATTGGAGAAGTGCTCGCCGGGATTGCGACGATAGCGGGATTTGTTCTCAAGCTAAGAGATAACAGGAATTCAGTTCCATCAGTATAAATAAAAATAAACAAATTAAAAATAATAAATATACAAAGCGTAACCCGTAACAAGCATGTTTCCGGCTCAAACCAATCTAGGTATTCTATCGTATTATACAATTGAACTTTATGATTCAGTGCTGATTAAACCTTTTTTTCGCACAAGGGTTACACAACGGGGTCGTAAAACATGATTGAACAGAAACCGCGCGCAAGCGGCACCCACCCCTACTGCGGCAATTTATTCCAACTGCAATAACTTCGCCAACAGCAGATGTAAAGAAAAACGAAAGAAAAAACGATCGTGTGATTCACTGGTGATGTGATGAGTCACTCAAGTGACGCCAACTTCTTTGTTTGATGCATTTGAAGCCACTGAAAGCACTGAAAGGTGCGCTAATGAAGAAACTTCATTGAGAGAGATAGAAGGATAAAGAAATAGAGAGGCACACATATAGACTCTAACTGACAACACCGAGTAACTGCAAGTAAACCTCGACCCAACCCCGAGCGAAATTCAACGCAGAATAGCCGATGTATATTACCTCCTTTTGTGTATCGTCTTGTAAGTTTGGTTGTGCTGAAAACGAAAGAATCCTTCGGGGAGCTATGGACCGTGATACTCTGACGACAATTTTGGGTACGCGGGAAAAGTTTTGCGGGCGACTGGATGTGCTGAAGTGTGTGAAAGAGTTCGGAGTCTGGATGCAGATGATAGCGAAGTAGACGAAAAATGCGGCAAACTGTAAGGCGCAACACGAGCAGTGAATGAACTCATTGGCGATGCTGCAGAACAATACGAAACACGACCACAGCTTCCATTGACGGAACGACAACATCTTCCTACCGAAACCCCGTCACATGGTTCTACCTAGAGCTGGAGACTCGGAAACGACCAATGAGCGCGCCGCTTCTGCGAAGAAAAATTACGAGCTGCGCCGGAATTTCTGGAGGACGTCACACTGCTAAGAGAGGATGCGTTGAAAGTGTTCTACACCCTGGAATTGCTATCGACGAGTGTTTCTGGTGACAAACCCAAGTTGCTGTAAGCTGCTGCTCCTTAAACGCTACTGATGGACGAACTCGGCTGTTGTTTGTGGACTGTCAAACGAAGACGTAGTGAGGATTTCTCCAAAATAAGCTGCACGGAGCGGACGAAGCGAGACTAAGCGGATGCAGCAAGACATACCGGACCAACTTAAAGCAGCAATCTCGACGCTGAACGATGGTCTTGTAAGTTTGACTGTGCTGGAAACGAAAGAATCCTTCGGGGAGCTATGGACCGTGATACTCTGACGACAATTTTGGGTACACTGGAAAAGTTTTGCGGGCGACTGGATGAGCTGAAGTGTGTGAAAAAGTTCGGAGTCTGGATGCAGATGATAGCGAAGTAGACGAAAAATGCGGCAAACTGTAAGGCGCAACACGAGCAGTGAATGAACTCATTGGCGATGCTGCAGAACAATACGAAACACGACCACAGCTTCCATTGACGGAACGACAACATCTTCCTACCGAAACCCCGTCACATGGTTCTACCTAGAGCTGGAGACTCGGAAACGACCAATGAGCGCGCCGCTTCTGCGAAGAAAAATTACGAGCTGCGCCGGAATTTCTGGAGGACGTCACACTGCTAAGAGAGGATGCGTTGAAAGTGTTCTACACCCTGGAATTGCTATCGACGAGTGTTTCTGGTGACAAACCCAAGTTGCTGTAAGCTGCTGCTCCTTAAACGCTACTGATGGACGAACTCGGCTGTTGTTTGTAGACTGTCAAACGAAGACATAGTGATGATTTCTCCAAAATAAGGTGCACGGAGCGGACGAAGCGAGACTAAGCGGATGCAGCAAGATATAGTGGATAAACTTAAAGCAGCAATCTCGACGCTGAGCGATGGTTGAACCTGAGTAACAGCTACAGCTACAAGAAACGGATTGGAACATACTACGCGGCAAGCACCACCGGGCACTTTCGAGCAGGGACGGAACAGAAAATATTGCAGTTAGGTGTACCAAGCGTTGAAGCCACCTCTTTCCTGTTACCGACGAACATTTTAGCGATGGTAATCGGCAGTTCCTTCTGCACTGAATATACGTCGAACTCCTCTTGGATGATGTTTTAGACGGCATGTTACACAGGCTAAATAGGTTTTTTTTTTATAAAATCCTTGCCAACGAACTTGACGCTTCTTATCAAGTCAAACATTTTAATTTATCCTCCACAGAAAGCCCTGTTGTAAGATCTTGTAACCATATACGCATAGCATACAGGATATATTCAACAGAAGCTAACCAGACGTGTCCCTTCCGTTGATGATAGCTGCGCCATAAAGCATCGCTTAGAGCTCTCCCCAACGGTTCAGCTTGGTGAAACAAAAAAAAAAAACACATTGTTTGCTGAGTCGACACAAAATGTGTCATTTCCAATGGAGCAGCGGTCGCTTCCATTGGAGCGATAGCGGGATTTGTTTTCAAGCTAAGAAAAACCACAGAAAATATCCTGCCAGTTAGTTCTTGTGGGTCATTTCTTGTCACTTGCGAAGCGTTTTAAAATGTCCGCATCACATTTGCGTTGAATAGTAAGCCAGATTGTAATTACGTACATTATATTACGAACAAATCGCAATTGTTTCTTTAACCCGTAACAAGCATGTTACTGGCTCAAACCGATCTTGGTATTCTATCATATTATACAATTGAATTATACGATTCAAAGCTGATTCAACCCTTTGTTCGCACAAGGGTTACACAACGGGGTCGTAAAACATGATTGAACAGAAACCGCGCGCAAGCGGCACCCACCCCTACTGCGGCAATTTATTCCAACTGCAATGACTTCGCCAGCAGCGGATGTAAAGAAAAACGAAAGAAAAAAACGATCGTGAGATTCACTGGTGATGAGTCACTCAAGGAGTGACGCCAACCTCTTTGTTGGTAATATTTGAAGCAATTGCTAAGACTCTGAAAGCACTGAAAGGTGTGCAAATCATTGTAGATTGCAGCCAATCAATCAAACTATTCACAAGAGGAAATCCAACACGGATTTCATATTATTACATGAATCTTTGCTCGTAATAAAATGCTTACATACAGATCTAAGTAATTCTTTACGAAAGGCTGAAAATGTTTCTAAGTCAGCGTGTTGTGATAGTAAACCGAAAATACCAAAGCGTATGTCTATTCATGCATTCACTAAAGACATATAAAAATAATTTACAACTGTTTGTTAATCGAATTTAGATTACAAATAAAACAATGCTCATACAAACTAAGACATAAAAGCACTTACCGTTGAAGGAAGATTTCTTAAAATCAACGAGTCACTGCACTATTTTGTACGATTGAAACGATTGCCGATATAATATTTTGAGAAATGAGTACTTATCGTGTGAAATCGCTTTAGTTAAAGTTCGATGCGTGTCTAATTGTTTATTTTATTTTTAAAATTTGCGTTGAAGTAAGCAATCCATTTTCACTGTCACTATTGCGCTCGGTTGCGCCTAATGTGCTTGCCAAAGGAAAAGTAAAAGAACTATGTGTAACTATAAACTCATACATCTAAAGTGTTTGTTAGACAATTTCAAAACCATAGATTTATTTCAATTTAACCCTAGGGTATTGAAATGAGAAAAGAAAAAAACAAATCAAAAAGAGAGTTTTTAGTTCTGAGCTTTTCTTCACTAAAATGACCACTGTGCACCACAACGGATGATTAATGTAATCCGCGGATTAAAATTTCAACTGTGTTTCAAATAATAGCACTAGGTCACTTTGCTTCTGGGAATTGAAGACACACAAATACACTTAAAAGCACGCAAATTAGGTCAATTCATCAATGTTTTAAAATGATAGCGTTACAAATTTAAAATAATCTTTTATCATATGAGCCAACCGATCGTCGCAAGCAGTGGCAAACTGTGGCATCAAAATTGCAATATTATCTATTGCACACGCATGTTAATATTTCACCTGGGATATTTCCTTAACGTTCGATACCAGTATTTCGCTGATGCAAAAACAGCTCCAAAGACCACAAACACAGCGCAGCATGATGTTTGAGATTTACTGAGCAGCGTGCTGCAAACCAAAAAGGCATTACAAAAATCTATGAAAAAACGCTTTACAGCAAATAATTGGCAAATAATTGGCAAATTAGTTTCGTATCTTTCCCTCTAGTGGCCGAAAAACTGACAGTTAACAACATATATCACATCTAATCGTACTGTTTCAGCTTCTATAGTTCTACCTATGTTGTATCGTATGGCAAAAAGGATAGATTTCTTCGAGTTTATCTCTGTACATTTTCGTAGAGCACACGCACCAAAAATCACTACCACACGTAACGATCACTGTCAAACATCTAGATCACTTTTCTGTTCTCACTGCGTTGCGGTCCTTTATACCAATGCTTTTCTTAAATTGGAAAAAAAAAATTAACACTTGGTGGCACTAACGACACGAAGCCCGGAGCAGCGTTACCGTACGATTTAACGTTCAACGATCGAATGACGATCAACGACGATCGCCGAGCTCTCTCCCTGTAGCGAACTTGTGCAAAAAGCGTTTGTGTGTGTGTGTGTTTGTGTGTGCACGTGTTAGATGGATTAGCAAAAATGAATGTGCGAAACCGATGGAAGCCACGAGCTTATTTACGCATCTATCTTTGTCGTTCCCAACCTGGCACTCAGAGAGGCACTCAAAGAAAAATGAGTGCCACACTCATCAACAAAAAAAATTTCTCTCTTTGTGTGTGTAGTCGATGAAGTTATGCGTCACACACATTTCAAATAATGGTTCGCAGTTGCTGTCCGCTCTAGCGGCAACAATGCTACCAGTGTTCGGAATGTAGGAAAATGAGAGAAATAATCAATTTCTTATTTCAGAGGCGTGGGTTTCTCCCTGCGGCTGGAGTTCAACAAAGAAAACTACCAAAGTGTGATAAACTTAGGTAAATAATTTAAAGCTATATCTTTCAACTCTACTGTGAAATGTACTCTGTCTCAATGCAATGTATATGAAACATAAAAATCATTTCATCGTTGAATTGGCCCAAAATGTATCGAATTGCTTAAGAAACACTTTGAACGGCTCAGTGAAAAGGTTTTCCGTTGCTATCAAACTATTAAATTATTTTGTTTTTTCGCCACAATTGTAGTCATACGGTTTTGATTTGCTTTTTAAATTTTGTCATAAATAGTTTTTGGCAAATTTTTCATTTTTTGTAGTTTTTTACCACAGTGCTATTACATGAACAAAAATCAAATAATGAAAAGACGTCAGCAAACACAGTTGATTGTAGATCGGGTTTTGCCTTGTACATAATTACACAAGTAATATTTGGTGGGTTCAAACGCTAACATTTACTCATCAAAATGAATGAAAAATCAACGTCAAATCGTTTTACATTGGAGCTAATCGATTAAACTTTCCTCAAAAGGAAATTTGACAGGAATTTTATATTGTTACATGAATGTTCGTTGTTCACTCAACATATTATGCATACATGCAGAATAAAATAATTCTTTACGATAGGCTCTATTGAATTTTTACAAATCTGACCAATCAATGAAAATGTTTCTAAGTCAGCTTGTTGTGACCAAAATATCAGAGTATGTGATACGCAGTATATGTATATTCGTGCATCCATCAAACATATTTTAAAATAATTGATATTTTTTTAAATCGATTTCACTAATAAAAAAATGCTCACACAAACGTACAGATAAAAGCACTTACCTTTGAATGAGGTCTTCACAAAGGAATGAGTCACTGCACAGTTATTCAGATTGAAACAATTGCCGAGATAATATTTTCGGAAATGGATACTTTTTGTATCAAAATCGCTTCAGCTCGGGATTTCGTTCAAAGTTCGACACGTATTTAATTGTTTATTAATTTTAATTTTTTGCGTTGAGATAAGCAATATATTTTCACTGTTACAATCGCGCTCGGTCGCACCTAATATTTTAGCTAAATGATAGGAAATGATGAAAACCATAATGCCTTTAAAATACATCCTTGAGATCTCTTGAGACTTGTTTTTGTCACATTGAGCTTACAACTTCTAAACTAGGTTCTAGACAATCGCAAAAAATGGATTTATTTAAATTTTACGCTAAGGTATTGAAACATAAAAAAATTTCACATAAATAGCTTACATGGCGGCAAATTTATTTACGACCATTGTGCACTACAACGGATGACTAATGTAATCCATTGCTACTGGAAATTAAAATTTGAGGACAACCACCCAAAATAGACCAATCGAATCAAGGATTAACTAACTTTTATCGAATGAGGTAGCCGATCATGGCAAGCAGTTGCAAACTGTGACGTGAAACTTGTAATATCGATTGTACACGCAATGTCCATATTTCACTTGAGAGATTTCCAAACGTAGGATGCCAGTATTTCGCTGATGCAAAAACAGCTCCAAAGCCCACAAATACAGTGTAGTATGATATTTGTATTTTACTCAAAAACGCTTAGCAGCGTGATGTAAACTAAACAAATATTACCAAAATCTATCAACAAACGCTTTAACACTAGTTCGGCAAATAATTCGCATGATAGCAAATTAGTTTCGTATTTTTCCCTCAAGTAGCCGAAAAACTGTCATTAAACAACCTATATCACACCTAATCGTTCCAGATTCTATAATTCTGCCTATTTTGTCTATCGCCTATAAGCACCAAAAATCACTACCACACGTAACGATCACTGTTTTAAAAAATTGACCACTTTGCCGTTTCACTGTGTTGGAGTATGCTTTTTACCAATTCTTTTCTTGACTTAGAATTTTTTTAACACTTGGTGGCACTAACGACACGAGGCCTGGAGCAGCGTTACCGTACGATTCAACGCTCAACGATCGAATGACGATCAACGACGATCGCCGTGCTCTCTCTCTGTAGCGAACTTGTGTGAAACGCGTTTACGTGTGTGTGCGTGATAGGTGGGTTAGCAAAAATAAATGCGCGAAAGCGATGGAAGCCACAAGCTTATTTATGCGTCTATCTTTGTCGTTCCTAACCCGGCTCTCAGAGAGAGACTCAGAGAAAAAAGTGCGGCACTCACCACTACAAATTTCCCCTCCGCCTCAAGTGAGTTCCTATTCGTGTGGCTCTCTTTCTCGCATTTATTCCCATTCTCACTTTCATTCTCATTCTCACTTTCATTCTCATTCTTAATCTCATTTTCATTGCCAACGTTTTTTTGCTAACACTCTGAACCTTTACAGTTTTATCATTTTGAGGATAGGTGTCATCAAATGTCACAGCAGTTTTGTAAAACTGTAGGTCTAGAAAACTAAGAAAAATCAAAATTAAAAAGAATGGGACACATTAAGTGATTTTGCAAAAGTTCGCATATTTGCTATAACTTTTGAAATGAATCATTAGTCTGTGATTACAGGGTTTAACAGTCCAATAGATAACTATCCACATGGTTAATACAATGCTCGATTTGGAAAACACAACTGTCCACCACGTCACTCACTTTTTTTGCACTGTCGTCATGATTTAAATAATTGTCGACTTCGAATAGGGCAAACGTCAGGTATGGCACGGATAGTAGTTTATTAGTCAGTAGTAAAACCCTGTACATAAATTAGTTATGGTATCGGTTAAAATATGGTTGAATGGCAACGACTAGTATCATTGCTGCATGGAAACATGCTCAAACGTGTTTTCGAAGCGAAACCAATGCGGCGCAGCTCAAACAGAAACAAAACGGACAACGAAAACAACGGCTCGAGTCTCACTCGGGCAAAACAGTACAAAAGGTCATAGCGTTCATGAGCGAGGCTCTGTCGAAACTGTGAAGGGGTTAATCAAAAGGCAGGTAAGTTATTTAAGTTGTCCTTGATCGCAGTTTATGTCCTAATATTGTATATAAGATTAGGTAAAAACAACATAAGATAGGAGGTTGGTTAAGTTATTAGCATTCAATTATGAAGAAAAATGAATTATGCATTTAAAAATAAAAATAAAAATGAATACGATTGAAAAAAAATACACTCTGGGTATATGACTATTTAAGGTTACGGATTTTGTCAATGCCTATTGTCTGTACTTCATCTTAGCAATTCTCAGCAAAAGGAAAAAAAGCAGCACCAAACAAAGAGAGTGAACTTGCTGCTCTGAGCTGCAGCACTGGCCTTGTATTAGAGCAGGTATGTCAAACTGGCAACTCCCGAGGGTTCTGTATGCGGCCCGTTACGGTACGAAGTTGTGATTAACGTTTGTATTTAAAAAATGAACAACATTTTGTTGTTTTTTTAAAGGTTTCACCTTAACTTGTTTTTACAAACTTTCTTCCGCATTATCTGTTTTAGCAACCTAAGAGTTTTTGGACAAATTTTGACACCTCTATCAGTCGAACTCTAGCCGTGATGGGCAAAAAAGGTGAAGCAACTTCGTTTAGAAGCGGGCGCGATCAAAGAACGGCATCCCCGTAAAACGGACTCCGTGAGGCAGTTTGTGGACGTCGTATAAGCCTGTTCCGGTAATTACATCATCTTGGCATTATTAGACTACAATCAGAGTCCAGTTTTTAAGCCCAGTTCTTAACGGTCGACATCCCTGAGCGACAAGAAGCTCCAAAGGATGCAGAAAATCGAACCTGAGGGACATGTAGCTACATCGCTGAGTTAGTTTGGCCAGGAGGTCAATGCAACCGGCCAAAAAGTAAAATAGTACTTTGGAAACATGAACAAACAGGAATCTAAATATCAGGAAGCAAAAATTGCGTCCACTAGCTTCGCAGTGGCAAACAATAATGCCAAAAATCAATACCACTACTTCAGGTAAATTTAGGAGAAATTTTGATATGACACTGCGAACTGGTCCAACATCCCCTGACTGTGTATCATCAAATTAGTCTGAACAAATATAATGCAAAAGCTCTACCCAAACAATTTTGTTGCGAAAATTAGGAGGAATTAATCAAAATCCAAGGTATACCTAGATACTTATTAGACAACATTTTATCATGAGTATCACTCCATAGTAACTAACCTGGTTGAATTCCTTAACTAGTACGATTCCAATTCACATAAAGGCTTTCAAGTTGATTGCATGAGTATACAAATTGTACTAAATTTCCTACGCTATTTCCTACGATTGATTCCTACGCTAATTCTTACGCTAATTCCTACGCTGAATTCCTTCATTATACCTACGATGCACATTTACCACCGGGTATGGCTTTTCGACTGGAACTGGAATTGTATCGGTTCCAGATATGGACCAGGTCTAAATATCATTACGAATCCGAATCCAAACAGTTTCAGGAACTGTTTCTGAAAATAAATGAAATCGGTAACTATTTTTGGATCAGCATGGGATCAAGATCGATTCCAGGACCGATAGGTGTTCAGTATAAGCTCCAGGTAATTTATGGGTTTACTGTCAGTTCCATGGCCGGTGTAGGTTCATGATTGGTTCCAAATCCGGTAAGGCTTTATGATAGGTTATAGGGCCGTCATGGATTCATGATCAGTTCCATGACCTGTATGACCAGTATTATTTCCAGAACCGATTTGGGTTCAGTATCGGTTCCTGGAGAGGCCTAGGTTCAGTAGCTAGGTGCAGGACCGGTATTAGGTCATGTGCAGGACTTAAACCAGAAAAGGTGATGTAATGGAGTCAGGACCAGTATGGGTTGGATTTTGGTTTTCGTCATAAGTACTTAATTGCTTAATTGCTAATTGAATTTGCTAGTATTGTTTGGATCCCTTTACAACAAGATAGAATAGATAGATTAAAGGCCACCCAAAACAAGTTTACAAAAACACTTTTCTATCGCTTATCCTAGTCGAACATCCCTTGCCCCTCGTAACTAACTTGCACTAGCTGCATATTATTCAGACTAGAATCTTTACAATGTCGTAGAATGACTTTACAAGGTTGTAACAGGGATTGTTGTCACCTCGTTTATTCTAATGCATATTAAGTTCTAAGCTCCAGGTAGAGTTTTAGGAGCAAGATATTTTTTAAGGCCAGACTTCAGGACTACTTTATATTGCTCGACCAATCTGAGCTAAGCTTTAAGACACGAAGTTGATTTCCATATGACGATTAATCAACTAAGGACTTGGTTAAGACAGTTTTTCTGAGAATTATTTTATGTTTGGTGTAGCTGTTTATTTTTATATTTAGTTCGTTCTTCTTCAACGGTCACATTCTTATACAGCCAGCTAAAAAAGTCATTTTTATTTAATGCAAACGTGAATATAGCTTAGACTTGAGATGAAACACCTTGAGCATCGATTTTCTTATTAGATATTGCGGCCCATGAAAAAGATTTTTGGGATTTCCAAGTGGCCCACCGAACAAACGAGTTTGACACATCTGGCTTAGAGGATCAGAAGAGAGGAAACCGACCAGACGCTCTCACCGCTCTCTTACCTAGTAGTGTGTGCTCCGCAGAACATCAGCGCGGACTGCTAGCGTTCTAAGGGTAAAAAAAGAGCAGAAAGTCTTTTCGTTTGTGAAAACTAATAACTGCACAACATAATTTCGCTTGAAGTGGTAGGTTTTAGCGATTAAATTCGTCATTTGAGCTGATTCCAACTGGAGATTAGAATCAACACGTTTTAAAATGGTTTTTCAAATTCGATCACATAGGAATTTCTTTTGCATTTGACATTCGATGTGTCAAGTCAGTACAATTTGCTCAAAGAACTGTCAAATTTGGAAAATAGCGTATAGCGAAATCGCATACATCGAGTATGGCGTATATCGGGGAATACCTGTAGATTCAAGGCCCTCAGTCGGGAAATGCTTGTGTCAGCCATGGAGCCTTGGATTCTAGCCCCTCTAGTTTTCTAAAGATAAAGCGCGAGGCAGGAAGGAACCGTCTTGTTTGCGTTGCGTAATTCTAGGCGTTACAAACGTGTTTCTTTTTCACAGAATTCCTCCCAAACTTCCGAAAAACTAAAAAATAAAATAGCGCATCACGGGGCGACTTTTTTTGTTTGGTTTATCTTACCAAGTTGCCTTGACAAGCTTCCCCTTGAAAGGGGGTTGACTAATGTAAACGTTTGCTGGAACCACATCTCAACGTTCAACGGCCAAAGGGATCAAGCCACTTATCGTTCTTTCTTCCGTTCTTTCTTTTCTGCGCTGTTTGTTTGCTTAGAACAGACGATCACATTTCGCTAGCCTGCCAGCGCGTCACCAAGCGGGGAACCTGTTTTGCGTAGTACTTTCGCTACGGGACCGTTTCAAACGTGCCCCATCGCACGGTGAGCGAAACGCACCGTCATCGATTTGCTGCTTCTCCCCATCTACCCCGGATGCAGCGCTGCAGCAAACGCTATCTCAAAAAAAAAAAAAAACCAGCAGCAAACTATAACCAACGACGATGGAAGGAATGCAGCGCAACCTATCGCTCTTTTCGCTCTCGTTGAATGATTTTCGATGACGCTGGTTAACGTTATCGGTTTTCCTTTTAACGGCTGATCTTTACATTCAGACACTGGCAGCGGTAAAGCGCGTCGAGCTAACGCCCGACGGTGCGAAGCGAATGCGCGCGGTAAGTTCAATCGGCATGGGTCCGACAGAAAACATTTTGTCCTTGGCGCGGTAGGCAAAGGTCCGGCAGAGGAGAAGGACGGTTAGCGTGGTCCCACGTTGTGTGCAGGCAAAACAACGGTGTGTGTGTGTGTGTGTGTGTGTGTGGTGTGTGTGCGGGCGCGCCCGCAAACATTTATGGTTTTATCGCTGCTGAAAACGGGTGGCAACCGTTGGTTGCTGCTGAGCGTCCCTACCCTACCGAGACCGCCTGCTGTTACCACAAGCATCGCGTAAAAATGCTCCCCCCTTTTCCGAGGCAAGCACTATTTCCGTCCATTGTGTCCCCGCTTTGTTCGTCGATCGTTGCCAGCGAACGCGCGCGTTAGCAGAACGTGCCGTCGTGGCGTGCAATTGGATCTACATCCTGGCCGGATCAAGTCAAGCGCAAGCAGGCACGTCGCGGCTGCCCTTAACCGTGCGTGATCAGGCTCGGAACGTTCGCAACAAGCATCCAGCATCTGCCAGCCGGGGCCAGGGCCGGCACAATTGGCTTGCGTGGCAGGATGTGGTGTATCGGTTTGCTCCCCTCGTTCGTGTTCGTTCCGTCGTTCGACGCAGCTGCAAGGCCGGCCGATTGCGGACCTGCGGCACGTATCACGGGAGCAAAGTGTTGAACGATCCACCAGCCCGCCCTTGCCAAAGGGGGATGCAAACGAGAAAAGTGGCCCAGGTACCGAGGTTCAGTATTGTTCCAGCTTTTGCCCGTGCCACGAGTCCGGCAGTGGAAGCCAACACAGTGTGTCGCGTCGTGCACAAGTGTTCCACTGAGTCTGTGTGTGTATGTGTTTGAGTGAGAGTGCGTACTGATCACTTGCGTTTGCGTTGGAAAAACGAACAGCCGGGATTGCGATTGTTCACTCTTGCGAAGGTGTGGAAGCGTTACAGTTGGGTTGCTTTTTTGTTGGCAACAGCGGTCGATAATGTAATGTGCTTCGGTACTGCTTTAGTGTTCTGTTCAATAGTCCGGCTGATAGAGCAACCAACTGTGATCGCTTTCGGTCCAGAGACTGTGATTACATAGCATAGTGCTGGCTAGCTGGCTGAGTGATAGTTGGAGGTTTGGAACCGTGCCTAGGTCGCTCCATCAAAGAGGAAGAATTACAGTGCGAAATCAAAGATCAGTGGATTACATCAAAACTCGTTTATGGCATTAAAATTAAAGGTGTTTGTGAAAGCTACCTAATTTTTTATTGTTGTTACAAAACAAGCTACTATGTGATGAGCTTTTATAAGTGCAAATAGAGGAACGATTTTAGGGCGTATTCTTTTGAAGGAACTTTGAACCAATTGTTGGAACGTCAATTTTAGGAACCATTTCCGAAGAGACCCTTGTGCAGAAGTGAACTTCTGAACGATAGCTGGAACTGGAATCGCTCCACTTAAGGAGGGATACCGTTCCTGCAGGTTCAGCCTCTTTTAACTTTCACCAATTATTTGGAACAGCTTTTTTTCGTTCATCCCTATCGTGCGCCCGTTGTGCAGTTTGTGTTCCATATCTCTGTCTCTGTGCGTTTGAGTTTTTGTTTTTGTGCTTTGCAAACAAGTGTTAGCCCGACGAACATCATGTCGTTTTATGCGCTTGTGCACGCTGAAGGTTAGTGCCCGTGTCAAGGTGATAATCAGTCACACTGTGTTTTTATTCTGTTTTTTTTTTGTTTTGTTTTGCTTTTGGTGTTTTTTTTGCTATGTCCATACCGCAGGAGAGCCAAGCTCGTTCGACCAGAAGGAGGAAGCGCTGGCCGCCCTGCGCGAATCCCAGGAGGGGCAGCTTCTACCGTTCCAGGACAAACCATCGCTGGACAACTTTCTGGCCAATCCGACGGACGGGTGCGAGGGTAAGTGTTGTTTGCGAGAGTGTTTGTCGCCAACACTTGGAAGCGATTTCCGTGGCAGGAAACGGTCGAGAGAGAGAGAGAGAAAGAGAGAGAGAGAGAGAGAGAGAGAGAGAGAGAGAGAGAGAGAGAGAGAGAGAGAGAGAGAGAGAGAGAGAGGGCGTACCCTTTACCATTACCGGGATGGAACCGAAAACCCTCCAAGCATTGGCAATGGGAGGGCAATGCCTGAGCGGACTGGTGCAGGATGTTATCACTTTATCCTAATCTCTCTTTCAAATTGCTTGCGTTGTTTATTTCGTCTTGTGCTACACGACTCATGGCAGCAACGAGTTAACTATTCGGAGTAAGCTACTGTGGATCAAATTTCGTTTCCTGTTTCACGCTCTTCGCTGTTTTCTGTTTGAATTCTATGGAGACGATTGTTTGCGCCTCAACTGTTTGCTTCCTTTGCGTTCCGCGCTTTTGGTATTTATTTTCAATTTAATGATTAGTGGTTCTGGCGGGATGGTGTCATGTTTTCAAGTTTGCACTACTCGCAGTGTTTTAACAACCTCTGGATTTATAGTTATAAAATGTATGTTAAATGTTAAATAAAAACTTTAGTAGAAAATATTAGGGACTTTACGGCTCATTGTATTACAAAAACTATAAAACTCGATAAAACTATTGAATTATCTAAATATTAAACGTTTACCATCATTCATATTAGTGATGTGCTGTATGGAGTGCACCCACGACTCTGATCCGACTCCGACTATTGTTAGTTCGATTCCGACTCCGGCACAATGAAACCACTAGATCCGCCCGGAGTCGGAGTCGTTCGGAGTCATTCGGAGTCGTCCAGAGTCACCCGGAGTCGTTCGGAGTCGTCCGGAGTCGCCGGAGTTGGATCCGTCTGGAGTTGTCTGGAGTCGAATGACTCCAATTCTGGTTGACTCCGACCCTAAACGATTCAGGACGGCTACGGACTACTTCGGACGACTCCGGCTCCGTACGACTCTGGACAACTCTGAATGACTCCGAGCGACTCCGGACTATTCCAACTCCGGACAACTCCGAACAACTCCAGACGACTCCGAACAACTCCAGACGACTCCGGACGACTCCGAACGACTCCAACGACTCCGAACGACTCCGAACGACTCCGAACGACTCCAAACGACTCCGAACGACTCCGAACGACTCCGAACGACTCCGAACGACTCCAAACGACTCCGAACTACTCCGAACGACTCCGAACGACTCCGAATGACTCCAAACGACTCCGACGACTCCGAACGACTCCGAACTACTCCGAACGACTCCAAACAACTCCGAACGACTCCGAACAACTGCGACGACTCCGAACGACTCCGAATGACTCCGAACGACTCCGAACGACTCCGAACGACTCCGGATGACTCCGACTCCGGGCGATTCCGGACGACTCCGACTCCGGGCGATTCCGGACGACTCTGGGCGACTCCGGGCCTTTTTGGACGATTCCGAACGATTCCGGATATTGCAGCGCGGACCTACCTTCCGGAGTCGATTACGAATTTATCGGAGATTCCTAAATGTAGCTAATCCCTAACTTAACCTATCTTAATTCCTAATACTAAAGAGAACTTTTGAGCACATGAAAACAGATATTAGATTAAAATAGAAACTTAAGAAAAGAAGAGTATATAAGATTAGATATGATAGCCGGAAAAAGAGGATGAGGAGATGAAGAGGATAGGGGTTGGAACCAAACGTGGTGCGACGAAAAACCATGTTTAGTGCGCTACGTGCCCTTAAATTTCGAGACGGTGGGTACAAGCCGATCTGCTCAAGGAGAGTGGGAGTATCGATGTGACCATTGAGCATGCGTCCGATGAATAGGACGCGCGCTTGGGAGCGTCTTACTTCCAGGAATTCTAGACCTAGCACATTGCAGCGAGATTCGTAGCTGGGCATAGCGGCATTGGGGCCAGCCACTCGTCGAAAAGCGAACCTTGTGAAACGCTTTTGGACCTTTTCAAATCTTAAGATCCATCCAGAACGGACTGGACCAACGACCACTGAAGCGTATTCCAACGTTGATCTAACTAAAGAACAATAAAGTGACTTGCGGCAAAGTGCGGCAAATCACGAAAATCTCTCATGAGTCTATATTTAAGCCCCAGCGTTCTTGAAGCACTTGCGACAAACCGACTCTAAATGCTCATTTAGTTATAATTTATAATCCCAAAGGACGCCAAGATGACGTATAAGGGAGGTTCGAGACAGCACAGAATACAGAATTACAGAGCATTTTTCAGGGCAACGATTTAGCTGGTTGTAGGAACACCATAAAGAGAATGAATTAACAAACTCCTGGAGCCAAAGGCAGTCGCTGTGTGTTCTGATAGTTAAATATACTTTTTAAATCATCAGCATACAGTAAATAACCTTCGGACGGGAGAATTTCATGAACATCACTGACAAAAAGAACGAATAATAGAGGGCTCAAGACGCAGCCTTGTGGCACTCCAGAGGAGGGAGAAAAGGCTGAAGAAAAAGTAGTGTCGGTTTTTACTTGGCAATTGCTCACAGAAATACATTTCATTACATTTCCCATGCATTTCGTTTACCAATGAGTTTTAATCAAAGAGTTTGCTCGGTAACTAACTCCAATAAGAACAATACAAAACTCTAGGCAGTATTAGTCGAATGAACGAAAGAGGTATAAAGAAGAGATTAGTTACAGTTTCAGCGAGGATAAACGGGAGCGTAGACGATAACGAAAGGCGCACGAAAAGGAATAGAAGTCAAACAGATCGGCATAACCATTACGCATACGCATACAGACGTCTCTCGACACCAGTTGGAGGACGGAAATGGAGCGAGCGATAAGCATCATAGAGGTTGATGGAGGATAAAGGTAGAGAGATGTCATTTTCACTTAGAAGGATGGAGGCTGTGCGTGTATACGTCGTCATTCAACAGAGTCAAGTCCAAGAACCTGACAGTGGATAAGATAAGGTTGAAGATTGAGGTCAAAGTTTTTTTTTCAAATGTAAAACGTGTGAACGCTTTTTGCATTCGTTCATTTTACGTAGCATGGTAGACGAGGAAAAAGGAAGCCACAATACGCGTGGGAATTCTAGTATTGGCCTAACAAGGCCTACCAGCCGTACAGAATGCGTAAAATTGGCGGAGCAGGCCAAGGGAGCTACATGCTTTGCTGTTCAATATGTTATTAGTTAGGAAATAGTGGAGCAAAACGGACATCTTATGCATATTAATGATTATTCATTTGAATTTTCCACGAAACATTATTGGTCTTACGTTATCCTGTAGCTTTGCTGTTTATCTATAGACTACAATAATTGAAAAGCAACAAAATATTGCAACAATACACGTTTTCATTGATGAAATTGAAGCTTTTCTACCAATGTCTGTTAGCTTACTGTGTACAAACGCATCATCATAGCCTCGACATGCCAAAAGAAGCTGTCCATTTTACACCACGTGGAACATGTGTATACTCTTTGTTATATTAATAATTAATATTAGAACATATTCAATTGGCCAGCTTTTTTATGATAAATTATATAGCAATACAATATATTACAAAATATTACTTGTAAAACTTCCATGCATCCCTGTGAAATTACGTTGATATTTCTTTCAACGCGGTACAAGTGCTAAAAACTGCATTATTTTGCTAACTAATTTACTAATAACAAATTGAACAGCAAAGCATGTAGCTCCCTTGGCCTGCTCCGCCAATTTTACGCATTCTGTACGGCTGGTAGGCCTTGTTAGGCCAATACTAGAATTCCCACGCGTATTGTGGCTTCCTTTTTCCTCGTCTACCATGCTACGTAAAATGAACGAATGCAAAAGCGTTCACACGTTTTACATTTGAAAAAAAAACTTTGACCTCAATCTTCAACCTTATCTTATCCACTGTCAGGTTCTTGGACTTGACTCTGTTGAATGACGACGTATACACGCACAGCCTCCATCCTTCTAAGTGAAAATGACATCTCTCTACCTTTATCCTCCATCAACCTCTATGATGCTTATCGCTCGCTCCATTTCCGTCCTCCAACTGGTGTCGAGAGACGTCTGTATGCGTATGCGTAATGGTTATGCCGATCTGTTTGACTTCTATTCCTTTTCGTGCGCCTTTCGTTATCGTCTACGCTCCCGTTTATCCTCGCTGAAACTGTAACTAATCTCTTCTTTATACCTCTTTCGTTCATTCGACTAATACTGCCTAGAGTTTTGTATTGTTCTTATTGGAGTTAGTTACCGAGCAAACTCTTTGATTAAAACTCATTGGTAAACGAAATGCATGGGAAATGTAATGAAATGTATTTCTGTGAGCAATTGCCAAGTAAAAACCAAGTTAGTTCCCATGATTTTTTGGTGCGTTCCCACGATTTTTTGGTCGTGTCCCATAGATTTTTGGTTAGTTTCGATTGGATATCAATACAATTGGAGCAAAAAAACCAAAAATTGATGGGAACCAACCAATAAACCGTGGGAAACCCTGTAACTCTCCTCAACGGTGACTATAAAATATTTATAACATATAAAACGTTCAGTTCAGGCAAGGCGATCCCGTAGCAATGATTCTATTAACGATCTATATAAAGCTATAACTGGTTAAGCTAGAAGAAGTCTGTAACGAACATGTAGACTTAGTGAACGCGTACGCCAATGATATTTCTATAGTAGCACAAAGTTCTAAAAAATAGAACACATGAAAGAACTATTAAGAGAATTCCGACTAGATTCTGGAGCTACACTTAACGCTAATAAATTGAAATCGATTGACATTGGTTTTATCTCAACTAGGAATAAGATTATCGTAGATACCGGAGACACAATTAAAATAACTACTTATCAAAAGGCATTTAAAAGAAATAGAATACATTAAACATACTACGGAATTCATCATAGTCTACCACAGTCCACCCGATATCTCAGACATTCCACCATCCCATCCATGCATGATACCAATAAGAATAGAAATGGCTTACCTATCAACCGTAATCATACAAAAACCAACAGGAAGCACAATTCACAAAAATCTGGCTATATTTCCAAGGGACGGGAAATGTAGTAACACTTGCTGGTTTATGTTTTTGCTGCCAGAAATTAACTGAACGATTTTGCTTTCTCTCCCCACCTCCCACGCAGCGTGCCGCGGGCTGCCGGGCAACGCGACCCAACCAGTCATCACGTACGATACGCCGTCGCCATCGCTGCAGCAACGGTTCACCAAGGCGGTTAGGATGGGTGACTTGGGACAGGTGAGCAGCCTGGTCCGCCAGGTGCCCGGGCTGCTGATCGACAGCACGGCCCATCCGCGCCGGTTCGCTGCCGAGCGGCTGAACGCGCTGCACATTGCCGCCCGGTTCGGTGCGAACCAGGTTGGCGAGTTCATCCTCGCGATGGTCGCGTCCGGCGCGATCGCCAAGGTGTACGCGGGCCGACGGGGCACCGTCCCGGACGCGGCCGTGCTGACCGTCCAGCTGCTCGACGACTATCTGAACGGGGTGGAGATGGACGCGGCCGAGACGCCGCTCCACCTCGCGGCCAAGTACGGCTGGAAGCCGATGGTGCGCATCCTGGTGGCCTACCCGCAGTGCGAGATGAAGCGCAACAGCAGCGGCCAGTTCCCGCAGGACCTGGTGTGCGAGAGTGCCACCCCGGAGCGCAACACGCACGAGTGCCGGCGGGCCATCGACAAGCTGCTGCGTGACTCGTACTTCGTGCCGCTGATACGCACCGAGTCCAACGTCGAGCTGCCGTACATTGGCGAGCCGTTCGCGCGCCGCCACCTACCCGACCTGGGCAACGCGGGCACGATCCGGAAGTTGCGGTTCCTGCGCATCATCACCGCGTTCGCCGGGCCGATGACGTTGAGCGAGGCGCAAGCCTTCCGGCGGGAGTGGAAGACGCCGCCCCGCGTGCTCGTGCATGCGGATGCGCGGCCCGGCGCACCGACCAGCAGCTACCAGTACCGGTGCGAGCTGACCGGCCGGCTGTACGATCGGGCCCACCGTCACCAGGCGGCCGGGATCGGCGAGCGTGTATTTCGCCGAGCGCACGTCGACTGCGCGCTGGAGCGCATCGGCCGTTCGCTCGCCCGTACCAAGGGCGTCGAGTGGAAGGAGTACTGGACGTTCCTGGGCGCCTACCAAAACCTGAGCGACATCCAGGCACTGGCGATCTTCGAGCAATATCTCGAACGGCAGGTGGCGGTGGCGCGCGCCTGCCCGGACCACGATCCGGTCGCGATCGGCGGCAAGCAGACGCATCCGCAGAACCTGTGGGCGCTCTGCGCACTGCGCAACGTGTCGTACGATGAGAGCACCTACCGGTTGGTGAGCCGCTGGCAGCGCAAGATGCACATCCTCTATGCGGCGCTGCTGGACCAGGACGGGGCCGATGCGAAATCGCCCAACCCGATCGCGAACGTGGGCCGCATCTCGTCCTAGGCGGTTGAGCCTGTTTTGAACTATTATCGAATTTGCTGCAGCTGTGCAGCGCTTTTGGAAGATTTATTTGTTCTTTATATTATGTTTTACATTACTTCCTTCATTCATATCGATAAATTGAGCGTTATATTCTATAAAGCCAAGGGAAAGATTGAAATGCAATCAAAGCACAGTGAATGAAGGCAGTAGAGCACAGTGGCTTACCTTTATACGCACAACATACTTGCGGAACAAAGTTTATGAATGTTTTGAAAATCTTAAATCGTTTATTTCTTTAACATATAAATTATTTTCTGATATTTTTTTCTGATAATTTACTTAATAAAAAGATGAAAAAAAAAACAAAAAAAAAATAGAGATGTAAACAATGCACAAACTATTTACTGCACACGGAACGCTAGTGGTTGCTAAGCGAGCAATCGAATAAAAACATAGCATCTAATATCGCACCTCATACTTTGCTTGTTTCAATAAAGCATACACACAGCGAACCGACAAACAACAAGGTTTTATTTTTATTTTTAATTGGTTTTTATTTTGAGAAATCAGTCCTTCTGGTTATGTTCAAGTTGCGCCGAAGGCAAGCTAGCAACCTTTTTTTTATATATTTGTTTTTTCTCGTCAGTGTTTTTGGCTCCCATTAAATTGTACACAAGAGGAAAATCGATTCTAAAACCTGAACATGAAGCATGTATTCTTTAAAGTACGTTACATCATTCTACCTGCACGAAAAGTCGTTGTCAGTTTCATGCGGTGGAAAAGTTCTCTTTCGTTCCGGTTCGAAAGGCATGATGGCAGCGCCTGGTGCCTCATCCCCATACGCAGGCTGAAAGGACCGCGTTGATGCTGGCCTGGACTGGCTGAAACGTCTTTGGTACTCTGTTGTGTGGCAGCAAGTGGAATGAAAGGTAAAAAACATATTTTTATTTATTTTTTCCCTTCTACATTTTTACCATTTATTGTTTGTTTGCATTTTGCAGCAAGCTCCTTTGTATCAATTTCTTCCAATGACCTTGCAGCAAAATGGATAAACGGAGCTGCAAGGCAATCATCTGCCCAATGTGTGTCAAACACGATACATCAATGCACAAGAGCGCAGCATTGGCTAGTAGAAGGTAGCGATGGAGGCGCATGGTGCTCCACGCCCGGCACGTGGGTTACCAACACGTTTGTTACTACTATTGTTTTTATTGTTATTATTACTTATATTACTGTTATTAATATTATCATTTCTCTCTCTCTTTCTCTCTCTCTCTCTCTCTGTCTTTCTTTTATCGGCTTTCTCGTGTAGGAGCACGTCGTCGTGGCATGGCCCGGTCAACTATTATTCTCCATATGCCGCCCGACCGCCAACAGGTCTCGCTTCACCTGATCCAGCCATCGAGTTCGCTGTGCTCCCCTGCATCTCATGCTAAACTGGGGATCGCTGTTAAACACCTTCTTGGTGGGGCATGAGTCCAGCATCCTCATAACATGCCCCAGCCATCATATCCTTATTTATCCTTATTAGTATAACTATTATTATCATTCAGAATTATTCGATTCTTTTGCTCGATTCGAGTCGAGTCGAGGACGTTACTTTGATTGCTCTTAATGTGTATATGCTTATATGCTTGTTATTTTAGCAGTCTGATTGGGAAACTCAATCATGAAGGGCAGCCGATATCGCAGTATGCGACAAATACCCAGCCGAACGCTCGCAGATGTCTTTATAATACGCTTACAATATGATAATGTTACCCAACAAAATAAGGAATTTCCTTAAAGGAAATCAACCGAAATTAAATTATCTAATTTCATTGAATTATCGGGTGGTTTCATGGTGGTTGGTCCATCCAATTTGATTTTACTGACGTTAAATTTTAAAATTTATTTTCATTAAGTTTAACACATGATAGTACTTAAATTTTAAGAACAAGTAAAGTTTAATATTTTTTTTTCCAAAAATGCCAAATTATCTATTTCTATATTTTTCCCGCTAGGATTTTGATGTCGCGAACGACAAGCTTGTTTTAAGACTTTCAAGTCGAATAAAACACGCAGAAGTTTTCATGGATGAAACTCTCCTACTTTGCACATTTTTATGGAAACCTCCAAACCACAATTAGAAGCGGTTTAGTAGAGTTACATAGTATACCTGAGCTTCTTAATAATATTAAACTCGTCGTTCTAATGTTATTGGTTATAATTTTGTTTGGAATAAATTTCATTTGAAAAATTTAAGCTTGAACAAAATAAAAAGTCGTTTTGCATTAGAAAATATTAAAAACTATTAACAGCAACTATTTCTTGTGATTGGAATCTCGGCATCATCTACCCCATATACAAGAAGGGAGATAAGTTGGACTGCAACAACTACAGGGGTATTACGGTGTTGAATACCGCCTATAAAATATTCTCCCTGATCCTTCAGGATCGCCTTGTCCCGCACGTCGAAGAGATAGTAGGAAACTATCAAAGAGGATTCCGAAACGGAAAATCAACCACTGATCAGATCTTCACCATGCGGCAGATCTTGGAGAAGATGGCTGAATACAAAAACGACACATACCATCTCTTCATAGACTTCAAAGCCACATACGATAGCATAGCCAGGGTAAAACTGTACGACGCTATGAGCTCTTTTGGAATCCCGGCCAAACTGATAAGGCTAGTTAGAATGACTATGACCAACGTCACATGCCAGGTGGGGAGAAAAATCCGCGACCATGCGAGAGGGTGGAGACTACGGGAACCATCTTCTATAAGTCAACCCAGATCCTGGCATACGCTGATGATATAGACATCATTGGTCTGCGGCTCTCCTATGTAGCAGAAGCCTACCAAGGGATCGAGCAGGCGGCAGAGAACCTCGGATTGCAGATAAACGAGGCAAAGACCAAACTGATGGTGGCAACATCAGCGGGCCCGCCAACAAATAATCAGAATCTACGTAGGCGTGACGTGCAGATAGGTGAACGCACTTTTGAAGTCGTCCCACAATTCACCTATCTGGGATCAAAGGTCAGCAACGACAATAGCATGGAAGCTGAGTTGCGCGCAAGGATGCTGGCTGCCAACCGGTCATTCTACAGCCTGAAAAAGCAGTTCACCTCAAAGAACCTGTCGCGACGGACGAAGCTGGGACTATATAGTACCTATATAGTACCAGTGCTCACATACGCCTCTGAGACATGGACACTGTCCAAATCTGACGAAACCCTCTTAGCCGCGTTCGAGAGGAAGATGCTCAGAAGGATACTTGGCCCCGTATGTGTGGAAGGACAATGGAGGAGCCGCTATAATGACGAGCTATACGAGATGTACGGCGACCTCACTGTCGTACAGCGTATAAAGCTCGCCAGGCTCCGGTGGGCTGGCCATGTTATACGCATGGAAACGGACGACCCAGCCCGTAAAGTCTTTTTAGGCCGTCCACAAGGACAGAGGAGGCGTGGTAGGCCCAAATTGAGGTGGCAAGATGGCGTGGAGGCGTCCGCCATTAAGGCCGGGATAACGGACTGGCAGACGAAGGCGCGAGACCGTGAGCGGTTTCGGACACTCCTGAGGCAGGCCAAGACCGCAAAGCGGTTGTAGCGCCGGATAAGTAAGTAAGTAATTAACAGCAAATTTTTATCCCGATGAAAGCATGGGCTGCTTTCAATGTGCATTGGGGATAATATCCTCACCTTACCTCACTTTGTAGTAGTGCAATAACTATTTGTAGTTCATGAACATTATTCTTCTCCTTCATAATTTGACCGTACCCATATTATTTTCTAATTTCTCATACATATATGACATATAGACATTCAATCAAAAATGACTTAGAGTACGAGAAGTAAAAAAATGCCCGAGGTTCCACTATACTTGAGATGTCAACAAAAAAGCTTTTTACAAAGCTTGCTTGTTTCAACTGTATCCCATGTAAAATGTATGGTTTGTGTTAAATCGTATTTTGTTATCCTGAAAATATTTATGAAATATATTGTTGAATTTAAATAAAAACTAAAAACCATTTTATACACCATCATTCAGCCGATCTCGCGATGCCATTCACTACTACCATGGGAACCTGGCAGTCAGCATCAGCCATATGAGGATCGTCCCATGCTCCTTGGCCTTCACCAGCTGAAGCATAGGCGCCAAATTGCTCAGCAACTATTCGTAGCAGGTCTGCTAACTGGTAACATTGACAGCCCTATACTGCTTCAGCAACTCGACCTATATGTCCCAACGGTACCACTACGCCCACGTCCAATGCTCGTGAGCTCCAGTCGTCGCACTAATTATGGAACAGGTGATCCTTTAACAGCCATGATCTGATCGTTCAATGAGGTTTACACACTATTCGACTTAACCATATTGGTGCTTTCAAAGGTTACCTTTACCAGTAGAGCGTTTATTTTCACTTACTCACTGTTTACGTGTTGCTTAGAGCACGTATGTCTACCAAATACTTATTCGCTTAAGGTAAGCATTAACCTTTGACCGATTGTAAGCAGCATTTGGCTTTGGAAGAGGTACGAAAGCAAGGCTCAAACCTTTTAATAAATGATATAATTTCCTTAATTCCAAGTGTATAGTATCACATTGTCATAATTGAGCAAGCGGAATAACTTTCCATACTTTTCGTTTCGTTCGCAATACTTTCTCACTCCTGGGTGTACTAATAAAGGTCGCATTAGACCTTGCGTGAAATTGAACATGAAATTTTATTTTTTTATACATATATACTTAATTGAATATTTATCAAAATATGGCTTATAGTACACCAAAAGAAAGGATATTCCATTCCCCTATATCTAGATTCTAGACTGTAAAAAATATTGAAATAATGGCTTAAATGCATTTCCTCGCGATTTCCCGCTGATCATTACTTACTCACCGAATGAACAAAGAGCGGAATCGCAGAGAAATGCATTTAAAGTATTTGTTCAATATTTTTCATAGTGTAGATACCTCGTTGAAGGAGGCAATTAAAACTATCCCCGATAATCTTCGCTGGATGACAATTCCCAACATTTTTGTGGAAAGGCATGGTCATCCAAATGTAAACCATTTTCACACTGACGGATCCTTATCAGAGCAGGGCGTTGGTTTTGGTGTATACAACATGTGTACCGAAGCATATTTTAAATAACGCCAAACATACTCAGTTTATGCAGCGGAGCTAGCCGCAATCTTGTATACCTTGCTGTTGATAAGTGCATGCCCTCCGGATCGGTATGTATTTTTTCTTTTTCAGATAGCCTAAGCGCTTCTGAAGCATTAAAATCCGTGCAGGCTATTAAGAGCCCAGATCATTTTGTAAAATAAATTCTAAAAGTCCTAAGCCCCCTTGTTTGAAAAATCGTTTCGAATATCCCTGGTATCATCCCTGCTCATTGCGGCATCTTAGGAAACGAGAAAGCAGACCATTTGGCAAAGAAGGGTGCTTCGGAAGGGTCCTTTCACGATAGACCTATCCTCCCTCACAAGTTCTTACGGAACCCACTGCATTGCACGCTGGCAGAACTTGAGGGACACGGATGAACTCGGGAGGTATGTAGTAGTACCCGATCTCTCCTAGAGTTTCTTTGAAACCTTGGTTCCGCGATATCTCTGGGGATCGTGCATTCATTCGAATGATGTCTAGACTTACGTCTAATCATTTCGCATTGGGGGCACATCTCCAGCGTATAGGACAGGTCGATACGAAAGCATGTGTCTGCGGCCATGGTTTTCACGGCATAGACCATCTTCTATGGTCTTGCGAGGAACACGAGGCTGCACGACCCACTTTGTTGGATGCAGTCGAGAAACTGGGAAGCTCTCGTGGTATCCTCATCCGGGATATACTAGCTGGGTCGGACTGGAGCCTCTTAAAGACCATCTTTGAGTTCTGTAGAGCTAACGGTTTAACTGTCGTGACATCCCTACGGCAAGACTCTTGTGGCTGGCTGTGCGGTGGTCGGTCGTCTGTGTTGACATGCGCTTTCGCACATGGGTTTGTGCCGTCAGGGTGCGAACGTGTAGCATCGTCGGACGACTTGCTATCGGTTGGTTGGCCGGAAGAGTATTGTTTCCCATCCATAATCCACTTGTTGGTCCTTGTGCTACATGCTGTAAATCGCTAGTTTGCTGGTGATGAATGACTGTATGTGTGAATGTATGAATGAGTGTGCGTGATGTGTATGGCTGGTGGTTCAGACACGGCTTGAAACAGAAGATCTTTGCATGGATGAGGTCCTTGCAAAGATTTTAACCCTCGATCCTGGCATATAGATCCTCGCCAAGGGCAAGGACAAGGTCCTTCGCAAAAAAGGGTCTCCAAAAACATGGCAGATGCATACCGTCACTCGAAAGCGCTGGAAGCTAAACCTGATAAAGACCCCTGCTACGCTTACTGGACCATTCAAAACGGACTGGATCGAACCTGCGATGGATGTTTCGGATACTCCAAGACTATCCATATGATGACCCGGACAAGTACGCCGGATGACAACGCACAACACGATCTCGACACCTGCCACGAATGGACTTCAAAAAACATACTGGATTGGACGACGACGAATTGCACGATCTCGACTACGAAAAATTAGGCCATTCGAGAAGGACTAGGATTGGATAATATCTGCACTGTCCGAGTACACCCGGAATAAGGTGTCCTTCCATGAATGCGAGAAGGAAATGTCTCGCAACCATTTGAATCGTATGATTATACCCTAACATAAAGCAACACGGCCAAAGTCGTTCATTTTGAATAAAAAAAAATAGTTAGGGAATTTAAAATTCTTTCTTTTGGTGTACGATAAGCCTTTTTCTGATATAAAGTAATTCAAATATAACAGAAACCCCCAAAATTTCACGCTCAATTGCACTGTGGCTCTAAAGGCCGCTTAACGCGGGCTTAAGCATAACTCACCTGTCGCATGGCCTACCGCGATCAAGAATCTTGCATTAAATCCCCTTTGGAGTTAGAATTTAGAATTTAGAATTTAGAATTTAGGAAAAGAGTAGCAACGCAACCAACGTAGTTCGATTTAGATTTATTGCAACCGAAGCTCACCGAAGGACTTACGAACCTAAAACAGGGAGTGGATGGGTGGGTGTGTTAGCGGAAGAGCTGCGAGTTTTGGAGCGACTGGCGCAGGAACTGGCTCGGCACGAGGTTGTGCGAGTACTCGACGCCCGGCACGACGACCTCGGCCGGCGGTTCCGGCTTCGGCACGATCGGCGGTATGCGCGACTGCCGGACCGCCTTGACGCGCGGCAACGATTTGGTGAGGTAGTCGGCGGGCGGCATGGGCGGCGGGGCCGGCGCGTCACTTTTCTGCGTGAGCAGGGCGGGCCGCAGCATCGTGCCCGGCTCGGACTTGACCGTGAGCGAGCCGAGGGGCGGCTCGGGCCGCTGGCCAGGCCCTGCCCGCCCGGCCAGCGGAACCGGCAGCAGCGGCAGCGGCTGGATGGTTTCGGGCGTGAGGGCCCGCCCGGAGTTGGTCGGGGAGCTGCTGACGGCTCGCAGCAGCCGGGCGTTCAGATAGTTGGCCTCGTGCTGGCGGCGCAGCGCGTCCTGCAGCTGGGCCGCGTCCTGGTGGTGGTGGTGCGGGCTGTAGTGCCGATCGAAGTCGTTGTAGGGGCTGCGGCTGCGCCCGTTGGGGCTGTGGCTGGCCGGGCTGCCGTACGAGCCGTTGCGCGGATCGGGCGAGTCGGGGTAGAGGGCGGCAAAGCGGGCCGCGTTGCGCGCGCTCAGCTGCTGCTCGTGCGGCACCGGCAGCTCCTCCAGTGCGTCGTCCGCGAGCCGTCCGTTGGTGGCGTGATGCGGCGCGACGACGGTGTCCCGGGGTGGCGGCGGCACCATCGTCTCGTCGAGGGTGGCGGCGGCCGGGGCCGGCGCTGCGGGCGCTGGCGAGGCGAGGTGGCGCCGGCTGAACGCAAAGTACGACCGCATCCGGGCAAGGTCGGACTCGATCTCCGCCAGCGACTTGCGGCCCGTGTTCGGCACGTGCCAGAGGGTGGCGACGGCCGCGACCACCCCCAGCACGATCGCGGTAATGTAGTGGGCGGCAATGACGCCCTTGTGGTCGCTGGCGGGCACTGGGTCGCCGCCGCCGGCCGGCTGCTCCACCCCGAACAGCGTGTCGCCCATGGTGACGCCGTAGTATTGGAGTAACGCGACGGCTAGTAGCTCCAGCGCCGTGCCGAGGGCCAGCGCCGCCTCGTTACAGTTCAGCGGCGCCAGCTCGAGGATGTTGACGGCGGGCAGGGGCAGGGCGGCGCCGAGAAAGGCGAAGAACAGCAGCATCGAGATGCCGTACTCGAGCTCGACCAGATCGGCGCAGTAGAACGCGACCGAGAGCACGAGCGCCACCACGTACAGGACGGACGCGCCGACAAACGTCGTCTTGGGGGCGAGCCGGAGCGAGAGAAGGGTGGTGAGCAGGGCGCCCCCGACCAGCAGCCAGAAGGGCAGGTAGCCGACGTCCTCCCGCTCCAGCACCGTCCGGCTGGCGGCGATGCCCGACACCAGCAGCACCCAGTAGAAGGCGAGCAGCCCGACCAGCTTGGTGCCGACCGCGTACACCGTCCAGAGCGTCCGGTAGCGGCAGCCCGACTCGCCGTGCTGCTGTCCCGCGCCGACGATGCGCTCGGTCGACCAGCCGGTGCCGGCGGTGGCCATGCCCTTGCCGAGGGCCGGCGCCGCCCGCCCGAACTGGGCGTACGGGGCGAACGAGCGCCGGTCCGGGTTGAGCAGCCGGCCGCTGTCGTGGGCCATCGCCGTGTCGTAGTCGAGCGGGCGCCGGTAGTCGACGATCGATTCGCGCTGCAGCAGCTCGACCAGCCCGATCAGCACGAGCTGCAGCGTGCTGGCGGCGAGCAGCGCGATCGCCACGTTCTGGTGCAGCCGCTCCTCGCCGCCCGCACCAACCGAGGCCAGCTCCGCGATCGTGGCGGTCGTGGCGACGCCCGCCAGCAACCAGACCGTGCACAGGCACATGAGCAGGGCGCGGTGGCGGGCCCGGGCCCGGATGTGCAGATAGCTCAGCCCCGGCACGAGCGTCAGGCCGAGCGCGATGGCACCGAGATAGATCGCCGGCACGACATCTGCAAGGGGAGGGGGGGGGGGGAGGGGGTAGGCGAGAGACGAAAGAGAACAGGGGAAAGGATTAGTTTGCGGGGCGAAATGTAGATTCAAGGCGTTCGAGGCGTTCAGCGAATAGCACCACATTCGCAACGAGAATGTTTCGCAATGTTCCAGATTCATTGATGAAGAAGAATAAGAAAATGAAAACCGAAAAGAAGAACAAGCAGAAAAGCATCATGCAAGCAAGTATGTGAATCTTGTTTACATTCGATAGCGTAATGCGACACTGCGCCAAATTGACTGAAAAGTTCTTTAGCGAAGCGTTAAAGAAGGGGCTATCCATAAATGACGTAATTCAAGTTGATTTCATTTCATCATTTTTGACGTATCCCGGTCGCAGCTAATGTAAGTAGAGTGGAGCACCGTTTATTCCAGCTCTTCGGGACTCAACCTCTCCCGGATAAGCGAATAACACGGATAATGGGTCGTAGTATATATTTTTTCGCATTTTTTTGAAATTTATATTATGTTTTGGTAAAACCTACTCAGTTTTCATCAACTTCATGGTTTTCCAATCGGAATATTTAAAATATATCATGCAATATACTGTTTTTTGTTATGAAAATGTGATCCATGATCCATAATTAGTCAAAAAAAAGTTTTGCTATTATATTCGTTGCAACCCAATGCTTGGCTCTAAGGCATCTATTTTTGACCCTAAGGCATAAATTTTGGGCCTTTGGTAGGCATGATAATTGTAAAAGTTATTTGAGCAATTTCTTTGGAAAATGTAAATCTACATCACATAAACGATACATAAACCATGTAATTTGATATTTTTTTAAAATGAAAAAATAATGAAGTTTTAGAAATTATAAAGCCACTTGAAAATACACGCCAGCTTTTTTCACTTCATTAAAACTTCCAAAATTGACTTAACAATTGATATAATTTAAATTTTATCGATGAAATTATGCACTAACTTAATTTTATTAATTTTGTAATATACTGTTTTAGCAATTACTTTCAATTTTTACTCACAGTCCACAATAATAATAAGTTTAGAGTCAAAAATTAATGCCAAAGAGACAAAAATAGGTGAGTTAGAGTCGAAATTTAGCGGCAACGACTGTAATTCTCTACCAGTCTCCAAACGTTCGCTTCATAATTTCAATAAACTTTGTTCAGTTCGATAGTATTGTAGGTTAGTTCGTAGACTTTCGAAAGTTTCTTAAGCGGTTCTCAAGAATTAAATTGACATGTTCATCGAATTGTTGTTTCGTTCGAGTCTATAGTTAACTTTTTGTGCATCTGTACGTAAAAAACCACAGTTTTTGGAGAAAAACTGCCGACTTCAATTCAACCATTTTAACAATGAAAAATTACACTTTTCTGTACAAGGGTGTAAAAAAAAGACAACTGGCAGCTCAATAGCAACCCTGAACCTGCCAGCGCTCACTTCCGAACAAATTCAACATCTTGCTGAACTATGATCCTCGAAAACTCTATATAGATTGTAATGATATGTGGTAGAACCCTCATGCTGTGCTAGTTCAAAGAAATAATTATTATATAGGTAATTAGTAGTTTTCAAAATTATAGCTCGTATTGTAGCAATTGTCAAAAACCCAAGCCAAAAACTTGAAAGAATGTAAGGAACCCCAATTCTTCCCTGCGTCGAAATGCTTCGTAACTAATCTCCCTTCTCCCTGGTTATACTTTCGAGCGTTACGTAATTTATGGAAGATACCTGCGAGATACGTTGAATACTGTCCTGTAATGCAATAAACCTTCTACTCTGAAATACATCGTTTAAAGAAAGAGAGAGAGAGATATGCAGTGCATGATGCACTAACATTAGGATATTTTGTATATTTTTAATCAAAATCCCGTTTCAAATGTTGCACCGAGAGATGTCTCTAAAGTGTAATTGACGTGTTCGGAAGCATTTCACAGGAAAATATTTTCTAACTAGCATTAACAATTGCTGTACAATGTTTACACTTAGTGGCCTGGCACGTTCATCTTTAGTTTCTTGCATTGGTTTTTTGTCTGTTGAGATGATTTTTGTACGCCTATCCTTAGAGAAACTTCCGTCAAAAATAACTTTCTTATGGCATTACTGAAATCCAGAGAAAAAACATATCCTCAAACACCTCTCATCTCAACTCTTCAAACTGAACAGTTTTCGCCATACATAGTTGAAAGCTTTGATATGCATTGTTGAAATGTTGATTGAAGTCCCCAGCTCACTATTTTCAAAAAACCTCTACAATCAAGGTCAAACAACACATCTACTGAAATCATTCGCCTCATCAACTCCTGTAACCTGTAGCAAACATGCTTCACAAAGTCTTTGCGTTCTTCCCACAACACTGATGCATCTTCGCGGTCAGTGCTGAGTAAGGTGGTTCCCCTCCGGCACTACCAACACCACCCTTTTTCGCCCATGTGTGTCATAAGTTTGCCTATTCCCTCCTCCCCCACCTCCCCCCTCCCATTCCCCCAACCCCCGTGCACAAGCTCCCTCAAGATGGTTGGTTTGATAGTGATCGGGGCCCCGGTACACGCACCGCTGTACACGCATGTCGCACTCGCTGTTTGACAGCTGTCAATCGCAAATTACGGGTGCGGTTTGCCAGCAAGCAGAAACTGCATGGGCGAAACGGGGGAGAGCAGCGGAGAAAACACAGCCGCCCCGGTGATTTTGATAGATGCTCCTGTTTGATAGGGGTTGTTTGACCTGGGCCTGGGCGCGAGTCGTCGTGAGTCATCCAGCCAAGAATGTTCTGCCCGAAACTGGGTTAGAAGTTGGTTGAACGGGCCGCGGTCGAGGGAAGCGAGGAAAAGATGCCGCAGTACCAGTAAGAGATGGACAGAGAGAGTGAGAGAGAGGGCGAGGGACAGAGAGAGAGAGAGCTCGAGAAGGCGCGCGCGCGCACGCTCACCTTTTGCTCGCGATGTGATAAGATAAGAAGCGGCACGTAGATATTGGCAATCGAGTGGCCACACTTCAACGCAATGGATGGCCGGAGCAGGCGGTGTGTGGGTCACCCCCTCCCCCTTCCTCCAGTGCTTCCCATCCGTCCCCCATCCTTACCCTCGACCAGCAGAAAGACGAGCCCGGCGGTAAGGGCAAACGCGGTGGCGGCGAGCTGCAGGTACAGATGGATGAACTGCGTCTTGCGATAGTTGAGCTTGAGCCCGTTGGTCAGCACGACCGTGATCAGCATCGCGACGATCGCGATGATGTGCGGCCAGTAGTAGGTTTCCTCGTACAGGCAGGCGGTCAGCTTGTCGGTGGCGGTCGGCAGCAGCAGCAGATAGCCGTAGATGATCCCGGCCGGGATGTACGCGATCCCGGCCGCCACCTCGGCGATGTGGTCCATTTCGCGTCCGCGGCGCAACTTTTACACGCACATAAACACGAACACACTAGCGCACGTCACACAGTCACAGGCGCAGGCACATTGAGCGTGGCCGGACACGGACCAACGAACGGATCTTTGCGCGAAAGTGGATGGTTAGCTTTTACTGGGTTAACTGCCCACACGGGTTGCGTCTTATCAGCGTCAGGTGCGTCCGATGACTGAGCGCCCTGACGGTGGTACCGGCCATCATGCACAGCGACACGGCAATCGCAATCGATAAACCCGCTCGATGATACTCTTCGTCACACACAGCGCGACCGAGAGACGGCTGGAATGCAGCCACTAACACACACACACACACACACACACACACACACACACACACACACACACACACACACACACACACATACACACACACACACACACACACACACACACACACACAGTGCTGGCTAACATCGATCATCCACTACCGGCGGGGTTTGAGATCGATTGGATCGAACCCATTTGGGTGGGTCCGATTTTTCTGCTGCCCTGCCTGCCTTTCCCGGTGCCAAAGCCATGTCACGTGTGGTCTGGCGGCCCGATAGCACCGATGAGGCAATCGTGCAGCCCGGCTCTCCCACGCCCGTACCCACCCCTCGAAACAGCTTAATCGCTTTAAGACCTCCAGCGCGCTGACATTGGGCGAAACTCCCACCTTAATTGGAGCGCATAAACATTCGAGTTTTGGAGGACGAATGGGGCCGACGATTTGATTCACACCTTACGACCGGTGTGTGTGTGTGTGTGTGTGTAAGGCAATGAAGGGAGGGAGGTAAATTCCGGTCCGCAGCCCGTTCCCGCTTCCGATTCTATGTAAACAGAAAACAGTCAACCCGTTATCTTATCATCCAGCCATCACCTCCACCTTTGTCATACTTTGTCCGTACGAGGGTGTAGGTGAATCGCTTTCCGCTCCATTTGCCCCTCCTCGTCCCCAAACAGGTCTGGAAAAATCGATCGAGGTAGGCAAATGGGTTGTGCGTAGTGTGGACCAGCACCCCGATCAGCAATAGCCCAATAGCGCTGGGCCTTAGGGATGATCCATTGATGATGTACCGGCACCGCATCACACACATAGCTTCCTTTGCATTCTTTTGCTCTTAAAATTCAGCCGGAAAAGTTTTGCCACGTTGACGTCCGGGAGGAGATAATCATACGCATCACGCGTCACGCAAGCGGAACTGAGAGTGAATCCGTCTGTTCTCCGACCGGCACCGCACCCGCGTGATAAGACGCGTGTGTGTCTGTGTGTGTGTGTTTGATTGTGTGATTGGCTCAAGCGGAAAGCTTCTATTGAGCCAGTCGATTTATCTACAACAATCGACTTAATCTGTTCTCCCCCCCCCCTTGGTCCCGATAGCGCACACCGCCCGCACTCGATGGCCGCGGCGGCCGAACGACAATCGAAAGAAGGGTTGCCCGTTCGCGCTATTATCGTGCTGTGTATCGCTCATGTTATCCCTATTATTTGTTTTTCTTTTTTCTTTATCGCATGCTCAGCCAACTCTGTCATCTATCTGTGCCGATGTGCTGTGGGTGCTGATAGCGTGCGCACCTTCGCGTGCTTGCGGTTAGCAAATCCGTTCCCGAATGGTCAGTGGGTCCGCAAAGCGGGTGGTGGTGGTGGTGGTGGTGAAGGAACCAAGAGATACATGTTGTTGGTATCCCAAAAGAGCGAGTGAGAGACAGAGATTTGAACCGTAGAACGGACGGTGTGGTCCAAAATAACAAATAATTGAGTAACTAATTAAGCATTTAATTGAGCAAAATAAAAGGATCGTACATTCACAACGGTCCTAGAAGATATCCCGAACCCAAACCGGCACTGGAAGTGATCCTGAAACCAAAACGATCCTCAATGTTAGTCATGGACCTGTAAAGCTGTTCCATTTTAAAACTGATGCAGTACCTACTCCGCTCCAGTCGCCGAATGAATTATGCTCAGCAACCGGTTTAATAAACAACATTTGTAGAACTGTCTAATTATTTTTAATGATTTAATGATTTAATGAATTTGCACCTTTTAAATGTAGTCACCCATGGCCGTGAGGAGGTGTTCGAAATATTGAAGAAATTTTGGCGTTACGTAACTCATGGATGATGCCTTGCCTGCTGAATTCGTTAATCGCAAGTGACTTTGTCATAAGTAAAACAACAAGCAAATATAAGCTATCGACATTTTTGTACATACTTACGGGTAGAAAAGGTTGATGTGATGTACAAAGTTGTTACAGGGTTTCCCGAGGTTTTTTTCCCTAAAATTGTTTCATACTTTCCATATTGTTTTTTTATCATTTCCACGATTTATTGTGCGTTCTACAGAATGTTAGGACCTCGTGAAGTGTTTTGCTATGGGACGATTTCATTCAATCGTGATACAAAAAAGAACCACAAAAGTTAAAAATTTCTTATATTAAAAAAGAAAATTTGACATTTATTCTCTTAAAGCTCATTTAACCTTAAACAATTAAATAACACTTTTTTAAACTCGTTAACTATCAATTTCTGTAAAGCCTTCCTAAAATATGTTATTTACTTTTTTCAACGATTTTTGTTTTTCAACGATGCATTCGTTAGTACATACAATTTAATTATTTAAGTGTCTTTATAGTTATGGTATAACCCCAAATTGATTTTTTTCGCAATAAACTGTTTAACAATGGTTTTCAAAATTTGAAAAAATATATAAAGATGTTTAATAGTATTTTTCACAATTCATACATTAACTGTTTTCATGCATCTCCTCCTATTTTTCCGCTAATCGCGCAAAACGACTGTCTCGTATAGCTGTGATAGGCGATGTATCGCCAGTTTGACAGTTGGCGACCGAAATCATGTCAACAATCCATACAAAATAACATACAAAACTAGCCTCAGATTTTCAGTCTAGATTATTTCAGTTTAAGAATATAATAATAAATCTATTTATTTTAGTTCATTATTCATATTGTTCCCCTGACAGGGTCATATTTTGGCTTGTTGGCTGGAAATAGAAAACGGGAGTATAATAGTTGTTACGATGTTGCTTCTCAGATCAGATGCACAGAGGGTACAAGCTAAGAGAGCGATAAGAGCGCTACGGTTGATCAACGATCGTTCAATCTCTTTTGATCAGAGATCATGCAGATTCTGGAATATTTTATTTATCTCGCCGTCTCTCTCCCTTCCCTCTGCCATGTTGCTGTGACGATATACAGAAGCGACGAAGTTCAAGAAGAGCGTTAAACCGCGTCACTGTTTCAAACGATTCGACGTGCAATGTGTAAAAAAAGATTGATCTATGAACTTTACCGCGTGTACCTTCATCTCAAGCCACCCACACGCAGGGCCCGGTTGGGGCCAGCAGGGCCACACCTATGGGGTGAAGAAAATGCAGGGCTTTTGTCACACCAGCTATGCACCGCGAGCACATGTTTTCAATACATGACAACAATGCTTTAATGCGAACGGCTTGTTATCCGTAGCTAGAACACACATTCGACGTAATGGATGACAATGTTGAAAAAGACTTTTTAGGAATCGAAAATCAAATAAAATTTGGTAGAAAATCCCTGCAATTCCTCTCAGCTCAGTCAGTCTCTATTTCAAGTTCATTCGTGTTTAAATCAGGAGTCTTCTTTACCCACTACTATTGCAGTGTCAACGAAAAAGAATATCTACAATAATACCTCAACGATTCAAACACAAAAATGGTACAATAATTGCTACACTTTAGATTAAAAAATGATGATTATGATTTAACAAACCTCATTCCAACAGCCGCACTACGAACGGTTTCGCTTAACTTAAGTCGCTTAACCATTTTTTATGTTACTTTTGCCGATTTTGTTTTTGCAATATTCGTACCATTTATCGCCCACAGAGAGAAGCAGAGTTTTGTTCCCATCAACCCTACGAAGTTGTATGTTGACGAAGCCGACAAACACTCCTTCACTGCAAGCGGGGCTGCCCATAAAATCAAATTACACGTAACGCATTCGCATCCGATATTTTATGTTTCTTAATTTCCTTTTCAATGATTTTCTGTCGCGGTTGCACGAAACGCGCATCCGCTTCGGCATGACGCGGCTCGCTCGCAGCGCACGGCACACAAAGGTATCGACCATGTTCGAGCCCGTGCAGAGCAATAAACGTTGCAATTATCTTTTTCATGTTTTGTAGTGATTGATTTATTGGCCAGACATTTTTTGAAGCAAGCATTGTAAAGCCGAAGTAGTCTGTTTAATTTAATCCTTGGATGGCTGGGGAGAAGATTTCAATGCAAGAAAAGTTAAAAACACAAATTTCGAGCCCCAGTAAAGAGTGTTAAGGTGGTTTGAACATTGTTCAACTGTAAGAAAACATTTGACGTTCAACTGAATTGTGGATTCTTTACTGTTCTTCATGCAATCGTTACTCAACATTTGCCTTCTCCAATAATCATGTTTATTATCCGGGGTCGTTGCTTTGGCATTCATTTGGTTGCTCTTCATTTATTTTAAACTTAATTTCATGTAATTTTTCATTCATACTAATACACAATTCTCAGTGTTCAAGCTATCAAGATAAAGTATTGACCAATAAGTATTTTTTTGGGTGCAGGCAAAACAAAGTGACAAAACTGCATGAAGCAAACGGATCAGCTTAAGGGTATCAATGAAGATTGAAGAATCTTCAGCTAGGCATCAGTACATCAATTGGCCATCAAATGTTTACTTACATTAAACAATTTTCAAAAGGACCCCAAAATACTCCAATTAAGCTCGAATGCAGAGTAAGTTTCTTTTTTTCCTATTAGTTTCCGATGTGAACAACAGCAACTTGAAATGAGCAACGATTCTTAGATGGTTTTAATAACAATAGTTTTCATTGTTGTGTCAATGCTAGCGACAACGCTGCGACGCAATAAACTGCCTTTACTGCGCATTACGATCACCTTCAGAAGGGCAAAGCTGCTTCTTTACTTTTCGAGTTTCGCAACACAGCCCCTTCGTAGCAATAAACATGACTACCTAAAATTGACTGTTAAATTGTCCTTTGAAGCGCCTGATGTATTAGAGTGAGATTATTATTGATTGCAAAAATGTAAAGAAGTCTGTTAAACAATGTTTTTGTTAAAGAAAAGATAAATAAATAAATAAATAAATAGCAAGATAGTCAGTTGGCGGCACAGTCCATTTGGGGCTTGAACCCATGACGGGCATGTTGTTAAGTCGTACGAGTTGACGACTGTTCCACGAGAACGCCTTCAGTGACGTTCACTAGATAGTTTTAATTACAATAGTTTATTTTCCATGTCGGTGTTGGCCGTCAAGACGCAAAAAAATGTCTAAAATGCGTATTACGATCACCTTCCCAAAAGCAAAGCTGCTTCTCATTTTTCCGGCTTTCTCAACCCAATTTAACACGATAGGCAAACATTGCAAATCCATCAAACACAATGTTAAAATGGGGATTTACGGAGCAGAAATGAAGGTTACGGTGTTTATTTTTTATTTGAAAAAAATCCATGTGGCCGATAGGCTCTAAGTATGCATAAATAAACTTTAATAGAAAATATAGCTGCTGAGCAGGGTGAGCAGGACCAAACACGCTCATCTCATCGCAGTGAGATGAACGTGAAGGGCAGGTCAAATTATGCGAGAAAGAGGAACAGCATGAGTGCCGTAAGAGAGGAAAGCTCTTCCCCTCATTGCCACTCAGAGAGGCCGACGAGAGCACACGCGCGCCCCTCCACTCTGTTATATACTTAAGCGGCCATGTTTGTTTCTCGCTCTGTTTCTCTTTCCCACACACGGCATCGCCGTGCCAACCGGCTGAAATGGCACGATCGAGTAATGGCCGCTGATGGAATTTATCTTCCATCGCGCAAAAGCGCGTCCAACGAAGCGAGCCAACCGTATATGCTGTCGGCCACATGTCACCAATACACATGCAGCCGTATACGTATACGGTCGTAAAATGGTAGCAATATTATGCTCTCTCGCGAGAGAAACGGGCTCGCGAGAGAGCGCGGCCGAAGGTGTACGAGTCAAAAAACACCTCCTGCACATACCTTACCCCTTTCACCCTTTTCCCTAGGTTTCAATGATGGTCGCTGAATCACCGTTTACTGCTCAAAGTCTGTTCTCCAAAGATCGTCAATTTTCGTAAATGCTTGCTTTATGCATTTCTAAGGTAGGAAATATTGTACCTCATTTTTTACCATATTGTAGCTATTTTTGCTGGTTGATGAAGAAAATGACGTGATTTCAATTCTGGTCTGGTACTACAATCGTTTACCGTCATTTAATTGTCGTGTTTTCGAATACGTGCGATTCCAAAATCCTAATGTGAAAGATCTGCGCTGTGCAATTAAAGTCTAATTGGTTCACAATGTTGTAGCAAGAAAACAAAAGGAACGTGTAAAAAGCGTGAAACAATCTACCAACAGCCAGTAATCGATAGCGCAAAACCGTACAGCAAAACGAAACAGGAACCAAGTGTTGCAGACCTTCCCTTATACGGAGCGTAACCTTTTTTTTCCTCACGACATAAAAAACAAACTGTCTCTGGAGAAAATGTACAAACAAAAACGCAAAACCAGTCTCCGCGATAAAATGTGGTACATCCCCCAGTTCCACACGGGACATCGCGGCCTTTATGGTTCATCTCCCCGGCAGGAGTTGATGATGTTTTACCGCGGTGTTGGTTTTATGTGCCTTTTTTCCAGTTTTTATTTAGCATTTTGTGTGTTTTTTTTTTGTTTTTTGTTTTTTTTTTTTGAAAATAAATCCCCAGTAAACGGCAGACGTGTTAAACAATACATTAATTACTTCCATATACGGGATCTTTAACTGGCAGCAAGCAGCACGGGACCATGTGAAGACCGAACCGGGATTTAACGTGAATAACGTGTTGAAAAAAGAAATTAAGCCAATGGCTTCTATAAAAGAAAACAAAAAGAAAACTTGACAAAACAGAGGATAGCAAACGGACCCAATGGATAAAATTTTACGCGCTATTTCCTTCCAAAGGTGTGAGCGTTGGTTTTGTCATAATGGCTTATTCATTATAAGATGATTGCGTTATTTGCCTTAAGCAAAAGGTGCGAGGTTGACTGCTTTTTGTGGGGACGGGTATTTCTTTCTTTTTTTTTCATGGCCCACTCATTGCCACACAGCAGGGGTTGTGATGATGATAATGTTAATAATGGTGTTACGGTGCTTGATTTTAATGCTCCCGAGGGAAGGTGTGAACCGATTAGTTGTCTGTTTTATGGTCCTCCTTATTCGGCAGATTGCTAGTTTGGGCGTAATCATTATTTAATTAATTACCTAATCGATGAGCTGATTGAATAATTGCTTGTATTTGGACCGCACGCCTCGTTTCCTACTCGTTGCAATCAATTTTTGACGCGGAGTTTGGCGACACGAGGTCCAGAAAAGGGAATAGAAACTAGTGATGTAAGATCAGATCCGGATATATTTAAAGCCTGAGAGAAACAAAGCTACAGCTTAAGCGATATGTTTAGCGTATTGTCCACTCGGCTATGAGGATGAAAATATAACTGACTATCTCGTTATCTCGTTAACACGTATTGCAACTCTTCGCCTCGGGATTCTTGTAATGTTTTTGTTCTCTCTCACGATTTTATCACCGTTTGCCATATATTTTTGTTACAGTTTCCTCATAATTTTGGAAATATTGGAAAAAAAATGGGTAGCGCTCAATAAACCATGGAAACGAGCTAAAAAACTATAGGAACCATCCAAAAAACTTTTGGGAAACTACCAAACTACCTTGGTAGAGTCCTGAGATGTTCTCTTTCTCTATGACAGAATGAATGATTGATCCGATCAAATGATTCGGAACATCTTTATGAATGAACCGGAACTGAGCTGATCTTCAAAAAGACCCGTTTTTAACACCACTAGTAGAAACTTATCCAAACTCCCTGGAAGTTTCCTTTTATTGCTTAATATATTACGTTGCTCTATAAACCAACATTAACGCTCAATTTTAACTAGGGTAAGTGTACCAATTATGGCCATAGTACCAATTATGGCCATAGCAACCAGTATATTTGCTAGAAAACAGTAAATATACATTCTGCAACCATGGATGGATTTTTTGTATCAAATATGAACCTTTTAAAACATTTATGCTTCATTAGTTACATGTCAGAAACATGCATTAACAAATTATCACTCTTTTAAAATGTGCAGTTGCAGATTTTGGTCATCTTTTACCATTTTACTAAGAGCACCACTATAGGATATTAGTGATTTACAAGCATCAAAAAATGTTTTTAACATGAAAAAGCACCATTATCATGTAAAACACTTGTTATTTAATAGCTTCATATAAAAATTTATCAATTTTGCATAAAAAATGTGCCTTTTTGCCATATGTCCATAATTGGTACAACTTAACAACGATGTACCAATTATCGCACTAGGGCAAGTGTACCAATTATGGTCATAGCACCAATCATGGCCATAAGGAGCAATTTTTATTGTATAAAACAATCTATATTCTAAACTATATTCTGAACATTGATTCCAAAAACATCGTATAGGAACTGTATCTTTTGATAATTATTCCAGTTTAAAAATGAGTCAACATTCCTCAAATGAGTTGACATTCCTTAGCGTTTTGCGAAGACCATTGCGGTTGAATATAGGTGACTTTTAAAGCTTTAAATCACATATTCTACTTTAAAACTTAATTTTGGTATATTTTTACTACAATCGTCAAGAATTGATGTTAAAAAAATACTTTATATATGTATTATGTATTATTAACATCAATTCTTGACGATTGTAAACATGCCAAAATTAAGTTTTAGAGTAATATATATATATATATATATATATATATATATATATATATATATATATATATATATATATATATATATATATATATATATATATATATATATAATTATATAAGCCATTTCCAAATATATGTTTTAAATGTTTGATTTAAACGACATTAATCATTTTATTAAATGTGTCTAAAATTATAAACGCTAATTTTTGTTTCTGCCTTACTCAACCACATGCTCGTCATGGGTTCAATTGCAATATGGACCATGACTTTATACTTAGGACTGACTATCCTGTTATGGGCAAAATCATTAAGTCGCTGAAAGCCAAGTCGTTGTAGTGGTATAGGCAGGCCTTGAACGATAACGGTTGTTGTGCCAAAGAATAATAAGAAGAATTTTTAGTTCTGAATTATTTTTCATTGCATTGCTTTAAACTCATCAAATAAAGCGATTTGTTGCATGTAAAATACACGATTTTTAATATACGGCCATAATAGGGACCCTGTTATAACCATAATAGAAACACTAGTGCCATAATTGGTACATTTTAAAGCAGCAGTTATTCGACTTTTTCAATGATTAATGATTAAATCCAATCAAATTAAAAAATATGTGCAGCTTTTACACATTTAAGGCTTCCAAAATCCATATAGAAACACATGATTGTGTAAAAAACGAATTTAAACAAATAACAAAAGTGCGAATTGATGACAAACTATGTCCATAATTGGTACACTTACCCTATATTAACGCATTAGCATTAACGCTCAGTACGGATACTATATTTTGTTTGTTTGATGCTTCTTTTAATTTTTTTGATCAGCTATGTATATGTATATACCATGTGATCATATATGTATATACCTCATAATTTTGGAAATATTGGAAAAAAAATGGGTAGCGCTCAATAAACCATGGAAACGAGCTAAAAAACTATAGGAACCATCCAAAAAACTTTTGGGAAACTACCAAACTACCTTGGTAGAGTCCTGAGATGTTCTCTTTCTCTATGACAGAATGAATGATTGATCCGATCAAATGATTCGGAACATCTTTATGAATGAACCGGAACTGAGCTGATCTTCAAAAAGACCCGTTTTTAACACCACTAGTAGAAACTTATCCAAACTCCCTGGAAGTTTCCTTTTATTGCTTAATATATTACGTTGCTCTATAAACCAACATTAACGCTCAATTTTAACTAGGGTAAGTGTACCAATTATGGCCATAGTACCAATTATGGCCATAGCAACCAGTATATTTGCTAGAAAACAGTTTTTTTGATCAGCTATGTATATATGTATATACCATGTGATCATATATGTATATACTTTTTTCTCTTCATAATAGTTAGTCGATTCACCAACAAAGCACAAGAACGCAGTCAAAGTCACCGCCCGCGAGCCACGGGTGTGATGGACAGACATGTAGGTGCTTAAGACAGCATACTACGCTTTATTGCCAGCCCGATAGACTAACCAACCGCTGGCTTCGTTGGCGTAAGCGACGAACCGGGCGAGTAGCGCACGCGAGCAAAGCAGACAAACAGGCACTCTATAAAAATCTAATAAATTTATTTATCAAATCAATAAACCAATAAACCAACATCGGTTATAGAAACATAAGCAAAAAATCAATTATGGCCCGGTGTTTAGGATGGGAGCAGGGAAAATGTTTGCTTTATGGCTTAACTGTTTCGATTTGATTAGGATTATGTAACTTTCCACGGAACGATTGTTTGATGGTCAATCCATACTAAACTAATCGCATAATTCATGGGGCTAATGCTTCTAAAACTATACTTTATTTCCTGATAACATCGTGTTTAAAATGGACACAATACATATCTCGTGACGATACTCCATTTCACCCCTGGAAGCTATACTGAAGCCTGCTACTGTTTCGTCACAAGATGCAGCGGAGCGCAAATCTAGGTGTTCTGTTTGGATTGGTCTAAATCAGGTATGTCAAACTGGCGGCCCGTGGGCCGCATGTGGTCGCGAGAATATTTTGAGAAGTGCTGAAAGCACTGCAAATCAAAAATCTGTTATTACTGTTTGTCGAAGTGAACTAAAATTTCCAGAGAAGAGCAATCATTTTGTCGCTATATTTTTCGCAACTAACCTTTATGTATGATATGGGTATCATCTAACAAACTTATTCTACACGCACGTACAAAGCAACCGAGACCCTTAAGATACATCAAATCGAATGCAAACTCAGTCGTATTATGTTTAAATTAAATTATGAATATTAGCATAATTTTGTGCCGACTCGATTGCACATTCTATATGAAAAAAAAAACAGATTTGCGTCAACTGTCTAGAAATGAAAAAGCCATTAAATTAACTAGATAAACACATTTGGAAACTTCGCACCAACTAGTGATGGATTGTCGGAATCGCTCCACGACTCAAAACCATTTCCGATCTTAGCTATTCCGACTCCGATTCCGGCAAAATCAAACCAACAGTTCCACTCGGTCCCGTCTGAAGCCTATAGAGCCGTTTAGTCATTCGGAACCGCTGGAGTCATCGGTTGTCGCACGGTCGGTCCTATCGATCTCAATGCCTCTGGCTGCCGATGCCGATGTTCTCATAGACCGCTACAAAGGCGCCCACAAATGTTTTAGAGGAAGTGCAGACGAACACGATATTCAATTGCAATGGGCCTACCATAATACTCTTTACACATATTCTCACCGGTATTAAAATTATTTATCTAATACATGTAAATACCACATTACTAATTCAACCAGTCCTTATTTAAGCTCATAAACTACCTAACAAATTCACGACTAAACTCTACAAGCAGACGGCTTCCAGCGACTTTGTGGCGGTCTAAGAGAACATCGATGGTGAAGTGGGTGGGGGGAGGAAAAAAATATCAGACTAGGATTACATTCCTTAACTATGTATGTAACAGCAGCAAATATTTAGATTCTGCTTAAAAAACGTTTGTGAGGGTTTTGTATCACTTTTGTTTGATCGGATCTCTTTTGAACCGTTGTTCACGAAATTGATAAGGTTCTCATGGCAGTTTCAAAATAATTTTTAAAAATCTTTTTACGTACTTTGGTTTGCATTTTTAAAACTAGAATAAAAAGAAATAAATATATAAAAAATATATCAAAGTATATTTTGATAATAACTCTTATAACACTTATAAAACCTGAAAATAAGTTATAAAAACACTTTTCAAAAATCGTCCAAAAATATATTTCTTTAGAACCTTTCTAGCATATCTTATTTATATTTTTGAACGATTTTTAAATGCGTTAGTTAGTACATAAAACCTGTTTTGTGTCTTTATAGTTATGATACGACCATTAATTTGTTTTTTCGTCATAAGCCGTGTAAGAACGTGTTAAAAAAAATTGAAAAAATATACGAAGATGTAAAATAGTACAACTCATACATTCACTGTTTTTAGCTATCTCGTATGGATTTTCCGCAAATCGCGAAAAACGACTGTCCATATAGTTGTGGTAGGCGCTGTATCTTTGATGTTCGATTGGAGCCACTTCCGTTTTTTTCATAACCATGCCACCATAAAAATCAGTTAATATCCAATATGTACGAATTATCGAAAGCGTTTGTAGCCAAATTGAAATTATTTGCATCCCACATTATTATTGTACTTTCCAACCTCACCAAAAACCAAAACCAAAATGAAATCATTACACTTAAGAAAATAGAATTTAGATAAAAATTTTAAAATAAATTAAAATAAACGAAACGCCTATGTCCTGCAATACATAGCCTATTAATAGATTGGCTCACACAGTCCATACCTTAATTCGTGAATCATTTCCCTTCAAGTATCACAAAAAATATTTGCCAATCTTTTTGGGTTCACACACCACGAATCTGCGTCGGATAAAATTATCATAATTTAACAAAATTATTAATAAAAAACGGGTTCTTCTCATAAGAAATTAAGATACCACCAGAACATTTGGAAACGATTCCAGTTCCATTTGAAGCGAGTTGTATAAAAAGAGGATTTGTTTAAGAGGTTAATAATTATCGTAAACAGTATTTTATATGAAATAAGGGGTTTTTTTTATTCTCATCTTCGCGGCCCGCGAATTACTGAAAGTTTGTACTTGCGGACCTGTGATGGAATGAGTTTGACACAGCTGGTATAAATAATGAATGTTTAGCCATTATTTAACTATCTTGAAGATACTTCTGGCCAAACCATGCCCTATCTATCGATCAGGGAAGATCAAGAGCGCACTCGGTAATCGGCAAGACGAGCGGCGTTCAGATTTCGCTTTATTTCGTATGAAACTTTCTTCAAGACTTTCAACTTTCAAGACATTATTTTGATTATTTACACTTTACAAGTAAATAAAGCTTAAAACACATATTAGCAGTTTAGATTGCGAAAATAACAACGAGAAACCCAATTCGCTCACTTCTAAACTACGCACTGCGACCAAAACGACAGTTGCAAACAAAGCATCCATGGTATACTGCGATATTTGGTACACTGAGGATTGGTTGTACTAATTAAGGACGTACGGAAAAATGTACATTTTCCATGTATAAATTCGGTAGATTTTGATAAGGAACTATTACATGTTGCATAACATTTTACAAGAAAATGATTATTTTAAGACAAAATTATGTTTAGGTGCTTGAAAATCGCTAATATTTATTTATTATTATTATGGTATCGAGCCTCCATGGCCTACATACACAGTTACAACTAATGTCTTATGAATTATGTGTTCCTTAAATTAGACGTAATGCAGTCTCGTATGACACTAAAACATTTCGTTACACTAAAGGACGGGTCTATAGAATTTTAAAATAAATTAAAATTCTTGGACATCAATAATATCCTGCAATGCTGCTTAAAAGCGGATACTTAACAAATGGAAGCGGCCAGCACGGAACTAATGAAGCAAATATGTGTTAAAATGGTCATATTTGAAATTTTAAAAAATCAATCCGTAGTAAGCAAACTGACTGCTTTAGAGCAAAAATATTGTTCGTTGTAGGCATAATTGGTGCTATAGCTAGAATTGGACGATTTACCTTAGTCAAAGACGCATTATGTATGACACCAACATTTCAAGAGCTCATCAAACCAAATACGAATAATTTTAACAAAGCAAAAACAAATAATATTTATTTATAAAACATATTTAACCAATGGTATTGGGAAAATCGAGTTGAAAAGCATAAAGTATTCAGCATTAAGTGAAATAGATTTAAGCTGGTAAATACCATACCTTTGTTATAAGTGTCAATGCACTGTTCTTGGTCATGGTAATGAGACCAACAATTGGGCCAACTATTTTTCTCCCGGGTTGACTGTGTGCTCCCTTGCACGGGTCCGAGCCGAGCGAAACAAACAGCAAATGATGGTAAATAAAGGATCGTAAAAACTGACTCACCACACGAAAGCGTCGAAGCGAAATCGCAAACCGCGACCACGTACGGGAGGAAAGCACAAGCAACCCAATTCAAACCAGACTGACCTCATCGATTTCGTTTGAAGCAACTCGATCCAATAACAGAATAAAACATTGTTTCGTTGTTCTGCAGAACATTGTTTTTATTTACCGAAATAATGGATTAGTACAAAAAAATGTAAAATTACAAAAAATGGTGTTAGTACAATCTTTGAAATGTTTCATGAGTAATAATTGAAATACATAAAATATTTCAGTAGAATGTGAAATGTATATAAAAAAAAAATTTAATGTTAATATCAATGGAGAAAAACAAATGAAATAAGCATAGCCGGCATCGTTCATCGTCGTGTCCTGGGCCGCGCAATACATTGATAATAACAGCTGTGCGCGTGTGTGCGCGTCGTCCTTCTTAGCTCCACCGTTGCACTGCCTCGCCGCAACCCTAGCGACGGACGGAACCGCGCAGCACACGGTAGGTGCGGCCAGCCAGCAGCTGCAGCCGCTGCCAGGCGCTCGGGCGACGGTGTATCCACTGGCCCGGATAGGATACGTGCGTGATCTCCCGGCCGACGCACAGCTGGGATGGGACGGGCCGCTTCATCACCATGCAGACGGTCCAGTGGCCGCTCAGGATGCCCACGAACGAGGTCCCGGTGCCCCAGACGTTCCGGCCGATGCTGTACACCACGCCGTACGGCTCGATCGCGTGCAGCACCTGGTCCACGGTGACCAGCTCGGACAGGTCGTACAGCGTCACGTCGGTCGGCTGGTCGACGAGCGTGAGGGTGATGCGGCGGTCGCCCGCCTCGAGCGGCGGGTAGCGGTGCCGGTTGGTGTGGTTCGCGACCAGGCGCTGCGCCTCCATCCAGTTGCCCAGCCGCACGTACAGCTGGTGGTTGTACGTGTTCCACTGCATCCGCTCGACCTTCTCGGGCGGCAGGTCCAGATGCTCCTGCACGAACTGGACCATCTCCTGCAGGCTCATCTCGCGCCGCAGAAAGCCAAAGTCGGCGCGGACGGTGTTGATGCGCACGCGGCCCTTCGTCTCGTAGTGCATCTCGTCGGCAAGCATCATCGTCGTTCGAGGGAAAATCGTCACGAGGCGGCAACCGGTCCCCAAACACTTTCACTGGCGCACTGGCGTACTGGTACAATCACAACGGCGCAAATCACCAAGCTTCCTTCACCCTGGGCTGCTTGTGCAATTGGCTGGACGGGAGAACGTTTCGCTCGCGCTGGAGATAGAACAGTACACACGAGAATGGCGGCTCGAACGCTACTGAGGTCGCACTTGGTAAGCAGCCACGGGCGAACCCGCGAACGAGGGCTTGCTGATGAAGGAGCACGGAGAGCTGCCAGCCAACCGGCGGGCGTGAGAGTGATGCAGCCGGGCAGCTGAAACGCGTGCGTTTGCGCGAGAAGCCAGAAAACAAACACAATCACAACGATTGAGCAATCCAGCAGTGCCCGACCGAAACGAAAGACTCCTCAGGAAGGATTGTACATGCATTTTATTCCAGGCTCTGTGTATGTGTGTGTGAAAACACAGTGCTTTGCATTGAAACTTGGAGCAGAACATCCGAACTTCTTTGTTTGAGACTATTTTAAAGCTAATACTATTGTTGATCCGTTTCGGGAGAACAAAGAATCTTGGAGAACTCAAACATATCTCTTACAAGCACAAGCATGATGCAGCACGCAGCAGCTAACAACTCCCCAACAATGAATCATTGCAAAGCTGTCGATCCATTCGAAGCTGTGGTTGTATGCCCTTTGTTGGATGCATGACTCAATGTGTGCGAAATGTGAATTATTATGCTAGCCTCGGTAGCTATGCGCCCACGTGTAAGGCTAATGTAAGAAGCAATTGTTGGATTGTTTTTGCTGAAGGCAGCTTATATATTTCAATGAACATTTGGTTGCATTTACAACCGTTGTTGGAAAAGTCACAATAACAAGCAAAAACCAAGCAGCTGTGCATTCCCGAGCCGCCTAGCGAGCATTTTGACACCACATTCTTCACTTATTGGTATTGCTCCGCCCATACCACTACCGCTGCATTCCCTGCGGCAGTTACTGCAACGCGGCCACATCACACAGCGCACAATCAAAGCAGCGCGTCAGCAGCGATTACGAGGGCCAATTACGGCCTCACCAAACAAATTAGGCACTGTGAGTGCCGGGGGTGTGAAAGCCAATGCAACCAGCGAAGAAGGAAGGAGAGAAGAAAAACCAAGAACAACCCCTCCGCACCCATGGTGCTGTAAAGCGAAGCGGTGAACGGACGAAAACAAATTGATCCTCGCTTGTTCCTTTCTTTGCTGTGGCTTTTCGTACGGTGCAAGTGGTTTTCGGGACTTGCGCTTTGTTACAGCCTTCTGGCCGCACCATGGTTTTGACATTGGACGGGGTGTGTCAGCAAGCGGAAAGAAAGCCGAACGCGTGAAGAAAGCAAGAAAGCTGGAAAACGAACGAAACATCACACCCCGGGCGTGTCAAATGATTCCTCTTTTTGAGGTGCTAACAGCCTGCCATTGGGATTGATGCGATCGAGAGAGCAAATGATTGTTCTATTGCAGTAACTACACAGTGCAATTTGTGGGGTGTAGTTCATTTGGTCCGGTCACAGGGTTTCGCAGTATAATTCTGGCAATATTTAATAGCCTATTGATGCGCGCCAGAGAACAGCAGTTTTTTTAGGACATCGGAATTCTCAAGTGTTAAGTAAATCCAATTGGCATATTAAGTGATATTGATCACCAGAGCACATACCGATCCTGGTACTCTTCTCAAACCCATGTCTTGGACCTCCTGCATAACCCGTACCCAATCTGACACTTGTACCGGGACTTAAAGTAAGTAATTAAGTTACACAACATCTGGAACTGATCCAGATTCCATACCGGTCCAGGAACCCATACAAGCCCTTCATTTGATCCCGCTCACATACGGATTCTGAAATTGATGATCCAATTTGCAAATTGATTTTGTAAATGATTTCACACCCAATTCTGGAAACGATCTTGAAACTTCATTTGGATTTGGATCACCCCCGAACCCACAATTCTTGAAATTGATTTTTGCAAAACACTATAATCTATGATCGTGGAAAAAAACTAAGGTGACTAAGGAACTCTTGAAAAATCTCAGAGAAATATTAACGCCGGGTACTGTCCATTCCTCAGCTTCCGTAGCTTCCGAATCATGACCTGCATGGTGTTGAAATAGACTAGTAATAGTGTTCAGTAATATGCTATTATTAGTGATGTTATTGTAAAACACCAATTTAAAAACTAAATTGGTTTGCTTAGATTTTTAAGATTTTCTGGATATAGATATGATTTTGCGCATCAAGCTAGCCAAGTACTTTCCTTAACACCATATGCGGACGGTATTCCGATGCTGTTACATGGCATTAAAGAACTGCCCCAAATGCCTCATACTGGAGGCACATGCATGGTGTAATAAACATAATAAAATAAAAAGAAAGTCCCCGATTTGGCGCTTTATAAGAGAGAAGATCTTCCTTTCCGGCGAGCAGTGGACGCAGTTTTCCTGCCTTGCTCTGCCTCCTTCTTTGAGGTTTAAGCGCTGCGCTGTTTTTCGCTTGCCATCCTTTCCATTTGCCTCTTCAGCGTTTTCTGCCAAAAATAAAAACTCTTCTTTCCTTTCCCTTTAGCTCAGACAATTCCGCTGGGGTAGGTATTTGCTGTGGCCTTTTTCTTAACAATTTCTTTCGTATGTCTTCATTAACGCCGATGAGGCTAACGCTACGTATGAAACGAATCAGCCCAAAGTGAGGCCGAGACAATTTATTAGTGCAGTGCAAACAACGCTCAATTAAAACGCATCGTTAATTTCTGAGAAGCATACATCGAAAATTATCATAATTAGTGATCATTATTATTACACCTTTGGAGAGTTCTCACTCTTTCGCGAGGCTGGCGGGATGAATCAAGACACACATCATACAAAACGAAAGGTACGGACAACCAAAAGCTTGCAATAAACGAAACTGAGATTTTATTACAATCGTAGTTTGCGAAACCCCTACACTGTGACCCTTTGTCACCGTTTGACCGTTGTGTTGATGCCGTTGATTCTAATGGCCTCGAATGACGTGCAAAGCGCTTCATTGTCGCACATTCGCAGGGTGGCTTGGTGCCGGGCGTTCGCAAAGGGTTGAAGGAAGAGCCAACTATACTTAGAAAATCGCAACCCCCGCAAATAGTGAAAGGGACGGAGGGCGCGTCCGAGATGGTTGCAAAAACAGAAAAAAGAATACACCACATAAAGCTCGTCATTTGCGGCACCACTACTCCTTTTTCGCGTGTAAACTCCGTGTGCTCCGGAGAGTGAGACGGAGTAAACCATCCGGTCATCTGCACCCCCTCCATCCCTGCAGGGAGGACCAAACGCGTCGTATGTCTGTGTGTACAATACTGAAACACATAAAGAAATAGAGGGAGAGAGAGAGAGAGCGCGAAATCAACCGAGTTGCGTGAGTTGGCGTGACAACGCTGAGTGTTGGCTACCCCTTGTCGCACACAATTACGGGGCAGGATGTACATGAGTGTTCCGTACATGAGCTATTCCTTTGTCGCCGTTTGCCGTTAGTCAGATACTGACAGCGTAAGCATGTGCATCCAACCAGACGATTCGAACGAGCTGTACTTGGAGGGCCACGAGGGCCAGCTTTGGCCGCCGTTCGAGGAGGAGGACCATCCGGGCGGGGCCCAAGATTCGGACGAGAACAACGAGTCGTCGGAGGAATCGTCCGAGGCGGGCGAGGCATTGCTGATGCAGGGCGCGGGCGAGCAGGACCGCGAGATGGAGGAGCAGGCGGTGGAGCCGGCCGTGGCGGAGCAGCAGTCGGGGGCCGGCTCGTCGGCTGAGCCGGGACCGGGAGAGCATGCGCAGGGCCAGATGATGCCAGAGCCGGAACCGGAAGCGGCTGGAGCCGGGCCGCAGCCAGTCGCAGGTGTGTCCATAGCCGAGGGCAGTGTACCACCGCTAGACATTGGCCCGTACGATATCATGCAGCTTTCGAGCCTGGTCGACTACTTGCTGGAACAGCTGGAGGATCCGGACGTGCAGAGTTTCTACAAAACCCGGCACGACTTCATACTGCTGAGATACGTCAACAAAGAGGTCAGCGCGATTGAAGCTTACACCATGCTGATGGATCTGCAGCACGAGACGTTGCAGTTGTGAGCACCTGTGCGCGGTGTGTGGTAGCGACCGGACGCAACAGCGCAACTGTGCAACTATGTGTAAAGAAAAGCGCTAATAAAATTATCGCACGTTTTAAATGACAATTGTAGAGTGTTTGTTTTCTATCCGAAAGGTGTGAAGTTCTACCAAGTGAAGACACGAGTGGGTTTTGCTTTCTCTTCCTTTTTCTTTTTCGCCTTCGGTGTCCTAGTTGAGGAATTTTGGAGTCCAAACTAATCATGATAACAACGGATCTTTCTGAAGATCGGCTCAGTTCTGGTTCAATTAAATTAGGATCTTTTGATCGAGTCATTCAATCGTTCATTATCGTCTCAAACTGTGAGTTAATGCCGATTCAGTCGTATGCTTTCGCTCTCTCTCTCTCTCTCTCTCTCTCTCTCTCTCTCTATCTATCTATCTATCTCTCTTTCTCTCTCTCTCTTTCTTTCTCTCTCTCTCTCTTCCTCGCTGTTTCAATCCCGCTGCTGATTGTTTTTACTGAGGCTGGCTGATGTACGAGACGAAGAGTTGCAGCGTGCAATGTGTTAACGAGCACACGAACGAGAGAGCCATAAATGCGTATTTGCGTCATCATCCTCATCATCGACGAGGGAACTATACAATTGCTAAGGCTGCATCTACACGGGAAGCGCAAAAGGGTGTGTATTGCAACCCATTTTCAGGGTCAAAATGTTCAAAATCATATTAAGTGGGCCGTCGTACACGGGATGTAGCTTTTTGATTACGCCTGATACCTTATTTTCGATTACAAACAAAGACAGCCTGGTGCATGGGTGTTCACAAAGATAATACTAGGTAAAACAAAAAGGATTTGGCTACTAAGGTAACATAACGGTTCACTCACAGTCGAGGTGCGAAAGGATCACTTCTGATCAGCATCTGATGACATCCTCTTGAAAGACCTAAGATCAAAATCAAATTACTTATTTTGGTTCAGGGACTGATCATAATCTCATACCGGTTCTGATACCGATCCTGTACTGTACCCATATCTGTCCTGGAACTGCTCATGATTTGGACCTAGAACTGTTCATCAACCCAATCCGGTCACCCGTATCAGGATGAAGGATTACATTTCTCTTCTGCTTTCAATCTGATGCTCAATGATTCTCTTTAAAACAAATGAGCTAGGAATGCAAGAACGTGAACAACATGTACTACGCCGCTTATTGCAATGAAACAAGAGCGAATTTGTCGCTCTCATCGCTCTCTAGCCATGCGTATCGTGCTGACTCAAAACACTGCGAGAGAGCGAGGAAGACATCGTGTTAAAGCCATTCTGGTCCTGGAACCAATCATGAACCCACATCGGTTCTGGAACCGCTCATGAACTCATACAGGTCCGGGAACCATTAGTGAACCCTAACCGATCCTGGATCTGATCATGAACCCATATCGGTCCTTGAACTGTTCATCAACTCATACCGGTCCAGAAACTGATTATTAACCCATACCAGTTCTGGAACTGCTCTTAAACCTTCAATGAATAATAAAGATCCTGGAACGGATCATGAACCCAAACCTATCCAGGAACCGATCATGGACCCATACCGGTCCTGGAATCGATCATGAAGCCATACCGGTTCTGGAACTGATCATGAACTCATACCGGACTTGGAACTGATCATGAACCTATACCGGTACTGGAATTGATCGTGAACCTATACCGATACTGGAGCTGTACCCTGACCCATTCCGGTCCTGCAACAGCTCTTGAACCCATACGGGTCCTGGAACTGATGATGAACACATTCCTGTCCTGGTACTGATTTTGAATGTAAACCGATCCTGGAACCGTACCTTCCGGTCCTACAACTGATTATGAACACATACCGATCTTGGAACTGATCGAGAACCCATACCGATCCTGTCACGATCATGTAGCCATAACGTTCCTGGAACCTATCATGAACTCGTACCGGTCCTGTAATTGTTACTGAACCTAAACTGGTCCTGGAACCGCTCACGAATCCATACCGGTCCTGAAATACGCATACCGTTCCTGGAACTCGTACCTGAACCTGTTACGGATTCGACCTTGGTCTGGAACCGACAGTTTATGCAAATAAAGCGATTACGGGTGGACGAATCCAATCAATAATAGGTGAGTTTTCTCAATCAGTCAAATATCGTTTGCAATAAAAATAAAGTTTTTAATTGATACTCTATTACTACTGTTTTATTGAAAAAAAAAGTCATTCTTGTCACTGCGCAAAAAGACAGAGCACAAACAAAAAAATAAACGGATACAATTGGCATCTCACACGCAGTGCTGACGACAGGCGACAAAACGCCACTTGTTCACTTTGTGAGCAAGCAACGGGACCGGCGAAGAAGCACCAACTTTACTTAACACTTAAATTTAATTTCGACGGCACTGAAGGTTCACACATACAGCCCCATCTGCCCACCCGTTCCCGTCGCGATTAAAATATATGGGCGGTGGCTGCGGTGGCATCGGCGACATCGGCGACATCCGCGGCATCGGCGGCATCGGCGGTGGCATCTGGGGCCGCATCGCCAGCATCGGTGGCATCAGCGGCATAGGCGACATCGGCGGTGAAAACAGCGGTGATATTGGCGACATCGGCGGCATTGGCGTCATCGGCGGCATCGGCGGCAACGGTGGTATCGGCGGTGGCATCTGGGACGACATCGGGGACATCGGTGACATCGGCGCCGGGTCCGACAGCATCTGGTATAGCGCGTGCGGAGCCTGATTGAAACTATATCCGCCAGCATCATCAGCAACGGGTGCCTGCAGCATTCCTGCAGGCAGTTGCGCCGGCGTGGACATCATCGGCGCGCCACTGCTACCGAACTCATTCACGAAGGTAAAATCTGTCCCATAGGCATCGTACATTACCATCGGCATGCCGGCCGGTTGCTCGATTGCCGGCGTGTTGTAGGCTGCACCGGCTGCCACTGGCGGGCTGCCGTTGGCCGCAGAAGGATCCGGCACTACGTTCGTGGCGCGTTCGCTTTCCGAAATTTCGATACTTTCCAGCAATGCGGCAAGATCCGGGAAGTCATGATGCCAAGGGCCATACAGCTCCCCGGCTATGTCCGGGCTCACACTGTTAACGTCCTGCACATAGCATTCCGTCACTTCAAACGATGGTTGTATCGCCCCGTCCATCTCGTCCATGTTCGTCTCCGTATGCGCCCGTTATGCTGTAGAGCTTCAAACACTTTAAACAACTTACGCACCAGGGAGGCGGATTCCAAAAAGTATCGTAAAACACAACTATGCGTATTCACTTCACTATGCGCCTGATCGGGACACCACTGTACAGCTCGATGAAGTGCGCTAGTTTACCCGTCGATAGCTAGTCGTAGAATGCACGGGACGTTCCCTATCATGGACCGCTTTACATCAGTCACGGCGTTGCCCGAGGGTGGATTGTGCGCTCTTTCTCTGTCGGTATCAACGCCATACTCCGGTAAACTTCACTTCTCCACATAGTTGGGCCTGTTCTACCTCGTTCGTGTTGCACTCTGCATTACTTTCTAGACATGTGTTGGTTACCATGGCGAGACGATCATCTGTCACAACAAAATCAGAGAGTGCTATCACGACCTCTGATCGGCTCCCCCATACCTCTTTAGTGAAATTCATACCACCACTACATACAGCTTCTGTGGCGTTGACATCACCGTCCACCGCATCCTAACCCAGTGATGTCAAACTTGTATTGGGTTGCGGCTTGAGTATTTCAATATTTGAACTATTCAAAAAAAAAAAAGATTAAAATTTAAAAGAAACTTTACCCAACACTCAGAAGGATACGGTGATTGAGGAGAATATTTTTCATTGCTTCGAATGGTTTAAATAATTAATGAGTAAATGCCCAGATGCCCATCTGCATGTTTCTTCCATCATTTATTATGGACAAATATTAATTTGTTTTAGTCTTTGGTTTACACCCACTACACGAAGATTATCACTACCGTTTTTTTTTTGTCTTATCCACGGGCCGTATGTTTGACACGTCTGTCTTAGACGAATGCCATGGATAAAGTGCTGAACGCACGGGACCAGCGTGACTCCAAGTATCGACACTAGAAGTTTGCCGAGACTCCATCTCGGGTACATCCTGGTGATAGCTGCTCCATCGGGTATGGCACATTTTATGCTAACTCAGCATAAAATGTGTTCTGCGATTTGTAGCTGTGCACAAACACAGGGGAGAGTGCTACGACGATCTTGTGGTGTGGTTCTTGCAACAGGAAGTAAACGTCTGCTTTGCTTCCGCTTTGCTCGAACTACACTCAATGCGTGTAGTAGTATAAAATTGTTTTCTATCTATTCTAGTTCGTCCCTTTACTTATTGCGCCGTCTCAAAAGTTACCAATGAAAAACTAGTCCAATGAAAACTGAAAAACTAGAAATTTCAAATTTCAAATATCAAATAGATCTATACGAATCAGATCGAGTCTAATTAGAGTTTTTGAAAATAAAAGTTTTGAGACCCTGCACAAAAAATCGTTTTATGAATTGTTGGTTGATTGCAATAAAAACCAGAAATTAAAAAAAAAATATCTTAAACTGTGAAACTGTGATTAAAGGTTCACACCAGCGGTGTCAAACTCATTTGACTATGAGGGCAGACCAGTTTTTAAATGATATTATATGATACAATATATACAATAATTAGTAGTTCTTTGATTCCATTTTGGGATAACAGTTACGTTACTATGATTAAAACATTGATGTAAAATAAAGAAAAAAAAATAAAAGTAAACTGTGGCAGATTATTTTCAGTTTGCCATAGCCCTTTGATACTTCCAAAATGTGCATAGTTTTGTGCCATTATTGTAAAAATTGTATTTGTAAACAGCATTTACGTGCGGTAGAAACAGTGAATTCTTACTTTTAATACTGTCCAAAGTCGATTACTACAGGTCGGTTCGTCAAGTTCCATCAAGACACTTCATTTGACAGTCGGGGAGTGCAAGGTGTTATACAAGTCCTTAGCAACCATTACTTCCTTCCTGTCAATCTCCATAGATCCCTCCCTTTTATTATGGCAACTGAAATCAGGTGCTCACATGTTGCCTATCTTGTCACCTTAGTGCTGCCTCATGGAAAGCTTGAAATTATTCGTCCTAACATCCTGTAAAAAATGACACGTGTTTGTGCTGATAGCTCTGATTTCAGTTGATTTGTAAACGTTTTGCAAAATTATAATGTTCTTAGCTGCAACCATACCTAAAGAGGGATTCGACCTTTTGCAAAACAATATGCCGAAAGAGTGTTTCATTTCATTTCATTTCATTTCATTTCATTTATTAGCTTCAATATGTCTGCCTCAAGGGTTGAACATATAATTGCTTAAAAACCTAGTTGGCCCTATTGGTACTAAACTAACTGTAACTTAATTAAACTAAGAGGAAATAGAAAAGGATGTAACAGAATGGAAATCCATAGTGAAAGGAAAATAAGCAGCGGATAAGAAGAAAATATTTAAAACAAAAAAGAAATTAAGAATAAAAAAAGACATAATTAGAAAAAATAACAAAGAGCCGGAACATAAAATTAGAAATTAAAATCCCGGTAATGTTCATTGAATTGACGCCGACAACTGATTAACGGATGTGTGATTAATAGAAGTACACAATTCTAATGCTGGGTGATGCTGATCTTCAGGTAATAGAGGAGAAGCCGCTAATGAAGGAAACACTGACACTGAGACGCGTAGTTGTCATGAGGAGAGTAGTAGAAAATTAGGTCTAATTGAACATTCCGATAATTTAAAATGCCGCTGAGCTGACGCAAGTTATAAAAACGAATAATGTCGAAAGACGCATCAACGGATGTAGGGGAAACTTGTGCACGAAAATACTGATGTGTTGTGTCGTGTATCCATGAAATATCCGCTCGATTAATGTCTCTAAAAAGCAGCATACGATCATGTTTTTTCATCGTCGTCACTATACTATCGATCGTTGCATCAAGTGCACTGAGCGTATTTTGATTTTTGGCGAGAGAAGGGGGTATGTAGATTGCACCGATGAAGATAAAGCAGGAAGGAAGTATACTCAGAGTCGAATGGAAGCGAGGATGGAATATTCTCATCCAACCAGGTTTCGGCGAGTATGATGATGTTGTAGTGGGACTCGGATAAAGATAACCGCAATTCATTGACTTTGGTGCGCACACCACGAATGTTTTGATAGTAAATATTGAGTGTTGTTGAATGATTGCGTATGACTGAGAAAGGGAACAACAGTAGACGGGACCATAACAGTCGATGTAGACGCAAAGGCAGGCATTGCACACATTACTGCTGCTGCTGTTGATATTGATGTTGTTGAATTAGTTGTAGTAGCTGTTGTTGTAGTTGCTGTTGTTACTATTGTTGTTGTTGTTGGTATTGTTGCTGGCGTTGATGTAAGTATTGTTATAGACGTTGCAGCAAAATGTTCGCCTAGGGTGGGTTGTTGGTTTGGCTGCGTAGGTTGTAATGCAGTGTCGGGGATGCTGGTGGTGATGAGGACGAAAAATGCGGGGGCGATGAGGTGAGTATTGGTGATTGTGCGTCGATTAGTGGCGGCGACTGTGGCGCCGGTGGTTGCTCTTGATGTTGGTGCATTGCGTGGGGTTGGTATGGGAACTGAAACCCCCGTTGCGAACGGTAATCGGTAAATTCACGAAACGCAACTTCAGCTGGGCAAGTATTTTGAGACAGAGCCACATTCTTCAAAGTTGATGGAATGCCGACTTTGAAGGAAACGAATGTTAGTCGGCTCAGATCCGCATCATACTTGGTTAACCGGCGAACATGTGTTTTATGACAAATATCTGAGAATTGGTAAAAAAAAAACCCAACGACGATGGAAATCTCTTCCAAGTTCAGGTGTCCGGAATTGACTTACATTTACTGTGGAAGCAGAAATGCTTCTACAAATAAATTTCTTGAGACTCAAGCGGTCGCGGGCCACACAGAAAGACGTCGATCAGAGGTCGGTCCACTAGTTTCACATACCTGGCTTACATAAACTCCCTGTGGAGCAGGATAAAAACACAAACCCCATGAGGGGAAACCCGCACTGTCTAGCAGAGACAACTTCCAGTAATGTGTTTAAAAAAAGTCATCCGATGGCCTATGTAAGTCTCTTAAGTCTGTAGGTTAGTAATACATCTTTCTGTAGATTTGTAAGCAGCGTATTAAAAACGGCTTTAGAGACAAGGTTTTGCTCGGTGTCCCCTTCGAGCTCGAGCCCCAAGCAACCGGCTCAGACTCTCTGGATGATTCACCTCTGATTGTTCGCTCGCTTAGTGTACCTTCAATTGACGCTGTCTATCAATTAGCTGCAATCGTGTGTGAAATAATGCATTACTGTTCAATCAACGAATCATTCATTCATACCGTCAGTGTAGCACAGACACCACACACACACACAAGTTTGGCATTTAAAGGCGCGCAAACCGCCCGAACGAAGCTTCGCTACTTTTAGCACCAGACAACCTAGACCAAAGCGAACCTTGGTTGTACGCAAGCAGAATGGTACAGAGCTTTTGCTTTTCCGCCGATGCGCAACAGCAATTCCGGAGGCAGGTGATGACACACATGCATAGTCACTCGTATGTGGGTGGGTTTGTTTTTGTCCCCGCTTTGCTATATATATAAGGATCGAAAAAGAGAGAACGAGAAAGAAAAGGGTATTATAAAAAAAGCGAAACACACACACACACACACACACACACACAGTGCACATGTCCCATTGTCGCATCGGACCCGGTCGCTTGAATTCATTCATTAATTTTCCCCCCAAACAGTCAACAGCCCATTCACCTTTATCGGGCAACGCGCGTGACGTCCGGGGCCGTGCCGGCGGGGGAAATAAATTTTGGTAGCCCCAATTTTCTGTGGGTTTGAGAAAAATTTAACACTCCTGCCACCTTACCTCCTGCCCTGTGCCCTGCTGCCGTCGTCGGTCGACACTTTTTCGAGAAATATTCGTGGCGGCAAAAAACAAACCCACCAAACTGTCTCTCACGTATTGGTTGCTCTCGCAGCAACAGTAGCAGGGGAGAAAAAACAGACACACACACACACACACATGTTTATGAAAGAAAACAAAATTGCACGCATTTAAAAATCTCCAACCGGTCCGCGACAAATATAATTTTGCTCCACATTTGCTCTCGGTACGGTCGAGTTTGTTTTTTTTTTTGTACACGAAAGTCGAAACCGCCAAAGTGAAGCCAAAGAGAGCGCGTAGGAGGAGATGGAAAATCTGCCCCAAATGTGCGTTGGTTACGTGTGTAGGTGTTTGTGCGCTTGTGCGTATTTTCATAGTTTCATAGACTCGTGAAAATACGAGAATCTGCGAGAGGACTGAGCGAGCGCAGAAAAGATCGAGTGTTCGGGATAGCGAGAGCGGGAGCGGCTGTGCACCGAGAGCGAAATGTGGGGCAGGGAAAAATGTTGAGATCGAGAACGAGGTTGGAAGAGATATTATGATTATTTTTAGCTTGCGATCTACATTCAACACTGCCGGGGGGGGGGGGGAGTGGGAAACACATACACACACACACCCGCCTAGTCGCATGTTCGGAAGATGGGTTAATTTGCCCAACGCGACTGTCTGTGCGGGAACCGTACGGGAAATTCCACACTACTGCCGTTGCCGTTGGATCATGCAAAAAGGAAACGGAAAGCGCAAAATGCTAACCCAGTGCGTACTGCTGGAGAGCAAAATCGTCTAGCGCTGGAGGGAAAACTAAACCGATAAACCAACCGCGTAGCAGCCTACTGACCTACCTCACGCAGCTTTTCACGGAGCATTGTGTCGAGCGCTGGTAGCATAAGCTGCAAATTCGGCACACTACTCAATAAAGCAATTCAAACGGCCGGCTTAAAAATGGGCAGCGAAAAAAAGGAAATACTGCACAATTTACCCACAAATAGCCCGCTAGGGAAAAACATGTAAAACAATCGCTTTTCCCTCTCCCTTTAGTCGTGTTCTGCTGAGAATAAAAAAAAAAAGATTTTTCGCGGCTCTAGGAACTGGTTCGGAGAGTGCGTTGCAGGTGTTGCTCATGCTTGCACCACACCAAACTATAATAAACTGACCTACCCGAACCCCCGTTCCCGGCGTGCCCACCCCCCTTTTAGGGGAAGGGTGTTAAGAATAGTGCAAGAACAAAAATAGTCAGAAACCGTGCGGTCGTTGCAGCTTCACTAGCGCTGTGCGGCCGGAACAATAAATATAACTTCTCCGCCTCCAGCAGGAGCAGGCGAAACCGTACATCATACGGACCGCTTCTTTGACTACTTCCAAGACGTGCTGCACGAGCAACATGAGCACATCAAACCGATTCGGGGTGCTACTCGCGCTAGGCACAACACCGCGTTTAATGCCCGGCTGGCGAACAGGCGAAAGTCTAACTTTGAGTCATGTTCTATCAGCCATGCCCTCCGGGAGCCCCTGGACCGCAGCAATCTGCCCGGTTCAATTGCAGGGTGGTGTAGCATTTCACTTTCCTCCAGCTGCATACCGAGCGTTTAGTTGCAGCACGGTGCAAGTGCGCGTCTCGCCAAACAAACCTTACTGACCTTACTGTTGGCCCAAGAATTGCGCAGCACCGGGAAGAATGCCGAGAATAGAAGGGACCGGTTGCCATCTATGGGATTGTTTTCCACTTGCAACGATAGCCTCATTTACAGCCAGATAAACACATTGACCGGGCGAGAACTAGTTGATATGCATTGGCCCCATTACACCTTACGGGCTGCGGAATGGATGAGCGACCGAAGCGACGAAGACAAACGCGAGAAATAAAGCAATTAGGGTAATTTTGTTTTAACATAATATGGGGCAAAGGTGGGCGAACTCCAGCCGGTCGCCTAGGGGAGCCCCGTGGGTAAAAGTGGGTACAACTTAATATTCCTTTTGCCGATAGAACTAAACGAACATTGCATTACCATTGTAATGAGTTTTTCGTTGCGGTTAAGGTTATCTGGCAAATTACGACCTGCGTACAAAACACTTTTTCACCTCTAAATCAAGTTGAACATTGACATCTTAAAGCATCTGAACAAAGACCATCCAATCCACCGTGCAAATTTTAAATACGTAAGGAAATGAGTTTTTTTTTTTCATCAGCAGCTACCAGGCTGGGTTTGTTGGAGGCAAATCCACCAACGACCAAATGTTTACTCTACGGCTGATCCTCCAGAAGTGCCGAGAGCGCTAGATCCCAACGCACCACCTGTTCATCGACTTCAAGGCGGCCTACGACACCACAGACCGCAAGGAGCTATGGAGCATCATGCAGCGGTAGCACTTCCCTGGGAAGTTGATCCGGGTGTTGGAGGCCACCATGCACGGTGTGCAGTGCAAGGTCCCAAGTAACAAAATCGACATGCTTTCTCATTCTACCCAATAGATCAGTAAACCTGAGAGAGCGAGAAAGCATGTCGATTTTGTCGCTTGGGGTAAGAGTATCAAAATCTAAGGCAAGATGAAAGATGCTCCTGTCTGCTCTTCAACATCGCCCTGGAAAGGTGTCATTCGAAGCGCGGTGCTAGACAACGACATCCGTGCCACGATATTCTACCGGTCTCTCCAATTTCTTGGCCTCGGGGATGACATCGACATCATCGGCAGGACGACAGCCAAGGTGTGTGAGGCACACACCCGTCTCAAACGCGAAGCAGCAAGAATTGGATTAAGAATCAATGCGTCGAAGACGAAGTACCTGCTTACCGGAGGCTCAAACCGTCTGGGAAGCAGTGTAAATTGTTGAGGTAGTAAAGGAGCTCTGCTATCTCGGGACGGTCGCTACTTCGGACAATGACATTAGCAGTGTAATCCGGACACCCATAGTGTGTTGTGGAAATCTGTGCATAATACGGGCTTCACCGACTTCTCGAGATCCAGAAGATTTCGAGATCGCACGTAATGGGAGATATATCGTTAATTGATTCGCCCGGTGGTCCTCTATGGACACCAGTCCTGAAGAAGACTTGTAGGATACGATGGCTGGGGCATGTCATGAGGATGCCGGACTCTTGCCTCACCAAGAGGATGTTCCACAGCGATCCCCAGTTCGGCACGAGACGCAGGGGAGCACAGCGAACTCGATGGCTGATTCAGGTGCAGCGAGACTTGTCGGAGATCGGGTGTCTGAGCATCCTAGAGGACGATTGTTGCCCAGGTCATGTCACATCGATGTGCTCTATCGTGAGCAGGCCAACAAGAGAAAAAAGATAAGATAAGGAAATAGTTTACCAAAAAATAAGAAAATTACTAACGGAGATCTTAAATAATTCCTTAAATAAGTATATAGTTCCTTAAATAGTATATTCCTTGAATAAGTATTTTAAATGAATTATTACAGCTTTACAATAAATTCTTAATTATTAACTATAGCAATCGTTTTCAACTACGTCTGAATTGTTTTGAGCTATGTTTGGATTTTGCAGTAGCTGCACAAATTTCATTCAGCACATCGTTTATTCAGTGACCGCTCGACGTTCCCCGACGATTCTCTACAGAACAGAAATCGTCTGTAAAGCAATAATTTCGTTTCGTTCTATGTTTAACCCAATTGAAAACATGTGTTGAAAACTCATATTCAAAAGACGAATAATATTTAATGGATGCATCTAGCCACGGATAATTTCTAATCACTAAAGACAATTGTGAAGGTGTACCAGTGGGCTAATTGACAGATGTGTCGAAATTAGGACAGAATGACTTCGTAGGACATTACAACCGTTACGCAAAAAAATAATGTACAGGTTTGTTAAGCCACATAGCCTCATGAACTTTAAATATGTTAACCATATGGATCGAACACAACTTTCCCAAAACTGTCCCAACAGACGGTGACGCAAAAATTGTGTTGCATAGGATTGGTTTTTGTTTTTTACTTTCTCTCTTTTTCACATTTCCGTTCCTGTTTAAGTGAACCAGAAGTCTGAGGTTGATTTTGTGATTGTTATGTCTAGCACAGTCGGATTTTTACTTTTCTGTACAGATATGGCATGCATACTTACTTTTCAGTAATTACAGCATGTCATCCACATTGCTCGTGTTACGGGAAGGGGTGACTGATGTTCTGGCGCGACAGAACGGGAGCATAAAAAGCAAATGCACAAAACCTTGAGCTGAAATGCCTTGCTGGTCGAAAACATTCATCATAGAGCAATCAATGACGTTTACTGCATCCTGGGTCAATGATCACATCAAAATGCATTCGTAGCAAATTAGAAAAAAAATCGTTCAAAATCTCAATTGCACCTCGGACGAGCGCAAAAGAGGCAACGTAAAACCGGCAAACAAAGGCGCGCGACAGACAGACACATCACCGCTTTGCTCTGCTCTGCCCACGTGCATCTCGCACCGTGTTTACGCAACGTGAATGCGTGCCGTGGTTTTATGCATCCTGTTATGCTTGCGTCTAGACGAGATCGTTTGAAGCGGGCTGATGCAGCGGGCGTTGCCGGCAGGCAGCCATAAGTTCCAGGTTCCATCACTGAATGCAAATCGGTCACATCTTACGATCAGACTTTCACTCGCTTGCAGACGCTGCATTACTTCTGCGTGAAGGTTGGCTAAAGGTAATTGTTGCAATAAGTACTTCTGTCTTCCTGTCTATGAGTTGGCGTGTGGAAGTATTTACCTCTCCAGTGCGAGACCTATTCACCCTTGCCAGACTTTTGCCGGGCATTGTCCTCGTCTTACGCAAGCGTCGTACTGCCGGAAGGCACTGTTTACCGTACGGGACACAGGAACACATCCACACAAATGAGATCACACATGGTTCCAGTTTGATGAGTTTTACCAGTTTCTTTTCCTTCGTTTTTTTTTTTTTTTTGCTCTGAAACTCCGAAGGTGATGTCTAGCCACGTCCGAGATAACCCAAAAACCTTGAGCTCACCCTCGTAATAATTACCAGCATAATGGCACGGGAAGGGTTACCTATCTGTCCGAGCAATCAGGGCATATGTATGGCCACACAATGATGGCCAGCACCGGGGTGATATTATTTATGCTCGAATCCTCTTGTCTATTGTGCGCCCAGAAGACGCAGCACCGGATCATAAAAATGAAATCCAGTCCCGGCAAATCATCAAGCGGATGCTGACCGGGACGTTACGTAGCGAACAATCCGCTTCGACCGCTTCGATCGGTCCGGCTTTGACTGCCTCCCTTTTTCAATGCCATTTTGTCTCGCATTTCTTTCAACTTGTATTCGTACGGTGTTACAGACCGCGGTTCAATAAAAATTAAAAATTCACCGCTCTGCCCAAACGTTTCTTCTCACCGCCATCAGAGATGCTGGGGGATCATTCGCCAATAAAAATATCAAATCAAATTATAAATCTATCACAAAGCGCAAGGCCCGATACCGACGAGGCTGACGATGCTGATGAAGAGACACTCCGTGAGGCTGTTTCTATGAGTGTGTGTGTGTGTATGTGTGTCTAGGCAGGGTAGTACGATCACGACCTTGAACCCGATTGCACACTCACCGAACCGAGTCCCATTGAAACTGCTAGATCCGTTAGAACACAACGGAAAGGCGCAAACGACCCTGTTCAAACTGATGTCGGAAGCAAACTTTGCCGAAAGGATCAGCACAAACGCTTTACAGTCTTGCCCAGGTGGCCCGGTCGGACGAATCAGTGATCCTATGAGGTTCCTCCGAGGAAAGCAGGGAAGCACACGAAAAAGCAGTAGACCTTCACGGCAGTGTTGTTATCGCGAGTGCGGGATACACGGTGGACGTGTCTGTGATCTCAGTGACATGGTGCAAAACGTGATTGCAAAAATCGTGGAGCAAGCAACGCAATTAGTTTAGTTTAGCTTACGAGTAAGCACATTTGGTCAATGATCTGGTAAGGTGATAAGACTACCGGGCATTCGTTCAAGGCAAAGCTAGTAAGACATTAGGTTTGATCTCTCGCATGGATTCAGGCTCTCAAAGTGTCTGTACTAGTGATGCGCTATTTGGAGCGCAGTACTCCGTTCCGACTCGGGCTATTGGTAAGTTCCGCCCGAAGTCGGAGTCGTTTGGGGTCGCCCGGAATCGTTCGGAATCGTCCGGAGTCGTCCGGAGTTGTTCGGAGTCGTACAGAGTCGCCCAGAGTTGGAGGCTTTCGGAATCAGATCGATTGAAGTCGATCGGAGTCAACTATGCGCGTGCACTTCGTATACTGGCCTATGTTCCGAAAGGCCGACTCCGGCTCACTCCGGACGACTTCGACTCCAACTGATTCCGGACGACTCCGAACGACTTCAAAAGACTCTGGATGTCTCCTGACGACTCCGAGTGACTCCGGACGAATACGAGCGATTCTGAACGACTCCGGATAATGCTGGGAGGACTTACCTTCTGGAGTCGATTCCGAAATTATCACAATCACATCGGAGTCGACCCCAGATTTTTGTCAACTTTACCTATCGCTAGTCTGTACTGCCGCTGGTACTCCGCTAGTTACCAATTCAAGCCCTGCAAAAGCATGAGAGCATACAAACGAATTTCTCTCGGATCGCAGTCCGCAGATTCTTGCATGGCCTGTTTCATCGCAGAGTTATTAACCAATAAAATCGATTTTCCTTCTCTACTTTCTAATGCTCCGTTGTATGTTTCGTTCCGTTGTCTCCATGTCAGACTGATTGTAATCCCTCGTCGGCGTGTGAGTTCTTGAATAAGTATTACAATCTGCTTGTCTATAACCTACCTTTATCCCACTCTCCTTCTTGACTCTTCCTGTTGCTCTTCCTCTGCTCACATATTTCCCGTCCTTCCTACTCTGATGTTAAAAAAATAAGTTGTATAACCCATTGAGGCAAATAACGGACAATAAAATAATGTTCATAATAATAACATAAAGTCGTCAACCCGACGAAGTTCAGAAGGAGTTTACCCATTATAAAATTGGGTTTCACGAGTAAACTGCATTTTTAAACGAGATCGTTTGCTCAAGTTTGAAGGTCAGTGTGCTCAAAGTCCACCAGATGTGTCTGCGGCGGTCCCATTTAAAATAAAAATTGTTTTACAACGGTATCGCTGGAAATATCTTGGAAAAGTAAATCGCACTCCTTCTTGGTTTTTGTTTTGTTTTACATTTTCTTTGCTACATCACTGCTCACAGTCGGGGTAAAGCCATGTTCAGCATGAATTAATTTCCATTTGGTATAATCTATGTAAGCCGGTCGTTGGACCCATAAAATGGTTTTCATTGCCGTAGGATCTAAATAGCATGCCCCAGCATGGGTGCAACTGTCGTACACAATCTGGTTGGCTCGGTTCTTTGTGTCAATGATGGCAAATACCCTTAATGCTTTGCCTCTCTCATTTGCAACAGCTCCGCGGACTCTCTTCCCAACTGCATGGCACCCCACATCTGATCTGGTGCAAAACTGCCCTCAGCATCAACAAACCCTTTTTTTAACGATCGGAGTCGCCGTCGTCGGCGGCGGCAGTTTGTTTGTTTAAACATCCCGATGCGTACTATTGTGCGTATTGGAAAACTCGCTCCCCCCCCCCCCATTGCCTTCCCGCTGCGCCGCAAACATTCCCGTTTTTGGCAGACAGCGCGAGGAGTGCGATTTCGGCCAGTTGGTACCATACGGTCACCGTTGTTTGCTCTGTGTGTTGCGCGCGCTTGGTGCCGGAGCGCTCGCGAAGCGCTCTCTGGCCCCACGGGGCCCGTTCGGGCAGTCTCGTTCAGTGTTGGGCGGCTCTCGCGACGCCACAAAATTGGGACACCACACATTCCCACCTTCTCGGAGGATTCCCGCGGCGGGCGGGCGGCAGCGGGTTGCGTGTATATCTGTGCGAGATCATCTACATCCCCGAGCTTCGGCCGAGTAAACACAGGCCACAGAAACGCCACACACAGCGCGACCAGACCACGTACACTTTTACTCTCGCACGCGCGCACACAGCGACACCCATGCCGTGTATGCGATGCGGCCAACCGACCAACGGTAGTGGCGGTTGGTGGAGTAACGACGGGGAGGGGGGGGATGGGGGGTTGGAAAATTGGTTCGCAACGATGGAAAAAAAAACCCTCTCGCCGTTGGTGCGGGACCACCACTAGGGGGCCGCCCTGGCCACGTTGGTCAGTTGCCGTTCGAGCGCGCGTTCGCGATCGCGTGAAAGTCCGTATCTCGCGCGCGCACGTATATCGTGAATTTATATTTATTTTATTTATTTTTTGCCAAAAACCATCCCGCCTCGCCCCGCGTATTGGTAACGTGAAAAAGTTTGCCTCCCCCTCCCCTAGTCTACTACCCAACCCCACTCCCTTCTTCCTTTCCCATCAGTCCCCGCTCGTTGTAGGTTCATTAGATTTTCCCTGCGCGTCGCGTTGACGTCGCCCTTCGCTGTGGTCGAACGCCTACTAGAATTATTGTGTTTCTCTCGTTCCTATGTGTGTGTGTGTGTGTGTGTGTGTCTTTGTGAATGTAGCTGTGTATGTGTAAGGTGCTCGTGTGTATGTGTACAGTGAAAAACGCCACACACAACAACAGGAAAGTCTAATGACCACAACAAAGAAAGAACACGCCACGGTACAACGAATTGGAGATCGTCGCGTTTTCTAGCCTTGTCACAACTTACCATTTGAGTGTGGGTGGGTGTGTATATGTGTTGCTGAATAACCCGTGTAGGTGATGTGATTATGCTGGTGCGTGTTTTTCCCCCCTCGGTCCAAAACAACAACAAAAAAAGGCTCTAATAAAACATCTATTCCACAATTTTCGTTTTGGTTTGGTCCTTCAACCCTAAAACCAACGGATCTTCGACATGTGCCGTCCAAGCTAGTGAGCATAATGGTAAGGCACTATCAAAATTCGGAGCAGCCCGGGTCACCGCTGCTTTCCGGTGTGGTAACCCCTGGAACCAACCTTGGAACGCACGCGGGACATTTGGTGCAACCATCCCAAGGACATTGAATTGGACGCGCGTTCTAGTAGTGCCGGTTGCTAGACCTGCTGGAGTCATCGCGTGTTCCTTTGTCTGATGTCTTTTCCTTGCTATTACGTTGCTTACTGGTTCCCGATTGGTAGCCTGCTGCCTTAACGAGCCGTGAAGTGTTGAGTCCCAAAACCTGAAACAACCCCGGCAACGAAAAGTATCCAAGTTCTTCCTTTTTCCAAGTTCTTCATATTGCTTCACGCGCAGCTCTGTCCCACAGCGTCCTGGAACACCTTCAGCAGGGTCTGGATCTATGTCTGGAAGAGGGAAGGATGCGCTTGTAGCTGGACTCGGAAGCGACGACAACTTCCACTCGAATCCAGCATTCCGACCCGAAAACTATTGGAAATTAATGTCTCTTCCCTTAGTCACGAGGCGACTGTGCGTGTCTTTGTATGCGTAGCTCGCGCGTGTGTGTGTGTGTGTGTTGGGTGGCCCTTTGCGGTGCGCACTGTTCGATCGTACCCGAAATCAATGTCTCGAATGGATAATTTTAGTTCGATTCTGATGCCTCCCTCCAAGGGTGACGGGATGGGGCAAGGAGGGAGGGGGGGGGGTCGAGGGTGATGATACGGGGTGCCGCGTGCGCGCGCGCGCGCACACACACTCCCGCCTGGCGAGGAAGAGCAAGAAGCAGTGGACGGACACATCATTGCTAACCGAGCGGCGGAAAAACTCGCCCGGACACGGAGTCCGGGGACACGGAAATGGCGCGGGCGCGGGTTTGCGCTCGTTCCTTTATCTTTCAGTAATAATGACGGATATATTGGCCCCTGTGGTGGGTTGGGGGAGGGTAGGAGGAGGTTGCGTGCTCGGTTTGGAGTTGGCCGAACGGTGACGGCCGATAAGACGATGGCGCACTTGAGATTCGCTGGTGAATTGCTTCATTGATCAACGCAAAACATGCGCACATATGGGTGTGTGTGTGTGTGTGTGTGTGTCTGTGTGGGATGTTCTACTTGTTTCGGCAAGAGTTTGTGAACTGAATTTCGGCCAAAGTCGCCGCCCTGAGAGCCGGAGAGAGAGAGAGAGAGAGAGAGAGAGAGAGAGAGAGAGAGAAGAAAAGTCCGTTTTGTGCAAGAGAGCGGAAAACTTTTTTTCTTGTTTTTTTGTTCGATGTGCACATTTTCTTTTGCGAGAGATGAAATCTGAAAATTCACCCCCTTTTGCTTCTTCTCTCTCTCTCTCTCTCTCTCTCTCTCTCTCTCTCTCTCTCTCTCTCTCTCTCTTTCGCTCTCTGTCACTCTCTCGACAACGGGGTTTCGGGCGGCAGATAATTATATGAATCAATGCAGGTGAAGGAAAAACAACAAATAAATATTGGAAAACAACACAACAACATCCCGCCAAGTAGTGTGCCCGAGCGTACGGGTTCGGCTGTGTGGATCGCAATATCTTACACACGTACATGCACACACAGACAGCGTTCATCAACAAAATGAAGAAAAAAAAACGCAAAACGAGGAAAAGCGCGTTAAAAATATGTTCTCACCGCTAACGCAATTATAAATGTGTCGGGTGGGCATGGGATGTGGAGCAGTGGGTGGAAGATTTTTGGTTTTTCACCACACACATATACATACACACACGCGCACGCAGCGATAGAATGAAATGTAGGTTTGCTGTGGTCGAGGCGTGTGCGAACGTTGCTGTTTTTTTTTTGTATTTCTGTTGTCCAAATATTTTATTTATTTTTTTATTCCTCATTTTACATTCCAATCCCCTGAGAAGGTACAGGGGGCACGGGTGGATAAATATTGCTAACGAAAGCGAAAAGCAAATCAGCCAAAGCGCTGACCTTGAGCAGTATTATCAATTAAACGAGATCCGTTTTATTGCAAATACTTTTAATGTGTTTGTGTGTGTGTGTGTTTTTTTGTATAGCAAAGAATCTGAATATACCATTGCTTATCGCACCAGGAGACAGAAACAGGGGTCAGCTCAAGAATTAAGACTGCACTTTGTTCCTATCATTTGGGAAGCCTTTTTGGCCTTTCCGGCTTCATCCATACTTCTAATAAAGAATTGCCTTTTAATTAAACAAATAAGCCACAGCCGACAGGCAACCATACTGACCACATTCCGTTTAAAGTGCCACCAGTGTTCCCCATTTTAAATCAAAAGTTATTTGATTGCATTTAAAAATAAAACAAAAAAAATTAAAATTATTGCTTGAGGGAGTTCATCTGAATTGAATTCAGACACATCTGAATTCTGAATTCTGAATCTGAATCAGAATCTTAATTGAAACACATTTGAATTGAATTTATCTAGCAGCAGCAACACCCATCTGCAACCATTTGCTAAAAGCGTGTGCCGTTGTGCCACTCCACTGCGCCCACAGTTGCAACCAATCCAAGCAAGCAGCTCACCAAAAAGCCTCCGCGACCTAACGGGTTTCGAACCGAGCCGAGTAGACAAACGGCAAAGTGCAATCACGACAAAATGGAATGAATTAGGCTGACCGCTGGATCGGCGCGCGTTGCGAACTGGACCGCAACGGAACCGGCACCAAAGCAAACGCTGCAAAACTGGTGACCCGCCAGCCAACCGTAGCAGCGCCCGCCACATTGTAGCGCGTGCGGGTTGACCTGCGTGCGATTAAGAAGGCACGCGATCGTAACCAACCACGCCAAAACTAGTTTGCAGGGGTTTCGCAGTGCGCTGTCCGCTATACCAAAAAAAAAAAAATGGTGAACATTGCTTGCGGGGCAGCCAAACAAAAGACCCAAAAGAGTGTGTGTGTTTTTATTTTGTTTTTTTTTTTTTAAATTGAAAGACCTTTCTAAAAACGTTCATAAACGTGAGTTGCTGGGGCAAGGTGTACATCCCACCTGCTTCCAATATGCACGCCATTCTTCACTCTCGCCATTTTATCGTTTTCATTCAATGTTTTGTTTTATTTTTATAAAAAAAACACACACACACATCAGCACTGGCACATATCAAAAACAAATGTCACAAAACATTGTAGCCCTAATGGCGCGCATTGGCCTGCCCGATCCCATTGCCCAAGCCTTCGGGTGAGAGGTTCCTTCCAACGATCACCATCCCTAGCACTCAAGCGGTGGTGCTGCAAACAGTTACAATGTATTTTCCCAGTACGCACGACTGCCTGCGGGTGTGTGCGTGAAGAATGGGTGCCGATACATTGTTGCACGGTGTTGCACGGCAGACCCGATTCGAAGCCGAACCGACGCGCCGACAGAGCACGTCCAGCTATGGAGAGGGACACACGCGTCGGCACGCTGGAGAGGCTGTTATAATAGTTGCCCATCCAATCTAGTTCCATCCAATCAACCTATTGCTGCTGCTGCTGCTGCTGCTACTACAGCCTCAACCATCAACCACTCTTCTATCAACCTGTGCAGAATAAAAGGAATTAAAAAAAGAGCAAAAGAAGACAAAATAAATGCGTTTGTTTCTTATTTGAATTTCACTTCGTATCTACAATCAAGCTGAATTAAAACAGAATAGCTTGACATTGCCAACAATCAATCATTGGTGCAAAAGGTGCACTCACATCTATCAACCACTGCAACACACACAAATAATGGCAGAAAAATGCTACAAGCCGGTACAAGTTCCGTTCCGCCTTACAGCAATCACCAATCAATAGAACCATTTTAAGGTGTGTGTGTGTGTGTGTGTGTGTGTGTGTGTGTGTGTGTTTTATTTTTTTTGTCCAAGTGAGACATCTCTTACGTTTGGTAAAATTAGCCGTCGTGAAAATAAGCAAAGTGTATCTGAACAAACACATATACACACACACCGATGTGCAGACACTTCGGAATTGTGTTTATAGGTTGTGCCTTTTTCAGGTCCAAAATGTTGTAGAAAAAAAAAGAACCTAAATGTTGTGCCTTTTTCTAGTCCAAATGATGCGTGAGTGTGTGTTTTACTTTAAATATTTTAAAACTAAAGAAGATCTGCTTCACAATTTGAGTAACGTAGTTGCCAGCGCTTAGGTCAAGCGAGTAAGATTAGTAAGAAGTGGAACAGAGCATTGGAGGAAGTCGTTAATTATTTTTTTGGGCTTTCGTTCTCATCTTTCAAACCACTGGCATTTGCATTTTGCGCAGTGCTTTGCCGCACAATGCCAGTTGAAGAGCGTTTCGATGCACTTATGGATGAGCGAACGGCACACACCGGTTACAAATTGGAGCTAGTGCAATTAACTGTGCGTGGGAATGAGTGGTTTTTATTTAATACACCATTCCTACTAGAATTGGCAAAGGCAAGGGCGAGAGCAGCAACTAATTGACATAAATTATAGGCAAATGTTAACATCGGATCGGTCCAAACGGCTTTGCAAGTTCATCTTATCAGTGTTAATCTTCAGTCCAATGTGCAATTCACCAGCAAGAACAAGAACAACAAAACCGATAGCACAACAGCATTCCCAAAACTGTTCGTCTCGGGTGAGTTTGTGCTCCGAGGTTCCAAAATTAAATTCTTTATTGTAGTAAATTGTGCGCCATAAAATCGCAAACAGGCTTAAAGGAATGTTCGCTTGCGGCAAAAGGACCATGTTCGTTGGGTTTGAGAATCGTTTGCTGGAATTTGGAATTGCAGCAAATTGCGTGTGCGCTCGGTATGTTTTGAATTTTATTGTGTTTCTGTTGTGAAAAAAACGAGCCAAACCCAGGGAACAAATGAGTCACATTCTCTTACCCCTTTTGCTTTGGTTTGCCCCTGTACAAATGCTTGCCTTGGATATGGGTGCGCTGGGGACGGAACGAGATCTGCTGTGGCTGTGGATCATAAAAAAGTGTGGAACAAGAAAACTTAAATTATGCGTGCGTTGCCTTTTTTGCTGGCAATGGCCGCTTTGCCGAAACTGATCTGGCTTTGCTACAGATTTCTTCAGAGCAACGCTTCATAAGTGAGTGAGAGAGAGAGAGAGCATAAAGAATATGAAATACGTTGTCTGACAAGGCTGTGAAGCTTGAGCATTTAGTTCCATTTAATTTATTTTGGTTTATTGGTACCTCTTTGGACCCTCTTGGAACGGTCATCAAACAGGCCCGTGCCAGGATTTTAAAATTCCTCAAAAGTGATTTAAGGCCAAAAACGATGAAGCCAGGTAAAACAGAACTCTTAAAAATGCTACTATCCGCCACACACGATTGATTGAATCCGGCATCCGCAGACTGGCTACTCCAAAACACGCCACTGAGCTGCCGGAGCGGATCGGACCATGGCACTTAAAACTCTTCAAAAGCATTTCATCATAAACTTACCATTGCCCGCACTGTGCAAGGAAGCAGAGCTAAGTCGAAACAAAAACATCCCAGGCACTATGGTTTGCTCCAGCCAAAGGATATTGGGGCACGAAGGATCACTTCTTATCGTTTTGTACGTGTTTCGTGCCTTTTGTACGAATGCTTTCCCATAGAGGTGTACCAGTGGCTGCGCTTCACAAAACTTTGTTCGATGTTTTTAGCTTTACTGCGGCGTAAACATATTAGAGCCCAAACCCAAAACCACTTCGCTAAATTGTTCGCTGCTTCCTTTTCGGCTGTCTTTTCCACCCGTCCCGCAGTTCCGAGGATGCACAACAAAACACGCGCAAAACGCGCCCGCCGATGGAAACCCCTTGTCCTTGAATTCGGGCACAAACTCCCCGCCACATCCGCAGCGAGGCTGTGGCGGGAAGTTGTGCAACGGGTAGTTCAGGTTAGAAAAGTCGAAAACCAATCAAGAAACGAAACCCCCAATATTTTACGACTTTTCGCGGTAAAGGCATCAGACACGGGAAGGTTTTGTATGAGCGGAGTGTGGTGGCTAGTTTTCCGTTTTGTTCGTTGCCGCTTATCTTGGAGAGTTTTGCTGTTCTTGTAATCTTTATGTTCGCCACCCGTTTTCTTTGCTTGCTTTTGAGTCGGTTCGCTGTTGCCGCGTTGTTATTCTGTGCAAGTGGAGCAGCAAAGACAAGGTACGTCACGTACGATGCGTCTAGTTTCAGCGTTTCCTTGCTTAAATCAGCCCACCAACATAATACTAGCAAACAAGCAACAAACAAGCCTCTTTGCTCCTATCACACTTCACTGGGCCCACCGCGACCAGCAGATTATGTCAGCTAATGCGCTACATCGCCGAACGGCTTATCCGGCGCCGGCACCGGAGCGCTAAATATTGATTTAATCGCGACACGCGTAGTTTACAGCACGCCTCCCAGCATACATTCCGCGTGGTACGCGCGTGCCTGACATCTCGGTCTTTTGCCGTGTTTACAAACAAGTGAAACCGCACACAGGCGTAATTACACCCAAGAAAGCAAAGCAAAGCAAAGCTGAAAAGAAGCGTGCAAAGTGAAGTGAATACAAAACGACAGCAAAAAGCAATCAATCGGTGGAAATTTAGCGCTTCCCTTTCGTGTCGTGTGTGTTTGTGTGTGTGTGTGTATATGCTCGAATCAAAACAGCGGTATTTGTTGTGCGTTAAGGGTGACCTAGGCCGATGGTACGAAACAGGAGAAAGAAGGTGCTAAATTAGTGCCATTGGCGAGTGAAACAGTGCAGTGAAGTATTTATCGGTGACAACTGGAATCAAGTGGCAACAATCAACAAGGTTCGTTCGGTGCAGCAATCAAATCAAATAACACCTACAAACAATGTCTATCGGCCCTATCAACGCATCCAAATTTGCAGCATATTTTCAGCACACCTCAAGTTGGAATACTCCCAACAGTCATTTCTGTAGCTATCTATTAGTTCTAATATTTGTAACTGGCTAATAGCGTGTATGGCGAAGAATCTATTGAGCTGCGGCTTTCCGTTGATGTGTTTAAATTTATCATCCGACGCTGCAGCAATCTGCAATCTCAAAGATAATTATTTTTAACACACAATGCACATCCAAGATGCATACAGTTACCACACACAGCATAACGGCTTTGCCGCCAATGGGTCATTCAGTCAAACTTGTATAAAATCTAATCAAACAATTTTCACGGCCTCCATTGCACCCGTAACGGCTCATTGACGCTTCGTTTCATTGATGCCGTTAGCTGTGATGGCGACGGGTATTTTACACAAGGGTGTGCAAATATTGTTATTACCTTGCCTCATGTTGTCTCGCATTTCATTCAAAAGAGAACCGCAATGGCACACTATTCAAATCGGTATGTTTTACCTACGGTACGTACCTTTGCTTTAGAAAGGGTGACAAATTAAACCTTTTGATTAAAAGAGAAGGGACCCTTTCAGGTAAAAAGAGAAGAGGACCCTTTGCCCTTAAAACATACTAATAACCAATTCAATTAAAAAGTACCGTATTTTTAGCGTGTCATATTTTGTTATTATCAATCATTTTTATGAACCATAATCATGGGTACAGAAAGTAGACATTCTCCAATCAGAGTCATGTTAACGGTGCTTCGCCATGCAGTACGGCACTTTTAAGGTGTGTTTTCATACACAAAGGATCAGTTTTTTTTTAATGATGATGTGTGTTTCAAATACTTTATGTTAAAAACAGCACATCGTTTAAGCATGATTTTTTTTTAACTTTTAGAGTCTTTGAGTATCTCTGCTTCATTCGTCTCTCTTTTGATCATTTTGCCAAAGCATTGCCCTAGAAAAATGCAGTTAAAAATCCTCTAGAGCCAGCTCGAAGCTGTTTAACTTTTCTTTTCTAAGTTTCTTATTAATTTTACTGAAGCGGTAGCAGTGATTTTTCAACCCTCATGTGTGATCTTACAGACATGATTATTGTAATTCGTATAACATTCTGCAATATTTGTTTCTTATTGGATACTCTCTTTTTTGCAGTGGATATTTGTGTTAACTTTACCACTATATTAAGCACTAGCATGATACGCATTTATAGAAATAGCAGAATAGAACAGATATAACAATCAAACAATTATGTAAAACAAACAATGATCCAAGAACAATGAGGATGGTCTAAAATGAAGGACCCATTATCGATTGTTTGATAAATTCAATAGTTTATTTATTCAATAAACAAATACTACTGTTTGACTTTTCAATAAGATCACTTTGACCAAAAAGAAATTCACAAAAAAAATCAAATACTCTTGATAATAAAACATACTTCAAGTGAACTTGAAGTTGATTCAAGGTAATGGCCTCGCCTGTTAATTTTATTGTTATTGACAGGACAATCAAAGTAGAGCTGTGCCCGTATGAAGCGAATTAAAATTAAGAATAATTTACCTTAATTCAACACAAATTTGCATTATATGCTTTTCAAAATAACTTGTGTTATGAAACACGAGTGAATAGAAACCCACTTGTGTTGGTGCAGTAATACCAATGGGTAGGTTGATTGTGTTTTTAAATTGAACATTAAAAGGTCTGCAAGATTTTTGTTAAACCTATTGTAGATCTTAGTGTCGGCAGTCTATGGTGCTCATTTCATAATCCAAAATCACTTCCCGCGGCTAATAAGAGTAGAATTGTTACAGATGATTAAATCTTAACACCAAACTTTTATAAGATTTTCATTTACCAATTTTTTTGAAAATCAAAGCAATTATATGTGTGTTTGGAATTTAATTATCAATTTCATATTCAAAAGAGAACAACAGGACAGTCAGCAACATTGAAATATTACTTCAATCTTGACTTGGCCGAAAATAAGACCACAGAAAACACGAAACGATAAAGAATGATTCAAATAATATATTTGATGTTTGGGAAATAGGAAACGTTATGTTTGTAATGCACCCAATGAACGCATGGAATTTAATTACTTCTTAAAGAGTTTTAAGATTTCAATCATTTCTGAGACGCATAATTGTGTAAGAATTGTCTTGCTGGAGAAGAAATGTTAAAAAGTGTTTTGCAATTATGTAAATAAAAGTTCAACAATCGTCGTGACCAGTTCAGCGAGTGTTTGGTGTAGGATGTATAAATTAACATTCAGAAACCTCCAAAGCATCCTCCAGGATTAGATTGCCGTTAAGGTAATCATTTCCTATTAGAAACATCAGAAATGATGAAATATCAAAACACTGGCATTGCCACACTTTTATGCAGACCTCTATGTTATGGAAAAAGTGTGTGGAATTGTGGTAGAAGTGGCCTGGTAACATAGCACACATTAGGAAACCCTTTATGAGATAAAATAAGCCTTCAGGAGCGCTCCTCGATCCATATATGTTTACTTTTTCAAGAAATTTACTGAAATCATACTGTCAGATCGATCATCATTATTAGTTAAATGTAGTTTTAAAACAAGTATTTAAAACCAAATTTCAATAAAAATGGGTCAATAACTGCCCTTTTTCTTATTTGGAATATATTTCATATTGGCGGGACAGGTTTTCTGTCATCTCCCCGCAGCTCGTCCAAAACCAAGGGCAAAATCTCTATGCCATACCGGTCCGCGATGAAAATCAAACGTCTCGATTCCTCGACTCATCACGTCGATTTCGATTCCTATGATCTATTTGGGCCTTCAGCGCATAAATCATTCATTTACAGCCCAGCCGGCGGAAGACGAGATTAGAAGTGATCGAAGCATAATTTGCATGACAAACTCAAAACCCCGACGCCAGCTTCGTAATGCTTCAAGGGGGGGGGGGGGGGGGGGGACTGCGAGGACAAAGTGGGATCCAAAGCAATAACCGATGTGTTTTTTTTAATTTTTTTGTTTTTACTTTGATTTTAAAAGAGCAATGAATCTTTTGGATTTTGCTTCACCTTCAAACACACCCGAGCCCATCCTGATCCAGCGCAGGGGTTCACATTCGTGTTTGATTTTGCGGTGGGTCCGTCAAACATGTGTTTTGACTGCCCCTATCGTTGTACGATGACATTTAATGCCCGACCCGGTCGCTAAGCCTGTTTGCCTTTATTGCTGTTCTTGCTGCTCGGCTCGCCCGGCTGGCAGCGCCGGCGGCTTCCCTTGTACCCTGGAGCTGATCGACCGAACACATATTTTAGGAGCCACCTTTCTCCTGCTCTCACGCTTTCCGGTACATCTGAATGAATCCGGTACTACTGTGGCTGCAGCTAATCGGCCGTAACAGCTTCACTAACAGGCGTGTCGTGACACTTCTATTCCGCCTGCAAGCATCCCGGCTAGAAACTGGAATCTCAGCACAACTTCGCGGGCTGTACGGCGTGTACCGCCCCATTCATAATTGGTTTTATTACGGCACTGAACGTTCTGCGACACTGCATGAAGTTGTCGGTAGAGAAAATGAAGAGCTTAAGAACGCGCAAACGGACACGGGAATACAGCGTGATTATAACTTATTTCCAACCTTTTTTTTTATGTGCCTTCGAGTGCCGGTTCCATAGCCAATCATCGGTGCCTGGGTGGGAAGAGAAAACTTTTGCTAGCTTCACACTGCACGATTTAATGTTTCTCAATCGTGGCTTTGAGAGCCGGAAAAATTGTTTAATTTATAAGCTAGCCAAAATCAATAAACAAATAATTCCCAGCGCCTGGGGACCGTTCGCACTTCGTGTGCCCGTGTTCTAGTGGTGTGCCCGAACGGCAGCAACAACAAATAGAGCCATTGTGAGGAATGAAAATGAATTACAGCAAAGGGCTGGGCATGTAAATTTCACTGCCAGCCCGGTTGAAACGTGAAATTGACTCTGGCCCGAAATGTGAAACGTATGTCACACGTCACGCGCAATCGACTTTACCCGCTACTGGGCTGCACCCGTTACAAGCACCCAGTGGCAGTCCCGGGCCATATTTTACGATCCCAACACGCATCCACCCGCACTGGAAAGCGTTTGTTTCGGCCGGCTAGTTGTGGGTTTTCGGTTAGGTTTTGATTGCAACAATGGGACCGGATTGACGCAACCACGGGACTGGACAGTTCGATAGAAATGGCGCAGCTAGATTGGGAAGCGAGCGAAACCCGACACCTTCCAGCCATAAATCTTACACCCGCCCCTTCACCACTTGGACACTTTTGTAGGGCGAAAACGCTGGATACGGGAAGAATTTTAACGACAGTCCGAGGAGCGTTTTTAATCACTTTTTGTTTTTCTTCCTTCTCCTTTACTTTTGCTGCATCATTGGGAAGCGCACAAAGAGCATCCCTTTATTCCGCATTTTAACGCCATGCAGATGAAGAAAAGGAAAAGACCAAATGAGTAAGGTTTAAAGGAGAAACGAGAGAAAAAAACAATTACTCCAATCATAGTGACTTCAAGAGAGAAATGCGTCTAAGACGTTTTGTTACTCATTTATTTAACAGCTTATTCCACCGGTTTCACAAGGGGTAGCATTTATTACCATTCGATGAGTTCAAAAACTATTCCAAAAATGTTATCCCTATGCTTCCACAGCGTAATAACCATAAGTGGCCTAGATCTACCATAGCTAATCATTGGCCTGGATATCAGCGAGTTGATTGTTGTATCCATACAGCTGAAGAAACAGTCTTGAGTATCAGGGACTATTTAAGATGTGAGCCCATGAGAGGCGTGGTTGAACTATTCAAGGAATAATGAATTAATTCTATTCAATCCTATTTTGTTTAAACATGATGTACAACAAAGGCGCAATGAATTATGGCAATTAAACTGAATGACTCGTCTAATAATAATTTTCGTCTTGTTTTATTCAAATCAGGGGCTCCGTTGCGAACAAACAACCTCTGAACAAAGAAAACCTCAGATCTAGCAATCTATGGAATTTATCGCTTTAGATACGTTACTCCCACCGGATGTTCAAGACTGGTTTTAATGGTGTGTTTGGAATTTATTGCCTTTCTTTCTAAAACAGTCACTTTGTTTATATAAACATCGGTGAGTGCATTGCGCTATGTGCGATGATATCACCGATCTTATTTGCTAAAATAGCTTCCACGTAACCTTCCGATGAGCGCAAGGTCTTCAATAACGTGAGAGTTATTCTCCGTAGTAAGGATATCAATATGAGTGATGTCAAGTGATGTATAATGTCTTCGGTGGTAATGATGCATCTGATGATATTTGCTAGCATAAAACCATTTCTTTTGCTAGAGCGTGGTAATTTAAGCAGTACCTACCAAAACCGAGTTTGGCATGTTTAATACCTTTTTGTTTTCGACGACTGCTTCTCCGTTTTGACAGCATCATTGTTGCATCATTGGCAGAAACTACTGGAACGTCATGGACAACCCAGAAAAGGGTCTAATTTACAAAAGAAGCTTTCAACGCATAAGCTTGAATGAATTAGTTTTATATGTTCTAAATTCATTCAAAATATTGTCATACATGATATAGTAATGGGAATGTTAAGGATTGTTCTACAATCTATGAAATTTGTTCCCACTCTCTCTCTCTCTCTCTCTCTCTCTCTCTCCCTCTCTCTCTCTCTCTCTCTCTCTCGCTTGTTGGTCTATTCACGATAAAAAAAAAACGTCGTAGTAACAGGACCCGCTCAACAATTTTTATTGATAATGCTCGGTCCTTGACTGCAGCCTCCCATCCATGTAGACACCAAACCTCCAACAGGTCTCACCGTACAGCTCAGCAGGCTCACGTGGTTCATCCTTCTCCTCCACGCTTCATGCTCGAACACACAGCCAAATATGGTCCGGAGGATGCGTCATTCGCAAAGCCAAGAAATTGGAGAGCCCGATAGAATATCGTGCCATGGATGTCGTTGTCTAGCACCGCGCCTTGAATGATACCTTTCCAGGGCTTCAACATCGCTGGATACGCTGGAGCATTTCCAAATTCATTAAAACTCGCTCGTCATTGTTCGTACCAATCCAACCGTCCTATTGGCTTTACTTATCATGTGATCGTAGTGGGCACGCATTGATAATGATTTGTCTAGTAGTACATGTCTAGATCCCGTGTCTTATTAACACGTTGAATTGGAACAATTTTAGGCACTAATGACTAAATCCTGCGGACTAGCAAATCCGCAGGGTTTTGTAAAATATCAAAGTTCCTATCACTACTCACTGCAAGAAAATTCTGCGGGTCAGCCGTGCACAGAAAAATGCTGTCATGGAGTTAGCACATATGAAATGTTGTTCACATAGAGCTCTTGTAACGGGAAAGCTCTTCTTTCCAAAAGCGTTGTGTCAATCCAGAAAATGTCATTGTCCTGTGTGAACTTTCAGAGGGACGATGTTTGATTTGCCACGCAATCTCCAAGTTGCAGCTCCAAGCCGCGGTAGCTCAGCAGCTTACGCACACACAAAGACAGCAATCTCTCAAAAGGAAGGGCCGGACCGAATCGAGTCTAGAAAAAGCCAAGGTTCACGGCAGGCCAATACGTTTGATTGTTCCGACGCATCGTTCTCGTCGAAGCCCCAGCTTTCCATCCCATCCGATCCGGTCATCTTTGAGACGGATCTAAGCCCCGACAAGTGAAGGGAAGATTTATGGCCCAACCGAACTCTAGTCTGCGGATTCGCGAACCTTTTCCTACTCGACGGCCGTTCCTTGCTGTGCATACGTCTCGCACCGCTGCCATTCGGTGCCATTTCTGTGTCCGAGACGGTCTCCGTGCCACAAACGCGATAACAAAAGGCATCCACCGAGTCTTACATAAATTGCATTATAATAATAATAATAAACAATAATAATGGTCGTGGTGCGATGGTCGTCCACACATCGGACACCACAGGCGCAAATTTAATTTATGCATTGATTTTCTGTCACCCTTTTGTCACGCAATGAAACGAAACACGTTTACCTCCACCATGGAACACTTCAGGCGGTGATGCTTTGTCGGCCAAACCGTGGCTGGGGATGCAAGATGTCCGTGTGTCCCATCATCGGTCACACGGTGCTCCGTAGCCGATGTTCTGAGTATGTAATGTAATAAACCACCATCCCCTTTTCACCTTTTTTCTCCATGCTTTTCTCCATGACTCTTTTGTGAGGCCATGCTTGTGGCCATGGTCCTTCGTTGAATCCCCGGTAACTTTAGCCCCCAGGGTAAAGAAGCTTTTGCAAAACATGGTTTGATTCGTAGATATCTCTGCTAGCAACCCAAAATCGAAGCTATCAATGTTTTGTTTGTAAATATTTTCCTATCAATTCTATTACAGCAATGGATTATATCCTTACACTATCTCAAAGCTTATCTTACCTCATAGCAATGTTGTGCATACAATACGAGAAACATGTATTTCTTCCCATTTATAACTTCAACTGTAAGTTCATCAGCCTGGTGCAAACACCGATAGGAAGGATTCCACGATCAGGGTTTTCGTACATTTAATTCGATTGATTTGAATAATTTTTGATTCACAATAAGCACAATCATAAAAATCAGGCTCTCCGATGCAAGATCCGTTTCTAACCAGCATCCCTCCGACCGATCCTGTTGTGAGGTTTGCTTGTGTGCCGCCTGCGGTGTTTTATGGCCCGCGCAAGGCAGTCTGCATGCTGTAGCTTTTATGCCAACGGGTTGCATCTCAAGGATAAGGATCCTCTGCTTTGGTTCATAATCGAAAAAGAAACCACCTCACTCTCCCGGGCGCTTTATTGCCAGGCTCATAAACGGCCATGAACAGTATTAACTATGGACAAGGGGCAGATCGTGCAAGCTAAACGATGACTACTCGATGGTTTCACCGATAGCCAGCAGCGTACGTGGATGGAGTGTTCTTGAAGATAAGCCACCGAACTAACATCTATGCATTCCGTTGCGAATCATGGGGATGTTTATTAATGTGGGAGTGTGTGTTTTTTTGCCAACAATCAGATCGTTGGAATGCGCACTAGTTAAGCTCTTCGTGCTAAATTTAATGGAAAACAGCATACGAGCAAGCTGAAGACGATCTCAGCCTTTTTTTTAGTTTTCGTGTCGTTTTGTTTTGGGTCATTCGAAAAGGTTTAGAGCCTTTCGGCCGCCGGTTTTTTATTACTTGTAATGATAATGCAAGCCCACCTCCCCTACCCTTAAACATTCCAGCAAACCGCATTTGATGGAGGTAACGTTCAGATTTTTTACCAATCGGCGGGTCTAACGTCTAGACAACAACGAAATTTTGGTATGGCAACTAAAGGTTTTTTTTCTAAATCTTTCAAAGAGATTAAAACGTTTCAGAGAAGCTCTTATATTGCTAAAATCAGATTTAGGACGTCTGAAGCTGTTTGGGTCATTTTTGCAGCATGAAAAACGAGCCAAAGAAGAACCAGAGGATTTGATATTCTCAGGAATTGTCGTCATAAACCAGAACTGAACCAGAAAAAATGAACGATCGTTTTAAACAGCATTTGGCGGCAGCCAAGCTTTTTCAGGTAGGTAGAAGGGAAGAAACCTCTTAGAGGACGTAGCGCACACAAACCTTATTATTTTGGCTTCTTCCATAAGCACAACGTGGGTTATTTTTCGTTTAGGGTTTTTTTTACAATCCTTCAAAGACTCCAAAGATTCCAAAGAAATCGCTTTTTTTTGGGAATTTTCGTTTGATGATGCCTTTGAGGAGCTATTTCAAAGAGGATGGGACAACGGACAACAATCCCCAGAAGCAAGGAAAGTAATTTTTAAAATGTATCCAATTACTAGGCTTGCTTTTCGAAGGAACGGTCAAGCGGACCTTGGTAACAGATTAGAGTCGTTGCAATTTTTTGCAACGACAATTGCACGATTTGGTCACAACATTCGGTTGCCTAAATGTAAAAGCCTATCTGTATCTTCATTCGCTGCAGTAAAGCACCATCCGGCTGTGTTAGTGTGTGTCTCAATATTTTTTTTTATTTCAATTAAGCACAACTTAACTAACTGGTCTGAGCAAGCACGTAAATAAACAGTGCGTCTAACTAACGCTTCACACGTCAGTAATTTCACTGTACCCTACCACTGCGCAGTTCAGAAATGTAGAAACATCAATTGATGCTACTGAACATACACTATTAAATACATGTTGATGCTGGACGTATTGGTATTCATTCGTTGCATTTCCTGCTGTTGATAAAGGGGACGCAAGGTCAGTTCGAATTAGACACCTCCCATAAAACACACAAAGTACGCCAAATCACTGCCAGCAGGCGAGCTGGCGAGCCTGTTTTTTGGAGCTATTTCACATTGACTTACACATTCAAATAAAGCTACGTTAAATAATCTGATAGAGAAAGGCTATTGAAACACATCATTAAAACTGCTTCATACTGTGACTGTGCTACTTTATAGCTCTGCTCTCGGAAGCGCAAAAAAATAGGTCGTAGTTCTACCAAAACGTGTTTGAAGAGGACCGGTAGCTGCGGTTGCATCGTTTCATTTAATTTATGTTAAATTATGCGACACGATATGGGCAAGCCGGTTTGTGTCTTATTTAAATACTGAAATCTACCACTTAATCATTGATTGTTATCAAACCAATTCGCACTGCCCTCATGTTTAGGAAAAGTGGAAGAAAATCCGAATGGCATTGTATGTAGTAGTAACGATGATAATAATAATTTTTGAATTCGTTGTTTTTGAAGCTTTTAGTATGCCTTGACACAAGCGCCGCGTCTAATGAAAGCGTACGACAGCTTTGCTCATCGCTCAGATTTGTATCTGACGCTCAGTGATTCTCTTTAGAACGAAAGAGGGAGGAATGAAACAAAAGAGTGATAACAGTCACTCGCATCGCTCTCTTGCCATGCGCTACGTGCTCTCTCGAAAACCCGTGACGTCAGGCAGGCGGTCACAGAGTTAAAATGTTCACTAAATAAACCCGGTAATATATTTTAATGTAGTTAGTGCATTCCCAGCAAACTTCCCTGGCCTTTAAGTACTAGTCGGCTAAGCTGATAGCCAAACAAAAATCTCTCTTTAACTTGTTGGCCTGCTCATGCTAGAGCACGTCATAGTGACATGAACTATTATTCTCCAGGATGCTCGATCCCTGACTGTAGTCTCCCATCCATGTAGACACCCGATCTCCAACAGGTCTCGCTTCACCTGACCCAGCCATAGAGTTTACTGTGCTCCCCTGCGCCTCGTACCCAACTGAGGTCGCTTTCAAACTCTGCCCGAATGGTTCAAGACATGACCACCGGGCGAATCAATTAACGATTTATCTCACATTTCGTGCGATCTCGAAATCTTCTGGATCTCAGCAGTCGGTGAAGCCCATAGTATGCACAGATTTCCACAATACACAATGGGTCTCCAGATTTCACTGGTGATGTCGTTACCCGAAGTAACGTAACGAAGTTACCCGAAATACCTCGAAATTGTCGCCGTCAACTAATACACTGCTTCCCAGATGGTCTGAGTGTTCGACAGGCAGGTACTCCGTTTTCGTCACACTGATTCTCAATCCAATTCTTGCTACTTCGTATTTGCGACGGATGTACGCCTCACACACCTTCGCTGTTGTCCTGCCGATGATGTCAATGTCTTCCACGAAGCCAATAAATTCGGGGAAATGTCGGGATCTAGCCCCGCGCCTCGAATGACACCTTCCAGAGCGATGTTAAAGAGTAGACAGGAGAGTCTAGGCCTCTGTGAGATTCGAACGATTCCGACGCTAAGTTCGACACTTTCATCATGCACCCCGTGCATGGTGGCCTCTAACAGCCGGATCAACTTCCCAGGGAAGTGAAACCGCTGTACGATTTTTCATAGCTCATTCCGGTCTATGGTATCGTTGGCTACCTTGACAAAAATCTTGAAAATTGATATATTTGAATCGATGAGTTTGATATTCCATTACTCAATTGATTCTGTTGCGATTAATTAAACTATTCTGCAGAATTTTCGTTTAAACCCATCTTTCGCCAAGTTTTCGAGTTCAGAGCGATCAGCTAGGATCGTTCGTTTAAATTCGGTTATAATTCCACCACAGCATAACAACAGCAGTTGAGCTCTGAATGGTGCTGTAAATAACTGTCAATGATTGCCTGGTTTCTTTGCTTCTTTCCTTTCAACTGAATGGCTTTGCATAAATGCCTCTCGAGAAACAACGCCGTGAAACAAAACGAAGGATTGGTGTGTCCCGATTTCACTCTCCCTTTGCCCTTTTTTCTGCGATCCAAATGGACACACAACATTGGTACGGTGATTCCAGTATCCTTTGACTTATGCTTTGTGTTACTTCAAATTTATAATGCTAGCTTTCCAGCAGTGAAGTCAAACTTCCGGCACACGTCTCTTCAGGCTAACAAATATTTTTCCCTTCTGCTTGTATAATATTTTTGGAAAATAATTAGTTTTTCCATGTACTAAGGCCATCATACTGTGGACGAGCAAAAGAACAATTCCAGTGAGAAAAAATCTTTTAAAAAGGGTGCTAATCCAATAGGAGTTCAAAATGCAAGCTAAAGCTCGTTATTTGGCATGTCTTTTCGTGGATCTTTGGTTGTATTTATAACGATTATAAGCTTTTATAACGAGGCATCGCTGAAGATCAGCATTCAACGTATTCAAACTCTGCCCATACTCAATATGTGATGAAACAGAATAGCTATCCAAATGACGCATATATTGATGGATGATTGGCAACGGTCGCGAATTTTCGATGGCAATCGGCATGGCCAAAACTTGGTTCCCCGAGCACCATAAAACATAACCATGTTTCTTCCCCCTCCGCACCAAACCAAATGCATAAACGCATCGCATATTTTGCGCTGATTTGCACACGTCTCTTTTCAACCGTCCATCCGTGATGCGCCCGAGCCTCACCTCGGATTTCGTTGCAGCAGATTTTGCTTTTTTGGAACCTATAGCATCGCTGCAGTCTCGCACTAACACTTTCGGAGGTAAATTGGGCGGGGGGGGGGTGTAATAATAATAAAAATGTAGTGCAGTTTATATGATGGCTTTGCATGTGTCGCTTATCGTTGTATCGCCCCCGGGGGAACAGCAGGCCGTGTCGAGCCGTGTCGCTGTCGGATTTGCTGTCCGAAAATTGCGGCTCCAGAATTTGCCATCGGGCAAAGGTCTACGCAGCTGAAGCGAGTAAACGTCGTTTTTAAAAATAATTCAAAACGATTCAACGCAAAAACTCATAACCCAAAACGCATCTCCGGTGGCTCCAGCCTGAACGAGCAACACCCGTTCAAGGCTATATATGGTATGGGTAAATATCTTCCAAGCCTTTCGCAAAACCGGTTCCGTGCATTCCTTATCTATCCTTGGGTTTCACTTTATTTTCTTTGCAGTTTACTCCTATTTTTGTTTTTGAGAAACTTTTCCTTCCGCGCCTCAAAACTGTCACTGTCACGTAAACCTAAACGGCAATTGTGGCCTATGCGTCCTCGCTACAGACAGTTAGTGTGTGGTCTTTTTGAACAAGTATTTTTCGCCCTGTGAAGAAGAGGACGGTGGGAATGGGGAGAGAGTTATGGAAATGTGGAGTCTCTAGCAACGATAACTGCCTTTGTCTTGCTGTTAGCGATTTTGGGACAGGAAACGGGTTTCTGGTGACACAGGCATGTTTGGACCAACGCCATCGCTGTTGCTACGTAGTTTGCATGCTGCTGGCCACCCAGAACGGCTCCCCCCATCGCATCCGTGCCTAGCAAAAAGGGCTACTGTACTGCTGTACTGTACTGCCAACATGCTGAGATGCGTTACAGGAAGGAAGAGAAGAAAAAGTACAGAAGGAAGCAACACAACACTTCCTTCTTCAAAAAAAACGATACCACGCAAAAGCATCTGTTAGCGTGGTGTGACAAAAGCCGAACGCGTTGCGAGAATTTCTCGCATCGAAGAACGGGTTCACCCTTACTTTCCGGGAAGCGAAATGTTTTGTGGCAAGGCATCAAGGCTAAAGGTCCGGTTTATAGAAGCTTCTCGGCATAATCTCGGTACCATGTCGTACCATGTTTGTCTCCATGTCGACCCCAAGCACGTCGAACACCTTCTTTCGGGGCAGTCATAAAAGTCGCATCGCAACCGAAACAGATGCAAAACTCGATAGCTTCTACTCCGTACGCGTTGATCCGATATGTCCATATTCGGCTAGGTTCGCGCGATCGAGCGATCGCGCGCGCACGACGGGAAGGCATGCAATGTGAGAGGAATCGCTATTTATTAGTATCGCTTTACATCCCGCAATCAAATCTCGCCCTAGGGCCGCTCAGAATCATCCAAACCCATCTTCTTGCCGGGAGGGCACGCGGCAGGAAAGAAAGTGCTGCTGTGCGGCCGCACTGTTTCCCCAAACAGCGTGGATGCCAAATGGAAGTTGAACATTAAATCGCGGTTTACCGCGTGACGGGCATCCGTCATTGATGCGCGGTCGTGATCGCATTTGTTGCGCATCGGCTTTGCGAGGGGGAAAGGACGGTTGCAGAATTTTTGCACGTTTCATCTTTGCGTTCCTTGGCCCGGCCGTGTTTCTGCTGCAGCGCGCACGATGCACTTTACGACCCAGCGACGGTGTGGCCGAACGCCGCGAAGCGATCGGAAGAATCGGAGTGGCAAACAACGATCCCTTTCGCAGCGCTGTGGCCTGACGGGTGGCCAGCATTTCTGATGATGATTTACGCTCGCACGATAGCGAAAACACTTGCAGTAGGAATGTAGGCCCTTCCACCGTATGGTTGGTTTGTGTGATTAAAATTAGCGAATTAATAAAAACCCCCCGTCCGCCCTGAGTGGCTTGCGGCAATGGTACTCGCACGGTGCTCGCATTTGGGGTGTTGTGCGTTGCATTGGCCCAAGCCGGTGCAGCCGAATGTTTGTAAACATTTAAACATCCGCCCGGTCCCGTGCTACAATCGAGACCTCCGTGACAATTTTATGGCGTACCAGTTGGAAGCGCAACTATCCGGGAGGCGGGTTTTTTTACGATCAAACCATATGGTGATCGCTTGCAAACGGTTCGGTTTTTGAGGTCGACCAGAAATGTTCCATGACGCACTGCTGCACGGTGCACGATCCGGTCTTTTGGCCAAGTAACGATGATCCATTCGGTTGAAGTGTAAGAGCTCCGGAAACAATTAAATAATGCTCCTGCATCTGCAGTCTTCGCTGTGCAAATAAAGGGGCAATGCGCTTAAGTGTTGTTACTTTCTGGCTCCATCCTGTTCCCGAAATACTATATTTGTCCGCTGAATGTCTGCAGTCATTTTTTCCGCCCCTCTAAATCTAAATAATTCCCTGTGTGGCCACGGAGGCAGCAACGCCATTGATGCAGACGATTGGAAATTGCATTGTGGACAGACAATGAGGCCCGATCGCCAGCGAAAGATGCTAACCGATGGAAATGCCGTTCGCAGCGATAAAATTAGCTAAGAACTGTAAACATCTCCAATGTGCACTGAATTTGTTTATGTCACGGTGTGGCGCTGATGGAATGATGCTCTGTAAAGATAAATGTCGTTTTAGGTCCTTCTATAGAACTCGCTGCCGCGTCAGCTTCAATTATCAACCAGAGACAAAATAGCGCACTGATACGTTTCGCAATCTTTCGGCATTTTGCTTGACGTTCGACTTACTTTCACTCCGCTTCCCCAAAAAAAAATGGTGGATAGAGGACTACTACTCTGTTTTTACGCAAACAGAGCTAAATAATAGTTTATTGAATGCGTAAAACTATTCTACTACTGAAATAAAAACGCCTAATTTAAGCAACCCGCTATACATTGCATTTTTAATTAAACGATCAAATCATTCTGTGGTTTTGTTTTTAACTAATATCAATAATTTTTTCACTTTTTAATAGTAATAATCCGAGCTGCAAAATGACACTGTAAATGTCATAAAAAATCCGACTAAAACAAAATCCATGTCAGCATCACGTACTCAATTGTGATAATCAGAAGTGATACTCAAAACGATTGGTGTGACCAATGCATGCTTCGTAACGTTTTTGCGACTAACGCTTGGTCAGTCACTATGACATTACTTTTTTTTACTATGATCAGCTCTGCAAAATGTCACTGACATAGTCACGACAAATTCTGGCTGAAACAAAATAATGTCAACGTCACGGTCTCTACTGTGATGATCCGAGGTGAGATTCAAACAGTTGTTGCGACCATCACATGCTGGCAGTGGCGGATTTTCCTATAAGCGGACTGAGCGACCGCGGAGGGCCCCGGCCTGAAGGGGGCCCCGAGCTAAACTTTCACATGTTAGTTCACTTTTATAAGCGATTGATTTTTTGTTAATAATGCACAAAAGAACGGAAAACTAAATCATTCTCAAAGAAGTACATTCTTACAAGTAATTTTGTGGAATGTGTTGATAACGTGTATAGCAATTAAAAGCGAACTTCCAGTTAAAAAGCACTCCAGTTAAAACACATCCAGTTAGCGGTCACCTACTGTATCTTTATCTAGATATGCCTAGATATATACTGAAATTCGGAAAGTCTGGAGTTTTAATAACTACAGTTTATCATTTCATTGTTCATTGATTCATTTCAATATCGTCTCTTTAAATATTGGCGATTAGCAAAATAGACGAAAACGACTTTCTATACGTGCTTGATTGTACGTGCAGGCATTTGACGATAGTATCATGCGATTTGCAAGTGACGACTCGCGATTGGAAGCAAATGGCACAAGAATAAACTGTAATGCTGTAGACAGGTGTTATACTAATCCAACTCCTTACAAACCCATATTGTTTCAATAAATACATCAAAAATGCTGCCGAAACTTGTGAAAACATTACCGATGTTGTTCGTAATTTGTAAGACATGCGTAACATATTAAATATCACATGATATGTGACATATAATCACATGTTATGTGACATATAATAATCAGTTTGATGATGGTACAATATTTAAATCCAAAGAAACATTTCTGGAAAGATTGACATATTTATGAAGGACCAAGAGCAAGATGGATAAAATACGTGTCTTATGACGGTGATGCAAGAACATTGCAAACCGTGGTGAGGATTCGATTAGAATTTTTCTTTTAGAATTTTTTTGCTGCATGGGGCAACTTTTCTTCATATGAAGTATAACGTATTTTTTTATTCATTTAAAAAATTATGAATATACCAGAACAAAATAAAAACAAGAAAATATCACAAAACATATTTAGTTCAATAAACTAAGCTATTAAAGCTACTGCTATTGGGGTACATCTGTTACGTAATCTAGGGGAGGGAGGTTTCTTCCAACGGTAAAATTTGTTACACTATGGAGAGAGGGGGTCGGAAATCAACAATTTTTGTGTTACGTAATTGATGGATAACGCCTAAGTGTGACGCTTTTCGTTCCACTTTACAACGAGTACTTTCTCAAACCATTCGTTTAATATGCAAGATAACAAAATACACCAAAACCGATTTATATATTACCAAAAATGATCTTTTTTATTCGCATTTAAACTTAGATACTTCCGGTAAGCAGTAAACGCTCGTTGTACTGCTCCGCTCTGCCAATACTCTACTGTCGCTGTTCCGCCAGCATATTAGCCCGCCGTGCCTTTCTTGCATGGGAGATGATCCGCATGGTAATGCAGCACATTATGTCGGCTATCATCTGCATTATTTCCACCACCCGATGGTCGGTTACCGTGTGCAGCTCAGACGCAAGACGATTCAGTTGCCTCCGGTGGTACCTCACGTAGCGTCCTGGCGGGAGCCGCAAAAGGATCCGGTACGCCTTGATCACCCACTCCAGGGTATGCTTTTTCAGCAACCGATAGCTCATCCGGTTGGTCGATAACGAGTTGGACGATGTGGAATCCGTTTCATCGCGATCTTCGTCCATGGTTGGTTTGCTTTCCGTATGTTTACTCTCGCGATGCTCTTTCTGTCTGTCCTTGTGGTGTGCACGGCTGAACGACTGGATACAAAGTGAGCTCCCTCGTTGAACCGCTCGGCATGTTGCAAATAACCCCTGCCTCGTCACCCGCGTACAAACAGCCCCATGCCCATGCCCGAATGGAGAGCCGATAACGTACGATTATATCCTCACCATTAACATAAGAGGGATAGGCTTCTACTACGAAAGTACCAGAAAGGTATGCATGGATCTAAAGGCAAGGACAAGGCAAAAGAAACACAGAAAAGATTCCTCACGGCTACACATGTCCTCTAGATGCGTTGTCTATGCGTCTCGCTCGCTATCACATCGGCATACGGCAGGTAAGCAGTACAAATGCTGCAACCAGTTACGCACACATGTTTAACGAACACAACTATTGGGTTCAGCTCGGCAGGCTTTTTTTCACTCTCCTGCTGTGTAATTGGGCTCAGCAGCTCTCAGCAAAACGTATTGCACCGGGTGAAAAGAGAGAATCTTTACTTGAGAGGTGGAATCGTCTCTAAAGGTCGCTTTAGACCTTGCATGAAAGTGAAATTTCGTTTTTTGCTATATTTCATTAAATATTTATCAGAATATGGTTTACCGTACAACAAATGAAATGATATTTTTATTTTTATTTATTTCACCGTGAATAATGCGACGATAATTCCTTGCAATCCTCGTAATCAAGGACACGATTTGAGTAAATAATTGAGATTCAAGTAAATTAAAATAAAAAGCTTTTATTTTAATTACAGCCGCATGTAATACTGTACAACAGGCCGTCTTTACGAAAAATAGAAAACAATCATTGCTGGTACATATACATACGTGTCTGGCTATATAAATGAGACTGAGTTATCCTACTTTTACCGTTGTTGAAAACGTTGTGGATTTTTTTAGATAACACTGGTTTTTTTTATTGTGCTGATGGTGAATCAAAAAATTAGTCCACTGTTACTGTTGATTTCCGTTTTCAACTAAAAGGGCGAGGGCAGGCGCATCCTGCCCTTTTATCGCCAAACTTACAGGGTTTTCGAGGATTATATAGACATGTTCAGCGAGTTGTAGATTCGTTCAGGCATATTATAGACTCTTTCAGCGAGATATAGAATTGTTCGCTAATTACATCCCTAGTAGGTCCCTAGTATCCCTAGTAGGTGCAGAAAAGCTGATCAAATTTAAAATTTCAGGTGCATCAATAAGCCCATTTAATAATTTATGCATGAAAATACATTGAGCATTCTTTCTCCTGTGTTCTAAAGTTTCGAGACCAAATAACTGACACCTGACCTGGTACGGGGGGCGTGGCAGATTGTTGGGCACTCACGAGTTTCCAACAACCGTTTACGGAAACTTTAATAACTTCTGCATATTCCAAGGTTTTCTCGGTTAGTAATAGTGTAGCTCGGAAATAAAACTATAGGAACCCTAATGCAGGATTGATTGATTTTATTTTATTTTTTTCTAGAGCATAAATATTTTATCTAGCTAGTTTAAAAATTGTTTAAGTTTATTTTTTAAAAGTACTATTACCCATTTTCAAACAGAAAAAAAGACAACAGCCGTTTTTAACGCAAATGCTTCGCAGGCAACAACGCCAAAACAACGGACCTCGGCACTTTCGGGCCAAAATAACTATTCTCGTAAGGTTTCAGCATTGCAACATCCTTCAACTTCAGATTGTTTCATGAAATGCTCTTGCTTAAAAACAAAAATGTCAAACTGTTCCCCGAGAGCATAAACACAGCACCCCTAGATTGAAATGTGAAACATGTTCCACGACTAATGCAGGGTTAGGTATCAGTATCTAGCAACGATATGAATTCGGAATCAGTTTCAGAACTAATATCCGTCCCAGTTCCGTTGAGAGTTCCGGACTTAGGGCCGGAAGCTGTGTGGGGTTTTGAACAATTTTACCTCAGACAAATGTTCTGAATTAGTATATATTGAAGTCCCCCGTGGAATTATGGATTATTTAATAACGCCGTTTATCCGGACTGATCGGGAAACGAGTTCACCCGGACATTCTAGTTACACGGATTTAGGGAACAAGTGTTTTGTTGTTATCACAAATGCTTAAAGTTATTTAAAGGATGCACTATGTTTTGGGAAACAATTTTCAGGTTTTTTTAATTGTATGCTTCGATAGTGGCTATATTTAGGTTTTGTTATGAATTTTATGTTTTTTTGTTATGGCAATGTGCTCTGATAACGGGTTTTTTAAATATCCTACTCAGCACGCCATGTCACCTTTGTATTGAACTATCATTTCTCAACAGCCCGGATATTCGGAATGCCGGGTAAAAGGTACCTGTATAAACAGCGTTCCAACACATTTTTCAAATATTTTTTTCCGCCCGTGGCGCTGTTTTAAATACCCATAATTAGTATGCCTAATGAACCAGTTTTTCTGAAACTGTGACTGCATATTACTGAACCTTCATTACGGTAAATAAAAACATTGCTTGGTAAAAACTCGCTAAGAACGTGGGACTGCCATGGGTGGCCATGGAGGCAGCAAATTCTCCATTAATACAGACCTTTGAATGGAGACCGACAAAGATTCGTTGTAAATGCTTAAATAAATGCTTCACATTTTTTTCGTTTCATGATTCCTTAAATATAATGCAATTGTGAATACGTAATCATTTTTTGGAGCACGGGCATGTCATGCTTGCGCCAAAAACATGAACCTCTTCGCGACGGAGATTCTCGCCGTTTTATGTGCCCATAATTATCCGCATATAAATCAAAAAACATGAAAACATAAACTTGCTCATTTGCTTTTTGGGTGGTTCCTAACGAAACGGACACACGAGCTGCTCCAAGGGACATCGAGCAACGAAACCTTTGGAGCCAGATCTGCGGATGAGGCGTGTAACAAATTCGAAGTTATTTCAGAAGTTAATTTGGTTTTTTTATTCAGGACGGCATTTCATTATACACCGCCTTCAATGCACACTTCTGTAAACGGGTAGCCGGCGATGATGAACGTTCTCCTAGGGTTTAGAGGTAAACTTCAAAATCCTGCGGCGTGTGCTGCCGAGCAGAAGAGTGTGCTCCTGCATGCGGACGGGCGGGCGGGCGCAGCTTTGCTCATTTCAAATATAATGTTATGGATGATTACTCCAACCCAAAAATTGTACCATGTACGCCCGAGGCTTCCGAGCATCCCTGATGTCGTCCTGGCGTCCGCATTTAAAATATGGCCTACGGCAAACGTGCCTGGGCACCGTCTGGACCAAATCTCATTACCAGTACTCTAGTTCTGTGCGACTAAAATGCCTTTTTTGCACACCAATTTGAGGATCCAATTTTCATCGAAACAGTTGAGCGCAAGTTTAAACTGGCTCAGTTTAAGTGCGGATTGCATATTTTTACCGGCCAGCGACCAATCTTGTAATTAAATATTGACTATTCGTCCATCAAGAACACACGTGAAACAATGAGCTACATTTGGGACATAACGATAGAAGGGTTCAGATTGATTGTGTGGTATCATCAGAAACCTTAATCTAGGTCAATAGATCACGCTGCTTAATTTCTTGGTGCTGCGCAAGATTTCGTTTATTGCTTCGGTTGATGAGGTGCTCACGAAATGGATGTAGCAAAAATAACATCCTTTACCCGCTTATTTATTTGGCATGAAGGTGGCACAAAAAATCTGACATCCACCATAACGAAATGTCTCTCCAAAATCCACAATAAATCAGCAAGTTAAGCGCAACATAACAAGTAGGAAACTAAATTCTAAACAAATATTCTTTACTTTTACCTGCTGATGAATAATAAGCTAAAAAAAAATATGTTTCGCTATGCCGATATGTTTCGTCATCACCACATTACATCACCAAAATACCCGCACGCCTACATAAGGCATCGTCAATCTCCAAGTAAATTTCTACGAAGCAATCGTCTAGATATTTCCCTTATGGGAATAGAATGAGCCTTCACGTGACAGCAACAGGTTACTCCGCCAACTTGTGATGCATCAATCCCAAAACGACCATAAACACAGTCGGGTCGAAAGCTTCAATGAAGGAAACCATAGCAAATTTGTCACCTGTTGCCAGTGATTCACGGACCCCAAAACGGAAACGAAAGGCCTCTTAGAACCCGTTTCAACGCTACTAGTCGCTCGGCGATATTCCTTAAGCAAAATGAACGTTTACCAAGGATTCAACGCAATAGAGAGCGCTGCGGTAAAAGTTTGTGTTGCTTTTTTTCGTTCTTGTCCAAAAATATTTGTGGAATGTTCCCTTCACTAAATCAATCGAAATGTCCCTCCACCATGGTTTTGTGCAAACCGCAATGGACCGTGCGCGAGAAACACGTTTGACTTTTACGACCGTTTGCTGCTGCTGTCCCTCATCTCGTCCCGCCTCGAGAGGGCCTTTTGTGCAGCCAGTTTTCATCCACCGAACCCAGGAACCGCGATAGTGTTCGATAGAGCCACTTAAAATTCCCTTCGCCGAATGCATTCGGTGCATCCAGCACGGTTCGAAAGCGAGCGCGCGCGCGCGCACTCAGATTAGCTCGCCACGCTCATCTTTTCCCCTTCCCCACTCTCTATCATTGCAGAATGGATAAACAAACCTAACACGGCCGAAAACCCTAACACGAACCTCACTATGCGTCGTGACCTTGGGCGCGGTTACATTTCCGGCATAAAAGATGATGTCCTGCCAGTGCAGCTGCTGCAGTTAGATCCACTAGGTCGCTCGATACACAACCAGGTTGGGCGCGGTTGTTTCCGTTTTTTCACCTTGTCCTGGGTGACCCGTGTGTGTCCGGTGGTTTGCCAGTCGGGTGGCACCGTTTGATCTTAAACCCCCGAAAAAGGTGCAAGTGTGCGTGTGTTGGTTGTGAGAGCAATTTATATTGGTAGGCATCCGCAGTGTTTAGTTTCGCCGAACATATATCATTAGACTGAACGCCCCAACTTTAATTTGAATTACGATTTTTTTTTTTCGGAAGTCGGTTGTTTTGAAGCCTCATCGAATCAATACGGGTTTATTTTGTTTTTGTTTGTAGTGTTTCTGCTCTTTTCTGCTTAACTCAGTATATCCAGCGTAGGGTTTATCAAACTTTTGCTCCAATGGGTTTGAGCATTCTTGTTGGATCTGATTTCTGGTCGGTTGATCCAAGGTCCGACAAATTTTATGATACAGCGTTTAATTTTAACCGTGCTGCTGGCCAACAACAAGCATGTGCAATAATACTGAATTTCCCGTCTGCAGAGCAGCATCATCTGCGAGAGTATATTTGTTGGATCGATTTATGAGGCCTAATAATTCCTCGACACGGGCTCATCAGGGATGCAGCTCAACAGTCGACCGATCGCTGGGAACGGCACGGAGTCGGTTCGGTTCGCGGATGCTTGTGGTTAATTTTATTAATCTTGCTCGTGTTGTTCTTGTTGTTATGTATCAGCACCTCAGGTATAGCTACTTTTACTTCTTCCATACTTCCATCTCATCATAATTGCACCAGGACCATTGGAGTTCAGCGCCCGCTCGCAAGTAAATTTGCTTCTCTGGAATTCCTCATGCATCTTCTCGCTCGGCACTTTAGAAAAGCCTTTATTCGTGTGACCGCTTAGGACCTGCCTTCGTGTTAATTCGCCACCGGTTGTCATGTGGGGTTGCATTGCAAAATTAGTTTCGCTATCAACTTTCCACCGTGTCAGTCTTCAGTCTTCAACGCATAGCACAAACCACCGCCACCTGGAGCGACAACGTTCTAGCGCGGGATTGATGCACACAGTTGTTTTATTGCAACCGCGGAATCCGAAGGCACGAAAATGCACCGATCATCTGAAACGGATGCCTAGACCACGGATGCCAGCCGTACCTACCACGATCAGAACAAGCAATAGCCGCAACGTTCTAGGTATTGAAGTGTTTTAGGTGCAATAATCCTGCAGCACACTGTTACGCTCATTGAAACATTGCACGCTCGAAGCGATTGCGCTTATGAAGTTGCAAGGCAATAGCAAGGCCAAACATGCTGCAATAACTTTAATTTACTACAGTACCCACCAAACCCCTAGGATTGCACCATGGTTGTGAAGCCATCGGAGAATCGGTGCAGCTCACCGCTGTGATAAAAATAACAGAAACAGAAAACAGAATGACCAGTGAAATGGTAAACGAAAAAACAATTGGTCAGCAAATTATTAGTCAGTTCCCAAACTTTGTTATTTATCAATCAATACACATCAATTGCTTGGGAAGGCGAGTGCGTACAAATTAAACGAAAATACGTCATAATGCAGAGGAAGAAAATTTTTATAGTTCCGATTGACGTGTTTGGTGTTCCAGTGCGCTTTACCCATATCGTGGTAACATAACTCCAAACCAGTTTGTTTCATTCATACCACGTGAATGAAAGAAGGTAATGCAGGCTGCACATGAATGGGTGGTTAATGATTTCTGTTTTTTTTTAAATAAATTCATGCCCACTTTTGGAACCAGCAACGTAACGGGCCAAAAAGCGGTTACCATGGGCGCCGAAACCAGTCTCGACGGTGGTTTTTCGACAGCAACAATAAACCCACTGGCCCATGTTTTCGATGTATAGTTTTAGGATTTCGTTATGCTTCTTTTATCATTTTCATCGGGCCATACACACCTGAGCTCATCGAAAGCGTACGACATTAATGGGCAATTTAAAATCGCTTTAATACATGCACAGGCACGAGGCACGTTACGCGCATTTTTTCGCGTTTCTCCCTTATAAGCCTCGCAAGGTGGCGCCTGAAATTATAGTGAAAACATTATTGACAGTTACGACGTGTTTACATAATTTTCAATTAGTGTCGCTCACGTGTTTTTTTTTCTTTCCAAACATGGGACATTATATCCAATTAAACAGCCACAATGATTGAGTCGAGGTGGGTTTTGCGTGAACGTTTAACCGGTTTGGAGGCTATGAGTTGCATGCTGATGTTTGAACACGGTGTTGATTTGTTTATGAACAGGATTGTAATCCCTTCTTGATAAATACACGTCCTTTGAGCTCAAAGTTATTAGTTTGACACTTATTTATTGACACTTAATTGAAGCATTAAGGTACGATTTTTACTATGCTAATTAATGTATTTGCATTTTCCATCTTTACTGTACCTCGGCTAACTCGAACAACAACTGAAATAACAGAAATGCCGCCCTTAATGTGGTGTTGTGCCCAGGAACATGAGCCAGAAGTCGTGAAGACGAACGTTTTTAGTGTAACCCACGTGGCTTAGCATATTGGGGCAACAATAGTATCAATCTTGGATTTACCAGTATCTGAATTTTCACAATCGCTTTATCTTTTATTAGACATGGACACATTCATGTTCCAATAAAAAACACCTCTTTTCAAATGATTTACGCAACGAAACTGGATGTTTGTGTGTGCTATAGAATGTGTAGACTTACGCAGTTCTACTACGTATGTGGCATATCCGAATCTAAACCGACGAAGTAACACTAACAATTCGCAGTCTTTTCTAGCTTCTTCAAAAAAAAAAAAAAAAAAAAAACAGATAACAAATCAGGTATAATGCCAAAGACAAATAATTGTGTTTAGCAGTGTAAAGAGTGTCAGTACAGTGTGCCGAACAGTTGATTGATCGTGCCAACAGAAACAAGTGCAGTGGAAAACCATACAAAAAGCCCACAAACACCACACATCGCTCAAACTATCAGCAATTCCGCGCCATGCGGCTACCTGCGGGAAAATGGGCCGCCGTATGAAACTGCCGCCGACTGCCGGTGACGGGAGCTCTTGGACTTGGAGTTGGGCTGCGGCGACAAGCCGCCAGCCGTGTGTGATTGTGTTGTGCGGTGCGGCCGGACCGACGAACCCTTGCCAATCCGTCCCCCGGCCCGTAGTAGTGTTTTGACGGGGAGGGCACCCGCTTTCGATTCGACGCGCGCTTCACCTGCCTTCGGCCCCAGGATGATCTTCACCGGTGCCCACGGCCGGCGGCGTGCAGGCAATGGGCAGAGTAACAGCCAGCGGAACGTGCGCGGCTCCCGCAGCAACGCGCAGGAGGTAAGCACCAGACAACCGTCTCGCAAACCAGCCATACAGAGGGCGCTAACTCTTGCTTTCCTTTTACAGCAATCGCGCGGCCGCAATCAATCCCAGCGGCCGTACCTGTCGCGCGACCAGCAGCAGCTCTCACTCCAGTCTGTCCTCTCGTCGACCTCCTCGTCGTCCGCATCGAGCTACTACTCGGCGTACAGCGAGCATCAGCCGCTGGTGCGCACGTCCTCCTCCTCCTCAGTGGCAACCATCGCACCACTTCTTCCGCTCGGCTCTAGCGCCGGCAGCCAAACAGCCCAGCATCAGCAGCAGCAACAACAGCAATCACAAGCTATACAACAACAACAGCAACAGCAGCAACAGCAGCAGCAACAGTTCGTCCAGAAGACCAAAGCCCGGGACATTACCAAGCGCCGTGGTGCCATCAAACATCAAAGGTACGTGTTTGCCAAAACGGGAAGGGAGATGTCCAGGGGCTCAGAAGCAGGAACCAGATCCCGGTTCCATGCTTCCGTGCAGTGGCCTAGGCCCTACCAATTGATCTGTTCTGTTGTTGTTTGGTGTCGTTCTCCGGTCATTAGAACAAGATATTTCTCTTGCAGAACGCACGAGATCAATGGGCACAAGTTCGTGGCCAAGTTCTTCCGCCAGCCAACCTTCTGCGCATTCTGCAAGGAGTTCCTGTGGGGCTTCGGCAAGCAGGGCTACCAGTGTAAGAGTAAGTGTGGCTTCCGAATGTGCGTTCACAGGACGAAGGAATATAAATGAACAAATTGACAAACATACATCATACAGACACAGATTTATCATGACGGGATCTGCTTTGACCATGTATAGACGATGACTCGTTCAGGATCGTTTATATAGATTCGTTGCCGTTAACTTTGTCAACTTGTGTCCCTGAGGCTTAAATTGTAAGTCATTAGACATTTTCATTTTTCTTTCAAATTAAATTTCATATATTTGCCAGCGAAATTTGCCGTGTCATTGCCGTTTACTTTGTTAACTTGTGTCCTGAGGCTGCTTTTATTAATCACCAGAAATTTTCATTTTTTCTTTTAAATTAAATAACGTATATTTGCCACCGAAAATTGTGGGATGATATGTCATCAGATAGCAATATTTCACGTTTACTATTTTAATATACTACTAGCAATATTTTAGTTTACTCGTAGTTAACGATCTTCAATCCCAACAATATTTTTGTATGTAAACTAGTTTCCTAGTTCAAATTATTTCAATTAATATTTAATAACAGAGTTACGTTAACCTAAGTCGCACTATGAATGATCTACGCAACATTAATTGTTATTATAAGATTTTTAAATTAATTTTTAAGGCTCCAAATGAAAACTTTTAAGTGATTCTCCTAGTGATGGGTTTACACACATACTTGCTCACTTTCCGCTCATGCCTTATTTGCACCCAGAATCCAAAAACGAAGAGTTGCAGGTAAAAGAAAGTTGATCCACACTGTCAAAATGTGATACCTTAGCTGGCAAATATTACTACACACTGTCAAACATTGCTGTCTTGGGAGCAACAGCTAGCAAACGGCTGTAAATAATGGAACAACGATACAGACAATACAGCACTACAAATCACGCACTGCCAAATAAAACCCCACCCGAACGTCACAATACATCCATTGTACTGTCAAAACATGCAATCAGTCGAAACTACACAATCTGAGCCAGAAGATTTATGACCGCAGTACCACGGAACCGCCCAAAATGCTGCCTCATTTCCATCCCAGCTCTATGTACTACTAATGATGCTTTCTTCCTCTCCTCCATAGCGTGCCAAACCGCGGTACACAAGAAGTGTCACGATAAGTTGCTTGGAACCTGCTCCGAATCTAGTTTTAATTCCGAAAGTACAATTGTGAGTATGGCCATAGTAGCTGTAGTGTTTGCTGTTGTCTCATGCTCACACCAAGCTTGTTTTTTTTCTACTTTACAGTATTTAAGGGAACGGTTCAAAATAGACTTACCGCATCGCTTTAGAGTTTACACCTTTATGTCGCCGACCTTTTGCGACCACTGCGGCTCGCTGCTGTACGGCTTCTTTCGCCAGGGGCTGAAATGCGAAGGTAGGTATGAGCACGCTGCCACTGCTTTGCCACCGTGCCACATTGCGCCACCGTTCCGTTGATGATAGGGACTGTTAAAAAAAACCGTCAAGAGGTTTATTCCGAGCTTCGCCACCATTGCCGCTAGATGGCACTGGCGGGCCACATTTCGCATTCGTTTTGTCATTGCAGGCGAATATTTCGCCCCAGTTCGCCCCAAGAACACGTTCCCCAAATGTTGGCAAGGGGTGGGTTTCCCCCTGGCTACCTGCGAGTTTTCCCACCCGACATTTCCCATTGTGGTGCGAATGAGATGCGCTCGACCCTCTCTCAATAAGTCCTCTCTCATTCTCTCTCAATAAGTCTCTCTCGCTCTCTATTACTCTCTCTCTCTCTCTCTCTCTCTCTCTCTCTCTCTCTCTCTCTCTCTCTCTCTCTCTCTCTCTCTCTGTAAAAATCTTCGAAATTTCTTCTTATTTTTTGTTTGCTGTTGTCGTGGGAAGAATTCGCTCTGGCTCAGTTCACTTCCTAGATCACCGTTGCGCGCACTAACCGCGCACGATTGCCTCGGTTGACCGCTAGGGGCGCTGACCGTCATCGTCCCCGAGTGGACGTAAATAACTTTGGGGCATATTTTTAAATACACACTCACATACACATACATACTCTCTATTCTTCCCACACAACCCCCTCCCACCATCACTCCTCCTTCCCCCAGCTTCCTCTCTTCAAACACACAAACCCTGAATGTGACAATCGTAGCGTCCATCGCACTAGGTGGTCCTGCTCGTCTGCGAACCCGTCTGTGACGTTGGTGAACCAATTTTTGCACAATTGTAAAGTGCGAGGTTTGATTTATGTTCTCCCCCTCACATTCGGCCACGCCCGGTGCGGATGGCTGGGTACGGGTGACTTTCCCTAGCAAATGTTTTGCCAGCGCCCCGCTACCAAATGGATTCTGCTGCTATAGACCCGCATTCCCTCCCCCATTAGTTCGCTGGCAAGTGCAAGTAGTTCCTCAAACAAACTGACGCACTGACCTCCCTTCATTCCCCATCGCCCCCGCCGCCCGATGATCTTGACATGGAAGCGGCTAGCAATAAACAAAAACGCGCGTGAACTCACGCCGATTGTCGTCACACGCACGCCGGATGCTTCCGACCGGATCTACCAACCCCAATACAGTGCCAAAAAAACACCCCCCTGCGCCCTGCTTCTGCAGCAGTGTGATCGAGCGCGCGCGTGCCATGAAGGTTGCTCCCAGGCAGGCCCTTATCGAGCGCTTGCCAAGCGTTGCGGATGTGTTGTAGTAGCACTAGGAAATACCAAGCCGGTGCTTTACCTAGCCAGGCCGCGGGGCAGACAGACGCGGGTCATGGCTGGAACACTGGGGTTGGCCCCACCACGCTCTACCGCTACCCTCTCCCCCTGCCCGCAAGCCGACAATGCGAGTCGATGATGCTGTTACGGTATTTCTATTTTGGTCTCAAAACGAAGTAAGATATAGATGGAAGATGTCACCGCACACCGGCCCCGGTGGTGGTGGTGGTGGCCCACTGTTGGGTCGGCCGACTGCCTTAAATCATCTGCCAAAATGCCAAGTGGCTCGAAGAAACCGAAGTCGACATCGTTGCGTCGTTGCCGTCCGGTGCATTAGACTCGACGGGTTTGCGGACAGTTCATTTACATGGCGACACGAGTTGAGCCTGCGAGTCTGGCCAGATTTTGGGCTGAAGTTGCAGGGGTTTTCGACCGATCCAGCCGACACGATCTCACACGCTCTCTCTCTCTCTCTCTCTCTCTCTCTCTCTCTCTCTCTCTCTCTCTCTCTCTGTCGCTCGCGCGCTCGCACACTCTCAGGCATTCTGCAAATGGGTTCGATTGCATCACCGACCGACCTGAGCACCTGAGCTGTGTGTATTTATGTACAAGGGGGCCGTCCTGTCTTGCGCGCGCGTCCACTCCTTGTCACTCCTGACGGATGATTCACACGCGCGCACGGCGGGCTGCGTGAGCGCAACCACGGCACGCACCGCACCACAGTAGGAGCACCATTGTCAGCTGTTCGGTTCGGGACGTCATGCCCGCTCACCGCTTCGCGCCACCCGCCACGCCAAACACTCCGGTTTCCCGCATTTAGCCCTCGGGGATCTAGAGCGTGCCCCGCACGGCCGCGCACGTCAAAGCGGGGGAATGCTATTTTGAGGAATTTAGCCGAAAAATGCGCACACTCCAAGAGAGCGAGAGACACACGCACACACCGAAACACACCGAGGGGTTGTGTGAGCGCATCTCTCGCGCGGCTGTCTCTTCACGTCTGCCGCGATTTTTTGGCCCGTTTTCGTGTGGTTTTCTTCCCTTTTTTTGCTGCTGCGGCTGCTGCTGCTTCAACGGATACAGTACACGGGACACCCATCGGGACAGGTGGATTGTCCGCGGGGCGGGATGAACCGGGGGCGGCAAATACTCTCCCGGTTGAACTAGCCACACTACCAGAAGCAACAGCACACAAAAAACGCACACACTGGGAAAATACAGCCGATACGGTACTGCTGGTCTTTGGCGGCTCAGTTTAAAAGTGTCCGCCGCCAGCAACGGTACACCAGGGCCAGTCCCTGGCGTGTGTATGTGTGTGTTTGTGTGAGTGCGTGTGTGCGTTTGTCCCGTACCGTTTGCCGTGTCCTGTGCCGCTCCGGTAGCAATCGAAGTGAAAGAAACGCTGAATTATTATTACGACACTATCTGGTCCAACACTTCCCACACACTGTGTGGTGGTAGCTTATCGCCTGATCAGTTGGGCACCAGCAGAACTACCTGCAAGGTGCGCGTGCGGGTCCTTTCCGTTGACCGCAAGTAACCTTGCCCATTTGTCCAAGCCGCTCGCCGCCCGTTCGACTGGTCTGGCTTAGTGCGCGCGTGCTGCTGTGTGTCTTTCTGCGTTGCCGCGCGTGTGTGTGTGTGTGTGTTTGGTTGTAGGTGTCTATAAAAATAAAAGCAGAATGAGCAGACGCGTTCGGGCAGCACGATAAGCGGACAGGAGAGAGTGCACCAGCGGGGTGTGAGAAGATAATGCCGAATTGATGGAGGCGGTTGATCCTCTCCGCCTGGCTGAACTGAAGCGTAAATAAATTCTGCTGCTCGGGAGAAAGACTGCGTGTGCTACTGCCCACCACTACTATCAACCGTGCCCGTCCATCACAAAGTGTGTGGCTGCGTGTGGACGGCGTGGAGCGCCTGACGTTTCGCACATACGATACTTGCTCGCACTTTACCTTACGGCCGTGCCGTTGTGTGTTGAGACTGCACAAGGGGCACCCAAAACCCAAGCTACCCGCCCGTGTGCGCGTCAAATGTGCTTCCCCGTGTGCGTGTGCGCGGCTCGTAGTATCGGCTCGACTGTCAGTCTTCAATCAAGTGTGCGGTCCCGCGGGGGAATGTGCCACTGACGCTGAGCCTTTCCCCTCACTGCTGTGGCCGTTTTGTCAAGTGCGCTGTAACGATGCCACTGTACTCGGAGCTGTACCACAACTTCGTCGGCAACACGCCGATCATCCCGTCGCCGATGGTGTCGGTCGGGTCGTCCACCTACAGCCCGCCGACGTACGTCGGTGTGTCGCGGGCATTCCCGAACCCCCTGTCGGTGGCCGGGTCCCGCACCGCCCCCTCCTTTGCCCGCGGGTACGTCCCGAAGCTGACACCGATCACGGAGACGCCGCTGACCAGCACCCGGATCGCGGCACTGGGGCGCGTCAGCTCGCCCAAGTTCCTGGCGGGGGCGGGCCATCACCACTCCCACCACACCCACGGGCATACGGGCTCGCCCACCTACCAGAAGCCGCGACGCATCATCAACACGGCCGACATTGACGTGTCCGCGTCGAAGTATGCGGGCAGTGCGCGCAGCCCCGCCCTGCACACCACCACCACTATCGCCGCCTCCGTCAGCCACCGGGCGAGCTCGTCGCCGACCAGCTACACCGGCCGGGCCGGCAGTCCACCCGACCACCCACTGATTGGCACCAGCGGTGGCGTCACCACCACCACGATCAACCTGCCGGAGATGGAGCGGCCCTCACTGTCCGCGCGCGATCAGGAGCTGAGCGAGCGGAGCGAGCAGCGGCGCGCCCGCTCCACCATCAACCGGAACCGCACGGTCGTGCGGCTGAACACGATCCGGGCGCGCAGCAAGTCGCGGGGCAGCCGGGGCAGTACCGAGGGCCGGGACCGGCACGCCCTGGCCGACGCACCGACGACCGAGCCGACGTTCGACGAGGAGATGCTGCTGCTGGAGCTGCCGGCGGTACGGCCCGGCGGCACCACCTCCTCCTGGCGGGACAACTTCCGGGACGAGCTGTCGCTGCGGCCGCGCACCCGCACCGAGCCGAGCAAGTCGCCCGGCGAGCTGCTGCTCGAGAAGCATCTCATCCGGGACGGCGAGCCGGGCACGGTCGAGCCCTACCCACCGACCATCCGGTCCCCGGTGATGAAGCGGCGCGGCACGATCCGGCGCAAGAGCGCGGTGAAGATACCAAGCTTTCACGAGATCTGCGCCGACATCAGCTCGGACAAGCTGGACGATGATCTGAATGCGGGCGAGCTGCGACGCCGCGCCTCCCAGCTAATCGAGGACGAGCTGCTCCAGTTCCAGGAGGAGCTGAAGAAGGCGGCGGGCGGAGCGGCCACGCTAGCGCCCGATACGCTCGAGGGGCGGCTGAAGGAGGCACTCGAGCAACAGCTCGCCCAGGACTCGGGCGTGGAGGTGGCGGAAAAGCGCAAGCTGAAGAAGATCAAGCGCACCCGAACGAAGGTGCTGCCGGTGGCGTCGGTGGCAGGGGCGGATGTGGAGACCCCGCTAGAACCGAAGAAGGAGGAGGAGGAAGCGGTGGTGATCGTGGAGAATGCGGTAGCGCCGCGAATCGTAGCCGAGCTGGAATCGATCGAGGAGTGCACCGTGTTCAAGCTGCCGAAGAAGAAGAAAAAGCAACCGGACGAGGGCGGTCCGGCCACCAGTCCCGGCGGGGCGCGGAAGGACGTGCCAGAGGTGCAGGTCGTCATACGGGACCGGCCGGAACCGAACGGAGCGCAGGGCCCGTCGAAGCAGGCTTCGACGGCCGGCGCCAGTGAGGCAACTGTCGACGGGGCGGGCCCTGTTGATGCGACGACCCCGCGCAAGACCGCCAAAACCGGCATCAAAACGTACGTGCGGAAGAAAACGGTTGAAGCACTGCCGGAACTGGTGCAGGTGGAGACGTTGAAGCTCGTGGCAGAGCCGGAAGGGAAAGTTAAGGTGGAGCCGACGTCGAACGGGCTGGCGAAATCCATCGAGATGCCACCCCTTCAGAAGATCCAGGCAATGGACCGGTCCGTTGATATGGGTGACAAGCCGGCGGCGAAGAAACAGCCAGACATCCTGACGAAGCTGGGCGATGACAAGAGCTCCGAGGAGGTGAAACGGCGTGTTGAAGGATCTTCTGCCACCACCGTCGATAGTAGTCAAGCAAAGCTACCGGAACGGAAGGTCCCAACTACTGAGGTAATGAAGCTGGTGACCAGTGAGAAGCAAGAAGTGACGCCGAAACAAACAGCTCAATCAATAGAGGTTAAAAAGATGCCATCCAGTGAACCTCCGATTCCAAAGCAGCCTGAATCTCTCGCAAACCTTGCCAAGAAACCGACAATGCCTTTGCAAATAGATGGCAAGGGTCCTTGCACAACTACCGAGGCATTGAAGCTCGTGAACAATGCGAAGCAAGAAGTGGCACCGAAACAGGCAGCTCAATTACCAGAAGTTAAAAAGATACCACCGAGTGAACCTCCGAGTCCAAAGCAACCCGAATCTCCTGCAAGCCTGGCGAAGAAACCGTCGACGTTGGTGCAACCAGACAGCAAGACATCGGCTGTGGTAACTCCCACCATTGCTCGGACCGACCAACAGCCAACCAATGAATTAATCAGCAAGCTGAGTCAGCCAACCAAACCCAAATTAGAGCAACTGCCTGCGGAGCCGGCAAACAAGTCGCCACTTACCAAACCGAAGCTCGACGAACCCCCAGCAAAACTCGCACCGGCCAAGCTGGGCCTGGTGCGCAAGAAGCCGGCCGACCTGAAGCGGTCCACCGACGAGGTAGACTTTTGGAGCACGATCGGCACGCGGGAGACGGTGTCGTTTGCACGCCGCAAACAGCAGCTAGTAGCGCTTCGCTCGACCGAGGAAGAAGAATCACCGCCGGCATCGCCCAGCCAACCGTACCAAGGTATGCCGGGATCACCGAAGGTTGGGCTGGCTGGCAGGGCCAAACAGCAGGAAGCCCAACCGGTCGGGAGTCCCAAAAGCCCGACGGAGGGTAAAAGTGTATTCACGCTTCCCGACCCGAAAGCGGCTGAAGAGTCGGCAGTGTTGAAGGGGGGTCCTGCGGCTGGATCGAAACCTCTCGAGGCTAAGCTGGTACCGATACCGGAGCCGCTGGTTCCGAAGGCGCTCACTACGACACCACCCGAGACGCCCAGGCTCAAGCCGAAGCTTAACTCTTCCCTCACCCTGGACGAGACACCGCAGAAAGTGAAGCTGCTGGAAGAGAAAACAGTTCTGGAGTCAGTACCGACCAAGGCTAAACCTTCCACACTTTCGGGAGTGTCTGCGTCGAAGGAGACATCAGAGCCGATAGCTCCGAAAGCGGAAGTACCAACAGTTGCGGAAGCATCTGCAACAAACGCAAAAGCATCCGCTGTGCCAGAGCCGACATCACCCAAAGTAAAAGTACCAGCCACTCCAGAGCCTACATCACCGAAAGCAAACGTACCAACAGTTCCAGAAGCTACATCAACAAAAGCGAAACAATCTATCGTGCCAGAGACAACTAACACAAAAGCAAAAGTCCCAGCAGTTCCGGAGCCTTCCTCGCCGAAAGCAAAGCAGCCAACTGCTCCGGAGCCTTCTTCAGTAAAAGCAAAAGTGCCCACTGTTCCGGAGCCTGTTTCACCGAACACCAAACAACCCACCGTTTCGGAGCCTACATCTCCAAAAGCAAAGCAAGCTACTATTCCGGAGCCTTTCTTGCCGAAAGCGAAGGTTCCTACTGCTCCGGAGCCTACTTCACCGAAAGCGAAAGTACCGACAGTTCCGGCACCGACTTCACCCAAGTCAAAGCAACCCGCCGTACCGGAACCTACTTCACCCAAAGCAACACAACCTTCCGACCCCGAGCCTGCGTCGCCAAAAACAAAGCAATCAACGCTCCCAGACAAACCGTTGTCCAAGGTTAGCCTTGCCAAAGTGCCTGGCGGGCAGGATGCAATCCCGATCGCTCCACTCGACACCAAGAAACTGTCCCCGAAGGAGCTGATCAAAGCAATCGCTCCCAACATTGCGGCCGCAGCCGAAAAGAGGCTGGCCCAGGAGAAAACCAAACCCAAAGAGCCAAAGCCCGAGCCGACCGGTCCCACCACCAGCCCGACCGGCACAACCGTGCCGGTGACTACCACGGCGACTGCTGGTCCGACCACCGATGGGAAGCAGCCAGACGAACCGTCGACGAAGAAAGTGATCGTCAAGAAGGTGGTGAAAGTGGTGAAAACGAAAGTACCGGCCGGTTCGAAGCCAAAACCAGAACCGGAAGCGGATGCACAGGCCGAGCGCGAGCAGGAACAGCGTCGACTGGCCCAGCAGCAGCAACAGCAGCAGCAGAATCTCGAGCGCATGAAGACGAAGCTCAACCAGATCACGCTCAACATGGGCGTCAAAGGGATGGAGGTGGAGGTGAAGGAATGCCAAAAATGCCAATCGGCGATAGTGTCCGAGGCACTTCCGGTGCCGGCAGCCATCGTGACGACGCCGAAGATGACGCCCGCGCCACCGAGCGCTACGTCGAAGCAGCCGAGCGCAAACGGGGCGAAGCTGACGAAGAATAAATTCGGCACGCTAGCCAACCTGAGCGACCTATCAGCAGTGGACGGTCGAGATCGACACACCACACAAGCAGTGCAAAGCAAACAGAAACCACAGACACCCACAGAGCAGCAGCAGCAGCAGCAGAAAGTGTTCCTCTCGAGCAGTGACGAAGAGAACGAGGAACCAGCGAAGCAGAGACCGGCCGCCGGTGTCAGTGTAGGAGCCCGCGTCGCGAACGATAGTGCCTCGGAGACCTCGTTCTCCGGCGTGGAAGACGACTGGTCATCAGAGGAGGAGGACGACGAGGACGACGAGATGGCGAACGATAAGCCGGAGAAGAAGAAGCCGTTCGATCCGACCAAGCGCGTCAAGCTGAACTTCGAGCAGATGCGCAAGTGCTACTCGAAGGAGGAAAAGTCCCCGATCGTGCTGGTCGCCCGGCCCCGCCCGCTCTGGAAGGTGAAGCGGCACGGCCACCGGCACAACCGGAAGGCGGACCTGACCAGCAGCAGCAGCAGCGGCAGCGGCAGCAGCAGCTGCAGCGAGGACGAAAGCACCAGCACCTCGACGACGACGAGCAGCGGGGCGACGACCAGCACGACCGGCCGCACCTCGTCCGAGGCGGTGTCGACAATGGACGGTGCCACCTCGGACATTGCCACCGACAGCAGCGTCAACTCGAGCACTGGCGGCAAGCAGGGCAAGGGGGCGAAGGGCGCCCAGGCGAAGGGCAAGGGGGCCAAGGGCAAACCGGACCCGTTCGGGGACATCTACGATAACCCGATGGTGATACCGCTGCACGCGGAACCGCGCACCAGCAGCCGGAAGAGTGGCGGCTCGTTCGTGGCCCCGCTCCGGGACGAGAACAACAACACGCCGGCCGACCTAGACGAGGACGAGCGGGCCCGGTCGATCGGGGCCGGTCACGAGGTGCGCAGCGCCAGCACGAGCAGCCACGATTCCGGATTCTACGGCGGTGGCACCGCACCGATCAGCCCGAAGAAAGCGCTCGGTAAGTCCTAGCGGAAGGGCAGGGGTCCCCTAATGACCGTCCGTATGACACCGTAAGCATCTCATCCATCCCATCCTGTCAGCATTCATCTGTGTCCATCTCTGTCAAAAACAACAAAAAAAGTACAAACACAACAAACAACAGAACTGTGTTGGATCTTGGGCCTTCCGGTGCACACAGAGTGTGTGAGGCTGTGAGACGCAAAGTGAAAAGTGCACGGTTAACGCTCGGACGATATTCGAACAGTTTCGGTATAACACACGGTGCGGCTACTTCCTACCACAGTGCACAAGCCGACACTGCCGTCCTATCGGGCTAAAAATAGACGACAACCAGATGAGCGAGATCGTGTACGTGCACATCTTGATCAATCGATTAATCGATCTGCACACACACACACTTGCACTCCCACACATGCCCAATTCGTTCGAGCCACGATGGTGGCGGCTGCTACGCTCATCATGAAAGTCAAGTTCAATGTCACCGTTGACGTTGTGCACTGATACTGTGTGTGTGTGTGTGTGTGTGTGTGTGTGTGTGTGTGTGTGTGTGTCGGTGATGGTGATCCTTTTCCGAACACACACGCAAACACTGCGAACATCGGGAGTGCGCGACTTCCTGATCGAGTGGCAACAGGTGGCAACAGACTGTTGTGACCCTGGAGCATCGGCAGACATTCGCGTAAATACACCCAGAGCACACCGACCTTCGATCCTGCGATCCGGGCCTTACAGCACCGCTTCCGGGGCTGGACGCAGGCAGCGAGGCATGAGGTGACAGCTTAAAATAGATCATTCGGCGTAGGGGAAGAAGAGCGGTCAGGCTGTGTCAGGGTTTCATACGCATCGGGCGACTCTTGTGGATTCACGCGACCAGACCACACTAAAGCAGCTCATTTAGCCGACGCGGTGCGCACGCTTTGTGTTAACAACTCAATCTCTCGGACCAAGCGCCAGTTTTCAAGCAATAGCATCGAAACCTGTCGAATCGGGTCCGAGACGACCGTACGGATGGTGAGGATCTTGTTGTGGATGGTATCTTGCTGTTTTATGACCCGCAACCATCGTCTCCGAGCGGCTTCTCGCTTTCACGCTACCAAGGATGCGGAGGGCGCAGGGGGTAGACGATGACCCTGGCTGTAGTCCGACCCGAGTCACGTCTTGATGAGGATTTTGGGGATTTTGAATAGCAAATTTTATTGGCCCCCGGTCCTAGCGAACGGTCGTGATCTAACTTTTCCCTCGATTTGATAAGCTCGACCGTTGGGTTAATCAACAGGGTTTATAAACAAACGCCGCGTTGATTGATCTTCTATTGATTTATTGTACCTCCGTTTGTGTCGGATTCACAAAAATCTCTATTGCCCCACGTCAGACAGGTTCTGCCCGGTTGTTGGCGGAAATCCCGTGTGATTCCAACATCTGGCAACATTATTGGCGTTCAGTTTCTCACTGACATAAGCGTTCAGCGGCAGTAGCGGAACAGCATCAGATCTGCCCATCGGCCGTGTTTACCTTCGGTCGCGATACGCTTCGCAGCGTAACCGAAACGGTGGCGAACGTGTATGGATATACAGTGTAAAGTGTTAAACAAAAATAAGTCTGCACCAAAGCAGGCGAGCGGCCGTTTTTCACGTAACGCAGTGCGCTTCATCTGGGAAGCGGCACCGGGCGTGGAATTTGTTTATCCGTGCTCGTGCCGGTTTGTTTGCCATGCTCCAGTTTCGCTGGACCGGCTAGTGTCTAGTGGCGGTATTTTCGTACCGCCTTGCACCGGGATCAGCCACCGGCGGCTAGTCTGAGCGGATGGATAGACGTCGGATCGAGTTCAAGATCGCGCTTGGTTTCGTAGCGCATTCGAGATGAAGTTGCAAATAATTCCAGTGTGCCAGATGGATGAGCACAGCTGCTAGGAATGTGTACTTTAAGATTCTGTACAAATCAGTAGCGTATTTGGGGCACAACCCTTACAGATTCTAAGCAGCGTGGTTAGCAGCTTTGATGTCGAAAGTCATTGGAATTTGTTGGGATATTGCAAGTTGTTGGAGTTCAGTTTTAGGTCGAAGGCTTGCTAAGGCATTCTTCGCGATCCCACGAACTCCACCGAGAGCCCGTTCAAGCATTCTCTACGCATCCGTTCTTTAGATCTTTTGAAAATCTTTTGAAGTCACTCTCTGGATCAAGAACCAAGACTTCAAGGCACCTTTCTAGTGCATTGGATTGTCAAGAGACCGTACAACGCCCCCTCCGTTCTATTCCGGGAGTATCCTATTTGAAATCTCGACTCGACGAAAATCTGTCCCACCGCTTTCCCAGATCCGGCAAGGCAGAGTCCATCGATCTTCAAGTCGACCGTCGGCCCACACACTCCACGAGTAGTGGTGCTGCACGCGACTCCTAAAACGTTCTGTAATATTTTGTGACATTTCACTCGTTGTGAGGTGTGGGATGCATTTGCACACCTTTTAGATGCTCCGAATGTTCGAAGCATCCCCGACATCACACGCCTGTCCCAGATCTTGGAACAGTCGAAAACAAGAAAACAACAAAAACCCTCCACATTCCATTCTTCCGTGTGTGTAGTAGCAGCATACCGCACCCGAGGGCTGTTGCAATGTGTTGCACCAGTGAAGGTGAGGATGTTTTCCTCCACTTTTCTTTTGTAACGAGTGGATGGTTAGAGGTGCGGATATATCAACCGCGAAAGATCAGGCTTTCCTCCGAATGGTGCCGCCGCAAACCCAGAGCGAACGCCAACTGTCCATCATGGTCGGTATGCAATTAGGCTAATTAATTCTCGATCTATTTCTATTCGAAATATTTATTCTTAGCTTCCTTACTTACAACGCGACTGCTGGCGATACACACACACACACACACATACACGGTCTGTTGTATGTCCCAACTCATCGTGCGGGGGTACCATAGGGGCCTTACGGTAGCGCACGGGGAAAGGAGATGTCATAAACTTGTTGACTAGTGAATACGCCTCACTTATAATTTCTGCACCATTCCCCGAGGGCTATTTTAATGATCCATGTTTGGGTTTGCCGCATTGACACGGACAAATTAAACCACCCCAAATTGAGGGAAAGAGCAAGAGAGAGAGAGAGAGAGAGATAAAGAGAGTCGAGAGAAGAGGAGAGACGAAACCCCAGTGACAACACAGCAATTCGGCAACGAACGGTGGCGGCTCATCGAACCGCTTATGCGCTTACGCTGCTTCTCTTCTTTTTATTTTTTGGAATGCAAAATTATATCTTATTTCCCCTCCTAATTCTGCTTACCTCCACCGGCCTGTTTCCCGTACCGACCGACCGACAGACTGCGACGTTAACTGTCACAAGAAGTGCGAAAAGCTGGCCGCGAACCTGTGCGGCGTCAACCAGAAGCTGATCGTCGAGGCGCTCTCGTCCGTCCGCCGAGGTTCGTCCAGCACGGCCCAGCACACTGGGCTGTGGCCTACCCTTCTGGCGCTAGAGCCTCCACCCCTCCTCCCCCGCTTGTTTGGATCCGGGGATCGTGAAGAGTCAGGCGTCTCCAAGAGGGATTGGGAGTACGGGTTTCTGGGGCAGGTCGCACGATCTCACCGTCGGCCGGACTTTGAACCGTCTGGATGCGTCCAAAACATACCCTGTCCGTGTGTGTGTGTTCCGCTGTGTGTGTTGAACCATAGTTTTTCTCCTGCTGCACGGGCTGTGTTTTTCCTGCACAGGCGCGCGAGTCGCGCACGAAGCCGAAGAAAAACACCCACACGGAGTGCGGCGAAGGAGAAAATAACGACGGTACGACGCAATATTGGATGCGCCGTGTGTCCCGCCTTTGACGTCCGCGAGCTTCGTGCCCGCCATATATTTCACTTTCTCGGTTTTTGTGCCTCCCCTTCTTCCCCTTTGCAGACATCGGATTTACAGGGCGAAATTCTAAGAAAAATTGTCTTTTTTTCTTTTATTTTATTTTATTTTATTTTATTTTTTTTTGTTGTGCGACAAAAGTGTCTCGCGGCAAAATCGTTCGAACAGTTGACACGACCCAGACCCAGCAATTGGGTGCAAATGAGGTGTACATATTTATCACACCCCATCACCCTCCCAAAACCGACCTGTCAAACCAGGCAGAAGAAAGACTCGGAAAAGACACACACACACACACACTCACACACAAAAAAAGGTTTATGATCTCACAGGCAACGAGAGGAAAAAAAAACAAAAACACAATTCACCAAAAAAAATGCAGATATCAGCACCGCTTTCGTTTGGTCCAACCCGTTTGGGGTTAATGGTCTAGGACGCCCCGCCAGCGTGCCAGCGAATGGCGTCCTTTTTTTGTATTGAGTTTCGAACCGAGGCGCGTACCAACGGCTTGCAACGGCCGGAACAGCGGCTGTGAACACCCGCCGCCAAGGGTGGCGGCATCCTAACAACACTCCACTTCCACCACCCAACCCATAGCGCAATGCTTTCGTTCGGGCGTAATCGCGTCATCGCGCGGCCACTAATTTCGCTGCAGCGTGTCGCGTTAAGTAGCATTTGTTTTTTGATTTTTTTTTTTCATTTCAATCCTTTTTTTTGGTTTCTTTACACCATGCTCCCTGTCCCCGTCTGTACCACTGCTTGTCTGTATCGGTATCATGTGGCTTTAAAAATGATTGTAAAAAGAAAAGAAAACCAAAACATTGCGCGCGCGCGCGCGCTCGAGACAGGACGCGCAATAGGCCGATGCAGACAACGAATCAAAGCAGTGGCAAGGGATGGGGAGGGGAAGTAGACCGGCCCAATCAGTCCCGGGGATCGGCAGTAGCACACACACACACACACACACACACACACCCAGGGACACTAAAGGTACACCGTCGACCTTTATGCTTGCGGCAAGTCGAGCGCGCGCGCAAGACCGCTCGGACACCAGCCTCTCCCCCGACATAAAGGGGAGGTGCTAGTGGAAGGTAAAAATAATGCCAAGCAAATTCGGACACTTGAGAAGAAAAAAAGCACAAACACTCACACACACACACAGACGATGTGGAAAAGCTGAATATCACACCATCGCAAAATCGATCGGGAACGATTTTTTTTTTGTTTTCGTCTTCTCGTGTTTTTTTTTTTTTTGTGTGCAATCGCCGTCTGCAAACCTAGACGGGACGCGTTGTCACGAAAAGTAAACTCCCGATTAACGATTCAGCATTGCCGTACCGAATTTGTGGAATATTTGCCAACAAAAACCGCCCCACCGCGCTCGCGAAAGCGAAAAACTAACTCGCTCGCCACACAAACAAACACACAGCCGCAGGCGGGCAAGGCGTAGTTTGACGCCCTTACACCCCTACACAACCCCCCCCCCCCTTTCCCGTTGTGGAATGCGGAATGAAATTGGTGTGTGTGTGTGTGCCGCATCGTGCGAGTGTGTGCCAAGCCGAACGAATTCTTGCGCGAAAGCAAGAGATGCTGTACGACGGGGGTGCGGTTTTTTGGGGAGGAAGTGACCAGAGGGGGATGATCACGGGAAAAGTCGACGCAAGAAACAAGACACACACACACACACACGCACGCACAGAGAAAAATACACGGTTAAAGAAAACGTACGGCGTGGTGGCGTACGTAAGTCTCGCACGGTGGGAAGCAAAAAAAAAAGGTCCGCTGAGCGTACCCTCCCCCCCCCCCCCTTCCCAAAGGCCTCGAGGACTCTTCACATCCCCACGGATCCACAACAGGCCGCTCGGAGGCTCCGGCTCCAGACGCCCGGGAGCTCCAGCCCTTACGACAGTCCCCATTTTTTTCTCTCCAAAAATCGCATTCGCAGGTGTGCATGAGGCGCGCGACTCACCGTCGAAGGTGCCGCCGAGCGCCAACCCGGCCTACCGCATCGAGGCGCCGGTACCGTCCGGTACGGCCGCCCGGTACGAGCACGACTGCATCGAGGGGGGCGGCACGGCCTCGACCAGCAGTGGCGGCGGCGGCGGCGGCGGCGGCGGTCCGGCCCAGTCGTCCACCGCCAAGGAGGAGGAGATAGGTATAGATATCGGGCGCGCGCGCTGGCGTACACTTCCGTGCACTTCCCAACCTGCACCCTCGCTCCACCCACCCCCTTGGCAAGGTGGGCGGGTGGGTTGGTTGCGGCGGACAGTGCACGGGTACACGTGGCAGCGTTTGCACTTTCTTTTTTGGCAAATTCTCGGTGTCAATATTTTTAGTGTGGTGCCTGCGGGTTGTTGTGCTTTACTCTTCCTCTCTCTATCAATCTCTCTCTGCCTCTCTCGCTGTCTGTCGCATAGTCACTTTGTCGCGTTAAGTTCGGTTCACTCTTGTGTATGTCTGTACGAGTGTGTCCTCTGTGTGTGAAGAAATCAAATCTCATGCCGATGCCGATTTGAAGCGGTTGCAGTGATTTCTTTTTCTGCAGGAACTACGTCAAATACCTCCGATGGAGATACTGTTTGGGGTTTTTCGTACTCGGCTTAACGAAGATATACTTGCTTAACCGATAAGACATTGCAAACTACCACCTATACTAGAGCAATTCTATGTAGGGGTCAGAATTTTTCCTATTGGACAACTGGGCCATAACACGACAAGTATAATGCATTCCAACGACTCGCAGCCGCAATGGATTGATTAAACCTTTTCTTTTACGGCGAAAGCAGATTGTTCTTGAATGTTGGAATATCTTAGCTATTTCTACCGTCTTCAGACTGTCTAAGCAAGCAAATATTTTCCATTTCGAAATGTTCAATTAGCGAGAAACCACTATTGCCACATAAAGCCTACACTCTGTACCTTTGCGCTTGTACATTGTTTGGCGTTGGAATTTAAATTGCATTTTAAATTGGAAGAACCCTGTTGGAAGCATTCGGTAATTAGGTTAAGTCTAAGAATCATTTTTAACTAAGATTTTTACGTACTAAACGCATCCAGTCTTATCCAACATTGCCAGTGATGCAAACTTTGCCAACGCGACTTAAGTGCAATTGGCCTTTCAAGTGGGCACGTTACTAGTGGTGAGAGGTTGGAATCGGACCTACTCGATTCCGATTCCGTGTTTGGAATCAATTCCGGAACCGATTCCGATGCTGGGATCGATTCCGATTCCGAAGTCGATTCCGGAACCGATTCCGGAGTTGGTTCCAGAGCCGATTCCCGAAATAGTTCGGGAGCCGATTCCTGAGTTGAATCCGTAACCGATTTCGGAGTTAGTTCCGGAGCCGATTCCGGAGTTGAATACGGAGCCGATTCCGGAGTCGACTCCGGAATCGATTCCAGGATCGGCTTTGAAATCGATTCCAGGATCGGCTTTGGAATCGATTCCACATTCGGAATCGGCTCCGGAATCAGAATCGTCTCCGGAATTGGAATCGACCTGGGAATCGCAAATTGCTCCGGTAACGGAAACAAGCTTGACCTCAGAAATGGAGTTAGCTCCGGAATGAGAATTAGTTTTTCAATTTAAATAAGAAGTGTGGGAAGCGAAATAAGTCCGGGAATCTCCATGTGAAGAGATGATTTACAAGTAAATTTTGATTCTTTGCCGCTATCCTATGAAAATGTCGAAACCGACTCTGTTTCGAAGCCAATTCTGATCTCCGAGTCAATTCCGATGTCGGAGCCGATTTTGATTCCGGAGCCAATTCCGGAACCGATTCCGGAGCCGATTCCAGAATCGATTTCGGAAACTGATTCCGGACCTACTATCCGGAATCGACTCCAGAAAACTTCGGAGCTAGTCGGAATCGATTCCGACGAAATCTTCATTTTTCCCATCACCACACGTTACGCTCTGCGAAAAATTGGAATTTTCAAAAAACCCAACTGTTGTGGCGTATGCGGCTAGCCAAATCATATGGACCAATTGTCATGTGTTGATGCGGAGAGCGTGTCCCTTTTTTTCTATCACTTGCTCTAGTGTTTGGCTTTGTTGCACGAGCATCAAAATCAATGAGTTGCTTGCTGCAGCAAGGTCATTTCAGGCGGTGCAAAATTAATACCTGAAACACACCTTTTGCTTCTTGGAATTCACCGGCAAGGACATGCTAGCACGTGTTCAACACGTCCGCGTGTGTCACCGTGTCACGTGTGGATGCGATGATTAGTCGCGACTTCAACCAAGATCAACTACTCACCGGAAAACGGGCAATAAACCTCCCCGCTCCCTCCCTCGCAAAGCTCCAGCAAAGCATTGTCAGCAGCGCACCTCCAAGCCGGCAGAGGGTAAGTCAAGGAGACGAACTATTCAAGGTAACTAACTAGCGATCCAGGAAGATGACGCCATCGGAACTGCAAACGCTCCTGATTGGACGTCTCCGGCAGCGCAATAGAGTACAGATGCAGGTGAATCAGCAAGCACAACGTAATCAGAGGCTGTAATTAATTGCCGGATGTGGCCAGATGACCCAGCGAGCGATAGGTCAGAAGCGATCTGTAATTGCCACTTCCTGGATGACTCCATAGCAAGCACAAAGGACGCCCAACACGTGCAAAAAAAACAAACGTGGTGAAAGGTGGTGATGCTCCAAACCGAAAACTCCGACCTGCAAGCACCGGGCAGCTCAAAATCAGCGAGGAAACCCCATTTGGAAGACTTGCTTTGGAAAAGCGCTGCATCGAAAATGTTCAACCAAAAAAAAACACACACACACACACACACATGAACGGTTTTAACATAATAATGCGTCGAAAATATCGCAAAAGAGCGCAAACCCACCCACCCGACCGCCCTGTTGAGGGGTAAGGAAAGCCGAGGGAGGGAAACTATTTAGGTCGCATGCATCATTTCCCTGCAGCGCGGCCCATCATGCCGCATCCCGCCAGTTCGTCGCTTAAAGCGTGCGCTCGTATGTGTGTGAGTGCAGTTTGTCATCTTCTACTCATCACTCCGCACAGCTCTGTCTCTATCTCTCTCTATCTCTCTCGCTCGCGGGAGTCTCAAATGAACAATTTCCCACATGCCCGCTGCGCTTTGTTGTGCCGCTTCCGTCCAACAATGTGGAGGGTGCGAAGGAACAGGCTTAGCAGCAGGTGCAGAGGGGACGTGGACCTTCAGGTGACCTGAAATAGTCGGTGCTGATGCTGCTGCTGCTGCTGCTGCGGGGAAGCGCAGGGAGGAGGGCGGTGTACTCAGGGCGTAGGCGCACGCTGAGCGCACTCACTGACAGAGAGCGAGAGAGGAAGAGAAAAAAACTGTGATTAAAGCTGAAAATGACAACTCCAACAATTCTGCCACTTTTGCTTACAAACGAGTCAATGGGGGAGTCGGAGGCAGGGACAGCAGCACTTGCAATGCAATAGAATATGATGATTCCAACACCACCAACAATAACAAAAACGCACTACGACAACTACAACAGACAAAAGAGAGCAGTAAGAGGCCGTCGCAGAGCTACAACTACTACAGGTGCAAAACGCTCGCGTGTGTCCTAGATGGTATAGGTGACTGTTGCTGTTGCGATCTCTTGCAATCACTAGATAATACTCCCACACACACTTCCAGTGTTAGAAGAGAGGCACATCAAACGACGAACAGGTGAGTGCTGCTGAGTGCCATCCAGAAGCGGCATTACGGGAACCCTGCAGCTAGGTACGGGTAGGGCTGTCCCCGGGACCCCCGTAACGTTAGATGTACATACAGAAAAAATGCACCCCAACACACGCACACCAAAGCCCACCATCGCAGGAGTGAACGGTTCCAGCTAGAATACCGCGAATCACCTGAAAGTGTGGTGGGGAGTATCGCCTGGAGACCGCGATCCCCCTTTGGAGAAGCCTAGCCGAGTGACGGTGGCTGTGGAAGTTTTTGCGCACGGTCGCCCAGTACCGTACGAACCGTCGCCAGCCACTATTCCACGCGCAAAGTGCTCGATTCCAGTGTCCGAAATATCCACCAGTTGTTTTGTGTTTGTGTTTTTGTTGTTTCCTCTGTTGATTCTTGTGTTGATCACCACCCTTTCCCCTGTTGGACGCGCTGAGCCTAGAATGGATCTGTCTGTGGAGCTGTCGACACTGAAGCGCCGGAACCGCACCAAATCGCGCCAGCAGCAGCACAGTGAATACGATTTGCTCGACCTATCAGCGTCGCCGATGGTCACGAGCCGGGTAGAGGTGACCGAGCGGTGCGAGACCTCCACGCTGCGTACGATGAAGCTCACCGTTACCGGTCCGGACCAGAAGCTGCCCGCAGTTGGCCCGGGTACGCCCACGCTAGCGACGTTCGACGAAGACTTCGAGCCCGACCGCGATGAGGCGAAGAAGTTGGAGGCCATCGACAACGAGCTGTACGAATATTTCGCCCGGCTCGATTGGGAGGAGGTGGCTTCGATACCTGAACTGGAGTGCGACAAGAAACGTTTGTGCTTGTGGGAATCGATACCGCTAGAAGACCCGGATTCGCTAGAAGACCCGGTGCCGCTAGAGGACCCGGTACCGGCAGGGGGCCCAGTACCAGCAGAGGACCCAGCACTGCCAAAGGACCCAGTACCGCTAGAAAATCCGGCACCGGCAAAGGACCCAGCAACGCTACCGGACCTGGCACCGGCAAAGAACCCAGTACCGATACCGGACCTGGCACCGGCAAATAACCCAGTACCGCTACCAGACTCGGCACCTGCAAAGGACCCAGTACCGCTACCGGTCTCGGCGCCGGCAAAGAACCCAGAACCGCTAGAGGACCCGGAGCCGCCAGAGTACTGGGAAGTGTACTCGGAAACGACCGAGCCGATCGCTCCCAATGACTGGATCGCGTACAGTCGCTACCTATTCTGTAGCTGCTTTCCGTGCCTGCTGTTCTTCAGAGGTGCTGACCAGGACCAGCATTAAAATGTGACATCAGTAGTTTTGTTTTTTTTTTTTTACTTTTTTGTTGGCGCACCGGTGTAGTGCCGTTTGTGTGAATGGGTGGATGTGTGAGCTCGTGTGTGTGTGTGCGTGTCTGTGTGTATGTGTGTATATGTGTGTGTAAGACGATAGTTAGTGTTAGACAGCAAACAGTGAACTTTCAGAAAGTTATCCCAAGTTATCCGTGACGTCAAACGTGTTACACTCTCTTTGAACGCGCGCGCGTGTGTTGGTGTGTTTCTATGTGTGTTTCAAATGCGATCGTTCGATACAGGTGTCATGCAAACAATATTTGAACACACAAAAAAACATGTAAAGCACCTCACCCTACCCTTGTTCTCAATGTGCCATTCATTACCGAGAGAGCGAGAAAAAAACCGCTCAGACAGAACGAAAGCCGCCACTGATTGACTCTGTTTTCCCAAACTTCTGCCTTCCTCCCCAACATCTCTCTCTCTGTCTCTCTACACCCACCAACCCACCCTCGTGGTCTGTGACGTCCCACAACAGAGACGTCGTACACGTACGCCCAGTTCCAGAAGACGGGCAAGCTGACCGCACCCGCTACCGTGATACCGCGCTTCCGGAAGTACAACGTGGACGATTTCCACTTCCTCACCGTGCTGGGCAAGGGCAGCTTCGGCAAGGTAAGCTCGAGCGATTTTCGCACTTTTTTTTTATTCGCAAACATCCCCCACTCCCTTTCACGCGTCCCTGTGCCAATCGGGAAACTTGTTCACCCACCCCATCTTCTCCGGCAGGTGTTTCTGGCCGAGCTGAAAAACTCCGACTACTACTACGCGATCAAGTGCCTGAAGAAGGACGTCGTGCTGGAGGACGACGACGTCGACTGTACGCTGATCGAGCGGAAGGTGCTCGCCCTCGGCACCAAGCACCCGTTCCTGTGCCATCTCTTCTGCACCTTTCAGACGGACGTAAGTAGCGGCGGGGCGGGACGGTTCGCGGGGCTGGGGCACACTCAGTGGGTTTACTCAACCTTTGCGCGCCGCGGCGGTTTGTGCGGTCCCGAAAACGAGGAAGTGTTTTGGCTTCGGCGCGCTCCTGCGGGAACACTGCGCAACCCGCTATTTTTAAAGCGGTGCAGGAATTCGGCCAACGTTCTCGTACCGCACCGGTGTTCTATTTTGCGTGCTGTACAGGCTCGTGCGCGCGCGAGCGACTGGCGCGGGTAGAATGCGCCTACGGATTGTACCCATTGACCGACTTTCTGTTGGGGCGGGATGGGTCTTTTTGTTGCTGTCGGGAGCGTTCGCGATACGATTGAAATAGGCAACAGCAAGCAGGGCGAGCAAAAAGGTACAAAAAAGGCTCGAGTGGGAAACCCTGTCGCCACTTGCAAACAGGGCATTGTCCGCGCTCTTGCTGTAACTAGTTTGGCATCGTCGCTGTACAAATTGAGTAAACTTGTGTGTAGGGCCGCGGCACATCTAAGCCGATTGTTGTGTTTAGACACTACCCTTTGTGGTAGTGGAATCTATTGCTGGATTGATATAGATCTGTTCTTTGACTGAAAAACGTCAAGGTACAGTTCTTAATCTGCTGAAATATTCTTAACTTAAATATTGATCAGTTCCACTACCAATATTTTGCTTCAGGATAAATTTCAGGGCCAACAAGGGCTCTTGATCAGTTCCTGTGACTAGTATGAGTTCGGCACCAGTTCCATGATCGTTACTCGTTTATGATCAGTGCTAGAATCGCTATGAGTTCCGGGTTAGTTCTAGGGTCGACATGGGCTCAGACTCTGCTCCTAGATGTCCTAGATAAGAGTGCAGAATCAGTTCCAGGCACAATAGGAGTTCAAGAATAGTTTCAACCTCTACAAGGATGCAGGCTTAATTCCAAACCCGGAAGAGTTCAGGATTAGATTTGATGTCAATTTGGATTCAAGTTAGGTTACTGAATTAGTAAGATTTTATGAGCAGTATCCGGACCGATAGGAGTTCATTGTCTACTCTAAGACAGTTTCGGAATCAATTCCAAGACTTTGGGCTCTGTGGGCTTGAGCTCATATGTAAATTCAGAGAAGGTTCAGGATTTGTTCCAAGACCAACATATCAAGATCAAGATCAATTACCAGACCGTTAAGGGTCCTTAGACCGTTTCCCGTTCCAGGATGATCATTACTGGTTCACGATAGTTTCTCGCTTCGGTATGAGTTGGGGATCAGTTCCAGGGCTGACATCTGTTCATATGTCAATTCCAAGACCGCGATGGGTTAAGGACAAGATCCAAGACGAGTAAGATTTTGGGATCAATTCTATATCCAGTATGATTTCAAGTATGTTCCTGAGCTGGAAAGATTTCAGGAGAGCCTGGCCTGGTAATATTGTATATTCAAGACGGTTTCGGGATCAATTTCAAGACTAGTACAGGTTTGGGCGTATACATACGAACGGATTCAGGATCAGGTCTAAGACTGTCATAGGTTGAGGTTCTGTTCCAAGATCGCCATGTGGTCCGAATTTATTAAGAATTCACGATCAGTGTCAGGAGTACATTATTTACGGGACAAGTACCAAGGCGAGTATGGTTTTGAGATTAATTCTACGTCCAGTAAGATTTCACGATCACTCGGCTTAAGCTGAGGATCAATTGCAGTAGCACCGAGGACTCGGCAGCAGTCCCGGTACTGGAATGGCAATCTAAACGGACCACAATTCACATCGAATTTCACACAAACTGCGACGATCTTCCCTTTGCACAGAGTCATCTGTTCTTCGTGATGGAGTACCTGAACGGTGGCGACCTGATGTTCCACATCCAGCAGAGCGGCCGGTTTCCGGAGGCGCGGGCCCGCTTCTACGCCGCCGAGATCGTGTCCGGGCTGAAGTTTCTACACCGCAAGGGCATCGTCTATCGGTGAGTGTTGATGTGTACCGAACTCGCCCAAAAAGAAAAAAGTGACGCTGCAACGCTAAAGTTCCACCTCCCCCCCCCCCTCCCCTTACTCAATCCGTTCCCCAGCGATCTGAAGCTGGACAACGTGCTGCTCGACTACGACGGGCACGTGCGGATAGCGGACTTTGGTATGTGCAAGCTCGAGATCTACCTAGACAAGCTGGCGGACAGTTTCTGCGGCACACCGGACTACATGGCACCCGAAATAATCAAAGTAAGTGAAACCCCCCATAGCAATGAACCTTCACAACACTTCCCGCGCTTCTCCGGTTTTCTTTCGCAGGGGCAAAAGTACAATCAAGCCGTCGACTGGTGGTCGTTCGGTGTGCTGGTGTACGAGATGCTCGTCGGCCAGTCGCCGTTCAGTGGCTGCGACGAGGACGAGCTGTTCTGGTCGATCTGCAACGAGATACCGTGGTTCCCGCACTATCTCTCCAAGGAGGCGTTGCGATTGCTCCAGTCGGTAAGTTTCCATCGAAACTCCCGCGGGGTGGTGAGCAGTGGACACTCGTCTAACTTTCCTACCCGGTGTTTGTTCTCCGCCAGCTGCTGGAAAAGGACGCCTCGATACGGCTCGGTGTGCTCAACACGATGGACGAGGAGAGCGACATCAAGTATCACCCATTCTTCAATAGTATTATCTGGGACAAACTGGAGAGACGCGCCGTCGAACCGCCATTCAAGCCCCAAGTCGTAAGTAGCCGAAATGGTTTTTATTATTGTTATTATTGTTTTTAAATTATTTTTACACGTTTCTCTTGAACTTGCGTATCTTCATTTAGCTTTAAATGCTAAACTCGAAGATTATGTTAAAATCTAATACATCTTCAATTACAATTTATAGTTCCACTCTGTTATAATGAAAAGCAAAGAAAATGGACCGAGTTTGCACTCATTTAGTACGTTTATTTTGTTATAGGGACGTCACACGAAGCGTAAACTCAAAGAGATTACGCTTGATTTGTATGGGAGAGCGTAAACTTCCTGTCAAAAGATTATAGGGTTGTATGGCTGAAATCCGCCAAAGTTTACGCAAAAATTTACGCTTTGTGTGACGTCCGTACTAGATTGTTTCTCTTGTTCTCTTGTTATATGTTTTGTACAGAGAGCTTTTAATTCACCAAGCTTCATTCTTTACTGTATTTGGATTTGTTTGTTTTCGTGTTTAATGTTGTTACTAGTGGTGGGAGCTCGGAATCGGACCAACTCGATTCCGATTTCGTGTTCGGAATCAATACCGATGCTGGAGTCGATTCCGATTCCGGAGTCGATTCCGGAGTTGAATCTGGAGCTGATTCCGGAGTTGGTTCCGGAGCCGATTCCGGAGTTAAATCCGAAGCCGATTCAGGGATTGGTTCCGGAATCGATTCCAGGATCGGAATCGGCTTCGGAATCAGAATCGTCTTCGGAATCGCATATTTGCTCCGGTAGCGGAATCGGGCTTGACTCCATAAATAGAGTTAGCTCCGGAATGAGAATTAATGTTTGAATTGAATGTGAATTAGTTTTGAATGTCGGAGCCGATTTTGATTCCGGAGCCAATTTCCGAAACCGATTCCGAATCCGGAGCTAATTCTGATTCCGGAGCCACATCCGATTCCAGAGCCGATTCCGGAGCCGATTTCGATTCCGGAGCCAATTCCGGAACCAATGCCTGAGCCGATTCCGGAAACTGATTCCGGAAACTGATTCCGGACCTACTATCTGGAATCGATTCCTCAAAACCTCGGAGCTCGCCGGAATCGATTCCGACGAAATCATCATTTTTCTCATCACTAGTTATTACATCCCAACAAGAAGGCTTATGTTTTATCTTACCATTCCTTTGCCGCTTCCCTCTCTCTCTCTTTCTTTCTCTCTCTCTGTCTCTGTAGCGACATCCACTCGATACGCAGTATTTCGACAAGCAGTTCACGCGGGAGCGAGCGCGACTGACGCCCATCGACCGGAACATCCTTGCCTCGATGGATCAGGCCCAGTTCGAGGGCTTCACCTACACCAACCCAAACAACACGCTGACGTGAATATCCCAATCATTTCTCATCCCCACACCTTCTCCCCCCTCTGCACTTCCTTCACCATGTTTGCCCTACGTTTTGTTTGCACAATGTCTTCTATTTTCCACCCCCCCTTCTAAAGTGCCGCCCATGCGGCCGGTGCGCTGGGCTTGTGGCACCGAGTGTTTTACGGGCGACGGCATTACACTTACCGCCCAACACTTTCACCCATTCACCACAATCCTTCCCCAAAACTTTGTCGCTGTTTTTTTTTTTGTTTTAGTCGGTTAAGCTCTACGGTACATTTTTATAGTATTTAATTATCATGTAATTTGTATTGTTATCACCCTATTACACCCGTGCGCCCGTCCTGCTCCAACCCAATATGCCTCTCCTGCTATTCCGCATTTGTTCCCCCCCCCCTCTGTTAAAGCTGCTAGTACTATTAGGTGGTGCCCTAGTGCCTGCAAAGTGTCGGGGAGGGTGAAAAGGTTGAAGTTTCGTTTATGTTGTCGTGCTTTGTTTCTTCACACATACGCTTCCATAGTTTCGCTGTTTGCCGCCTCATCGCCCCATCATTCGTCGCCTCACCTTTGCCACGGTCCTGCGAAGGACGTTTTGTGTGTGTGTGTGTGTGTGTGTTTGTTCTTCTTCTTTTCCACTTCTTCTTTTTTTTTCTTTTCTTTCGCTGATATCGCCACACCACGGTACATCGCACTATCGCACGCAGTAAGCTGTGCGTCCGCATTTCGTTTCACGTGCTCATGTGCTTGCGGACCATCCTATTACCTTCGCTCGTTATCACCTGTTGCTATCTACACATGCGCGACTGCTCTCCTATCTCTCTACCGCATCCCCGTCTTTCTCTCGGTCTCTCTCTCTCTCTCTCTTACTCTTTTTTTTTTCTTTTTCGGAGCATAAACGTTAATATGTTTTTCTTTCTTTTCTCTCTTTATTTTTCTTCTCTCTCTCTCTCTCTCTTCTTTCTCTCTTTCCTTCTATGCCTATCATCCCTTTGATCCGTTCCTTTTGAAAAAAAACACCAAAAAACGAAAAACCACCACCAACGTTAACAAACTGTCCGTATCAACCCGTCAACTCCCCGTGTCCTTCCTCCCTACTTCCAACTACCTACCCCTGCTACCCTTCCTTCTCATCGTCTGTTTCTCACCACCTTCCCCGAACTACAACAACAACAACAAAAATCCACCCCCAAACCACCACCCCCCCCCTCCCTCCCGCCCACCAAATCCCCGATCCTGCTCAACCCGTGCCGTCACCGCGTGCCCTTCCGCAACAATATTTGCCGGGGCGTTTCGATTTCGAATATGGAACCGCCCCAAAACGCTCCCCACCATCCACCCCCTCCGGTCAAAAAAAAAACTGTGCACACACACACACACACGCACGCACGCAATGTGCGCAGCAAGATGCGCGAGAAGCAGAAGAAAAAGCAAAAGAAAATGTACTTCTGCCCGCAGTGTGGCGATATCAAAGTGACGTACAACATTTTTTAGCCCAAGCAGGGCGTTGTGGAGCCATCTTTTTGTCCTACTTTTTTTTTTTTTTGGTTAATTCTATTACTACCTGTGGCTCGGACCATTTTGTGCCTTGTGTGTAGAGCGACAATGGTGGGTGGGGCGACGAGGGCGATTGCGCGGCGATGCGATTGGAATGAGATAGCGAGCGTGTGCGTGGCAGATGGTTGCACCTTGCCAGTGCGAAGCCGAACGGTCGCATGTAGTAAGCGCCAGTAGTAGCAGCGGGCAGCAGCAGTAGCAGCAGTAACAGCAGCACGCCAACAGCAACAGCACGAGCAGCAGCAGCAGCAGCAGCAGCAACGGCAGCAACAGCAATAGCAAAGCGTAAAACAATGTCGCGATCGTTACCAACAGTCTGAGCGTGCAGCAGCAGAAGCGAGCAAGAGAGTAGCGACCCATAACACGGTCCGAGCACGGTCGGTTGTGTGCACTGTGAGCATTTCGGAGCTTTCGAGGAAGCAAACAGCGATGGAGCTTGTTCCATTTTTTTTTTTTAATTTGCAAAGGATGTTTTGTTTTTGTTTTGATTGTTCTTGTTTTGTTGTACGCAACTGAAAGCACAAGAGAAGAGGATCGGTGAAGCGAAGGAAGCTTGACTGCAGCCCTTGCCAAGCGCTCTAGATATGGGTTGCTGACCCCTTATCTGGGTGATTTTTCCCCTGCTCTTTTTATTGTTTTTTTTTCCTATTTCCTTGAAAGTGAAAGAGTTTAGCGCCATTTTTCTCTCTCCTTCCTTCCAATACTCCCCTCCCTCCTTTCCCCACTCCTCCTACGCGACCCTTCCATATCTTTGCTTTGCTCATCTAACTCGCCCTTGCCAGACTGTCTACCGAAACGCCGTGACGCCGAACAAAACAAAACTAAATGGACCGACCAAAAATAAAAGATAAAAAAAAAACCCTCCAGATCGAAAGAGAAAAAAAAAACAAACGGGACGAACGAACAAACGCACCAAAACGAAGGGCGGCGGAAAAAGAAAACGACGCGACCGACGACAGGCAACGGAACGAAAAACTGCAACGACAAAAGCCCAAACCCCTTGCCCTTAGCGCCCATTCTTTGACTGCTTCCTAATCCCTGAAAACGCACGTCAACGCAAAACGCTCTACTGGAAACCGCGGAGGCACACACAGAGCACGGAGCAGGGCGGGAGGAAAGGCTCCCTTCCTTCAGCTTTCACCAAAACAGCCAACCAACATAAAGCGACACCCTTTCCAATTTATCCCCTGGCCTGTCTTGGCACCTTCCCCCTTTATTTTGTTTGTTTTTGTCTGTTCTCTCTCTATTCTCTCTCTCTCTGTCCCTTCTATTATTCGCTTTGTTTTGTTTATTCCCCCATTTTATTGCCTTTTCCCTTCTTTATTTTGTTTTGTTTTGTTTGCTAACCCGTTTCTTCACCGCAACGATTGGACGCAACACCGACCCGAATTGGACGCTTCACCCCGTATCTCATTCCTCACACTTCCCGAACATTTCGCACCAGTTTCTTTGCCTCTTTCTTACCTACTTTCTTTTGCGATGGCGCTTCCATGTTTCCATATTGGCACTGGTGTGGCACTCCATTCCCTTTTTCCCCCGTCTTTTGGCAACATTATTCCAACGAACGAGAGAGTGATAATTGTTCTACTGGGTTATCGTTTCTATTCCCCCATCTACTCTGTTCTTTATTATTATTATTATCAATATTGTTTATATCTTTTGCTCGGTCGCTTCTGATTTTGCTCCGATTTTAATTCTGTTTTTGAACTTTCTTTCTTTTTCATCTTCTGCTTCTTCTTCTTCTTCTTCTTTTTTTCTTTCTCTTTTTCCCTTTCTTCTTCTTTTTCCAAATGCTTTCCGTTGTCGATGTTTTCTATTTTCTTTTTAACTTTATTGTGTTTTTTTTTTTCATGTCCTACTTAATATACATATTTTTGATACTTTTTTTTTTTTAATTATCCCTATTCGCGCACAATGAAAACAAAACTGATGCGTGTGTTTTTTTTTTTTAATTTACCAAACAAAAAATCCAGCCAAGATAATGCAAGGCTTTATATGCTGCTGCGCAGCAGATACGATTAATAGCGGTGATGCAAAGTGCACCTGGGGTGGGGGAACAAAATATGCACGAACTGAAAAAAAACCAACCAAACAAACGACTTCAACGGTATTGTAAGGAAAGGCTTGATAAACCCTTACCCAGCCTTTGCTAGGCAAACCCACTAAAGGTAAACCATCCCCCCATCCCTTTCCTCCTTGGCTTGGCACCACCTTCCAGCTATTCTATCCTTCCTTTTCCGCTTTTGTTTATTGTCCCCTTCCCCTTTCCCGATTGGTTTTCCCGATTAATTTTTATTTAACTTCGTCTCGATGTACGCATATATTGATTTTAGCATGTTTAAGTATGAATCATATCCCCTTCCCTACCCCCTCCACACTTCCCCCCCCCTCCCTTTCCGAACCTGTCACGCGGTTGATTGTGAAACGGTCCTAGAATTAAGCAAGCAAATAAGCAAACCCCTAGAGAGTTGCGCCTAACAGTAAGGAGAGCTAGGAGGAGTTTGGGCGCACCAAACTAATGCGCTGGCGAAACGAAGCGCCCCCCCCCAATCATTTGTCCCGTCCCATTTGTTTTGTAAACCGTGCCCGTGCGTACGCTTCCCTGCCAAAATGGTGGGGGGGTGTCCCTGCCCGCGGTGCTTCGGTTAGTAGGGATCGCTGGGAGCGATCGAATATTTCTTAGCTACACAACTTTGCATTGGGCCATCATCACCCAAGAACATCGCCCACCAAATCCCCTTCCCCGGATCCTCGTCTCCAAAAGACGAGGGGGCAAGGGAGGGCGGGGGATGAACGCGGTGCGTGGAAAATTGTAGTGATCGGCCGTGGTGGAAACAGTGAGGAACAGGAACAAGGGCAGCATCGCGAGGGCAGCGCGCATACACATTTTTGCGAGCGCGTGCCACCAGCTCGCCAGGGCCATTGGGTCGCCTGGGCAGGGGGGGGGGGCAAAGTGTGCGGTGTGAAGAGGTTGCTGCCTTGGTTTTGCCCCTTGCCAGCTCCCACTCCCGAGCTGGCTGGCCCGCGCTCGACCTTTTCCACGTGCTGGCTGGTGATGCAGCTTTTCCTTTCCTTCTTTGTCGCCCTCTTTCTTTGTCTTTTATTGGTAATTACATGGTAGCAGCTAGAAGAAGAACAAAAAACCCTGAAAATCAGCACACAAAAAAAACAAAACCATCACACCAATAATCACTCGGAATTGCCTATCCCAAGTTTTTTGCGTCAATGCTATGTGAATCGTTTAACTGTATGTTTTATTTAAATATTGTATACTAGGGTAGCGTGCCTTCTTAAAAAAAAAAAAGTATAAGCTAGACAGGTGGAGTGCGAGCGGCTAGCAGGAGGCAGTAGCACGCTATATTGCGAGAGATAGTTTAGGGTTAGCCACCGTCTACTAAACATAATCTACACTCACACACACACACCTACACTCTTTTACACACTCACACATGTACTTACACACCAAAATATTATGAATTCAGATTCCGCGCTGAGAGGTTTGTCAAGAACACGACACAGTTTTGCTAAATAAACAAAGCGCAGCATTAAACGCATACATTATTATTTAAAAAAAAAATACGCTCTAATAGAGAAAGCCGTCCTGTCTGCGTACTTATTCTGTACATTCGAAACACCAAATCGGTGCGGGAAATCCCGCAGTTCTCCCCTTAACGTTGTGTCAGCAAATGTGGTTTTTCTCCGCTCAAATCGTTCCCTCGCTTTGGTCCTTCGAGCCGGATTTAGCAAATGGTAAGCAATTTCGCTACTAGACATGGAGTCGCAAAAGTCAACCACAGATCGGATGAGTGCCAGGTGGCTACAGCCGGATTAAACGAGTTTGGTAAGTGGATCGAGTTCTCTGTAACTGTTAGAGCAATACACACCTTATTTTGATTTATTTTTTATTTTATCTTGGTACATCTAAAGCCTTCACCACTCGTAAGCTTGTTCAAACTTGATTGGACCGGAAAGCAAAAGTCCAGTCCACACGAATTGTGAATCCCCGAAGTTATAAAATCGAGCTAATAGAAGAAGGGGACAACAGAACGTCGGTCGTGGATGTAGACCCGTTGCCCCAGTGAAGCCATGCTTCTTTTTTACGGAAAAAATTGTATCTGAGTGGTGAATTTTAGTGACATTTTAAACGAATTTTGAGGAGAAACGGTCATCGCAAAATAATAATAGTGTTTTATTTTGTAGATGATAATGGCCCCACCGTTTTCTCTTCATAGGTTCGAGAAGGACGAAATTATCTTTAAATGTATTGTATTTATTACTGTAAATTAATCAAGTGCATGATATGAGACACAAGAACCTCACCAAAGAATCCAACACACTATGTTCCATCATCTTCTATGGCTGACCTATGTACATAGTCTACTTTCTCGAATCTATGAAGACTCTCAATAGTATTTTTTATATTGATTCAAACAAAAACTCTAAAATAAGCTTTTTCAGAGTTATCTAGTTCAAAAAGGAAAATTAAATTAGAATAAAATGTGTAGCATGTTAGTTGGACGAAATTTTTCAGCATCCCTTCTGGAATCGGAATTGGAATGCGTTTTGATTCATGATTAATTTTATATATTTGTAACATTTCTACATTCTTTTAAACATTTCTTCACATGACATGGAAGCTGGCTTTGTTCATTGTTTCCCATAACTACTATTTTTGGTTTTTTCGATTAATCTTTTTAAGATCATGCTATGAAATTGTTTGGAAATGGAATGTACGATTTGGTTCTTCAGGATTTATTTATTGAATAAGTTGAGAGCCAACTGATATACTTTCATTAATTATTTTTATGCCGTTTATCAATTATTTATTTTTTAACGATACAATTTTGTTTATATTACTTTGAGATTTAAAATTTACTCCTAATAAGAGTTTCTTTTCTGGTTATGTCATAGTTTGCACCACTTCTCCCAACCATTGATAGTTTTTCTTAGTTTTTTCTCTTTGATTTTATGGTGTACCTAGGCAATACTTGTTATGAGATGTTAGTTATCATATTTATTTCTAACATTCATGAAACATAGCCACCATGTGATGAGATATTTTCTGTAACATTTGTCTTTCTTTTCTTTTATTTGACATATTTCATATATGACATATGACATATCGAAATCTTGAAAACAGCATTGCAAAATGTGTGCATAGCGGAAATAAACGTTGAAATCCGATATGTGCAGCTCACGGACTCACCAAACGGATAAATTGCTTTTTTAGATATTTTGGTGTTACTCGTTAATGTGATCCAGTTACAAGGCTACGCTACGAAATTCCAAGGATCCCTTTTATTCTGAGGTTCACACTATAAGAACTCCAAATAATCCAAAAGATAAATGATACGGGGCAAACCCAATTCAAATCAGGAACTGCTGACGACATTAACATTCCTTAAATCTAAACCAAACCCATGACGATCCTGAAACCGATTACAAACCCACATTGATTTTGGACCTTATACTGAACCCACAACGGTATTGGAATCGATCAAAAACTTATTCCTATTCTGGAGTTGACACTGAATCCATGCGGTATCATGGAACCGATACTGAACTCATACTGATCCTGGAACTGGTTATGAACTCATAACGGTCTTGGAACCGATTACAAACTTACATTGATGTTGGACCTTATACTGAACCCATATCGATACTTGAATCGATCATAAATGCATTCTTACTCTGGAGGTTACACTGATTCCATACAGTATCATGGCAGTGATACTGAACCCATACCGATCCTGGAACCGATTACAAACCCACATTGATTTTGGAATTTATAGTGGCACTGGAATCGATCATAAACCCATTCCGACCCTGGATTTGACACTGAATCCATACTGCTCCTGGAACCAATCCTGAACGCATACCGGTCCTGTTGCTGAACCTTTACGAATCCTAAAACAGCTCCCAATTTGTTTCCGTTCCTAGAGCTGTCCTAGACCTGTTCCGGATCCGGAACGAAACGTGTAGGTGTTCCCAGTCTAGTAACCGATATTGTTCCTATACTAACCCAGTAATTGATTCTGCACGTCAACGAGTAATATCCGGCAGCACATGAGCATCCAATAATAGGTAAGTATGTAATGGCCAGGATAACTGGGGACTGGCAGACGAAGGTTCGAGACCGTGAGCGGTTTCGGACACTCCTGAGACAGGCTAAGACTGCAAGGCGGTTGTAGCGCCGGATAAGTAAGTAAGTAAGGACAGCAATTATCCTCTTATATGCGATACTCAATGTACGCACAGTCGCAGTACACAAACGTTTTTGTATTTGATTTCTATGTTTTGGTTTTAAAACAATTTTGTGTGTGTGTGTGTGTGTGTGTGTGTGTGTGTGTGTGTGTGTGTGTGTGTGTGTGTGTGTGTGTGTGTGTGTGTGTGTGTGTGTGTGTGTGTGTGTGTGTGTGTTATGCTCTTTTTTCATTTAACAAACACCAACAAATTATGTTTCATCATGTTTGCGTACAAAATAACCCGGTTTAGCAGTTAATATACAATAGAACGTCGATTATCCGTGGGCGGATTAACCGGCGGGCGGCTTAACCGTGCGCATAAATGTGACAGCAGTTCAAACGTACGGAGAAAATTTTCAGCGATAGTCAAGTGGACAACCAGTTTTTTGTGCAGCTCTGTAGTGTCCAGTGGTATTTACGAAATTCATTTTTGTTCATGAACAGTTGAAAAAGCTATAGTTATTGATTAAAATAATATTCTACTAACGATTAACCGATTGATTCAAAGTAAATTAATCATAAAACTAGTGAATTTTATAATTTGTATATGAATTTGACATTTCTAGGACCATTATCCGTGCAAATCGATTAACCGGCAACCGTCCGGTCCCGAGGAAGGTGTATTTATTTAGAAGGTGAATTATTAGCGCGTTTGCCGGGCGCCATCATGTCATGTCAAATCGCATACAATTTTCTATACCCCCCTCCAGTCCTTCCTGATTTTAATACCGGAGCACCCAGTATTGTTATTTCAAGTCGTGAAATGTCAATTTGCTCTGAAGCACTTCACCTCCTAATATCCATACACCTTGGTCCCGAGCTGCCCGGATAATCGACGTTCTACTGTATTTTATTTTCCAATTTATGTTGCGGTATTTTCTCTCGACCCTCGACTTGGTATTGTAAACGGGTTCTTCGAAAAAAAAATTAAACTGAAAATACACTTTATGGCCACTCACGGAACAATGACATCCCAGTGTGTGCATGAAACAGCTGTGTTTCTGTGCCATATGGGAATAAAAAATTTTTTACCGTTAAATTGAATCAAACAAAAATATTCTTGATCTTTAAAATAAGAAAATGAATTGCTGCTTACCGTTCTAAATGAAGGAGAAAAATAAAATGACGCAAATGAGAAAGTATTGAAACAATTTTGTTTAACCACCTTCACAGCCCATAGTGCGCTCTAGCCGCGGCTGTCAAATTCACTGCACAACAAAACAAACAAACACCGGCAAATTATCACCATCAGTGCCCGGATTCGCCTTATCAACACACCCCACAGAAACTGCTGTGTAATCGTAGGTACGGCGTAAAAGCAACAGCAAAAAGCTAAAACAACAACCCACCGTAAGTTTGCTGTCCGGCTTTGCCTTTGCGCCCCATCGCCCTATCATCCCTATCGGAACCGTGTTGCTGTGGTGTGCGGCAAACCCGATGGGAGGCACTGCCGTAGCGATATACTAACTGCTCTGCCCGCTCTGCTTTTTCCTCCGCCGCGTGGCCGCGCATGGCGCTGCTCAGCTTTCTGCCCCACCGGCTGTCCCAGCGACTGACTGCCCTGTACTTTACCGGTAAGCACAGCCGTGTCCGTTTTCCGCCAGTAGTGTGACCGCTCCGTTTCCATGCTCCGGCTCCACAGTGTCCAGCTTTAGCCTTCAGCGCCGGCCCCGCACAACGCAGACGACCGCGATGGCGAGCATGACGGTGACGAAGATACCCGCGCTGAAGGACAACTTCATGTACCTGGTGGTGTGCAATGCGACGCGCCAGGCCGCCGTCGTCGATCCGGTCGAGCCGGCCCGGGTGCTGGAGGTGGCCCGGGAGCAAGGCTGCAGGCTGAACCAGCTGCTCACGACGCACCACCACTGGGACCATGCCGGGGGCAACGAGGCGCTGTGCGAGCAGTACCGCCAGCACGCCGACTGGGGCCAGCTGACCGTGTACGGGGGCGACGACGAGCGCATCCCCGGCCTGACCAACCGGGTCGGGCAGGACGACACGTTCGCGATCGGGCAGCTGCGCGTCCGGTGTCTGGCCACGCCGTGCCACACGACGTCGCACGTCTGCTACTACGTCGAGGGCGGCGACCGGGGCGAGCGGGCCGTCTTCACCGGCGACACGCTGTTTCTGGCCGGCTGCGGCCGCTTCTTCGAGGGCACGCCGGCCCAGATGTACGACGCGCTGATCGGCAAGCTGTCCGCCCTGCCGGACGATACGCGCGTGTACTGCGGGCACGAGTACGCGCTGCAGAACCTGCGCTTCGGCCACCAGGTCGAGCCGGACAACGCGGATACGCGCGCGCTGCTCGAGCGGGCCCAGGCCGCCGACCTGGAGGGCCGGCGGGCCCTCGTCCCCTCCACCATCGGGCAGGAGAAGCGCATCAACGTGTTTATGCGCGTGCACCAGCCGGCGGTGCAGGCGTACGTCGGCAAGGGCACGCCGCTCGAGACGATGCAGGCACTGCGGGCGGCCAAGGACAAGTTTTAGGCCGAGCAGTTTTTGTGTTTCTGTTTTTTGTTTCGGCTAACGGTTGAATAAAACCCATCGGAACACCAACAACGATTAGCGATTGCGTATTCATTGCGTGCTAAAAAAAAATGGGAAGGAAAGGTAGTGACGCTGTTCGAGCTGTGTTTCACAACGAAGAACCGAAGAACCGAAGCTTGATTTCATCGTCCGAACAAATAACACATCTTTACTGCTGCTCCGGCCTCTCTCTCTCCTGCTCGCGCTTGCCTTTGTTATTATGTTTATGGTTATTTATGCCCACCAAGCTTCACCATTAACCCGGTCGCCGTTTAGGGTTATGGTTTTATGGCGCGCTTCACTCGTTTTTCCCTTCCCGTGTGCTGCATTTCGCTCGCCGCAGAGGTCGTCCAACGGCTCGAAATGCGAACGCGAACGCCGATTCGAAAAGTGTTTCTGTTAACCGGTTTCCGCAAAGCTCTTGCTCCAAAAGTACGTGGTTGAATTATTTGAAGATGGAAATTGAAAATCATAATAATCATCAAAAAGGTGATCGGGCGACAGGGTGTGAAAAAAACAATTCGTAATAGTGGTTGGTTTTCAGTGCCTTTTTTCTTTAGACATTCTCGCTCGATTTTGGAACACTATCCTTAACATCGTCTCTTCGGTGAAGGCTTAAAACGCGCAAAGGCGTACCTAATTGGTTGGTGTACATTCGTGTTCCTGCTCATTGCTTGCCATCTCCTTTAGCTACAATGGGCCTGCACGGGGCTTCAACTCTACTTCAAACGACCCGCTGATCTTGATGTCCAATCGTCTCATAAAACCCATCGAATCAATGATGGTTGCCGCAATCGAATCGATGAGGGTTCGTCGTCTGCTTGATCTGCTTGATGTAATGAGACAACCATGGCGATTTTTGCGATTTGCTGCTCGTCATCGGGTCATGGGTGCTGCTGGCAATAGAGAGAGCAAATCTTAGGGCGATGGAGTGCCATCTTTTCACATCTCCAAACATGTCATGTGCTACGTGCCGGTCCTTGCTGTACAAGGAACAAGGGAAAAGTCTCCAATTACAATGATCGCTCAGAACACTGTCTGTCACCTAATTTCGAACGAAGTATTTCTGAAACGATAAAAAAAAAAAAGAAATGTCTAATGTCACAATGCCATTGATTCTCCTCGAAAGGAATAGGTTTTTTGGTTATCCTTTTTATGTCTATCTCACCCCTGCTCTTTTACTAGTCACCGTATTTCACACTCTGCTTTCGATGGAGGGCTTCATTTCCAGCCGACGGAAACCAATTTTTCCTCATCACGTTGAGCATTCCATCTCTACCAGCAAGGTCCCGCATCAAGTTTAAAGCGTAATCAAAGTACACAGTGCTCGCATCATGCCTAGCCAGGGTGCCGTAACCAATGGCAACGGAGCGAGAACCCGTTTCGCTCGGGCAATACTCGCCGCGGGGCAATCTGTTTCACACGAGCTTTCATCGCAGCAAGTAGCACTTTAGCACCAGCATCGCCAGCCACCCGTTTAGTGCCCCAGTGGCCAGTGGACCGCTCAGGAACAGCAAACCGACAAGCACCATGTCGTACATGTCGTTCCGAGCAACGCGCCAACGCGCCCAGACGAGCGCGTATTGGCAATACACCTACCGCCGGGTACCGATGCGCCCGCGCGAATCCTTCCAGGGCGTGGTGTGCCAGAAGCAGCTGCACCGGCAGGCGGAACAGGACTGGCAGCGGCTGCACACGCACGTCTGCCAGGTGCTGCCCGACAACGTGCACCGCGAATACTTCCTGCACCAGCTGGAGAAGCTGAAGCAGAAGGAGCTGGACGGGCGTCGGCACCTGCGCCCGTGCGATTACGACTGGGTGCAGCACAACCTGAACGATCTGGTGAACAACTTGAACTGGCTGGACGAGAGGGGCCAGCTGTACCCCGACGTTCCGGACATCGACATGGAGGTGGAGCCGTCGCTGACGGAGCCCTGGCAGGAGCCGCTCGACCGATGGTACTGAAGCAACCCCCAACATCCGGGAACCGGGGCGGCGGCGCAGGCGAGTGAGGAATAGCGCCACATACCCTTGAATGTAAATTTCCTGAATTCATATAATCATATTAAAAGTCTTTTGGCAAACAGTGAGCGCTTTTTGGGTTAAAATGTTAAAATGTTAAAATAAATAATCAAAACTCGAGTTGAGGTTAGTTGTCTCTCTTTTTTCTTTTACCCTTTTTGCATTGTCACTTCGTTCGGCCTGTGTCACGGTACGGCCCGCGTGACGTATGCCCTTTCCCGAGCGCCTACACACACACCCGAAGAGGGGGAACACGCACACACACACACACACACACACACACACACACACACGCGCGAGCGCTCGCGTTGAGAGAAAAAGAAAGATGGCCTCCCGTGTCCGCGCGTTTGCGTGAAATATTTGCAATTGTGTCAGCGCTTGTTTTGTCTCTCTCTCTCTCTCTCGCTCTTTCGCTCCGCTTGCCATGGCCACTTTTAATGGCCCTGTTTGCCGTGCGCTGGCACTGTTTCGCTCTTTCGCCTTCATCGTGAGCCGCCGTCGAAGCTGATGCTCCTCGGTCTCCGCGGGCCCCACAATCCGGATTTGTCACGGGTGTGTGTGTGTGTGTATTTGTGTGAACAGGGCACTCATTGTTCCTCGTGCGCAATCGTTCAAGTCATCGCGAATCCGTCCGCTTATTTCCGTTTGAAGCTCCCATCGGTACAGTTCTGCCTTCCTTCGGCCTGCTCCCGGACAACTGTTTGTCGTGTTCAAAGGCAAAGCCTCAACCCGTTCGTTCTGCGGTTCTTGCATGGTTCCGGTGCTGGTGTGTTGCTGCGCGTGTCGGGCTGTCTGGTTCCTGCGGTGCGTGTTGCTGTGGGTGTGAGCAGTGGAGTGGAGGACCTGCCCTACCGTCAAAGGATTCTGGTGACTGTTTGCTGTGCTTGTGCGTGTGCCAAAACCCGTGAACCAAAACCCTCCAAGCGCGATCCGACAGTGAGGCGAAAACCCCATGTGCGAGAGCCACCTGCAGTGTGAACGTTACGCGCGTATCGTGCCGGAAGCGGCGTCCTCCCAGTCGCTGCCCACCGCGTCCAGCGACAGCTTAGTGTCCGTGTCGGTGTCGCTCGCGTCCTCGACCACGCCGCTGCTGCTGCGGTACCGCCCGATCCGCGATGATCCGGCTCGAGAGGATCCGGCCCGCGACGATACCGTCGATGAACTGTCTGGTGGTGGTGCTGGTGCTGCTGCTGCTGCTCATCACCGTGACGGTGATGTGCGAGCTGGTGTGGCTGATGCGCCACATGCTCGAGCTGCTGGGCGTGCTGGTCAGCCTGCTCGACCAGATGGAGCTGCTGGTGATGATAGAGGGATATGTAAACCAGCTGCCGCTGCCGCTGCCGGACGGCGCCCGGAATGTGACCCCGGGGCGAAGTCTCAGCGCGTAAAACCGTCCCGGCTGTTCGGGCGGATGGTGCGCCGCCTGTTTGGCGGCCGGAAGAAGCACCGGCCAGCGACGGCCAGCGACGGCGTGCGCAACGAGGGTGCGGCAGAGTGAGCGGCTACGGGGCGATGTGGCGACGAGCTCGGGTGGAGCAATCGAAAAACGTTACGTTTGGAAGAATACTGAAAATTTGTAGAAATTCTAAAACAACAGTGTAGCTCGTGGTTCGTGTAGCAAAAGATATTGGCGAATTTGCTTCTGGTAAATTTCTTGTTTTTTGGACAGTAAAAAATCGTTTGGCAAAGAAGAAAAAAATCATTGTTTTTTTTTACATTCTGTAGGTTTTGAGTTTTTTTTGCGTTGTGGTTTTTGACATTTCCGTTGAAGGATACCCTTTGATTGATGACATATCAGCTCCCTCTGCTCCCTTGGTATGGTATGATATGTCAAGTTCCCTCTGTTCCCTTTACTTATCTCTCTTGTCTCTCTCTCTCTCTCTCTCCCCCTCTCTCTCTTTCTCTCTCTCTCTCTCTTTTTCTCTCACACACACTTTTTCATTCAACGCGTCTGTCCTCCGGTCATTTAAACCCCTCGGCGCTTTAAGCGCTCCAACGAAAACACACGACCTCCCCGCTCCTCCTCGGCTGGCAGATTCGCGAAACACCGCGGTTCAGGTTCGCCCATCAGTTTTTCGGAGAAAAAGGTGAATCGTTTGTTTGCGGATGTGATTTCCGAGTTTCGAAGGCATGCGATATTTGATGCCCGTATGGGAGCAGGGGTGTCCAATCTGTTCACTGCTTCGTTACCTCAAGTTTATCAGAACGTAATGGATAAGAAAATGCTAGGACAATACATATATCACATTTCCACTGCTTTCTACTATTCTAGCTTGAGTTTCGTCTTTTTCCAAGTAGGAATAAGAGTATATTGCGAAATTCCCATTGCTGTATTGCAAGTAAATTCCTATTGCTGTAAAATCCTATTGCTGTATTGCAAGTTGTCCTATTGTAAGTAAGAATAAGAGTATTGATAGAAATATTGCGAAATTCCTATTCCTAATTCCTGGGGTGGATGACGGGTGAAGCACAGGTTGAGCCTTTCTGTGGCATTTCTGAGACGTACATCTCGTTTCGAGACGTGTGTGTGTGTGTGTGTGTGTGTGTGTGTGTGTGTGTGTGTGTGTGTGTGTGTGTGTGTGTGTGTGTGTGTGTTTGTGTGTGTGTGTGTGTGTGTCTGCAGACATTCTTCCAGCGCTAGACAAAACGGCGCATGTGACATAATCGGCTGTTTGACAGAACGATTGGATTCCATTCCGACCTCACTAAAGATACGCGCTCGATGTGTCCTTTGTCGTCATTCTCAGAATTTCCACCTAATCCGCGAAGAGTGAACCACCACACATACACAAACAAGTGAGATTTTTTACGCGCGAATAGGGTGAGTCAGGGAAGGGGAAGAATGATAGATTAGTGTAGTATAGCGAGCTTTTCCAAAACATCCCCAAATAGAACGGAAGAATATCAAAAACGGCCATTCGACGGCAAATATTATGCCGCGGAACACATTTCCCCAAAAAATCCCTTCGCCTAGTGGAGGGCGGGGAAAGTGGCGTAAGGGGAGGGGTGGTGGGGGGGGGAGGTTTGTAATCCGTGCACAAGCAGTGTCCTTCTGTGTCACCGTTGTGGCACGTTCACCTTGGAGCTGTCAAATCAGGTGTGTCAGTTTACAGAATTGCGTCAGAGGGTTAATGCTGTAGTTTACTTCCTCCTCCAATCCGATTAGATCATCCTAATTAGATTTTAATTAGAGTATAAAAAAAGAAGTTTTCGCTCGTCTTCGCTTACTTTACGCACCTTTAAGCCGTCAATCAGGCAGGTAGTGGGGAAGGTGAGGTGAAAATCTAACGAATTTGGGGAAACTCATCCCCCGATAGGCGCCATTACAACCAGCCGCAAAAGCCGTCCTCACCGGAACCTGTGTGTGTGTGTGTTTTTTTTTTTTTTGTTTGCGCTCCGCAGTTGTCGATGAAGCCTCGCCTGCCCCGGTTCGGGCGCAACAAGCACCGGTGCATCCGGGTGCGGGCCCGCATCTGCCCGCCCGGCCGCCTGATGCACGGCTACATGACCAACAACCAGCAGTACGACTACAACAACCGGCTGCTCTGCGCCCTGTTCGGCACAATGCTGGCGGCCGTGATTCTCGGTCCCGTCCTCTGGCACATCGTCCGTGCGCTGTGCGCGGAGTGGTGATGGGGCGGCGACCGACAAACAGCAACAACCAGCGTGGACCGCCAGCGTTCTGCGAAAATGTCCCGCTTGTTCCGATGTGTCTGTAGGCCAGTGTGGGGTATTTCACCAAAATAAAGATGAATTAGTACAGTTGCAGCCAGCAGTAAGCAGGAGCCGTTTTTATCACCATTTGTCGGGGAACGTTACTGTGCCCAATTTACGCCCATCCAATGTCTAACTGCTGCTGGATGGTAAGTATCGGCTATTTAGATTAGAATGTCCTTCACTGTTGATGCACCAGCAGACTCTGACGTCAAGGGTACGGTAAGAAACGAATTAACATACTTTAATCCCATGAGTCAAACAGCCGTGTGTTTATTTCATCAGCATGTTATTTCTTGACGTTTTGCGTTTATTGCGAAAGATCATAACGTGTTCACGGCTGACCGATTACAGCGATCCGCCAGAAATAATATACCATTAAAATCTCGTCAATAGATTTTTCACGGTGATGGTGGTCGTCCAAGGGGACAAACAGTGCAATAAAACCGGGGACCAGCTCGACCGTACGTGACTAATGCCATACGTTTTCCCCTTTATGACTTGACCCTTTTGGCCCTCTCAAAACCAATGTCTCGACGGACGTTTGCAAAATCTGCGTACATCTTCTTCTCTTTTTTTTTTTTTTTGAATCGCTATATTCTTCTGCCACTTTCGTTGCACCTCTGCAGGGTCGAAGCTTTCCCACGCACATCTTGAAACCCAATTTGTCCCTAATTTCCAATCCCCCTTATGCTCAAGCGCAACTGCGCAAGTCACCGCACAGTGCGGCACAAGCTCCTCCCTTTCTAACGGCAGCGTCGTTAGAAGTAGGGCACTGATTACATGCTGCGCACGTCGGTCACGATTACATGCGGCGAGCACGCCACGACCAATCGGGGGGCAGAGTGTTGTGTTTTTAATTCAGCCAAGCGGTACGTGCGCGAGAAGAGCGCCGATATGCTTCGCTAGCAAGCAACCTGCCCTAAACGTCTGCCATTACTAACCGGGGGAACATGCCATGCACGGTACGGCATGTTGGTGTACATTGATTTTTTTTTGTGTGGGTTTAAGAAACACTGCAAAGGGGAAAAATATGTCCCCTTATTTATTTATTCCACAATTTTATTAACAATGGTTCGCTTTGTCAGTTTAACAATGGTTCGTTTCTTAATGTCGATATGCTTCAAATTACGAACACCTTCAAACACCGGACATGTATCATGGAATTGGAAATGTGTCTGACTCCCAGTAGGCCCTAATATATCGATAAATTAATATTTTCTGGCCATCAGTTAACCGCCGCAGGCTTTCTTGAAAGTTTTGCTTCAAACAAACCACAGGGAAATTCCTTCGATACTTTTTATTAATCTGATCCCAACGCATTGGCACAAAATTTGAGACAAAATTTGGCAGTTTGTAGACATCATATAATCCTATTCCGATATCTACAACATCTTGGCACTACTAAATAACAATCAGAGCATCGAAAGAAAGCCCAATTCTTAATCCCAGAGCGACAAGAAGCTCCAAAGGATGCTGCAAATAGAAATCGAGGAACATGTGGCTACATCGCTCCATTCGCTTGGCCAGCAGGTCGATGCAACCGGCCAAACAATGAAGGATTACCTGAGGAACATGAACAAACATATCAGGAAGCAGGAACCAGGCATCTCAGCGGCATTCAATGGTGCCCAAACTTAATGATTCGACCATTTTTCGTGAATTTAGGTGGAATTACAATTAGACATCCTAGTCCACGAACTGGTCCAACATGCCAACAGACTGTGTTCCATCGGATTTTTCTGGATCAAATATGTTGCAAAAGCTCTCCTCCAACAATTTTGTTTCGAAAACGTAGGAAGAATTGAACAAAATCAAAGGTAGACCTTACAGTGTTTCTCTAGCCAGCTTAACATTGTAAGCTTTAGTTCCAATCCGTAAAATCCCTATTCAAAATTGTCAAATGAATGTCGAGCGTATACCGAGCAACCATTCAAGTTTCCATTGTTATTGTTGATATGCATTTTACGGGATTGAATTGTTCTCTTCCGATGTTGAGCTGGCTAGTGCAACCCTGTAAAACATGCCTACACGCTCACAAGGTCGTAGATCTATTTTAGCAAGAAAGCTAAGATAATTACCACTCAAAGAATGTTCATATTAAGGAATTATTTCGCTTAGCTTTTTTCTTCCAATTTTTTTTTTAATCCACCGTTTTTGGATTGTGTCTGATTTTTCATCTGCAAGAATTTTTTATTATTATTTTTTAATAAAGCCATCTAGCCTAGGCTGGCCTACATAACTATTCTCAATGTTTACATACACTGGTCAACATTGAACCTAACTGAAATGGATATCATATAAAATATAGTGATAACGAGTTACAAACAGGAAGTTATGGCGAACGTGTAAACAATAAATAAATAGAAAAATAAAGAACTCAAAGCTTCTGATCGTCAACATATGCCACTAAGAATCATTTTAAGATTATTTACACTAACGTTAAGATCGATAGTATTGTTTAAAGAGCTATATGCATTTATCATTCGAAGTAAAGGGTCTTTGGAGGCCTCAAACTCCTGCTAGGGCCCTGAAAATGATGTTTTGAATGAATGAATTGATAGGAAAACATTACATGCCAAAAATATGTGAAGTATCTGTAATTTACAAAACAATAAGGTACCTTGGGGAGTTGTCACTGTTGTTGGCATAATTTTGGGGAGGCTTTGCTTCCTAGGGAGCTCTTTCACCTCGTAACACTTTGTGCGCCATAAAATCGCAAACAGGCTTAAAGGAATGTTCGCTTGCGGCAAAAGGACCATGTTCGTTGGGTTTGAGAATCGTTTGCTGGAATTTGGAATTGCAGCAAATTACGTGTGCGCTCGGTATGTTTTGAATTTTATTGTGTTTCTGTTGTAAAAAATACGAGCCAAACCCAGGGAACAAATGAGTCACATTCTCTTACCCCTTTGCTTTGGTTTGCCCCTGTACAAAAGCTTGCCTTGGAGATGGGTGCGCTGGGGACGGAGCGAGATCTGCTGTGGCTGTGGATCATAAAAAAGTGTGGAACAAGAAAACTTAAATTATGCGTGCGTTGCCTTTTTGCTGGCAATGGCCGCTTTGCCGAAACTGATCTGGCTTTGCTACAGATTTCTTCAGAGGAACGCTTCATAAGTGAGTGAGAGAGAGAGCATAAAGAATATGAAATGTATTATATGAAATACGTTGTCTGACAAGGCTGTGAAGCTTGAGCATTTAGTTCCATTTAATTTAGAGAAGCATCGAACAATATGGAAAAGTGTGTTGGGAAATGAAGGGCAAAGTAAAGATCTTTGATGTTTTTTTTACGGAATTCATGTTTGTAGCTACATTCATGCAGTGTACTACAGCCTAAGCTGCCTCTCAAAACCTGGAGCTGGAGTGCATTAATTATTGAAAATGAAAAATTACACACACAAAACATTGAATAAAAATTTTTAATCAGAGCATTACACCCTAATTGATAAAAAAGAGAAATGTAAACATCTTTCAATTATACAAAAATATCTTTAAAAAATGCATTGTAAAACTCTATTGTAGCGATACACAGACGACGAACCGTGAATAAGAAGAACGGTGAACCAGTGGACCTAACGGTTCAGACGGTTCATAGTAAAATGGTGTCTGAACTTGAAAAAAAACAAAAGCTACCACAAGGTTAAATTGTTCAAAACGATACTAAAATATACAATCACAATCAAAACTACAAGCTCCAACTCAATCTATGCGCGGTAAACTTCAATAAAGATGGGCTATTAGCCTCCAACCAGCGCTCTAACTGCTGCCCTCTAACACCAGCAGGTAAAACAACAACATATGACACACGCATCTGTTTTGCGCGCAAAGGTTTGCGTCAGCGTCGCTATAGAACACCAGCCACCAAGTCGCCGATCACACAAACACACACACTGACCGGGTTGTGCAACGTTAGGGCGAAGCTTGCACGCTTGCTGGATTTACTTCCAACCGAGCCCTGGACCAGTGCGGTACTGTTTTTGCGTTATTTTATTGTTTTGATTCGCTTGTGTGTGCTGCCAGTGCGTTTGTGTGTGTGTGTGTGTGCCACTCGAAATAAACAACCAAACAGAGGACCAAGCCCCCGGCCCCTGATGCGAGACCTGGATGACCATGACGCCGTACCGCCCAACGATGCCGACCTCTTGGCGCAGGAGTGCGTCATCCGTTTTCCGGCGCGGCCGGTGGCCCACCACCGGGTCCTACTGTCTAAGTCGGGGCGCCCGATACCGCTCCAGCCGTTGGCTTGGTACCTGCCTATGCAGGCTATCCCGGAGGATAGGTCGTGGCCGCCCGAGCGTCCCACCACCAGCCCCCCAACGTACGTACCATCAGCCGAGCGCCGAGCCGCAGGACGCCCGAAGTGTCAGCCGCCGCCGCCTGGTGCCCGCAATCCTGGGCGTGATTCGGATGAGCGTGGTGTGTCTGCTCGCCGGATCCGGGATCGTCTGTTCGTACGCACTCTACGGAGCCACCGGGGTGGCACTGTTCGTCACGAGCGCGATGGTCGTGGTGACGGCCACGGTTGTCGCTACAGCGATCGGCTTGATAATTATCATCCTCCGCGGCTAGTGGGCCCGATCGTGGACGAGTGGCGCCACCAGCCGGACGGTCGGCTGGTCGGCCGGATGCGCCGGGCCATCCGGGGGTTCTACTGGCAGCTGCGCGACCACATGATCGCCACCGTGCGGCGAATGCGCCCGCAAAACGACACCCAACCGCTGCTGCGGTGCATGGTGAAATGAGCGGCGTGGGTGGTGGGGGTGGGGGTGGTGAACGAACACTGGAACACCCAATAAACTTCGCCCCGGTGCCCCGCGGGGCACGGGGGCACATTTAGAGTTTTGCGTTGTTTCTTTTTCTTCGTTTTTTTCTCACTTAAAACAAACGTCTCATATCACACACACCACTTGGAAGGTTCTGGCGCAGCGAAGATGTTGACATTGTTTACACAAGGCGATCTCCTCTCCATCCTCCATCCAAGTGAAAATTCGGCTCTCGATCACGTACGGGAAACGGGACACCATTTCCTTGGACAAAAAGGGTTCAAACACTCATCCACTGTGAAGCAGAACGAATTCTCCCTGGCGCCGTCTGGTCCGTCCTTTGTCTGCTGCTACACGCACTATCTAGCGCGCAATTATATTGTTGGCGGGGGGTTAATGGGGGACGAGCTCGCCAAGACTGAAACATTACTGGCGCCATCAACAGTTTGTGACGCTGGCAGAAGCATTGAAAACGCGAGTAAAACAGGAAAGATGTAGTTGTCAGGATGGGAAAGAGTCAATCAACCCTACCGGCAAACATTCATTCCCCATAACCCAAACTCAACGTTTTTCCATGCAGCAAACTCTACAAGCCATCCACACCACAGAAAAAAAAGTGCGCTGATGTCACCCGCTGACAATTTGACCGCGAACGGCTCAACGAGCAAAACGGTGGCCGCGACTGAGCTTCGCTGCTTATTGTGCAGGCTTCACTACACAATCAACATTAACTGCCGATTTACTCCATCATGCTCATCTATGTGTGTGTGTGTTAATTTGCATTATTAAGTGTGCTAGTCTTGCAAGCGCGCCAAATAGGTACCGTGTACGAAACTTTGCTTAAAAGTAAAGCTATTAAAATACGTTAGTAACTGATCTCAGAACAGATAGGATTTGAGGGTACGCAAAAATATCACACAAATTAGTAAAGTAACTCTCCTTTGTGCTGTATGAAGCATGATGAACGCACGGTGAGATTGACGTACGATCATCCCTCAAGACGAAGAGAAAGAGCTTCTGCTTCTTCAACACTTTCGCTCAGTTTCCAACTCCTCCTCCAGCATTGTGTCTTTGGCGCTCAATGATCTGTTCTGCGCCAAACATAAGAGAGCAAACAACACATTGGGGGAGTTAAGTTTGTGTGCGTGGCTCACCTTAGGCAAGACGGCTACTAATATAAAATGTAGGGATTTCTTGAAATTTTTAACAATTTTAACAGATGTCGTTGCATTGAAATGTGCTGCTCATATGATCGCTGCTCAACGTAAACGTCTAGTTGAACATGCATTATCTTAATTACAGCAATAAAAGACTAGTCTGGAGAATGCCATGCGCTGTATCGACTCTCATGTCCAACCAACCAAATTGCTGAGTGGGGCATTCAGGTTATTACGGAGTCAAGCATTCGATTCGCCTATTATATCACAGTTTTCATGAATCACTGACTTCATACTCACTGGCGCAAGAAAGGTTAGTGTACTGTCAAGAATGGTGCCAAGTTCATGAGCCTCCGTTTTACATACTAACGAAGATGTTGTCAAGAATAGAGATTTAAGTTTAGGGACGCTTGTTAAGGGAAAACATCCATCACTGCTAAGAGTATGAAATGATGGATGAAATCAAACGATAGCTTCAAAATCATTGCATACAGTGCTCATTTGACCTCCGAACTCCATGCGAGTGATGGATAATGTTGGAACAAATCCAGTGTCAACTCCGATCCAACTCCAATAATTTGGGATTCGACTCCGGCAGGTAGGTCCACCCAGCATTATCCGGAGTCGTCCGGAGTCGTCCGGTGTTGGCGTGGTTTGGAGTTGGAGTCGTCTGGAGTCGTCTGGAGTCGTCTGGAGTCGTCTGGAGTCCTTTGTGTCGAAAGCTGATTCGAGTCGACTCCTTCCAACTCTCGACCACTCCTACCCAAACGACTCCTGACAACTCCGGACGACTCCGAACGACTCTGAACGACTCCGGATGATTCCGAACGACTCCGGATGACTCCAGACGACTCTAGATGACTCCGAACGACACTGGACGGCGGTGGGAGACTCCAGATGACTCCGAACGACACCGGACAACGGCGGGAGACTCCAGATGGCTCCGACTCCGAACGACTTCGGACGACTCCGGACGACTTTGAGCGACTCCGGACGACGGCGGGAGACTCCGAACGACCCCGACTCCGAACGACTTCGGACGACTCCGGATGATTCCGAACGACTCCGGGTGACTCCGGAGTACTCAGCACGGCTCCGGACGACTCCAGACGACTCTAGATGACTCCGGACGACACTGGATGACGGCGGGAGACTCCGGATGGCTCCGACTCCGAACGACTTCGGACGACTCCGGACGATTCCGAACGACTCCGACTTCGGGTGGAGCTAGTGGTTTGGATTTTTCCGGAGTCGGATCGGAGTCGTGGGTGCGCTCCAAAGAGCGTACTCCATACATTCAACCGATTCGTGGACATAGAAAACCAAGATGATTTAGAGATGTATAGTTATTACAAGAGGATAGTCAAATAGATAAAAGTTGATTAAAGTTAAAATGTCAAATAGATAAAAGTTCAAATGGTCGTCTGTTGTGTTTTAACTTTCGTATATTATTCACACACGGACACACATTTTACCCAGAGCCACCAGACTCTGTCTACATACTCTTTTGATTATTTAAATGGTCAAATGGTAGGTGGCTCACTTATTCCTATAACCCAATTGCCCCAAATTTCGCTGCATCGTCTAAAATATTGTTATGCAGGTAGGTATAGTAAGTATAATGCGTTTCATAATGATAGCCTCGCCTAATTTGGGCCAATTTTAGACAATCCTTGAACATCGGAAAATCTTGAAGAAAAAAATCTTATCTCATCCTATCTCGATTTCTACTAATATTCCACACACAATTATACCATTAACTTAACCAGTGGAGAGGTAATTAATTTCATGCAACACGCTATTTTTGTTAAGCATAGAGTGCAAATTTAAGTGAATGTAAGCAGATTAATTTTAAATACGTAAAGCTTTACTCTAATTGCACTGTCAAAAACAAGGAAAAAAAACTACCAGGCGAGGCTATCATCTTGAAACACTTACATTTCTAGTATAATCTTGAATATGTATTATTAATAGAGATAATATTATTAAAACCAGTGGCGGATCAAGGGTATCGGGGGCCCTAGGCGGAACGACGAGTGGAGGCCCTCTGTAAATGGTAAATGTTGTTGGAAGGGGGGGGGGGGGGGTAGCGGCACTAAAGTTGCTGTTGGGAGATTGAACAGTACACTTGAAATGCCGTCGGGGCCCCCTTCGATCAGTCGCAAACTCTTCAATTTTTGCTGACGGTGGGGGGGGGGGGGTGCAAATGATTCAGCGGGGCCCCCTTCGATCATCAGTCGCAAACTCTAAAATTTTTCATCAGCCGGGGGGGGGGGGGGGTGCAAATGATTCGCCAACCTCGGGGCCCCATCGGCCATCCTTCCGGGGGCCCTTGTCGCTAGTACTCTGTCCATACGATAGAATGGCGATCTACGGGGCCCCTAAATCGGCGGGGCCCCAGGCGACCGCCTAGTCCGCCTACCGTTAGATCCGCCGCTGATTAAAACTAGGTGAGGCAATAATTTTGAAACGCAGTGTGCAGTGAAGCTTGCATTCGGCTTGGGAGAATGCAATTTTGGTACAAAACAATCAAGTTGGAGCGATCTGCATTATCGACAAATAGGAAAAACACTCTAGTTGGAATTACGTTGCTGTTGTTCACAAGGGGCTTTGGTTCTAATTGGGTTTTTTCGCCTATAATGGGAATTTTTATTCAATCCGTGACAGTACTACACATATATTTTCTCATGTTCTCATCAACATCATCATGATGGGAAATAATTGAATCTGGGTTCTGGCAAGGTTCAAGGTGACATTGCAATGTTGAACGCTTAAAATAACACCCCGGAAGGATATATTTGAATGTATTGTGACTTTGAATGTTTTCCCAAAATTGTACGATTAGCAGTTAAATTACACCACACAGGATACATGAAACAGAAACGATTGGGCCGATTTGTAATAACATATACATTTTTGTAGTGTAATTGAACAGCAACGAAGTAGAACATAAAAATTACAAGCTCGCTTCATGCTGAATTACTCACCACCAGGTAAAACCTTGACACAGCCTGCACAGCCACCGTCACCCCCTTGCTCCATCCTTATCCCGTGAGATGACCGTGAAGCTGGTCATTCTAATTCCTCCCCCTGGGAGGTTACACACCACACCTTCCCTAATCCGCCCCATCGACCGGTCAGATCGACACGAAGCGTACCTTTTGTTCGATGAATACGCAGCAATTGTCAGGTAATAGTGGTAGTGTACCAACAATAGGTACTAACTAGACCTCCACCACCAATGCGATGCACCTGTGTACGGGCTCAAGCCAATCAGAACCGTTTCTGATATCATTCTGATCCCGAGCCGAGCACGAACAATGCACAGGTATATTGGTGATAAGATCATCTAGGTGCAAAGGAGCGTGTGTGTGTGTGTGACCGAGTACTCACGAGTGAGTACCCGCGTCAAATTAATCACAAGCAAGGGAAACGCTTCCCATGGACACGCAGAAGCCATCGCCTACATCTACCACCATCGTAAAATGGAGCCGAATTGGTCATCTGCACCATTGTAGTTCATACACCCACATGCACTCGTATAGCTCTTACTGTATAGCTCACCTTTTTTTTTTTTGGCAAATCAAATAGCAAACAAAAATGGCCCATTTTCATTTCAATGAATAAAATCAAAATAATCAAGTCAAACCCTTTTTTCATATTGGAAATTACAGCGGAACCCCTCGTAACGAGTACCTCTTTATAACGAGTAAATCTAAATGCTCAACGAATACCTCTTTGAACCAGGGGCGCGTTAAACGGTGGGCCCAGTCCGGGTTTATTTTTCCCATCGCTTCACTCACTGGATTTTGTCGAGGGTCCCGAACTGCAGAAAACCGGGGCCCCATACTACTCAAAGCAGCACATTAAATGTTCTAAGAAATCTGCCGATACTTGCACCAAAGTCGCAAGCGAAGAACGCTGCGACACGCGCGCACAGCTCAAATCAATACCTCATCGTTGGCGCAAAGTATTGGGCAGAGTGAGAAACCGTCAATTTTTGCTGGTGTGGGTGGTTTGTGCACGAGACACCTAAACCCAAAACCACGCAGAGCAACTTGCTGCAAAAAATGAAATGCACAGAACGCTGCGCTTAACTTCCACCGAAAACCCGTTACACAACACAAGCATACAACACACCCAAACAAAAATTTAAAGGCCCCGAAACACAATATCAATACACCGGCTCGTAGCCGGTAAAATTAGCAGGAAAAATTGACTAACACCAAGCAAGCAACGGTGCTCCAGTGGGTAGAGGTTTCATTCGAGAAACGATTCCATCGATATCGATGTGTGCGCTTTTCAATTTGGCTTGGATGAAACGTGCCTGTGCTTGTCTGGGGGCTCCTATACTTGTTTTGCAGATGTGTGCCGAAAGCAGACAGCTGGTATTAACAGCAGAAAATGGTATTAACATCTCAAGCCTGAGATCGTGGAGCGTGCCTGCTTTTAACGCAAAACCTTAAATTTTCACCCGGGGCCCTACTCAACTTTTGTGGTCAACTGACAAATAGGGGAAATCGGGAAGGGGTGGTATTCATATGTCCAAAAAGGAACTGGGCCATGTTAATATTAAAATGATGTTTTATCACTATTTACATACAACTTTTTGCGTGAAGACAAGATAAAAAACCGTTACAGCTATACTGGAGCCAAAACTCAAAGGTGGTTTACGGGGCCCCAACGATTATGTGGACTCTTCGATGAAGGGGCCCCGTCGGTAAGGGTCCCCGTCGGTAAGGAGGCCCCGTCAATAAGGGGCCCCGTCCATTTGGTGGCTTGGTGTGGATGGTCGGTGCACGAGCTCACCAAAAAAAAAAAAAACGCGGAGACACTTGCTGCTAAAATCAAACGCACAGAACACAGAACAGAACGCTGCGTTTAACCTCAAAGAAAACCCGTTACAACAGCCACAAGCACACATCATACACAGACAAAAATTTAAAGGCCCCTACACAGAATTTCAATACACCGGCTCGTAGCCGGAGAAATTAGCAGGAAAAATTGACACCAAGCTCGCGTCGCTTTAAAAAGCCTAGGAAGGTCGTTTGGTCAACGGTGCTTCAGTGGGTTGAGGTTTCATTCGAGAAATGGTTTAAATCGATGTCATTGTGTGCGCTCTTGGCTGGGATGAACCATCCTGTACTTGTATACGGGGCCCCTGCTACCGCTTTGCGATTGTGTGCCGAAAGCAGACAGCTGTTTCACACGAAAAATGGTATTCACATTCCTGGCCTGGTATAGTGGATTGTGTGTGTCTTTTAATGTAAAAACTAAAATTTTCATTCTTGGCCCTAATCGAACACATCAAGTTTGTTGACCGAAGAGAAGGGGAAATGGGAAAGGTTTCAGTTAGAAGGAAGGGGGCAAGGGTATAAAAATACTCAAGGAACCTATCTCGCAAAAACTAAGAACTCGTGCCCCGGCAAACCTTTGGGGCCCCAGTCAAAATTGTGGACTGGACGAAGTGATGGTAGAAAGGCAAGCTATTGCAGGGTTTGTGTCAAAATTGGAAGGGTCGACGGAAAGAAAATATCGACATGAATGATCGCGTAAAATTTGAGCTAATTAAGCTGTCGGCAGCGGTCGGCAAAGTCCGGCTCGAGAAAATATTTAACCGATGTTGAAAGATAGGAAGATCCTATTCATTAAAAATTAACTGAACATATTTTAATATGACAGTTCATATAGTTGAACTCTTCCAAATTTGATCACCATAACATGGATTGTCGGACCAATCAATATGGCCAAATTTGAGGAGAAGTTAGAAAATAGAAACGAATAATTCCATAAAAACCTGACTGTTGATTTTACGAGAACAATGGTTATACACTATTGCTTTTTAAGGATGCAACGATTTTCTAGGAGTTTTTTTAAGGAACCTGGCCTTACTTATCCGTGGCCTCATAATAGTACTGAACGATTGTACGTTTGTCTCGAAAATTTTTCAGCTGTTAAGGTTTTTGTACCATCTTCAGATATATCCTGAAACAAATTTGTAACGTGGAAGGAAGGGTACATTGAGAAGCGATATTGCGATTTTGCTTAATTGTTTGGAACTTTTTATGACTTTTGCACACTATGCTGCTGACTCTTAATTGAAGAATCTTTACAATCAATTTTAGAAGTTGTAAGTTAATATAACGAATTTGAAACTTGCTTGGATGATATAATACTTTAAGAAAAACAACAATATAACCAATCGCATTGTTTAATATCATAAACCAGTTATTTTGTGTATTAACTGTAATAATATAATTATGTATGTGTAAAAAAATGCATTCTCCTGGCCCTCAACTCTCGATCATTTAGAAAGCAGCTGATCTAAAGCAGTGGTCTCCAGCCTGTGGTCCGCGGATCACTTGAGACAAACATACTGCAATACAGGGTATTTCCAGTTACTTTCGAATGAAAGTATTGTTTTTCCCGCGTGCAAGAAGTTATCGCTCTGACCGATTGAAAATGAAGTGGCCGCAATTCGAAGCAAGACGGTACTTCAGTATTCATTGTAAAGGTAAACACCAACGTAAAAGCAAAATATTGTTTTCATGTTATGCTCATGATGACGATTTTAAATCAAATCGTCCGTATTATGAAACACGAGCTGGAAACTGTAATGTAGGAAAGAAAATATCGTCTAGATCCATCGTTCTTGTAAAATAAATAAATAAAAGATAAACGTGACTAGCTTAGTGAAAACGATAACTTTCCGACCTTTAACTTCTTTTGAGTATAAATATAACCAACTCCGATCATGGCAAGTCATATTTGTTCGGATTGTCAGGATAGGACTAAGCCCATCCATCATCTATCGATTTCTCATTTAAGGAGTTTACTTATGTCCTCCTACCCAAGGTAAGCCCTCTAATCTCCAACGTCCTAAAGGATCGCCTAGACCAGCAGTGTCAAACTCATCTCATCAGAGGGCCGCTAGTACAAATTTTCAGTGATTCGCGGGCCGCAAAGTTGAGAATGGAAAATATACCCCAATGTTTATGTAAAATACTTTTTTAGATTTTTATTGTTAAACAAATTGTCTTTTTGTACTCCTCGCTTCTTATCTAGAATCGTTTGTTATGTACAAATTCGCGATGTTATTTTTATATGTGCTCTTTTTTATATGAGAAAATTTTTTAATGTACTTTCAATGTTATTATTAAAATAGAACATTTTTCATTACTCGCGTTCTCTTACGGCAGTTCTGCTAGAAAATATCTGTCAAACACACTTTTTCACTGAAGTAGGAGAAGTCTAGCAGCCAACAGTGATTCTTTTTCAAACAATCCGAGCTATCCATCACTGGATGAATAACAAATATATTTTCTTGCAATTTTTTGACAGATCAAGAGAAAAATTGTAATAACACGTGTTTAAACATTATTTTTCGCTAATTTCCAAGTTCCAAGTGTTCTGGTGATATATTCATTTCTTATAACAAGAACCCGTATCTTACGAATAACTTTTTTAAAAATTACGATAATTTTATCTCACAAAGAGTCGCGGTGTGTGATCCCATACAGATCAACGCAATTCTATTTTTGACACTTAAAGGGAGATGATTCGCGAATTGAGGAATTGAGGACTGTGTGAGCTAATCTATTAATAAGCTTTGTATTGCAAGGCTTAGGCATTTCGATTATTTTTATCCTTAATCTAAATCCTTTAGGCTTAAGCGTAATCATATCATTTTGGTTTTGATTTTTGGGGAGGTTGGAAATTACATTAATTCGTCTTGCAGAATGTTGGGTACAAATAATTCCAACTTGGCTACAATCATTTTTATTAACATTTATGGTGGCATGATTATGACAAAAAACAGAAGAGGCTCCAATCGAATATCAATGATGTAACATTCTAAGGTGGAAAAAAATTCGGAGCCGAATGAATCTTTTACTCGGCAGTCGGGGGCATGGAGATTGTCAAATTCGGCGGGACAACCGATGACTCCAACGGTTCCGAATGGCTCTAAACGGCTCTATAGGCTTCGGACGGCACCGAACGGAACTGTTGGTTTGATTTGGCCGGATTCGAAGTCGGAATAGCTATGATCGGAAATGGTTTTGAGCCGTGGATGCGATTCCGACAATCAATCACTAGTTGTTGAAAAATTTCCTAGTGTGTGTATCAAGTTATTTTCATTCCTTTTTCGTTTGTAGACAGTTGACGCAATTTTTTTTTTCCATACAGAATGTGCAATCGAGTGTGCACAAAATTATGCTTATATTCAGAATTTAATCGAAACATAATACGACTGAGCTTGCATTCGATTCAATGATTCTTAAGGGTCTCGATTGATATGTACCTTTGTGTAGAATAAGTTTATGAGATGTTATGGGTACATTCATGTTAGCTTCGAAAAATATACCAACAGAAGGATTGTTCTTCTCTGGAAAATTTAATACACTTTGACAAATAGTAATAACAGATTTATGGTTTGGAGTGCTTTTAGCAATTCTCAAAATACTCTCGCGGGCCGCATTCAGAATCGACGCGAACCGCATGCGGCCCGTGGGCCGCCAGTTTGACATACCTGGTCTAGACGATCAAGTGTCGAAAGTCCGCTTCGAAACCGTATCCACGTTACCCACAAATTTGAACATACCACAAAGCTTTTCTGATATTACTGATTGTTTAGACATTGATATCAATTTAAAATTGGCGAAAAAAAGTAATTGATATTGGTGTTTTTATAGATGCGCAGGGTGGCAGTCCATTCTGCTCATGTTCATCTCTGTTTCATAAAGTTTTATACAGATGTAAACTGTTTGTTGATTTGGTATGCACTCACGGTTACCACGAAATTTCAACAAGAACAGCAAAGTGGTGTGAAGATTTTTCTCAACCAAAACGTTAATAAATAGCTGCATTTTCAGTAATTTATTTTACTGATATTCAGTGCAACGACAAAACCATGTATTACTCAATAGATTTCAGTAAAAAAATGTAACTGCAGCAAACTTAGAAAATTTGCAGTGTATGATTCGTACACCATTTCGCCACTGCTTTGAACGAATAAAATCTCGTATAACCAGCGATGTAATTTGTGTTCTGGATGCATTTTTTGGGAGTCTGCTCTGCAATCAAGATCATGATCGATTAAAACTGAGCAGAGGTGGATTTATCCATCTCGGGGCCCTAAGCCGGGGGAACGCAAAGGGGCCCCTTAGTTTCCTCAAAAGTCCCCATAATGTATCAATATAAAAAAAAACTATTCGCATTTTTTATGAATATATTTTTACGAATACTAAATACATAGTCCTGCATTTGGTAAGGATTAATTTTCTTCTGTCCTTTTATACGGCAGTTATTGTATTCATTTAATGGAGTCTATAGTTTTCGGGTATTCAGGTCTACATATTTTGCGTATTTTGAGGTGGTCCATCATCGGTGTTAGCGGTAGTGCAAAATTTTTCAAAACTACAATCAAATTCTAGTTAGTGTTTGGTGTAAGAAAAAAAAATCATTTTCTACATTAGTATTTCCTAACAAGTACGCATTTATATACTTATATCATTCATTTATACGGAAATGAACCAAATAATGAGACGATAAACTGTCGTCATTAAAACTCCAGACATTCAGAACTGATTCAGTTGGTTTACCTTGATGCAGTTGCCTTGGTTAATTGGTCTAGTTCACTTAAAATGCTTATTTGGAAAGCCTAACAAAAAACTGGGATTTTATTCTTGTGTACTTATGTATTTGTTAAGTAAATTTTGCTGCATGCAGAATAAGATACATGCTAAATCATGTATACAAGAGATGAAAGCCACAGCCCAAATTTATAGTGATTTCCTGTTTCACAGATACATGAGAATTGCCCAAAATCCAAGTGTCCGACAATGATTATCTTGTACTAGCGTATTTGTAGACTTGTCGTCCTTGCAATCGAGATCATCACCGATTTCTTGCCATGAGAGGTTTTATTGCTAATATGGAAGTGTGCGAAAGTATGTCAAGTTTTTCTAAACCTTCTATTATATCTACAGTTCGCAATAACTTTTGTTGACTATAAACGTTATCAACACATTCTACACACTAACTCGTAAGAAGGTACTACTTTCAGAAAGGTTTAGTTTTCCGTTCATATGTGCATTCATAATAATAAAAAAATCAATCGCTTATAAAAGCCAACTAGCATGTGGAGATTTAGTGAGTAATTCTTTAAATGTTCATTATTGCCCCGGCAATTAAGAGTTTCAATACTAACAATTGTTCAATATAAATCAGGGAAATATTTTAATAAGAATGAAAGAAAAGTGTCTCATAATTGTGTGTTTCGCAATTATGAGGTATATTGACGAGTCTTTTCTTGTAGGCTTTGCTGGATCTTCTTGCTCATGAACAAGATAGTTCAAGGAGTTTAGTATGCCTACATATATGGGGTGCAAGTGTGTTGCAGATTTCATGCAACGGAATTTATAAAAAAATGTTTGAACACTTTATTCTTGCTTATATTATTTATTCGTAAACATTCTTACAACAACAAATTATCACATGACTAACAGAGAAACAACTTGCTTCTCCTAGACACTAAAGGATATAAGTTCCTTTAAAGCCCGATCTTTTCGAGAAATATTAAAGAATAAACTTAATCAATCGATTAAGTTTTCCAAACAAAGTTCAAACATATTTTCCATTTTCATCAGATGCGTGTTATGTGGTTCTGGAATCGCATTTTCTACTTTTCATACAAAAAATATTGGAAAGAGTCTCCCGCATAATAAGTTTTCCCTATAACGAGTGAGTCACTGGAACGCATTAGGAGCGAACGTTAGAAGGGGTCTCACCATGCCTCACCAGGTAAAGTGCAGGATGTTGAATAATGAGTGTAACAGGTCAAACAGATCAAGGCCAAGCACGTGCTTTATATGGCCGATGGCCGATGACCAATCAAGCTTCCTTCTACAATAGACGTTCACCGGAAATGGGACGTGGAGGGGTGCTGTAATGCGCAGGTAACACTACGACTTGCGCTAAACTTGCGCTGATGATACTATGGTTGAAGTATTTGTCGTTGTGTAGGTTTTTTCTCTCTCTCTCTCTCTCTCTCTCTCTCTCTCTCTCTCTCTCTCTTTGTTGAAGGCTCTAGTAAGGCGTTGAAGGCTCATGGCTAGAAGGGTGGACCAACACGGGGAACGCTTCAAACTCTATCTTGCCGCACCTTCTCCTGCCTCAACGGCACGTGTACGATGAAGTGCACCGTCCAGTTAGAACAATAAAAGGTAAAATACTTCCACGAAACGGGTTTTTTTTCCTATGCCACGTAACTGCGCACCGAAGGGCATCCTGGTTGGGTACGTCACCGCTGCCCATCACTTAGTTTGAATTGTATTAAATCGTCAAAACATGCTGATTTTCTAATACGATTAGTCTCCCGTTTAACATCTCTAACTGAACGAAGGACATTTGCATTACCAGACTCAAATGTTACATCAATTTGGCAACATTGTCTCGAGTCATTTTTTTTTAAAGAAATTAGAGCAATCGCTCACGAGCTTCTATCGTAACGATTTCGTTTCCGTTCATTTCCAAACGTGTTGTTGGGACTCAGATTATTGGCCCTAATGTGGCAAGGACGAATGTCATTGAACCGAGCCAGATGCGCAACAGCAGCATGGAACCGAGGAGAGGACTACCCGAAGGAAAGACACAACGAGCGTTATTGTTGCATTGTTGCTTCAGAAAAAGAAGGCCAACACCCTTTACTCCTTACTGTAGTTGCGTAGTAGTTATGGGAAAAATGAATCTCAAATCTTTGAATCCCAATCCCAATCCCAATGTGGTATAGCGGTTTCCAATCGCAATCAGAATCTCAATCGAATCGCAATCCCATCCCCAATCAGAATCTCAATCGAATCGCAAACGAATCCCAATCCCAATTGAAACGCAATCAAATCCCAATCGCAAAGTAATCTTTTAGGGATTCAAATCCTACAAACAGGATCCGATCCGACCGAATCTTTCTAGGGATTGAATCTTCGAATCTTCTGAATACTTAATCCCCCAACACTAGTGCGTAGTCGCCGGGAAGTATTTTTCACGTTTCGTTTTTCAAAAACCAAACGGCTGTGCTTGAAAACCCTCCAGCTAACGCCGTACCGGAGCGCACACGAAGCTGCGAAAAGTCAGAGCCATAAAAAAGGGTGCGCAGTCCAGTTTTTTCGTTTTTTTTTGTTGTTGTCCTCGCTGCGGTTTTGTGCCGTAAATATGTATATAACTGAAAGGCGTTTGTCTTCCCACCTTTGCAACCGCCCTCCACATTATTCCCATGGTTCAAGCTAATGTCGCGAGTAAGACACAAAGGAAGCTTCTCAGCGGTCGACGCATTGCAGGGTTGGCCGGGGTGAACACGCAAGCGCAAACATACATTATGCCCCCCTCCAACTCGTGTCCAAACATGTCTTCCCAGAACCAATGAACGTCTCCCCGGCCAAGCCCTGCCAACTGCTATACACAGCTGTCTACAGTGCCGCGTGTACGCCACACAAAAATTGCGCCAGTATTGGAAGCATAGCTCACGCGCGTACACACACACACAACCGTACCGTTCTGGGGAGCATCTCTGAGTGTGTGAGAGGGCGAGCGTTTAAGTGTCGTTTTAGCATAGATTTCAAACTGCACGATCGCGTTGCATTACTCGTATTCAGCCGCTCGTCCAGTGTGCATCATTTGTTCAGCGTTCTCGTCCCGTTCTTAGTGTTTGATTGGAGTCCGTACAGTAATTAGTCTCTCACTGCGTTCGGTACCAGCCTTTTCCTTTCGGTCAGCCCCACACGTTCGCCTCGATCGAGTGTTTCTTTCTTTTCGCCGTGGAAAATCCAATTTCCAAACTAGTTTCGTTGTGCGTTCCTGTCCGTTCCCAATTAATTTGAAGTCATTTGTGCGTGTATAAGTGTGTGTTTTTTGTCTACTACAATTTTTTTTTTTTTTTTGGAGCAAACTACTAGCCAACGTCCAGCATAATCATGAATGAACAGGTAAGTACTGTGTGTGTGTTTGGGATTTTTTTAATATAGATTTGCCGTGTAATGAGTGAATCCATCGTTAGAATTCGGTGCGTTCGGTGTTTCGGTTGCAGCCCCATTTCGAAGGCAAGATTAATAGGGATCGGCCAAGCGGTGGGCCGATTTTTACGATCTAGCGAGTGTCGCTCCACCTTTTTCTTCCCAGTCTTTTTTTTTTTCAATGTTAATTTCTTCAGTTTTGCTCTATTAGAAATTCGTGGGATTTTTTTTTTTTTGCTCTATTAGAATTACGTGGGTTTTTTTTTTGCTTTATTAGAATTTCGTGCTTTTTTTACTTAAACCGAGCAGGCAAACATTTTTAGGACGATTCTAGCAACACTGCTCGGTGTGTCCTTATTTGGTTTGCAGTTTAATGTGAATGTGAAATACAGTAGAACGTCGATTATCCGGGGACGGATTAACCGGCGGGCGGCTTAACCGTGCGCATAAATCTGAACAGCTGTGTACGTACGGCGAACATTTGCAGCGATAGTCAATTGGGTAACCAGTTTCTTGTGCAGCTCTGTAGTGTCTAGGGGTATTTTCGAAATTCATTTTTGTTCATGAACAGTTGTAACACCAACAGTTATTAATTAAAATAATATTCTACTAACGATTAATCGATTGATTATGGGTGAATTAATAATAAAACTAGTGAATTTAATATGTTTTATATGCGTTTGACATTTCTTGGACCATTATCCGTGCAAATCGATTAACCGGCAACCGTCCGGTCCCGAGCTGCCTGGATAATCGACGCTCTACTGTATGTGTGTCTTTTTCCTTGTGCATCAGAAGTGATTAAAATTAAACCAACAGGCAGTGAGTGGTAAATTTATCAAGAGTGGTGCAATTATATTTATTGAATATGGTGTGGTGCGATAAATATATTTATTTGATGAATTTGCCGTATCCATAAGGATTTTAGTTAATAGCTCAACCAATAGTTATGTGTTCTTGCATAAAGTGTACTGTTTTTTTGAAAGTTTACTTGAATAAAGTTTACAGTAGAAAGCGATCAACGCGATCCATCAATGACGTCAACTGTTTTCTTCGTTGTTCTCACATATTTCGTTTGTGGAAGAGCGAACAAGACTGTAGCTGTCATTGAGCAGGCCTACGTCGGCGTTCGTCGGTCAGTGTTCAGGAAAAAAATGCGAAACGAATTTCCAGAATTTCCCGCCGAACTAACGATCCCGCTCTAATTGCTTACAACACTACCCTAATGCTGGAAAAGTGCGTAGCCTTGTTTTAGTGCGTAATGCCGGCGATCCGGAAGGCATGATTAATTAGGCTCGTATTAATATAGGCACGCGCACGCAGGGGCAGGGCCGGTTTTACGATCTTCCATTTTACGGCTCTGTTCGCGCTATCCGAAGGACCGCTTGCGTCCAGTTTCGCTCCGCCTTTTACTTTTTTTTTTGTTTCAAATTGCGTACTGTGCGATTAGCATAAGTGCGAGCAATTTGTGATTTTCGTTTGTGGTTTTTTTTTATTATGTCCGTTACTGGAATCACTATTCGCTTTGTTCATGAAATCACACAAATTGAGCCTACAGCCTATCTAGACCGACGAGAGATTGCGAAAGAATAATGAAAGAATATGTTTTCGTTCTTTTTCTGACAAATGGAACAGTTAAAAAGTATTGCTTCATTTACCTCAACAAACCTCACATACTTTGTTAGTTGCACAGAAAACCGACCTCGTCTAAATAGGACACTTTAATCGCAACGATGAAGAAGCCAGGGTTTTCGCTATCAACTCCTCAATGCTACCTGCCAGACCGGTCACATCCACAGCCCAAAATCATCCTCGATATTAATGATTGCACCAATCTAGGCAGTGTTCTCGTTTGATTTATAGAAGAAAACACGACCCCGATTGCTGTAGTTATTGATCATCGTAAGATCAGCATATACAACTGTGCACATCATTCGGTTCGCATTCACTCCCGTTCGCTAGTGCGTTGCTGAAAATTCGAAGGTTGAATTTTAGTTTTTTCCCAGTTATTTATTTATTTATTTATTTATTTATTTTCCAACATAAATGCCTTGCACTTTTGTGGCTGAGGCAAAAGGATTACTTCAACTCGAACTTATTCCCCTAACTTCTGCCTTGATGCTCTCTCATTTTGACGCATCTCACGACATTACATTCAAATTGTCCGCACGGCCACGGGGCTTGCTGTGATGAGCTCACCGCGAGTACCACAGTGAGTCACAGCAGGCCCCGTAAATCAGGTGAGAAGTGAGAGGTAGAAATTGTGCTGGCTATGGGGTCGCGTCGGGCGCGAGAGGAAAGATTCGTATCTCGTTCGCCCTCTCCCTTCATGCCCGAAACACCACAAATGATGAAAATCTCTCAACCCAAGTGGCGCTTGCTCTACCTCAGTATTTACAAGCTGTATTTACAATCTGGTGCTGGAATGGTTTAATTGTTTTGTGTTTTTTTCCCTCCTCTTCGTTCTCGTTCCAGCACGATCCTATCGGAATGTTGGCCACGATCTTTGGCTCGGAGAGGCTCGAAGGTAAGTGTCGCAATGTGTGAAATTTCACTTTTATTTCAAACCGACCGTTTTCGATTTCGTCCTAGACAGTCGTGAGCCTTCTCCGACCCATAATACCTCACTGGTTTGCATTGTTTGAATCGTTTGAATCGTATCCGTACTTAAATGTACATTTGCTTGTTGCCGCTCACGCTGAATTTTTGACATTTTAGCTCAGACTCCTTACACGATACGTAACGACGGTAGCTTTCCGTCGGATGCTTAAAAATTATTTTTGTTCATAATTTTCCCGTTTATGAACCCAAACGTGTGCGTTAGTGTAGGATCAACCGTGTTGAAAACCACTAAGGTTGCGTGTGTGCAAGTATGTGACCTTCTGCTATAATGTTGTTGTATTTTTACTTCTCGCAAGGCCTAGCAAAAAAAGCATTTTAAAATCGTTATGTTTTCAAACCCATTTAAAAGTATCAAATCAAATAGTTTTTAACTTTTATGGCAAAAAAAATGTTTGATTCAGCAAAAAAAAATGTCGAGATTGCGACGAAAAGGCGTTTATTTTCGTTTACATAGTTTTTCCATAGTTGGGTTTAGTTTTGATTGTTTAAGCTGCTTTAGCCGCCAAGTGTCAAATTTCATACAAAAAATCGATGACTTGAATCGTAAAACTCCCCAATTCAAGTATAACAGATGGTACTGTGCAACCAGACATGCCGCGACAACTTCACGCCGCGAAGCGTGAGCATGGCGCCAAAATCTACATGCCTGAAACATGTTACGCCTAAATGTATGTAGTCGAGTGCCGTCTTGTATGGTGCGATGATTTTCGATGAAATGCGAAACTTTTCACTTGCATACAATTTAGGCAAAGATGCATACAATTACAAATTGCATACAATTTTTCCCATAGGGTGCATCGTAAGTGCGATGTTTTTTGCGATCGCAACATTGTTCCAATCACCTAGGAAACTTTGCGACCGAAAGAGCCAAATTCTATTAAAAAAAAATTGGTAGAGTTCCACGTTCCGTCATTCAAAATTTGTTATTTATTTGTTCGTTGTTTGAAACATATGAACGGTTATGACCCGCCATCTCGAAGCTAAAAGCCGCATGCCGTTCCTGGTCCGTACGTTGCATGGGTCTGTTCCTTTGGGTTTGAGTTTCATGATTCCTTCATTCATATTGGCAAAAATGTTTGAAGATTCATAAATCTCAAAAGATTACAAAACTCGAAAAATTCACGAATCTCGAAAGATTCATAAATCTCAAACGATTCATGATTCTCCTAAGATTTAAATATCACGAGAGATTTATGAAATCAGGTTCAGATCCATTATTTTAAATGAATCTTTGAAGGAATTAAATGAATCTGAATCTCAGATGAAAAGATTCCTGAATCTCATAAGGTTCATAAGTCACCACAGATAGTGCTTGTGCTTCTTATCATTCTTCTTTTTAGCATAAAAACCTACATGGTCATACTAGCCAATACAGGCTCTCGAGACTTCTTGGCATGTACAACACAGTCGGATAATTTGTTTTGTTACAGGATTTGACCATGCAAGGCTTAAATCCACAACGGACATGTTGTTAGGTCGTGCAAGTTAAGCACTGTACTGTAATGTATGGGATGAAGCAAATTCAATATTTTGCAAATCATACATATCAAAAAATTGATGAATCCCTTGCATGATTCATGAATCTATGAGATTCTTTGCAGATTCGTGAATCTTTAGAGTTTCATGAATTTGTAGAGGATGATTAATATTTAATGATTCATGAATCTTAGGTGTTTTATATTTAGCCAGACATAATTTTATGGCAACATGTTTCGGTCATGTGCTGCCTGAAAACTTCTGTTTCAATGGAAGTAACACTAGCGATTACGCCACGGGCTTGTGAGAAATTATCTGCAAAACGTGAATTTTAACCTGAAAAAAGTGCACACAGAGCTGACTGAAACAATCAGCAAGATTTGTATCGTGTTGTATAATCCATATTTGTTAGCGCCACATTGAATATCAGTGCAAGATAAAGCAATTGGATTAGTTTTCTATAAACCATAATTAGGGTGCGTCCGCGATTTTCATATAAGGATAGAAAATTAAGATTTCGTGTTTATGGCAGGCTAAACGAAAAGCGTAATTATGGGTTTCAACCGCGTTTAAAGGCCGGGCTACATTGATCGTACTCGCACGCGTAATTTTGATTTTCACTAGCGCATCTGGCGGTGGCTAGTGGAGGCTTTTTTTAGTCCTAGAGGAAATGGTCATGCCGAATCTCAAAATTTAGTAGTTTTTTCATGGTTTTGTGAAAATGGATGATATGCGTACAGAACATGTGCCTACCTGTACTACCTTTTACAAAACATTTCTCCTCCGATTTAAGTAAAAAATATGAAAAATAACGTATAATAACGTAAAATAACGAGTACGGACAGTGTCCCCCGGCCTTTACAACTTAGTCTAGACACAAACTGTTGGAGGAAAGATTTCAATAGTAGCACGGTATTTCGTAGTGACCCCCCCCCCCCCCATCACCTCTGTAGTTGTTGCCATCTTATCGCCCCTATTTGCTGTAAAAGATAGACGGCATAGTGGTTAAATAAAAAGAGAGAGCTCCATCTATCCATTATATCTATCCAAGGATCCAACACCTGCACTGTTGTAGCGGATAGCGGATAGCGGATTAAGATTTCGCACACTCGGTGTTTGGCAGATATGTACCTAACGTCTTGGCCATTCCGATTCCCTCCGCTCGTTGTAGATGCGAACTTTCTGTTTGATTACCAGCTGCGAATGCTGTACCAATCGTTTACATCCAGCTGGAAGACGGTCGACTTTTTCTCATCGGAGATGGCCTGCTACCAACGCCAGCACAACTCGATTAAACTGACGAGCCGTTGCATCCTGCTTGATAATCGGGTGATAGTGCCACGCCACCTTCGGACCCAGTGTCTGGAACACTTTCACCGGGGCCACGCCGGGTTCCCGCTGATGCACAAGCAGGCAGCCCAGTTCCTCTACTGGCCGACGATGGATTACGACATCGTGGAGTTTATTCGAGCGTGCGCCGTCTGTGACAAGATGATACCGTGCATCCCCAGGAACTACTGTAGCCTGCCCTGGATGCAGTTTATCGTGCGCATCTTTCCGCTGAAGTCGCGGTTCCTGCTGGTGGCAGTCGATACGTCCTCCCTCTGGCCGGAGGTGGAGATCGTAATGAACAAACGGCCCACCGCGATCGTGGGCGCGCTACGGTCGATGTTCTCCCGATTCGGTTTGCCGAAGCTGCTCCTCACCGATCTCGAGGACCCGTTCAACACCACCTACTTCCAGTCCTTCTGCCGGGAGCAAGCGATCAGACACGAGCCGAGCATTCCGATTCCGAACTGCCCGGCGGAACAGTTTATTACCGGCCTGTCGTGTGCCATCCCTTTTATCCACACCACTGGGCAAACGCTCTCGGCGGCCGTGAAGGAGTATTTAGAGATTTATCGCACCACACCGTGCGCCTTCCTACCGGGCAACCGATCCCCTGCCGCAGTGCTGTTGGCCTACCCGCCGAATCCGAAACCGATCCCGTCAGACTTCTACAGTGACATGCAGACGATTTTGCGCATACTGATATCGTTTGGGCCGCTCGGGCACCAACTCCGCAGCCGGCAGACCCAAACAAACAACGACAGCACCGAACGAACGGTGGTCTCTAGCTCATCGGCCTACAGGTATGCGTGTATGTTTAGGGAAAGCTTTCACGTTACGCACCTGTTCCGTGTAGCACATCCCGCCTGCGAGCACCATGTATTAATGTACTTATGTTTGTTTTCTCTGTTTCTTCGTTTTCTTTCTCGTTTCCTTCTGTTAGTCGCCCATCACGTCGCCACGATTAGTTTTTGGTTTTTTTTCTACACTAATGTTTAATTCCCGGTCAGCCTTTGAGGCAAAAAGCTATTTTGTTGTTACCCTGAAAGTAGTTTTGTTTTTATGTTGTTGTTTTTTTTTAATTCGAATCATTAAACTAACATCGTAGTTGAAGTAAGTAGAAATTATTATTTTCCTATAAATTATAGACTTAGACTTTTAGACTTTCCCTATATTTTATCACTCACTAGTCAGCAGATCCTTTTCCCGAGTAGTAATTAAGGTAGCGTGGACGAGGAAATTGAATTCTGAATCGATTGGTTAATTCTCTATCTGATAAACTACTTTTTTGAAGTATACATTTACTACGTTTACTGTACTTAACTGCGTTTTTACTTGATTTCGCAAGCGTAGCAACGTTTAACGCAACTGCAGCATTTGACAACACAAACACATCAGTTGTTTTTAGAACGTCATCACGCTTAAGACAGCCTTCGCACTATTTCTGTTACAAGTTGTCTGGTCTTTGGAACAGAAATAGTTTCACAATTACACCTGTCAATGGAGAATTGCCCAATAGATTGACATTTGAACTGTTTTTTTGTTCATTCATTACTACACATGCGTGAGAGCCGACGAAACGCAATAGTAGGCTAATGACTAAGTCGACTTGATACCTTCGAAATGCTATCGAGGGTGTATTCTTAGATATGGTAAATGGTTTAATTTCGCAAGAAGACGCTAATTAAAGCAACACGGCAATGACGTTCCTGCTGAATAGAAAAAGAGCGTAATTAGCTTATTACATCTTGCAAATTATTTGCCGTTCCAGGAAGATCTTGATTTAGACGGGTAGCACATTCTTTTTGTGAACGATCTGGTTACACGGTTCGCAATTCATATTTGCATTGAAGGAGATGAACGACCTGGCGTACTAGGATATTCTTTATTTCGACAGGGAAGAACGTTATTTTTATGATCAACACTGTACATTAGGAACACCTCTTGAGGAACACCTCTACTCCACACGCTGCAATTACGCAGCGTCGTTGACCTATTTGAAAACAGTAATTGCACTATCTGTTGTACACGTTGGTTTATTGTCAAGTCACTTGTTGAACATATGGTTGGCAAAATATTATGACAAAATAATGTTACCACAAGATCTACATTTTGAACCGCTAAAGTTAGATCAAACATGCAACTACTGAGCGCCCTTCTACCAGAACCTGACCCTGACACTGTCGTCCAGCACAATTAGCAAACATTACATCCTACATCCTTTTCTTTCCTGCTTTCACAGATGTAGTGGCCATATCTATGATGCTATTCGGCGTAGCAAGCATCTTCATCTTAGCCTTATTCAATCTCTCGCGGTTCACACCCAGCTACAGCAGGCTGTGTGCGCTCGTGCACGTTCTGCTGGCAGGATTCGGCATAATAATGCTAGCCTTTGGCCGGGTTCTGTATATGTTCGTGTACTGCGACATAATGTCCATCGCCCATTTCCTCATCTACGGCTTGGAGCTGCTGACAATCATAATCCTCGGCTTCCAGTGCGTGCTGGACAGGTGCAAGCGGTTGCAGTACAAGGTGCGCGTCGAGGGCCGGGTCACCCGGGTCCGCGCCGACCTAATGCTAGACCACACACTCACCAGAGGTGGCTCGTTCACGCGCAGCTGCCAAACGTCGCGCAACGCCCTTCCCCTAGCCGAATGTGACCGTCCGGTGGCAGCGGTACGCCGATCCGGCCGTCTGCCCATCACCACCGCCACCACGATCAGAATGCCTAGGCTAGCCGACGGTGGCACCGAGCCGGACATGACAAAACCGTACGCAACGTCACCGGCCGTCCCACCAGCAGTAGCAGGGCCATCGAAACCGCGCCCACCATCATCGATCAGGGAAACAACCGAGCTGGGGGCGAAACCGAAACGGCCAATTCCGCGAACGTCGTTTCTCGAAACAGACTCCTCCACAGAAGAGGGTGGTACGGTGGTGCAGACAACGGCTAGCGTGCATCCGGTACCTCTTCCTGCTCCCAGGGAAGTGCCCTTCCTTCCCTCAACTGACGGGGAGTTTGTATCGTACAAGACAAGCGACGGATACGGTAAGGCAAAGTGCTTAACACTGCCCGACCTGTTTTTTAACTAAACTGCGATTGCTTGTTTTTCTCCTTCCTGTTTTCTTGCTCCCTTCGCTTTTCTATTGTTTCAGTTATCATGAAGTCTATAAAAAAATGATCATCTGAAAATGCTTCACCGACGTTGGGCCGAGTGCCAAATGGCACGCCGCATGGAGACGCCAGCTAACAGCCAAAATGTGTGCGTTTTTAGCGTGGGATTATATTATAAATATATTATATTATATTATATTCTATATTCTATTATATTTATACCAATACATACGAAGTTCGAATATACGAACTATTAATTATTGTAATGCTACTAACTTTTACTTTGGGTTTACTTTGGTGAATTTATAATCTTTTATTACCCCTTCGCGTTTATGCGAAATAATATGCTTTGGATGTTGGATTTAGTATAGCAACACAAGAACGATAAATCTACAATAGTTCACGATTGGGAGAATGATACATTTAGGATCTTTGGAACACACTAAACGAATAAAAAGGCATTAAATATTCAACAATAGGGATAATCCCGAAGGCAAGATACTATTGGTCGTATGCGCATCCTTCATGTAAAAGCCACCTTGCCCTTCTGGCGACGGTTGGTTTCAGACACAGTTTTAAATGTATCCTGTCCCCGACATCTCTGCGTAGATGTCAGTAGATCAGAAGTCGACAGCATATATTGCTTTGCAGGATTTATTTTTTATTCATTTAATTTTACGTATTTGCCATATAGTATAAGAACATTTTGTTTAGACCTAATGGTCAACAAAAATTTTAATACAGGGTTTTCATAGCCAATTCGCGATTGTAAACTTATGACAGGTTTTTGTTATGTTTCAATTTCACGTCTTTGCAGAGGTTAGGGTTCAACGCAAAGGAACCTGTGCCCAATTAGAGGTGTTTTGACGCCTAAGTAAACATCAACATAAAACATACATAAACATATGTACATATTTTACATATTTTACAACAACGTATTGGCTATGAAAGCCCTTTAAATCATAAGAACAAAAATATTGATATATTACTCGGAATTCAGAATTGTTTTTCCCTTCAGAGTTTAAGGCATCAACACTTTTTTAGTAGATACATAGCGTAGAGCTTTATGCTAATCTTCACAACATTTCGGTACTGTCAGGTAGGCAGCCCATGCGTCCTGTATGGAGATATTTTTGTAGGGTCTGTTGATATCACGATCTTCAACATACCGCAGAAATCGATTGAAGAGAGTACAATCTAAGGCATCAGATATCCAGAGATTGCCACCGGTGGGATCGTTTCAAATTGGTGAGCTGCTTGCTCTGGAAGGCCAGCTCCACCAAGCCTCCCAAAACACGCGAGGTGCGTGTTTAAAAGTATAGGAGTAGATTGACTGGCTGAGAGAAGCCTATCCCATTTCACAACATTGGGCGACACACTTCGATCCGAGTGTCGACAACAGCGCCGATAAGATAGATCCTTCCAGAATGTACGTAGCGATAGTGACGGCACACACGTGCATTACTGCCCAATTCTGTCCGACTCTAAATTATGATTAGATCGAAACCGAAAACCAACAATGGCAGCCAAACAGAACTGTAGATAGCCATCGAGAGAGAGAGTGTGTGTGTGTGTGCGTGTGAGATATAGAGCGCTTGCGAGAGCGATGATGCCACCGTGCCGAGCTGTTCGGGTCTTTACGGCCGACCAAAACAAAACAAGATAACGTGCGAACGGTTGGGATGCGCTGTACGAAAATGTGGAGCAATATGGGCATGGCAAGCATGTTAGGCAGTACTTCTTATTACTATTCATAACAGTATTTACATTTTTCTATGCTTTCAATGTATGTCTATTAATCAAAATAAATAAAAAAAATAAAAAATACCTTGATTTTGTTTTAATAAATAAAAATAAAATATGTATCAGAAATAAGGGCCACACCAATAACGCTGGGGTAGTTGACAAACCTTTTACGCAAGCACCATGTAATGTTGTTGCTTCTTCATCTTTAGGTTAACAACAGTTGTTTAGGGTGCAAAACATCTTAAACATTTCTAATAATATCATTTCATATTACAATCGACTAAATGTGCCAGCTTTATCGAATGAATAAATACAACAGATCGAGCGGTATTCTTCAAAAGAAACTATCTATTTTGCCTAAATTTTAGACAACATTTTCAACTCTTTTCAAAATGTAACAGAGTTACTGCATGAGTACAATTTGAAATCGAGGTCGAAGGTATATTTTGCATTAAATAAGTAATTAGGTAAATCGATTCTAACTAAACTACAAGCTGTAAATAGACGATTCATTCAAAAATTCTCGTGGAACCTTTCGTACTCAACAATGGAGTTTTGCCTAGCTACTATCGTTATTTCTACTTTAAGCCGCGACATGTCTCGTCCATTCCATGTCGAAAATAGGTTTATCCAGTGGAGCAGTACTGTTCGATGATAATGCCATTACCGGCACTCCAGCAACTTTTTTGCACTTTTCCTTAGCACGCGTGTACAATGATCTGTAACTGTAACAATATCTTTACTCCAATTCTTAATTTCCGAGAGAATGATTGTTTGGTTGTTCGGTTTATACCGACTTTTGAGACTCGCGGCTGTTGAAAATAACAGCTTTTTGTACGCTAAATTTTAACTCACATTTTTTCTTAACTGTTGTATAAAAACGGGTGTTATGAAGGTCACACACAGTGTCTACAATCAAACACTCTAATGAAAATGTGATGTGATTTTTGTTAGCTTGCCACGGTATAAAAATCCACCAAAAAAAAAAAAAAAGGTAGGCTGTCCACTTTGCCCCGTGTTCCCATTCAAGCGCCAAACCGTGCCATTCACGGTAGGAAAAGCTTCCAAAAAATCTCGAACCACGGAGATGTGTGCGTGTGCGTGTGAAAGACCTATCGTGCCCTTGGCCAGTGCCATCATTCCATAGCCTATATAAATACAACAAGTGCGTTTGCAAGCTCCGTTTGAGCTCCACACAGAGGGCAACAGCAAGAGTCCGTCCAGCTATCAATCAAACAGGGTACAGGGCAGCCTGTAGACACAGTGCCAGCAATCAAAGCTCTACTCCCCCCCCCCCCAGCTTCTCTCTTTCGATCAACAAAGCGGCCGATACGATGCGTTGCGCACGACGCCACCAAAGCCGTCAACATCTCGCGCGGACGGCACTGTCAGTTGCGCTGACGGTTCTGCTTATCGCCACCACAGCCGCAGCGGCAGCCGTAGCAGCAGCAGCATCATCATCATCCGCATCGTCATCCACATCCGTGCCGCCGACCGAGCAGGGTGACGCGACCGACACGATGCAGAACCTCTCGACGCACATTCTCGACACGACGCGGGGCAAACCGGCCCCGGAGGTGCCGGTCACGCTGTACGTGCGCGCCGCGAGCCAATCCTGGACGAAGGTGTCCACCGGCATCACCGACGGGGACGGCCGGTTCCGCAGCTTCTTCGCCGACGGCCAGCCGGGGCTGGCGGCGGGCGTGTACAAGCTGCACTTTGACGTGGGCCCGTACTTCCGGGGCCGCAGCGTCGAAAGCCTATACCCGTTCATCGAGGTAAGTGGGTCCGGGCTCGGTCTGCTGTTTGGGCTGCTCGCTCTTGTGTGAGTAACGCCTTGTCCTACCTTCTCTTTCTCTCCAGATTGTGTTTACCGTGGCCGATCCGTCGCAACACTACCACATCCCGCTGCTGCTCAACCCGTTCGGCTACTCCACGTACCGTGGCTCATAATAGGGGTGTTTGTAAGGGTGCTCTTCCCTCCCAGCCAATAAATCGCTTGCACCACTGATCTGATTTGCACCTACGAAAACGGTACTCACTTTTTATTCTCTTTTGCGCGCGATGGCGCTTGTGTGTGTGTGTTGATTGATGGTTGTGTGCGTGTACGTGTCTAAACCTTGACCACCGCCTTGCCCGTGTTCCCCCCGGTCAGCATGCTGACGAAGGCGGCCGGCATCTGCTCGAACCCATCCGTGACCGTTTCCTGGTAGCGCAGCCGGCCCTCCTCGATCCACTGCAGGTTCTGCCGGATGCCCTCCATCCACCGCTTCGCCCAGCGCGTCACGATGAAGCCCTCCTGGCGCAGCTGCTTGAACACGAACAGGCGCTGCGGGTCGGCGACCTGCGCCCGCTCCGCGTTGTAGTTCGAGATCGTGCCGCACACCGAGATGCGCCCGTACAGGTTCATCTGGCCGAGCACCGCCTCGGAGATGTAGCCGCCCACGTTGTCGAAGTAGCAGTCCACGCCGCCGGGGGCCGCCGCCCGCAGCGCGTCCGCGAACGCGTCCCGCTCCACCTGCCGGTAGTTGATGGTGGCGTCGAAGCCGAGCTCCCGCAGCCAGCCGCACTTGTCGTCCGAGCCGGCGATGCCCACCACCCGGCAGCCCTTGATCTTGGCGATCTGGCCGACCAGGCTGCCGACCGCACCGGCCGCCCCGCTCACCACCACCGTTTCGCCCTGCTTCGGCTGGCACAGCTCGAGGAAGCCGAAGTAGGCGGTGTTGCCCGGCATGCCGAGCACGCCGAGCCCGAGCGACGCCGGGTGCGCCCCGAACGGGGGCAGCACGTACGGCCGGCTGTCGGCGGCGCCCTGCTCCGGGTTCACCAGCGTGTGCGTCCGCCAGCCAAAGTTGCCGAACACGGTCGCACCGACCGGGAACTGCGGGTGCCGGCTGGCCGTCACCTTCGCCACCTGGCCCCCGATCATGACCGTGCCGGCCGGATAGCTGGCCATGTACGGGCGCATGTACGGATCGACGCTCAGGAACACGGCCTCGGCAACAAACTCTGCAACAACACAGCAAAACAGAAAGGTCATTAGTTGAATGGTTTTGCCCGCACGCCTCATTTCACCCAACCATTCTCGCCCGGTTCCGGCAGCGTTTCCTCCTCCAGCCGGAAGTTTTCGTCCTTCGGCAGGCCCTCGAACGGCTTCGCGTAGATCCACTTTTTGGCCACCACCATTTTGTACTGCTTTTTTTTTACTGCTTACTAGACACGGGACGCGCGCTCGCACACACGCAACCGGCAACAAGTCACGACGACTACTAGCACACCGGCGAACGATGACACACAATTTTATTTCAATCCCGAATCCCTTTTTTTGGATGGGGGCTGAGTCGTTGCGATCGTGATGGTGGTGGTGGTGTACGATAACACTTATCTAGAGGCGCTCCTCTCGCTCTCGCGCACTCTTTGTGCCTGTGTCTTGCGCACTCTTTCGCTCGCACGCTTTGCGCTCGGATGCAAGCTCGCAGAGGGTGTTCCGTGCAGCTTTTGCGTTCGATTGTGCATGATTAAAAATCAGTATTGTTTTATTTTACTTCACTTTTTTGCTGTATGTTAATTTAGTGTACGATTTATAAAACAAAATGGAAAAGGTAATAATAACGATGTTTAATGAACTGTGAAATGAACTTATTGTGATGGGAATTGGACTCTTTTGCACCCTTGTTGGACAAATCCAATAGGAATTTACAAGGAACCTGTCCAAAAAGGGTGCCTTAACACGTTGTCTGCCACCATACATGCCCACTGAACTGCCCCGTCAGGCCACGGAATCACTCTTTGAAACGAATGCATTTGCTTTTGCATTTTTTCTCTTTTAAATCAAATTCACCAATTCTCTATGTTGTCTCAGTCGCTCCACAATGTCGTTTGTTGGGCTAATTCCATGGAATTTCATTCTTGGAACCCCCCCCTCCCCTCCCTTCCCTTCCCTTTCTTTACATCTCGCAAAAGTCGGTGACATTCCGGCTCCAACGCTTTGGTACGCGCATGCAAACGATGCTACAACAATGACAGGCAAAGCATGGGCCGATGAAAGGCACGTGAAACTGTGAAAAGATCGTTTACGTATTGTCCAAGCTGTCCCAATCAACCTGAACTTTGTGATGAGTGTTTTAAGATTATGCATCAAAAGTAAAGGATGAATAAATGAACTCCAAGATCTTTTAATTATTGTTCATTCTCATTCTCATTTATTTATGAAAACATAATAGAAACTCATTTTGATATTTGAATCATTTTTTTGAGAAATAATAACCGTGAAAGAAAAGCATTGTGAAAGAACCGATCAAATACGTGCAAATTTATCTCTTGTAACACGTCTTTTACAATGTGTAATGTGTCAGCCACATAGTGGCTGACGTGGCCCGATCGGAAAAAACCCGTCAGCCACATAGTGGCTGACGTGGCAGACAACGTGTTAATGGACTTTCCATCATATGGAGTTCACTCCCTATTAGAAAGAGTCAATACAGGGTTTCCCACGATTTATTGGTTGGTTCCCATCAATTTTTGGTGCGTTCCCATATTTTTTTAGTGCGTTCCCACGATTTTTTTGCCGTTTCCCAGAATTTTTTGGTTCAATTGTATTGTTATCCAATCGGAAAATACCAATAAATTATGGGAACGAACGAAAAAATCATGATAACTGACCGATAAATCGTGGGAAACCCTGTAAAGTGTCCCACAACTATTAGAACCCCTGGAAAACTCTGTATTGACTTCGGAATCCCTTAACCCTAGAAATTGAGGCGCCAAAAAAGAAAATGATTTTATTAGTAGATTGATAACAGCAATTTTGCAACAACAAAAAAACATTCGAGTTCTTTTATGATAAATTAGGTATGTCAGGTAATGTTCTGGGATTAAAAAAAAAAATATTTCCACAGCGCCTATAAGCTTTCAATCGACCAACTGTCATACGGAACACCCTCTACTGCCAATGAGTTGTTCATAACTAAAGGAGGCCACCAGTTTGATCCACTTATCGTTGCTGTTAAGCCCTCTTCTTTTTTGTGGAGTGTGTTTATCAGAATCAATCATAGTTAACTGGGCTCGATAAGCTTCCGCACAGTCAGCGTGCTTTGAGATTTGAGATTTTCTATGCTAAGGGAGCTATAGGGCTACATACAGAAAGAGAAGGATAGGGAAGGAGAGAGAGAAAGAGACTAAGAAACTAAAATTAAGGAGCAACTTAAATGCTGCTTTTTTTCTAGTTAAATATTCTAAAGCTAGCGAATAGTACAATAATCTCAATATTGTAAAGCAATTAAATAATATTTGGAAGCCGCTTGTTTTCTGCTCTGCTGCAAATTGCAGCTACGGTTGCAGTACGTTTTGTCTGGGTTAGCTTATCTATCGCCCGTGGGGAGGCGTTGGCCTTGCATGACAATCATAATTAGGTGCCCTGCTCATAATTTCTAACCCATCTATTTATATTGCACGGATGATGTCAAACAGCAAAGTGTATCGATAAAAATGATGTTATTTCCTCATCGATTTCTTTGAAAGTCACTATTTGCTAGATAAGATTGGAAGCTGAAGTAATTTAATTCACAAAAAATAGGTAAGATGTCTCTATACTTCTCATTATTTGTTGCTGTTTTAAAAAAAATAAACATAATACCTTCGAGGTTTTATTTTCATTACGATTTTGAGAAGAATTTGAAAAGTTGTTGGAGGTTTTTTTTTCTTTTCTAGTTCAGAGCTCTGTTAAGTCGTGATCCATGGCTTCATGACCCTTCAGACATTGAAGTGAGAAAGCTTAGCTGCTTCTCGCAATATCTGACTTGAATAGGTTGTTATCTGCCCGCCCTACCTCAAGAAACTTTCAGTGGTTTGTAGAGGATGTCAATAGATGCGAACATCAGCTGTTTTGAAGGAATTCAATCAAGCAATTGGGAGCAGAATATCCCTTAACATGTGCGCATGTCCTTTCCTATTATATTCACAATACCTATTTGTTGGGTTCCAACTATTGGATTTTTTGGAATTCTATTGGAAACCAGAGCCCTCCGCAAAGGAACACTTTTGGGATTTTGAGACAAAAAAGGTGCCTACAGTTCTTTGTTTCCAGTTTTTTTTTTCTCTCTGAGGAACTGTTTGGTTACCATCACAACGACTACAACGCCACCCACGGATAACTACCAAACCCGATGTTCCGATGTTAGATCGAACATCCGTTGCCATGATGACGCGCAGTCTGCCGCAGAGACACCCTTGGTTATGCAAGCGTAACTTGCCAGCCACGAATTTTGCCCCATTGCGCAGTGCGACCTATCCGGTGCTGGATGTACATCTTCGTGTTCCAAATTTTTTCGAAAACATTTGTTATTTAGAACCACGAATTACATAAAATCAGTGTAATATTACGATTACGAGTGGTGTAGACGACGAACCTTTCCAGGGCGGAAGCTCGCACCAACCATGGTGCACCTCGATCCGCTGCGGCTGTGCCGCAAAAAGCGCAAACTACCGCAGGGAGGCGCCATCCTCGACCAGGTGATATCGCAGTCCGCGTCCGCCTCGAACCAGTGTCTCCTGTACAAGATGGCCAACTACAAGCGGGGTGGCGATCTGATCGACGCGTTCCAGATCGGCGGCCAGAAGGCGGTGGAGCAGCTGATACGCGAGCAGTTCGGCGTGTTCATGTACAACAAGGGCCGGGGCCAGATCATCAACCGGGCCGAGTACCTGCGCTGGAAGTACATGGACAACCATGAGGTAGGGATGCGAGAGCACCACACTCTCTCTCACACACACACACTACCAGCCACTCTCAATCAACCTTCAACCCGTTTGTGTGCTAATTCTAGGTCATCATACCGATCGAGGCTTCCCTGTCGCCGCACGACCCGCTCAGCAAGTGGGACGACCACAAGGCCTGCTGGCAGATGCAGTACCGGGGCCTGCTGGGCGAAAGTCTGCTGCACGTGCTCATCATCTGCGACACGAAGGTGCACACCAAGCTGGCCCGCATCCTGCTGCGCGTCTTCCCGGAGCAGTCGATCGACGTGATGGAGGGCGAGGAGTATCTTGGCGCGTCCGCCCTCCACCTAGCCATCGCGTACAGCAACAACGAGCTGGTCGGCGACCTGATCGATGCCGGCGCGGACGTGTCCCAGCGGGCGACCGGGCGCTTCTTTCTGCCCCGCGACCAGCAGGGCCTGCGGCCGGCCAAGACGACCGACTACGAGGGGTTGGCGTACCTCGGCGAGTACCCACTGGCCTGGGCGGCCTGCTGCGCGAACGAGTCGGTGTACAACCTGCTGCTCGAGTGCGGCGCCGACCCGAACGCCCAGGACAGCTTCGGCAACATGATCCTGCACATGGTGGTCGTGTGCGACAAGCTGGACATGTTCGGGTACGCCCTGCGCCATCCGAAGCTGCCGTGCAAGAACGGCATCGTGAATGCGGCTGGTCTGACCCCGCTTACGCTCGCCTGTCGGCTCGGCCGCGACGAGGTGTTCCGCGAGATGTTGGAGCTTTCTGCGCGCGAATTCTGGCGGTACAGTAACATTACCTGTTCGGGCTACCCGCTAAACGCGCTGGATACGCTCATGCCGGACGGCAGCACCAACTGGAATTCGGCCCTGTTCATCATCCTGAACGGCACGAAGGAGGAGCATCTGAACATGCTGGACGGCGGCATCGTCGAGCGGCTGCTCGACGAGAAGTGGAAAACCTTCGCCCGGAACCAGTTCATCAAGCGGCTGCTCATCCTCGCGATACACCTGTTCTGTCTGTCCTGCTCGGTCTACCTGCGCCCGGTCCGCGTGTTTGCTGATGACGAGGGCGAGGAGGGCGGAGACGCGACCGGTGACGATGGTGCGGACGATGGTGGACCGACGGCGGTGGACGCGGTCGACGACGACATCGACCTGACGACCTGGGTGCGGTACGGCTTCGAGGTGGCCACGGTGATGGGCGTGCTGAGCTACGTCGTACTGCAGCAGGGCGACGAGATCAAGAATCAGGGCTTCTTCTCGTTCCTCAAGTCGCTGGTAAGTAAGCGAAGGGGGGAGCGACTATGGGTAGCTTAGTGGCTAGTGGCAGAAGATCATGTAAGCGCATCCAATGCTTTTGAGCTAAATAACGTGAACTTTGATGTCTCAAGTCGTATCAGGAGTCTGTCTGATCCAAAACTAGCTATTAGGCTATACATAAGCTCTTAGGCTGCTATCGATACATCAATCCATTTTTTCTCTGCAATTGGAGAATTACTAGTGAACCAGATCATACTTCTCGTCTACTAGTGGGTGGGATAACACATTCAATTTCAATGTTTCTTAGAACCTTTTTTTACCGTAACAGCAGTTGCTCACTGACTGTGACACTGACTGAACGTCATCTCCCAGCTATAATTAAACCGGGGACTCAATAAGCCAGTGTTCACATCAGTTCCAATGCTTTTAAACGATGGGAAATGACTTGATGAGATACTACAAGCGTCTCTATATGTTCTCGATGGTTTTGTGCAGTATCTTCATCGAGCATTGCCTGCAGAATCAATTCTTAACTGCCCTCCCGAAAAGTTCTTGTGCTACAAGTTACCATAGTAAGAAATTACAATTGCAATACTGGATCCACCGCAATGAAATTACTCAAAGTGGAAAAGAAACCTTAAAGATGATGGCTTCAAAATAACTGTGTTGCCAGATTTCACCACAGAAAAATAAATTATTGACGTTGCCTGTACTAAGAACTTTTATCCATAGTCCTACAAATCTTTCCTAATACTTCAGTTTTTAACTGTTTCATCCAAAAGACACCGGAAAAAGTTTTGCTGCACTGGAAATATTTAAAAAGTGGAATTTTAACAATATTTTAGCCATATTGTTCATACTATGTTATGTTGTGATTTGACTTCAGACCCAGCCATGCCTCCGATACTTTAATTTCAGCTTATGCTGGCTATATTGCTTATGCTTGGATTTTGACATTTGGGTGCGTTTTAAATATTTTAAGCTCAACTTTTCAGGATCCTCTGGACCCAAAAATGCATACATTGTTCCTGAAGTTGAAATATTTCAAAACCCAACTTCTCGTAGTAATTAACAGAGGTGGATTCATCCATCTCCGGGTCCTACCTAAGCGGGACATCGAGATGAGGTCCCTAGTTTCCTTAAAATGTATTGTTTGTACCTGATGTACCTGATGAGCAAGCAATTTTATGTCATTTTTAATGGTACCTAAAACATTGTTTTCTTGTAATCTGGCTTACATTATGTAAATGTCATTGCCAATAAATGTCATTGTTTTATGTTCTCACTCAAGACATGCTCTAAAGACTCTCTGGAATGATTAAAATACATTGTTACAGCCGTAATTACCGTAAGTTTCTTTTTTGATTTTTTTTTTTTGAATCGAAGTCTTTGGACCTCCTGATTCATTTGTGTGGAGCTTTACAGCTTCTGTATGTGTGTAATTAAAAATAAACCTTCATTCTCCTATTCGTTTACTCACCGGCAGAGTCAAGCACCGGCGAAGGCGATCTTTCTGATATCCAACATCCTGATCCTGGCCTGCATACCGCTGCGCATGATGGGCGACACCGAGACGGAGGAAGCCATCCTGCTGTTTGCCGTACCGGGCAGCTGGTTTCTGCTAATGTTCTTTGCTGGGTGAGTGTGCTCTTATCCCCCCCCCCCCTAAATTTGTTTGGAGAAATCATCATCTCCAACGTGTTCCATCCCTTGCCTGCAGTGCGATCGGACTGACCGGACCGTTCGTGACGATGATCTTCTCCATGATCACGGGCGACATGTTCACGTTCGGCATCATCTACATGATCGTGCTGTTCGGCTTTTCGCAAGCGTTCTACTTCCTCTACAAGGGCCACCCGAACGCGGAGGACAGCCCGTTCGGCAGCTACTTCGGCACGTGGATGGCGCTGTTCCAGACCACGCTCGGCGACTACGATGTAAGTTGAAGGAAACCCCTCACACTGGCAGACACGTTCCATTGTTTTTTTTTTCTTTTGGCGCATATCCCTTCCAGTACGCCGATCTGAACCTCACCACCTACCCGAACCTGGCGAAGACGGTGTTTGTCATCTTTATGATCTTCGTGCCGATCCTGCTGCTGAACATGCTGATCGCGATGATGGGCAACACGTACGCGTACGTGATCGAGCAGGCGGAGAAGGAGGGCATGAAGCAGTGGGCAAAGATAGTGGTCAATCTCGAGCGGGCGGTGACGCAGGACGACGCGAAGCGCTACCTGGAGGAGTACTCGATCGGGCTCGGACCGTCGGACGATCCGCGGTACGAGACGCGCGGCGTCATGGTGATCAAGAGCAAGAGCAAGACGCGGGCCCGCCAGCGCAAGGGGGCAGTGAGCAACTGGAAGAGCGTGCTGCGCGTCACGCTGAACGAGCTGAAGAAGCGCAGCATGACCGGGGAGGAGCTGCGGCGCATCATGTGGGGCCGCTCGTCCATCACGTCGCCGGCGAAGATCGCGAAGAAGAAGCGGCCGGGCGAGGTGGACGATCTGCTCGGCGATCCGTTCGCGATAACGGCCGCGATCGACGTGATGTCGTTCACGCAGGACATCGTGATGGTCAGCACGGACACGGTCTGCCCGATCACGATACCGCCAGCGGCTGCCCCGGGCACGGCGGTCCCGAAGGGCGGTGGCACCAAACCGGTAGTAGTGGCACCGCCGCCAGCAGCAGTGCAGCAACCACCGCCGCAAGCGACGGCGCGGCGCCACTCGACGGCAAGCGCACCGGCCACGATGGGGCTGAGCGTGGAGGCGGCCCTGCCCGACTACAAGGATCCGCTGCGCGAGCTCGTCATCATCTCCGAGTCGGCCTCGGTCGACGAGAACTACGCGCAGAACGTGAAAACGCTCGCGATCGACGCGTCCACGCTGGACCACGTGCACGAGATCGACATCAGCGCGATGCCAACGCCCGGGCGGCGCGATCCACTGGCGCAGCCCACCCCGGCCGGTACTCAGCAGCAGCAGCAGCAGCAGCAACAGCAACAGCAGCAGCAGCAACAGCCCCAGCAACCCCAGCAGCAGCAGCAGAATCTCGGCCAGCTGACCCTCTTCCAGAACCCGAAGGACGTCGTGGATCCGGTGCGGGAGCGCGAGTTTCTCAAAACGCTCGAAGCGCTCGAGGACACGGACAGCGAGGCGGGCGAGAAGCCCGTCCTCGGCAAGATCTCGCTGATCCGGCGGGCCAAATCGGCCGTCTCGCGCAGCACGTCGCGCAAGCGCAAAACCGACCAGCACCCGCTGTTTATGATCGCCTGGGAGGACAAGGGCGACCAGCAGCGGCACAGCCCAGCGCTGTACGATGGCGCGACCGGTGCGGCCCCGTCGGTCGGTGCGCCCGGCGAGCTGGGGCAGCCGGAGCAGCCCGAGGACGCCGTCACGGTCGAGGAGCTGCACCGGCGGATGGAGCAGTTCCACCAGCGGGCGTCCGTGCGCGAACGGGACGCGAACTCGAGCGAGAGCGGCAGCGGCAAGCAGCACGCCGGCCCCAAGGCACGGAAGCCGTCCCACCATCGGGACGGTGGCGGCTCCCACCATCACCATGGGCTCGGGCGGGGCAAGCACAACAAGATATCGCCCGACAACTCGAACGAAAGTACGGGCGGGGGCGGCGGTGGCGGCGCCAGTGGCCACGGCCGCAAGCAGGACAAGCGCATGAAGTCGGCCCCGATACTGGGCAGCGGCGGTGCGGGCAGTGCCGGTAGCAGTGGCGGCGGGCGGACGGTGGCGCCCGGTGGTGCCCGACCGGACGATGGACCCGGGTCGCCGCCGGACCCGCTCGAACCGTGGAGCACCAAGAACATCATGAACATCAACAAGCTGCTGGACCAGGACACGACCGAAGAGTAACGCGATGTTGTGAGCGTTCTATGCAGGGAGAGATAAAAAAAGAAAAGGAATTTTCATTGTTGAAATTGTTACAAAATTGCATGCAAAAAGGGGTTTCTTGCGCCCACGGTCGAAGGTACCGCTTTTTCGATTTTTTTTTTTAATTGTTTTGTGACGTCAGAATTTCATGTCTTTTTCAATTTCATGTCACAAGTAAATCTAAAAAGTGTGTCACAGACTTTGGACGTAAGGTAAACAACCTTGTATCGATTATCTTACATAATTACCTACGTTTTGCGTCTTTAGCGTGATTGTTGCGCAGCTGGTGTGTTTCGCGACCTTTCACTTAAACGAAACTTTTTTGTGAAACTTTTTTTTTAAACAAAAAACTGTAATAGAGTAGATCTGTGCATCATGTGAAACTCATAATTTCGTAATATTACCTACAAGTGATGCAATAAAACTATTATAGGCACATATTACCAACACGTCACTTTAAATTGCCCAATAACAAGCAATACACGCCTTACCATAAAATAAGCCTGCACAGGCTTTGCGGAATAGAATAGTATGGAGAAGGTAGGTAAAGACGGACACTCTGCTTAAATACATGATAAAAGTAATAATCGATCGAAACTGAAAGTAAAACAGCACATTTGAGACTATTTTTGACATATTTATGCAAAATTGCTTAAATTCTCGAAACAAAAAAACTATTTGCAATGTGAAGCCATCCGGAGTTGTCCGGAGTCATCCAGAGTCATCCGGAGTCGTTCAGTGGCCTCCAGAGTCATCTGTAGTCATCCAGAGATGTTACAAGTCGTCTGGAATTATTAAGAATCGCATACAGTTAGCCGCAGTCGAAGTCGTCTAAAGTTGAAGTCATCCGGGATAGGAGCCATGCGAAGTTGTCGAGAGTCATCCGGAGTTATCTGAAGTCGATCGGAGTCATCTGAAGTCGTTCGGAGTCGTCCGGAGTCGTCCAAAGTCGTCTGGAGTTGTCCAGAGTCGTCTGGAGTTGGCCTTGTTATCAGGCATTTCATTTATGTGTGTTTTGCGAGTAAGTAATGGTATTCGGAAGATATCCAGGAACCATCCAGGAACTACAAAAAGCATTTAAATATGCGAGAAACGGAACACGAGTCAAAATAGCAGCCATTCACGAAACCCAATATCTTGCCATGATTTGGACAACTTTGATCAACAAAAAGGCATAAGACAACGTTCAGAAATAGATGAAAGATTCTATGAGATCACAAAGATCAACAAAAAAAGTATAATTTTGAAAAAAAAGTCCATCAAACATGCTAGGGTCACGAATTTTAGTACTTTCCTAAAGGGATGTCTTAGACTGATGTTCATTAAGCTTGAGCAACGTCCGCTGTTAGTGCCCAATACTTCAATAATACAATAATAAAAGAACCTTCGTTGCATTTGGTTTATCTACGTGGTTATTTAAGAATTGATATGTGTACGTACCAGGACGTGGAAAGCAATAGGATTTGTTGAAATTATGTCAACATCTTCAATTTCCAACGTTTTCTACTGGTGTCCATCTTACCCTGCATGATGTCCATCATTCACATATCAGGTGTCCGTCGTGTCCGAACATTTTACAGCTGCACGGAAAAAAACAATTTTTTTTTGCAACCTAGAAATGCGTTGAATTAAAGAACAGTGGAACCCCTAATAACGAGTATCCCTTAAAACGATTTTTTCGCAAAACGAGCAAAGCCTTATGGCTCTGCGAATATCCCTCTGAATCGGTAAAATCTCACTAAAACGAGCAATTTCATTTTTGATTCCGATAAGAATTCGTGATCATTGTGAGAGTTTCAGTAGGGTAAATGTACCAATAGTGGTGCAATTTGTAGTGGTGCCGATGTGTTTTAATGAATTTAAGGTGTCAGGAAGGACAATTTCTGAATATTTTAACACATAGCAATTGGAATATGTTTTATCTTCGCAATCGCAACCATTTTTACCATGAAACACATCAAATTTACGAAAAAATACATATTTTTGTGATTGCTTCGTTGTACCTATAATGGTGGTATGGTTCCTATAGTCGTCGTATTGTGTTCCTATAGTGGTGGTAAACAAGGATGCCTCAAAACAGTGTATAATATCAATATAACTTAGTTTTGAAGATGTTCTCGTGTGAATAGCAACGATTACTGCCATAATATTGGTTTCTTGCGTAATTTGATCGTAAAAAAATGTATAAATTTGATTGATGAAACTATTCACTAAAGTACTGCATCACACCTGTCATCAACCAACACCCGGAAGAGTGTGCTTGATTTGAAGTCAATTTTTCATTCAGCCAGATAAGCGAATTTTGGCCTGTTTTTGGTTAATTACCTAAATAAAACTCATTTCTGTTGCTTATTTTAGTGCAAACAGTACGACATGTCAAAAATTTCCTCGAAAAAATCTAAAATGGCCTGTATTTATTGATTTTATAACTATAACCACTATAGGAACATGCCTGTTTTGTGTACCTATAATGGCACTATGGTAAAAAACACTTAAAAATGCATAAATATGGTCAAAATGCAAATAATTTTAGTAAAACAATAACATTCCACAACAGTCATGTTGAAAAACTAGTAATTGCGTGGGTATGTGATCATTTAGAACGTTAACAGAAATATGAGTTTCGTTATGAAATCCTAAGGATTTTGGAAAAATGTTGACACATTTCACAAAATAATGGATTTTTCGGTCACTAAGTAACGGAATGGCGCCATTTAACTTTTAAACCCTTTGTAAAAGGCTAAAGAACATTTCACACTAACTTAAATAACTTAAATACTTTTAATTTGCCCTATGAACCGCATTTTAGAGCAATAGCACCACTATTGGTACTACCACCACTATAGGTACATTTACCCTACTAAGAATCGTTAAATATCAATCTATTTCCAAAAGAGGCAGGTATAAGTGTGGGGCAAAAAGTGTGAGGGAGGTGACACATTAACTGCCAGTCCAAAACTCACCAAGTCGTACAAAAATCGAAAAAAGCCGGAGCTGGCCGTGAGCGCGTCCTCTCCACGTACACATACAGGGTTTACTTAGCCAATCCGCCATCGTCAAAGCGTTGTCGGTAGCTGTAAATACTTTTTCAGGCTACGTAGACCCTCAACTGGCCACTATATAAGCATTAAACATAGCGCAGTGCATGGAAACACAACGAACCAAATACTGGCAAAGCGGCCGATTTTGTATGGCTAAAAGTGAATTTAGAGCAAAGGTTTTAAAAAAATAGGGAGATTTAGTAACAGTCACAGTATAGTTAAGGTTGATCTTAAAGCATTGAAGTCCTTAAAAAATTGGAAATAAATTTCGATTCAACAATTCAAGCATTCAATGTTCCGTGCAAAACCACCACGTTCTCGCGCGGGAAAATGAAAGACAAGCAGTTGGCGTGTTTCCGTGTGTGTTTTGTGTCGCATTTGTATAGCATAATGTATTCTCAACAGATTTTAGAACGCGCGCGTTACAGAGGGCCCCTGTTGCATTGCTGCTGGCGGCAAAAGAGGCTGTCCCCACATTTTTTGTTTGTTACTAGATTCTCTTGCTTTTACGTTTCTTTTTTTTTTTTTTTTGGAACCGATACTTATATATCCACAGATGCGTGTTATTATTAATCCTTTTGTCTGCTTTTTTTCTGACGCTGACGTTTAGCGAATAAGGTTGAGAAAACCTTGCTGCCACCGAACCGATACCGTCTTCTCTAGGTCTATCTCTCTCCTTTGGGTTGGGTTTAGAGCAAATACTACACCGCCGGGCTAACCTTCGTTCGGCTTATAGGAGGGGGGGGGGGGGAAGAGGCTATAAAAACTGAAAATGGAATAGAATAATTTAAACCGACAACCGGCCAACACTGCGTCCGGGGGCGGTGTGGGTGGAAGGAAATAAATTAATATTCACATATTGATTTGAGACGACACGGAACACGGAGCAACCGGTTGCTACCGGATGTTCCCTCCGCTACCTACCTAACCCCCCCCCTCCCCTTGTTGGGAATTTACACCTGACCCGACCTGATCCTGAATAAGCTCTTCTTCAGTTGTGGTAGCATTTTTTTTTTTCATTTTCTCCCTTTTTGTTTTCGTTTTTCTTCCTATATTTTTGGTCTAACAAGCAAAACGGTTACCGCGGTTAAATAAGAGGATAGAAGAAGAAAAAAACCTAATTAACTAATCGTAACTCTCATCCAGCCCACAGTACGCTCTTGTATACATTAACCAGCTCAGACTATACGTTACAGTGCACGAAATTCTTCGCCACAGACTCCACAAACACTACCAGGCGGAGATGAAGCATGTGCAATGTGCGGGGCACGCAGCGAATGGCGCGCTTCCCCCGGCTAGAAAGTTCAATACGTGTGGCGCGCGTCCTTGATGCGACTTTACCAAGCTCGCTTCTCGTCTTTATTTACGACAACGACGACGACGACGACGGGGAAACAGATTAACTAAGGAAGGGGAGGGACACGGATGACGGGAACAGGAAGGGAATGGAAGGACAAATGGAGGAAAGAAAAGAGGAGGTAAAAAAAAACACCGAGGACACCGAGCGCAGGCACCCTCATCAGTTCAGCGACGGCGTCCGGTTGCCGGCCCAGTTCACCTCGATCGTGGGCCATTTGGTTTGCAGACAGGTCAGCATCGGGTCGGAGGGATTGCACATGCGCACGTCGCTCTCGAGCAGCACCGCCTGGCCGCGGCTGTACTGCACCACGCTGCCGTAGTTCGAGTTCGGGATGCCGTTGTAGTGCAGCAGATCGAACGTGTCCGGGGTGGACTTTTTCTCGTCCGGGAAGAACTCGCTCATGAACGCGTTCAGCAGGATGATGCCGAGATTTTCCGGATCGAGCCGGCTGCGCATCAGCTCCACGCTAAAAAGAGAAAAGAGAGTGAGTGGGTGTTTGTGTGTGTGAGACAAAGAGAGAGACAGAGAGCAGCTGTACAGGGTTTGCCAGGAGTTCTAATAGCTGTGGGACACTTTATTGACTCTTTCTTTGGTCTTTGGAATTGGACTCTATAACACCCTTTTAGCACAAATCCAATAGGAATGTCCAAGGAGCCTGTCCGAAAAGGGCGCCTTTGAGTCCAATTTTCATTGCATTAAGTTCACTTCCCATAAGAAAAGTCAAGGAAGTGTCCCACGACTATTAGAAACCCTGGAAAACGCTGTAAAGCAACCAAGCCAAGCTAGCTGCGATCCAGTACAGTACTTACTACTCCGGCTCGCTGACCAGCTCGAGGGCGCACAGCACGTCCTGCAGGACCGGGCCCGGTATGAAGTTGCTGCCGTCCGGGTCGAACTGGCGGAAGACGCGGCGCGCGAGCTCGCCGGGCGTTTCCGGCGATACCAGCCGCCGCTCGTGGCTGAACAGCACGGTCAGGTGCGTGTCGGACCCCATCACCCAGACCGGGTTCTTTGGATTTTTGTAGAAGAAACCGACGGTGCAGTACTGCAGCTGCTCCATCACGGTGATGAAACCGATGTCCGACTGCTGGTTGATGCCCTTCAGCTCTGCGCGCGCCAAGAAGAATGCATTATAAAATTAAATAAAAAAATAATTAATAAATGATACTATGCAATGCAATGCGGATATATGGGGAATCAGTGTTGCGAACGGTGATAATCGTCGACATTTAATTTTACATATTGATACTGTTGCGAAATTTACGCTTTGTCGAATTAAATTTACACGAAAAAAAAGTCATTTAACACGATGATATTTTTCTAATGCATTCATTTGACTTTCATTTTTCCGTACTTCAAATGAACTGGATTTTCATCGAACCCAATTTTCTGATTGACTGAGTGCAAGTGCGTCCAATAGTTAAATATCGGCAAATGCGTGATTAAGCTGTTCTAACGTCACATAAAAAATGTCAAAATGTCATTGAATATACTTTTTTGCAAGCATCTCATCGCAAAAGCGCTGACTGTTGTAACACAACATGATTGTTGCTCTCGGAAAGTCGTGTCATGCTAATCGTTAATATTATGAACCACCAGACCCCTACTGCGAATGTCTTGCAAGAAGGTTGAAATTCCCATTATTCAATAACTGCTGTTTTAAATAATTGTTAAGATTCTTCAGTTAAGGATTGGCAACATATTGCGCTAAAGTGTTTAAAAATATGAGCCGGTCTCGTAGTACAATCGTCAACTCGTACGACTTAACAACATGCCCGTCATGGGTTCAATCCCCAAATAGACCGCGCCGCCATACGTAGGACTGACTATTCTGCTATGGGGGGGAATCAATTAGTCACTGAAAGCCTAAGCCCACAAGTGGGTACAGGCTGGCCTTGACCGACATCGGTTGTTGAGGTATTGTGTTCCTTTAGTGGTGGTAATAAATAATACCGCAAAAACTGTGTATTATAGAAATGGAACTTAATGTTGTAGCTGTTTTAATATGAATAGCGAGGATTACTGCCATAATATTGAATTCTAGCGTAATTTCATCGCAAAAAAAATTGGTTAATGAAAATTTTGACTAAATTACTGTATAACGACTGTTGTCAACCCACACCATGAAGAGTGTGCTTTATTTGCGGTCGATTTTTCGCTCAGCTATATTTGCGAATTTTGGCTTTTGTTTGGTAAATTACTTGCAGGAAATTCATTTCCGTTTCCTATGTTGGTGAACACAATACGAGCAGCTAAAAACAGCCTAAACAAATAATAAAAATATTTTACTTTTACTTATTCTTTAAATATGACCATCCCTGCTTTGTGTACCTATAATGTCACTATGGTGGAAAAACACTTTAAAATGCAAAAATATGATCAAAAGGCAATGCATTTTAGTAAATCAATAACATTTCATAAACGTTTTGATGAGAAAAAATGTAGTTGTTCTGTGCTCATTTACAGCACTAAATACAATCTGAGTTTCCTCAGTTGAAGTTGAAATCCTCGGGATTTTGGGAAAAAAAGTTGACACATTTCACAAAATAATGGATTTTTAGGTCATTATGTACATTCCGTTACTTAATGCATCATTTAGCTTTTAAAGCCTTTGTTAAAGACCATTGCACATTGCACTCTTACATAAATAACTTAATTACTTTTAAAATATCGTATTGAGTGCAATTTAGTGCAATTGCACCACTATTGGTAAACATGTTACCCTTTACATTTGTGGCATTTAATCTAAGATTAAATGATTGAAAATGTCAAATATGAATTTAGCTCATTGTTTTACCACGAGCTGACTAAAAATCATTATTCATTTTTCAATAAGTTATTTTTAAATAATTTTTCAACATTAAATAATGGCTAAAAAGCAAACATACATGCTTGTACCAAAAATAAATAAAACAATTCGAGAGGCAGCTGAATCAAAAGTGTATGAAATTTGGTTCAACTTGCATCGACTAGGGCCATTTTTCCGTACAAACATCTCACTCGGGCAAGGCAGTACAAAAGCATATAGCGTCCCTGAGTGAAACTTGGGTATAACTGTGAAGGGTTTGAAGCCTGTTTTGCTACCTTTTCCTGCTAAAACTATGTAAAATACGAGTTCTTCTAGTCCCATTTTCTTCTCATTAAAAAGCATATTTTGCTTAAATAGAATAAAACAGAATGCTGCAGCTGCTGCAACTACAACCTTCCTAATACGACGAGTAAAAACATTCGCATTGAAATTACCCCGCCACTTACTCATGCCACCGACGTCCTGCTCGTTGTCCCATACGTGCGGGACGGCGCGCCCGGTCAGCATCAGGTTGATCAGCGCCTGGCTGCCGCAACCGTACGTGTCGTGTATGAGCGACTCGGTCGGGTCGGACATCTCGGACAGGATGTGCTCCAGCCCCTTGGTCTGCAGCACGGTGTACAGCAGCAGCAGCACGCCGCACTCGTCCGTCAGCACGTGGTAGTTCTGTGCGTAAAACTGGTGCACCTCGTCGATGTGGGCGTGCTCGCGAAACCGAATCCGCTCGTGGAACGCTTCGGCCGTCCAGGTGGCGGTGGTGCTGCTGCCGGCCGTCCGCTGAACCGTGGCCGGTCGCACCATGGCGGCATCGTGCGTATCCACGCCCGGACCAACCGGCGCCTCGCTCGGTTCGTGCTCGGTGCCATCATCCTGCCGCACGGCCGCCGGGTCGCCGCTCGGGCTGGCCTGCTCATGTCCTTCGCCCTCCAGCGTCACTATGCGGTACGCGTCCGTTTTGCACTTCATCAGTATCTGGCAGACGGCCTGGATGAGCAGCGTTTTGCATTTGTCCGCCGTAAGCTACCGGAAGGGGGTGGGTAAGGTTGGTTGTTTTTTTTTTTTAATGAAAAGTTCCCAGCAAATATAGGTTTAAAATATTACCTCGTTGAAGCTGTGGGCAGGCGATTCCGCCAGCAGTATCTTCAGCAGGTACGCCTGGACCGGTGCGATTACACAACAGGGCCCACCGTCGCGCTGCACCAGTGCGGACGGCTCACAGTCGCTGAAGGAAAATCCTGCCCGGAGCAAGAAAAAAATAATAAATGCGTTATTTCAACTCAAACCGAATCCTGCTGAAACCCCATTTTGCACCAGCCTCTCTCTTTCTCTCTGTGTGTGTGTGTTACCTTGCAGCCACCGCCGGAACACGTCCGGCTTTATCTTGCCACCCCAGAGCAGGGAGGCAATTTGTTCCGACACCGTTTTGCTACTCCCGTCTGTTGGTTCTGTTGGTGCTGCTGCTGCTGCTGCTGCTGCACCTTCCCCGTCTTCGTGGCTGCCCGCGGCTGGCGTCGATGCGACGGACGTGCCGGGCTCGGGCTCGGGCTGTTCTGTTCCGGTGGCGGCCGCGCTCGCCGGTGGTGCCGGGTTGTCATCCATCCGCTTCTGCTGCTGGGGCTGCTGCTTTTTGCACTTACGGTCACTGGATGCGCCCACGCACAAAGGGGTGGGGGGGGGACCAACTGGAATGCACCGCTGTGACGCGTGTTTATGCAAGTGCAAGGGGTGCAGTGCTACTGCAGCAGCGCAGTACGATACGGCCGGACGACGTGGAGAGCTGCTGCATCCGGCAAGGGTGCAGCGGGCTGCCGCTCGGTACGGTCGGCTTGATTGGAGCAGGTTCCAAAAGTGGTTGCAAATTGATCGTGCCTGACCCGAACAGTTGAACGAAGGGTGATACTTTTCTTTTCTTTCTTTCTCGATACTCGCTGGACGAAAACGCGATGCACTGGACCCGGACACAACACGGAAAAGGGAACAGGGGGAACAACAAGGCACGACACAACACTCGGCACGAACGGCTCTCACAAGCGTACGGAGGCGCGCGGTAACATTTTACGCACCGAATTAGGGAGTAAAGCACAGTTTTTTGCCAGCAGAAGAAAAAAACCCGTTTGGAATGCAGCCAAAAAGACCGAAATATTTCCGAAAACGCAGCGGATGAATCACACGGGCCTCCGTCTGTCAAAACAGAACGCTTGCCGAAGCGTTTGCAAGCGGTGCGCCATTTTGACGGCGTTTGAATTTTGACAGATCGGGTTGGGGCGGAAGCGTTACCCAGCCGGCAAGCGATGAGCTGTTTTTGTGCCCATCTCTTTTACGAAAAGGCCCGATATTGGAAGAGAGATTCGCAATGCATATAGTGACCGAGCTGCCCTACATTAGGAACATTTTGTGTCTGTGACTCCGATCCAGCCCAATCAAAAGCATGGCAAAAATGTTTTCATTGCGAAGCGTTCTGTGTAGATGTGACTGCCCAAGGAACATTTTGACGGCGCACTTGAAACTACCCAAGCACCACTAGTGATATGCTTGTTAGACGATGGAAAGTACTGTCACCTTGATTTGGTATTTTTCTGCCAAATTGCGATTGACCGATAACTGCTGGTCTAGAAATTGGAATTCGACATGCTCTTTTCCAATATGCGAGAGGAGAGGATTTTTGTCAATGTCGATAGAAGTATTTGAATTTATTGTTAGTGTTTGATAAAATTTACGTGATTGATAAACAAATATTGATTGCTTGTGATAAAGCTCAGGAAGTAAATAAATTGTATGAAAAAATTAAAAACTGACAGAAAAATGCTCATGTCTTATTACCCATAAAGCCTTATTAGACGGAGGAAAATACTGTCATTTCTCGATTGGCATTTATCTGTCAAACTTAGACTTTGGCACAAGAACCGTAAAGATATCAGGTCAAGTTATAAGCCCGTTTTGACAGCTAGGTGGAAGAAGAATCGACGAAGAAAACTGACAGTTAGTTTTCCGCTTTTGGCGAAGCGATGAGCTGTTTTGTGCCCATCTCTTTTACGAAAAGGCCCGATATTGGAAGAGAGATTCGCAATGCATATAGTGACCGAGCTGCCCTACATTAGGAACATTTTGTGTCTGTGACTCCGATCCAGCCCAATCAAAAGCATGGCAAAAATGTTTTCATTGCGAAGCGTTCTGTGTAGATGTGACTGCCCAAGGAACATTTTGACGGCGCACTTGAAACTACCCAAGCACCACTAGTGATATGCTTGTTAGACGATGGAAAGTACTGTCACCTTGATTTGGTATTTTTCTGCCAAATTGCGATTGACCGATAACTGCTGGTCTAGAAATTGGAATTCGACATGCTCTTTTCCAATATGCGAGAGGAGAGGATTTTTTTGTCAATGTCGATAGAAGTATTTGAATTTATTGTTAGTGTTTGATAAAATTTACGTGATTGATAAACAAATATTGATTGCTTGTGATAAAGCTCAGGAAGTAAATAAATTGTATGAAAAAATTAAAAACTGACAGAAAAATGCTCATGTCTTATTACCCATAAAGCCTTATTAGACGGAGGAAAATACTGTCATTTCTCGATTGGCATTTATCTGTCAAACTTAGACTTTGGCACAAGAACCGTAAAGATATCAGGTCAAGTTATAAGCCCGTTTTGACAGCTAGGTGGAAGAAGAATCGACGAAGAAAACTGACAGTTAGTTTTCCGCTTTTGGCGAACGCTTCAAGTTCTCGAAGAAAAATTTCCATTTTAAATCACGGACTGTGTTCTAATAAACTAAAATATTCACCCAAATTGATCTCCACCAAATATTGACCATGCAAAACGTAAACAATCCATCAATACATATACAAGCGGAAAACCATCTGTCAAAATCGGAGCCCGGGGGGATCGCCAAAAGCGCTATAACTACACCTCATTATACATTCCACCTTGCTTTGGCACAAAAATGCCCCTCGTACGTGTAATAAGGCAAGAGAATTGTTCTGTCAGCTTTCACATTTATTATTTAATTTATTGATTTTCTTGGCTTTATCCGAAAGAACCATTCGTTGTTTGCCATTTTTGTTGTTTTTGTACATCATCATCAGGAAATTCAATTCGCTCTATCCACGTTGACGGAAATAATCTACTCACGAGCATATCGGAAATGAGCATGCCGAATTCCAATTTTCCGATTGGCATCTATCTGTCAAATCCTGTTTGAAGGATAGATTCCAAAATCGAATGACAGTATTTTTCTCCGTCTAATAAGGCCTATATGGCAGGATTTTTTGTGTGTGTTTTGAGCCTTTGACAGAAAAATACCATTGAGTGTGACAGAAAAATACCAAACGAGGATGACTCAAGCGCCACAGATTAAGCTTAAACGACTGGAAATTCAAATATCCATAGAAAAAAAAACTAAATCTCCATACCTGTATTGGCTTGCTCAATAGATGACTTATTACAACTCATCATTATATTGCTATCCTTTTCTTGCAATGTGTTTCGACAAATTTCATCTAATCATGACCTATATAAGCCTTATAATTTTCTGAGCAAAAATCTATTTGAATGGTCATGTGGTCAGATACGTGGGTATCAACACCAACGACCATTACTCAAATCTCACCTGCTTCAGTGCTGGTGGTTTCCATTGGAGTTTAGTATTTAAACAATCGTATCACCGCTCTTGTTCTAGCGATAACTCATAACTCATAACTCCAATGCAAAACCATACAATAGTACAAAGGGAATGAGAAAGCTCTCCAAGCTAAGAAAACTCCGCCGTGTAAACTGCTATCCCACAAACGGATGGGGCCACTAGCTTTTTTGCTGTTTTTTTTAACGCATCAGTCGGTTTACGGTCGCTTTACGGTTAAGAGATTGAGCCATTTAGAACGTGGTAAGTGGTCATTTAATAGATTTGTGGAACTTGGCCTCTCTCAAAATCTAAGGGGTTGGGATGGTGCGTAGATATTGACGCGATACAACAAAGGCTATGAGTCGATAGAGCCATTTAGCAAACCAACGACGAAAGAGCACTCTGCATTACGACTTCTAACCGAAAGAGGCTTAAAGCCTATGTTGTTACGCCTGGTAACAATTTGGTGAGTAGCTGGATAGACTTTCTTAGAACTGGCTTGTTTGTATATAATATGTATTTGCTCAGTTTAAAAATTAGTCTTTCTTCGGTCGATTGACTTTTGCTACTGGCCTAACATTCTCGATGGCGCCTATTTTTACGAACAGCCGATCAGTCTTGACCGCATTTGACCCTATTTCGCGACCGCTGCCGAACTTTATCCTAATTGGCCCTATTTTTGATAATCTAGCTGTTTCGCCTTTGGGATATCTTTTTGTCCTTATCTGTTTTACAGCGCCATCTGGTGCTTTATTCGTATATTATTCGAGCTGTCCTTGACAGCTCGTTGTTTTATAAACATTACGGCTGCTGATCTACCACGAGGTAGATATCGTGCCAACACTCCACCCCGTAAATCCTTAATATAAGAAGGATTTTCTTACAATCAGCACGATATAGCTGGTTCCTAATTTTCGGCCTAAGTGTTGTATTGATTCACTGCACGATCGCGGTTTCCGAATCAAAGTTTCCCTAATTATTTGCCGGTTGTACCGCACATCATTGTTTGGTACCTCGTTTTCTTGGCTTGTGCTTTCCGAACGGCACCCTTGAAGGGGTGACACCTGCGCTTTCCTACGATCAATTCCTCGATCAACCCTCGCCTATCGTGGCATGATATTACGTTTCGCTGCTTTTCCTTATCTTTCTCTCGCGGGATGCAGAAACGTAATTTCAACCGTCCTGTACACCTGTTCTGTAAAGAGCATGGTGTAAACATAACCCTAGGGTAACTGTACCAGTTTTCGGCAGGCTAGTGCAGCAGTTTCACAAAAATTGCTCACACATCAATATTTTTCATTATTTTTCTTGAAAGTGTTGTTATTATGGTTGATAAACTATCATAGTATGTTACAATATTTTTTATTTGCCGGTTCAAAGCCCTTTTTCATAAATATTCGTGAAAATGCAAACATTGATTTTGCTCCTATTTTCGGCAGTTTGTTCCTATTTTCGGCAGGCTGTGTTCCTATTTTCGGCAGCGCGAATACGGGTCAGAAAATGTTTGTATCAATGTGAATATGTACAAAAAATGTTTAAAGCAATTTAACACTCTTACTTTTCTTAAGATTGGTGTTTAAAACCACTTTAATTATTAATTTTATGTTGCTTATTTTGGCCCGTTTTGACAGCCATTTTGATGCGACGTTTAAACAGAGCAGCCATTGACAGTTTGATGGTTATAGCGTACGGTGCGAACTGGCTTACAAATATTTATTTTTCTCTTAAGTTAGTGCATTGTTTGTCGTAAAATTGGTGATATTTGGTACAAGAAAGGTCATATTATGTGTCGACATACGCATTTTAGTGTTCTGATCAATTTTAAAAGGAATATTCAGCCAAATTTAAAGTGTGTTATTGTTCCGAGTTTCGGAAGAAGCCCAAAACATTGAGCTGTCAAAATCGAACATTTACTGTGTACCTATTTTCGGCAGCATTTAAAGAGAAAAATAACTTGTTTATCGTGATTTTAAAATTCTGAACAAGTGAGAATAAATTAAATAAGCATAAAATCTTTTATATACACCACTTTTTCATTGTTTTACTGTTCTGATTCTCTTAATCACAAAACCTGCCGAACGATTGGCTGACAGCAAAGCTGCCGAAAAAAAGCACAATTTATTTGATATTTTGAAAAATACGTAATGAAATGGTGTGAAACTTCGTATGTGAATATCAAATAAGTACACTTTCACTGCAAAATTGTATTTTGTGAATTTTTTTACCGCATTTGTGCAGAATTTAACGTTTTTAGCTACCCTGCCGAAAATAGGTACACTGCCGAAAACTGGTACAGTTACCCTACTTGTGGTTGTGTCGGTGAGTGTATGTGTGACCCGATCTCTAATCTGCATATTATTCTCTTTTAGGCGCACTCTAGCACCCAATTGTATGCCTTTGATGATGTGGTGCGTTTGTTTACAACCAAACGACCGTCTGTTTACGACACCGTAGACCGCTAAACTTAATCGGTTTCCCTCAGCCGTAGGATCGCCGATACTGCTTATTTGTTGTGGTGCCATCAGATCGGTGCGTTGTGTCCCGATCGTTAACCTCGACTCGCCTTTCAGGAACGGCAAAGTCGACAGTCCCTGAAAGTGAGCAAAGTTAAATATTAATGTGGTGAAATATGGTTCTTGGAGCGGCAAACTTAGCTGTTTGGAGGGACGAGTGTTGGAAAACTCGTGTTGCCCGTTGTTGCCGCTCGCCGAGATTGCCACGGTTATCCGCCTTGAATCGTTCCTCGCGACGCCTTCTGTGCAGTTCCTCGCCAGTGGCTCTGGCATTCCGGTTACACTGGTGCATTGTGCCAGTTGTGATTGCACCAAAGCTGCCGCTGAACCTTCATCGAGGATGGTGGTGGTTTGTAGTCCGTGAGATGAAAGTGCGACGGTCACCATACCAAACGGTACTCCCGGTACTCTCGATCTCGACGCGTCGTGCAGGAGCGTGCTGTGTTGCGTAAGCCGTCGGCGTGTGTTGGTTTGAGAACAGTTATGGGGTCGCCGCGCCGCCTCATCATGCTCGGAAAGAACTATTCTATCCACGACTGCTTCTGTTGGAGAGGTCCACGATTCGATGCACGCGGTTCCACCAACTTTACCATCACTCATTGCCGCGTCACGCGGCTGCATCCACTGTTTCTGCTGCCGTTGCTGCTGCTGCTCCTCTTGTGGGTGCTGCTTTTGCTGTGGCGGCTGTTGTTGCGGCTGCTGCAGCTGCTGATACTGCTGCTGACGATGCTGCTGCTGCTGATGCTGCTGCTGCTGATTGCATTTTCTCTGTTCCGTGTTATGTGTATTGTTCACGGAAGATCGAATTGATGCTCTTTTGTTGGTGAACTCAAGCTGGATTCTATCGTATTCGAGCTTGAGGTTGGCCATTTTGAGCTCGAACTCTCTCATGACCATTTCTCGTTCAAGTTGTTGCTTTTTAAGGAGTTGAGCCATCGCAACTTCCTTAGACCGTCTGCTTGACGCTTTAGTAAATGCTTTCGTGCTAGGAGGCATTTTAGCAGCTGGGAGTATTGTGTTCACCACTCCTATGGATAGCTTGTACGCCGAGGCCTCGCCCTCGCATGATGCTGCTCTGTTGGCCTTGTTTTCGCCATCGCAGCTTTCAGCAGGCTTTCTCGTCTTCGCGATTGCTTCCATAGGCGTCTTAGGATGACGCTTCTCCTTCGCTTCGCTCTTGTCCACCTGAATCGCACATACATCGCACCACCACGCCTGGGACATTATTCCTGCAGTGACGCCGACACATCCGTAGTGGAACCACTTCTTGCACTTGTTGCACAGCACCACATCGTTCACGGTATTATGCCGCTCGCAGCCACCACAATTTAACCCGCGCTTGGTCATCGCAAAACTTTTCACGGAATGTATTTCACGATTTCGAATGTCGAACTAATTTTTAAATGTTGTTACGCCTGGTAACAATTTGGTGAGTAGCTGGATAGACTTTCTTAGAACTGGCTTGTTTGTATATAATATGTATTTGCTCAGTTTAAAAATTAGTCTTTCTTCGGTCGATTGACTTTTGCTACTGGCCTAACATTCTCGATGGCGCCTATTTTTACGAACAGCCGATCAGTCTTGACCGCATTTGACCCTATTTCGCGACCGCTGCCGAACTTTATCCTAATTGGCCCTATTTTTGATAATCTAGCTGTTTCGCCTTTGGGATATCTTTTTGTCCTTATCTGTTTTACAGCGCCATCTGGTGCTTTATTCGTATATTATTCGAGCTGTCCTTGACAGCTCGTTGTTTTATAAACATTACGGCTGCTGATCTACCACGAGGTAGATATCGTGCCAACAGCCTAGAAGACGGCACCGCGCAGCATACGGAGGAAGATTATTGCGATCTTGCCAGGGAAGTAGGCGTAGGGCATATCGCGTGAGCTTACGTTGAATCGCCTCAAGTCGAGCAATTGAAGAAACAATGGTCGGCCTCCAGACTACTCACGATTATTCCAGAACCGAACGAACGATACTATTGTAGACAGCTTTAATGCACATAGGGTTGCGAAACTCATTAGTTGTCCGGATAACCACGCCAAGTAGTTGGTTTCCTCTGGCTACAAGGTCATCGATATGCTGTTTAGAGTTCAAACTTGAGTCAAGACGAACCGGAGTCTAGAACCCGTTTAGTAATCTTTTAGTGGATTTGTGGCACTAGGGTAGTTCTAGCGATGCATAACTTCAATGCGAAACCGTACAACAGTACTGAGGGAAGGAGAAAGCTCTCAAAACGAGGAAAGATCTCCACTGTGTGGCTATCTCGACAACTAATGGCGCCATAAGCTTTTTTTACTCTTTTTAGAATGCATCACTCATTTACCGTGTGCTAAGCGAAGACTTTTAAGATTTCTTTCAAGTACAACTTTTAGGTTGAGAGCTTGAGCCGCTTAGACCCCGTTCAGTGGTCGTTTAGTGGGTTTGTGGTACTGGGGTGTTCATCCATATCAGGATAGTCTGCTGTCCTACGCATGGGAGCACTATCCATTCGGGGCCGCATGTTGTCAAGTCGTGCGAACTAATGAATGTTTATTAATCTCTGATATCTAATATATTTAGAACCATGTAAGGCATGCAACGCTTCTCCGAACCAAAGGGCTTATCGTTTCTATTGCTGAGAAAAATAATGGTTCAATAGTGACGGATTAAATGGTAAGCGGACTGAACGGCCAAGGGAAACATCGGCGATTTTGGGACCCCGTAGATGGTAAGCCCAGCATATATAACAGTGGGGTGGGTAGTCCCATTGAGGGCCTCCTCTGCAGGAACAGACTCATAGACAATAGAAGCCCCGTGTTCAAAGCTCAACATCTACATGGGACCTCCATTCCTTCTACCGCTTAGTGCCTTTGGTACCCTAGATCCGCAACTGGTCAATCAAGAAACGGATTTGTGGATTACTTCGCTGTTGATCAGAGCAATATATTTGCTGATTGGTACGTTGCCGAATCGTTATGGTAGCTCGCGCACTTAATATGTTTCGATTTGGAATCTGTTTAGAAGGTACTTAAACTACAGCACCGCGAAAACGAGTAACAGTCGCGTTCTTTCCAGGCTATAGGCCGTCATTCATCAATTACTTAAGGCAAACATTATAAAATATAATAAATAATAATCGTAATAAATCGTAACGTTTGACGACACCCTTCCACCCCGTTATCAGCGTTTCATAATTGATGGATGACGCCTAAAAAGCGCTCTTAACTTCTTATCAGACGCGCTCTGGAGAGGTTATCCGCCTGTCGCGTAACTTTGTCTTATGTTAAATAATCCAATCTCTACCGATCGTGAACCAAAAAAATCATGTTCAGCCCTGCTACGGTACTTTGCGGGTGCAAGTTACACAAGTTACTCCTTGTGTCGATGTGGTGTGGCTTACCGTGTCGTTATGTATTGTTCACCAAAACGGTTTCTCCTGCTGCTGGGATGTTGGCATTGGGCGATGCAAACACGCGCACAAGAGGATCATTTATCGTGCGGCAGGCGCAAAGTGAAAACGACATATCTCATCCACAACGGCGCTGATGCCATTGCTGGACACTGGCCGTGGCATGCGGCAATTTTCCATAAAAAAGACGAGCACAAAGAATACGCATGCGGTGGATCCATCCTTGATGAAACAACCATTCTTACGGGTAGCAACCATACCATTGCGCGAGACGGAAATAAGATTGTTGAATTGTTTCTTGTTCTTTCCAGCATCCCATTGCGTGTCCACTCTAAGCGGCGTGATCTCGGCAGCTCTCGTGACAATACACGTGGGACAAATCCACCTGAATCAGACCAGCGAAAACACGCAGACGTTCGATGCGCGTGAGATAATCATAAATCCTGGCTTCAGTAAAGCCAGTATCATCCACGACATAGCTTTGATGAAGCTCAGGACCAACATCAGTATGAACCGGTACGTGCAGCCTGTCTGTTTGTGGACAATGGACAGTGCGCTGGAGTTGATCGTCGGCAGAAACGGAACGATCGTTGGATTTGGGCTGAGCGAAAGGGATGTTGTGTCGGAGCAGCTAAAACAAGCCACGATTGGGGTGGTGGATCCTTACACGTGCATTGCAAGTGATCGGGTCGTGTACGGAACGCATCTAACGTTGGACATGTTCTGCGGCAAAGGACAGAACGGTGTGAGTGCGTGCAATGGAGATAGCGGCGGAGGCATGTTCTTCGAGGTTAGCGGTCGGTGGTTCGTGCGCGGCTTGGTGTCGTTCACTCCAGCGCGTGGAAGCAGCGGACTGTGCGATCCGCTCAAGTACACCGTCTACACCGACGTGGCCAAGTACGTGGAATGGATTAAGCAGTACATCGATCAGCGTGTCCTACCGGTCGAGAGTGACGTGCTGGAAATGGACTACGAGGAGAAGCTACGCCTGTTCAACTTTGGCAGCTGTGGTGTGCTGTGTTGTATATGGAACACCCTATGTATGAGCGGTGATGATTGTCATCGCTCCTGACGTGACACAACCTGGATGCCGTCCGGATGCACCCCGACCTGGCATCAACTAAAAGAGCTCTAGATCAATCAGCATCGTTGGCTCGTGAACTTCCACTCTTTTATTCTCCTCATTATTACATTTTTTATTCAATAAAGTGAATTCAATACGCAACATTTTTGGTGTCAGAAGTGGGATCCTAACAAAAGGCGATCCAGTAAAAGTGCGATTAGGAATCTGATCCACAGAATTGCAAAACTGCGTATTGCGTGAATGAGAGAGACAAAATGGCTACCATCGACAATGAAACAATGGCAACACTTTCAAGCATGATTGCGCGAGCCTTGCAATCCGCAATTGGCACTGCTGTTGGCCAGGCCAGAGAAGACGTCGCAGCTTCGTCCCAGCAAAAACTACCGCCATTTTCTCACGAGCCATACCAACGAACTGAGGGGATGTCTGTCGCTGATTATTTCGACCGGCTTGAATGGGCGCTCCAACTCAACAACATTCCCAAGGAAAAATACGCCGACTACGCACGCGTACACATGGGGTCAGTGCTTAACAACGCCTTTAAGTTCTTGATAACGCCCAAGAATCCAGAAGAAATTCCATACGAAGAACTTCGCCAAATTCTACAGCGGCACTTCGACCAAGCGAAAAACAAGTTCGTGGAAAGTATCAAGTTCCGGAACATTCGACAACAGAAAGGAGAGACAATTGCCCAGTTTGTATTGCGGCTTAAACAAGGTGCTGCCTCCTGCGAATATGGAACTTTTCTTGACCGAATGTTAATCGAACAAATGCTTCATGGTTTCGATGAACGCGCAATTTGTGATACAATTGTTGCAAAGAACCCTACGACTTTCAAAGAAGCCTTCGACATCGCCATCGCTATGGAAGCCACACACAACACGGCTCGACAAGTAGGCACTGTTTCACCCGTATCAGAAACAACACACCGGCTTGGGTTTGAAAAACCGCGCACAAAACAACAACAACGCCGTATAGCACCTGCTAACCGTAACCGGCAGACGAGCAGTGAATCATCCGATCGACCACCGAACACATTCTACGAAAGCGGCACACAACGTACAAATTCCTGTAATGGGTGTGGAGGACAACACTTGCGAAGCCAATGCCGTTTTCGCACCGCTAAATGCAACAAATGCAATCGAAAGGGCCATATTGCAAAGGTATGTAGATCTGAACGGAAACTTTTACCAACTGCACAGGTTCAGTCGCAGCAGAACTCCGATATCGACGTGGTACAATCGCTACATTGTATCAACAATATGCCGTCCGTGAACAAGAAAATGCTTAACGTGAAGATCAACGGTTTTCCCCTGACGATGGAATTGGACACCGGAGCAACAAATGCGGCATAATCAGCGAAACCACATTACGTAAAATACTGCCGAAATATTCGCTGCAACCGTCAGACCGCCAATTTTCAAGTTACACAGGACATCGTATCAACTGCATTGGTCGCCTGTTCGTCCAAGTTTCACTTGGAACCACATCTAACAATCTTTTCTTATATGTTGTAGAAGGGAAGTATGACTCGCTTTTCGGACGCGATTGGATAGCACAGTTCACAAATGAGATCAATTTTCGTGAACTGTTTACTTCAACTGTACCAGTAAACGTACTCTCAAGCATCGAACCAACTCGGGAACAAGCAGCTCAACTGTCGAAACTGCTCGAAGACTTTAACAATATCTTTAGCGACGTTCCAGGTATGCTTGTAGGGCCACCAGCGAAGGTACACTTAAAACCCGATACCACTCCAGTTTTCGCTCGAGCACGAGATGTACCACTCGCTCTTCGAGAACGCTACGCATCAGAGATCGACAAGAAACTTGCTTCCGGATTCTACGAAAAAGTTGAAGTTTCAGAATGGGCTTCACCGACCCATATCGTCATTAAAAAGAACGGAGGTATTCGGATAACCGGGAACTACAAACCGACTGTAAATCCCAAAATGATTATCGACGAACACCCAATACCAAAAATCGAAGACATCTTCAACAAAATGAAAGGAGCTGCCCTGTTTTGCCACCTCGACGTAACGGATGCTTACACGCACCTTCCAATCGACGAAGACTTCCGGCATATTTTGACGCTAAACACATCGACACATGGACTGATCCGTCCCAAGAGAGCGGTGTATGGTGCTGCAAACATTCCAGCTATTTGGCAGCGACGTATGGAGACGATCCTTCAAGGTTTGACCAATGTTGTCAGTTTTTTCGATGACGTCATTGTATTTGCGAAAGACTTCGAAGAGATGCTAGCAGCGCTGAACGAGACATTGGAACAAATGCGACGAAACGGTCTTCGACTAAATCGTTCCAAATGCATCTTTGCGACATCATCCCTCGAATGCTTGGGTCATCGCATCGATAGTCACGGCCTGCACAAATCAGACAAACACATAAAAGCCATACGCGACGCTCCAACACCAACTACACCAGAGGAACTACAATTATTTCTTGGTAAGGCAACTTATTATTCCTCATTCATACCCAATCTCTCTTGTAGGGCACGTCCTCTTCGAGATGTACTGCTTACCGATCCTTTTGAGTGGACACAAGCAGCAGAGAAGGCCTACCAAGACATAAAACTTGCGCTAATTTCACCTCAAGTGCTGATGCAGTATGATCCATCGTTACCACTGATTCTCGCAACAGACGCTAGCAAAACCGGTCTCGGCGCTGTTCTCTCACATCGATTGAGCAATGGATCAGAACGACCGATCGCGTATGCTAGTTGTACAATGTCGCAAACTGAACAACGATACCCTATGATTGATAAGGAGGCTCTTGCGATAGTGTGGGCAGTGAAAAGTTTTTCCATTACCTCTATGCGCGAAAATTCACTCTAATCACTGATCATAAGCCCCTTACTCAAATACTGCACCCAGAAAAGTCTTTGCCTACTTTGTGCATTAGTCGAATGGCCAACTACGCCGACTATCTGGCACATTTCAATTTCGATATTGTCTACAGGCCCACAAACCAGAATACAAACGCCGATTACTGCTCCAGAATCCCAAATGCGCCAACAGAAAACCAGAGCAATAGACAATTTTCACACGAGGGAGGAAATATGGATGATGAATTCGATCATTTTATTCTCAAACAGATTCAGCAACTCCCAATTAGAGCAGAACACATTGCACGTGAAACGCGCAAAGACAGCCAACTAGGCAAAATAATCCAAGATCTTGAACACGGTAGAGACCTCGCGAGAATGGGTTATAAAGCACCCGAGGCAAAATATACCCTAACAGCGAACTGCCTGATGTTCGAGCATCGCGTCGTAATTCCGGCTTCCCTGCGCAAAGCCATAATGAACGATTTACATGCAGCTCACATTGGAATCGTCAAAATGAAAGGGTTGGCACGATCATATGTCTATTGGCCAGGAATTGATTCCGAAATCGAGCAAACAGCTAAATCTTGCACAGAATGTGCACGACAAGCCACAAGTCCACCAAAATTCAACAAACACCATTGGGAATACCCTAACGCACCTTGGGAACGCATACATATCGACTATGCAGGTCCCGTGGCAGGCGCTATGCTATTAGTAGTTGTGGATGCATACAGCAAATGGTTCGAGATAAAGGTAACCACATCAACTACAACAAACGCAACGATCAGTTTACTGGATGAACTATTCGCAGCTTATGGAGCACCAGTAACGGTAGTTTCCGACAACGGTCCACAATTTGCATCAGCCGATTTCACGTCTTACCTCAAAAACACAGGCGTTAAGTACCATAAGCTGACAGCCCCCTACCATCCGGCTACAAACGGCCAAGCAGAACGGTATGTTCAAACCGTAAAAAAGGCGTTGACAGCTATGGGTACAACAAAAGACACTTTGCAAAAGAATCTTAACACGTTTCTGCTACAATACCGAAAGGCTCCTCACACCGAAACAGGAAGCCCGCCAGCAAAGTTGTTCTTAGGTCGAAACATTCGCACGCGCATTGATCTTGTGCGACCACAAGATATCAACACACGGATGCATCAGAAGCAACAATCCACATTCGAACCGTCTTTCCGTACATTCTCAGTTGGACAGAAAGTGTACTGTCTTTCTGGAAACCCACGAACGGACAAATGGATTGTAGGAGTCATCGAAGCCTGCTTGGGTGATCTTCATTATCAAATCAGATCCAACGGAAAGATGCTTAAGCGACATGTCGACCAGATTCGAAGCTTCCAAGGCAACGTCAGCTTCGAAGAGACCGATGAAGACGTACCTCGTCGACTGGATTTCTATGCGAACACTGAGACGCAGCAACCACCAATCAATAATGAAGCCAACGAAACAGCAACGTCTTCAGATGAGTCCATTTCATCAGATATTGTGTTTGGAACACCTATGAGCAGCCCGCAACAATTAACCTCATCGTCAAGCGAAGACTCACCACCAGTAGCCCGCAGGTCCCAAAGACAACGTCGCCCTCCTCTACGCTACTCGCCATCCTAGAGTGAACCAGGATCTTCATACAAGAGGGAGGAAATGTTGTATATGGAACACCCTATGTATGAGCGGTGATGATTGTCATCGCTCCTGACGTGACACAACCTGGATGCCGTCCGGATGCACCCCGACCTGGCATCAACTAAAAGAGCTCTAGATCAATCAGCATCGTTGGCTCGTGAACTTCCACTCTTTTATTCTCCTCATTATTACATTTTTTATTCAATAAAGTGAATTCAATACGCAACATGCTGGATGCTAGATCTAAGTTTATTCCATGGCTGGGGGCAGTGAAACTACCGAACGACGATCGTACTAGGTGTATGGTTACACTAATCAGCGAATGGTATGCTGTCGGGCCGGCACATTGCTTCAATACCGTTGGTGTCATGTAAGTATTGTTTTACTCCTGTTATAGGTACAAGCAACAACCAACTCACCGTTGCTTTATTTTGCACCGACAGCCCTCATATTTTACTTGGTAATGTCCCAAATGAAACTCCTCTCCAGTGCACCTTTAGTACTAACATTGAAGACTGTATGGTTTTTGAGCAATCGCGGAAAATTCAAAGAATCATTGTACATCCAAAGTTCGGCCCGAACAACTCTGCGGACAACATCGCGCTACTCGAGCTGCTGAGTCCAGCAGACACTAGCCAGCCGAACGTGCAGCCTATCTGCATGCCGGTAACGCCCGAGCTTCGAACGAACGCAAAGACCAATTTAAGTGTAGTGGCGATCGCAAGGAGAGACCTCAGGCAACAAAACATTGCCGTCCGGTTCGTGGAACCCGTTGAGTGTACGAGGCAGTACGCGGAACAGAAAATTGAGCTTAAATTAGAATTCAAACGAATGTACACCGTACAACCAAGCAAGCGGGAGGAAAGATATTGCTATTCTCTGCTAGAGGGTGCACCGATCCATGAAATGAAGATATTCGGTGGAAAGGAGCAATACTTTCTGCGGGGGTTTGACCTGACTGGGGCGGCCTGCAATACAGTTACACCATCCATTTACAACAATATCGAAGCATATGTCGACTGGATACTATACAACATGAGGTACAACGAGCAAGAAGGGGCGAGCGACGGTGGAACTATAATCACAACTCAAGAAACACTCGAGTCAGAGTGGGAAACGTTGCAGCTGGGAAATGATAAATTGCGTCTGTTTAATATGAATACGTGCGGCTTAATTGACCCCGATAGTATCAGTGAATATTTTGCAACAGGCATGCCTTGGGTCGGGATACTTGAATCGCGGACGGTAACTAAAAACGAATTTTTGGAAGAGAGAGTAGTCGTGCTCATCAGCGAGTGGTATGTCTTGGCGCCGAAATATGGTGTGCAGAAGGATTTTATATGGTGAGTGTCTTTGTAGTGAGTGTGATTGCCTTTATACTCTCTCTCTCTCTCTCTCTCACTCACTCTTTCTCTCTATCTCCTTTTTTCTCTATCTCCTTCTCTCTCTAAAGGCGATATATTTTACTAGGACAAATACATACATTTTTTTAAGAATCGCACCAACGAATAGAAATCAAGAACATTATCCTCCCACCGTCCGATCACTCCAGGCAATTGTTTGCACTGCTCGAGCTGCTCGAACCAGCTGATCTAACGGATCCCCATATCCAACCAATCTGTTTGCCCTTCATGGATGGGCTACATCGTAACAAACCCGCGGAAGTGATTATGACGTCCTACCATAATAATTTCGGAAGTATCCATGCCAACAAGACGCTGAAGATTACCACCTACCAGCACTGCCAGCCACGGCTGTTGCACGCAGGACAGCTCATCAGCTTCGTCACGGAGCCTCTGTGTGCAGTCGAGTCTTCAGACGAACTCAAACAAGAGTCACTGTATTCCAAGCTGGGTAGTCCGTTTCAGCTCACAGTGCCGTACGCGGAACGGCCGCGCTACTTTCTGTACGGCATGCATGTCGATGGATCATACATTCTCTCTCGCCTACACCACGGTTCATACATATTTCACAAGATTGAAAAGGCAGATCTTGCTTGGATAGTGGACAGCGTGCGGGAAAACGAACTGCAAACTTCGTTCCCCAACAAAATTCGCACTGAACGAGTTAACTTGAGGTCAATACAGCATGCTTCCGGGAGCGCTTTCTTCAACTTTTAAACCTGTGGCATATCGTCGAACAGCTATCCGATGCCATGGATAGGAGATCTCATAGTCGGTAACAAGATTATTTCTACAATAATACTCATAAGTGACCGGTACGTTGTTAGTCGAGCAACGCATGTTTACTCTTACGTGCCAAACAGGTAAGAATTCAATTATCTAGTTTGAAGATGTAATGGGAATATAACTTGTTTTCTGATATCAGACTTCATGCAACATTGGGAACTGAAACAAGAGATGTAAATGATTCTAATGTGCAAAAAATACAAATCGAGGAGTTGATCGTTCATCCACAGTATAATAAACTCAATTTGGCTAACGACATTGCGTTAGCTCGACTTACTACCGCTGTGGATACATCTCTGCCTAACGTGCGACCCATCTGCTTGCCGATCATCGATGCAATTCGTAGCTATGATCTATCAAGCTTGTTCATGGATTTTTATGATCCCTCAATAAATAAGAAGCAATCTGACAATGCTGCTGATAGGTACATCGACCAGGTAGAGTGCCAACATCGGTGGCAAGGATTAATGGTTGGATTCACCATAGACACCTCCAATTATTGTGTTCTGGAACAACGCACGCTAGAGGACAACAAATCAGTAGAAATAAAAAATGGCGACGTTCTTCACTCCCGGCAAAGACTAGCACTGAGTGACAGAGAGTTTCTGCGCGGGTTTGCAGTGTTTAAACCGGACCTACCAAGTATTTACTATCCCGCTGTTTACATAAACACAGATGCTTATCTAGATTGGATATTGGAAACTATGGAGCAGCGCCCAGGGCTTCCTTTCGATCTGCGAGAAGAGCTTATATTCAGCGAAAAATAATGCATCTTTGCTCTCGTAAGACGCAATACAATCAAAAAACAAGTACAACTACAGTAAAGCAAACAAATTTTAAGTAAACAAACAATTTTCATACTGGCATTTAACGACGAGTAGCACGATGGGCTGCTCTCCAAAACCGATCAACGTGGGAATACCAACCTACATCATGATAGTAATCCAGAACTCTTTTCGAGTCTTCGTAGTTAAACAGTCCTCTAGCAATACCACAATTCCGGCTGTAGTTCCACAAGGAAGTATGTTGTGGGCCTCCTCACTCTTCATGATATACCTGTCAGACATACCCACTCTTCCTCAAGGTTGTGAACTGTTTCTCTTCGCCGACGACACGGCCATAGCAGTTAAGAGAAGAACTGTAAATGAACTCAAAAACAGAGCCCAGCAATGCGTTGTTATTTTAATCAAATACATTCGGAAATGGAAACTAACATTACATCTGTTCTCGCTTTCCTCTGTATCTTTATCCGGTTGCTATGGAACGCAATCCATGAGAATAGATTGTAATCAACTACGTCTATATCGTTTTCAGCTTCGTCTGAATCGTTTTCAGTTACGTTTGGATTGCTCTCAGTTACCTTTGGATTGTTGTAGCGCATGTCTGACAAATCTGTCAAATGTTATTCATTGCTTAAAAATGGGGTTGCAACACAAGTTCTCAATTGGGTTCAAACATAGAATAATACGAAATTGTTGCTTTTCAAATCGTCTGTTATGTGGAGAATCGAGACGTACGCCGAGCGGTCACCAAATAAACGATGTGCCGCAACGAAATTTGCGCGAGCTACTGCAAAATCCAACGATTGCTGAAAACGATTCAGACATAGTTGATTGCGATCCATAGCAACCGGATAAAGATTCAAAGGAAAGTGAGAACAGGTGTGAATGAAGACAAGGCACAGGCTATAATCTCACTGAGTCAAAATATCAATTCTTAGACCGACAGGTAATAGGCTAACTATTACAGAGTTTTCCATGAGTTCTCATAGTTGTGGGACACTTCCTGGACTCTTTCTTACGGGAAATGAACTTGATATGATGGAAATTGGACTACATGGCACCCTCTGGATTCCTACTGGATTTGTCCAACAAGGGTGCTATAGAGCCCAATTCCCATTACATTAAGTTCATTTCAAGTAAGAAGGAGGCAACCAAGTGTCCCACAGCTATAAGAACTCCTGGAAACCCCTGTAAAACAGGCATCACCCCCTATCGAGTGGTCTTAAAAAATTACATAATCTAGGAATAATATTCGATCAAAAACTACTTTTTGGAGATGCCATTAACAACCTAAAAACTAAATGTATAATCTTTATAAATAAAAAATATATTCACACATTAATAGCAGATCCAACCTTTCGCAAGCTAACAAACCTGCGGTCTATAAAAGCATAGTAATACCTGCCATTACTTATGGAATTGCTGTTTGTCAAGACTGCGCAAATATCCATCGAAAGTGTCTTGAAGCAAATTTAAACCAAATCTGGCACTCAATAAACCTGACGGCATAAAAGCTGAAACAATTGCTTTCACGTCTTTCTTTCCCGTTTCTTTCGCAAATACACAAAAAATGCACAAAACCAACCACCACACATCGGGCAAATAGTGTTTATGCGTAACATATTTTATTATACTCTTTTTTTACTCTCATAAAATACTTTTTGTTCTCTTAGAATAACAACATTGTTTTTTTTTGTGTTTGTTTGTTTGTTTGTTTGTTTTGCTTTGTTTAATAGGAATGTCTCAAGATGATTAATTATTAGCGTTACGTTTTCCACTTTTTTGCAACATTGTTTGACGTATATATGCATATATTGTGTTTTGTGCTTCAACACACACACACACACACTTACTGACAAACACACAGACATTCTCGTTATACTTTCTCGCTCTTTCTCTCTATATATCTCTCTTTCCATTTCTTCTGTTCTTCTGTTTCTTCATATATTTAAACTTCTTCATTTGTTTGCGCTCCCCACCCCCCCTCCCCCGCGGCAATAACATCCTCTACATCTCCCGTTTTTAACGTGTTTGCTCCGCACAATTGCACCGCCTCATTTTCAATAAGGGGTGGGAGAGGGGGGTGTGAAGGGACATCTTGACTGACAAGAAACTTTCTTTCCGACACGCGTTGCCTTTCCTCTTGAAACAATTCCCTTTCGCGCACATGCGGGCGATGTTGGGGACCAAATCTCACTCCAAATCGTTACCCCGGGCAAATGTGGCGGCCGATGAGGTACTACAGGTTGAAGAGTAGGATAGAGAGAAGGGGGGAAAAACCACTACCACCGCCACCAAATCGAAGCAATCTCCAAATAACCTAACATGCGCGGGGGCATTATGCCCCACGTGTGCGCAATCCGATTAAAGTTTTCCAAAATGTCCCAGGCAGACCCACCCCATCGCGTTGAACGTATTAACAGGAGGCTGTGTCTCACAAACCCCTTGTGGTCAGTGCAAGGGCACATTCCCTCAATTGCAAGCCCGCTTCAATGCTGTCGACGAAGCAGTATCATCAAAGACAGCCCCAACCAACCAACCACCACAACACAAAACAGACTGCTTTGCGGGACCGTAGAAATAGCAGTGGCGCATGTCCTGCCGATGTCTTTCAAAAATCGCGTTGTGTTGTTTATCCCCAGCTTTTTTTTCCTATGCTTTTTCACTATATTGTCCCTGTCGTTCCTCTTAAAAGCGTAAAAGTGACTTACATAGTTTTTAACTATAAATTCCTGCCTCCCTCCCATTCTCTCTCTCTCTTTTTTTTTATTTCTCTGTCGCTTTGTATCTCTCTCTCTCTGTCTCTCTCACACACACACTGGTTTTCTCGTTCTGATGGCGCGAGGATTCGGAGGGTTGAGAGAAGTGTATGTCTCTGGCTCTAGCAAAAACAAACAATTAAAATATATTCAGCGATACCGACAAGCTCTCACTGTCACCGTGAGAGATACTCACTGTCACACAATGGCCTACCAGTTGTCTATGTATCAAAATATTGGAAAATCATCGTATCTGTTTTCTACTGAGCCCAACGACTGAGCGACGCGTTCGTTTCGTTCGACAAACGAGCTCTGATTGTGTCGAGATGGGGGCGAAGAACACGCCGCTTCGGAGCTCCGGTTGATTCGTACACCCTCACCCCCCTCCTCCTCGCTTCTTGTTCGACTCTCCTCTACTCCTCTACTCCCTTGGTTGCACAATTCATTCTATGACAATCTTCGTGGTATTGAAAATATAATTAGTATTTAAAAAAAAAAAACGTGAAAAATGAAACAAGTGTCCAGCACTCTTTCGTTTTCGTTTTCGTTTCGTTTGTTTAGTTACACAAAGGCTCTTTCTTTCTCTTTCTCTCTGTCTCTCTCTCTCTTTCTATCTCTCTCTCTCTTTCTATCTCTCTCTTTCTTTCTCTCTCTCTCTCTCTCTCTCGTTTTATCTTTTTCTTTCTCTCTCTTTCTTTCTTTTTCTTTCTCTCTCTTTCTTTTTCTCTCTCTTTTTGTTTCTCTTTCATTTTTTCTAATGTTTTATGTATATATAACGCTTCCTCTCTAGTATGTTCGTTTGTTTTGATAAACTGTTTGTTTTTTTGTTTGTTTCTTGTTTGTTAAATTTTTCCTCTCTTTCTCTGTCTCGTTTTTAAAGCGAACGCACATTCTCCTAACATACACACACACTCAAACGTGCACGCATAATGAGGTTCAGGGTATGTTGGTAAGCAGTGTAACAAGAGGATACATACATTAAAGTGTATCGCACACGCACGCACATATATACACACATACACACATACACACAAACACAATTTTAGAATCCATCCTTCATCTGACAAGTGTACTAGTATTGGGGAAAGAGTCCAGATGCACAGATACAAGCTGAGAGTTGCGGTGATGCCTGGGCGCAAATATGCCCTTTTGCTGTGCTGCAACACTTAAAGAGTGGATGGCTGAGAGGAAGTGGTTTTTGGTTCGTTTAAGTTTTATCGTTTCGTTACTTAGTGTTGCACTCTCTAAGCAATCGTATAATTGCACGTTTCGTAACATTTTGTTGGTTTGTTCTTTTCTTTTACAATTTGTGTGTGTGTATGTGTGTGTGTGTGTGTCCCTCTCTCTTACTTTCTCTCTTGCTTTTTGTTGTGTAACGCACATAAAATATTTATGTTGTTTTTCTTTTCCTTCGGGGCTTCCTTTTGTTTATCTTTTTTTTATTATTATTATTATTTAGAAGTTTCCTTTTTCGGTTCGGAGAAGTCCCACGACTAGCGGAGCAAATATATACGTTTGTTTTCCTTCTCTTAAATAAGCTCATCATCCATCCTATCGCACAAACACCCTTCGCAGCTTTGAGCTTTGTAGCATTATCAAGTTTACTAAAATATTATTTTTGTTTTTAAATATTATTTTCAATCTGTTCCTGTTGCCAACCACTGTGTGTGCCAAGCTTTTCGCGGATTTGCTTACTCTTTCCTTTTTTAAAATAACGAAGAGGTTTGCTCTTTCCAGTACACTCCTAACGCCATCACCACCCACGTGGGATTTACACACGCGCCCACATGGTAATGAGGAGCGTGTACTATGTTCGTTGTAAAAACGTTTACTAGCAATTAGTACCGACGGGCAAACGGCACCGCTGTCCGGGACCGGGAAATCTCACATTGCCTTACAACTTGTCATGTTCTCTCCATTGCACAAAAGAGGAGGAGTATGAGTAGGCTCCTCACAATTAAAAAAATAAAACATACACACACACATACTTGTAGATATATAGGTGCCACCCTTTCCTTTGTGCCCGTGTGTAAGTACTATCGTTCTTTTTCCCGCCAATTTTTTTTTCTTACGGGAAAAGCTTTCTCTATATTCTTAACTTGTCCCTGTTTCACAGCTATTATTTTCCACTTGACGCACACATGCATACAAACACACGCAGACACATTGAAAAAGGATTTGTAAATAACATTATCGATGCAAGGAGAGAGAGGGAGAGATAAGGAGAGAGAGAGCGAGAGAGAGAAAGAGAGAGAGAGATAGAGAGAGAAAGAGAGAGAGAAAATGGGAGTCACAATGGAAACGTAAACATGTCCTTGACTGTTGGCCACGAAGGGCAGCATTTACAGAACAATGACGAAAAACCCTGCCACCATACCCATTTTCCCATCGAAAACTGGTTAGCCAGCGAGGGAAAGGGGTCGTACCACGCACATCATATTATAGCTGTACACCAACATACACACTACGAATTTCCATTTTACGCATGCACACGTTTTGTGTTTACCTTTAACAATGATATCACTGCGAGCGTTTATATTTTGTTTTGTTTTTTTTTTTTCGTTTTCTCCCACGTTTTGATGGCTGCACTTCACTTAGTATCTTCGCACTATGTTGTTTTGCTTTGTTTTGATTTACTATCTATACATATATTAATGTGTATGTGTGTGTGTATGTATGTGTGTGAAGAAGGAGAGAGAAGTCTGGGTGAATAGAACCTGCTATTTTGTGTGGATTTCAATAATAAGCCAGCTGAGAGGTAGCGGTCGCGTCTCCTAGGCAGCACGTGGACGTATGTCTTGCGTATGATAATGCGCATTTGAATATACAGGGTTTTCCCGGAGTTCCCATAGCTGTGGAACACTGGATTGATTCTTTCTTATGGGAAGTGAACTTCATATGATGGAAATTGGACTCTATAGCAACCTTGTTGGACAAATCCAATAGGAATGTCAAAGAAACCTGTCCAAAAAGGGTGGCATAGACTCCAATTTTCATCATATGAAATTCATTTCCCATAAGATAGAGTTGAGGAAGTGTCCCACGACTATGAGAACCCCTGGAAAACCTTATAAAGGACTACGATAAAGGTGTATCGTTTGGAGTTTTTTTCCGAGGCCGCAAAGTGTGTGGGCTGTGTGTGTATGTATGTGTGTGTGTGTGTGTGTGTGTGTGTGTGTGTGTGTGTGTGTGTGTGTGTGTGTGTGTGTGTGTGTGTGTGTGTGTGTGTGTGAAAGAGAGAGAGAGAGAGCTATTGTGGCTCAAAAACACGTTATTTCCTTACACAACAGACACCGAGAGAGCGAGAAAGAGAAAGAGAGAAAGAGAAAGAGACAGAGAGAAAGAGAGCGAGGGAGAGATACATACATACACCCACACACACACACACACACACACACACATTGTTAGAAAATTGGGTATTGTGCATGCTGATGCTTGAGCAATTTAGTAAAGAAAAAAAAATAGACGACACACACCCATACATAGCATCATGTGAATGTTGGTGTGATAATGGTACTTTTCCTCCCTGTGTCTGGGTTCACAAAGCAATGCACACCCACATTTCCGCCCTAATCGCAAAAGAGGCAGTGAATCATGTAACAGTCACAAACAACAAGACACACACACGACGTGCATACACCTAAACAGACGTACAAACACACCCGCACGCACCCACACACATACACAAATGTAGCAAATTTGTTGGCGACAAATTGATTCTACTTAAGTTTTTTTGTTTGTATGTTGTTTTTTTTCGTATATCTTTTCCATGAGTCAAATGTGCTGTTTTCTCTGGCGAGAGAGGTTCATACGTTCTTCTTCTTTTCTTCTGAAGTTTTCATTTTGTTTTTGTTTTTGTTTGTTCCTGCTTTTTTTTCTCGTTAACAATCAGAAGATTTGGTAGTATTCTTGTTTCCTGCTAATGTGTTGTTACTGTCTTGTGTACTTTTATATATAAATGTTTCCCACAAACACACACACTGACGCACACACACACGCAAAACTCGCGCACGCACGCACACTCACACATTTTAACATTTAATAACTCTTTTGATACGTTCGTTATTTCCTTTGTTTTATTACGTTGTTTTGTTGTTTCTGCTGCTTTAATGCTTCTCTTTCTCTTTCTCTCTTTCTCTTCATCTCTATTTCTCTCTTTTTTTTCTCTCTCTTCCTTATCGCATCTCTTTGCTTCTAGCAATTTATTGTTGTATTATGTTTTTGTTTTGTTCAAAATACTTGTACGACCGTTACAATGCTAAGAAGTTAATAATTTAGACGGAATATTTTCGTGACAATTTTTGGTGCACTTGTATGTTTTTCTTCTTCTGTATGTTTGTTTGTTATAAATTATACACAACACACACACATACACACACACACACACCATAGGTAGTATCATGTGTTACACAATCCATATCACCACATAAATCGTTGGTTAGCTCTTTATAAAAGCTTCGCTGCGCTTCACGCATAATGTAAGAGGGTTCGCGTTGCACCTTTTTGAGCTGTAATTTGCTATAGTTTACTCTTCTTCTCCCCACACTGCAACACTGGCCCTGCGTAGTAGAATAGGCAAGAGAGCAGCATAAAAATAGTCTGTTCTGGACAACTCTAGTAACACTTTTCCAAATCTCACCCACTAGCCAAAAACCAAAAACCTTATATCTTTAAAATATGGTATAGTGTTTCACTATCTTTCTCTCTATCTCTCTCTCTCTTTCTCTCTGTATCTTTCCCCTTTCAGCTTAGCTTGATATCTCGTTTTTTTTTCTTTTTTTAATAACAAACAGTACCACTTATAGACAACAAGAGCAGACAAAAACCTACCATGCTCTTCCCCCCAGGGGAAGTTTTCCGAAGGATGACGCCGGAGTAAAACCTATCACAAGTAGATGGAGACACAGGGGGTAACGACGGAAACAAAACAATGACCAACATGAAATTCAAAGTCTCGTTTGAGCCACGCTACTACTGCCAAACATCTGCTCACAGTGGAGGGATATACGAAATTCTCTGTCCCTACCGGATGTGTACAACAACCATGCAAAATGTGTGTGTGTGTGTGTGTGTGTGTGTGTGTGTGTGTGTGTGTGTGTGTGTGTGTGTGTGTGTGTGTATGTGTGTGTGTGTGTGTGTGTGTGTGTGTGTGTGTGTGTGTGTGTGTGTGTGTGTGTGTGTGTGTGTGTGTGTGTGTGTGTGTGTGTGTGTGTGTGTGTGTGTGTGTGTGTGTGTGTGTGGCTGTGTGCTAATTTGTTTAAGAATTAATGTGTATGTGTGCATATGTGTGTTACAAACTGTGTCATGGTCATGAAGGAAGATGGAAATCAAATCTGTGTCTTCTATCGAAAAAATTCCTCAACGCTCTGCTCGATGCTCGGCCCAATTTGCTCTATCTAAATGTGTTCTCTAAGTGTGTAAAAATGTTTTCCAGCCCCCCACCCACACACACCCTAGCTATCTCTCGGTCTTTTCACATAATTTTGCAAACCGGAAGGAACTCATTACGACATATGTATATTTTTTTTCAAAAGAAAAACATATAGTCTACAACCGCGGCTCGCACAATTACAAAAAGCAGTAGACGCAGTATTTAGTTTTCAACATGTGTAAGTGTGAGTGTTTGTTTTCTCTCTCTCTCTCTCTCTCTCTCTCTCTCTCTCTCTCTCTCGCTCTCTTTTCGTATAATAGATTTGTTTGTTTGTTTGATTTGTTTGTTAATCCTTTGTTTGTTTTCGTACTGTTATCTTATTCTCTTTTCCTTTACCTCTATTTCTCGCTCGCTCTCTCTCTCTCTCAGCTCGTTTGTTTCGTTTCCGTTGCGGACCTGTCCAACAAATTATTTCTACTATTATTAAATATGAAAGATTTTTTTTTGTTTCTTCTTCTTATTCTTCTGTTCCATCTATATAATCCATATATGCACAATGCGGAGAGGAAAAAAGAAGGTTTGCGTACACACAACGGACGCAAACACTCTCATCCCCCGTTCCAGCCACAGAAGAACAAACACCTTTGCTAACATTCAATTTTTACGCTTTACGCTTTCACAAAACGCGTACAATAGCTAAACTGTTAAGTATTATTATCCTGCACCCCTCCCCGCTTGAATAATTGCACGTTTCGATGAACAAATCGATCCTAATGAACAACTTCCCCCGCCACCCACATGAGCATACACACACAAACGCGCGCGCACACACACACACACACACACACACACACACACACACACACACACACACACACACACACACACAAACATCCACCAACCCACATACTCTGCCGTTCTCTGTTCATTGTGTTTTTTTGCTGTTACGATTATCCCACTTTAAAAGTTATTGCCAATAGTAACCTAATATGAAGATGGTTTGTGTGTATATGTGTGTGTGTATGCGGTTATGTGGCCGTGTGTTTGTGCGAGTATGTGGGTGTGGATACCAGCTGCACCGTGCAGTCGATATAACAAAAAATATGGTTCAACATTTAACACATCACATCGATTCGTTCCAAAGACATCCGCCCGACCTCTACCCGTGGTTGACGCGGGCCGCCCAACTGCACACGGTGCTGTGTCCCAATCCACACGATACAAACACACACGCACACACACACACATTCACGTATAGAGGAAACAACTAGCAACATTCTGAGCGTGCCCACAAATAGGGATTACAAAACAAAACAGAAAAAAAGTATTAACACAACAACTTCCATCCAATTGGAAAAGTTTCACTTTTCCACGCCTGGAAATTCCTACCGTAGGTATCGCTTTCAATCTCTCTCTCTCTCTCTCTCTCTATCTATCCCCCTCTATCCAATCTATATTTCTGTTCGTTTTTTCTTCTTCTATCAAACGACAGCCTAATCGATCCCAATAGCTAAACGATAGTCAAAAAATGTGTTTTTTTTTCACGCTCACGAGCAAAGGTCGTGCTCGTGGTGACAGGTGGGAGGGGGGAGGTTTTGTCTTGCCCCACTCTCCACCACACGCACACGCACATACACACATACACACGCACATACTTATTTACAATTATTTGGACTCATCCTGGTCCATCGGTTCCTCGGAGTCTTCGCAGGACACATCGGACGTTCTGTTGCGATTGGCGATTAGCGCATGATGTTGAAACCGAAAAAAAGAGCACCATTTAAAAAAAGGGCAATTCAATAATCAGTCGACGGTAGGGATTCGCCATCTTACCTCTTTAGGGGCTGCATCGACAGTCCGGCCATCGCGGTCACCGTGTCCGACTCTTCCCGTTCGCTGCTGTGCGCCTGGAGCGCGGACAGGCCGACCGTGTGGGCGAGCCGCTTGACGCACGGCCAGTGCGACACCTGGATGGCGATCGTTTTCTGCAGCGTCTCGACCGCTGCCTGGCACGGGGGCCGAGCCAGCTCGGACGGTGCGATCGAGGAGGTGCTTTCGCCGAGCAGTGCCCGCACGCACTCCTCGGCCGAATCGCAAATGGCAGGCAGATCGTAACCGCCCTCTAGCGCGAGCACAATCTGAAGAAAAAAAAATACGGGAAATTGTTATTGTTGGATCGCCTAATCATCATGCGCGCTCTGTCTTTCCCTTGCTTACAGAGTTTTCCAGGAGTTTTCATAGCTGCGGGACATTTTAATATCTCTTTCTTCCGTAAAATGAACTTAGTGTAATAGGAATTGGACTTTATTGTACACTTGTTGGACGAATAGGAATAGGACAATAGGAATAGCAGGAGCATAGGAATTTCCAAGAAATCTGGCCAAAAAGGGTACCATTGAGTCCAATTTCCATCATATGTAGTTCACTTCCCGTATGAAAGAGTCAAGGAATTATCCTAAAACTATGAGAACCCCTGAAAAATCCCGTAACAATTATCATTTACTGAGTTGCTAAATGTGGTAGTTCAAGAATATCTATTTTTGTCTACAAATCAACAAAGTTGATACATATCATTACAATTATAATATTATTAAAAAAATACTTTAACCACTTCACAGTCACGTGATTTTGAAAAATTGAGCAAACAAATTTTAGTTCGAATTTAAACAAAATCTAGGTACAATCCCGTTGGTATAATCCTGTGGACAAAACTGTGTAGGGGTTCATCTTATTATTTTAGTTTTAAATTTTAATTCAATTTAAATGTAATTAATTATTACGTCTTTCTTTACGCCTGTGCATGTCAACTGAGAAGGCGGCTTCATGAAAACTTTCTAAATCGGTATAAAAAAAAGATATTTTAATAAATTATCGATAAATGATGGATTGAATAACTTCAATTGCCGAGCTTTGGGATGCACAGTTTACCGAAACTGATGCCTGACCGAGAAAAAAAATTGTGATTACCGTACCTTCCCATTGGCGAGCTGCATCAGTTCGCGCGTCAGATGGCCGAAGCAGGCAGGCGACACCACGTAGCCGCCGAGCGGGGCCGGATGCCCGACGGCCGCATCGAAACCGGCCGACACGAGCACAATGTCCGGCGCAAAGTCGCGCGCAATCGGCATCACCACCGTGCGGAACGCGGCCAGATACTCCGCGTCGCCGAGCGGTGGGTTGACGCCGCCGGACCAGGCCACGTTCACGTTGTAGCCGAGGCCGGTGCCGACCCCGCACTCGGCCGGGCCGCCGGTGCCCGGGAAAAAGTTGCCATCGTCGTGCCGGTGCACGGACAGGTACAGGACGGACGCGTCGTCGTAGAACGCCTGCTGCGTGCCGTTCCCGTGGTGCACGTCCCAGTCGACGATCAGGATGCGGCGCATCTCGTGCGGCATCCGGTGGCGCAGCAGCCGGGCCGCCAGCGCGATCGAGTTGAAGAAGCAGAAGCCCATGGCCGCGTCCGCCTCGGCGTGGTGGCCGGGGGGCCGCACCACCGCGAACCCGTTCCGGTTTTCGCCCCGCGCCACCTTGTAGCTCAGGTCGATGACGCAGCCGGCGGCCATGCGGGCCGCCGCCGCCGTATGATGCTCGTTCCAGGTGGTGTCGAGATCGACGCCAACGCCGCCGCACGCCAGCCGCACGAAGCTGACGCGGCTCGTGTCCACCTTCTGCCGGTTCAGCTGGCTGGTGCCGAACAGGAGCGCGTGCCCCTCGGTGTGCACCGTCTGCAGCTCCTCCTGGGTCGCCTTGCGCGACCGCAGCTTGTCGCAGCGGATGGCGAGCCCGGTGCCGAGCAGCCGGGCCCAGATGCTCTGCAGCCGGCCGCTGTGCTCCGGGTGGTTCGCGTTGTCCCCGCACGCGCACACGTGCTTCAGCATCAGGCTGTCGAACGCGAGCCCGGTGGTGGCGGGGCGCAGCTTCTGCTCGCGGCTCGCCCCGATGATGGCGGACGCGGACGAGGAGGTAGTGAGCTGCAGAGCCATTCCGGGCGGGCTGCCGCATGACGTCCCGGCCGCCCCACCGAGCGCGCCGGCTGTTGCGGGAGAGGAGGAGGAGGATGACGCCGATGCCATCGCCGCCGCCAGCCCCTCGTGCGTGTAGCTGAGCAGCGAGCGGCTACGGTTCTGCACGGTCAGGTTCACTGGCGGTGGCAGATCGTCGTCACCGCCCGCCCCCTGCCCAGTGTCGGAGAACATGCTTTGCTGGGCCGTCGGATGGGCGCTGCCCGAGCCGCTTCCACTGCCCCCACCGCCTCCGATCGAGCTCAGATGCACTAGCGGGCTGGAGGAGGTGCGAGACAGTGGTCGCAGCAGGTTGGCGGCGGCCGCTGCCGCCGCCGCTGCTGCCGCTGCACCGCCACTGCCGCCCGCGCTGCCCGCATGGTGCGAGTACGGGTCCTCCAGCACGGACAGCTGTATCGATCGGCGCATAAAGAGCTCCCGCTCGCGGTGATAGTGCTGCTGCTGGTGGATCAGCTCGGACAGGTGCTGCTGCTGTTGCTGCTGCTGCTGCTGGGCGGTCGGCGGCTCGCCGTCGACGCCGTGCGACGACGACGACAGCAGGTGCGACTGGGAGGTGCTCTTGATGACGCTGCTCGCCAGCACCGTCTTCGGCGGCTGCTTCTTGTCGGTCAGATCGATTACCTCGTTCGATTCGACCTCCTCGCGCAGCTGCGGCTCGCGGTTGACGCAGTTGGCGGCGCGCGTCAGTGCCGTCTGGCGTATCTTTTGCTTCATCAGCATGTGCTGCTCGTACGCCTGCCGTTCAGCCTGCAAAGCAAAGTGAGTATATGAGTGAGGGTGTTGTTGTTTTTAAGTGCAATAGAGACAATTGTTTTAGACGAGCAGTCAAAATCAAAGTAGCCTTCAAATTGCCCGGTAAATGATAAATAGATGATCTATTCTAATCCCACTTGAATCCCTCATAACGAGTACCCCCAATAACGAGTATATCGCATAACGAGCAAATCAAAATGCTCAACAAATTCCTCTCTTAACGAGTAAAATCTCAGGCAATAAAGAAGTTCCATACTAACAATCGTTGTACATAAAACTATTACCAGGAAATGTGGTATGCAAGTGCTGCTTATGTTGCTTATCTTATGTTGCAATAAATTATGCCAAGGAGTTAATTGAAATGTTTAAATACTTTAAACGCGTTGAAAAATATTTAACACAGCAACATATAAAATTTTGATAAAATTGGTATATTTTGGAGAAAAAAAGACTAGCTAGTAATGTCTAACAGCGGAAAAGCAAATGGTTCCTCAACACAAACCGATAAAAGGACACTTTACATTGTTACATTGCAGCAATGCAAGCGGTAATTCGAAATTGTTCTCTCTTATTTTATCGCAAGCATCATCCGGGCTGTAGCTGTAGCAAATCACGTCAATAGATCAGTAAAGATCTCAACGAAATTGTGTAATACAAGTATCTTCCCACATAAAAGTATTATTTGAAACATTTTTCATTTTTTTCGATACTTGTATGTACCTAATACCAGCACATTAGCAGTCATGGAATCAATTATTACACTTTTTATACGAATTATATAGAAAGGAGCACCACGACTACTTTTTTTAATAACAAATCAGTTACTGGAACAGATTCAACTCGTTTTGCGAAGATCCACTGAAGTTTACGTTCGGAAACGTTTCAAAACACATTTGTAAGTGATCATACACTTTCATGCATTTTCATTGTTAAAACACTTCACTTCTAAACTGCCAAATTATACAGGGTTTCGTTTCATATAAGGGAATAGTTCAATCACTTAGGGGAATGTTGCAACCATGTTGTGGAAATTTGCAATCTTATAGGTGAATGTTGCAATCGGCTAGGGGAATTTTGCAAGCATACAGTGGAGCTGTCATCAGACTGTCGGTGCATCGAGATGATACCGATGATAATTTCTTTAAAAAAAAAAACATCATTTCGAGTTGTTTTCGTATGGCATTCAGCTGTACACATGATAAACTAAATAAATCCTGCCGCGGAATCATAATTAAACGTGATAAATAAGTAAAATTAACGAAAGTGTTTTGAGGTGTTTACAAGTGATTTAACTAATTTCTTATATGATTCGAAACCCTGTATTCTGGCTTATTCTATTCTTGCTACCAAATTGCCTCAACGTCTAGTTTAAAGACTTTGAACTGAAGGCACTTTGTTGCATCGAAAAGCAGTTGCCAGTTGCTTTGCGCTTGAACTCGTCTACATTTCCTAACGATTTGATTCAAGCCATTCGTTCTCGAGAACAAATCCCTAGCGAGAAATGGATCGAGAACGATGATTGGTCAAATTGAACAACAAATCTTTTAGTTTTATAAAGAAAAAAACCCCACATTTGAATCAAAAGACCAAAATTAGATGAATCATGTACCGATTTTTTAAATCTATTTTATCATCTACTAGGATATTTCTTATAAATTTTGCAGTCGTTAAAATCTTGTCAACCAATGTTGAAAAAACCGTCCGTAGATTTGACGACTTCTGTGATTTCTACTGCCCTTCAAAATGGACTCTACTAGACTTTCAACACAAAATAACAACGGTCAACCAGCAATCGAGCCAACTTTCCCGACTCGACTTGAATCAAAGTTGCGCATGGAATTCGTGCTTGATCCTTCGCTTACCTCGCTGTTCTCAAAGTGCGTCTGGTTGATGTTCATCATGGCCGCCGCTGCACTGTTGGCCCCGGCCAGCATCGGGTGGCCGAGCGGGAGCGGCGCCGACTGGGTGCGCCCGAGCGGCCGGTGCCCCTGCTTGTGCAGCCGGGCCTGGGCCACGTGCGCGTCCGTGATCGAGGGCTGGTGGTGGTAGAGGCTGGCGGCGGAACCGGGCCCAGCCGCCCCATGCAGCCCACCGGCGGCCAGGTGGGCCCGCTCCAGCCCGACCACGCCGCTGGCGGCGGCGGCAGCCGCAGCAGCGGCCGCAGCAGCCGCCGCAGCCACCGCTACGTTCTGGCTGCGCTGCTGCTGCTCGCTCAGGTCCAGCATCGGACTGCCGAACGGTACGCTGCTTGCCCCCACGCCGAGATGCGTCGGTCTGGTTGCGTTCAGAGCCTGAACAACAAAAAAACAGACACACACAAACGCGGTTAGAACGAATGTGGGAAACTGTACTGGGAAACACTTACCAGATGAGCAACGGAGGCGGCGGCAGACGAGCCCAGGTGCGGCCGGCCGAGCGAAATGTTGGGCATCGAGGGGGAGCTGAACAGCGACAGATCGTTGATGCTGGCACGGGACGTTACCGAGCCGTACTGTGGGTCCTCGTTCTCCTCCTGGATCGGTGCGTTCGTGGGCGAAGCGCGGCTGCCCACGGTCGGTGGCGAATTCGGGCCCGAATCGGTTGTAGCGACGCTAGCCGACGCCGCACAATCTAAAAAAGAGGCGAATGAAACACATTAATACATCATAAAACGCAGCAACAACAAAAAAAACAAAAAAGCTCCAAGAAAGGATGTATGTGTGTGTGTGTTTGCGCTCGAACACCACGAGAACACAGACGTCCTTCTCGGCAGCGAGAGACGGGTTGTGAAGATCGGTTATGGTAGTGTGTGGTTCAGAAAAAAACGTTAAAAAATATATGTTAGTTAAACACGATCAAACACACACACACAACACAAGCGTTCATTGCACAGCATATTGAGACGGGGAGGTTTGTTTTTTTCTGTTAGCAAACTGGTCGGCCTTTTCCCGGCCCTTTTACAGCCGACGGGACCACAGATTCCGGAACAATGTGGGGGTTTGAGGGCGGGGTGGAGGGTATATGGGTACCGCTGAAAGAGTGACAAAGAGACAAAGTCGCAAAGAAAAAACGATCCCCGAGCGATTTCGGTCGGACACGAATACGTACTTGTTTGCGCGAGCGCCTGGTTGTGCTGCTGCTTCTGGAGCCGGCGCAGGCGCTCCTGGCGGCGGGCGGCCAGTGGCCCGTTCAGCGAGCGCTTCTCGATCACCCGCTGCTTGAGGCGAATTTTCAGCAGGTTCGGTTCGGATGCTGCGGCGGTAGTCAGTTAGTGAGTCAGTAGTTGCATTATGCGCGTAAAGAAAAAATAAATAACAACAACATCAAACAAGCGGGAAACCCCCAATATTTTAGGGGGGGGGGGGGAGTGTTTGCAGGGTATAAGTAAGGAAGGGAAATATTATTTTTAGGTGTGGATGGAGGGACACGGGACAACAGGACATAAATCAAGCCTTGAGGCTGCTGAGGGTGATTTTAGTTTACAGAACCACCAAACTGTTTCTCTTCTCTAGAAACACACAATTAAAGCGTTTAGATAAATATGGATCAATCAATCATGTTAATGTAAAAAAAAGAAAAAGAAAACACACAATACATGCAGTTTGAGCGTTCATACAATTAAACATAGTTCTTTTCAGTGTGATTCATTGAATTAGATAATCAGTCGCAACAACAGCCAAAAGTCACAGCAAACTTTCCTGTTGCGTTGCGTGACATTTTGCATACACAAAGGAAAACAATTTACACACAAAAACGCAGGCGAAGGCGTTAAAAGGATTAAACGATAAAGGTAGGCATAACCAACACAAAGGAGGAAATCACTCCCATCTTGCGGGAAGCGAGAGGAAATGGAAAACTTCTTTCGGAAAGGGAAAAACGATGCTGAAGGATAGGGCTTTTGGGGAGGGCACGGGAAGCTAGGGGCTAGGGGCGTACCTGTCTTGCGGAGCGGAAAGTCCGGATCGTACTTCGCGATCGAGCTCGGCGGCGGAGGGATTTTGTACGGATGGGAGCTAACGGCCGCTGCAACGGCACCGCCCGGGAGTGACTCACCGGACGATGATTTGACGACGCCCCTGTGTGCGGTGGAAAGAGAAGCAGGGGAGGAAAAAGAAATGCCGCGTGCGACCGGTTGTTAGAGGAGTTCGAGCTGCATCAAGTTTATCGAGTGCTTCCGAAGGCTTTGTGAAGAATGGTACACTTGCCTAATTTTCCCTTAAATCTTAAAGCTTGAATATCAACGTTCATATACAGTTTTTTTTTTTTTGCATAACGAGCAAATCTAAATACTCCACAAATGCCTCTCTTAACGACAACACAAAAAAATCGACCAAAAAAAAAAAGCTTGATGACATTTTAGCAACCAACGCTTGGTCAGTCACTATGTCATGACTTTTTTTTTTTCAATGTGATCAGTTGGGCAAAATGTCACTGACATAGTCATGACAAATTCCGACTGAAACAAAACCATGTCAGCGTCACGAGCTCTGCTGTGATGATCATAGGTGAGGCTCAAACAGTTGTTGGTGACATTTTGTACTACCAACTTTTGGTATGTTTTCTCGATCTGTTTGACCCGACATACCAGCTAAGTAGACAGAGCGCGAAAGCATGCTCATTTTGTTGCTTGGGACCACACGCCAAGTATGTTACACGAATGTCGTGATTAGCACCGACGGAAAATGTCGTGACCAAGTGAGTGACCAAGAGCAGGTTATACCAAAAATGTCACCAAGCATGTGAGTGGTCCACCAACTTTTTGAGTCTCACCTCTGATCATCACAGTTGAGTGCCTCATCCAATGACCTCAATGACTCAACCACTGTCACGTCACGTTCGGCATGTCGTGACGCCCGTTCATTGAGTATCAAGCTTCCAAGGATATGTTAATTGTTTTCCGTGGTGATCATTACGTGATGCTCATGACATTTTGCAGCACTGATAACGATTGAATCACTGCAACGGATTAAAGTCTTTAAGCGAAGTTTCAACTGTACTTGTTTGACATGGTATAAAAAGCGAGGATAAATTAATGATTTTAAACACCTTTGAGAAAAGCGAGAGAATATTTGAAAATACTTTTCTTGTAAAAAATGCCTTTACACATCAAGATAAGGTTTAAGATCGAAAGCATCGATTTGTGTACCTGTCAAATGATACAAAAATGTCCCTTAAAATGCAACGAACTAATTTCAAACTATTGGGACAACCTCATTCCAATCGGATTCGAATCGGTACTGATAGCTCATCTACACGAACAAAATCCACTTCAAGCCACACAGAGCAGCGTTCAGAAAGTGCGCTAACTGTAACAGCATCATTTGAAGAAGAAAAAAAACCCTGTATTCCTGTATGCAAAACAACTGTTCTGCCTAATCTCGTGGACACTACATACGCTTCACATCGCCTTCACAGAGGGCGCAATCGCTATTTTACCAATTTCTGTACGGCAGCGGGGAAGATAACCCATTCGATGCAGCGGCCTGTTTCTTCTGTATCAGGAAAGTCTGCAAGAGGAAGAAGAATAGGAAGAAGAGGATAGTAAACAAATGTGCCGATTAGTTTCCCGCCTCAGGCGCCCATCATTCCCCGCCAATCCGTTCATCGCCAACCAAGCCACCCCTACCTGTAGCTTCTGTTTCACCTCCGAGCTCGCGTTCGCACAGCACTCGTGCTTTTCCTTGCGCTTGATCGCTTCCCGTTCCCGCCGCTCCCGCTGCTGGGCCGCTTCCTCCGCTATCCGTTGATCGCGTAACTCCTAACGAGGGAGGGAGAAGGTGAAGAAACATCGTTAGAAACGTTTGAAGAAAGTGCAACCGCGTAAATGGCGCTCCTACCTGAAATTTGTGCTCCAGCTGCTGGCGGTGCTGCATCTCGAGCTCCTTATTCTTCTCCTGGAACGCGTGCCATAGTTTCTGCTTCTCGAGCTCCTGCTCCTTTTGTAGCTGCACCGATGGGATAGGGGGACGAGACAGAAGTGGAGCGCGATGGCGCATTAGAATACAACCTGCAACGGAATGCGCACTGGGGTCCACGGGGACGCTACTCACCTCCAGGATCTGCTGGCTAATGTCGGCCGGTGCCGCTATCTGCGACGATGAGCTGCTGCTGTTCAGGGCGATACCGGTGTTCGGCACGACTAGTACTCGGTCTCTTCCCATGGTCGAATCACGTGCCATTTCTACAATAAACGGTAAGAAAAGGGAACTTGGATTAGAATTGTTTAACAGATGCAATAATGCTCCTTTTAGCAACTTAGTTTCCCCCGTTTCCCCCAGTGTATAGCCTCCACACAGGCCTCCGTACAGCAATTTTTTTTCTCGTTTGTTTGCTTATCGATCTTTGGCTAGGTCATGGGTCCTGTAACCCATATGGGTGGACCGGGACACTTTTACTTCTGTCGTCTTTCGAGCGAACAGCGCGAAAACCCCTGCAAGGGGGTGGCGCACGCAGGGAAGTACCAAACACTACGTACGGTTCTTCTTCTACCCAGCAGGCGCACCGGTATTGTCCGACATTTTGGCAACATAAATACCGATCAGGCTAGGGGATCGAGACGCCAACGAGAGAAGCAGTAGCTCCAAGTCCAAGCGCTAGCACTTCTGCCTCCTTTGCCTTTGCCGGACCCGCCGCCCCGAAATCCATCCGGGCGATAACTGGGCAATAGCATCGCGTGTAACGCTGGGACACAACACAATTCTCACCCGCATATGCTTTGGTATGTGAGCATGGGTGCTTTGTGTATATGTGTGTGCGTGTGCATATGTATATGTGGGTGGATGGATATGAGCGTATGTGTGGGCGTTTGTGCTTTGAGCTCGCGCATATATACGCAATAAAATAAAAAGGTACCCCCCCCCCTCCCCCCTCCACGTGGGAGGGGTGGGGCGATGGGTTGTGGCCTCTGGAGAAGGCGCTATTTTTAGCCGCCAATCGATAGACTCTGCCCTTTAAACCGCGCTAGGAGAGAACGCCCGTCTCCCCCAACACGTCCCTCTTTTCCCCAAGTACTCGATGTATTCCGTCATCGCGTGCTGGTGGGGCGTGTATTAGCAATGTTAGAGTCCTCCCCCCGATCCTCCGGACACATCCCACGCCACCCTCCCCCTCCCCATACCTCACGAAAGTTCAGTGTAGGTGAAGGTGGTTGTTTGGAAGAAAATACGCGAGACAATTGTTTGTGTGCCCTTTTGGGTTGTTTTTTTTTGTTTTTATGTTTCACCTCAGTCCCTTGGTGTAACATACATCCTCTGCTTTTTTTTTGTTTTGCTAAACTAGCCAGGTAGCATCATAAAACACATAGACAAGCATATTAGGGAAGTAGACACTACACTACAGGGAGTTGTTGTTAGGCAGTAGGAAGATGCCCCCACCCAAACAGGAGGGTCCTAGCTCTGTCTGAGGGACAGGCGCACTTTTGACATTTTCGTGTGCAGCAGTAAGCTTTGATGGGTCCTGGTACTATGCGTACCACCACTGTGGACCTATAAAGCTGGAATAGCTCTAGGATACGCTATCCCCCCCCCCTCTCCCCCGCACAAGCAATCGGAATTTATGACTTAAACTATCTTGGATATATCTCTCAGACCTTACGAAGGCTCTAATGTTCCTCCTAACAGCGGAAAAAGGACTAAATAGAGCTGTATGAGGTACCTGTACTCATCTTCGGATGGAAATATACCGATCTGTAACGATTGGTGCCAAGAAGCACTTGTATGGTGCCATGGGCAACGCATTAAACTCCCATACAGAAGTTCACGGGTTCAATTCCCGATTATTCCCTCGGACACACACACATGCATCCAAAATCTTTTCCAATTCTGAGAGTTGCGCTTGACAGTGTCATTAAACCTCGGAAAGTATTATATGATGATCAGTAGAAGAGGGGTGGTGTAGTTTGGTTGGATTGTTGGTAAAATTCAATATGGAGTTGTTATTCTAAGAATAAATAAAGGAAGGATTCCCTGTATCAATTTTCTCCGTACCATCCACCACCATCGCCTACCACCACCTCCTCCCTGCACAAAACGACGCGCACACTTTTATGTGTGCGCTAAATAACCACCCACAAAGCCCCCAGTAGGCAGATGGAAAAGAAAAAGGAGCGAGAGGGGTGGGTGGGCTACGGAAGATGATCGAAACCAAGGAACCGCGCACGTACACAGTGCTGTGTGTGTGTGTTTGGGGCCGGCCAAGGTCAAATCCCCATATCCATGCAAATGGCTGTTTAACCGAATATCTATATATAACTCAGCGCAAAAACCCTGCGGAGAGAGAGAGAGAGAGAGAGAGAGCGAGGAGTGTGTGCCGTTTGTTTGTAGTGTTGTTAGTACACATATTTGAGCCTCTGAGTGCCCGAGAGAAAGAGAGAGAGAGAGAGAGAGAGAGAGAGAGAGAAAGAGCGAGAGAGTGAGGGAGGATGTGAGAGAGGAGCTATTATACCATCTTCCTACTTAGGAATATTTGCTGAAATTGTGTGGAATTGTGAGAATTATAACGACATTCCATTCGCGTGTCAACCACCACCCCTTCACGAGAGGGGAAGAGGGGTTCGTGGAGGTGCTGGAAGGTGGGAAGGATTTAAGTGTGTGTACATATACTCTATGTATGGTTGTGTAGTTTACCCACGATGCTCACTACAAAGTCTTGCTCCAACCCCTTTACCTCCCACTAACACCCACTTCTCCGCCCTGTTACTCAACATATGTTTAGATGAGTTGATGTTGTTGTTATTATTGCTCTCTTTTCAAACCCAACTCCACCATATCAAATAAGCTCGTGTTCAGCTCAGTCAAACAAGCCAAACAAACCCAAAACAACCCCGAAACAGGGGGCGAGCGATTGCAAAACCCAGTTCCGTCATGCGGCTTGTTAAGCGCTGCTTTAGAACCAATCGCGAGAGTAAAGCAGAGGTAAAGAGTTTGGGTGACTGTTGCAACAAAAACAAAAATACAACAACTCTTCCTCCGATAGGGTTACCACACATACGCACACACGCGCAGTGTATAGCCACATGAAAGTGTGTGTGTGTGTGTGTGTGTGTGTGTGTGTGTGTGTGTGTGTGTGTGTGTGTGTGTGTGTGTGTGTGTGTGTGTGTGTGTGTGTGTGTGTGTGTGTGTGTGTGTGTGTGTGTGTGTGTGTGTGTGTGTGTGTGTGTGTGTGGCTGTGTGTGTGTGTGTTTGTGTGTGTGTGTTTCCACCTGACACTCCGCACCGACAATAACGACAACAACAATAACAACAGCAGACAGAAGTCGAGGGACACGCGCTATTACATCGACATTATCTAAATTACTCCTAGACCGAGACGGGATAGAGAGAGACAAACCGAGAGACACGTTACACGTCGAGATGCGTTCTGTGTGTGTTTGTTTGGAGCAGCCCGTACAACAACAACAAAAAAACGGTTTCACTTTTCTCCTTTTCTCGCTCGATTGTCATCCGTGTCGTGACGGCTGTTTGGTTGCTGGGTTTTGTCCGTGTCCGGCTGTGGTGTTGATTGTAGTCGAACGTGTTGCTGCTGCCGCTGTTATGATACACACTCTCTCTCTCTCTTTCTATCTCTCTATGTTGCTAGTGTTGATTGTTGCAGCGGAATGGATGTGACACAAACAACGAAACCCGTACCGGACCCACTACTACCACTACCGCCGAGATAGATATGGTGGTGGCTCACGATGACGTCTCTTCGTTCTATTTCTTTCAATCAACCACAGTCCCGGCACACACTTACGCACACTGCACTGCGCTTCATTATCTTACAGTTTGTTCTCACCTCTACCTCTCTTTCTCGTTGTTTCTTTTTTCTTTGTTTTGTTGGAGCCAATTCTGAATGTATAAACCCCAAAACACACGCAAACACCGACTAACAAAAAAAAAATGCCCACGACCACCTTATCCAACACACCTTACCTTCTCGCCGCTTCACTCTCTCTTTCTCTCTCTTACTTTAGTATTTCTAAGTCGCTTTCTGTAACGGACTACCCACTCGCACACACGCGCACACACTCCCACTCCTCCCCAAAAGAAATGGAACATTTATAACATTCTGGAGCATAACATCGATCAACGCTCCAAAATAAACCGTGACGGCAGGTTTCTCCCCCATTACTGGGCGGCAATATAACACACACGCATCCGGTCACACACTCACCCACACACCGTCTTGTCCCATATTCAGCAGCGGCTACATTTCAATTGGAATCTCCACAGCAGCGAACGATTGCTCTCCATATCTCGCTTAGGCTTTCTCTCTCTCTCTCTCTCTCTCTCTATCTCTCCCTCTTGTTCTCTCATATACTGTTTCAATGCACGTTTCCATACGGTATCTCTCAGTCGCTCGCTCGCTCGCTATCGCCTCTAGATAGCCACACAGCTGTGGCGAGACACACACTTTTCCCACGTTGGATCTAATTGCCGAATCTGATACAGCTCGGCCGAAATTCGATCAACTTCCCATATTTTGCCGGGTGGGTTCGGTGCCGTCCGGGGTCAGCCAGTACTAAAAACGCTACTACTCAGTAGCTCCGTCTCAGGTCGCCGCCATCGCCGCCGGGGCACACACAAAGAACGGAGGCTTCGCACGCCCGAGCAATCGATCAAAGTGAGCTGTCGGGACGGAGGGCCGGCCTACAGAATACGGCGGAGGCGGCGATTGCTTTGATGCAGTCGAATGTCCGCGGAGGATCCACCATGACTTGAGATCTGACACATCTGGCACGTACAGAGTCCATGTATATATGTGGCTGTGTGTGTGCGTCTATGCGAACAAATCCTTTACACTCCACATAACTCCTAATAAAACATCCAGATTCTTATCGGACCGAGAGATGTACATACAGTAGCTCCGACTAGGAGCTCAATCGTGTCTGAGTTCTTCCATGAGCATCGAATAAAAGGTTTTAAACCTTTCACAGGCATTGCATGAAAGTCCTCACGCACTGGAATCCCTGTACTTCCATACACAACCATTCTTGAAAATGTATTACACTGACGTAAGTCAGTCATATTTATAATGAGGCCTCTGCTGTTGTAGAAGAGAGGTTTACACAAAATTGCCCAAAGCGATTGATTTTAGTATCTTATCATTGGAGTGATGGGTGAGGTGTAATGAATAAAAACATCCCGAAGTGATAGCTTTAGATTTGAATTAATTGCTACCTGCAACAGGACAAAATTCAAATTGTCTCCAATAGAAAAGTACAAAAAACTTCACACTGATGGGTTGAGATCATTCTACTGTATTTTACTAAAATTTCTAACAATGTTGCACTTTGTTGTGCATATGTTTGCTAGCATCCTTACTGTTTATTTATTTTTCAAACTAAACACAGCCGCACAGTGTGAAACAGGGCGCTGGATAGCAAAGGTCACACACACACACACACACACACACACACACACACACACACACACACACACACACACACACACACACACACACACACACACACACACACACACATGTGTGTATGTGTATTAAAATAGGCCTAATAGACTGTGCGCTCTTTGGGTGCTGGGTGTTTTTGCACATTCTCCACGCTTTGCGTGAAATTACGGGGCCAAGGGTGCCGGTTTGAAACCCAACGGCAGCAATAAAAGCGGACCCGGGAGTGAACCCTGTAAACGGGTTTGCTTCTCCGCACACTTTGTATTTTCACAGCTGAAGTAGTGTGATGAAGCAGATCGAATCGAAACATAGATAGAGAGAGATACATAGAAAGAAGGTTGGGATCTATCAGCATAAATTGATTGATCAGGGAGAGTATTTTGTACCTGGCCACAAGCTGTCACAAAAGATGATCGTAAATTGCATGACAACTAATTTAACAACGCATGCTTAATCTGCGCCGTAAATTAGTAAGTATACTCTTCTGCAGCAGGAATTACGAAGAAGTAGAGCAGAATGGTATTTTGTACCTTTTCGTTAGCAAAACTTTTTTTTTGTGCAGGTGGCTTGACCTGATGAAGGCCACTGCCATTCTAACTCAGTGAAGATTGATCATCTAAATCCAACCAAGCTAAAGGTGAGCGTCATTAAAAGACCAGCAGCACCAAAAACACCTCGTACCTGTTTTCATGACCTTCTGAAACCTTTGACGATGCTTTGGGAGTCCATGAAACCTGATACGTATAAGCATTCCTGTCATTAATGTTACTAAATTGCAATACAATCCCGCAAGGAATCAAATATTTCTTGTTTAAATGTCCCTGTCCGAAAAACAATGGGCAAACTTCTTCTGCTTGAATTCTTCCTACCGTAAATAACTATTATGATCACCACTAGTTAATAACACACGTACCCGGATTTATTTAACATTATAAGACTTACTAATCCCAAAGGATAAAAGTTTTGGCTTATGTCATATAACACCACACCAACCACTGGAATCGAACGCTCGACTTCTAGCGTGAGAAATTCGATGACTTGACCACTGCACCAACGAGCGGTCTCGCAGACGGCAGCACAAATAGGCCCATATAAAGCAAAAGAAGGATCAAAATGGCCATAAGCCACAAACAAGGTTTCTCTTTCTGTTTGAATCAAGTTTGAATTAGTCAGGATACTTTTGCTCCTCAAACTCTTCGTGTTTACGTAACGCAAAATTCTACAAATCTATTGGGGGGTGAAAACAACAACAGCACCTTGTCCACCTACACCTGCCTTGCACACACTGTCCACACAACACACACGAAGCTTTCGTTCAATTTCTTCCAAGACCGTATGGCAGCATGGCCTTGAAAAGTGCTCTGCCACAGCTTGCAGCGTCCCTCCTGCAGCACGGCTTCCCAACATACAGCACATCGAGCCTGTCCAGAGGCTGCGAGGGCGAATGCAACATTGAATCATTCAATGGTCGCGCGGCTCAACAGCAAGAGAGCAAAAAGAAAAAGCCTCAAAACCTTCTTCTAGAACTTAGAACCCTAACGGATAAGGCGGTTGTGGGAGGCGGGGGTTTTTTTTTTCGTCATTTCTGTTAGTCTCCTCTCTCTCTCACACACACACACACGTTCACCGTAGGAACAACAAATCTTCTCTGCTTTTTATGGGGATGGAACAAATGAGCAAGCAATGGGGTGGAAGGATTTAAAAATATGCTCGACTGTTGTAGCGAATCTGTCACACACATACAGGTGGATGTGCACAGCTGTGTTGGATGTTGTGACAGGGGATATACACTTTGCAAAGAATAATTATGCTTCCAAGACACGCTGCTCATTATTATTTAAAAACCGATCCACAGCACCGTGTCACAGCCGTCCCGCACCTTGGTGGGTGCACGCACGAGGAGTCTGTGACACCAGTGACACACAACCACCACCGCCGCTAGGTTAGGTTGGGCTGTGTGTGTGTGTGTAAGTGATTCGCGTCCAAACAACACAACCATCAAACGGTCGCGTGGGCCGCGCGCTGTTCGAATCTTGATTTGTTGTTTTTTTTTATTAATCTGCCCACCCTCTTTTTGGTCTTTCTTTTTGCTCGCTTGCTTTGCAATATGCTTTTAATGCTCCTGGGGCACTGCGAATCTTTCCGGCTGGACCGGGGGGTTGAGGGTTGTGTTTTGTTGCTGCTGTTGTTGTTGTTTTGTTTTCGTCATTGCTTGTTGTGTTTGTTCCCGGATAGCGGGGGGCGGCGGGGAAGAGGGATTTTAGAGGGGGGTGGTGGGAGATACGGCATGAAGTGTTGGTTAGCTTGATAATAGTGTGGTTGAGCCATAAAAAAGGGGAACCAGCAGCCGCAGCCGCAGGCAGTTCCTTTCACTCAAAACGCTACGGTGGGATCTACATTGGGGATGGTGTAACAGTGAGAGAGAGAGGGAGAGTGTGTGTGTGTGTGTACGTGAGATAGAGGGCATGTTTGTGTGTGGAACAACCACAACAGCACACTAAAGCGAATAAGCGAAAATCAACATCAACACAATCATCAGTCACCCCATCACAACCAACCCCCTCCCCCTCCCTTCACTTCGCATAACTAACCACCCCAAAAAACCGTTGTGGAAGATTTGGAAGAAAATAGCAGATAAAGAGTAACGGGGAGAACAAGCACACACACACAAACACACATACCAGTACACATAAACACAAACACACACGCACACACACACGCGCGATGAAAGTCAAATCGAAATATTCGCCCATTCGAACACACAACAGTTCCCCTAACCCTCCCACCTCCCCCCCCTTCCCCATTCCCTCCCCACGCCTTCCTTACGCACCATGGAGCACATAGAAAACAACAACACACGGCGGCACACAGGCAAAACACACGTACACACGCACGCACGCAACAACTGTTTTTGGGGTGTAAACTTTTGTTAAGAAAATGTGGCACTTTTTTCCTTCTACTTCTTCTTCTTCTTCTTGGTTCTCAGGGGGGGCGCGCGGCTTAGACACACGTCTGGTCGTTTGGAGCGTAATGCTGACAATACGCACACGGAAGCGGCCGCGTTCAACATGTAGCAGGCTTTCTCTCTCGCTCGCGCGCGCACACACTGTTGTGAGAGTGCGGCATCGCGCCACTCATTACTGGGCAGTGGCAGTGTGAGCGACCAGCAAATAGCTGAGCGAGAGAGAGAGAGAGAGAGAGGGAGAGCGCAATTTAGCTCGAGCCGCTCGTAAAAACGACGTCGGTGGAGCATGTGGGGCATGCAGTGCGGTGTGTCAGTGTGGCCCAGGAGAATACAAAAAAAACAGCAGCAACAACAACACGAGCAAATGTAAAAGGGGAGCACAAAATGGAGCAGCAGTGGAAGCACTGGAGCCGGTGCGCACGGTTTTGTGGGGAGAGAGTGAGAGCGAGCGAGCGAGCAAGAGAGAGAGAGAGAGATTTTGGGCCCGCTGTACAGCCGACACGAGCGAGTAGAAGATGCGGGGCACACCGACATGTGCGTTGCTGTGGGGGTGAGTGAGTGAGCGTGAACGTAGGGAATTAGCTATATTTATCGAACCCGTGTTGACAATTGTCGACACACGACGCACAACAGAGAGTGCGAGAAGGAAAGAGAAGGAGAGCCAGAGATCCGAGAGGACCACTTGCACATTGGCGAGTGATATATAATTATGAACATATATCATCATTTCCGCGACTCTACTGCAGTGTTTCTGTGTCTGTTTGTGTGTGTGTGTGTGTGTGTGTGTGTGTGTGTGTGTGTGTGTGTCGCGAAATCTTGAGCGACCCTCTAAAAACGCACCGCGCGGATTAGGTAGTTGCCACCCCACTCCACCATCAGAGTTCTTGCCGATACATTGGAGATAGAGATAGAGAGAGAGAGAGCCTCAAATCGCCCCCTCGCGGTAAACCGCACAACCTACCTTCAACGTCACGCCAAACGTGCGTTCCGTTGCCCGATTGACACACGAGCGGCGCAAGCGAGAGACCCTACCAACAACAAAAAGAAAGCAAACAGAAGAGAGCGAGAGAGAGAGAGCGAGAGAGAGAACAAAAAACAACAAACGAGCCCTACAATTGAGTTACCATTTACCGCTGCCACTGCCACATGATCCCATATGAGGCAGGGTGAGGGACGAGAGAGAGAGAGAGAGAGGGGGGGGGAGTGGAGTCCTGATAAATCGGAAAGTCTGCGGGGTAAGTGGAGAAGTGCAGCGACTATTTTGCTGACACAACACACTGCGGCCCCCCCAGTAGTGGAGTAACTGTGCAATCACTCAATTCTCCTGACGTTTCTCTCTGTCTCTCTAGCACCATCTCTCTCTCTCTCCTTCTCTCTCTATCTCGCTCGTTTGCTCCATCTGGTTGCCGATGTGTCTCCCGGTGGTGAATCTGGCAGCTGGGCGGTACACACACACACAGCGCACACGATTGCTCCACAGAAGGAAAACGGTTTGAGTTCCGCGTCCGACCCCACAACCCGACGTCTTGTTCGGTACCCAAAATAGGACCTCACTCCAACGGTGTCGGCTTTTCCAGGAAATTTTCAAAACAAAAAACCCGCCAGAGCCTCCCCACCCCCTCTTCTTTACCAACATTGGGCGGGGATGGGGCGGAGGCGGGTTAGGTCACGCGCACTTGCGAAAAGTGCGCCGGTGGTTTTTGAAGAATCACAGCCCGCCACGATCGCCCGAGTTATTATTGCGAGCATTTCGAGTGATGACGACGGCCATCATCGCGGGAGCAAACGAGCGCCAAATGAAGGGTTTGCAATGCTGCACACGACGAGGGGGGGGGGGGAAGGGATGGAATGATGATAGCTCTCGCATCGGAATGCTCGTTAAATTTTACATCCTTAGATGCCCATTTGAACACAAACACACAGTGGGGCAGAGAGTTGTTGTCCCTGGGCAGGGAGCCAAGACAGCTAAACCGCATATCGTTTGCGCAAAAACCCGACCAGAACGACCACTTCCCTACGATAAAATAACAAAGGAAGCCGTTGCATATACATATACAGTTTTTTTGCGTTTATTCGCCCGGCCAACGACCTGACCAAATGACCGCATCAAGTTATCGCGCAGTCGAACGGCCAAGTTATCACAACACACCACCAGTACACCAAATAAGGCGTGGGAGAGGCAGATATATCCTCTCGCCAGCAGGGCTCCCGTCACAATCTCTTCACGAGGTTCTAGAGGCTGCCACCGGGCAAGAATGTCATTTACACTGTTGTTCGCGTTCACACCATCAGCTTTTTTTCCTGCAACGCTTTTGTGTCAATCAAAATACATCTTACGGCGGCTACAACGTCAATCACGATTGGGCGTTTGAAGCCGATGCTAATCTTATCGCGATTTCTTGGAAAATGCCTGCACCTATAAATACGCTTCCGATGAAGTATGGGAAAGTATCGATTGCAATGAGGAGAGGGAAGGCAGAGTCGTCACCAGCAACACGCCCGTCCTCCCGTATCCAGCGAGATGACTTTTTCGTTGAAGCTGATGAAGCATAAGGTTACAATTAGGTGCGGCATCATCGGAGTGAACCGGTCGGTCGAGGGGTAGCCGCACCGACCCCTACAAGACTGGATGAGTATCAATTCCCGGAGTCTCACTGGACTATTATTTGGCCCTTGGAGATGAGTGCTTCCACTAATAATAGAGGTCTTCTGATATCCAATGAAGCAGAGGTTACTCGATTTCATTGGGTAATTAAAACTACTGGTTTTTATCTCAGTTTTAATAGAATTGTGTTTTTCTTACTTTGATCCTGTTACGACCTCTGTTAGTTCGAGCGTTGCCGGATCTTGTTGTAACGTTGTCATTTAAAACGAACCAACGCATCTGGAAAATTATGTTCATTTTGTTGTTTTTATATAGCTTGTTGTAGCATCCTCCAAAACAAAGATCTGCCAAATTCAAGGTGAGAAATTCAAGCCCCCAAAGCAGCAAATTTACACAGAACCAACGCCAGCTTTCTGTTGTGGAATATTCTGAAGATCTTACTGGACAAAGCCGCCGAACACAAAGCATTACACGTAGTTCACCACGCGAGATATATGTCCACAATAGCATCGCGATTGATGACTAGATATTCTACAAACAGCCTACGGCATATGTCCTGGGAAACAGCAGCTAAAGCGAAGATATCCAAGGTCATCAGGATGTAAAAGGATGTGGGCATCATCACCTGTAAAATTGCCGAGATCGGAGTCAAGCAAAGGCTTAGAATAAAGGCTGAGCAGTGCGGATGACTTTATGACATCCCAGGCAAATTTGACAGCCAAATTTGACATTTAGCTCCAGGACATTAAGCATTGGCGATGGCCCTGGAGATCAATTAAAACACTTTGCGAGCATAACTTCTAGCTGTTGCGGGCTGTACATGACTGCGACAACATCTTCTAGTTGAACTGTGTCGCTAAAGATAGAAGCAAAAATGTAAAATGCAAAAACTATCTAGAGTAGCGATCCTGTGCTGTAAGTCCTCTTCCAACCCGGAAGTGACCCGAGCGTTACCGGTACAGTAACAGGAAGCCCTCACAGAGTGGGCAGCAAAACAGAGTCCAGTGGCAGATCCCGGTGGAGTGAGATTGCAATTGAATTAGATCCCATGCTGCCGGAGTCCGAGTATGCTTGGTGCCTGATGCCAGCCACCGAACGGATGACGACAATCATGTTGATGATGATGATGATGATGATGTACGGAAAAACCAGACACGCAAATGGAAGAACCGGGGGAGGGCAATGACGACGAACCGACGACTACAGGGACCGTCGGATAGCGTGTAGCTGTCATGATGTACCAGAGCACCACTGCTTCAAGCAAAAACCAACCCAATGTGTGTGTGTGTGTGTCTGTGTGTTGGGTGATTTGCCACCGCTTCTGTGCCAGAGTGTGAGACCCGTTGTGAGAGGTGAGCTGCTGCTGTGGCTGTGTGCGGTGAATACTATGTATTGTGAAAAAGGCTATTAATAGCTACTGCGCCGTATCGGTTTGCGCACTTGTTGGCATTTATAAATATATCTCAGATTTTCCACCTCCCAGCCCCTGCACCCCTTTCTCCCCTCGGGGTGGCCGCCTCTGTTCGGCCCGCGGCACCGCCTACTTCGCTTCCCGCAATACCACCAACCCCCATCAGCGCGCACCCCAGGGGTTGTGTATCGGGGCCGGTAATGGTCCCTCTTCTTCTCCTACCCCTCCTCCTCCTCCTCATCCTTCTTCACGTCACGTAGGCCAGCGTCTTTTTCTGTGGTTCACAGTACACTTCCTCGATTTCATTTCCAGCAAATTCCCCCACTGGATGGGAGGGGCGGTTTGGGCTGGTGGGTGGTGAGGGGGGGGGTTAGGGGGGGGTGGTAATGCGGCAACACGGTAGCCGCATTTAGAGCAGAGCATGCCAGGCAGGGCACTGCCACTTAGTTCTAGCATCGGAGGACATTCCTCCACCCCTCCCCCCCCTTTTGGAGGTTGCCCTGTTGGTCCGTGCTGGGATCATTAAATCGATATGGCCTGTGGCATATGGCGAGAGAAAAATGGCATAGCACGAACCCAGCCCGCCTCCCCTCCTCCCACCTCCCTCCGCAATCCCACGCCCACCGAGAGACCATCAAGGCGAAGGCTAATAATGCATTGATTACATTGGCGCGTCCTGGGCCCATCCCTTTTTGGACGAGGGGTTTTTCCCTAACCCCCCCCCCCCCCACCATTGCCGCTCGATAATGATCTGCGGCCGTACACACCTTTCCCGATTTTCCCTTCCCTATTGCGGCCCTTTCTTGCTTCCCGCCATGCGGCACCATCTTTCCAAATGCAAACCACGCCGCGTGTCCTTCGGCCCATGCCGGATATGAAACATCCTGGCTAATGGTGTCCGCAGCACTTGCACTATGTGTCTGTGTGTGTGTGTGTGTGTTGGTGCTTTGTCCTTGAAGGGGGAGCCACCGGCGTATCCATTAGAGATGCACAAGCTGCACAAACCACCCACCAGGACGGCGACCGGGAAGGATGATGATGTATATCTGTGCATTGCTATAAATGCTCTTCGAAACAAAGGCAAACACGACCCCATCATAACAAGGCAACTTCCGCTTTTCTAAACTCAAATCCATCCATGCGCCGGATGGAGCCGATATACACGCTTCTCTCTCTGTGCGCGTTGATAGGACGCTCGCTTCGCATATTCCAGCGCATCCAATTAGTTTTTAATTTGCTTCCCATTTTTTCATTCTCTCCCACCCGCGCGAGCGATTGTTTACGGACGCCGGGGGTGGAGTGTACAAAAATAAGGTACATGTTTCGCTTCGGCATTGTCCTAGTCTGTCACGGGTAGGCAGGCAGGCAGGACGAGCTGAGCGCGAAAGGCGGATATTGCGCGAAGCAACCGTTTTTTTTTCTTCTATTTTGTTTCTAATGCACACAGGGGCACGGCTTCGGCTTGCTACAACACAACGCATAAACTATAAAAGGCTCACACACCGGTTCGCTGATAAATTCCAATTAAATCTATTTGCATCGCAGCAATAATGTGCAATCAATATGGATGGGAACAAAGGCAGCAAAAAATAATGATCCTTGCTGTGGGCCTGGATTCTGGAACATGTCCGCACAAGAAGAAGAAGAAGAAGAACAAATCAAACACATTCGCACCAACGGCCACTGACAATAATGGCCTACGCACTTTGCGCGAATGATTCTTTCCGATTTCCGTCTCAGTGCAGTGTCCCAGCGACAACAGTGTTTGCTGACACACAAAATAAAACAAACAAAACGGAGTTTGATCTTCAAACCTGCGAGGTAAATGAACCTTCAATGAATCTGTAGACAGTGAGTTCAAAGATTCAAACTTCTCCAGCCACTCTAATCACTGAACAGACAGTGAACTTATCACAAATTATCTCTACTATGGAACATCATGCAGCGCGACCCACTTTACTGAGACTCCATGAGGAGTTCTGCTATCTTCAGCGAAATCCGGAGACGCATTGTGCAGAGAAATCCCGTGCATATACTACGGGCTTCAACAACTGCTGAGATCCAGAAGACATCAAGACCGCAAGAAATGTGAGATGTCTCCCACATTGAATCAACCCGGTGGTCCTCTATAGATATGAGAGTCGTGGACAATCATCCGAACGGAAGATCCGAACAGCGATGGGAAAAATGAAGTTTTCGTCAGAGTCGTAGTCGGTTCCGGAATCGAAATCGGCTCCAGAGTCAGAATTGGCTCCGCAATCTGAATCGGATTCGAAATCGGAATCGATTACGGCATCCTCATTAAAATAGAAGTCAGGATCCAATGATGCTAAGTATTAATAGCCGCAAAGAATCCAAATTTACTTGTAAACGATCCATTCTCATGGATATTCCTGGACTGATTTCGCTTCAGAAACTTCTTATTTTAATTCAAGAACTGATTTACATTCCGGTGCTAATTCCAATTCTGGAGTCAATTCTGTTTCCTTTACCGAACCATATTGTGATTCCGGAGTCGATTCCGGAATTCATTCCGGAGCCAACTCCGGATACAACTCCGGAATCGGCTCCAAAATCGAAATCGATTCCAGCATCGGAATCGGCTCCGGAATTAATGCTGAACACGAAATCGGAATCGGGTAGGTCCGATTACAAGCTCCCACCACTAATCCGAAAGTTCTGCGCGTGTGTGAGCAACGCATCCTCCGGGCCATCTTTGGTGGTATGTTCGAGCATGGAGGAGAAGGATGCACCACGTGAGCTTGCTAAAGTGTACGGCGAACCGAGCATTCTGACTGTGACGAAGTCTGGGGCATGTTATGAGGATGCCAGATTGGCACGAGACGCAGGCGAGCGCAGTAAGTTCGAAGGCTGGATCCGATAAAGCAAGACCTGTTGGAGATCGTGTGTCTACATGGATGGGAGGCTGCAACCAGGTACCGAACACCTTGGAGAATGTCTCTTGACCGGACCATGTAGTGACTTCTTTTGAGTCCTTTTACAAATGGGCGCTCCGTCTTGTTTTGAAATGACCCGATGGGGCTCATCGAACGTTCTCTTTGATCCAAGGTAGGACCTACTCCTTCTAAATACCCAAAATAGCTATCGATCTTCATTTGCAATCCAGCTTTGCTGAAACCTGGAGATATTTTCAATCCATTCGAAGCCACTGCTTAAAAAACCATAACTCCAGCAGAATGTTTAGTGGCGAACTTAATCTTTATCTTCTCCGGAACATCCTCAAAAAAAATTGTACAGGATTTGATTCGAGCTCCTTCGCATACATCGTGCATTACTTGGACATTACATGTCACTGACTTGTTAACATTTTTTGACAGTTAGAGCTAGTGTTGGGTAAATCAGGCCCAGATTCATGAATCGGAATGAATCCTTTAAATGTTTCAATAAATCTGAATCTCGGTTGCAAAGAATCATGAATCTCTAAAGATTCCTAAAGTTTGAGCATATTATTATTGACGTAAGGACCTACGTGGTGATGCCAGCCTATACAGGCATTCGAGAATTCTTGGTACCACGCAGTCGGATAGTCTGCTATGCTACGTGGAGTCGGTCGATGCCAGACTTAAGCCCAACGAAGGGCATGCCGTACGAATTTACCACTGCATCATGGGATCGCGCAAATTCAATATTTTGAAAATTATACATCTTATACAGCGATTCATGAATTCCGGTACAACTATGAATCTTAATGATTTGAACCTTTATAAGATTAAATGATCTTTAAAGATTCATTGATTCTTCGAGATTCATATAACTTTATATATTCAAGAACCATCAAAGATTCCTTAAACCGATGGTCCAGGCCCAACGGCATCTTCAGCGGTCGGAGAAGCAGCAAAGTGATGACGCAAGTAGTTGCCCGTTGAAGAACGATCAGTCGAACTCTCGAATCAGAGCATTTCGGCCATCCTTATGAGTGCCTAGCGTTATCCTACTATAGATATGCAGAGAACTGGTACCAATGGTGGGCTACGACGAACCATATTGTCGCTCTAAAACAATAAATTGGTTGTTTAAACCCACGGATAGATTGTTTTGAATTCGAATCTTCAGAAATCTTTAGCGAGTATTCGAGATTCTTCAAAGATTCATAAACCTTTAGAGATTCGATTCGAGATTCGAATCACTCATCGCTGAACAGTCATATGAATGAATCTCAACGAACGATTTATGACAATAGTTATAACCCTTGTGGTTACACACATATCTGACATAAGTGAAAATATCGGTTTAAAATATCCAAAAACAAACTTAATAAACATTTCCATTCTTAATGAGCCATACATGTAGTAGGACACAGAGAAACGCACATCAGGATGGTCTGTTCGAATCGGTTTAAATTAAGAATCGTACCTTTTGTCCAAGGATCTTGAAGAACGGTTTACAATCTGGTCGAGAGTTGCTCAAACTAACGATCAGGGAAGAACAAGAGTGCTCTTGGAAGAACTAGGACCATACGAGCGATGTTCAGCATACGCCTTTTTCGTATGAAAGTCACTCAACTGTTGCATAAAGCTTAGATTTATACATCAAATTGCGAAAATAACAGCGAGATACCGGATGTATTCTCTTGTACACTTTGCCGTACAAAGCACAAGCAACAAAGCATGCCTAGCCTACTGCGACGTTAAGTTGTATCAATAATGGACATGAAATGTTCCTCCAGTTTGATGTGAGGTCGTTGAACAGTTAAAATTTTGCAACAAAATGAAGATTTTCAGACAATATTTTGGATAAGGTTGGACAAGGTTAAATCCTCAAAACTCTCTAATATCCTACAGTACATGCTAATGAAGCGCGCAAATGTTTTAAAATGTATCATAGCTGATTTCAATACAATCAATCCGTGGAATCAGAAAACCAATTGACTGTTTTAGAGCGACAAATATTGTTCGTCGTAGCCCACAATTGGTACCAATTCTCTGCACATCTCCAGAAGGATAACGCTAGGCACTCATAAGGATGGCCGGAATGCTCTGATGCGGCAGTTTGACTGATCGTTCTTCAAACGGCGATCGCTTCCATCATCACTTTGCTGCATCGCAGATCATGTCTGGGCTTTGGGGCCTTCTGGGCATCGCCGTCGATTTGGGGATCGTAAAAATGCGTCAAAATTAAAATTAAACGCAAAACCGTTGTACGGGTCGGATATCGTTGTGCTTTGTCGCGCGTGCCCCTGAGACACGGCGATGTGTTGGGCAACACTTTTTTCCCTTTAAATCGTTCAAAAACTTCCGGCAGGGCGTAGGGTTGCAGTTCCGTGCTGCCTGCCCTACTGAACCTGCCCTCACACTGTCAACATAAACAAAACCACAACACACACGCGCTGCTTGGGTCGAGCGACGCGCGCGCTTGCAATATATAAATGTATAGAAATGTATGCGCATGTATACATATATATACATACATATACGTGGCCAGAAAAGATTAGACGGACTAAAACCGGCACCGCGGCTCTAAATTTAGACACTCACTATTTGCTGATTATTGCCAAGCGCGCTATAAATATCGCCGCGGGAAGGAAAAACCGACCGCATAGGAAGAGCGCGGCAATAAAAAAAAAGAAAAAGAAAAAGGACAGAGCAGACCAGAACTAAGAGAGAGGCAATAAAAGGAGGATCGGTAAGTGTGGGGCCCACAGCGCACAGCAAACGAAAGAATAAATTTTCGTTCGACAAATCCCTATTTTTGGCCTTCCTGCTTTCCTGCTTTCTGTTCCCCTTCAGCTTTTCCGTTTTGTGTGTGTGTGTGTGTGTTGTGCGGCTTTTTTTTGCGCAACCAGCTTCATAAACTGAATTTATAACTTGCAAATATCGGTTTTATCGGCAGCTCATCAAACACAAAAAAAACCCTACCGCCCTACCGCGTACTGCGCGTCTTCTGTCTATCATTTTAAAGTCCCCCTCCCATCTCTCTCTCTCTCTCTCTCTTTTTCTATCTTTTCTATCTCTCTCTTTCTCTCCCTTTCTTCCTTCGTCTCTTCGTCGTCATTCTCGCTACCAAATGCCTGCTAAGCTCGCTAACATGTGTTCCGTTTCGTTGCGCATGTTGCGCTTGGTGCACGTGAATAGAACAATATAATAAAAAAATACAGCAACAATCCTTCGCGTTGTGCCTCTGTTTCTGTGTGTGTTTGTTGGCTATATTTACGTGCCTCCTTTCCCCTCCCCGATTGGCAGCCCTCTTCCCTTTAGGTCCAACAACAAACAGCATCATCATCAACACCGTCGTCATGGTTTTCCCATTTCCCCCGTTTGCAGGAATCCGCACCTCCCCTCCGCCCCCAAAATAAAGGCAGGACCAAAAACGAAGCAGGCAGGAGCGGACGACGATCGCACTCAATCTTGGCAAATATCTTTTGCTGATTTGTTTTTTTTTTTTGGTTTTTCCTCGTTTTCGCGTTGCGCATTTGTACCTTCCAGTGCTGGCGTAAGCCCACTCAAAAAAAAAGACAAAAAAAACACACACACACAAACATGCAATTAGTGAAGAAAGTTCGCAGCGCCATTACTCACCATTGAAGAAGCTGTGCATCGTGCTTCGTGCAGGCAGATTGGTTCACGGATGTTCACGGTCACGGGGGTGGGTGGGGTTGATTTTTTTTTCTCTTTAAATCTTTTTCCCGTTTGTTGTATTTGTGGTTTTGTCCAAAAATCTTTGCCAACTCCACAGCAACCGACCACCTCCCGACTCGGTTTGGGGATGGGGGTTGTGTTGTTGTTGTTGAACTGCAGAACTGATTGCAGAGGAGGGATGCACCCAAAAAAAGAGGGGGTTCGTCGTGTGGGCGGAGGCGGGTTGATTACGCACGCCACCACCACCACCACCACATCCTTTCAGCCACAGGGAGGAAGTCACAGAGTTCTGGGCAGGCTGCGGCAATCGGTCGGGGACTCGCGCCGCCCGAACGCACTTCCGAAAGGGCTGTGGTGTCCGCTACACCGCCACCACCACCACCACCGATAACAGCATGCCACCGCCCACCACCCCTGCTGCGGTTCTCGGCAACACCTACGCGCGCCCACCACACACCACAATTTTTCGCTTTCCGGTTCTCTGCCGCACGCACTCCACACTTCCCAAAACCACTATACAACCACTAGCGAACGGAGCGCGCGTTTTGGGTGTGTGTGTGTTTAGAACACTCCGTATGTGCTGCTCCGTATTCCTTCCGTTTGGTTTTTTATTCACTTTTTTTTTAATTTCTTCACACTAACGCGCGGGCTTGCAGGATACCCTTCCCCTCCCCACACACAAACACCCACGTCTTCGGTTCGTTGCGCTGGAGGCGATTTGTTTTGGAGCGAGCAATTTACGACGACCTGTTTACGACGACGTGCAGGCTGCTGCCGCCCGCCTAGCACCACCAGTAGCCATCGCCCGACGCACGTTCGCCATTTTGCACCCCCCCTCCCCTACTCCGCTCGCTCTAGCCCACCTTTTGGGGGCACTGCGACACGCACAGGCACACACACAGTGATTTTGCACGGTTCCCTCACACACACGGGCACACACACGCTTATCACGCACGGCTCGCACGGAAACCAACGTTGAATGTTGCAGGGAGCTACCCTCTTTTTCGTTGTTTATTGTGTGTCTGCTTGTTATCAAAAAGAGCAGCCAAGTGTTTTCATGCTGTCAAAAAACTCGCCTGCTGTTGCCTGCGCCCGTGCCCCAAGGTTGCTACAGGCCCGCGATCAACAAGTGGCCAACAGTGGGCTGTGCCAAGCTGCGTACAACACCACCAACCGAAACCCCAATGCTCCCAGCTAGCATTTTCCGACCACGGTCCATGACGTCTGAGCGGGGTTGTGTCGCCTGGCTGGCGGTTCCAACGTCGAATCAACGTCGAATGGAAGTAATGGTACGATCAAAGTGGGTATCAGGACTAGGTGAGCGTATAGGTTTAGCCGGAACGCCATATGGAATGAACGTATGGCAGTACCCAAGTGCCACAAATCCACTAAACGACCACTAAACGGCTTCTAAACGACTCAAGCACTCTACCTAAACGGAATATAGAAAGACTTCGTTTAGCAGACGGGAAACGACTAATGCGTTCTAAAAATAGCGAAAAAGCTGGTGGCGCTCTCTGTTGGTGGGATACCCCAACCAGTCGAGCTTCATCGCTTGGAGGAGAGCTTTCTCATTTCCTCTGTACTCTTGTATGGTTTCGCAATGAAGTTATGCATCGCTAGAACTAGAACGGCGATACGATTGTTTAAATACTAAACTCCAACGGAAACCACCAGCACTGAAGCAAGTGAGAATTGAGTAATGGTCGTTGGTGTTGATACCCACGTATCTGACCATACGACCATTCATATAGATTTTTGCTCGGAAAGTTAGAAGGCTATAAAGGTCATGATAAGATGAAACTTGTCGAAACACCACATTGCAAGAAAAGCGATAGCAATATTAACAGTGATGAGTTGTAACATGCACACTCTTATTGATCAAATCAACAAAATGCATCTCTGTAACGAGCGTAGCAGAACAATCTCTACATTTTCCATGTGCCACAAATCCACTAAACGACCACTAACGGGTTCTAAACGGCTCAAGCTTTCAATCACAAAGGAATAAAAAATAGTCCTCGTTTAGCAGACAGTAACCGGCTGATGCATTCTAAGTAAGCATAAAAGCTAGTGACGCCATATGTTGGTGAGATAGCCACACAGTGGAGCTTTATTCGTTTTGAGAGCTTTCTGAACCCATTGAAACCCGTGTATCAGACCACACGACCATTATTATAGATTTTTGCTCGGAAGGTTAGAAGGGTATATAAGGCATGATTAGATGAAGCTAGCGAAACACATTGCAAGCAAAGGATAGCAATATAATGATGAGTTATAATAGATTTAGATTTATTAGATGGGCAATAGATAATAGATTTATTTTATATTGTACCACGGTTAAGCTTAATCTATGGCGTTAGGGATAAAATAAAATGCGGCATCCAACGACATCAGAATTTGTTGATACTCCGAAAGCATCTGTCAAATAGCATACCAAATTTTGACATCACATCCAATAACATTGCATCCGATGGAGCACTGCCATCGGTATTACTGATTTATTTGGGAAACTTTAGCAAGCTGAATTTTTACAGTATGCCAAGGAAATGTTGTAAAGAAATACATTTTTCTCTACTGAGCAAAGTTGATTTATTATTATATTGGGCACCCAGCTGCTAAGCAAAACTAAAAACATGTGATGGTAAGGTAAACGTTAGGTTTTATTTACTGAACATTCGATAGTACAAACCATATTGGTGAACCGACTGTCGAACAAGTGTTCCATAGACAAATTTTGTTGATTGGGAATGGTTCGTGTCAAGATGTTTACACATCTAGGTTTTAGTTTTTAATTGATTTTTGATTTTGTATTTATCTTTCTTTGGTCTTGGCATTGCATTCTGTAACGAATAAATAAAAAGAAATAAGTTAAAAATTATCCAAAATAAACACATTTTCTAAACTTCTCGAACTTTTCAGTATCAAAACAATATATTCACCTTGGTAATCAACATCAAAAGCCCGCAGACAATAAACGTGAAATTGATTTCGTTTTCTGTTTTTGTTTAAATAATATAAGACCACATTTTAGAAACCATAACTGCATAAAACCGCTTGCATTTAAAATTACTATATTTGCTGTTGTTCTCTGCCTCAAAAACGGAACGAGTGTGCTTGTAAAATCGAATCGTATACGAATTCCGCTACACCACGTTCACAGTGTGCGCGGCGAACAACGCACACTGCGAAACCCATCTGTCACGCGGAAACACATTGACAGAGAAGAAAAGAGTGCACTCACACACGCACACACACACACACACACACACACACACACACACACACACACACACACACACACACACACACACACACACACACACACACACACACACACACACACACACACACACACACACACACACACACACACACACACACACACACACACACACACACACAGAGAAGAAAAATAACGAAATCGAGCCAAACCTTTGGCTGTAGTTATCTCCCTACTGCTGGCTAGCTGCTGCTGCCGGGTGTCACGGATGAAAGGTAAACATTGCTCATTTGTTGGGGTTTTTCCTATTAAAAAAAAACACGCTTTCCACTGCTCTCCACGGCCAGCTTTATAGACAAGCAAGCAGCCCGAACCGATGGAAGGGGAAAAGGAACAGACGGTGGAACCGTCGCCGGCCGCCAGCACCGCGAAGGAGGAGTCGGCCACGGCCCAGAAGGAGCTGGCCCGGATGCGGGAAGAGTTCAACCAGCAGCGGGCCCGCATGAAGGAGCTGTACCTAGCCAAAGAAAGTACGGGACCGCACGCCGAAAACGAAGCAAACCAGCGTTGTACGCCCTGTTTCGCAATTTTCATCTTTTTCCCCCGCCCTTCGCCCCTGCAGATGAGTGCAAACGGCACGCGGCCGAAGCGACGGCCGCCCGGAAGGAGCTCGAGGAGGCGAAAGCCCAGCTACGGATCATGGAGTACAGCCGGGAGAAGGACGCGGAGGAGCAGCGGAACAAGGTGGAGGACGAGAACCGCACCCTGAAGCAGCTGGTGAACGAAACGCTCGACGAGTCGTCCTGCATGCGGGAGTCGGTCCAGCAGCTGCAGGACGAGAACGGCCGCCTGCTGGAGGAGATCCGGCAGCTGAAGGAGGAGCTGGCGGACAGCAACCAGGTAATACAGGGGTAACTGCAGCTGGGCTGGGATGCATAATTGACCATTCGACACTTATCTCTGCTGCCCTACCCGGTAGGTTTCGCCGAGCCTCGCCAAAACGGTCCAGCAGGCGAAGAAGATAATACTCAAGCTCGGGGCGGCCGACTCGAGCAGCTGCGACAATCTGGAGGAATCAATGCGGAAGGTAAAGAAATATGTACGTATGTATTGTGATGATCGGATTTCGGCCAAATTCGAGTGTTCGACATTGTTTTTTCTTCCTATTTTTTTTAAATCCAAATTAAGCAACGGGTTAACTTCCGGTGGTGTTAGTACTCCGTTTGTAATGCTGTAGTATTGTTAATTTTGTACTAATTATGGCCTGCTTACATTTACATTCGACTCCAATTTCAAATCCAAATAGTACAGGGTTTTCCAAAGGTTCTCATAGTTGTGGGACACTTCCTTGACTCTTTCCTATTGGAAGTGAACTTCATGTTTTGGAAATTTGACTCGATGGCATCCTTTTTGGACAGGCTCGTTGGAAATTCCTATTGGATTTGTCCAACAAGGGTGCTATAGAATTCAATTCCCATTACATTACAGCTATGAGAACTGTTGGAAAACCCTGTAATATGTAGAACTCTTCCTTTGCATCTCTTCTTATTCTTATTCCGTATTATGCGTATTATGCTGTCATATAGCTCTTAGTTTATGCTTTAATGTTTAACATTTATTTAAATTGCGCTTTTGTTTTGTGATTTTTTTATGTAAACACACATCTAATGTACGTGCTATGCACAACCCGCCCGTACACACACACACACCCGCGCATAAACTTGCTTCATTATCGCTTTCTCTTTCGCCCTCATGGTGGTCTATCTATCTGTGCCCTTTCTCCGTCCATCTTTCCACGATGTGCTTCCCCGCCACCGCCGCCGCCGCCGCCGCGTGACCGCATGTCCGCTTGCTATCCGACACGCCATGCACCAACGCGGCCAACTGTCATAATCAACTATCTGAATCGCGAGAGTAGGGCGCCTCTCGCCGTACGAGAAGCATGAAAGTCAAACGTAGCTAATTTTGTTTAAATTTGCTGCAACGAGTCAGTGCTCTGGTCGAGTACAGTGTCTGTGCCTTTATTTTGTTTTTCTTTTGCACCGTCCGCCAAGCCCGGCGCGGGAAATGGATCCTTCGGCGACGGTCGATGTGGTAAGGCAGCTGTGAGATGTTTGTTGGAGGGCGGAGTGTTGAGGATGATCTTTTTTTTTGAATGATTATTCGCTCCAAACAGCAGGGAGGAGCAGCCAGAAGCTTAGAAATGTGTGTGTGTGTGTGTGTGTGTTTTTTTTTTTTGCCCAGCGTGTCGTGTCAGTTTATGTTCATGTGTGTGTGTGTGTGGGTATATGTCAACATAGATGTTTTGGTTTTGTGTTGGCTTGTGAGTTTGTTTTTTAAATATTTTTTTGGCCAAGACAGAAAATAAATAAAACAAATATCCAAATAGTGCTTTGTGAAATTGTGTCGACACAGTCTAGTGAAATTGCGGACAATGTTTGGCACACACACCCACACATGCAGTACTATTGTTGCGTACGAGCAAGTGCAATTGCAATTGTTGCAGTTGCAGCGCACGATCGGAACCGGAATGCGGATGTGCCCGGGGGCAGGGTGGCGGATTTACATGTGTGTGAGAGTGTCTCTCGACCCTGCCGTACTATTAGCAGCTACGAGCTTAACCTACCCGATGCTAGCGATGCCACGGCTACGTAGCAATAAAATGGTGGCCAAGCGGCCTTTCAAAGCATCTTTCGGGCCCTAGCAAGCTGGGAATGCATTATTGATCTTCGCTGGCAGAGGAGCGTTTAGGCTGTTCGGAAATTGATTGCAAAGTGTAAGAGGAGTGGGGGGGTCTTTCTGGAGCTGCTTAAAACTGAGATCATTTAGAAATTTACTCTGGTTTGTGTGCAAAAGATGCTCCAATCCATGAAGAGTTAGCCCTACTTTCGGCTGTTTTAAACATTTTATTGTCTTTGTGTATCTGTTCATTAGAAAATACGCCCCTAGAGCTTTGCAGTGTGTAGTAGTGATGGGGAAAGTTGGCAAAAATCCGGAGTCAACTCCGATCCGACTCCGATAATTTTGGAATCGACTCGGGAAGGTAGGTCCGCCCAGCATTATCCAGAGTCGTTCGGAATCGCCCGGATTCGTCCAGAGTCCGGACTACTTCGGACGACTCCCTTTCCGTACGACTCCGGACGACTCTGAATGACTCCGAACGACTCCGGACGACTCCAACTCCAGACAACTCCGAACGACTCCTAACGACTCCGGACGACTCCGAACGACTACGACTCCGAACTCTACGACTCAACGAACGACTCAGACTCCTGACTCCGTCTCCCAACGCCCCTGAACGACTCCGAACGACTCCAGACGACTCCAGACGACTCCAGATGACTCCAGACGACTCCAGACGACTGCTTCTACGAATGACTCCGGTTCCGGACGACTCCAACGACGAATCCGTCTCTCAACGTCTCCCAACGACTCCGAACGACTCCGTCTCCCAGCGATTTCGAACGATTCCGAACGACTCCGGATGACTCTGGACTACTTCGAACGACAAACGACTCCGAGCGACTCCGAACGATTCCGGACTACTCCGAGCGACTGCGAACGACTTCGGACTACTCCGTACGACTCCAGACGACTCCAGACGACTCCAGACGTCTCCGTCTTCCAACGTCTCTGAACGACTCCGAACGACTCCAGACGACTCTAGATGACTCCGGAGAACTCCGGGTGACTCCGACTCCCAACGACTTCGGGCAACTCCGGACGACTCCGGGCGGAACTATTGGTTCAGTTTTTGCCGGTGTCATAATCGGACTAACAATAGCCGGAGTTGGATCGGAGTCGTGAGTGCGCTCCAAAGAGCACATCACTAGTGTGTAGCTTAATAGCTGTGGTGAGCGATGAGCTCAACACTATCACTTTTGTTTTACCTATTAGCATCGTGGTTTTGGTATCTTTTCCTTTTCTAAACCATGTTCTCAATAAGCTAATTGGATAGGTACTGTGTGTGTGTTTGTAAAACGCTTTGTTGCAACACTAACGCACTAAACTGCTGAAATAAGAAAAATAAGCGTATTAATTTCCCCCTTTCTTTCTAATTTTTCTCCTAATCCAACACACACACAGGCACAGGAAGATGCGGAAGTGTTGCGTTCGTTGGTCGTCCCGCTGGAGGAGGAGATCAAGTCGCTGAAGGAAAAGCTGCGGCTCGCGTACGAGGAAATCGAGACGTACAGTGCGACGCGTGACGCACCGAAGCGCGAGGCCAGCAGCAGCAGCAGCAGCCACAGCAGCCACAGCAGCAGCAGCGCGCAGCAAACGTCCGCCATGCTCGGCATGATCGGCGCCCAGCCGGCACCGCCCGAAGGCGAGCCGGCGGAGAAACCGTGCGAACGGTGCGCCGCCCACGAGGCCGCCCTGGCCCGCCAGCAGGAGGAGGAGCGGAAGCGCACGACCGGCTGGGAGAAGAGCGTCGAGCGGCTGCGGGAGCAGGTGGTGAAGGAGGCGGCCCTGCGCGCCGACCTCGAGGTGCAGTGGCACAAGAAGCGCGAGGAGCACAAGAACGAGGTGCAGAAGCTGACCGACTGGGCGACCGAGACGGAGCGGGCGCTCGACAAGCTTAGGCGCGATTACGGCCAACTGAAGGTGGCGCTGCGCGACGAGCTGCAGAAGCTGACGCAGGAGCGCGAGCACGTGTGCTACCGGCTGAACGGGCTGCAGCAGGACAACGACTTCCTGTCCGGCAAGTACGTCGCGAGCTCGGACGCGCTCAAGGACCAGGAGATCAACCTGCCGCAAAGCATCGAGGAGCTGCAGGAGCTGGTGCTGACGCTGCACGAGAACCTGATCGTCACCAAGGCGGGCTGCGAGTTCGCGGAGCGGAAGGCGCGCAGCATGCAGGACGAGGTGGCGCTGCTCCAGGAGCAGCAGCACTGCCGCGACCGGGAGGCGAAGAAGGCGGAGCAGCACTACCACCAGAAGCAGCACCAGCTGCACGAGCAGCTGCGCAAGCAGCAGCACGACTTCCAGCTGCTGGACAGCCTGCGCAGCGAGCTGGAGTGTGCGGAGGTGGAGCACAAGAAGCAAAACTCCGAGCTGCGCATGCAGATCATCGAGCTGCAGGCGGCGAACGAGCGGCTCGACCGCCAGAACGGCGACCTGCGCAGCAAGATGACGGTGCTGCAGGAGGACCTGGCGAACAACGAGGCGGTGCAGAAGGACTTCGTGAAGCTGTCCCAGTCGCTGCAGATGCAGCTGGAGAAGATCCGGTCGGCGGACACGCAGGTCCGCTGGCAGGACGACGACGACGTCGACCAGTGCCCGAACTGCAAGAAGGAGTTCACGGTGACGCGGCGCAAGCAGCACTGCCGGCACTGTGGCACGATCTACTGCCAGCCGTGCCTGGGCAAGTCGGTGCCGAGCGGCCCGAACCGCAAACCGGCCCGGGTGTGCGACGTGTGCCATACGCTGCTGGTGCAGGACACGGCACCGTACTTCAGCCGGGAGCCGCCCCAATCACCCTAAAACCCGGCGCTCGGTTGGCACTCCGCCACAGCCAAAACACAGCAAAGCACGTGATTTATGCTAATGATTAGTACCGTAACTACTCCCCATTCTTCCTTCCCCCCCCTCCCATCCACACACACACACACACCTGTTACTTTGATGTGTAATGCAGCAGAGAACCCTCTGAAAACGCAGGGCGTGCCCGCTACGAATTTATTCGTTGGTGATGCCCCACTTAGTATCATTTGCTGCGTACCACGGTGCTGCTGGGTGCCTGTTGTGTTGCTTTCTTTCTTTTGGTTTAGTGTTTTAAAGCCCTCTACCCCCTTCCCAACCTTGGGACACGTTTTCCTACGCTTCCTACGGCTTGAAACTCGGGCGGCGGGGAAGCGTGTGCACGCGTGTAAAGTTGTAGAAATATGTTATGTACCAGAGAAGTAAGGATGCCAGTAGCGACGAGAGACAGAATAGTTCAGCAAAAACGAAACAAATAAAAAAAAAGGACCACCATTCCTTCCCCTAGCTTTAGTGCTCACAGGTGCGGTAAAATTTGTGGCTCTGCTCAGCACACTGCAATTACCACCGCAAGGTGAAATGAAGTGACTATTATTCGGACCTGGTGGACCCGGCACGCTATGGCAAATTTCGGTGACGAAAAATTTGGATCGAAATTTGGAAGTTCGTTAAGATTGTGCTACTGGTGATGTTATATCAAATAAAAATGTAATACTCTTGCATTACACCAGCATATTGGAGTAAACGTTGAGTGGATGACTGTTTTTTTTAAGCGAGCGAAAGAAAGTAAGGAAATAGGATGAAATTTATGTCCCGCCGTATTCGTAAAAAATCCAGATTTGTCCGAATCCTCAACATCAATATCTCTCTTAGCCGACGGTCTCTTAAAGATTCACCGCAGAGAGATTTCACTGTAATTGGATTGGTTTCAGTTGTAAACCGTTAGGTGCATGTTTTTAAGAAAATCGTCATGAAGTCACTAGAGTGCCGTGATTTCATATACCCTTCATAACGAGCTTTTCGCATAACGATCATACCTCTCTCTGAAGTCCCTATCGCATTACAGGAATAAATCCGGAATTCATATGCCGTTGATCACATTAAAAGCTGTGCATGGTAAAAGTCACCAATATCCCCAATGTGTTTAAAAAATAAAATCTCGCATTACGAGCATTATCATTTGTGTTCCTGGTACGTTGTTTGGTGCCGATGTGAAATTAAGACGGTTTGAATTGAGCATTTATAGTGTTGAATTTATGAGTTTCAACACTAAGCATCATTTCATATAATACTATTGCTAGGAAGAAACTGGTATGGGTTCATGATAGGTTCTAGGACTGGTATGAGTTCATGATAGTTTCCAGGACCGGTATGGATTCATGATATGATCCAAGCCCAGTATGGGTTCATGATAGGATCCAGGATAAGTTTGGGTTCATGATAGGTTCCAGAATCAGTATGGGTACATGATGGATCCCAGGACTGATATGGGTTCTTGATAGGATCTAAGACCAGTATGGGTTCATGATAGGTTCCAGAATCGGTATGGGTTCATAATTGATTCCAGGATTGGTATGGGTTCATGATAGTTTCCAGGACCAGTATTGATTCATGATAGGATCCAAGCCCAGTGTTCATGATAGGATCCAGGACAATTTTGGGTTCATGATAGGTTCCAGAATCGGTATGGGTACATGATAGGTTCCAGGACTGGTATTGATTCATAATAGGTTCCAGGACTGGTATGGGTTCATGGCAGGATCCAGGACAAGTTTGGGTTCATGATAGGTTCCAGAATTGGTATGGGCTCATGATTCATTCCAGGATTGGTATGGGTTCATGATAGGTTCCAGGACCAGTATGGGTTCATGATTGGTTCCAGGACTGCTATAGGTTCATAACAGCTTCCAGGACCGCGTTATGGGTTCATGATAATTTCTTTACCGTTTTGACCAGTATTGGTTCCTAGACCGGTATAGGTTCAGAATCAGGTTGAGGATCTACATTCGATCATGAGCAGTTCTTGAACCAGAAAAGGTAATGTATTAGTGTCAGGAACGGTATGGGTTTGGTTTTGGCTAGAGGTCTCTTAAAGGGTCGTTATAAGTCCTTTATTTTAATTGGGTTTCAATACCATGAATGTTGGCGTTCTTTTTAGGGTTAAAGGTATTTTTCAAATTTAGTTGAATAGCCCTGTGACCTGGCCAAATTAACTAGTGTAGAAACATAAAGGTAATGGTTTCTGAATTCTTAAACCATATCGATGTCCCGTATTTTTCCCGCCCCGTACGATTGTAGACCTTTCTCACGCAAATCGTGCGATAAAATCAGTAAGTCAACACTATTTCCTAGTATGTTTGTTTGTTTGTTTTGTTTATTATTGTAAATGTATCGCGTGTGGTGTTTTGTTTGCTTACTTTTCGCTGCGGGCTTTCTGTGGTTACACAATCGTTACCATTACACATTCATTTCCCCCACGGTCCACCACAGAACGTAGTGGCTCTCTCCCTCCCTCGTTTGCTCCGAAGTTCGCGTAAACAAAACGTCCCCTCTGCTTTGCTTTCCCAACGTTCGGCTATTTACATTTGGCAGAAGAAGAAGAAGGTCGCTCCGTGTTCAGTTACTATCTTCAGTTGCCCGCGCTCTACGATCATTATCCGTGTACGGAACAAACACGAGCCGGCCACCCTCTTCCGGTTCCCCCGGCAACCATTAGTTGCATCGTGGCGGTAATAGTTTTTGATTGTTTCTTCTTTTCAAACAAAAAAAAATCATAATTATGCGCTGTTTCGCAATCGTACGTTTCGAGTTCTTCCTCACCAAGGCACTTATATCATTCGCCACCGGAATCCATTACTTTTTGTTTAATAACCCATTCACATCCTCCATCCATCTCTGTACAGGAATATTAGCTTCCACGCGCCTGTTCCTAACTTTCTAAGCGGATCTGGCCGCACTTACGAGTTTCCTAGTAGATAGTAGTAGATTCGTTGTTCGTAATTTGCTTCCTCTCTCTCTCTCTCTTTCTTTTTCACTTTTTGCTAACCGTAAAGAACGATTCGAAAATGTTTGCTCGCTAATTACAGGCGATGGAGTAAATAGGTTCCTATAACGCCCGGACAGGATCCACGCCCATCCAGGACCGTCCTCCCGCGCAGCAAGGACTGACTATGTCCGGTTTACAGTGGTACAGTGTTAAGTATTGTCACACCCTATTCTCTCGCGTTCGCATCGTGCCATATACAGCGCAAATCCCACTTAGGAAAGAGGAATTCGCCAACCGAACGCCAACAATACTGCAAACAAAAAAACATACTCAACACACCTACAGAACACAGATCCCTAACACCCTAAAAGTCCCTAACACGGGTTGCCGTGTGAACTAAGCTCAATTTCAACATCATCAGCCTTGGTTGGTCAAGAATTTTAAATTCTCAATTCTCCCGTGCCAGAGCATTATGGAGGGAGGTAAAAATAAAAAAAAAGTTGTAAAACTCCCCCCCTTACTGCCTGCTACCAATATCGAGACATTAAAAAACAATCCGATTCGGGTTTTGTTGCACATTTCCGTGCGGTAGCGCAGCAGACGTTAACAATTCATTGTTACTGTGTTTGTTCTTTTCTTCATTCTTCACCGTGTCTTAGTTACCTAATAACCTAAGTAAAAAAATATGTTAACTTTTGTTCACCCTCAATCGCAACATTTTACCCTACCAGAAACAGGAGCGTGTCGTTAAATTCACTAAATCGTCTATGAATACTTCTGTCCAATGTTAAATACACACACACACACACACACACACACACACACACACACACACACACACACACACACACACACACACACACACACACACACACAAACACATCTCATCGACTCTCGATTGTGAATGCCGTTTATCTCTTTCTCTCTCTCTCTCTCTCTCTCTCTCTCTCTCTCTCTCTCTTTCTCTCACACTATCTCTCTCTATCTCTCTAACTCTCTCTCTTTACACCTTTACAGGGTTTCCCACGATTTTCTGGTCGTATCCCATAGGTTTTTGGTTCGTTCCTATAATTTATTGGTATTTTCATATTGGATATCAATACAATTGGACCAAAAAATTCTTCGAAACGGCCAAAAAACCAAACACCAAACATTGATGGGAACCAACCAATAAATCGTGGGAAACCCTGTAAAGCGCCACGCAATACATCCCCAGTGTTTTTTTTTACATATTTCTAACATTGTTTAAGTCTTTCAAACCACACCATACAAAGTTAAATTCGTAAACACTTCGTACACTTTACATTACAGATACAGTGCAATTTAACAGACAAACAATAAACCCAGCAAACTGCCATGATTGGTTTGCATAATAATAATTAAAAAAAACTAATACAATGTATCATGGGTTTTTGTTTGTTTTGCCTATCACGGGGACCAAGCCCCGCTTGGAGCGGAGCCACCGGACACCGCGGACTGCTATGAGTACACCCGCAAGTCACTGATGGTCAGACTGCATTGGTCGCTAAGGCAGACCGCATTCACCTGCTAAGGTTGATGCGCCAAATAAAAAGTAGAAGAAAATGGGTGTTTCTGTCCGAATGGCTTAAGGTTTTTCCTTTTATCCTAAGAGTACATACACCCAAAGTATTGGTACCAAATTTGCCAGACCGGAAACGCATTGCGTGGCATGAACGCACACTCAAAATATTGTGTGTTTATAACATCGGCTACTTTCTGCTACTTCTAAAAAAAGAAAGATAAAAGTTAACGATTGTTTTTTGTTTCTAGATAAATATATACACAGCAATCGAAACTGAGGGCGGGCGAAATTGCTGGACTAACGAACTATTCCCCTGTTGTGTATATATAATATGTGTGTGTATGTGTGTATACAATCTGTTTTCAATGTAACAACGGCTGTGAGCTTAAATTAGGTATAGAGTAAAAAAAAAACAAAGAAATAAAACAATGTACGTCCGTTTACTAACGAAAATACCACGATGCTTACAGTACAGCGGAATGCAGTGGATGAAGTTCGATACTGAAATGGGGGCGGATGGATAGAAATAGAGGGCGGGGGGGGGGGCGCGCTCGGTTAGGATAAAGGCGACACACACGGCGCCCGCTGCTGAGTTTGGAAATGTTTTTTCGAAAGCGTCGGCATTAAATAAAGCTCGTCCAACGCCATATACCTATAGTTAGCTATGTCCATAGTGTTGCCTGGCGTTTGATTTTGTACGGCAACAATTTCAAGCAAAACAAAAAAAAGAGGGTACGTCTTTGGCAGCGCCAGAAATGTATAAGTTTCGCCGCATGGAATTGTTTTAGCATAATGTTTTCAATTTGCATGGAGGGTTTTTTCTTGCTGTTGTTTGTGTCTCTTTTGTTCGAGTGACCCGTCGTCGTTATAACTACTCAAAACGAATGAACCACGCGAGGTGAACGTATGCTCTTCGTACGTTGGGCGATGAAAATAGCTAACCGGATCATAAATGCGGATAATTTCTTCTTCGTGTTCACCACCGCCCACTCTGAGCAGTGTTTCCTAAGCAGTACGGCCGCTTTTGGACCGTTCCTTCTGATTAAAAGGGTAAAATGTTTCCTGCCTTCAAGGTTCAGTTCTCCGATTTATGTTTGTTTGTTTGTCTACGCTCCTCGTGCTAGCGTATTCGCGGAAAAAAAATCAAATCAATACAAAAGTTGGATAGTGGACAAGCACGCCCGGCTGGCGTTTCGTGAGCGTGGGCCATCCCTTTTTCTTCTCACGTTAAAAATCGATCGTGCAATCATTTTAGACCACGCATAAGAGAGAGATGGATAGAGAGAGAGAGAGAGAGCGGGAGAATATAGGTGTATGTGTGTAGGCGTGCATGAAACGTGCAACGCTCTGTCAACAAATTCTAACGCAAATTCCCTAACCCTAAGCTCCCTTTACTCGCATAACAACGCGCAAAATGCAAAATCTTCGAAATCCGATGCCACCACCATCGCACCGGTTCTGCTTCTCACAGCCTACTGTGGGAAACTGACCACGAGAACCGACTCTGCGTTTCTGCTTCTTTTGTTTGTTTGTTTGTTTTTTTCGTGCGCAAAATACTGATGCTGCGCCTTTTATGACACGTGTGGTTGTTTGTTTCTTCCCTGTTACTGTGTAAAATGAAATGCATTTACCTCTCTGTCTCTCTGTCTGTCTCTCTCTCTCTCTCTCTCTCTCTCTCTCTCTCTCTCTCTCTCTCTCTCTCTCTCTCTCTCTCTCTCTCTCTCTCTCTCTCTCTCTGTGGAATTCCTCTTTTCGGTATCACAAATCAAGGGTGAGGATGAAAGACGGGATATAAAGCTATTGCAAAAACAAAAGGACGAACGCGACGCACCACCAATCGCGCAAATGATCGTTAGACGGTCCCCTCCGGGGCGTATGTTTGTTTTTCTTTTTTTGGAATGGAAAGACAACCGGAACAGTTACGTATTGGATTTATCTAAGTCTGCCTCAAGCTTTCTCTCTCTCTCTCCCTCTCTCTCTTTCTCCTGCTCCTTCTTTATCTCTATGTTTGTGTATGTCACATTTTAAGACATTCACCGTACTAGTATAATGCCGTAATGCTAGCGAAAAGAAAGAAGGCAACTATAGGATGGAGAAGAGTGGTTTAAAAAAAAAAAACCCGCTACCGGGACGTGTAGCTGATGTGTGTGCGCACAGCCCGCAAGCTTAATATTAAAAAATGCCTCCCTTTGCCCGACCAGACGTAGGGTTGGATGCGCGCGGTTGGCGCCCGGGCCGGCCCATCACGGTGGCGATTGCTTTAGCGATGCGTTCGAGGGCAGGGTGGCCGACCGCTGTACCACCGCTGCCGTGCTTGGCTTGTTGTTCGAGCGCGCCGATTGGCTGAAAGTTTAATGTGAGATTTAATGTCAGAGCACAGCACAGCTAGACGAAAAAAAAACACAGAAAAGGTGCCTTACCTGGGCGAAACTTTCGCTGAATCCATGCTGTTGTTGGAGTTGCTGGTGGGCAGATTGTTACCATTGCTGCCGATGCCGCTGCTGGTGCCGCCGGTGCTGCTGCCACTGTTGCTGCCGCCGCCGGTGCTGCCCATCGTCGAAGTGTTGCCGCTGCCGCCGAGCGTACCGACGTTGTTGGTCGAGTTGGCCTTGTAGCCGCTCTTCTGGATGCGCTTGGACAGGCGCGTCACCCAGCGGTGCTGGTCCTCGTTCGAGGTGGCGAGCAGCAGCATCTCGCGCGCATGGTTCGGGTCGTGGTGCAGCTTGCACGGCGCGAGCGGATTGTTGTTGTCCACGTGTTCCTTGTGCAGCTTGAACCGGCAGCTGTAGAGGTAAAGAAGCACGCAACGGGAGGAATTAATATCTGTCCTTTTTTGGGTACAACAAGCGCGACACACCAGTCGGACGACTTACCGTTTGCATTCATACGCCGGCAGTGACTTGAAGACGTGCCACAGCGTCTTCTGGCACGAGGGAAGATCGCAAGTCGTTGGAATATGGTAACTGATTTGGAGGAACTCGTGGCCTGTGCGAAGAGAGTAACAGTGAGTTAGATTTTTTTTATTTTTGAGTGAGTTAATACCCGAACGCACCTTTGTACTGCATCGTGAGCGGCTTCTCATCGCTACGGGACGAGCCGATGTCGGACGGCTGCTGCTCGTCGGGCCGGCGCGCCTCACCCTCGCCGGCGTACAGCAGCTGGAAGATGCGCGGTATTTCTTTGGGATCGGCCCGTATAACGTCACCTTGTGTTACCGGGCGGACATGGAACACTTTGCTGTAATTACGGCAACAGAGACGTGTGCATCAGTCGAAAGAAACGTTTAACCTCCACATGATGTGCGTGGTCAGAGCGAAACCGGTTTCGATTCCGATTTCAGAGCCGATTCCGATTCCAATTCCAGAGCAGATTCCGAATCCGAATCCAATTCCAGAGCCGATTCCAAAACAAATTCCGGAGCCGATTCCGAATCCAATTCCAGTGACGATTCCGATTCCGGAATCGGCTCTGGAATCGGAATTGACCCAGAAATCGCAATCAACTCCAGAGTCACAATCAGAATTGACTCCGGAATCAGAGTCAGTTGTACAATTGACAGCAGAAGTTATAGATACGAACGCAGTCCCGGAATCTCCATGAGATTGGATCGTTTACAAGATAATGTAAGTTCTTGGCGGCTATCGATACAATCGTAGCTGCATAGGACTCAAACGCCAATTCTCATCAGGATACCGAAATCAAATTTAATTCCAGAGCCGATTCCGGAACCGGTTCCTGAGCCGAAACTTCATTGCTCCCATCAGTAGTGCGTTCGTACCTTAAATCGATGATGAGCAGTGGATCGCTCGTGTTTTGCTTGTCCAGCTCCGAGCTGTAGAAGATGATGCGCTTCGGGGACACGACCACGAACTGGCGCTTCCAGCCGTGCCGCTTGATGTTCTGCTTGTTCGGCACGCTCAGCCAGCCCTCGAAGATGGAGTCCTGGTTTTCCTCCATCATGTCGTTGTCGACCGAGGACAGCGAGGCCGTCTCGATCAGCTTCATCTGCAAGTGTTCGATTTCCGTCGCCTTGCAGTCGATCTCCATCTGGAGCTTGGTGTTGACCTGCGTTGAAATAGAAATGGAAATGTAAAAAACGTGACACTGCGTGGTAGGAAGTACGGCGAGTGCGCGACGCTGCCACCACTTACATCAATCTGGCGCGCCAGCAGGCTGACGGTTTCGTTGTGCTTCTGGCACATCTCGTCGTACTTCGCCCGCTCGACCGACAGCTCCTGCTGCAGCCGCTTGCTTTCCTTCTCCTTCTTGCGCAGCTCCGCCGTCGAGTTGACCTTCATCTTCTGCTTGCCGGTCAGGTTGTTGTCTTTGCGGTTCATGATCTCCGCCAGCTTGTTCACCGCCTGCTGCTTCAGGATCGTCTCGTTCACCAGCTTCGCCCGACATTTGTCCAGCTCGCCGAGCTCGTACTTGAGCCGGTACAGCTCCTCCTGCTGCTTCTTGCTCTGCTGCAGCACGTCCTCCAGCTCGTACTCCTTGTTGCCGAGCGACTTCTTCAGCTCGGCCTCCGCATCCTTCAGCGAGGTGACGAGCGCCTCCTTCGCCATCAGCTCGTTCCGGTGCTTGGTGAGCAGATCCTTCAGCTCGAGCTCCTTCATCGTTTTCTCCTTCTCCAGGTCGGCGACCGTCTCCTCCGCGATCGAGCGCGCGAGCGCCTCTGTGTCGGCGCGCGCATTCGCCAGCTGCAGCTGGTGCATGATGTTGCTCCGCTCATCGTCCAGCTTCTGCAGCTGGCGCATCCGGTCCTTCATCTCATCCCGCAGCTCGTTGTACTGCGTTTTGTACAGCTTAGAGAAGTACTGTTCAACCTCCAGCTGGTCCTGGACTTCCTTCATCTGCAGCAAAACATAACAATAAAAAGAAGAGTAGGAACATATTGCTTGTCTGCCTTCGCCCGGCTGATCATCACACACACACACACACACTAACCTGCAGAATGTCTGTGTTGTGCTGCTTTTTGATGTTGCTGACGTCCTCCTCCAGCTTTTTGCGCGCATCCCGCAGCTGTTGCACCTCCTTCTGCGACTGCATCTCCTTCGACTTGAGGTGGGCGACCTCCGAGCTCTGGAGGCTAATTTCCGACAGCAGGCTGTTCTTTTTGCTCTGCTCCTGCTCGAGCTGACTGTGCAGGGCGACCACCTTTTCCGATTCCTGCGCAAGCAAGCAAGCAAAAATTAGATTAATCCACGGAACAGCAGCGCCCAAATCGCTGAGCCTTACCTGCCGATATTCGCCTTCAAGCTTTTGCAAGCGCTGCTGGATCTGACGGTAGTCAACCGAGAGCATCGACAGCTGCCGCTCCTTTTCCTGCGAGTTCTGCTCCGCCTTCTGACGGCCCAGCTTCTCCTCGGTGAGCTTGTTTTGTAGCGCTGTGTGGGAAAGCAATCAGTTGAGAGTATTTGAACTACATACTGGAGACCGGACGGTGATGTTCGCGTTGCTGTTAGCACTCCCAATTCGAAAACTCGACAGCGGACCATGCGACCTGGAAGCGTTTTGTGTGTTGCTGAAGCTTCTTGTTGTTAAGGCAGCCCACGTGGGTTATCTTTTTTGATTTCTGAATGTCGGAACGTTCCAACGTTTTTGGGTTGGTTTGGCGCAAAATGAATCCCAGTCTTATGTTGGTCAGGAGCCAATAAGGACGAAACGAAGTTTCATCACAGTGGCATGTCGCTTTGACCTATCTAGTCGAGTACGAATTGTCCTATAGCTGAGCAGGGAAACCCGCTTTGTGCGACAGCAAAGTACGTCGTAACCGTTGACCACAACCATCGGCCGACAACTAGACTTTCAACGATTATAAAATGGCGACTAGAACCGCGACGAGTCGCTGTTGGAAAATCAACTAGCCTTTGAGTAAACGGTCCTAAATCGATGAGACAACCTGCACGACGCAAGGTGCTTCCTAGATCTCTTCCTGACGCCGAGTCCTATTTGGTGCTTCTCTACGCTTTAACGTAACTCACGCTGCTCCCTCCTTTCTGCTCTTCATCGTCCTTCAGCCCACTAGACCCTTTTTTTTGGCCTTTTGGCGGACATTAGCCTCTCCTGGAGGCAAATGATTTCGTCTGCAGCATCTAATCAAACTTTTTTCTCTCTCGTCCTCGCTATCTTTTTTCCCAAACTTGCTTTACATCTCTCTCTCCCTCTCTCCCTATTTTTATCCCCGATAGAAGGATTAGATTATATAGAGGCCTTTGGCTGATAGATTTTCACAATTCACAATAATTGATTTACAATATACAATATTTAAACAATACATACAAATAAACAGTCTTCGAGCGTTTGAAATCAAACGGCTTGGTGTTGCACTTTAAAAAAAATGAATTTCTTTGGATATCGTATCACACGGCATCTGGTGTTAAACCACAAGCGCACAGCGCTCAAACCGTTGGTGATTGCAATCCTTCGACAACCGTGAATATTCTTCGACGGTTGTTGTCGCTGCTGAAATAGTAGTACAAATGCTTCATGCTCTCATTACAAACAGCTCGCCTCTCGTCCTCGTTATACCTTTTTTCCCAAACTCTCTGCCTATCTCTCTAATAGCAACTTAACTATATAATACAATATGGTAAAGCCTTTGGTCCACCAATTTACAAGCATATACAATTTACAATGATTGGTTTACTATATACAATAATTGAAAAAAGAAACAAGTGCTCACTGTCTTCGAGCGTTTTAAATTAAACGGCTTGGCGCTGCACTGCAGAAGAAGATTGTATTTCTTCCAATATCATATCACTGCACCTGGTATTAAAAACCACAAGTGCAACGCGCTCAAGCCGTTGATGTTTGCAAGCCTCCGACTACTGGACGATGAAATCCTCGACGATTGTTAGCGCTGCAAGTATTTTCTTACCGGCCAGTATCGAAGAAGAACCAAAACAATGATACAACAAACCTACGAAAAGCTTTCCTGAAATTTCCTGAATGTTTAGGCAATGCAGGGACATTGCTTTTGGAGGAATGACTTCCAAATGGATATCGACGATCACCAGAAGCTGCTCTAATGCCAATTTGATGCCGAATTGTGCATAGGATTGACAGCACACTACTCCAAACGTGCGCGAACTACTGCCTACGCCTGGCGACCTTCAAAGACAAAGAATCCGCATGTGTCTTCAACAGCTTTGACCGTACAATGCACCAAAATTGGAACCAATTCCAAGCCGCACACATCGCGCCTGATCTGATCAGCGTTGCTTTCCAAAACTTCCGAACATGCGGTGTTTGGCACAGGCGAGTGGGACACAAGCGGAAGCGGAGAAAGACGACGAATTCGATCGATCAAAACAGGCGGAAGCGGACTCGACCAAAGCGGCGGGACGAACGATGTTACATCCATCCAGCCACCTCGGGATATGGAGGAGGGATCTCGTAGCAATGATGTCGTTTGTATCGAATGACCAAGAGCATCGGAACAACCATGGTTATTAACGAACGGCGGATAAATATTGTTAGACGGTTCATACTATTGCTGAATTGCAAAATGGCGGAACCGTTAAGAGGTTAGCAACGAGAAGAAGAAGAAAAAACAAAACAAACAAGAAAGAAAGCAGATAGCTCAGCGCTGGTCACTCGCGAACGCACGGGGAACATCCTGAGACAGCTGAAAGGACGGACGGCCAACAAGCAGTAGCGGCCGGCAGCTTACCTTTCACCTCCTGCATGTTCGCCTCCTCGTTGTTGAGCAGCCGGGCCTTGGCCGTCTCCTGGTGCGCCTGCACCTCCTGCTCGTACCGGCACTGGACCGCCTTCAGCTCGCACTCGACCGACGCATACTCCTTCTCCAGCTCGGAGATCCGGTCGACCAGGGTGCGGTTGTCCGCAAAGACCTGCTGCTCCCGGGCCGCCATCCGCTCCATATCGGTGCACATCGACTGCACCTTTACCTCCAGCTCCTTCTGCAGCTCCGTCCGCTTGATGCGCGTGCTCCGCTCCTGCGTCAGCTGGCTCTGCAGCTCCGCCAGCTCCTGCTGCAGCATGTCGCGCATCGTCTGCAGCCCGAGCATCATCGACTGCAGGTCGAGCGCCTTCTGCTCCGCGTTGCTGCTCAGCAGCCGCAGCTCCGCGATCAGCTTCTTGCTCTTCTGGCCCGACTCCACCTCCGCCTTGTACTTTTCCTGCACCTCCGCCAACTGCTTCTCGAGCGCCCCGATCCGGTCGGTGTACTGCTGGACGCTGTTCTGCTCGCGCGTCCGCAGATTGCACTCCTCCTGCAGCCGCTGCTTCGTCTCCACCAGCACGCACTCGACCTTCTTGCGCGCCTCCAGCTCGCCGTCCGCCCGGCGCTGCACCTCGCGAAAGTTGTGCTTCAGCATCGTCAGGTCGCGCTCGTACTCGTTCGCGACCGTCTGGATGTCGGACTCGCGCTTCGTGATCAGCTCGATCTGCTGGCGCAGCGTGCGCTCCTGCTTTTCGTGCGCCTCGATCGTCTGCTTCTGGCGCTGCACCAGATTCTCCAGCCGCATCAGCTCGGCATTGTTCGACGGGCGGTGCCGGTGCACCTTCGCGCCCGTCCCCTCCCGGTTGTCGGTCGTGTCGCCGGCGCTGCCGTCCCCGTCCGCCGGTTCCGGCTCGCCCGCCAGCAGCTGGTAGTCGGGCGAGTAGGTGAACCCGATGAACGGCAGATGGTCCCCGGCGAAGGTGGTGGGCGTCGGGAAGTTGGTGCCGATGCTGCTCTTCCGCTTCACCTCCTCGAAGTTGCGCGTGTCGTCGTCGCTGCTCAGCTCCGGCACGACCGGCGGCACCGACTGGCGCAGGTTCTCGAACGTCCACGTGTCGTTCTCGAAGAACGGGTGCGACTTGATCTCCTCGACGCTGTGGCGGCCGAGCCGCACCGTCCGGTCGGACAGGAAGCCCTTGATCAGCGATTTGGCGTTCTCGCTGATGCGCGCGTTGTCCGGAAACTCGAGACAGTTTTTGTGGTCCATAATTTTGCCGTAGGTGCCGACGAGACTGTCCGAGAAGAAGGGCGTGTCGCCGATCAGTATCTCGTACAGGAAGATACCGACCGACCACCAGTCGCACTCGCGCCCGTACCCGCCCTTCACGCCCTGGAACTGCAGCACCTCCGGGCTGATGTAGTCCGGCGTGCCGACCGCGTTCGAGGACCGCACCAGCCCGTCGTCGTCCATGCGCATGCACGTGCCAAAGTCCGCCAGCTTCAGGTGGCCGTACTTGTCCAGCAGCATGTTGTCCGGCTTCACGTCCCGATGGATGAAGCCCATCTGGTGGATCGTGTCGAGCGCCAGCACCACCTCCATCGTGTAGAACAGCGCCCACTTCTCCGGTATCTCGTACACGTTCATCAGCCCGACGATGTCGCCGCCCGGCATGAAGTCCATCACCATGTACAGGTACTTCGCGTCCTGGAACGCGTAGTGCAGCTTCACGATCCAGTCCGAGTTCGCGTTCGCCATGATGTACCGCTCCTCCCAGAAGAAGGCGGTGTCGGAGCGCGTCAGCATCTGGTACTTGGACAGCCGCTTCATCGCGTACACCTGCCTGGTCGCCTTCTGGCGCACCAGCAGCACCTCGCCGAACGAGCCGCGCCCGATCAGCTTGATGAAGGTGAAGTCGTCCGGGTTCATGCGCAGGCTGGTGATGTCAGTCGCTAGACTTTTATCTGCGCGCGCGCGTGTGTGTGCGTGTGTTGTATGGGAGAAAAGGCGGGATGAGTGTGAAAAAGTCCAGAGAAGGGAGAGGGGGGGAGAGGGGTATATTACAGGGTTTTCCAGGAGTTCTCATAGCTGTGGGACACTTTATTGACTCTTTCTTACGTGAAATTAACTTAATGCAATTGGAATTCGACTCTATCGCACCCTTGTTGGACAAATCCAGCAGGAATTTTCAAGCAGCTTGTCCAATTTCCATCGTATGATGTTCACTTCCAATAGGAAAGAGTTAAGGAAGTGTCCCACAGCTATGCGAACCCCTGGAAAACCCTGCACGGTGAGTCAACCCTGCTCGGTCCTCCATTACTTACAGCGTTTGATGAACGTTTCGATGTTTTTGATGATCTTCACATTGTCGTGATCGCAGTCCGCCACGAGGGCGGTCAGCGTGTCCAGCAGGCATTCGATGTTGCCGATGCTGGCTGGGTCGCGAATTTTTTGCTCCAGGGCGACCAACCTGTGCCGAACCGAACGAACGGAAAGGGAAAAATGAAATTAATGTCCGCAGCACATACATGGATTGTGGATATTTTTAGCAAATCCGCACACAAATTTGCTTCCGGAGCGAGCTGAACGCTTCGCTTTGTTTTTGTTTCCCTTCCCTTCCCCCCCCCCCCACCCCACTTACCGTTCCCTGCGAGCGTCGTCCATCGTTTTCTTGGTTGCCATATCTCGTGCCAAGCGCGGCGCGCTTTTTGTTGTGGGTGGTTGTTGTCTCGGGCGGGTGGGTGGTTGTATTTGTGTGTGGATGGTGGTGGTGGTGTGTGTGTGCGTCCAATGTGTTTAATTATTGTTTTACATTTGATAAATCACTGCCTGCCTGCCTGCCTGCCTGCCTGCCTGCCCTGCTGCTGCATGCACACGCACAAGGTTCGGGCACGCGCGCGCACACACACACACACGCGCGTGCACGCAGTGTTACGGCAAGATCTTCGCGCACGTTGGGCGAGGGGACGACGACGGGGTATATTGAAGTTGGATGGTTGATAGAGGGTGGAAGCGAAGAAGTAGAAGAAGCGATGACACCCACCGCCGTTGCCGCAAAACCCTCTCTCGCTTTCTCTCTCTCTTTCTCTCTCTCTTTCTCTCTCTCTCTCGTCGATCAGTTTTGTTTGTTCCGCGCCGCAACAAGCCCTAAACTCCACGGCTCGGACCTGATGCACAGGTACGACTGGCACACACACGCACACACAAAACAGAGTTTTTTTTCTTCTAATTTCACTTGTCTGATTCACTGCGTGTCACACCGCCACCGTCGGCCCTGCACAGGTATTTACACACTTAGTATTAGGAAGTACTGCCACTTGTTGGGCGGAGTGCGTCGCACACCCAAACACGATCCCTCTCCCCCTCCCTTACCCTCCGCCCGCACTACGGCCACCAGTGCAAAAACTTCCAGTGCAGCAAGAGCACAGTTGCGCGGCCCTGCTGCGCCTCCCTACTGCCACAGCTGCGCAGGATGCTGATGCACTAGCGGAGATGCGGGGGGTGGAGGGTGGGCGGGTTGGGGGGGAGGGTCTCGAGAAAAACAAAGTAGCCCTTCTGGTGCAGTCGTTTGACCGTGTGTGTGTGTGTGTGTGTCTGTGTGTGTGCTGCACGAGCCACGATCGCCCGTACGCGCTCTCGCTCACTCGTTCGGCCGCAACTGTGCTCTTTGTCTCTCGCTCTCTCCGCACACTGCTTACTCTCCCGTACGCTCCTGGCGCGATCCCCGCGAGCTCCTTACGCTCCTTGCGCCACCCCCCCCCCCTTCCCCACCCCTTTTCACCCACTCTCCCCAAGCGCCAAGTGGCCCGACGGAACAGACGATGACTCGCGGTCTCGACACGCAAAACACAAGCGCACGCATGCACACGCACGCTTAACCTATGTACACACACACACATACACACTGGCCTGGACTGGCCGCAAACCCCGCTGCACCGCTGGAAGGGCTTTGAGGAGATAATTTAACATTCACGCGCACACGCGCACACGCGCAACTGTGTTCCTTCGGGTCGCAGGGAATGTCTTCCCGTTTTCTCGCTTAGCATCCAATGGACAATGACGTTCCCTTTACCCAAGCACAGAGGCAACACAAGTTTCGGCTTAAGCCGGACACACACACACACACGCACGCACGCGCGCACACACACAGGTGTGTGTGCGTGTGTGTGGATGTCTCTTTTCCTACGGGTGGACGATTGGTGGTGGTGCTGCTGCTGCTTGCTGTGTTGATTGGAAACAAGTGCCTCCTCCTCCTGACCCTGCTACCGGATTGCAGCGGAGGATGGCAACGGCGCTGGAAGGATTGGGAATTGGACAACTGTGCTCTGGCACGCACACGCACAACAACACGCACCGAGAGTCGAGCAGTCGGGTCCGGCAGCCCGCAAATGATACGAAATGCAACAAGCCTCCTCCCTTTAGCAGAGACACGCACACGCACAGAACTTAAACAGAACAGCCGAAAACTTAAACAACAACAGACAATCAAAAAAACCGAAAAAGAACCCCGCGAATGCGGTTTTGGAAAACAGTCGGATCGTGCGACCGATGACACTACTGCTCGAGCTGCACAGCCATTTCAATGCACACCTTCTTTTCTGCCCTGCTTCTTGGCGTTTTGGCCTGCTTTGCCCCGTCCGCTTCTCGCTGGAACACTGTTGCTTCTTCGCACCGTGCAGCTGTCAACACAGCCTGTCGCCCTGGTCGAGCTGTCAACTGGGGGAGCGGTCGGCCAAATTTTTGGCACACTTCAACTTGACAGTTCGGTCACAACTGGTGTGTGGTGTGGAAGGGTGGAGGGGGGGTGTGATACAGCACCGGCGTACCGCTGTGTATGCGTGTGTGTGTGTATTTGGGATTTGCCAAAAGGAACGGATAAAATAGGTTCCGATTGCCTTGTTGTGGGCGGATAAGATGGCGTAGCTGTGGCGATATAGATGGCTGAATTTTAGCACCAATAATACAAACGGCCCTACGGTGGAAAAAAGAAAAGCGAACGGTTTGCCTCCATGTACGATGAACTGGTATAATGGACAGTGGGTAAAAATGGGCTTGTCTGTTGGTACAAAATTCGAAACATTTCCCAAGCAGCAAAGTGCTTGACAAATGTCACTTAGGACCGGGTCTATGAAAATGTTGCGGGAACATTTGTTGGCAAATCGTATGGACGAACTGTAAAACTCATGTGGCAGGAACATTTTTCGACTTGTTTGCATACCAAAAATGATAAAAAATAATTTCAACTTAATTTGAAAATGTTTTTATCAGCAAATACGTGCACAGTTTTTGAAATAAATTATAGACCCGGGCCTTAGGGCCGTGTCTGTGCTTCATCTTATGCGATTTAATCGCACATGCTGTCAAACGCTTTTTCGTATAATATTGCGATTATTTGGATGATTTTAATAACATAACGATTATGAAAAATTAAATTGAGGTTGTTCCTTCTTCTTCTTATTAGGTTTGATGAAGAAGAAGGAGGAGGTTGTTCCTACAAAACACCACACATTTAGTTTGACAGATAAAATCGGATGCGGCGTCCGACGAAATCAAAATTTTTGATTCCGTCGTACGACGAAATCGCACGTCCAACGTTATCTGTCAAATTCCATATAAAATTTTGACAGGCCTTGCGATAAAATCGCATCCGATGGAGCACAGACACGGGCCTTAGTTTGACAGAAAGAATCGGATGCGGCGTCCGACGAAATCACAAATTTTTGATTCCGTCGTACGACGAAATCGCACGTCCGACGTTATCTGTCAAATCTCATATAAAATTTTGACAGGCCTGCCGATAAAATCGCATCCGATGGAGTACAGACACGGGCCTTTGAGCGGTGGCAACGCTGATCAGATGCGATTTTATCGGACGGCCTTTCCAATTGTTATATGAGATTTGACAGATAACGTCGGACGACGAAATCGCACGTCCGACGTTATCTGTCAAATTTCATATGAATCTCGTCCAAATTATTCGCTACAGGGCGTAGCGCCATCTGTCAAATCCAAGACAAACGAAACATAAACAATCAATTTTGGAATAGGGTAACTGTACCAGTTTTCGGCAGGCTAGTGCAGCAGTTTCACCAAAATTGCTCACACATCAATATTTTTCATTATTTTTCTTGAAAGTGTTGTTATTCTGGTTGATCAACTATCATAGTATGTTACAATATTTTTTATTTGCCGGTTCAAAGCCCTTTTTCATAAATATTCGTGAAAATGCAAACATTGATTTTGCTCCTATTTACGGCAGTTTGTTCCTATTTTCGGCAGGCTGTGTTCCTAAGCAATTTACTCTTACTTTCCTAAGATTGTTAAAAAGGTGTCCTAAGGTGTTAAAAAGCACTTTAATTATTAATTTTATGTTGCTTATTTTGGCCCGTTTTGACAGCTATTTTGATGCGATGTTTAAACAGAGCAGCCATAGACAGTTTGATGGTTATAGCGTACGGTGCGAACTGGCTTACAAATATTTATTTTTCTCTTAAGTTAGTGCATTGTTTGTCGTAAAATTGGTGATATTTGCTACAAGAAAGGTCATATTATGTGTCGACAAACGCATTGTAGTGTTCTGATCAATTTTAAAAGGAATATTCAGCCAAATTCAAAGTGTGTTATTGTTCCGAGTTTCGGCAGCAGCCCACAACATTGAGCTGTCAAAAATGAACATTTACTGTGTACCTATTTTCTTCAGCATTTAAAGTGAAAAATAACCTGTTTATTGTGATTTTAAAATTCCGAACAAGTTAGAATAAATTAAATAAGCATAAAATCTTTAATATACACCACTTTTTCATTGTTTTACTGTTCTGATTCTCTTAATCACAAAACCTGCCGAACGATTGGCTGGCAGCAAAGCTGCCGAAAAAAAGCACAATTTATTTGATATTTTGGAAAATAGGTAATGAAATGGTGTGAAACTTCGTATGTGTATATCAAATAAGTACACTTTCACTACAAAATTGTAATTTGTGAAATTGTTTACCGCATTTGTGCAGAATTTCACGTTTTTAGCTACACTGCCGAAAATAGGTACACTGCCGAAAACTGGTACAGTTACCCTACATTTTCAAACGCAAATTACTCAGCGAATAAAACGAGTTATGGGTCAAACGACACATCATCATAAATCCTCTTTCCGTTTTTGTGTATAACATGTGTCAAAATGTATAAAATAATGTAGAAAACATAGGAAAACCTGGACCTCGATAGGGCTGTTAAAATTAAATTTGGGTGGGATAAAATTAACATTGGACCATTCCAAGTACGCACTAGGAGTCAAAGTAAATTTCGTACTCGACAAAATATGCAGCACACATTGCAAAATGGTTTGTAAAACCCTGTATGTCCTTATTTCCTGCTTTTTCGTATACGACAACATTTCGTACCGCTAAATTGCTCTAAAATTATTGTTGTGATAGACAGAAAACTACTCAAATGGGTAAATCAACTGAAGGCTGTCCCAAGCCAGATAGAAAACGCCCAGGAAAATCATTTTCTAGGTTTCCAAATCAAATCAAAAGATGTTAGAAGTGGACGAGTGATTGCGCGTTGGAATTTGAGGAGGAAAACGAAAAGGAAAAGTAGCAGTCTCTCGTCTGTGTCAAAGTAGTAACGCCTGTGGCAGTACTTTTTTGCATTCAATTTCATCGGACGTGCTGTTAAAATTTTGCATGAAAATTGTTATTCTGCTAAAAAATAGAGGGTTTTTTTTCTTTCAATTTCTAAACAAAAACCGAGATACAGTGGAGCGCCGTTTATCCGGGCTTCTCGGGACTTAGCTTCACCCGGATAAGCGAATAACACGGATAATTAGCCAAATGATATATTTTATCACCAATTCCTGGTTATTTGTTGGAAATTTTTCTTATTTTTTGAAAAAAATAACCCAGTTTTTATTAACTTCATGTTTTTCGAAAAAGAATTTTTAAAATTTGCCATGAATTATAGTGTTTTTTGTTATGACAATATGCTCTTATAACCGCTTTTTCAAATATCCTCCTCATAATCCAATATTACTTTTGTATTGAACTGTCATTTCTTAACAGCACGGATAAACGGAAAGCCGGATAAAAGGTACCCGGATAAACGGCGCTCTACTGTATACTATTCACGGAGACTGGAAATAAAATTCAGTAGAACATCGATTTTATGGGTAAAGATTAATAGGTGGGTGATATGTTCGATATTTTAGCTGTCAATTTGAATCTGTCAAATCCCATACATTTTGCAAGTTCAACGTCTTGTTCAATTGGTTCCAGAGCGCCGCCCAAATCAGAGTAGCTCAGTTTACCCAGTCAAACTTCTTGTTTCTTTTTGTTGAAAAACATGAACAAATAAGTTGATTTGTGTTCAAATATACTTTTTTGAGTTTTTTCATTGATCTGGGTCGTAAACAAACTGGACAATTCGACTGTTGTCGGATGAAGCAAAAGTATCGCTCGAGACAAGTAACTCAGTTTGCAAAATTGAGCTACTTTTTGTCGTGCGAGCTGTTGTCGCTCTATTTGTACGGTTATTTCACCTAGATGTTTCCCTGGTCTCTGAGTTTGTTTATTTCGGGGGTCACCCGTATTATAAAACAATTTTTTAAAATTCCAACTGCCGCTGCTCACCTTGTTGTGCAGCGTGAACCGGCCTGTCAAAAAGGAACGAAGCGTTGACAACGCGGTAGAAACGTCAAAAAACGCCTGTTGCAACAACGCTTCACCCCCAAACGCTCGGTCCAGCTTGCGGCTGTGTGTACATCCAGAGTGGCCAGATTATTTTTGCGGTTTTCGGTAGGCGCATCAAAATTTTATCGATGGTTTTCGGTAGGAGTTTAAGATTTTTCGGTAGTTTTCGGTAGGCTTTGAAGTGTTGAGCGGTGGGGGGGGAGGGGGGGTTTGTGGTGGTCGATTCAGTCGTTAACCCACCAAATTTTAGAACAATTGGAGCTGTCAGTTCTAATAAGATGTATTGACCTAGTCCACGCTTGCCCCACCTTTTCCAAACATGTTGACGAGAAAAAGATGGATCAAGCGCGGTTAGGTTCAACATGCTAAACATGATTTTAACACATCGATTACTTTAACACATTCACTTACATCACTGCACAACTTCAGCAATATCATTAATATATAAACTGTGCATTGACCAGCGAAATGAAAGAGTCCATTTGCAAGTAAATAGACACACGCATCCCCATCTTATACAAATATGTTTCACAACAAAAGAATTTAACACACAAGTTTTATTGCTTTCTTTGCACAAATAAACACATATTGGGGTGATACATCCCAAGCGCCACAGATTAAGCTTAAACGACTGGAAAATTGAATATCCATAGAAAAAAATGAAAGCTCCACAGAGCTTCATTGGTTTGATCATCAGATGGCGTATTACAACTCATCATTATATTGCTATCCTTTTCTTGCAATGTGTTTCGACAAATTTCATCTTATATACCTATATAGCCTTCTAACTTTCTGAGCAAAAATCTATTTGAATGGTCGTGTGGTCAGATACGTGGGTATCAACACCAACGACCATTACTCAAATCTCACTTGCTTCAGTGCTGGTGGTATCGGTTGGAGTTTAGTATTTAAACAATCGTATCGCCGTTCTAGTTCTAGCGATGCATAACTTCAATGCGAAACCATGCAACAGTACAGAGGAAATGAGAAAGCTCTCCTCCAAGCGATGAAGCTCAACTAATTGGGGTATCCCACCAACAGAGAGCGCCACCAGCTTTTTTGCTATTTTTAGAATGCATGAGTCGTTTGCCGTCTGCTAAACGAAGTCTTTCTATATTCCGTCTAGGTAGAGAACTTGAGTCGTTTAGAAGCCGTTTAGTGATCGTTTAGTGGATTTGTGGCACTTGGGATGTTGAGCAATAGAATCACCCGTGCATAAAAAAAACTGACTTTACCAAACATTGAAGTGGCCGCTTCTGTAGATGTGTGGTTTAACCCACCAAACTAACAGTTTTTTGGTTTTTTTCGATGCAACTGGATTTTTAGTACAGGAAATTGGTGGCGTTTTTGGTATCTTGGTTATTTGGGATCTTTCATTTATTTAAAGGAGATAGTTTAGATTTGGTTCATAGCGGTCACATGAGGCCTTTCTGAAGTGTCGATCTGAAAATTGTACTAGGGAATTTAACTCAACAAATGATTGGGACGCTCTAGCAGCAATCGAACGCGACATCGAACATGAAAAATATATGGGATTTTACATGTTCGATGTGATAACCCACAAATCGAACATGTGAAGTCCTATACATTTTTCATGTTCGATGTCGTGTTCTATTGCTGCTAGAGCGCCGGGTTACATTATCTGTCAAATTGCATATAAAATTTTATCAGCGCGTTCGACTTCATGCTCCATAGGATGCGATTTTATCGGAAGGCCTGTCAAAATTTTATATGAGATTTGACAGATAACGTCGGACGTGCGATTTCGTCGTACGACGGAATCAAAAATATTGATTGAGATAAATCGGTATTTCTGGTCACTCTGTGTACATCGATGGGAATATAGCATCATATTTCACTGCAAGCCGGCCCGTTCCCGTGTGTTTCGCGCGGTGTGCGAATGAGTGGAGCCGAGTTTTTCCGCCTTTTTACGGCCAATTGTCCATTTTGATTCGCTGCCGGCGTTCGACTGCCACACCGAACCCCACCAAACTATAAAGGTAAGGAAACTGTCGCGCGCGGAGTGTGTACGTAAGATTGTTTGTCGCTGTGCTGCCTCAAAATGCCAACGACATTCGGTGTCCGTGTGTGTACATTTGGTAGGGAAGCGCCTCCTGCATAGAGCCAGCACGTCTCACTGTTTGTTTTTGTTGCCTGCAGTTTGGCTGTGACTACTTTGACCGTAATTTCTTTTTTTTTGCAGAACTAGCTACTATGTGCCCGCACAAACGCACGCACCACGCTGCCTGAAGTAATGTATTCCTCCAAGCCGATGAATGTAAGCATGATCATGAATCCTCAAATAGTAAGTAGGCCGCCCTTTTAGTCGCCATTGCCATAGCGATAATAAATACAACATTTTTTATGTTCTTTCTCTCTCTCTTCCCCCACCACAGTACTGCCATATTATGGACGTGCTGCGTCAGCCGATCGTGCGGCGCTGCGAAGAGCTGCGGACCATATTCGAGCACGAATGGTAAGCTAGAGCAAGCTGCGGGGCTGCCCCCGGCCGACCGCACGAATCACTCATACACGTTCCCCATCTTTTTTTTCCTCCCGCACCGCCACCGCCAACAGCGTGCACGATCTGCACGACATGTTTCCGCTGCTGATCAGCTCTATCTTTGATCTGACCGGGCCGGGCTGGAACTTGCGCAAAATCACGCGCGAAAATGCCCCGCGCGAGTTCGACGTGCTGCAGGAGTTTTTCTCGCCGCTGCGCGGGCCCATGATACGGCTCTGCTACAAGCTGATCGATCGAAACAAGTACGAAGTGCCTATCGCATATCTGCCGGTAAGGGAAGGCTTTATCAGCGTGAGGGAGAGATTTTTCACCGCGTGTTTTTTTTTTATCTTCTAATTCGCAGGTGAAAATGCAGCACATGCTACTTGCCGGCCTGTACCCCCCGTTCTATTCGAAGCGTATCCGAATCGATCCATTCAGTCGAACCGTCGTAGGATTGACTCTGAGTAAGGCTCGTTGAATTTGCTAGGGGCTTTCGGGGGATTTGTATTTTAATTTTTCTACCCTTTCTTTTCGATTGTTCGCATCTGCAAGCAACTCGTGGACAAGATCGTTAACCACATGGAACAGTAAAGTGTCCAAAGAATGGTTTCTTTCAATCAATCAATCAATCAATCCTACTCAAATCTTATTCCAGTGTTGAGACTAGTGGGAGCTCGAAATCGGACCTACCCGATTCCAATCCCGTGTTCAGCAACAATTCCGGAGCCGATTCTGATTCCGGAGTTGACTCCGAAAGCGGCTCCGGAATCGGAATTGACCTGGAAATGGGATCAGAATTGAATCCAGAATTGGAATTAGCTCCGGAATGAGAATCAATTCTTGAATTGAAATAAGAAGTATCAGAAACGAAATAAGGCCAGGAATCTCTATGAGAGTGGATCGTTTACAAGTAAATTTTGATTCTTTGCGGTTATCAATACGTAGCATCATTTGACCCAAACACCTATTCTTATATAAAAATCGGTCGGTCGTGCCGTGAACAGAATGTTGCCCCATAACGCCCGATCCTGTGCTGAAGTTCTCCAAGTCAAGACCTCCGCAAGTCTGCCTCGACCTGGTCAAGTCGCCGTATTCGCCAGGCCCCTCTCCTACGTGTGCCAGTTGGGTCCCTTTCGAAGACCTCCCTGGCTGAATTCTCCTCGCTTTATGCCCCAGCCATCTCAGTCTCCCGTTTTTCACGAGCTCGCAGCCACTTACGTAGACTACAGAAGGTGCGATTTCCAGCGAGGATGCGCCTCGCCGAATTTCCAAGGATGTGTCAGAGTCACTTGTGTCTTGGGATCCAAGGTATACGAAGAAACCCAACTCCTCCAGTGTGTCATCATCCACGGTGATACAGGGAAGGGTTTCTGCGGTGCTGTCCCTAGACGTCTTTGACGTGTTGATCTTCAGTCCGACCCGCTGAGCTTCTGACTTAAGTCAAGCATATGTTTCCGCAGCCTTACTCTTGTTAATCGCAATAATGCATATTCTTATGAAAGATGCCGAAACCGATTCCGTTTCGAATCCGATTCTGATTTTGGAGCCTATTCCGATTCCGGTGCCAATTTTGATTCCGGAGCTCTGGAGATTCTGGAATCAAGTCCGGAGCTAATTACAGAAAAAGCTGGTGTGTTACTGCTTTTACATTAAATATTAGCTGTATTATTAAGCTATTGGCGTTTAATACAACAACAAAATCATCCTATGTACTACTGAGTCATGCACATGTGCATCCCTTGTAATACCTATGGGCTTACCTTTCATTTTTGCGTGCTAGATTCGTTCGAATACTTTCTGCTATTCTTCGCCCTGTACGGTGTGGTGCCGCTGCGTAACCTGTACACGAACATGGCCCTAGCCGCCGCCGACAATGATCGCAGCGAAACGATCTACCTAATACTGGCCGCCGATCTGTCGATCGTGTTCGTGCCGAGCGATCCGGACGTGTATCTGCTCGCGCCGGAAGTCACGCCGATGCGGCCGGCGCCACCAATCAACCGGATGAAAAACAAAAAGTAAGTCAAACGGCGAATCGCGTGTGGTATAATTCGGGGACAGTTCAAATGCATTTACTGTTTTGTGTTGTTTGTCTTGGACACGTTCACAGGAATCCCACCGGCACGCTCAAATATTTGCTGCCGCAGCGGCTGCTCCCGCAGGAGCCGGAGACGAAACCGCACCGGGTGGACGCAATAGCGGAAGCGTTCCACTGGCGGTCGGAAGCGTTCATCTACCTGCTGTCGGACGTGTGGCTCGGCACGGAGGTGGACCAGACGGCCGTCCTGCCCGACATCGATCTGGTGCGGTACGTGCGCATACTGGTGAAGCAGCTGCACGGGTTCGCGAACTGCACCGAGGTCGGCACGAACACGCAGGTCGAGCGGCTGCGCCAGGACACGGCCGGGCTGATGGTGCCGCGCATCACCGTCTTTCTGCGCTGCCTGTTCATGCTCTGGCCGCTCGACCAGTCGTTCACGCACGTGCTCGAGCTGTGGCTCAGCTACATCCAGCCATGGCGGTACGTGGAGGGCAAGCCGCCGAGCAAGCAGTACGATCTGCCGATCGATCCGCGCTACCACGCGTTCGTCGCCTCCAACCTGAACGCGTACAGCGAGATGTTCGTGTGGCTGGTGATGCGGGTGGCGGCGAGCGAGCTGCCGATCCAGCGCTACACGCTGCTGCTGGTCCGCACGCTCAAGGTGTTCGGGCAGGGCGATCTGCTGCCGCTGCTGCGGCAGCAGACCGAGCGCCAGTGCAAGATCAAGCAGAACTCGGACACGGTGGTGCAGGTGCTGCCGGTCAAGCGCAAGCAGTACGAGCTGATCACGTTCCCGTTCGACGATCCGCGGCCCGGCCTGATCCGGCACGAGACCCTGCTGGTGCCGATGTTCGCCGACCAGGTGCAGCTCGCGCTGGAAACCATCACCGAGCGGGTGTGCGCCCGCATCGTGGACAACCGGGCGGCGCTCGCCAAGCTCGCCGCCGAGGCGAAGTACGCGGGCGACTCGTGGACCAGCTGGATGCCGCTGAACGTGATCCGGCGGAAGGAGTGCGAGCGGGCGGCGGCCGACCTGACCGACGAGCAGAACCGGCTCGAGTTCGCGGTGCAGATACTCGAACAGGGCTTCTACACCGTGCCGGTGTACAAGCAGCGCGAACCGACGCCCCCGCCCGACTACCTCGCCGCGGAGCGGGCGCTGATGCCGGGCCCGATGGACATCGGGGACGACGCGCTCCGGCCGATCACGAGCAGCGAGTGCCGGTTTCTGGTGCGCTTCCTCTACCAGCTCAGCAGCAAGCTGAACGTGATGTTCGGCGACGACCTGCAGCGGCTGTGGCACCGGGACGGACTCGTCGGCCGGCTGGCGCGCCGCACGCTCGAGCCGCCCACCACCATCTCGGAGTTTACCCGCATGCCGATCTGCACGCACGGCTCGAAAACGCTCGTACGGACGAAGGTGGGCCCGCGCGTCAGTCTGCGCTTTCTTGGCTCCTACACCTCGATCGTCACCGTCAGCTGCTCGTTCCTGGCCGGCTACCTGCTGTTCGGCACGCCGAGCTACGGCTTTATCGCCCTGCTGCTGGTGGCGTTCCTGTACATACTGGTCAAACCGGAAGGCAAGGCAAAGCATCGTACGCCAATCGTAATGCCAATAGTACCAGTGGTATTGCAATAATATTTAGATTGCACATCACTACATGGAACGATAGTTGCAGATCGGATGACACCAACCGATCCACGGATGACATCGGTCCTGTCAAGGGATGACGAGCAGATCGTCCTGTATATTCATGTACGGGATCACGACCGGACTGGAATAGCAGAGTACCACAGTACCAACGCATGCATGAAAGGAATTGGCATAGATTATATTTAGACCATATGCTAGGCGAGGTAGAACGAGCGCAGCAAGCCAATCGAATGCTCTGTGTGTACGCCTGAGTGTTGCCATCGTTGTCCGTGCGTCAGATGCGTGGAAGCTCACCTATCGCCACGCCACAAAACAAATCACAAACTGCGGACAGTTCTTCTGCACCTTAGGATAGTACATAGTACATAGATAGTACATTTACTTCGTTAGTAAAATATTCAAACAAAACCTTAAAACCTGTTTCCGTTTAATGCATTGAGTTTAATTTTCACGAACTGAATTATTCACCGTTGTACAATAGTTCACCGAGCAATAGTTTCTTCAAATTAAATAAAAATAAACCCTGAAATACGTCGAGTTTTCGTACAGATCATGCATTTTCAATTAATAACGACTTATTTGTCTTGCGCAGTATATATCGTATTTTGCCTTTCTACTCCAGATACACTTACCAAAACGATATTTTGAACTACTCGTATGCCCCTTCACTCTACAATTTTTGCTAAAAATCCTATGCTATTTCCTTCGCTATTCCTACGCTGCACATGAACTACTGGGTATGGCTTATCGACCAGCAGAATCAGAAAAAGCAGAATCAGAAAAAGCAGAATCAGCTACTCGATTGGAACTGGAACTGCATCGATTCTAGACCTAGAGGCGCTAGTTTCGTTCCGAATGCGGAATTTCTACGCTAATTCCTATGTAATTCTTCTGCTGCAGACAGTATGATTTGCAGACCAGAAAACTCTGTTAATCGATCTGTAAATCGATCGATAAAACTGTATCGGTTCCAGACCGAGACGAGGTTCAAGTTTCTTTCCAAATCCAGAATTCCTACGCTATTTCCTACGTGACGTGGAGGCGTTCGCCATTACGGCCGGGATAACAGTTTGGCAAACAAAGGCACGATAAGTAAGTAAGTTCAGATCGCCTAGTTACCAAATGTCCCAGCCGGCCCCAACGGATAGATCTTGTTACCGTTCAAATAGACCTAGAACGATAACGTCTCACGCGACAAAAAAGAGATCTAAATTTCACTCCCCGTAGATCAAAGTAGCTTATTTGACCCAATCAACCTACAGTTCCGTATGTTCTCCAGGTTTGAAATTGCAGTCACAGCTTCTGGGGACGAGGGTTTATGCCGTCTAGCAGCTGCATTGTTAAAAAGGGTTACAAAATTATGCAGTCCTGAACGCGACCCTACTGCGATGTGTGGGAAGCGGCGAGGCTCCGTGCCGATTCGCCACAATCGTCGGGTTCAGGGTGATCGTCTATGCTGCTCCTGTTACAGTTCCGTATCATAGCAAACGAATGTTCGTGCTGCAGTCCCCCCCGGCTGCAGTCTTGTTCCAGTGGGGGAGAATTCATGCCACCTCGGTGCAGCTTAATTTAAGTGCTAGAGCGAAAAGACGAGAGATAAATGTCGTGTTAAACAACGGCGGGGATCCATTTCATTTATGCTCAAGTCAAGTACAATATCAGAGCGAAAATTATGTTTGAAACATTTGTGGTGGATACATAGGTGACATAGGTAGGGGGATCATAGCTTACAAATTCCCACATTTGTGAGGCGAGTGCATTGCACGGCAGCAAAGAGAGTGTGTAAAAAGGTTGATCAAATAGGTGCTCTCGGTAGGGGTGCACGGTGCTGCTGGTGTACAGCCCGTACAGTATGAGTATCAAAATGTTTTGTACATAGTGTTTATTTATATAATATTTTGTGATTGCGTAAATTGTTGTGACGAAAATTATGAAAATAACATTTATAATGTTATAAAGGAACATCTTATTTGATAAATGTTACCAAAAAACACAAATATATTTGAAGTTTATTTCATAATTATTATTGTTACAACGGGCTCGTTAAACATTAACTCACTTTTACCTTCTCCTACTGCTTTGTCAGCGATCCGACAACTCACGCACGTTCTTCCATACACACACTAGTGAAAAGCGGGGCAACTGGAATTCACCGGGTCGGAGCAATCCAAAGCATCCCGTAGTCGTGCGGGTCAACCTGAAACGTACAAATAGATGTAGTATGTGCAACGATTTCGGTAGATACGAGAAAGCATAAGCGATTCCGGCCCATTGGTGCAGCGAGTACGGGTCGGGTATTAAACCTACTTTGACCTGACCCAAACTCGCTGCACCAGTGGGTCGGAGTCGCTTATGCTTTCTTACAACTACTTATCATTCGAGTCAACTTTAAGTCCTTACTACCTCGGGTCGGATTTGTTTCCGACTCCGATCTAGCACACCCGCTCCACTTGCGGGTCGGAATCATTGATGATGCATGATTTGCGTTACCCTATTGCCTCAAAACCCTTTACTGTAGCTTAGTCTAACCTACTTTAGAATACGCGAGCATTGTTTGTAACCCAGTTAGTCTGGTATGAACTGGCAGGGCTGAAAGCGTTTAACCGTTAGGCGGCTCTTGGGGTAATCGGGTGCTACTCTTCTCCCATATGAAATTCGGTGTCGTATGTTTGGTTTAATGATCCCCACGATCGTCGATATGCTTCTCAAGTTTTGAGTATTAGTGGTTTGCTTCGATATGAGATTGACTGTCTTTCATTGTTCATTAATGAGCTGAGATAGTAGATGACGTATGGTCACGTGCATCCAGTCTGCGTGTCAGAACTGATTATGCAACCAGATCACACACTGGAGTCGGGCTATGGTTGCAATTGTTGGTTATTTGTGTGCTGGACCCATCACGCGGCACTGTTGGATCCACAGGGATACGCCAATACATGTGTTGGCCAGCTAACGGTTTATCTCTATATGACGGCATATATGAGCAGCTTCTCCCTCTGCTGATGCTGCAGTTACATCCGGGCGGTAAAAGAATTCGTTCCCTAGAATGGAGCAACATTCAACGGGTCATTCGTTCATTAGTGAAAAGATACTCATCTAGTCGTAGCAACATGCCATCTCGGTCATCAGGGCATTATGTTGCAGTCGGGTGGAGTCTGAAGGGAGCTAAACCTCATCCCAACGGATACTGTCCAATAGCCAGGCATGGTATGATTCCTCATCTATAATGAACAGTGATTGCTTTGGGAAGAAACGGCACTTTGCACCCCTCCCTGAACTGTTGTTGGACGGAAAGGAAACTCGTAAGATGAAACTGTGTCTGCACTGCACACCCACTTGAGAAATCTATGAGAAGATAGTTTGTAAAAAATGAAAATTATTTTTATATTCATTTCATTGAAATATGAATCAAATTACCGCACAATTTCCAGCAACTGCATACATTTCCCTCCAACATATGCTTTCTAGCTGGATACTTCAATCGCTTATTTATCTCCTTGTCCGTAATGCTGATAATGCTGAGAAGCGAATGATTTCACAACAATCTTCCGCTTGCTTGATATAATCGTCTTACCTGACACAATGTTAAACTCCTACATGTTGGATCTTTTCACCACAACAAAAGCATATTTTTACTAGATTCTCACTTACTCGATTTCTCCCTTGTCACAGCTGTTAATTCATCACAATATTAATAATTATAAAGTTACAAAATAATTAAATAAATTATAACTTGCAAGATTCAACACCAAACACCATACCATTGCACGATTGCAATCCAGACAAATTGTAAACAAACCAGTCCAATTGTAAACAAACCATTACAATTTGTCTGTCAAAATTTTCATTCATTTTTTTATTGGAAATCGGCCAAAACGGGCTTTTATCGTAACCTGTATAGAGTCTAATAACCTTGGTCGCACCTGTGGGCAGTAGGGTCGCGTTCAGGACTGCATAATTTCTCACCCTTTTTAACAATGCCGTCTAGCAGCATAAATGCTCGTCCCCAGAAGCTGTGACTGCAATTTCAAACCTTTAGAGCAAACGGTACTGGGTAAAGAATGGGATGATAGGCAAATCAGCAGAACTTACTCAACATTGAACAGGCCAACAAAGAAGTCGTATTCTATTAACGATGGAACGTGGTAGGTGGAGAAAACATGAATCGTTAGTTTCAGCTTCTGCAATCTTATTAATGTTGTTTATTCCAAGCATCAGCTGACCGGCGTCGATTTTGACAGACAAATTGTAAACAAGGTTTACAAAATGGTGACCCTCTCAATCGCTCTGTCGTAACCTGTATAGAGTCTAATAACCTTGATTACAACCATCAGCTGACCAGCGTCGATTTTCACAGACAAATTGTAAACAAGGTTTACAAAATGGTGACCCTCTCAATCGCTCTGTCGTAACCTGTATAGAGTCTAATAACCTTGGGTGCGACGCACCGAAAGGGCAACTCAAGCAGGGGAGAGAAAAAAAGAGAGAGAAAGAGAGCCGTACAATGGCCACGGCCCGGCTGATGCGGATGGGCCGTGCGCATCCGAACAACCGGGCAGACCGACCATCTCCAAGACGCCGTCTCCCAGGGGCAGAGGCTCATCCGTCTACTCTTTCCGCCGGAGCGTAGAGACCGAAATTAACCGTTTCGCGTATAAAAACGTACCGGACCGAAAGCGAGCGAGAAAGTTAAGGAACGGACACACACGCACACAGCAAAAAAAAAGCGAAGCGTGAGCGACCAGCCCGTAGCCGACGCCAGCGCGAGGTTGTCCGTGAAGTGCGGCCGTATCGCCTCCCTCTCCCCACTCCCCCTCGCCCGGCCCCGTCACTGGTGCGGTGTGTTCCCTTGCGTTGTGCTTTCACCGCGAGTGCTGTGCCCCACTGTGGCCATTCGTTGCCATTTTGCTGCCGTTAGGCGTGCGAGAATAGCCTTGCGCCTTTCTTCGCTCGAGCCCTAGAACACACATACTTGCACACAAACACACCAATAAAAAAAGGGATTGCCACCGCCGTCGTCGCCCTCAACCCTCTGATCAGCAGCAGCGGTTGTGTGTGTGTGTTTGTGTGGGGCGGGAAGAAGTAAAGCCTATTCGAAGGAGCAGCGCGGTCTGTGACACTACACGCACGCCGGCGGCTCGGTCGGAGAGACAAAAATCGTCGCTCGCCATCACTCGGTGCCGAAGGGCGCACACACACGCGCTCGGCGACTTCCGGCTTCAGGTGCCAGTCCCCCCCCCTCACCACCTCGCACGCACACAGACGCACCGCCGACCGACACAGGAGAGCGGAAGCAGTCGGACACGGACGACTCTAGCAGCAGCAGCAGCAGCAGCAGCAGTGGACGAGACGTAACGCTCGCGCACCGGAAAAGCAACGCCACAGCAGCCGCGCGGGTACTTCTTTTGTGTTTTCCGTTTCTTTGCCCGTTTCTCCCGACAGTCCCGGAGCAGCAGCAGCAGCAGCAGCAGCAGCTTCCTTTAAGGCAAACGTTCGTTCGTTCATTCACGCATCTCTCGCAACGCGCGCGTGTTGGTGTGTGTGCGTGTGTGTGTGTGTGTGTACGCGCTGCGCGGTACAAGGTGCCGTGGTGTGCAGTGGTGAGCGCTCCGTCGAAGGGTTTTTCAGTAGTGCCCCGGCCATCATCCTCATCATCTTCATCATCCACCATCAGCGGCAGGCAACAAGGCATCAGCAGGTCAGTGAACCATCCAAGTTGTGCGTGTGCGTGTGTGTGTGCTGTGAAGAAGAAGAAGAAAAAACGCATCCATCCCTGAAATGTCGGCTCTTGCGCGGCTGCTCTTCTCCACCACCTCGCGGCGTGGTCCACATTTCCGGCGGTGGAGGCGCAAACAATGGGGCGGCGCGCATATACGCGTTATTTTAAAACAAAAAAAACCCCCAAAGAGACAAACACATCGCCATTCCAACAGGGGGAGGGTGGAGGTGGTGCTTGTGTGTGGGTGGGTGGGTTGGGGGTTCATGTGTGGGAAGGCGGTGGGATTCATTCGCTCCAAAAGCCTGCGCTTTTCCCTTTCATTACCTTCACAAAGGTGGAGAGTGAGAGGAGGGCGAGGTGATCGAAAAGATGATGGAAAAGTCGCCCTTTTTAGCTCCCTTCCCTTCTGAACCAAATCCAGCCATTTTATTCCTCGGTGTGTGTGTGTGTGTGCGCTCTCTCTCCGTGCCAATCTGGGCGTCCCCTGATAGCGGGCGGAGGGAAGGCGGTGCGTCCCGCACACCACCCCAAGAGACGCATGTGCGGCAGCTTCTTTTTTGTTTTTTGGTCGAACGGGCATTGTGTCCCGAAATTAAGAATTTTCCTTTTTTTAAATTAAAACCGTGGAAAAAGGGGGGAAATGGAAATGGCCCGTTTTTCCCGACCACGCTAGCGGAGGGGGGTGATGGGGAGGCGAGGTGCCGCACACACACACACACACACACACACACACAACACCAACCAGCAAGCGGCAGCTTTTTGCACATGTGTGCGGAGAGCAGTTTTTGCAGGTTAGGTTTTCTGTGGCTGTGGCCTGCTGAAGGTGTGTAGCGCAACACACCACCACCACTCTGCTATGACCAGCACCAGGTGCGCTTTGTTTGGCAAAGGGTGTAAAGGGAATGCGGCGAAGAGAGGGGCACACAGGTACAGGAGGCTTCTCTTTTTGTTCTTCTTGTGCTGCAAACATACAGGCAAGGACTTTGTGTCAGTGTGTTTGTGTGTGGTGCGTTTTTTTTGTTGTTGGCATTCACACAACCTAACTCGCAAAGAAAAGAGCCCTTTGTGTGTGCGTCCTGTGTGTGTGTGTGTGTGTGTGTGTGTGTGTGTGTGTGTGTGTGTTCGTTCGTTCGTTGTGTATGGAGAGTGCGAGACGCATTGAACGGGTTTGCGGGTTAAAACACACACACACGCACGCGTACGAAATGAAACAATGCGTAAATGTAGATCGCTTCCCAATGGGCAAGTTCACCCCCCCCCCCCCCCATAACGAGAAGAACAAACGCACGTACACACCATTAAAATTAAACCGTTCTATGCGTGCGTGTGTGTGAGTGAGTGTGGTCGCGCGTTTTCTTGCGGTAAATCCACACACACACACAAACACACAGGGGCTCATACAATCCGCCCTCGGCCCTCCTCAACGGTGTGGTGTGTGGAGGCGCGCTACCACACACACACACAAATCGCTAGAAAACATGTCGGCGGGCAAGAAGAAAAAAAAGCGATGCAGACAAGAATTGAAAAGCAAACGGAAAATGCTGTTCGCCCGCGTACACGGCACTTCCGGTGCTGCACTGCATGCACACCCAACCTCCACACACAGCAAGCATGTAAAACCCCGGCCGGCAGTCTGTGGGGGGCGGGCGGCGGCACACGTTTGATGAATCAGCCTCCCGAATGCAGCCGGAAAAGTTCGACCACCCCGTGGTGTGTGGTGTGGCCGGGAAACCAATTTTTCCATCGCGCGCACACAATGTGCGCCGCAATGGCGTCCGAGCGTCCGCAGCAGGCACATTGCTTTTGTTTTCAACCTGGTAAAATTCTAAACCGGTTCCGCTGGCTGGATGGCGCTGGCGCGCTTGGCCAGTAATGAGGGACACAATGCAATCACTCACACAGCCGGACGCACATTTGCTGCGACTTGTTTCTTGGCTTGATAAAAACCAAAAAAAGCAGAAAAAAGAAGAAAAAAAAGGATTACACGACGACGACCTTCACTGTTCCATTAATGGCGACACGAGCGCGGGACACAACCTTGACCCGTGGGTGCACAAAGAAGAGTTCCAATTTAGGAGTGTGAGCGGTGGTAGGTGTCTGTTGGAGAGCTATCCCCCCGCCCGTTCCCTGGATGGGCTTGAATGGGCCGACGCTTTAAGAAAGAGCGCGGGCCCAACAACAACAACAAAAATAGGAAGAAGATGCATTGGTGTGCAGTTGGCTGCAATTAGCTTATCGCCTTGCCGCCAGACAGACAACTTCCCCATTTTTAAATGGTTGTACAGTGTTCCTTCGACACGGAATGGACGGACGGTAGCGAAGGAATGGATTTTACGTTGTTTCTTTCGTTTTTTTATTACAAAAAAAAAACAAATATGAAGAAATTTTAATCTTCTGCAAATAGTGGAAGCGCCAGTATTTCTTCCAAATTCCTTTAATTTTGAACTATAAATTTAAATTAATTGCAGTGATGTTCACATTGCTTAAAAGCCCAAGAAAACATTTATTTCTGCTGTCCACACAAATTATAGACGACTCCGATCCAACTCCGGTTATTGTTAGTCCGGCTCCGATTCCGGAAAAATCCGAACCACTCATCCGGAAAAATCCGAGTCATCCGGAGACGCCCAGAGTCGGTCGAAGTCGTTCTGAGTCGTCGGGAGTTGTTTGGAGTAGTGCTGGGTAAATCTGAACAAATCTTTGAAATGATTCAATGAATCTGAATCTCGGTTGCAAAGATGCATGTATATCCAAAGATTCATGAATTTCAAAAGTTTCACATATCTCGAATGATTCACAAATCTCTATGAATTCTTGAATTTCAAGGGATTCATACATCTCCAAAGATCCATAGAGCTTGAGTTGCTCATTATTCTTCTTCTTGGTGTAACCACAAGTACCACGCAGTCGGATAGTTTGTTTTGCTACAGGGAGACAGTCCATGCGAGGCTTGAATCTACAACGGGCATGTTGTTAGGTGGGATCGTTCAAATACAATATTTTGAAAATGATACATCACTAGAGATTCATGAATCCCTGGAGATATATGAATTTTAACGAATTTTTGAATCTTTGAAGATTTACTTATCTTTCGTGATTTCATGAATCTTAGGAGGTTCATAAATCCTTGGAGATTTATGAATCTTTGGAGAGTTGATACGAGATTCGAATCACTCATCACTGTAAGATTCATATGAATGAATCTCAACGAGATTTTCGTGAAACCCAACACTAGTTTGGAGTCTTCTGGAGTCGCCCGGAGTCGTCCGATTCCGGTCAAATCCGATGGACTCTGGACAACTCCCAATGATTCCGATTCCGAACGACTCCAGACCACTCCGGACGACTCCGGACGACTCCGACTCCGGACGACTCGGGGCTATTCCGGACAATTCCGAACGACTCTGGATAATGCTGGGCGAACCTTCCGGAGTCGGTTCCGAAATTATTGGAGTCGGATCGGAGGCCACTCTGGAATTTCGCCAACTTTACTCATCACTAATTCTAACCCTCTTGCCGTTTAAGTCGAACGTGTTCCTAAGAGACCCGCCACATGTACACAATGTTTTAATGCTTCATTTTTCCGTCTACATTCTCCTGTCTCGTTCCAGGACTCCCCCTGTAATCCTTCCCGTGCCCGTCAAACACAACAACCATCCGTAAAGCGCTCTCCCCCGAAGCTCTCTCTCTCTCTTGCTCACACGCAACAACCGGGCGCAACAACCATGGTGATGGATGCGCAGCCCTCGCCGCAAAATGTCGGCCGCGAGTTCGTCCGCCAGTACTACACGCTGCTGAACAAAGCGCCCGACTTTCTGCACCGGTTCTACAACAACTCGTCGAGCTTCGTGCACGGCGGGCTGGACGCGAAGAGCCAGGAGGCGACGCTCGTGATCGGCCAGAAGCAGATACAGAGCAAGATCCAGCAGCTGAACTTCCGCGACTGCCACGCCAAGATTAGCCAGGTCGACTCGCAGGCCACGCTCGGCAACGGGGTGGTGGTGCAGGTGACCGGCGAGCTGTCGAACGACGGGCAGCCGATGCGCCGCTTCACGCAAACGTTCGTGCTGGCGGCCCAGTCGCCGAAGAAGTACTACGTGCACAATGACATCTTCCGCTACCAGGACGTGTACACGGACGACGAGCTGGACGAAGCGGGCGACCGGGCGAACGGCACGGACGAGGACGGTCTGCACGGGGCGGATGGGGTTGGTGGGGTCGATGCGGGAGCGCTGGGAGCGGACGGGCAGCCGCTCGGGGTCGGCGCGGGCCCACCAGGTGCCCTCGCGACGCCCGCCGGTCTCGTCGGGGTGGGTGGTGGTGTGCACGGTCATCCGGCGGGCCAGCCGGGCCAGCCAGGCCAGGTGCTCGGGGCGCAGACGGCCCCGCAGGCCGCCCTGTACTACCCGTCGACCGTGATCGGGTCGGCCGGTACCGGGCTGCTGCCGGGCGTGACGCCGGGCTATGGTGCACCGCCGTCCGCTGCAGCCGCCGTCGCCGCCGCCCAAAACCAACCCGCTTCCCAGCAGCAGCAGCAGCAATCGACGCAGCAGGTGCCGCCGCAGCAGCAGCCGGCCCAGCAGCAGCAGCTGAACGGGCTGCACGAGAGCCTGCTGAAGAGTGTGGGCGGTGGGGCGACCGATGCGGGCGGCTCGGCCGCGGCCGCCGTCGCCGCCGTCCTGCTCTCGTCGTCCACCGTCGACCCGCAGGGGCTCAAGTCGAAGCTCGATCAAACGCCGATGGGAGTGCCTTCCCATCTGCTGCCCGGTCAGCAGCAGCAGCAGCAGCCACATCAATCCCAGCTAAATCAAACTCAACCACCAGCAACCAATCAACTCGGACTGGGCCAGTCGCAACAGCCGCTGCCAGTCCAGTCGCAAGCAACCCAGCAGCAGCAGCAGCAGAACCGCCACCAGCCGTCCGAGGGCGATGCGCTGAGCATGGGCGATGCGAGCGCGACCCCGGCTGGCGGCGACGAGCTTGGCCACGATCTGGACAAGAAGCAGCAGTCGCATAAATCCCATCAGCAGCATTCGCACTCAAAGCAGCAGCAGGGAGGAGTGGCCGGCTTCGGCAAGCAACAGCAGCAGCCACAGCAGCAGCCGCCAGTCTCGCTCGAACCGAAGACGTACGCCAACCTGGTCAAGTCGGGCGTTAGCGCTGGCGCACCGTTGAGCTTCGCCTCGGCGATGCAGTCGTCGCTAAGCTCGCACACCACCTCGGCGCAGTCGGGCGGTCACTCGCAGCAACAACAGCAACAGCAACAGCAACAGCAGCAGCAGCAAACGCAACAGTCGTCGCACCAGCACTCGAGCTACAGCACGGGAGGCAACCGACAGCAGCAGCAGCAGCAGCGTGACATTCTCTCGCCAGCGCCGGCCGGCGGTGCGTCCACCAACGGCAGCGTGCTCGGCGGCGGCGTCGGCAACAAGTACGGCTCCGACCGGCAGGACGATCGGGGCACGCTCGGCAACGGCGGCATGTCTCAGCAGCGATCTCAGCAGCAGCGGTCCATCCGCAGCAACGGCACGAGCAGTAACTCGATGGGCGGCGGCGGCCTGCGACAGCAGGACAACCGACAGTCCTCCTACTCGCGGCAAAACTACAACGATAACGAAGGTACGATACACGAAGATGGCTACCACACACACACACACACACACAATACCCAAACAATTATCTCTTAACGACCTTAAATTGGACCGTTTGAAGTACATTTTCCCTCCCCTTTTTTCGCAGATCGTCGTCAAGGATCGTCCGCACAGTTCGGTGACAACCACCAGCTGTTCTTGGGCAATATCCCACACCACGCCACGGAGGAGGAGCTGAAGACGCTGTTCAGCAAGTTCGGCACCGTCGTCGATCTGCGCATTATGTCGAAATCGGTCCAAAAAATGCCGGGCGTCCGCACGCCGCCCCACTACGGCTTCATCACGTACGAGGATCCCGCCTCGGTGCAGAACTGTCTCGCCAACATGGTAAATTTTTACCTTTTTTTGTCGCTTTATTGTAGCTCAATTTTGTGTTGTTCCCAGTGCTGCAAAATGTCATTAGCATCACGTAATGATGACCCCGGAAAACAATTAACATATCTGTGGTTGCTTGATGGTCATTGCTGATACTCAATGAAAGTGTGTAATGACATGCCAAACGCGACAGCCGTCACAAGCATAATTTTTTTTTTCTGGCTGTGAACAGTGCTGCCAAATGCCACTGGTTTCAGTCACCAACACTCATGACTGAAACGAAGCTCAAACCAGCTCACGTACACAACTGTGATCATCAGGAATGAGACTCAGTTGGTGGACCAATCACATGCTTGGTGACATTTTTTGTAGCACCCAAATCTTGGTCAGTCACTTGGTCCTAACATTTTTTCCATATGATAATCACATCATTCTTGAAATATACTTGGTGTGTGGTCCTAACCAACAAAATGAACATGCTTTCTCGCACTGCATCTGTTTTGATGGTCTGTCGGACCAAACAGAGCGAGAAAACATGCTCATTTTGTTCCATGAGACCACTCGCACGCACCGCATATCTTGCGTCGCGACCATCTGACTGATCAAGAGTAGATTGCACAAAATGTCACCAAGCATGTGACGATCGTTTCAGTCTCACCTCTGATCATCAGGTCGATATTCCGTTTCAGTTGGAATTTGTCATGACTATGTCAGTGACATTTTGCCGAACTGATCACATAAAAAAAGTTATGACATAGTGACTGACCAAGCGATGATCGCAAAAATGTCACGAAGCATGCATTGGTCACACCAACTTTTAGAACATCACCTCTGATCATCACAATTGAGTACGTAACGCTGACATCGAATTTGTTTCCGTCAGTATTTTGTACGACATTGACACTGACATTTTGCAGCACTGGTACGGCCTTTTGAATACTTTTGTGCGCCAATATCGGTCGATTGTTATCGATTTGGAGTCGATCCAATGCATTTCCTGCCCTTGCTAACTCGCCGTTTCATTTTGTTTTCCTCCCCCACAGCCACTCTACTTCCCGGAAAATTCGCCCGACGGCCACAAGCTGAACGTGGAGGAGAAGAAAACGCGCGTCCGCGGCCCGGGCGAGGGCGGCAGTGGCCGCATGGGCAGCGGCGGCGGTGGAATGGGCAACGCCAACTCGAACGGTCCACGGTCGGGCGGCGGTGCCGGCTCGGGCCAATCGCGGCCACCCGGCGGCCAGGGCGTTGGCGCCTCTAACCGAGGCGGCCAGGGCGGCGGCGGCGGTAGTGGTGCCGGCGGTCAGCGCAGCATGGGCGGTGGCAATGTCGGCGGCGGCAGCGGCGGTGGTAACCGGGGCAGCGGCGGTGGCAGCTACGGCCAGCGCTCCGACCGGGGCAACAACGTCGGCAACGGGCAGCGATCGGTTGGCAACGGCAATGCCATCAGCAACCGGGGCTTCGGCTCGGGCTACTAAAACCGGACCACCGGTCTGACCAGAGGGTGGGGGTGGGTGTTTGGTGGCAGCCGGCTCGTAGATCTCTCGCTCTTTCCCCCCCTCTCTCTCTTATAGGGGTGTGTTTCCAAGGGCTTGTAGAACAGGGAGTTGGATCACCGAGCGCCACCCTTTCCCGCGTGCTGGCTGGGAGGGTGGGAGAGAATTTGATGCTGTGACGTGAACAGGCGGAGAGACATTTTGGTTTATTGTGCGCTCACACTCCTCCCCTTCTCCTCCCTTTCTAACCGCCGTTTATCGAGCACACACTGTTTATCAAACTTCAGCAGCGAACACGCCGAACTGCTTCCGGGCACAACACATTTCGAGTTTCGGTGGTGGCGTGACTGTGGTGACATCTTTCTTTAGAGTTGTTACTCTGCCAACACCATCCAACACCCCACGATGGCATCAACACCCACACAGCAACACTGGAAAAGAGCTTTCGGTCGGATGATTCTTTCTATAAGCAATCGTGTTTTGTATAGAAGAAAAGGGCTAAGATTTCCTTTTTAAAAGACTATTCGTATCCCCCCCCCCTCTCCTTCTCTCGCTCATTCTTTCTGTAACACAATCACCCCATGTTTTTCAGCACCACGTGCGTGGCTTGTCTGTGACTAGGACCAAGTCGAGTGTGTGGAACTGAACTGAAACTAGTAAGCGAACGGGCTCAAAAACCGTAGTGCTAAACCATTGTGCGAACAAATTCAAAAGCTACCAAAAAACACACACACACACACAAAACAAACACAAAGCCAGCAAATTACGCAGGCAGAAAATCATCTCTCTTCCCCATCATTTTGCCCCCCCCCCCCCCCCCTTTGTTTTGTTCTCGATAGCTACTTTGAGTCCAAATTGTGACACTGAAACCAACCTAAAACGCTGCTTCCTTCCCGGGGTCGGTGCGATTGTGCGGAACACAGTATAGGAGAAGAAAACAGACACACCGAAACGCAAAACAGAGAAAAAGCAAATAAGAGCTATAGAAACTATAATTACTTGTAGATCCTGCCAATTCAAAAAAATGCTAAATGCTAAAGTGAGATGGAGAGAGAGAAAGAAAGAGAGAGAGAGAGAGAGAGAGAGAGAGAGAGAGAGAGAGAGAGAGAGAGAGAGAGAGAGAGAGAAGAAAGGCAAGAGCATAAACAGTAAGATAAACCTATAGCCGGTCTCGTAGTACAGTCGTCAACTCGTACGACTTAACAACATGCCCGTCATGGGTTCGATCCCCAAATAGAGACCGTGCCGCCATACGTAGGACTGACTATCCTGCTATGGGGGGAAATCAATTAGTCACTGAAAGCCAAGCCCACAAGTGGTACAGGCAGGCCTTGACCGACAACGGTTGTTGAGCCAATGAAGAAGAAGAAGAAACCTACACTAAACACAAAAAACAACCGTCAAGCAGTAATGTGTAAAGAAGGGCGCTCGACTTTTCCGGCCTGCTAAGAAAAGAAAATAAGTGTAGAATGATGTAACACAGGATATGCAGGGCTGGCTTTTTCTAGGAAAAAGTGAAATCCATACGCCTGGTATTTGCGCTCCCCCACCCCCCCCCCCCCCTCCCTGTTCCACTCGCAACGCACCCTACACACGCGCGGCGGAGCCTTCGCGTACATACGCACCCGCACTGGTCCCCAGTTCCAGGGAGAGAACAGCAAGTGCATTTAGCCACTGTGTTGTGTCTCTTCTCTCTGCGGCCGAATAGCTGTGGGTGGTACCGTTTGCCCCGCCGTGTGTCCGTGTGTGGGTGGGTGGGTGATGCTGATAAAGGACGATGCCAGCGGCCGTTTGCTTCGGTTTTTCCGTTGAAGAGTTTTGTTTTTCTTCTAAATTTCCTCCCTCTGTCGCGGTTTCCCGCAACAAGAAAACAACACAGATCGCTGCAAAGAAAGCCACACAGTGGAAAAGGCAGAGAGCGAGAGAGAGAGAGAGAGAGATACAGAGAGAGAGATACAGAGAAAGATGCTCTAGGAAAACAAAAACAGACAAATAGAATAACAGCAGGCAACTTTTCTATTTCTTTCTATATTTTCTTTCAGTATGGCAGTGTAAAGTAAAACACAAAAGAAACGTGAAAACAAACTACATTACAAGTACAACTGGCCGCCTTGAGGAAGGGACCGGACACAGCCTCGGCTCCCTTCCGCGGTGGACTGGTACCGTTGTGAAGAAATGTAACAAACAAACAGAAACAAACAGAAAGTAACAAAAAAAAAAACAAACAGAAACTTACAAAAAAAAAAAGAACAAAACAAAAGTGACAAACAGAGAAGGTAACAGAAACTAAAGAGAAAGGCAAATACTAAATAGTTCTTACTTAATTTTCTTTACCCCTTTTTTGTGTGCAGTATAATCGGGCCGAGGATCACGAAAGAAGATCGATAGGGCAGAACAAACAAACGCAGAAACCCACAAACACACACACACACATAGACCCCAGGATACGATTAAAAGATGAAAGAAAAAAAACGAAGATTATCTCGATACTTAACATTAAGTTAAACGCAGACTAAACATTGTGGAAATAGTTTGATCAATTGTGTAGTAGTATCAGTGAATATTAAGTTATAAATGTGTTTTTTTATACTATATGCTAGTATTTCGCCTTTTCCGGCTAAGCGAATAAATGATGGGATTAATAGTAATACCTGCTGATTTAACGGGGGTGAGCGTGTTGATCCATTTTTCATTTCAAGTGGTAGTGGAAATATCAATATTTGGGCGAGAAATATAAAATGTCCTACTTGCCCAGGTAAAGAAGAGGCGAGCTCCAGGGTTGGTTTAGGTTCGGGATATTGGTCCCGAATGGGAATATGGGTGAGTTTGGGTTCAACTTCAGTGCAAGGCGCCAATTATCACAACTAGATCTGATATAGATTCGGGTTTGGTTCTAGGATTGCTATAAGAATGTAGATGTGTTCAAGAATCGAATGCTTGTATGTTCTGGTCTTGTAGGGCTGTTATAAGTCCGTAACCAGTTATAGTACCTGCCCAGCGTCGGTATCAATTCAGCACAATTCCAGTCTTGTGGAATCGGGATCGATGTCTCAGGCATACCGCCAAACCTTTGGGTTGTAGGACCTGACCAGCTTTTAGTATTGTGGAATCGCGATCGATGTCTCAGGCGCACCGCCAAACCTTTTGGTTTGATTTCTATAAGTTATAAGTCCGGGACCAATTGTAGGACCTGACCAGCTTGGATATCAATTCCAGAACAATTCCAGTATTGTAGAATCCTTATCGATGTCAGGCGTAATGGCAAACCTTTTGGTTTGGTTTCTATAAGTTATAAGCCCGGGACCAGTTCTAAGACCTGACCAGCTTCGGTATCAATTCCAGCACAATTCCAGTATTGTGGAAACGGGATCGATGTCAGGCATACCGGCAAACCCTTTGGTTTGGTTTCTGTACCTAGTGCTCCCTCTCAAACGATCATCTCAAATTTGCGCTCATAGTTCAGTAAACGGTCAGAATAAACTATTTCAAAGAACTCCTGACTTGGTTCTTCAATTTCTAATGCTTTACCGTTATCTATGAATAATTTGACATTCCATGGGTAAGCGTGAGTAATGTCCGTCTGCTCGAAACAATCCAGGAGGATTACATCAGTTTTAAAACAGCATTTCCATGTATCTAGGCACTGGTACTGAAAATGGATATTTTGTAACGACTGTTTCAGATTTCATCAGACTTGCTGAGTTTGTTTCATCAGGCATCGCAACTAGTGGAATTATAAACTAATACATTTATACCAGCATTCCGTTTTCGGGTGCATTCTTGAACTCTATTTGGACGGAAGCGGATTTAAATGCATTTTTGCATTTAAAATAAAATCAAAATCAACCGAAACCCGTCGTTGCTGTGGAGTCGTCCTGCCTGTGGTACAGTCTGTCATGTGCTGCCCGCTCGCAATGTGACAGTGTTCTACGTAAGCGGGCAACTGTCAAAACAACGGTACACATTCCGAAGTGCAACAACCAAAACAATACGCCGCGTTTGTGTGTGTGGTGGTAGTGTGGTCAGGAGGGTTGATAAAATTCGTTGAAAGCTGAAATGAAGGTGAAACCGCACAGACCGTACACCGGCGAGTACGAGAATGGCCAGCCGGCACCGAATCTACTCGTCTACCTACTCTGGCTGCTGGTACACAAGCTCGTCACCATCGTCGAGCAGCTGATGCAGTCCCTGCGCCAACCGTTCTTCAGCCGACGGATCCGCATAAAGGCCCACCAGTACGCAGAGCACCAGCAGCAGCAGCAGCAGCTTCCCGCACCGGTGTCGAAGCTGTCGAAGGTGCCGAAACATCTGGTGGTGCTGCTAGGGCCGGAACCGCCCCTCTACCGCCAGCTGGCTCAGTTTATCTTCTGGTCGCTGGCGGCTGAGATCGAGTACGTTAGCTTCTACGATCACAACGGTAAGCGGGGTCCATCTGTCCTTCCAACCCACCCCCTCCCGGAAAGTCACTAATTGGAACATTCCACCCTTCCCTTTGGCAGGAACCATCAAGCGCAATTGCGAGGAAGTGAAGCGCTGCGTACGCGAAGCACCGGTGGAAGGGAAGGACCGCATCGTTTGGCTGGAGCGCAGTGGTGGTGGTGCGGAGGCGGACGATAGCCCCCGGCAGCCAGTCGGGAGTGGCCGCACGGTGGTGGTCGGCTTTCTGGCGCCCGAGGACGGCAAGCAGGGGCTGGTGAGCCTGTCCCGCTCGATCGGCGAGTCGGTGCGGCGGCGCGATCTGTACGCGGCCGACGTGAGCATCGAGCTGCTGGACAGCCGGCTGCAGGCGGCGCTCGGGGCCGTGCCCGATCCCGATCTGGCCCTCTACTTCGGTGACGTCTGCTCCACGTACGGGCTGCTGCCGTGGCAGATACGGCTGACGGAGTTTCTGCCGCTCGGCACTCGGCTGCGGGACAGCACCGAGCGGGAGTTCGTGCGCTGCCTGCACCGGTACGCCAAGTGCGAGCAGCGCCTGGGCACGTAGAGGCGTGGGCCGCGGGCAGACACACCGATGTATATTTGTAGGACAATGCAAACGACCGGACAGCGAATTCCTTCACCCCTCAATTAGTGAATTAGTTTAGCCAAATTAGCATTTAAATTTCTGTTCGTTTTAGGCAGGCGTTGGCATTTACAAAAAACAACTATTTAGCGAAGAAATTAACTACCCCGCCCGTATGCCCTTCTGTCCTATTCGTTTTCCTTGAGCCGGTCGAATAATTATGTGAGCGAAAGCCGGGAGTAATCATTCCAGGCTGTTAATACTCCCGAGCGAGCGTTCATCCCCAAATGTTTGACATTGAATGCAATGTTTTAACCGAAAATTGGCACCGACTGGGGAGCATATAGCATTTGGTCTAAGAGCTGTGAGCAAAAGCAAAAGGGCAATTGTGGGGGGAAAATAAAACGACCGTACGGAACATGCCTGCATGGTAGTGCAACAAGAAAAGAAAAAATCGATTTAAATACTAATTTCCCTACCGTTTTCAATTGATGCGAATTTTAAATAATAGATTAACGGCAAACTTAGCACACCCGTTCAAACGGTTTAAATAATTCCGGTAGTGGTCGAAACGAGGGTTGGGAATGCCGTCCTTGCCGTGCTTGAAGTGGCGTCAGAATTAGTGATGGGGAAAATGAAGATTTCGTCGGAATCGATTCCGGCTAGGTTCGAAGTATTCTGGAATCGACTCCGGCTAGGTTAAAAGATTTCTGGAATCGATTCCGGATAGTAAGTCCGGAATCAATTTTCGGAATCGGCCTCGGAATTGGTTCCGGCATCGGAATTGGCTCCGAAATCAGAATCGGCTTCGAAACGGAGTTGGTTTCGGCATCTCCTTAAGAATAGGCGTTTGGGTCCAATGATGCAACGTATTGATAGCCCTAATGAATCCAAATTTACTTGTAAACGATCCACTCTCATGGAGATTTCCGGACTGATTTTGCTTCTGAAACTGCTTATCTCAATTCAAGAACTGATTCTCATTCCGGAGCTAATTTCATTCCTGGAGTCAATCGTGATTCCATTACCGAAGCAAATGACGATCCCCAGGTCGGCTTCTGAATCGGCTCCGGAGTCAACTGTGGAATCCGCTTCGAAATCGACTTCGGAGTCAACTCTAGAATCGGATTCGGAATCGACTACGGAGTCAACTTTGGAATCGGCTCCGGAATCGGCTCCGGAGTCAACTCCGGAATCGGTTCCGTAGTCGACTCCGGAATCGGAATCGATTCCAGCATCGAAATGGTAGGTTCGATTCCGAGTTCCCACCACAAGTCAGAATCGATTGGTCCGTTTTCATCGATTTCCAATAGCTCCTTCTGTTGCGGACTAACCTTGTGCTTTTTTTTGTTTGCCACATCAAACGAGCACGTGGCTCCGGATCCTGGCGCACACACCAGTGTGCCGCTGGCAATGCAACGAACGGCATCGAAAGGCACGGTCCAGAGCCCGGTCTGTCTGGTGCAGGGCCGGGCACGGATCGTCGACGATGCTGCCCCGCTGCACTACGTGGGCCACTGGGACGGCCTGGGGCGGGCGACGCTATCGAACAACGGTCAGTCCGCCGTGGTAAGCTTTGAGAACCCTGCTAGTAGCCCGTCGAATCTTCATCCACCTCCCCCTTTTCCCGCGAAGCTAACGCTGAGCGAGCGTCCCTTTCGGCCGTTCCTGGTCGGCGGCCCGCTCGGCAGCGCGTACCTGTTCGAGCAGCTCCATTTCCACTGGGGCCCGGACGATGCGGTCGGCTGTGAGCATCTGCTCGACGGGCGGGCCCACTCGATGGAGGCCCACCTCGTCCACTACAACGCCCGGTACGGCAGCTTCGGCGCGGCGCTGGCCCACCCGGACGGGCTGGCGGTCGTGGCGCTGTGGCTCGATGGCGGTGGTAGCGCCGTGTGGCGCCCGCTGCAGCCGATCGTGCGCGCGCTGCGCCACATCCGGCGGCCGGGCATGCGAACCACCGCGCTACCCGCCGACTGCTTGCGCTGGCTGGCCGCCGGGCTGGAGCTCGGGCGGCATTACTACACTTACGACGGGTCGATGACGACGGCCCCGTACCGGGAGTGCGTCCGCTGGCTCATCTACCGCACGCCGGTCTACGTTTCCCCCCGGCAGACTGCCGCCTTTCGCCGGCTGCTGCGCCGCTGCAACGGTCGTTTCGCTCCGATCACCAGCAATTTCCGCCCAGTCCAGCGAACGACCGCCGGCGACGACCCGCCCGGTTTGGTCTTTGTGCGGGACAGTGTGGGCACGGCCCGGCGCGCCAAACTTTAATTCGGAGCAGGTGTATCAATTGGCAAGCTTTGTACGTTTTGTATGTTTTGCTCCATTTCTTTTTATTATTTTATTGTCGCTTCAAATTATAATTGGATGTGTAGGTGGTGTGCGAACATGATTAAGTATAAGCTTGGAGCGAAGTTCAGTTATTTTCAGGAAAATTAGAGAGAAAAAATGAATTTTGCTTTAACGCTCAGACCCTCAGACGGGGTGGGCTGTGTTTCGAATGGACCTATTGCTACCTGTGGTCGTGAAGGGCCCCAAATTCAGTTACGCAAAATGATGATGATTAAACGAAAAGTTGAATAAAATAATGTGAATAAGTGTCAAGTTGAGAAAAAATAGCCAAATTGAGGGGGGGAAAGCGACCTCCACTCGTCTCCGCAAGTGTAAAAACCCAGCCCAAAAAATCTAAAACCTAGAGCGCCATTTTACGTCCCTCGATGGAAATGTCGACCGCGCGGCGCGTCGAGTTCAGTCTCTTCTGGTCGATAAACTTCTTCAGATGCTTCTCGTAGCGGTTTAGCTTCTTCTTCGCAATCTGTACCACCAACAACAGAAAAAAAGGAAAAACAAGCATTAAAAATGGACGGCAAACGGCACCCCCACACACACACACACACACACACACACACACACACACACACACACAAATACACACAAGCAGGCAAAATGCACTTACACTGCTCATATCTACATCAATTTTGGATTTCGGCCGCACGATGTACTCCTTGTCGGATGGCATCGGGACGCGCGCCCGCTGTATCCAGCCCTTGTCGCCCGGTCGCAACGTTCCTCTGTAGCAGAGAGCAAAAGAAAGAAAAAAAAAAGATGTTAAAACAATTGCACCAATTTTTTTTCTGTTTCTTTGCATCCGCTGTACGTACTTGTCCGCCTCGGTGAAGGGCAGACCCTTCTGGCTCTTGCTGGTGGAGGCCGCCGAGTCCGGGGACGGTTTGCGCTTGCGCGGCATCTGCTGCAGGTCGCGCTGCTGGCGCTCCTCGCGCGTCATCGCCTTGAAGTCGGTGCTGAGGTTGAAGATTGGCCGGCACCAGTCCGCTATCAGCCGGCCGGCCCGGTCACGGTTCACCTTCGTTTCGTTCGGGTGCTTGTACAGATACATCACCGCCTTGCCGATGCCCGACTGCCGCAGGTAAGACCGGTCGATGGTAGGGAACTGTTGGGAGGGTGAGAGAAAGGGTTTTGTTTTTTTGGTCAAACTCATGCTGTCCCGACAGTAAAGCATACACACTTTAAAAAAAATCCGACCTCGGTTAAATAAACTGCTGAAATCCCTCGGCTCTTACATGTTTTACTGATATGTCAGTTGAAAATTTGCAAACTTGCTTGATAATCGGTACCATTTCAAACTGAAATATCAGCAGTACTATTTGAGTTAGTTGTGGCTCGGTTTTCTATCTATCATTCGGCGTGCTGTTAGTATCGTGCTACTCAAACGAACACCCTTTGGAGTGATGTTGTGATGTAAAATTAAAAGTGTGAAACAATAAATGAATATGAATGACCCAAAAGGTGTAAACCGGTCTTCATCATGGGCTCAGATTGCTATGGCTATTTCTCCCAAAAAAATGTTAGCTAATATTTATGTTTCCTAAACAAAAAACCTTAGGTACCACCACTAAAACCATTGAGATTAAAAAAAAAAAAAGATTGTTTGTATATTTAGCTGAGATATCGGTTTGCTCTAACCGAAAATCCAGAGCTGTTACATAAGTCTCGATTTAAAAAACGCGAAATCCTCGCCAATACGAAAACATCTTATAGATTTGTTGAATATTGCTGGTATTGTTAATGAAAAAAAAACATAGTTCAGTTCTATGTAAGAATGGAAGCAGAGATAGAATGATATCGTATGATGACCGGGAAACGACTGAGGGGCATATGAGGTGGACCGAATGAGGAAGAACGCTGATACCACATATCAGTACAATGCAGTGTTGCTTTATCGCGATTAGATCAACGACTGTCATCCGCAGTCCGAGCTAGCTTTATATTCGTTCATTGCTTCTTGCGGCAATAATAGTCTGCTCCAATCCACAACAGATATAGAACAAAAACTATGGTTTTAATTTTATGCACGGCTAGAAAACTTAGAAAAAAATTAGATAAAAATACCCTATGATATTTGATATTTGTGTTTTAATTTTGAAATCCTAAAGAGATCTGGATCATGGGTTCAAGCTCCGAATAGATCGTGCCTCCATACGTAGGACTGACTATCCTGCTATGGTAACAATAAGTCACTGAAAACCAAGCTCACTTTCAGGCCTGGGTACAGGCAGGCCTTGAACGACAACGGTTGTTGTGCCAAAGAGAAGAAGAAAGAGATCTATCCTGCTTATTTTCTCTAATCCTAAAATTTTTCCTCACAACTATTTCGAAAACCATTCTACCTGTAGGGTTTTCCAAGAGTTTCCATAGCTGTGGGACACTTTATTGACTTTTTCTTACGTGAAATTAACATAATGTAATGGGAATTGGACTCCATAGCACCCTTGTTTGACAAATCCAATAGGAGCCTGTCCAAAAAGGGTACCACAAAGTCCAATTTCCAGCATATGAAGTTCACTTCCAATAGGAAAGAGTCAAGGAAGTGTCCCACAACTATGAGAACCCCTGGAAAACCCTGTAAGAGCGTACAAGCTGCACTAGTACTTACGTCCGACAGCAGCTTCAGGATGCTTTCGCGTATCTGCAGACACGGCAGCGCCTTGTTCGGCAGCGGCGCTATCCAGTCGGTCAGCACGTTCAGCACGTTGTGCTCGAGGAACGCGAGCTGCAGATCCTTCTTGATCAGCTGCGACATCGCGTGCTTCAGCATGGCGATCTTCTTCGTTGCCGGCTTGCCCTCCACGTTCAGCTGCCGGTCGTGCTCGGCCGCCTGCCGCATCTGCTGCAGCAGCTGCGCGATCTGGTCGTCGTTGTCGTTGATCAGATCGATGTCGTTCCGCTTGCGGCGGCGCGACTTTTCCTCCTTCTTCTTGGCCATCATGATGTCAAAGTCCGACATGAACTGCCCCCTGGAAGGAAGGGGGTAAAACAACAACAAACACACCATTATTTGACCCGCAGTGCGTTACCGACCGGAAGCCCTCAACGCCCGTACCTGTCGGACCCGTCGTCCTTGATGCCGTCGTCGTCGGAATCGATCAGCGTCTGCTTGCCCTTCGCTTTGCCCTCGTCCCCGGAACCGGGCTCGTCCTCCTCCCCCTCCTCGCGCTCCTTGCCTTCGCCGTTGCCGGCACTCGGGTCGCCTTCCTCGCCCTCCTCGTCGTCCGAATCGATGATGCGCTTGGCCGGCTTGCCGTGCTTGCCCGAGCTGCTCGGTCCGGCCTTCTCCTCCCCGGCCGCCATCGACGGGCTCTTGCTGCGCGAAACAGACCGCGAGCTGCGGCTACGGCTGCGACTGACGCTACGACTGACGCTGCGGCTCACGCTACGGCTGACGCTTCGGCTTACGCTACGGCTCACGCTGCGACTGACGCTGCGGCTGCGCGATTTCGACTTGGACGAGCGGGACCGCGAGCTCGAGGCCGAACCGGAGCGGGAACGGGCCCGGGAGCGGGATCGCGACCGCGAACGGGACCGTGAGCCCGAGCCGGACCGGGAGCGGGAACGCGACCCGGAACCGGACCGTGAGCGTGAGCGGGAACCGGAGCCGGAGCGTGAGCGGGAGCGAGATTGCGAGCGGGAGCGGGACCGTGAGCGGGACCGCGAGCCGGACCCGGAACGCGACCGCGACCGGGACGGTGTGCGGACGCGCCGCTGCGACGATAGGCGACTTCCCGAGCGGCTGCGGCTGCGGCTGACGCTGGCCGAGTGGCTGCTGCGCCGGTTGCGCGACCGCCGGCTCTGGCGCGATCGGCTGCGGCTCTTGCGCGAACCGGCCTCGCTGACCTCCGAGCCGCTCCGACGCCGTCGACGGTCCGGCTGTGATGTGTGGCTGTCGCGCGAACCGCTCCGGTTGCGCTGCGGCGAGTGCATTTTCCCCTCCAGTCCCTCCGACGCTGCCGTCTCCTCCACCGTCGCAACTGCTTCCTTTTCGCCATCTACGGGTGCCGAAGGTACGGCGGCATCGTCCTGCTGCTGCTGCTGCTGTTCCTTTCCATCGCCGGCATCGTCCACGGTCTGGGCTGTTTCGTCTGGTAGTAGCTTTGGCTCGACAGTAGGTTCCAGCTCGCTGATGGTCGTTTTCGGTTCATCCCCGTTCTGTGGTTGCGGAACCACGGCGACCGGCTCGCCGCTGGCTTCCATCGCGGAAAAGCCTCACACTCGATACGGGCTTGGGATGCAGAAGGTGTTGGCCTGCAGTTCTCTGGAATGTCGCTACTGGGGGGGCTACTAAAGTGGGGGAGGAAATAAGAAAATAAGGAAATGTGTCAAAAAACCGCATCTAAAATGACGTCCGTTGCTAACCAACATTGCGATCTGCGGAACAATGCCGACCGAAAGTAGTGCCGCGTACACGCACGTCGCATGAATTCGGCGAAATTGCCCCTTTTTGCGTGCTACCTTGACGCAGTTGCTACCTTGGCTACAGCGCACACAGCCACTCAAAAAGTCTCGGTACATCCGGTGCCGAGCAAGCTAGCGACAGCTTTAGCAACTTTTATCCCGCAACACTTACCTACGGTCGAACGAACGAACACGTAAACTTCCAGCACGTTTCCAGCGGAAAATCGAGAAATGGCGAATCGGTAGGACAAGTGCTCCCCGAAACGCACAGCCAGCTTCGATTGAAAAATGGAAGATTTTTGCTTATGTTTTGGATACTGTCAAAACTGGGCTAGCAAACAAAGTGGAAATCCCATAACCACTGTGTGAGCAGAGACGTCACCGCGATGACAGCCCGGTGCGCAAAATTGTTCACACGGTAACGGTAAAAATTTGAATTTTGCAGTTTATAGGGAACAATCAAGTATAGTTAGTCTATTTTGCAGTGTAATATAGGGTTTCTCACGAATTATTGATCAGTTTTCATGATATTTTGGTGCGTTTCCACGATGTTTGTATCGTATCTCATAGATTTTTGGTTCGTTCCCATAATTTATTGGTTTTTTTCCGATTGGATATCCATACTTGGGAACCAACGAACAAATCGTGGGAAACCCCGTAAGCATAAAACATAAACATACATACATAAAAAGCAGAATAAACTTTTTTGACTTTATTTTAGCGAATTAAATCGATTTTTTTCAAAAACGTTCCAAAAGTCTCATATCTCTGTTTTTCAGAGCTTCTACACACATTGGCGTGAGAAACCGGTTGTGAATTCTCTCACAGCCATCTCTCACCTGCAGTCTCGGTGGATGTAGAAACGCTCATAGAACGACAACGTTGGCGCAGTATTGCAAACAGAGCTACTTGTCTTGCGCAACATTTCTGCTCCACCCGAAACAATCGAATTATCCTGTTTTTTTAAGAGCTAGTTCAATGCCAAACTCGAAAAAAAAATTTGAACACATTTTAACTTATTTTTTATGTTTTTAAACAAAAAAAGTAGTTTGACTGCGTGAAACGAGCTACTTTGATCTACGCGGAGTGAAATTTTGAGCTACTTTTTGTTGCGCGAGACGTTGTCGCTCCATGGCTATTTGAACGGTCATGTCGGATGGCCGACTAGAAGCAACTGTATGCTATTGAACCAGAGATTGTTTAATTACCTTACCTACTGTGAGCAACTCCCGGTCTCTTGTATTTTGGTAGTGTCAGTTCCAGTTTGATTCCCGAGATATGCAGTTTTCTAAACTTACAGTGTATAAGACGTTCCAAATTGAGCGCAATCACAGTGCAACTGCGATTGCGAACACGATATGACATACTTTTTAATAGGTGCAGCTGCGCTCAATTTAGACGCATTTTTTTCACTTTGTGTGAAAATGAAAATAATGCGTACAAATTAAAATACTATAAGACTGTTTTAATTTACCATCAAGTTGTGTGTATAAATAGTTTTTAAAAAAGTTTTAAATTTTACCACAAAGTTGTGCTTCGATTGCGCCGGAAACGATTTACAGCAATTATCCGCAGTACGCGATACTCGATATACGTGAATTCGCAGTACGCGATTCCTCTAAATTTGACAGCTCCATGTGTTTTTTGCAAATATTTTTATTCTTTGAAATATTTTATGCTCGTTTTGAATTTCCTTAATGTTCTTAATGCATTTTACATTAAATTTGTGCAAAAGATATCTGTTTTATAACAAAAATCTTTAATGCAAAACTCTGTGGCGATATAATTCAACCCTCGAACCAGTAGTGTAAACTATGTTTCCATAGGAGTCCGACTCGAAAACTCGGGATACGCTATTGCGCTCGGTGCCGTACGATACCGTCCAAATAGACATAGAGCGACAACGTCGCGCGCGACGAAAAATAGCTCAAAATTTCACTTGGTGTAGATCAAAGTAGCTCATTTGACTCAGTCAACCAACTTGTTTTTTATTTGAAAACAGACAAAAATAGGTTAAAATGTGTTCAAATCTATTTTTTTGTGTTTGGCATTAATCTGGCTTTTAAAAAAACTAGATGATTCGATTATTTAGGATGAAGCAAAATTGTCGCGCGCGACGAGTAGCTCTGTTTGCAAAATTGAGCTACTTTTTTCACGCGCGAAGTCGTCGCGCGCGACGTTGTCGCTGTATGTCTATTTGGACGGATAGCGCATATCGGATAATGACTGTATTTGAATGATTTAAATTGAGTTTAATGATCCGACGGAATACATTTTTTTGAATTTGTCTTACTACGAAATCGCCCGTCCGACGTTATCGTTTGCGAAAAAGCGTTGCCCACAGTCTTAAAGCGTATCTCGGAAGTAGCCTGTATAGCCTTGATCATGATGTTTCATCCACAATTTGAGAAAACCCATCATTTTGCTCACCGGGTGGTCGGTCTGATGATAAAACACAAAGGGAAACGGCTACACAAAGGAAAGGATGTGAAAAGGATGGTTTTGCAAACAATGATGAACTGTTGTCCTTATTAGCTATGTATATTCTGTTGATTGCATTTCAAACTTATGAAGTTGTCATGTTTGACCTACGAGTCGCTACAACCCAATAATCATGCACATAAATCGGGAGGCCACCGGCTGTCAGAATTACATTGGTGAAATAAAATTCAATTGGAAAAATCCGCAAAAAAATATCCGAACATTATGCCCACACACGAGAAACAACGAAGAAAAGTCAAAGGCAACAATGTTTGTGTTTGCATTTTATTTTGTTTTGCCGTAAATTCTATGTGCAAGGTGCCGAGGCCGATTGTCAATGCGGTCACGCGGCGAAAGGTTATTAGAGAAGCGTGCGCGTGCTGCTGCCCGTTTGCTTGACAGCGCGAACGTATGCGACAAATTTTCTTGCTTCGGAGCAGGAAGTTCGGGTCCCGTGCAAGGTTGGCAGCGCGCGTCCGTTCGAGCGGGCTTTACGCATTCCTGCTCGCCGCACACACAAACACACACACGCGCGTGTAAGAGTGTGTGCGTGTGATCTCGCCGTCGGCTTGGTTCAGGAGGCCGTGAGCCGCCATCGCTTCGTTCTTTCTCTTTGAACCGTCCGTGAAGAAGGTGCGTCGGGAGCGCCAGTGCTTTAGGGAAGTTTTTTTTAATCATAATTGTGAGGTTAGGGTATCCATTAGAGGATACAAGTTAACAAAAAACGATCCGTAGCATTTTGGTGCTGCTGGTTTGAGTACACCTACCTTGCGAAAAGTATTTCAGTGTGCGCGTCTCCGGGCTAAGCAAACCCCCCGTACTATAAACTTTCTGTGGAGTTCGATTTTTTCACCCCACGCGCGCGCGTCCGAACACGTTCCCGGGTGTGTCTCTGTGTGGTGAGTGTGAGTGAGTGTGTGCTCGGGAGTGCGAGATCACCAGCAAAAGAAGGGTGTTGAACGCGCCGCTCTCGTAGGCCCCTTTTTGCGCGAAACAAAATGGCAGACACACAGGAAACGGAAGTTGTTAACGGTGGGGCGGCGGCGACGGTGGCCCCAACGACGGCCCAAGAGAATCAAGAAAACAGTACCAATCAGCCTCAACAGACGGACCAGCAAGCTGCTGCTGCTGCTGCTGCTGCTGCGCCGGCAGCACCGGCAGCGGCGGCTGCGTCCGGAAACGGTAATACCGAAGCTACCAAAACGAACGGTAGCACGGAAAATCACACCACCGCCACTACCACCACCGCCACCACCACCGCTGCAGCCGCCACAACCGTGCGCGATGATGACAGGTATGTACGCGGGTTGAGTTGAGTTTTTTTTTTGTTTTGAGTTGATTGTTTTAGGATGTCGGCGACCCACTTTTTCCCAGCAGCAGCAGCGAAAGAAAAGCCATGAGCGCCGCACACATCATCCCGCGGTCGCGTGATTTCTCGCACTCCTCCCCTCCCTGGTATTCGTCACGCGGAGAAAACACTTCTAACCTCACTTTTGCCACCGTTGTGTGTTTCAATGCGCGCACACAAGAGCGAGTTCTTCACTTTCTACATTTCCAATTCAGAGTTGTGTGGAGCACTTTTTTAAATTTTTCAATAATTTGGCAATCCCGTGTAACACCGGGTTATGTCCGTTTTTCGCTCTCAGCAATTTGATTTGAATTTGAATTTCAACGGAACAAATGGAAAGTACCCAAGCGCTCATTTTCTAATCCTTTTGTGTGCGTGTGTGTGTGTGTGTGTGTGTTTTCGGGTGTCGATCTTATAGAGGGACCGGCTAGCACAGTTCTATGGTTCTTGCTTGTAAACGTGCGCACAAATACAGACGAATGGTATTGATGTGAATCCGGTTCCTTCTTCTCACTGTGGAGAGAAGGGGTGGTTGCGGGGAGTACCGGCATCACACAACCATGCCTTTGTTTGCTCACTCAAAATGGCGCGGGTAGTCTGCGATTTTTTTTCTAACGATGATGTGTCTCTTGTTTGCCACAACTTCTCACCCAATCAACCCTGTCCGTTGTTCGTCTGATTTTTGTTCCCCCTCTCACCGGCTCTAGCTGATGCTGAAGTTTGTGTGTGGTGTGATCGTAATTGATTTTTTTTTTCGTGTTTCAACACTAACTTGGGGTTGTTGATTTGGCCAACAACAGTACCAGAAGATAGAATAAAATTGCCTTGTTTGTTTCTATTCTATGACGAATCGTTCGAAACAGAAGCACCGCAGTGCACGTGCGAAACATAACCTCAATGAAGCTGAAGGTGCGCTCAACCCAGCAGTCGAGTCATTCCCGTGGAGAGTCGGTGTGGATCGACGCCGGCAAAACCCTCTCCTCTCCGTCACATTGGTACGCGTGTTTGTTTTTTGCCCCTCCATTTCCCTTCAAACCCGCACCACAAAGCGAGAGAGACGGCTGAGAAAACACTGAAATCTACGCAGCAAAATGGAGGATGATTGCGGTTGAATTTCAACTCTCTCTGTGTGCGCGCCCATTCGGTGCTATTTTTATCATGACTAATTCCTCTATCCAGTTAAAGCTGCTTGATATAAAGGGGCCCATGCGTGTGTGTGTGTTGCTCTCTGTAATGCAAATTCGATCCATTTTGTAACGGGGGAAACAATACTTCCCCGGGAGGTCGGTCGACATTGATCTATTCTCAGTGAGAGTGGGAAGAGCGAGCAACATGATGTGTCTGTACGGTTGCGCCGTACCAGAATGCGCATAATTACGTAGGTAGTTGTGCGTAATGAAGAGAAGTTAGAGAGTGTGTTTGTTAATCGATAAAATCTGTCTTAAATTTCTCATCGTCCTGTGTCTGTTTTTCTTCCTTTCAGGCAAAATTATAGATTGAATCATTTTATTTTGAATTTATTTTTAATTGAGAAAAGCGTGAACATATACACTCCAAGTTACAAGATTTGTATTTTTTTGTTCCAAAATAACTAGGAACGGCTCATTCTCTCTTCTTTCCGACTAGACCGGAATTTTGTACATTTTGCTGCCGGCTTTTCTAAGTTACCACGTGTGTCCCATAAGGACACATGGCAATACGGTAATAACCGTCTTTTTGAACTGTGTCCTCAAGTCTCGGTCCCTTATATTGGCGGTTAATTTAAGTTCACTTTTGCGATCAATTTTTGTCTAGCCTCTATCGTGTGGCTATAGGATCGATCGATATTTCTTATCATTTCAATGCGTCATTTTCTAAAGAGCTTCACCCACACACAACACACATCAGCACACAGTCAGCCAGCTGGCATTTATGTTCCAACCATGCCACAACGCTCCACGGCGAGTGAAGAGGAGCGACGTACTCATCTTCCGGAAGGGGTTCTCTCAGACTACTTTGCGCCACTTGCATTCGTTTTTGCTATCACCACACGCCGCCACCATCACTACACTAGCCTCTCTAGCCGGGATACAATTAATTGCTTGAAATGGTTTGATGCTTCCTCCTCCTCCCCTTCGTGTGCGTTCGTTTCTTCTGAATTTTTTTTTTTTGCATCGGTAAATGTAAATGTAAATTAGTGTGAATTGTGCGCGGGAAATTAGTGTGATATATATATATTATTATATTATGGTTCCCGTTTGTTCCAGTCGGTACGAAATTTGTTCGCTACAGTGTGTGTGTGTGCCCACACAGCAATCGTTTAAGTACGGTGCTTCTCTCTTGTGTTTCGGCATTTTTGAGCGTCAATAATTTTCAAAACGAGAGACAACAGCTAAATAAAACGGTAAAAATAATTCATAAACGGAACAGAGAACAATTCTTCATTATTACACTTAAATGTGGAAAATTTCGAATTTCTTGCGTTGTTGTACGTAAATTAAAATTATAACGAACACAAACGGTAAAGCAAATGTAATTTGTGCAGTAAAGCCGAACAGAGCAAGAGAGGCCTAAATATCATCCCCCCCTCAGCAAACGAAGAATGAGAAAGGGAGAGATCATATCCATTCTAAAACCCGGACCATGTATTAACAATATTAAAGATATTTCGATCCTCTTACCGTCTACGCCGTCGCCATGCCATTTTCCTGTAAATACGTACACGAATGCAATAAAAAAAAGACAACCGGCCGTCGAGAGTGTGTGCAATTGCAAACACACCATTCCCAAAAAAACATCACCAAATAATGACAAAATAACGATGAAATATGATGATGATGCTAATAATGATGATGATGAATATGTTGTTGTGTGTGTTTCCCTGTTTAGAGCGAACGACTAATACTGTTCCTCTCCGGCAGGTGTTGAGAAAGTGCAAAAAGGCCCAGAACTCTGAGGACTCATCGTCGGAGGAAGAGGAAAAAGAATGATTGAAAGAGAGAGAAAGAGAGGAAAAGAGAATGTTGGGGACACTCGGCTGCACCCAAGGATGTGCACGTGAGACGATGGTATTTATGCTAACATAAATGACATAAGACAACAAATAATAATAATAATAATAACCACATTAAACCCTTTGATTGAGAGTCGAGATATCTATATTTATATATACAAAGTCAACGTTACCTGAACCAAAAAAAAAATACTAAAAACATTTAAATTATTCTAATAAACATATGGCACCTCTATAGCAATATCCCCCCCCCCCCATATTTACCCATTCCTCTCATGATGCAAAGCGACAGCATCGTGTATACCAAATCTCCCCCTCCTAATACTCCTTCCATACATCCAAACAAACAACATCTAGCACACATAAAATTTATTTCGCTAAATGATGTTATTCGTTTTAATTACAAATCCATTCAATACACACCACCAAAACAGAAACACATTCCTTCTCTCTCCCTTCTGTTGTTCGGGACATGCATATTTGTCCTTTCCATTTTACACTACGTGAAAAGATACATGCTCGAGCGCATATACGCACACGCGCACGCACCCCACAGATTGGCTCAGAAAATAGGATTAACGGAAAAATGAAATTTCTTCTTGAGTACAACACCACAGTAGTGTTGGGTTTCATGAATCTTGTGTTGAGATTCATTCATATGAATCTTCAGCGATGAGTGATTCGAATCTCGAATCGATTCTTCAAAGATTTATGAATCTATAAAGGTTTCATGAATCTTCAAGGATTAATGAATCTCCAAGGACTCATAAATCGATTAAAACTCATATCTTGAGGGATTCATGATTCTTTAGAGATGTATGATTTTAAAGATATTGCATTTGCGCGATCCGTCATCCCACCTAGCAAACAATACCTGACGTGGATTCAAGCCTCGTATGGATCGTCTCTCAAAGAAGACTCAAAAGCCTGTATAGGGTGGCATGACGATGTAGGTTGGTTACGCCCACGAAGAAGAATAATGAAAAGCACAAGCTCTATGAATCTTTGGTGATTTATGAATCCCTTGAGATGCATGAATCCTTAGAGATTTGCGAATCTCTAGAGATCTATAATTTTTTTTAAATTCATGAATTTTTCGAAATTCATGAGTTCTTCGAGATTCATGAGTTCTTCGAGATTCATGAATATTTGGAGATTCATGAATCTTTGGAGTTTCGTGAATCTTTGGAGTTTCGTGAATCTTTAGAGATTTGTGAATCTTTGGAGATTTGTGAATCTTTGGATATTCATAAGTCTTTCGAGATTCATGAATATTTAGAGATTCGTGAATCTTGGGTGATTCATGTATCTTAGATATCCGTGAATCTTTGCAACCGAGATTCTGATTCATTGAATCATTTCAAAGGTTCATTAAGATTCATGAGTCTGAATCAGATTTACCTAACACTACACCAAAGTATATAAACATAAATTATAATGCTACAATCTGTAAAAAAAACCCTACACAGCCATCCAGGTGCGCGTGTGTGTGTTTGCGTTTGTGCGTGAGCGTAGTTTCCATGGAAGTCAAAAAAAAAAAAAATAAAGAAATGCACTTCATCCTTGATTTACTGTTCATTTTTTAGCCATGTTTTAGTTTATCGGTTTACATGTTTTTAATTTCTACTTTTATTACTTCCGTTCATAGTTACTAGACTTAAACTAATAAAAAATATATGCAAATTTTCCAGTACAAAATCTGCGTTTTCTCTTTATCCGTAACGAAACAAAACTACTCCAAAATTAAGGGTGCTCTCACACCCAGCACTGCAGCAAATGAACTAAAAAAAAGGAATTTGCTCTTGAGTTTGGTTTTAAATACAAAACAAAACAGAAAAAGTAAAAAATGCAGAAGAATATAAAATGTTGTTTCGATTTTGGCACAGTGTCCATTCAACCAACCAACCACAACCACACCACCACCACCACCACCAACCACCTATCTCTCTCACCAGTTCAGCCGCGTGTGTGTTGCGCGTTAGAGTATTGTTGTGAATTCAAATGAGATATTGGAAAGTACAGCTTCTTCAACTCTTCCCACCCAACTGTCCAGAAAAAAGGGCCATCTCCAAGAGCAGCAAAACAAACCCAAATGAACAAAGCGCGAAAAGTATTCTTTCAACCTGTGTTGTAGCTTTTGCAGTTGTTTGTTGCGTTCATCTAAGCGTACTTTAGTTGCGGAAAATAATTAATATAGTTGTTTGTTATATACGATCGAAACAAGAAATAAAATAAATAAAGCCCAATTATTGCTTCTAATAAACGAATATTTGTTCATTTGCCATCAGAACATAAAGCATTTGCTCTCGCAACCTATGTGTGTGTGTCTTTCTCTCGAAAATATCTGTCTATTGTCGTACTTTAATTAGTATTTACTAAGCAAGAAGAACCAAACAGAATGCTACACCCCCATCTACCTCTTTCCAAGCTGCATTGTTTGACGGTGTGTATGTAAACCCCTTGATGCATAAAGTGTTCCGGAGCGCGAACGAACCAAAACAAAAACATACTTCTTTGCGTGTTCGTGTGTATGTGTTACGGAAATCTTGTTACATCTAAAATAAGTAGATTTGCAAAGAATGCTCAGAACGATTTGAATAAATAAAAAAGCCGAGTTTTGCTGTGCAGGTAAACAATATCAATCAAATTGAATTTGAAGTCAACCGTTTTTACCACCACGCGTGTGTTGCGCACGTGCTTCTTTTTTTTCTCTTTCAACTGTTTCCACAGATTTATTAAATGCTTCCATACCTCCACTTCCTCGGCAGTATACCAACTACCTAAATCTGTTGTTCTTTTTGATAGCAAAAGCTTGAAGGAAACGATACGGCGAATGAAAAATATCTGCAATTAGAGAAGTTGTGCGATTCGAAAATTATAACACCACGTGTTGTGTGGCCACGGGGCAACCTTATGCATACGGTCCAAATACTACCGGATTCTCACTCCAGACTTTAAAGCGGCTGAAAGAGGCACCTTGCGGGCTGTGCACTTAGTTTCACTCTTACTGTAATTACTTAATTGACGTGTTTCTATCATTGTAAGAATATATTAAAAATAAATCTTGCCTTTGCCAGTCAAACACACAGCATATTATAATACTTGTCACAAATATACCTATATATATATATATATATATATATATATATATATATATATATAATTATTATTGTACATTGTAAAGTTTCTTATTGCGCGCGCCCTTTCGAGTTGTTACCGTTTTTGTTGAAACGTGTTTTCCTAAGCGTTCTGTACTACTCATGTTTGTTTCAATGCTGCTATTGTATTTTTTTATCACTCTCTTTCCTGTATCAAATTAACTTTAAGCAAAACTTTTTTCACAATCTACCAATTTGTTCAATTTATTATAGATTAAATATTCTAATTCGTAAATTTTCATCCACTTTTCCAGAAAATTATTCGTTGGTGGACTGAGTTGGGAAACAGCAGACAGTAATATACATTTTTCTTTTTTAAAAATTCAATATTTTCTTAACTAATACAACGTATATTTATATATATATTCCTCTCAATAATTAATAATAGTTCCATTTCAACGTCTCTTATGCCGATATATAAAAAAAAATAATACAAGCAAGAAATGCCAATTTTAAAAACTCTACTTCCCGTTTTAATCTCTAGATCCAATTTTTATGTTTTTCGTGCTCTATTTCACGTAAAATAATTTCATTTTTCATCCTTCAAACACAAGATCCTTTCTTCCCACTATACATTTATCCTTATCGATTTATCTCTTTCTTTTTTTTCTATTTCCTCCTTTTCCTATTATCATTATTTTTCCACACCTACACACAAACACCACCTCCTTTCCATATGAGTTCCTAGTCTCATCTTACGTTGTATCTTTTTCTACATTTTACATCCTTATCATCTCCTCCCCTTCCTCTTCTTTTTCTTTTTATTTCCAATGTCATCAAAAATACGTTGTTTTAGTTTTGTTTTTATGAAGTAGCCTAATAGTGTTATACAAATTTGTCTAGGATAAAAACGACATTAAACTCAAATGACATCCAACAACCTCTCCCCCTCCCCTCCCTTCTCCCTATTCCGCAACATCTATATCATCCCCATTCCCATAATCCAGTGCTGTGCCCTTTTCTCATTCAAATATCCTGTTAATTTTTGTCAGATTTGCATAGGTACTTTTAAAAGCAATTACACACACACAGAGAAACACACTCGCTCACCCACAACCACACACAATCCAGAGACTCTTGGAATAGAACACATTTGAATAAGAGCGCTGTTTAACAACAATCCAATTCGGTGGAGTGATCATTGTTTTAATGCAAATTTCTTGTTTCTTTTTCTACCCCGTTTCTCGCCCCGTTGCTGTATCTCTCTCTCTACTTCTGCGTGCAGCGGATCTGAAGGAACACTTCAGCCAGTACGGTGACATCGAGAGCATCAATGTGAAGACGGATCCGAACACTGGCCGCTCGCGCGGCTTCGCATTTATCGTCTACAAGAGCGCGGACTCGATCGATAAGGTCGTGGCGGTTAGCGAGCATGTGATCAACAACAAGAAGGTCGACCCGAAGAAAGCGAAGGCCCGGTACGGCAAGATCTTCGTCGGCGGGCTGACCTCGGAAATCAGCGACGAGGAGATTAAAACCTTCTTCGGACAGTTCGGAAATGTAAGTGCTGCCGAGTGCCGAGAGAGGAAGTGTGGACGTTGTTATACACACCAAAACACACATGTGTTTTGTGTTTCGGAGAAGCGCAAAAGCTTCGGATTTTTACATGATGATACAATATTTAATCAGTTCTGCTTCTGAACCAATGTGATAAGATAACACATACCAAAACAATCTGAAATCCAATAGCATAAGATCCCCCAATTTCCGTATATAATAAGACAAATAGCAAGGGAGCGAGAGCGGATATTCAAAAAAAAAATCGATTTTTTTTAGATCGTGGAGGTAGAAATGCCATTCGACAAGCAGAAGAACCAGCGCAAGGGCTTCTGCTTCATCACGTTCGACTCCGAGCAGGTGGTGAACGAGTTGCTGAAGACGCCCAAGCAAACCATCTCCGGCAAGGAGGTGGACGTGAAGAAGGCAACGCCGAAACCGGAAAACATGGGCCCGATGGGTCCAATGGGTGGACGGGGCGGTATGCGCGGTCCGCCGCCGCGCGGCATGCGTGGCGGTCGCGGCGGTCCAGGTGGTCCCAAGGGTAAGTTTCTGCAAAAATAGGATGAAGCGCAGTACATCCACACTTCCTTCCTGCCTGGTTTGTTTAGTAAAATAGTGTTCGGCGCTGTTTTGTGTTAATGATGATACCCATTTACCAGTTCTGCTTATGAAAAATCGATGATTATAAGCATTTTACCCACAATTCTTATCTGATGATTCACAAACACAGTACGCCCTTCAGTTTATTTTGAATGTGTCTTACATTTGGATTATAGAAGAAGTATAAAAATGTAAGAATTACAAAAAAAAAACAAACCAAGCTTGAATTTATTGCCAATGGCGCTTCTTTCGATCACGTTTTTTGATAGCTGATCGTATTTTTTCTTTGCTTTATTTTCTCCCCCGGCTCTCGTGCGTGTGTGCCCTTCTACAACCCTCAACCGACAGGCGGATACGGACAAGGATGGGGCGGCCAAGGCTACGGCGGTTACGGCTACGGACAAGGATACGGCGGTGGTTATGGTGATTATGGTTACGATTACTTAGCCAGATGGTATGGAGGCTACAATAACGGTGGTTACGATTTGTCCGGCGGCTATTACGGCGGTCGTGGTAAATTCAACAACCGCCTGCCGAACAAACATCACTAGAGAGAGAAAGAGAGAGAGAGAGAGAGAGAAGGCGAGGAAGGAAGAAAAAGTGTGCGAGCGAGAAAGGAGAGAGAGAAAGAGAGAGGGTAGTCGTATTTTGGGGCAATCTGCTTCACAGAAAAAAATGAAGGTGGGGAGAGCGAGAGAGGAGAGTAGAGAAGCGAAAGAGATCCCCAACTTCCGCCTTTCCCAAGCAGCCGTCCCAGTGTAAATGTGGATCACGATGGGGCGGCGCTGCTCTGGGGTGTTGTGGGGGAGAGTAAGGCAATGATGCTTGTAAATCCCGATTTACTTTTTCCTTTCCCGAGTTTTCTCCCCCTCCCCCAAAAAATCATAAACATTTTTTTTTATTCTACTGACTACGTTATCAAATTGCGCATATTACAATATATAATAGGGAGAATTCTGTTTTAATCTATCCATTAGCCGTATATCAAAAAATTGATTTTCCCCCGACGAAAGTCTTTTTTAAGAAAAGAGCAGCGCAGGCATACAATATTGTGATTGCAACAACCAACCCCAACCTTCGCGTCCACTCTTTTCCAATCACACTCACATTTCACAACAAACGTGTTTTGGGGGGATACACTTTTTGCGATCCCTATCTCTAGTGTTGTCAAAAGTATAACACTTTTTGTCATACGATATACTTCAAATTCAACTGATGGTGAACTTGGCGGTAGATTGTCGCCGCACTAGCTGAGACTTGCACGAAAGAGTAAGGTAGCATAACTTACATACCATTTGGTGTCCACCCTGATCTAGCTCTGGGTGCAATTGATGGCCGTAACGTGCAAATTAAATTATTATTTTTGTTTTTGTTTTTTGTTTTGGTTTAAAAACTGAAATAATATTTGGTGCTGGTATGGATTGGAAATAGAACACAAATATTTTCATTAATCAAACATTGTAGCATTATTTGCAACTGAAACCCAATCGTAACTACCCTTATGCTATGAAGCCTTTTTTAAACCCATCTAATCTATAAATTTAGCGTAACTATATATTTTACCTACTATTTGTTGTTCACAGTTCAACAAGCGTATTTTTCCTTTCTTTTTTGGGCGGTTGTTGTATGTCTACGATTATTGCAATGCTCCTCTCTTTACCAATTGTCGTAGTAGCCCTCTACCATGTGGTTGCGTACCAACAACATGAATAGAAAGAGCACATACGCATCATACAAATACGTATGTCGGTTCGGGGGAAGGTCGATAGGATGAATGTGGCACGTAAATGTCTGTTTTTTTTGCTTTTGGTTTTTTTTCCGCGATAGGTTCTACAGTAGTTGTGTCTAGTAGTTGTTGTGTAGCCCCGTGGAACATTATAAACGTAATTATACTAAGTGTGTTGTACTAACACTACTCCAAGTTTGCGCAGAATTCGAACGTCTTTTTAAGAGGGGGAGAGAAACAAAACGCACACACAACAAGACCAAGAGACGAGGAAAAGCAAGTGCTGCGAGCAAAAGATAATCGCTTACAAGAAAGAGTCTACTACTACTACTGCTAACACGCATATTCAACGAAGAAAAAGCAAACAAGCACGGCAAGCTAACACACTCTACCGGTTGAAGAGATGATGAGCGCATGATGAGATGAGCAAGTGTGTGTAGTAAAGAAAAAGATGAAGACGATAAAAGAAAACGTAACGTGCACAAGGTGTGTGTGGTGTGCACAGAGTACAGAGCAAGCGTGTTATATTGCAAAACAGAGCGAGAAAGAGTGTTTAGAATTTAGAATCTTCAGAGTTAGATAAAGCAAAGCAAAGCAGGAAGGATAGAGAGCTGGGGAACAGATGCGGGGGGATACAGCCGTTGCCCAAAATGTGTGCGTTTGATTTAACATTTCTGTACGCACCTTTCCACACACACACACACACACACACACACACACACACACACACACATACAATCTCACGCGAGATTTTCATCCAACTTGAGGATGAAATCGAGCGCGCGCCTTCCATTGTTATTTCCATGTGGTGCGCGCCAGTGTTTTTTTCCTCAGTGTTAGATTTGCAGTACAATGTTAAGAACCGTCTACCCCGGCACCCCAACATCAGCCTCCCTTTTGTTGGGTTATATACTCTTGTTGCACACATACACATACATAGTCAAGTAACAAATTTGTTGTTGTTTGATTCGGGCCGGGTTCGTTGTTTGGTTCCGACTGTTTCTTACACGGCAAAGATATATCCCCTCAATTACCAAGCCTCTTCTTTTTTGCACACCCATCACATCCACATTGTGAGGAATGCAAGCAGACATACACACACTCACTCACAATATGGGGCCGTAGCTTGAGATATGTTTTTGGTTTTTTAATAGTATTTTATCTCCTTTTTTTTTTTGTTTTCCATCAAGATCAAATGTAGAGTGCAATAATACACACACGCGTTGCGAGAGAGAGCGATACAGCAGAGTGGGAGAAATAGAGAGAAGGTGTATGTATGCTGTTTTGAGGAGGAGTGCATATGAACAAATGCAACTGCACCTATGTTATTGTACGCAAGCTTCTTCCTCTCGTACGCACATATAAAACCGCAGCTTCGAATGATGATATGTGTAGGATGCAAGCCAAATGGCGCGGGCGTGCGCGCGCGCCCCGCAAGAGAGCAACACCTTTTCTTGTGGTAAAGTAAGGGAGAGAGCAAGAAGAAAGACGGGAAATTGAGAAGAAAAGATCTATATGAGCCCAGCAAGCGCGCGAGAGTAGTGCAAGGGAGCGAAAGAGAAGGAGAGTGTTTGCATGAGTGTGCGTCCAGCTGATCGATTTATTAGATCGTAGAATAATTGTAGAAATGGATGCGACTGATAATCATTGTGATAATAGATTATTTCAGAGAGCTTAGCGAGAGGGGGAAAAAAACAACGCCGTATATATTGCTGTGCGCGCCAGCGTGTTCCATCGGGAAGAAAACAGATGGTGTGTTGGGTGTGTGCTGTTTTTTTGGGTGCTGTGTGCGCGTGTGTGTTACCAGAAAGTTATTCTCTTGCCTTATAACCACAGGGTTATAACACTAGTTAGCCTTTTTTGCGGTCGTCGTCACCCAATGGTGCCTAAGGATAGGGAAGAAAACAATACCACCACCATCATCCCAACCGCCCCCCCCCCCACTCCCCCCCCCATTATTAGGTGTCAAATATTGTTATACATGTGTGCGCCTAGCCGGCGGCACAATACACCGGTGCTAATATGTGTTTGTGTGTGGAGTGCGAAGGGAGGAAACCACCCGCGCTCTGCTTTATATGCGCTACTAAGGTAGTTGTGTGGAGGTTTTTTAGTTCAACCGATGTTTATAATAGAAGATAAACACAACGGCGGGGGTCATTGTGTGTGTGGAATTGCTCTTATACCCACACACTCACACGCACACACACGCAAATGTTTGTCTTAGGTGCCGCAAAGAAACTAACTTCAGTAATGCTTTGGTCTAAAGCTAAAAGATCTAAAGAACCACACCCTCAGTAAATTTTGATCCAAAAAAGATGGTTATAAATATCTTTTTACACTAAATCCTGGAAAAGTTTACAATACGTTAGTTTTGTTCCCTGTGTTTTTTTTTGTCAATTATTCTACAATTCTTTGCGGAGGTCTCACACACACCCCATACAAACAACCCCCTAAGCTTCATCTCTGAGTGGAGAGGCAACTTTGTTAAGTTTTCTCTTTCCCTCGAACGTTGAACTTTTATCATATAGAGTACCAATAATCTTAAACCAAAACGCGTCCTCCAGCACCACCTACATATACTACCCCCCCTCTGTATGTTGTAGTGTGTTGCTGGTAGCAAATGTTGTTAACGATAGACAGCAGTAGCAGCAGCAGCAGCAAGGGCAATGGTGCGTGTAGTATATGCGTGTGTGTTTGCTATATTAGAGTGAAAGCAAGGAATATATGAAAAGGCAAATCGAATCGAGAGAATAACTGATTAGGGTAGCCCATGGGTAGCAACACATCTTACCGGTTTTTGTTGAATGTTTATATTTTGATGTGCGTGTTTGTAGGTGTGTATAAGTGTGCACACTTAACCACGCGCACAAAATTTCAACCAAGGTTCAAACATGTGTATTGGTCCACGCGCGCGCTGCCGATTCTGTTCCTATCTAAATAGTATGCGTATCTCTATGTGTGCCTATTTCGCGCAATCAGAACAGAATCGAACATTCTCTTGGCGCCTAAGAACCTAAATCCTAAGCTTAAATCCGCACCGGATCTCTTCTCTCTCTAGTGGCTTTTGTTAGGCAACTGAGAACACATTCAGGACATAAGCGCGGAAGCCCCGGGGTTACAGTATAGACGCAGAGACGCGTGCCCTCGAGGGTTGTGGAAGTTGATAGGTTCTAGTTCGTTACGAATGTCTCACACCCGTCCGTGTACGAGTGTGTGTGAGGGAGCTAGGTGTATCTAGCCGCTCATATGCTGCTGATCCACGTTCTAAGATAGGAGTTTCAGTTTAAAAATTATTGGGAAGAATCGTTTTTTCTGCCCTCAAATTTGTTTGTACCTCACACGCGCGTGACGGAAGAGAAGGGTGTGTGTAGTGTAGGGAGTTTGTTTTAAATCAATTTTCAACCGCGCTCCCCCCCCCCCCCCCCCAGCTGTGTGTGCATCTCGAGTTCTCATTGATGATGGGCCCCGGCGGGTGGGAAGGTGGAACGTTTTGGTGGACAATTTTGCAATTTTAAAATCTGCAACCAGACTTAAATGAAGATGTTTTTTTTTAACGATTCCTACCCCAATCTCTGTTGCACGTTTTCTCATTGAAAGACGGGGTAGGATCTGCTGTTTCCCTAAGTGGGTGTAATTCGCGTAAATATTGATGTTTTTTCTTTCTCTGCAAAAAATTTAATCGAAACAGCAGACCCCTAAAGAATGTGTGTGTCTTTTCTGGTTGCATTGTAGCTAACTCAATTCCCGTGTCAATGTTAGAAGAAAAAGTAGTAAGACGAACCGTGCGCCCCATTTTGTTTTTCTTACCATCAACAAGTAATAATTTTGGCTTGCAATTGTGTGAACGTAAAATCACAATTATTATACACTCGATTTTTGTGCTCCCCTGACCACCAATCCCCCCTCCTCTCACGCGCGCGCGCCCCTCAGGAGTGGATAGGAAGAGAGAGAGAAAGAGAGTTAGAGAGATAAAGAGAGGAGAGAGGAGCGCGATCATAAGAATAACTTTTTGTAGAGCATTCTACCCCCCCCCTGTTTCTCTTTTTTATGTTTTCATAATAACATAATACCAATCCCCTATCGCCGCTGCCGGAACCTCCCCTCCCCACCACCCCATTTTGTTCTTTTCACCGTTACTGCCCACTGAATGTGCTTTTTTATTCTTTGCGCTCCTCTTTTTCTTCTTCTTCGACTAATTATGCATTGCACATTAAATACTATTAAAAACCAAAAGTAAAGTTACGCGCGCGTGTACCACCACCCCCGCAATACTGTATATACAGAATAAGGACACAAAATGAATGGAAAACGATCGAAGAATTATACCCTAAATAAAATAAGTTATGGAAATTATGAACAAAAAAAAAACAAACAAACCAAAACTTGCGGTTCAATCTCTCCTGCCTTTCCGGTGGTCCCCCTTGTTGCCTCCCCCCTTCCCCTGTGACAGCAGCCAAGGTTTTTAATTTGTTCGGCGCCCGCTCACCATCCCCCCTCCCCCGCCCCAACGGTTCATTTAATTCGAACGAGAGAGAGAGAGAGAGACAGAGAGAAGGAGAGCAAGTTTAAGAAAGAGGAGAAAAGATGGAGATGGAGGGAGTTTGTGTGAAGGAGTGTATGTGTGTGTGAGAGAGTGAGAGAGAGACACAGGTAGGCGGTTAGGGATTGCGCGCGAAAAGAAGTTTTGTGGGGGGGTGTAGTACATTAATTGCAGCGTAAAGTGCCATTAAGAGGGCAAGTTGATGCAGGACTAGATCTAGAACACTCAGACCAATTTCCTTGGAAAAGTAAGGCCACAGCTGCCGTGGTTGTGTTAGTGTATATTTATTCAGATAGAAACAAAAAGCGTCTTAATGAGTGTGTGTGTTGCGCACACGCGTATTTCTCGAATCGCCTAAAAACACGTTTTTCATAAGTCCGTCGTATAAATTGCAGAAGAATATCTTTAGCCTGTCAGAAGGAGAGGAATCCTTTAGGTAGTTATAATATTGCTTGCCTGCGTGCGTGTGTGTTTGCTTTTTTCTTCTAATGTACCGCGTGTATTTGTAAAGCAGCTCTTAAAGTAGATTTATTGTAGGGTAAGGATGTTTTTTGCTCACTTGTTTTAAAAAAGGCACTCTTGTTCTCTCGGCTACACAATCTACTACTACTACTACTACTACTACTACCTGTTTTTATACCCGTTTTATGTTACGCATTTTGCACACGTCACAGAATTTTTATCCGTTTCGTTAATCGTTCAGTTTGTAGTTAAGCATTTGCAAAAAAACAACCTTAAATTAAAGCTCCCCACACCCGAGTTGGTGGGGATTTGCTTCAAGACATCAGGAAGCCGTTAATGTCTGATGATGATGATATATTAAGTGTGCGCGATCTCTCCAATCTCACTCTCTGTTATCTACTCCTACTCTCCACATCTTTCCATTTTTCCATAATTTTGTCAAGCCATGCGGGGAGATATTTTAAGACATGGCATTCCTTCCACATCCGAAAAAACAAAAGAACAAATCTCTTGCGGAGTTATCACACACACATATCTCTCTCACGCTCTCTCACTCTCTCTCTCTATCATTGATGAACCGTCGGTCGCCGGCAATCGTCTAGCCGAAAGAGATAGTCTCCAATCACTCTAGGCCTCAACTGCTGCGTGTCTGTTAACATATCACAAACTCATCGAACGACAGAGAAGAACACTCCTCAAACATTCCCACTTACCTGGGCAACAACACCACAGCAGGGCGATAGAGTGTGTGGTAGTGGACTCCTTTTTGCAGGTACTGCTCGGCTCCTATTGGCAGAGTGTGCTACCTTAAAAACAGTCTCCTACTACCATACTTCTTGCCCTCAGGAAAAAGATTAATGTGATGTGTGTGAGTTGCTTGTCGGTAACCGGGAAGATAAAAGATATATACCGGTGCATTCAACGGTACAAAGGATACACTCTGGAGCTGTTTGATGTTGGTCCGAGCCAACAACCCTCAACTTCTCGAGTGGGAATTGCAGTAATTCTCAGTGTCTCTTGATCGTCATCTCTTACTACACTGACATTCACTTTCAGCAGCACTGTCTTATCGCACTGTTGCGCTCAGAGCAGCTTAGACTCATTTTGTTGTGTTTCCATTTTTCTAGACGACTATGGCTATGGAGGCTACGATGGTGGCTACATGAACGGTGGCGGCCGTCCAGGAGGTCCAAGAGGGGGCAAAGGTATGAGTTCTTTTTTTTGCTTGCTTTTTTAAATATTTGCAGTAAATACATTTGCACATACACACATGCACACACATACACAAACATGCACACGCATACACAAACATGCACACGCATACACAAACATGCACACGCATACACAAACATGCACACGCATACACAAACATGCACACGCATACACAAACATGCACACAAATATATACACATTCACACACACGCACACATACACACGCGCATTCATACACACATACACACGCACACATACATACGCACACATACATACATACGCACACACAATTGCACACACACACACACACACACACACACACACACACACACATACACACACACATACACACACACACACACACACACACACACACACACAGGGGATACATAATAAATATTTTAATTTCTCTTTTCACCTTTGCAGGCGCCGGTGCATACGGCGGTGGAAAGCAGCGAGGCAACAGTGGTGGTCGCCAACAGCGTCACGCGCCCTACTAAAGGAGCGCTTTGGATGCTTTCTTCTACCATACCATACTCTCTCACCATCCACAAACCAAAAACCAAACAACAACCACAGCATAAACGGGGGAAAGTAGAGCAGCACAGGGTTTTGTGTCGCGTCGCGTGTTGTTTGTGTGTGAGAACATTACACGCAGAGTTGATCGTACAAAAGAGCGACTTAAGGGGAAACAGAAAACCACGAAGAAAACAAAACTACTACTCCCTCTCCCACTTTCCAACCCCGTCCTTTCTTTCCGACAACATTTTATTCTTCATCATACTCCTTTGAATAATCAATAATTTGAATAATCACATACTGCTGGGGCGGCGGCGGCGGTGCCGCCCCCTTCATGATGATATAACAAATAGAACTATTAAACTTTGATTCAACATTTTTTCGTTTGTTGTATGGGTGAGAGATTGAAGAGGGAGGGGAGAGAGGAACAGAGTTGGAAAGAGAAGGTATATGAAAGTATCAATCATATGTAAAAGATATGTGCGCACCGCCACGAAAATCCCTCCTTCCATTCCCGCCTCCCCCCTATCACCAATCTTGTGATGGGGGTAAAATGTGTGCGTGTATGTGTGCGCATGTATGCGTTTATGATGCGTTGGGGGGGGGGGGGGGGGATGACAATTACTTCAATTTCCAAAACGTTTAGGTGTATAGATAATATAGCTAGGGGCCGAGCCAACGAGAGCATTCTGAGAACAGATACCCACATCCAAACACAGACAAAATATGGTACCAACGTACATACCCACACACACACACGCACACATTTGTCATACGTCGGCTAAAGTACACGCACAAGTGTGGTGTAGAGGAGGAAGGTGTGCTGCTGTGTGGATTCCAAGATCCTTGGATTCAATTTAGAATCATGATTTTTATTATTATTTAACTCACTTTTAACTTTGGTTATTGTGAAAATCAAGAGAAAAAATATATATATGTATATGCAATCACACAAACAAACACTTTTAAAGTAATGAAAGCGAAGCAAGAAAGGTATACTACGAAGAGAGAGAGAGAGAGAGAAAGGGAAAGGGGGAGAACGAAGAATGAACAAACAACCACATACACACACGCGTGTAGAGTAGTAGTCAACCCTCGGGTTTCTTTCCAGCTGTGTATTTCCTTCAATCCAAAAACAAAAAACAAAATAACGTAGTAGTATTAAGGCGAAAAAGAATCCAACTCTTCTCACGACACACACTCTTCACAAGCCTCGCTTCTTTTTTGTCATCGCGCGTGTGTGTGTGCAATGATGGGGGATAGTTTGCTTCAGACTGTTCAGATGCTCTAGGTGGTGTTGTATGTGTGTTGGGTGCACGTGCGAGTGGGTGGTGTGTCTGTAGCGAGGGATAATTCGAGACTATTAAAAAATTAGATTAGAAGCGCGCGCGCACGCCGCGCAGGACACTCTCTGGCAGTTTTAACGCGGATAAATGATGCGAATATCGACCCGCACACACATACTCCCTCACACTCATACTCGTGCGCCGCCCCCCCCCCCACCCCAAAACGTAAGAGAACCATTAATATTAGATAACAGGGTGGTGTGTGTTGGCATTATGGGTGTGTGTGTGTGTTGTGTTTGATCACGGACTCCTTAATTTATACCGCCGCGCGCTTCACACAGATTGCGAGCGTGTATGCGTGTGTGTATTTTTTTTTTAGTAGTTAAGCTCAGGAATTAGGCAAGATCTGTTTTTTAAGTTCTGTTTCTTCAATCGTGCACAATTACGCTCTTGGCGGGGCGGCACCACACTACTCTGGCGGCATTTCCAAATCTTGCGAAGGGGGAACACAGCGGGGAACGAGGGAGATTAAACCGTAACCAAAAATGGAAGAAGCAAAAAAAAAAAGAAAGGAACGGGTGTGATGAACTCATAATTGAAAAACTCTACTACCTTATTGCATAGTATATTACTTGTCCCCGAGGAGCTAATTTGATTTTAGTGACCACATTTCATAATAGACTAGCGTCGTGAGAGCGACGGGGGGAAGAGAGGGTTCGAGAAGAGTGAAAAATCCAGGATTTTACGTGGCAACTCGGATGATCATTCGGGATGGAAACTAATTTAAGAAGCAGAGAGAGAAAAAACAGAAAACAGTAGGAAAAACACACCCTCTCTGAGATAGCACATGCAAATTTATGTACAGCTTATATTAAAGTAATCCTTCGTTTTCCATCTCCATTGATGTAAAGCAGAATTTTCCATGGAACTCACACATGTGTTGTGAGTGTGTGTTTGTGTGTGTGTGCGAGTTCGTGTGCGAAGTTTATTTGTGGGCGCGGCGGCTTGTCTCCCTCGCCAGGCTCGATACTTATCATGTAAGATGAGCTAAATAAAAACGTATATATGAAGAACACACGAAAAGCATGCGATTGGCGCTCATCGATTGAAACATCGGTGCGTGTCGTTTGCCCTTGGGGGTTGTGTTAGAGATATTTGCCGGATTAATTTATTGTTCATTTCGACGTCACAACAACCATCATTTTTGTTTTGTTTTCGATTATAAATCCACTTCCGGGTAGGGGATTGCGTGATATATATTGCTTGCTACAGTTGTACATGCTGACCCACACACACAAACACACACACATACACTAAAGCCGCTCCTTGTAATTTAAGTTCGAGTTTAAAATTCAAACACAAATAAGTTTACTTAAAACGGAAACAACAGAAAAGAAAGTTTAAGAGAGAGAGATAGTGATGCTGCAGCCAATTTGCGTTTAAAACGGGATTTCGTTATTCGGGGGAGAGAAGGCAGCACTCTCCTGGTGAAACGAAAATGCGGAAAATTATGTGTACGGTGTGGGTGGGAGATAGTAACTTATCCTGCGCGCGCGCGCGCAGTGTTGGGAAAACAAGACGACGACGACGACGACGCGTGTATGATGTACAATTTTTGCTCTGAATTCAAACTAAAGGTGTACACCGCTAGGGGAAGAGAAAGAAGATGGTACAACAACCAAGTTCAATGTATTTTTGAGATTTTCCAGAAGGTAAAAATAAAAATAACAAAAACACTAAGCCAACATGAAACGGGTGTGTGTGTGTTGTATGTTTGAAAGAAAATAATTGTTTGGATGTGGTGAGAAGCTATTAATGAAAGCAATTCATGTTTCTTTGTCGATTTTATATTGTAATGCAAACCTTCAGTCAAAATAGAAAGTTCCGCAGTGATGTTGAGCGTTGATCAATAAACTTATCGTTTTTCGCTTGCGCACGGTTTGTGTCCTGGGAATTCCGATAGCGGGCGCTGCCCGCTCGCACAGTTCGCGAAGGTGAACCGAAAAGAGTGTTACCCTACTGTGCTGTACGGCTTGGCTACCAAGGCAATTATATACGGATTGATGGCAGTCTATGTGGGATGCAGATGAACTCGGGCGACATCTTAACTCACTATCCCTACATATTGTATTACAATCCTGGTTCAAAGCAATTAAAGCGGATAAGGGTATCGCCAAATATGCCTATTAGAGGACCTAAGGACCTTGAATTTGCTAAAATTATACATAAATATGCTCAAAAATGACAACGACATCCGTGGCACGATGCTCTACCGGTCTCAAATTTCTTGTCTTCGCGGTTGACATCGACTTCATCGACTCAAACGCGAAGCAACAAGAATTGAACTGAGAATCAATGCGACGAAGACAAAGTATCTGCTTTCTGAAGAATTAGACCATCTGGAAAGCAATGTATTAGTTGACTGGGACAATCTTGAGGTAGTAAAGGAGTTCTGCTATCATGTGACGGGTGTTACTTCTAACAACGACATCAGCAGTGACATCCGGTGGCGAATCGTGCTTGCTATGGGCTTCAGCGACTGCTGAGATCCATTAGACTTCGAGGCCGCATGAAATGTGAGATATATCGCTCATTGATTCGCCCGGTGGTCCTCCATGGATACGAGTCTTGAACCATCCAACGATTTGAGCGACGCATCCTCCAGACCATCTTTGGCGGTGTGTTCGAGCATGGAGTTTGGAGGAGAAGGATGAACCACGTAAGCTTGCTGAGAAGTACAGTGAACCGAGCATAGGGATCTCAATGATGAAGAAGTGAGACCTGTCGGAGATCGGGTGTCTACATGGGTGGGTGGCTGCAACCAGGGATCGAGCATTCTGGAGAATTGCATTGTTCACCGGGCCATGCCACTTCGACGTCCACTATCGGGAGCAGGCCAACAAGAGAGAATGAGAGAGATGCGAAATAATAGAACCCTGGATATAATCGGTTCAGCTACCAATAATCGAGGTAGAACACATCTTTGCCCACAAAGAGGCGAATGATGCCAATTGGCTCAAAGTCTCTATAAAAATAAAGAAAAAAATCTTTGCCCCAAACAAATTTAATTTAAGTCGAAGTGAATGCGGAGTAGTGAAGTAATAAGCGGTTCTAACAAAACTAGCAGTTTGTTTTACCATGCCCAAGTTAGACAAATCATTCATTCTGGTGTGATATTACTTATCCGGCGCTACAACCGCTTTGCAGTCTTGGCAGTATCCCTCACCTCAGTAACAATAAGATGAATCGCGTTTTCTACTCGTGCACTCGTCCCGTGTGATATTGCAGACGTAAAAACGAACGAGCCAAACGCGCCAAAACGTCACATTAAATAAATTTTCCTATTCGTACTGCCTGCTTTTAACTATCTCTTAAATCGCGCTGTCACTTAAAGTACCGGTCCGATCGGCTCACCTTGCTCAGGAAGCCGTTGTAAAAGTCTTGCCCCGACAGTGTCTTCTTTCCGCCGACGGATAGCTGCAACAGTTCTAGCGCTCGACCGTCACCACACCGAACCAGCAGCTGCCTGCTGCGCTTGGAGTATTCGAGCTGGCCAGGCCGGTCTGCCGGCACTGCTGGTACCGGTTGCGTGCTGTCGAAGGACAGTTTAAACAGCTTCACTACCTCCCCCCCAAAGCTGGTGAGCAGTGGGCGCAGTCCGTACAGAGCGCGGTACCGATCGTACACGCTCACCGCCGTTGCCTGGTGCCATCGGATTTCCGCAAACTTTGGATCGATTTTCGGCGCTGTGGCGGTTGCAAGCGAACGAAAGAGAAACGAGTTACAGCAAACATTGTAGTGCGAGCGCAATTCAACCTACCATACGTTGCCTCCGCATCGTTCTGCACGGTTAGCCGCTGGTAGTAGCCCTCCAGGTCCTCGATGCAGGTGACCAAGCAGTCGGCACCGATCGCGGCCAGCCGGTCGTGCAGCTCGGGCATTAGCGTGTCGCGCTCGATGCTGACCGCCGACTGGAGCAGTATTTCCCCGACGTCGAACTGTTTCGGCTTGATGCGCATGATGCTGATGCCGGTCCGCTGCTCGCCGTTCGCGATGGCGTGCACGATCGGGGCCGCACCGCGCAGCTTGGGCAGTAGGCTAGCGTGCACATTAAGCATTCCCCTGCGAAGGTGAAACCGAAGGTGAAGCGAATGCATGAGTCGGGTGAACAAGGTAAGGTGAGGTAATAGCCGGGGCGGCGCCTACCGATCGAAGCAATCGATGAACGTCTCCGGTATGAGGTGGCCGAACGAAACGACTACGCCGAGATCGAACCTGCTGGCAGTGGCAGGCGTACAGGCGGCCCAATCGTGCAGCGGCAGGCCGGCGGTTCGGCTGTACTGCTTCACCGGGTTCTTCGCCGCCTTGAACGACGTAACCACCTCGATCCGCTCCACTCGCCCATTGTTTACTCTATGGAGAGACCGGGAAGGTAATGCAAAGCTGGAAAAGCGATCCGAGCCGGCACCGCGACTGTTGTACACTTACAGATTGGAGTGAATGCTTTTCAGACTTGGCAGTGAGAAGTGGTCCGTGCCGAAGAACAGAACCTTGAGGCGGGAAACGTTGGCAAAGTGTCGCTGGGCGCTGGCGTTGGTGATGCTGCGGAAGATCGAACGCCTTGGGCGTACCCGGCTCAGCAGCATTCTGTGCGGCGAGTGCAATTATGTGATTTCATTCGTAAACAAACCCGCTCCTTGGCACCCTGGTGGAAACATCACAACAAAACCGAACGACAAAGTGACAAACCGGTTGCGCGTCGGTCACATAGGAAGAGGTAAGATTCAGCCCTTTATGTTACATTGGAGAAGCGTTACATAGCTTATAAAATTCCCAAGCAACATTTGTATTGTGGTTTTATCATCCACGCGGCAAAGCAGTGTTGGTTATTGAAACAAACAAAAAAATATTGAGAACTGTGATGAAAATATGAGTCTATGAAAATATTTTTGTTGCAAGACAAACAACTCGATGCCTGATTTTTTTTAGTATTTGTCGTTACCCGCGAAATAAAAATTATATTTATCTAGTGCAAGCATGTTTTTTATTTTATTTTTGCGCAGTGATTTATGAGAAAAAGCCATCGAATGAAACCCTTAAATACTTCTTTTTTAAGAAATGTGTTCAATAAGGCGGCGTTCTAGCATCAATCGAACACGGAATCCGACACGAACAAACCCATATAATCCCATATACAGGCGGTCCCCGAGATACACGGTTAATGAGGACCGAAAACGGCCGCAATATACCGCGTATCTCGAATTTCCGCGTAAGTCGAATCTCGTGATTTCCAGCCAAAATATCTCTAATTGTCATGCAATTTTGCAAGTAGGGGATGATTTTAACCACCAAATTAATTATTTGATATGTTTCTACTGAATTGAACAGTTTAAAACCTTTTGAAATGGTATTTCACATTCTATCAATACGGAAATTATTTGGTATTTCTCAATTGATGTGTCAAATCAGTACAATTTGCTCAAAGAACTGTCAAATTTGGAAAACCGCGTATCTCCGAATCCGCGTATAAGAGGTACCGTGTATCTCGGGGACCGCCTGTATATACCCATATATGGAGGTGCACTGTCAGACACAAATAAACAAACAAGACAAACATGTCAAATCTCATACATTTTTCATGTTCGATGTAGTGTTTGATTGGTGCTAGAGCGCCGGGTAAGTAGAAAAACAAACATATTTGAAATACAGATAGTCTCCAAGATACACCAAGATCCCTATTGATCGAATGATAAAACCATTTCAAAAGGTTTATAACAGTTATAATCAGTCAAAATCATATTAAATTATTGATTTGGTGGCAAAAACCACTCCCTACTTGCAAAATTACTCGAAAATTAGTGATATCTTTGCGGTTGTTTTCGGTCCCCATTAACCGTGTTTCTACATGAGCGTTTCTACAAACACAGAGATGGCAGACTAGAGATGGCTGTGAGAGAATTTACAACCGGTTTCTCACTCGGATTTTTTTAGCAGCTTTGAAGGATGCCGAGTTGAGACTTTTGCAACGATGTTGAAAAAAAAATCGATTTTAATTGCTAAAATGAAGTCAAAGAAGTTTTTTTGATGCTTTTTTTGTATATTTTTGAGATTATTAGACTGCAAAAAGATTAAATATAATTGGTCGTCCACCATTAATTGTAAATCCAAATTGTTCTCAACTCCTGCGTTCTTTGCATACCAAGGAGATTTCTCTCACCGAAAATGCTAGATATGCTAGATATAAAAAATCATTAAAATAATAAGCCATAATTATCTATCGATTTGCCCATCCACGACAATATAAACGGAGTTGAACAAAAATGTTGCTTGGGTTTGAGATAAACAAGCGTTACGCGTAACGCTAATGTAACGTAAAGTGCTGAGCTCCATTTTTTTCGCCATTGTTTACATTACGCGCCCCGTTGACATATGCCCACAATCGTATAGAGCTGTCAAAGGCGGCGGCAGCTGTCAGAGGCATTGTTTATGTTTCGCACAACACGTGCTAACAGAGCGACGCAGGACCGGGAACCACCAAGTTCGGGGTTCGTACTTTTTTCTCCCCCAGCAGACTCGCGCGCACAAACATATACAAAACACGCACGCGTGACCATGTGTGCCAAGGTGAGTAGAAAGGCGGACGCGGTGCTGCGCCGGAAGGCGGCGGCCACCGTCCGGAAGCCGAACCCGTTCGAGACGGTCGTGATGAAGACGAAGCACGCCGTGCTCAACCGCGGCACACAATCAAAGCGGCCAGGCCAGCTGCACCGTCTGTCGCACGAGAAGCGGGAGCAGACGCTCGGCAAGGAGTTCGCGCTGCTGCACAAGACGAACCAGTTTATGGACGCGCGGCAGAACGGCCGGTACGCTCGGCAGCCGTCCCGCAAGGAGCAGGCGAAGGAGATGTACAATCTGAACCTGACGCACGGCGGCCGGACAATGCACGAGATCGAGCACCTGGACGACGTGCCGGACGGTGCCGATGAGGACGAGGACGAGGACGGGATGCTGCAGGGTAAGGGCTGAGAGCCAATTGGCCGGCAGCTGCTCGGCTTGTTTGCTGACGTGTGTGTGCGCTTGTGTTTTTGCAGATGCCTTTACCAGTGCGACACACTTCGGTGGCGGTTCGGACGACGAGTCGGGCCGACCGGCCGGCAAGGACCGCAAGACGGTGATCGAGGAGATGATTGCGGAGAGCAAGCGGCAGAAGACGGAGCGGCAGCGCGAGAACGACGAGATGTACGAGATGCGGCTGCGGCTGGACGACGAGCTGAAGAGCCTGATGCCGCAGTTCACCGAGCACATCCGGCGGGATAGCGAGCGGCCGAAGCCGGACGATTACGACCGGGCGCTGCGCGAGATGGTGTTTGAGCCGCGCGGTGCCCCCACCGAGAAGCTGAAGTCGATCGATCGGGCGGCGGAGGAGCAGAAGCGCCGGGAGGTGGCCGAGCGGGAAAAGCAGCAGCGGATGCAGCAGCAGGAGGCGCAGACGGTGACGCAGGGCGCTAGCCGGCCGATTTCGGCCGACGCGCTCGGCGATGACTATCTGGTGGAGGGTGCGGGCGAGGAGGAAGCGTACTACGGCGAGCCGGATGGGGAAGACGTTCGCAACGGATCGGCGCCGGATGAGGAGGAGGAGGATGAAGAGGAGGAAGACGAGGATGAGGGCGAAGAGTCAGATTCGAGCGAGGCGGACAGCCTGTCGGACCTGAAGGCGGCAGTGCAGCACAAGGACGACAGTGAGGACGAGTCGGACGCGGAACCGGAACCGGCCAAACAAACTGTAGCGCCCAAAGCAAAGGCCAAGCCGGCGGCCGTTGCGCCCACGTACACGCTACGTATGGTAGATGTGCCGCGCGAGTACGAACAGTTCGCCGAGCTGCTGGACGGGCACGAGGGTGACGTGCAGGGGCGGGTCGGTGTGGTCGCGTCCATGGTGCACACGCTCCGGCAGAAGCCCTTCCTGCACAAATCGCGCTGGTCGGTGCTGTTCGCGTACGCGCTCAACTACCTCGGCGTGCGGTTTGCGCACGCCACCAGCGCCACGATTGCGGGCGAGTTCGAGACGCTGCACCTGCTGATGCCCCTGCTGCACGATATCGCGCAAACGGACCCGTCCGGCATTGGCCGGGTGTTCCACAGCGTGCTCGAGGAGAAGTACGGCGAGTTCCGGAAGCAACCGCGGCGCTATCCCGGCCTGGCGACGGTCGTGCTGCTCAAGCTGGTCCCTGTCCTGTTCTCGGCGTCCGACCGGCGCCACTCCATCGTGACGCCGGCGCTCGTGTTCGTGGGGGAAATTTTGTCCCGCTGCCAGGTGCGCAACCGGCGTGACATTGCCCGCGGCCTGCTGCTCGTCACGACCGTGCTGGAGTGTGCGGAGCATTCCAAGCGGTTTCTCCCGTCCGCCGTCGCCTTCCTGACCGGCGTGCTGGGGCAGGCGTGCGCCAAGGACGCCCTGCACCCGCTGACCACCGTCGGGCAGCCGTTTAAGCTCACCAGCCTGCAGCTCAGCGAAGCGGACGTACTGACGGAGGCAGACACCGCCGCGACACAGCTCACCGGGCAGGATCTGCTTCTCGGGCAGCTAACGCCCTCCTTCAAGGTGCGTGCCATCGTCTGCACGGTCACGCTGCTCTCCGCCCTCTGCACCCAGCTGGACAGCAATCCCGCCCTGCCGATCGTTGCGGCCCACTTTCTGCTCCCGCTGCGCGCTCTCCGTAAAGCGCCGTCCAGCCAGCCGGTGCACACCGCGCTCGACGAAACGATCGCGCAGCTGTCCGCGCTAGCCGGCCGCACCCTGCCCTACCTGGCACAGGCGAAGCAGAAACCGAAACCGCTGCGGCTGCTCGAGCCGAAGATTAACCCGGTGTACGAGGACATCCGGCGCCGGCCGAAGACGGCGGTGCCGGTGCGCGAGCAGCGCCGCAAGCTGCAGCAGAAGATTAAGAAGGTGACGCGCGGCGCCAAGCGCGAGATCCGGCTCGACAACGAGTATCTGGCGAAGCTGCAGCACAAGCGGCGCATGGAGAGCGACCGCGAGCGGCAGCAGAAGGTGCGCCAGATCTTCAGCCACGCGTCTCACCAGCAGGCCGAGCTGAAATCGCTCGACCGGCGGGCCAAGTATCGGAAGTAAAGGTGCGCGGTTCCGGCCAGCGTTTAGGTTAATTAAAATGCTAAGGCTAAGGCTGTTGGGAGACGTGCCTAAAGAGGACGAGCCTAGGAGTCGAAAACTAAAGAGACGAGCAAAAAGTGTTGTACGAAACATGTGTTAAATGCGGAAGATAAAGCTGGGTTCGGAAAAGGAAGCTTGCTTGAAGCGTTCATCACACGTTGGAAGAAAAGTGTGTAAAATTTTAAGCATTTAGAGTTAAGAGATCTCGCTAGATGATGCGGGTTTAGGAGGAGAGCTTATGAGTATTTGAACATTTGTACGAATTTGCAATCAGCGATGTGCTGACAAGATCGGTAATAGATTGTTACCAGTTCGTTTTGTTCGAGACGGCCGGGAAATCCCTCTCTCTTAATGTGAGTTTTAAGGTTCCACTGCCATGTATAGGTGGTCGCTGTAACGAGAGTGTCGGTAGGAAGAATAGCGAATAAATTTGGCCAAAATGTTCGATTATCAAAGAAATCATTGATCGAAGTTTACCTTGATTTAGAAATAGAAATAATAACTCCTTTAGGTTATGGGGCCCAGGAACGCAATCGAAGTGCACATCGTGCATATGAGAGAATCGTTTGTTTTCTTTAGCAGAATATAGAATACTGGACTCTAGTTTCGTTTGGAATATGGTGCCGATCAATCCCTTTCGGTGCTAAGGGACTGTATGAGTATGACAACAGTAATTATTCAGGAAGCGGAGGCATGACACTGCGAGCTATGGAATAGTGGTGGCCTACCCGATTCCGATTTCAAAGTCAATTCTAGAGTCGGCACCGGAATCAGAATCGATTTGGGAATCGCCAATTGCTCCGGTTACGGAATCAGGATTGACTCCAGAAATGGAATTAGCTCCGGAATGAGAATCAATTCTTGAATTGAAATAAGAAGTTTCAGACGTGAAATCAGTTCGGGAATCTCCATGAGCATGGATCGTTTAAAAGTAAATTTGGAGTTTTTGCGGCTATCAATGCGTAGAATCATTGGGTCCAAACGTCTATTCTTGTGAAGATGCCGAAACGGACTTCGATTCGTAGCCGATTTTGACTTCGGAGCCAATTCCGATGCCGGAGCTGATTTTGATTCCGGAACCGATTACGGTGCCGATTTTGATTACGGAGCTGATTCTGATTCCGGTGCCGATTCAGGAGATGATTCCGGAACCAATTCTGGATCCAATTCCGATTCCGGAGCTGATTTTGGAACCGATTCCGGAACCAATGCCAGAGCTAATTCCGGAACCTATTTCGGAGCTGATTCCAATTTCCGGAACTGATTCTGGAACCGATTCCGGAATCGATTAAGACAAATGATTCCGAAACTACAAATGATACTCGATTCCAGAAAACTTCGATGCTAGACGGAATCGATTCCGATGAAATCTTAATTTTCCCATCACTACAATAAACTATAGCTTGGTGCAGACGGCAAGGACAGCGAAACCGGCTTTGGAAATCGGCCTTTTAAGAAGATATCATTGAATCGCTACGGAAGCTGACGAATAACCGTTTAGTGGATTCTTGCTCCGTGGAAGCGTACGTGAATGAGTTGATGTGCACCAGTAACAAGTTAACGGATGTGGGGTGCGATCCGAAAACACTCCGTAACAGGAGTTTTCTAATTCGAGGTTAAGGAGGGGACGTTAGATTATTAAAGAAAACGTTGATCGAAGTAAACCTTGATTCATAAAAAGCCTATAATGAATAAATCATGATTCCGATCCCATCGTTCATCAAGCGTATTTGCATTTCCCTGAACTCCTTTACAAAATAATCCAAAAAAAAAAACGCAACAAAAAACCATCCAAGTAAGCTTTGCAAAAGGAAATGCCCCAGGCTACTCGAGCCCTTGTTTTTATTATTACATAAAGAATGTCACAGGTATATGCTGCTCCTGGTTGCTCTCCCCCCATCCCTTAAACGCCGCCACCGTGCCTTACTTGCCGTGCTTTTCGAAGTACTCGCGCGAATCCTTCGGGTTCGGCTTGATGGTGGCCGCGTTCGACTTCGGCTCCCAGTTGGCCGGGCACACCTCGCCGTGCTTCTCCACGAACTGGAACGCCTTGATCAGGCGGAGCGTCTCGTCCACCGACCGCCCAACCGGCAGATCGTTGATCGTGATCTGGCGCACCACGCCGGCCGGATCGATGATGAACAGGCCGCGCAGCGAGATGCCGTCCGGCAGCAGCACGCCGTAGTCGGCGCTGATCCGCTTGGTCAGGTCGGCGAGCAGTGGATACTCGAGCTTGCCGAGCCCGCCCGCTTTCCGCGGCGTGTTAATCCAGGCCAGGTGGGAGAAGTGCGAGTCGACCGACACGCCGACCACCTCCGTGTTCAGCTCCCGGAACTCGTTGATCCGATCGCTAAAGGCAATGATTTCGGTCGGACACACGAACGTACTGGCGAGGAGAATGAAAAAAAAAGAAGCATGTTGATCCCGGCTGGCATGCCGCACACACACACACACTTACAAATCGAGCGGGTAGAAAAACAGCACCAAATATTTGCCCCGATAGTCGGCGAGCTTGATTTCGCGGAAGTCACTGTTGACGACGGCGGTACCCTGGAAGGATGGGGCGGGCTGCTGGACCTGGGCCACCGACAGCGTCCGGCCGGTGTGCAGCAGGGCGCTGCGCTGGAGGCAGCCCCGCGCAGCGGCGGACGTGCCGAGCCGGGTGCACTACGGAGCCGGGAGAGGAAATGTTTAGTTGAACGCAATTATATAATGTGCCGAGGGCCACTAAATGTAAACAAGGTGAAGGTGGAGGTGGCCTGGCTGGTACGTACCGCTTGGGCTAGCTGGCGAACGAGGAAGGACATTTTGAAGGCAGAGCACTAAACGGTGATCGGATTCGGCTGTGGTGTGGATGGTGTTGCCAATCGTGCACTAGCAGCTAGCTGATTGTGGCACCGTGACCGAACGTTTCGAATGTTCTTTTTTTCTTTCAGCGCGTGTGTGTTTGCTGCGATATGCCGGTTCACAGCGCGGTCAGTGTGGCCAGATTTTGTTCAGGCAGTTTGAGCTGTATACAGGTAGTGCCCGAGATACGCGGATTCAGAGATGCGTGATTTTATTAATTTTACAGTTCTTCTTCTTCTTCTTCTTCTTCATCTTCTTATTATTATTACAATGGAGCGCCGTCTATCCGGCCCTTCTATTCGGACGGGTACCTTTTATCCGGCTGTCCGTTTATCCGTGCTGTTGAGAAGTGACAGTTCAATACAAAGATGGCATTGCGTTCTGAGGAGGATATTTGAAGAAAAAAACGGTTATCAGAGCACATCATCATACCAAAAAAAAAAAATATATTCAAGTAATGCAAATTTCAATTATTAGCATTGGAAAAACATAAAGTTATTAAAAACTGGGCAGTTTTTATGAAAACATAAAATAAACTTAAAAAAGTAATTTGTGATTAAATATATATTCTTCTTCTTCTTCTTCTTCTTCTTCTTTGCCTTCAACAGTACAGAGGAAATGAGAAAGCTCTCCTCCAAGCGATGAAGCTCAACTGGTTGGGGTATCCCACCAACAGAGAGCGCCACCAGCTTTTTCGCTATTTTTAGAATGCATGAGTCGTTTGCCATCTGCTAAACGAAGTTTTTTCTACATTCCGTTTAGGTAGAGAGCTTCAGTCGTTTAGAAGCCGTTTAGTGGTCGTTTAGTGGATTTGTGGCACTTGGGGATTTATTGGTATCGTTTCATTGGGCATCAATACAATTGAATAAAAACTAAAATCCTTTACACCCTATAATTCGATGGTTCTGGTCACTCTGCGCGTGTTTGAAGTTGACAGTTGGATTGCTTTCGGGTGGCGAGACGAAGAACAGAACGAAAATTATTCTCTATTAAATTAGAAACATATTTGCAGTGGTTTGAAGAATTTGCTTACAATTTCGCCAAATCAATTCAATTGTAAAACAATCAAAGTAAACTTTTATTTCCCTTCACGCAAAGTGCAACAACAAGCATACAGCTTGGCAGCACTGTCAATGTAAACAAATTGCGTGTATGTCAACACGCCTTCTTCTTGTTGTTTTCAGCCGGCATCGGCAACTCCCCGCAGAGGCAGCTTTTTGTGCAGCTTTTTGTGCAAGTTAACATTTAATGTAATTGAAAGAAAACCTAATTTTTATTATTAGTTTAGTGTACAGTGAAACAAAAGCAGTTAGCGAATTCAGTTGAAAAAGTAAAACAACGTGCTTGCGTTCGTGTGGATGGCACAATAAAGCGGACAGTTGCTGACAAATTGTTTGCTTCCTGTGGATTGTGGTCGACGCCTTCTTCTCGCTGCGGTACAGGTAAGCAAACCCACCCCACCGCCGGCATCAGCCTATCCTTTGAGCATCCTTTGATTGTTCTTTTTTCATGTGCAGCACCTTCAGTGGTGGCAAGTGTCATGATGCGGTACGGCCCCCCAGTGCCGGTCGTTGCCCTTGCGCTGGTCGCTGCCAGCGCGCTAATTGCCCCGACCGTCGCCTGGACCGCACGGGGCTGCGTCGATCTCGACTCGTCCACGTTCGATCTCGTGACGCGCAAGTTCCGGTACAGTATCGTCAAGTTCGATACCGCCTTCCCGTACGGCGACAAGCACGAGGCGTTTACCGGGCTCGCGCTCGAAACGGTCGGCACGACGGACGAGCTGCTGTTTGCGCTGGTCGGCATCAAGGACTACGGCGAGCAGGACAATGCCGACCTGGGCCGGCGGTTCGCCATCCCGAAGGAGTACCCGGTGATCAAGCTGTTCCACGGGGACGGTACGCCGCCGATCGATTTCGACCCGGCCGACGGCGAGGTGACGGGCGACAGCTTGCGCAAATTTCTCAAGCGCCACACGCAGCTGTACATCGGGCTGCCGGGGTGTACCGAGCGGCTGGACCGGCTGGCCCAGTCGTTCGTGGGCACGGCGGAGCCGGCGGAATGGCGCACTCTGATCGAGCAGGTCGAGCGGGCCGAGCGGGCAGAGCCGGACGCGGCCAGCCGAGCGCCCTACCCGATGTATCTGTCGCTGATGCGCAAGATCGTGAAAGAGGCGGACGGGGGGCGGCGGACAGCCGGCGAGGTGGTGGCCGACGAGATGAAGCGTGTCGAGAAGCTGCTGGCCGGGAAGCTGAGCGACGCGAAGCGGGCGGAGCTGAAGCTGCGCCTGAACGTGATGCTGTCGTTCGGCGGGTCGTCGAGCGGCAAACCCGAACGGGCGGAGCTGTAGAACGAATAAAGGCTGCACGTGCGCCCGTGCGCATCTGCGTTCGAGAAACGTAACGGGAACACAACGGATTGTGTGGTTTGTCAGTTGAGAATCGATTCGTTTGGGGAGGGAAAGGTTGAAAAGTGTCCCTTTTGGCTTTATTGCAGAGCTAAAGTTTTTCTTGGTCGGGAAATTTGTTGCAAAAATCAGTCAAACATGAAAAATATGGTTAATTTCTACCTCCCAGTATGATTGGTTGGTACACGGAGAGAGTCGGAGGAGCTGCTTGGCACTGTGTTAGCATCCGCCTTGTCGGATGCGAATTATTCTGGGCAGCCAACCTAACCACATAAGCAACATAGAAAACAAAAAAACAAAAAGAAAAAGAAACCCTCTAAGTACTTATCATGAGATCGCAAAATTTCAACTACAATTAACACAACCCTGTAGGGAGGGATCTCGAAAAAGAGGAGCTAATGTTTCACACACGCCGTTCTTGTTAGCACCCCCTTCATCTTGCACCGGCAGCGGGCAATGGACGGATGGGCACGGCCAGCCACGCTCTGCGGCGTACGCCTATTGCCTCGCTCGCTCCCCGCAGCATGATTTCTCCTTTCGCCGGTGCGGCCACATGCAAGCAAACATTCCTTACCGTCGCGAGCGCGATGTGAGGTGAGAATCGCTGGAAGCCGAACCGATGGCCGAAGAAGCGGTGCATGAGAAGAAAGCAAAACTATGCTGCCAATGCAAAACCGTTCCGGAAAGGAAGCGAAAGACAAGTGCTTGCGCGAGAAGAGAAAAAACTTCCATCCGGAGAAAAAAAAAAGAGAGAGAGAGAGAGAGAGAGAGAGAGAGAAGAAAGAGCAAAAAAAGACGATCATCTGGGAGGGATGCGCGTCTCTTTCTTTTTGGCCTTTCTTTCTTGCGCCGTGCACGAAAAGACCTGCGGCGGTACTGTGGGGATAGCGAAGGTACTCCCAACCCCCCTTCTGAAAGAAAGTGTTTCTCAACCTGTGCGCTTCTTGTTGTTGTCGTCGAAAAAGGTGTGCTCATGTTTGCCGGGGCCCCAAAAGATAAGGTAGCATAAATCGTTAAATAAAAAAAAAAATAGATAACTATACATCAGCGATATCGATGGGCTTTTGGAACTTCTTCAACCTATCAATCCCAGGCCCAGTTGCAACAGACTTCCGTCAACATGTGTTGGGAAATAGGTAAGTATATACGATGTGCTGCCAATCATGTATTCTTCATTTTATCTTTTTGAACCTTTATTTTCTCTTTGAAATTTTTTATGAAATTTTAAAGAAATTGTCTAATGCAATAGTTTTCCAGTTGGAATTCGGTCACCAGGTTTTAGTGTTGATCGGAGTCATTAGTGTATTCGTATTGGATTTCATTTCAAGGTATTGGAGCACACTATCCAATGTTGCATCAGTTTTTACATGTGCGTGCGTGTGTTTCGATGGGTTTTAAGTTCCATTGAATTCAGTTTCGGTGGTTTTTTAAAGTTAAGAGGGTCGTGCTCAAAAATGTTATATTATTATACAAATTTCAATCGGTTGCCTCGAGGGCTGTACAACTAAAGCTTAAATCTAAACCTTTTCTAGGTAAATCCCTTATACTAAAATTGAGTTCCTAGAAAGAATTCCTAAAAAGTTCCTAGAAAGAAAGTATTTAAGTACAAAAACAAATAAATTGTTATAAATAACAGTCCATGACTTCAGTAATCCAAGACTATTCCTAGTAACACTGGTGTATAAAAGGGAGCAACCGCTGAATAGATGTTCACTATGCTTTAACTCTTCTTAAAGGTTATGCCAGAATATTTCTAATCAAGATGACGACAGAAGGAATAAATCCTAGAGCTCAACTAGGCGGTTTAGATTGCAGCCATATTCAAGCGCGCAGCGTTCGTGTTACAGCGGGAACTGTATCGATGCTGGCCATAGAAAAGTTGAAGGGTCGTGAGAACGCGAATGTTCTTGATTCGCGAAGGAAGTTCCCGTGGAGCCTGCTGAAGGTGAAATAGTGGCAACTGATGTGAAAGGCAACTGATGTGAAGTCGTTGATAGTTGGAGTCTTCCGGAATCAGTTGGGGTCGAAGTCGTCCGGAGTCAGCCTGTATACGAAGGACGTCCGGAGTCGAAACATAGGCCTGTATACGAAGTGCACGCACATAGTGAAAGACAAAAAAACCCCAACGAAATGAAATGCTTGATCACAAGCACATTGCATCCGACGGCTTCTGTTTGACTCTGATCGACTCTGGACGACTCAGAATTACTTAGACTCCGGTCGACTCCAGCGAACTCCGACCCCAAACGACTCCGAACGACTTCAACTCCGGGTGACTCCAGGCGACTGCAAAATGTCACTGTCAAAGTCATAAAAAATATGACTGAAACAAAATTCATGTCAGTGTCACGTACTCAATTGTGGTAATCACAGGTGATACTCAAAACGATTGGTGTGACCAATGCATGCTTCGTGACAAGTTTGCGTCCAACGCTTGGTATAGTGACTGACCATGACTTTTTTTTTTTACTGTGATCAGATCTGCAAAGCGTCACTGCAATAGTCATGACAAATTCTGGCTGAAACAAAATCATGTCATTGTGTGCATTGTGATCAGTCACTTGGTCGCGACATTTTCTGTCGGTGATCATCCCGATCGTCATGGGAGATATGCGGTGCGTGCGAGTGGTTCAAAGAAACATAATAAGCATGTTTTTTTTTGCTCTGTTTGACTCGACAGATCATCAAACCAGAGAAACCATGCTCATTTTGCTGCTTCGGGACCACACGGAAAGTATATTCCAAGAATGTCGTGCTTATCATAGGGAAAAAATGTCATGACCAAGTGAGTGATCAAGAGTTGGATGCTAAACAAAATGTCATCCATCATGTGATTGGACCACCACCTCTGATCATCTCAGAGCTGATTTGAGCTTCGTTTCAGTCATGAGTGTTGGTGACTGAAACAGTAGCATTTGGCAGAAAAAGGCATGATTATTCATGCGGTGGCATTATGCTTAGCTTGTGAGTTAGAGTATCGCGGTTGACTGAAGTACTCCCATGTTCGGCATGACACATTTTTATTGAGTATCAGCAATGTGCATCAAGCTACCATGGATGTTCATTGTTTTCGTTAGTGAACATCTCGTGATGCTCATGACATTTTGCAGCACTGCCTATTCTATCATTTCTTCCCAGGTACACTGGTGGACATAAAAATAGGAACTTTTTTCTGTGACCGAAAGACATAGTTCTTGTCAGAAATATTTGGTAGCCCTGAAAAGGACTGTTTAAGTGGTTGTTGGGAGGAGGTGTTGCGGTGTTCCACTGAGCGAAAACACATTCTAACGGTCAATCTGGTGACCGTTATTCGCTATCACTTCCTGACAGCGTTTGGCCATATCGCCGATGAGATTACGGCATTCGCTTCTGTCTATGCGTTCCCACATAAACTTGCAGCGTGTCCATAGATCATCGGCTGAACGTGCAGGCTGGTTCTTAAGCTGACGCTTGAGAGTTGACCACAGATTTTCAATCGGGTTGAGGTCAGGACTCAACGCAGGCCACGGTAGAACTTGCACATCCTGGTTTGCCAAATAACATTTAACTGTTCGCGATGTGTGCTTAGAGTCGTTATCATGCTGAAAGATGTAATGCTCTTCTTCTCCGAATTGTTGTCGGGCGTATGGCAACATCTCACGACTAAGTATTTTTCTATACCCTTCCGAGTTCAGTGTCCCGTTGATACGGAACAAAGGACCCGTGCCGTGCCAGGAGAAGCAACCCCACACCATTACGTGGCCGCCTCCGTGCTTTAGGGTTTTTATCGTATTTTTCGGATGATACGCCTGATTAGGAAAGCGCCAGACGTATTTAATACCGTCCGAACCATCCACATTGATTCTGGACTCATCCGAAAAAATGATTTTGCTCCACCAAAAGATGGATGCAGCTAAATGTTCTTCGGCAAACCGAATGCGCGCTTCTACGTGGTGCGGCTGCAGCTTACGAACCTTCCTCGGTCTCCGGGCACAGAACCCAGCGGCGTGTAAACGGCGAGACACCGTTTTCGCCGAAACTTGCAAACCAAGCTCCTGCTTGATACGAGTGCAAGTTTTGAAAGGATCCGCCCTGATCATCTCAACAATCCGCGCGTCAACGTCGGCCGTTGTTTTTCGCGGACGACCTGTCGATTTACCCGTAGCCTCGCTACGAATGGCGTTGTCAACAAACGTCCGCGAACGGCCGAACGCCTTGCAGATTGTCTTGATTGGCACGTTCTCACGATACAGCCCCTGAATGTGTTTTCGCTCCTCTGGTGTGCAGTGCTTTCCGCGACCCATGATGATTTTGTGGAATTTTTAAACAGCAACCTTTCACCTTGACCACTGATGGAAGAATGAAGCACAACACGGTTTGGCCCTCCTTTTATACTGCCGCAAAACGCTGCCGGCACTCAAAACTCAGATAAGTAGCGCACCAAAAATGAGAGTATAAAAGGCAAAATTCGGCTATTACAAATTCAGTACGCCTCGAACTGTTGGCGATGACACACCTAGTGTATGCAAAAAAAACACAAAAAAAAATTTTTTTTCCTATTTTAATGTCCACCAGTGTACCAGAACCAACAAATTATGAAGAGGTCATCCGGCGACCTTTATACCTGTGAGTATTCGATACCATGGCTAGGAAGCAGGAGATGGATTCGCAATGTGAAAACCATACGTGGTCGATAACCAATCTACCTGAAGGTCATTTTTGTCATAGAACATTTTTATTTTAAAACAATTTCAATCACTTTCAAATCATGCAAAAGGGTTCAGCACCACTGGCACTGGCTTTTGGCTCCGGTGAGCTGCGCGGTGCCACAAGCGAGTAACCCCTTCCCTCTGTTGTACCGCCACCACAAAAAGCAAGAGCCACCAAAATCCACCATAATCACCACCTCCTCCTACCACTCCCCACCCACCCATTCGAATGAAAACAAAGCACCTGATTGGAGGAGATGCTGCGAGGCCACTAACAACAGCAACAAAAAAAGGGGGGGGGGGGGGCAGTAAAAGTTTGTCGCTGGAAAGGTTGCGGGAGGTGTGCGGATCTATCATCGAGCGGCCCCGTGTGCAGCGCTGGTAGTGTAGAATGCCGCACTGTCTGTGAGCCACATCCCCACCACACCCGAAGACGACCACGACGACGACGACGACGACGGTGCCGAGTTATGTTGGGGGGGGTCTTGTGCCAGCGATCTTGTGCCGCCGTGCCCGGGCTTTTCTCTACCGCGTGGTCTCAGTTACGCACTGGCACTACGTACGCGAGCACTACTTGCTCGGCTAGCGCGGGCGCACAACAACGCGCAGCAGTTTTTGTTTGTTTGTGTGTACGCTCTCTCACTCTCTCTCTCGTGAGCGGCCCCGCGGGAGTTGTGTTCAGTCAGCCACCTGAAACGTCGTCGTGTGGGGAAGGGCCGTGGCATTAGGCTCGTTTTTCTTGAGCGCCTCTGTTGTGGTTCTGCTTAGTTTAGCTAGAAACTTTGGGCCGGAATAGCTTCATGTGCTGCAAGGCCCGTTTTAAGCTAAGCCAAATCTTAACGTAAACCTTCTTCCCACCGCCGCCAGCTACCTTTATCACCTTATCGTGGCTCTCCTTATGTGTGGCTGTGTCCGAGAAGGGAGGGTTTACACGTGTGCAAAGAGTGTTTTTCCTCGCGTTTGCTGTGTATGAGTGTGCCTGCCTGCACACAAACGCATTCGGCCCCGTTACCACGCGGCCCGACAGAACAGATCGTTTGCCGCAAAACCGCCGTTATGTTCTCAAGGTGCGCCCGACGCCGCCCCAACCGTGTGTGTGGTGCTGTCCGCCCGGTGGGCTGCTGGCTGCTGCAGTGAGCGTGCCCGGAAGGAAAAAGCAGATCGGCCGGTGTGTGTGTGTGTGTGTCCTCCCGTCAATAAACCATTACACCCGTTTTTTCGTTGCTTTGTTTTGGTTTTCTTCGCGTCGCCTTTTCGGTGTCAAGTACCTTGCCGCGCATCGAGGCAACACTCCACGGGCGGGAAGGGAGGAGAATGCTTTTCGTGTGAGTGGTTTGTTGTTTTTCTTTTTGGAGCTCGCGGTGTGTTTGTGTGTGTGTGTGTTTGTGGAAAGAGATTAATGTAGCGTGTGAAGATCGACTTAAGCAATCTCCCCCCGGAGGGGTTTCTCTCTCGCTCGCTCTCTCTCTCTCTCTTGAGCGCAAGAAATCTCTCGTTCGTTTGCATCGCAAAACTGTAAGTGCAGCAAAACCGTGTTTACACACCTGTTCCATTGTGAGCTCGAAGAAGAAGAAAAAAAAGGAAAGAAGGAAGATTGTGCTGCAGCAGCAGGAAAAGCTTCAAATTGTTGCACGTGCAAGTGCGCAAACGTACGCGGACAGTAGCGCGCAAAACCGAACCAATCAACCCCCGCACACTACACAGATCAGCCGTTATCACCATTCAACGACCACTGGGAGTCAATTTTACCATTCCGAGTAGTCGCACAGTTCAGCGCTCAGGTGGGGTGGGTTTTGGGGCGCCACCAGCGAAAGAAACACCAAGCATCAAGAGCGACAAGCGAGCAGCAGCAGCAGGCTCTCCAACAATCGGGTAAGTTTTTGGTGCAAGACTCTTGTCTTACGGTGGTCGGGGTTTTCTTTCTTCGCTGTAGCATTTACAGGGTTTTCCAGGGGTTCTCATAGTTGTGGGCCACTTCCTTGACTCTTTCCTATTGGTAGTGAACTTCATATGATGGAAATTGGACTCTATGGCATCCTTGTTGGACAGGCTCCTTGAAAATTCCTGTTGGATTTATTCAACAAGAGTGCTATAGAGTCCAAATCCCATTACATTAAGTTCATTTCACGCAAGAAGGAGTCAATAAAGTGTCCCACAGCTATGAGAACTCCTGGAAAACCCTGTATTAAACACACACACATTGGAAAGCATTTGATGTATCCACATGATCACGCTTCTTTGCCGACGTGCAACGGTAGATGGCAACGGAGCAGTGAAAACTCCCTGATACATTGGTTTTTCTTCGTCGCTTGAACCATTCCTGTTGTTGCAGTAAATAGTGGATGGTAGTATATAAATAAATATTACAAACCAAAAAATATATTGTACATATAATAACAAAAAAACAAAAAAACAAGGTAAAGCAAAACCTCCCCAAGACACTTTTCATCACAGTCTGAGCAACACCACGACGCAAGCGAGGCAGAGCAGAGCTTTTCTTTTGACTTCGAATCGCAAAGCTTTCCACCGTCCGTCCGCTCGCTCGTCTCCCCCCTCGGAACTCTTTTGGCCGATGGGCCTTTGTTTCTAATTTTCTGCCTGCCGCCGTTGGCAATTTTCTGCTGCTGCTACTATTTTGTGTTCCACCAATTTTCATTCTCTTGTCGGATGCATGTGTGTTTGTGTATGTGTTTGTGTGCTGGAGTGTTGTCTCTCCTGCCGTGCTGGCCGCATTCCGCACAGGAGGGGGGGGGGGGGATATGTACAACCCTTACACGAAAACGGAAAGAATCAGTTAATGGGTCTTCAACCCATTAAGCACGTTCTTAATCTGCCGTAAATTAATTGCAAACTCCTAGAGCAGGTAAGAGGAAGCGAGAAAGAGAGATGCAGCGATAGAAAATGTACAAAGAGAGAGATTCGGCAAAAGAAAGAGACTCTCGGTAAGAAAGATGCGCGGTAAAGCATCTTATTAAAATGGAAACATCAGCAGAGAAAAAGAAAAGCCCTCGTACCTCCACGCAAACGTACACATACACAAACAGGTCTATGTACAGTTGTGTTCAGCACAGTAGGCATCAACCGAACATTAATTGCCAAACAAAGGTTGCCAAATTTGAAAAAGTACACACGCTGTTCTTTGATACTTTTTGCGACTTTTTGGATTCGTATTTGGATTCCGAATTGCTTCATTACTGTATTGTTCACTAATAATCCAATATTACAAGGTTTTCCAGGGGCTCTCATAGTCGTGGGACACTTCCTTGACTCTTTCCTATTGGAAATGAACTTAACATGTTGGAAATCGGACTCTCTCTAAGGCACCCTTTTTGGACAATCTCCTTGTAAATTCCTGTTCCCATCCCATTAAGTTGAAATCACATATGAAAGCGTCAATGAAACTATGAGAACTTCTGGTAAACCCTGTAATCGTCGTCAAAGATTTTGGAAAAGCTTCTTTTCAGCACGGAGCTCACAACGGGATATTCTTCTATCGCCTACCAGAAACTGTTCACAAAAAAGCTTGTAGGAATTGCAAATCTTTCATCTTCTCAAAAGTATTGGAATTTCAGCGGGAAGCTAGAACGGAAATTCTCATTTCCATACCTAGTGATTTATTTTTGAACCAACTTCTAGCCTCCGTTCAGCAGTACTTATGATGGGTCATACGAGGCTGCGATGTTGTAAATACAATTTCTATAATTATTTGTTTCTTCAATTGACAACCTCCGTGTTTTAAGTTTCGAAAAAATTTTAACATGCAATGGATACGGATTCATCTTCTCTTCCTTTGACTCTTTTCAAGGATTGTCAGTGATTGTATCTATAAAAGCTGTTTTAGTAAACACAAATAATCATAGAACGATAACGAGCAACATACGGCGCAAATATTGAGTTTTAATATGTTTCTTTTTCTTTAAAGTTCTGGAATGCATCAATTCGAACCTTTGTGCCTTATGATCTTACAGTACTACTATTTTGACCAGCACTGTATGTACACGCTCCTCGTACTCGATCAAGTAAGGTGAAGTGAAGTTAACGAAGAAAAAAAAAACGCAACACAAACCTGCAACTCGCGAGAGAGAGAGGTAGGATTGTTGTGTAGCGGTGTTCGAGAGATCGCCAGAGTACCCCCTCACCCCGGGGCCGGGTCTGCTGCGGGTCGGGTCAACAACTGTTTCTGGCAGCGAGAAGAAAGAAGCAACAGCAACAGCAACAAATCAACACATATCTCTGTAACTGTTAATGGCCATTATGAGGTTTTGTTGAGTTGCTGCTGCTCTACACCCCGGTTCTTCATGTAACGATGGCAAGTGGGCTTCTTCACCGCTCTGCGCAGTAGTGCACCGTGTGCTGGTGTAGTGCTGCATAAGAAGCGTCGTGTTAATGTCGTGTCAGTATGAGATGGGTAAACAAGAAACGCTAAGAACACATTCTATGAAATCAGTCAAACACAACGGGAACGTGTCGACCCTGCCCCTGTTTGCTGATGCGCTAGATAACGTACGCCACCCTTCGGCTGATAAGCTACCGTGTGCGTTTGTGTCCTACCTGTCCAGTTGGCCTATTCTGAGCGTGAGGACAACCGATAGGCTTCTAGATGCCCGCCTAAGTTCGGTGTGATAAGGGACCCCTAAAACATGATTGACGGCTTCCTTCCAGCTTCCAGCTGACGGCTGCCCGACCGGTTGACAGCACGCGTTTGGGCGGTTTAATAACGGGTCACAAACGGGCGCGATCGTCTGGTTTTGCTGTCGGAGTGAAAAGGTGTGAATCATCTGTGTTTTTTTCCTCTCCTCTCTAACGAAGCTATCGATTTTGTTTGGGTTACCAAAAAGAAGCTGCTACCCTGCAGACGTTGAGCAATAATTTGAGAACAAATGTTGATGTTTTCGTTAAACCATGATGCAACGGATTTGATTGAACTGAAACGTATCGACTCAGGTGGGCTTAAGGTATCAAAAATTTCATCGACATTTGTTATTGTTTTTGCTTGTGGGTAAATGGTGCTTAACCCTAATTTCGATACTGGCTTTTCTGGCAAGGGAACACTAGAGCAATTGGGCCACGGGTACAGTTGAACGCAAACAAATCATATTTCCAGACACACTCTTCATGCGATTGATTGTGTAGCCAACGATGATTAAATCTCTTATGAAAGGTACTATTTGGCAATTGAACGAGCTTTTAAATAATTTCCTTAGCAAACCTTGTTTCTGGCCAAATGTTTCTGAGCAATCAAACGGATGATGTTGAGTGATTGCTTGATATTTCAATGCGAATGCATAGATCTCTAATCATCTCGGTGGTGCAGCGGATAGACACTATTGCTATATCAGTTCTTTGGCGCTCGAGGTTCGATTCCCAAAGGAGGGGGATAGCTTTCTAAGAATTGAAATATATACCGTAGGATTTGATGATCAAATTATTTTTGTGATACCACAAGCCTTGATGGATACAGGTGGCACTATAAGTGTACGATACGATTTCCTCTCGCGAACTTTGTTTCAGTTGCCCAACAGTTTGTCAATCGACCATGAGACGTCCTCTAAATTTGTCAGGCCTTCAATAATCGATCTAGATGCCAGTGACGACTCCTTCAGTCGTCTTGTTGTTGAGGGCTGCCGTGTTGGTGTTAGATATTCGTTCCGAAAGCTACGGTAGATTAATTCTTCGAAAACATCCAAATGTTTCGCCACTCAAACCGCACATAAACCAATATGCTTCCAACTACCCCCCCGCCAGGCTCAGACCTTTATCGGGTCCGAGTGTGAGCTGTGAAACATATTGCGCCACTGGGTACCGTTCCACGCGATTCGTTTCGAAGGCGTGCACGGTTCGGGAACTAGGGGAACTGGTTAGAATCGTTCCTAGCATTGCAAAGCGCCTTATCTTGGCGCTGGTTTCGCACGTCGCGTTTATTTGGCCGCGGCGTGCAATAACAACGTCCTCACAATATGTCGACACACGCCGTTCTCATGCGGAGTGTTGCCACCTTTGCCGTTGTTGTTGTGGCTGTTGCTCCCACTCTTTCGAGGGGGGGGGCCCATCCATTGATGCGTGGCAAGCCTGGTACACACACATACACAGACACACCGGCACACTCCATGTCGCAGAATTCACCAACGTCAGCGCGCCCGCCACCGTTGCCTAACGTTCTTACAAAACCGCAAGACCCGAGCGGGCGGCTTGGAGGGATTGAAACTCCGAATCGATGCCTTCATTCCAAACAAAAAAACAACAACAACAACAACAGACCCACACAGACACTAGAAGCCGGAGAGCGGTGTGGGTCCTGCGGGGCAATCGTCCATTGGGGCTGGGCACTGGTTGGTGTGTGGCCCGTTGGCAGCCAAGCACAGCCGTAACAACGTCGGCATCGGATTTTGCTCGAAAACTGGGGCTCGCTTGCCGCGCAGCGCTGTTTTGCTTGCTGTCCGTCTCGGCCTGGTAAACTTTCGCTGGCTGGTGCGCGGGCTGGGAAAAAATGCTGACGCGCTGACGAGGCCGATGATGAAACGCGTCCATCTTTTCGTGTCCGCGGCACTTGGCGAGGGGTGAGGGGGGGGGATGCGGACTTGCGCGCGGACGGCGATTGCATTCCAAGGTGCGCTTGCCACCATTCGTCCCGAGCCGCACACCGTCTTGTACATCAGCAGGCGAAAAAAAAGTGCATTGATGCATGCACTTGGTTGTACAGAATGTTGTTTTGTTTGTGTACAAGTAATTCAATCAACACTTACGGTGCTTTTAGTCACCAGCAAGAGGTATTTTCTTGCGCTTCATAGCATTCTCTCTAGCATAATACACTCTGGCTTTGAAGTGTTGTGCAAAGTGGGAGTGTCTAGTTGCAATAACACGTAAGCAAACAGAACCCAGAGATCTATAAAGTACCTAAAACGGTATTGGAATTACTGAAGAAATATCTCGTACTTCCGTTTCCAATATCTCCAGCAGTACGGTGTGTTGGGACAACTCCATACATTGAAGATCCACATTTCAGAATATATATAGAATCACTACCGTAAACCTAAAGCCTATTGTGGGTATTGGAATTACTTCGAAGAAATACAGAAGAGAAATCTCGTACTTCAGTTTCCAATATCTCCAACAGTACGTTGTGTTGAGACAACTCCAGCCATTGAAGATCCTCATGTCAGAAAGCAAAATGTATAAAATCACTACCATAAACCTAAAGCCTGTTGTGGGTATTGGAATTACTTCAGAGAAATACAGAAGAGAAATCTCGTACTTCAGTTTCCAATATCACCAGATGTACGTTGTATTGGGACAACTCCAGGCATAGAAGATCCTCATATCTGAACACAAAATCCTATATAGAATCGCTACCATAAACCTATTGCGGATGTTGAAACTACAACAGAGAAATACAGATGGCAGACATCATAGTCTCCAGAAGTACATTGAAGATACGTCCAGATGTTGAAATCTTTTGCTATGCCTCTTGTGAAAATGATCAAAAGAGCTGTATGGAAATGGAGGAGATATATAGTTCAATATCTCCAGCACTACATTCAATATCCGAACATGGCCGGATATTGAAATGTGTTGTTGACGTTGCGTCTCCTGAGGATCCTCGCATCGGAAAGTAAAGTAAATAGAATCAGCCCATTGAAGATGTCTGAAAAGTGATCGAGTCAGTTTAGTCGTCAGCCATCGATATCTTCACTCCAGGGTACATTGTAGCTGAAAGATGTCCAGATATTTAAAATTCCCTCGTTTCGCAGACCGGCACACATCCGCAAACAAAACAAACCTAAAGACGCTGAAGCGTGAGATGATGTACGTGAGTGGGTAGGAAAGTGTGACGGTGCGATTGGATTGACGAGCCATCATTATGCCGACAGTGCAGGGATTAAATGCGGACTCCAGCGCAGATATTAAGAACCTTAACCCCGTTCGATAGTGCCGATATTAACTGCTCTTCCGCACCCTCGCAGCATATCAAGGCAGCACCGGCCATTTCGCCGACTCGGTGCGGCAAGCATCTAGGATGAGAGCTTGGGCCCGTTTTCTCAACGCTGACCATCAATGTCGATCATAGTGCGCAAGCAGTGCGGAACCGACCGGAACCGGACCATTCGCACGTTGCGCTGTTGTTGATGCAAACATTAAAAAAAAGAAGATTGCTCTTCATCATGTTTGTTGGTAGCAGAAATTTGCCGCTACGGGGGGGAAAAATGGTGCAGCGGGCGAGCGAAATGAAATTGTTTGCACCACATTTTCCAGCCCATTTGTCATTGACATTATAGGGGACTGGGCGGAGGGGGCTGAGGGACGGATTGGCGCTTGAAAGTTGGCCAGCTTGAACACACACCACTCAGCTGGCGTGCGCCAGGTTCCCAGCTGCAAAATGCTAAAATAAAACGCTGTTAAACATAGGCCCGGCGTGCGTGCGTGCGTGCGTGAGCTATAGCCACAGACACAGGGCTGAGCAAACAGCGCACGCTATGCGTGCCACCCATCCGCCCACCTGCAACTGAAGCTGATTGATAATAATGTCGTCCAAGGGTGCCCGAGAAGAGTTCGGAGCTACTGCTACATCTTCAAGCAGCACCGAAGCACGTTATATAAAATCTCATTTCGGAGTCTTGCGACGGAGGACTCGCTAAACCCTCTTTCTCTTTCTCTCTTTCTCATCGTCTCGCTGGCTTCTGATTGTGTGGGGTCGCTGACCAGCGTGCACCCGAACCGAGCCCATGATCCGGGAGCGCGTGACAGCATCTTAACAATTACAGGCAAAAATAAAATAAAAAAGAAGCACATAAAACAGTCAGGCCAGCCTCATAAATATTCAGCGGTCTCTGCCTTAGCGGTACCCCGGGGAAGGGTGGTTTTGTGCCTGCTTTACCCTCCCCAAAAACCTTCGCCCGGGATGTTACGGGCTCGATCGTAAATGCTGGATCGATGGGGAGAGGGGAAAGGCACAACAGGACAGGGGTGAAAGGTAATGGTTCCGGATTGGCCTGCGGCGGGATATGTCGTTGTTTATTTTCTTTATTTGTACCTTTCCTCGTCCGGGTGAATGCCGAAAGTGAAACGGTGCTGTGTGGCCCTTCTCCCAAAATGATCGGGGTGCACATTGGGGCATTGGATGTTAGGATAGTGTTTTCGAATTCCTATGCTCTCCGGTGCCGGGTCGGATCCATATGCTAAGCATGGAGTGGAAGTCAACCTATCTGTAAGCTGCCGTATAGTGGTAGATAGTTCTGTAAGCATCAGGAAATCAAGGCGAGGGAGCGATTTGTCACAAAAAAAAATATGTCTGGAATATAATTTCTCACACATATCAACTCCAAAACGCACTGATTTAAAGGCACTTTACGGATAAAACAAGACTGCCGCCCTAGACACTCAAATTGCTTTGATGTCTTTATCAGAATTGTGATGCAACGCCTTCAAGCAATGCGACCTACGGCTGCTATTGTCAACAACTCTATTTCTCTATGGTACTGCTATCGGCCGATTAGTTTCCGGATCATTAGCTCATTCGCTTTACCGTTGCGTCAGCTCAGGAAGATAGCGAACTGATTGGACAGCGTTGCTTTCGACACCAAATCAAAAGGCTGTTGGGGATCTTAAATGATTAAACTTCAAGATTTTGGTGCATTATCACTTGGAGATATAGGATCTCCGTCGATAATTCGGAACAATTCAGAAGATAGTATAGCTTTTAACGCTGCGCATGACGAATGTTTTTGAATTTACGTTATTAACTCTTTTTCTCAAGATTATGATAGCACCAAAGAATTTCATCACTTCTACTGCGTTGCTTTACGGTTAGTTCCCATCTTCATGGACTGCGATGTGCATGCAGATATAGACATAAATGTTTGAGATATGCACACATCTGACTGGTTGTAACGAAATGAGATGAGATTTGCCTAATTCAACATTATCTCTGGAGGATTTCAGGTGTATCAATTACAGAGTTGGCCTTAAGAGAAATCTGGAAAGACATTTCTGAAGCAGTACAACTCCCAGAGATCCCTGGCTGAATCGGAATGTCCAGAATATGATAACATGAAATCCAATCGTTCCAATGTTTCATCCACTGAGGCTAGTGACCGTCCAAAACCATCCAAAAGTGATGTCCAACAACAGACGACAAACGTTCCCAGATAAATGGCAATGTATGGCGTGGATTCGCATGCGCGATTTGAATGTCTCGCCGAAAGCCTACGCGACCTGTAGCTCTGCCGCGTTTGCAGATATCACCAGCGCCAACCAGCAAAGCGATTGGGCACGCGGGCAGAGGCTAGAGAAAATAATAATATTACACCAACAAAACATAACATTTGTACATCGTCCCTCTCTTCCTGGGGCTCGCAGCGGCCAGCAGGCAAATGCTTATCTTCCCATTGCACATTGCAGTGCACCACAGCGATGCGTGCGCTTTGACCATAAAGTGCTTCCCATTTTCCACCCCCCCCCCCCCCCCCCCTATTTGCAGGTCCTTGTGTCGCGTATCCCGCTTTGTTGGGCTTCGCTTGTTTTGTGTGCCGGCTTGTCACATTCCTGCACGTAGTCAGGTTGCAAGTTTCGCCTTTCACACTCGTGATTAATCTTCATTGTTTGTTTGTTTGAACTCGACAGGCGCGCGCACCTCGATGCCTGCTGGAAAGTAAAAGTGTTTCCGCTCGCTTTTTTCGTGCGCCCCTTCCCAAGCCACCCCAACTTCAATGTGTGTATGTGTGCGTTTGCCTCCAAGATGGATCCGTTCGGGATGAGTTACCGCGTTGTCCTACGCGAACCGAGCGCACAAAACCCCTCTGGCACGCGAGCAATGTTTGGTGAGATCGGCGCGCGTACGTGTGTGTGTGTGCGTGGACTTTCGCCGGTCTCCATCTTTCCCTTCCAGCATCTTCGTTTTGATTGATGTTGGATTGTCGTTTGATGATGCAGGCGGCAAGCAACGAAGAAAAAAACAACAACCTCGCACACTCGCGCGGCCTTCTCAGACCGCCTCAGCCCTTGTATAACCGAGCTAACAGGTTGGCCCGGGACGATCAAACGTGCTGGAGAAATGGCCGGCCAGATGATAAAGAGGAGGACCGTTTTCGCATGTAATCCCGCGGTCGATGTGGCGGGTAGAAAGTAAAAATTTCTGCACCCTCTACGGTTTTGTGCGGATGACAAAAACTGGTTTCCTCGAGCGGTGCCCGCGCGGGACAACTTGTGATGCCCAAAACAACAACAACAACAGCAGCAGAAGTAGCAGCAGAAGAAAAAAATCACAACGTTGAGGATGACGAGCATGAGCTCCTTTCGCCCGGAGATCCCCATATGCACCTGTGCGCTCCTGCGACGAGCATTACGAAACGGTCCACTCGCTTCGGCTTTGGGATTTAGTCACATTTCTTAACTTTCCCGTTTCTACCGCTCCCGGCGGGCTTGGTGAAATCAAGCAAAAGCGCTTGGGAAGGCTTCGCGCTCCTCCTACACCCGGTCGCCTGGGGATACAGGGGACGTTTTTACAACAATCAAACCACCACCGTAACGGCCATATCCCATCCCATACGACCGTATGGGGTATCAATAAATCATTATGATATCCTCGATCGGCCGATGATGGCCGAACGCGTTCTTCTTCTTTTTCTTCGCCTTCTTTTTGCTTTCGAGCGAATGGCAAGAGAGACACACGGTCACCGAAAGTGACAGGGGTTATGTAAAACTTTCCCCAATCGAACGAAGAAAGTCACCTCCATCGGCAATGGTTCGATACTATTCGCGCATTCAACACCGGCCCCAATCCAATATCGTTGGAAATCTGGTGGACGTGTGTGTGTGTGTGTGTTTTTTTTCCATTTCCATCCATTTCCATCCCGCTCCGATCCGCACACTTTCCATGTGGTCCTACACCGAAGGAGTGAAAGTTGTGTGTGTGTGTGTTTTTTTTCGGGCGTTACAGCATCCCAAACGTCGCCGAAATGTGTTTTCGGTCCCACTACCTCAACAATGATAAGTGGAAAGTAAACGTTGCCGCGGCCCGCGCTTAATGTGTTAATGTTTGACCGCGCGGGCTGTGATTGTTGTTGGCTGGGGCTCGTGCCCGACGGCAATGGTGTGTCCTCCCTCCTCCCTTATACATCCACCCAGCATCCTCGGAAGTTACTCCGGAGGCCACCGGCACTAAGCGAGGAATAGCTAATGTGTGACCGAGACGTTAAAAGTGCATTATACACACACACACACACACAAACCCCGGAAGGGAAATAGGGGTGCGAGATTAATTAAAATTCTTTACCAATCTGGAGAGCCTACCTTCCCCCGACTTTGGAGATGGTAATCTTTGAAGTGAGGTGCTGCTCATTTTGGAGGGAATTTATTGTACCGCCGCCTGGAGGAAATAGAAATCAAGCAAACAGTGTGGTTTTGTTTTCCGCGTCCCCAGGATCTCACTGTAAAAGAAAGCTGGATTTTGGATGGGGGTTTCTTTTTCTTCTTCTTCTTTTCCCTTTCTTTCTCTCTCTATATCTGTCTCTTTTTGGTTTGAAATTAGTAGAGAGTCACGCAGACGTAATCCAAGATCTGTATTCATTATGCACAGTAGATAGCATCACTAATCAGTGATAGTGGCGGTTTGCCTGACATTTGGCTGACTGCCGAGGTTCGTTGCTTTATTGGGTTGCCTGGCTGGAGCAACTGCGGTACTGGGAAGACATTTGGGACTATACACTGTAATGCGTATAACTTACAGAGAATACGTTTGACCGGCGTCCAGATATTACGCTTCAGAGAAAGAGGAGTTTACGTCTTGATTGTGAGCCGAAAAAAAAAACGTTGCTCGTTGTTTCATAACACTGGTTTTTAACAGCTTTTATTTCATCACTCCCACTTTCACGTCTAGATATGACAGTTGACATTGTGGATTTGTAGATGGGAGCAGTGGCGGCAAGTATGCTGTAGGAATACTTTGGAAATTGAGAAATGACTTTTAAATCCTGATGTTTTCTACTTCTTCTTCTTCTCTTTTCGAGATTTTATCCCGGCTCGGTAAACGAAGTCCTGCCTCCTGGTCCCTTCGCAACTAGTCTGTGGTTATGTTTTACTGCAAACCTCTATAGTTTAGGACCGGCTACTAAGGCTATATGTCATAATCCTGATGTCTGTTCATTGATAACGATAGCTTAAAAATGTGATTTGATGAATGTTTGGTAGTTCCAATAATTCCAATACCTCCCATTCGGTCCGGAATTCACTCAACACCTCCTCCTCCAGCTGCTCCCGGACCCGGTTCCATCTAAACATCTTGCGCCCCTTTCGTTTTGCGGCGAGGTTCGTCGTCTACGTACCAATCAAGTGCAACGTGGTGATTTTCTGATGGATTTCTCCCCCTCCGAATACATCTGGCACCTGGGGTGATTAATCTCACTTTCGCAGCTCCGATTGTCGCCCGGCACACCGTGCGACACCCGCCCCGCCCCATGCTCACGTACCCATAGCTCGGTGGTAGGAAACCAAATTTGGCCGTTTGGCAACATAAAAAAAAACACACACACACACACATACAAACTTTCCTAGCCGGGTTAAAGAAAGGCGACACCTTGGCCACCTTCACGTGTGCCGGCACATGTGTTTGTGTGTGTGTGTGTGTATGTAGCGGGCACAGTGCGTAAAAGAGTGAAAGTACAATTGGAGCGAAATTTCTCTATTGCTTCCTTCATCTCAATGCACCACGAAAATCCATCTCGATCGGTCTCGGCCACACACGCACACACACACACACACACACACACACACACACACACACACACACACACATGTGGCCAGGTCATAGCTTCACCATTACCGGGTACCAATTTAGTATGCTGGACCCATTGTTCGATCAACAAACCTCTCCCGGTTGCTGACAATTTACGATGCGCGCTAAATGCAAATTCTACCTTCCCCGGATCCGCTCTCGAGGCCGCAATAGGAGATTGTCGCTTGGGGTTTGGCTGCTCCAAAGTGAGGGGGACGGCGCGTGTCATGATGAATTCGGTCACTATCTTACGTGCCAACCATCGCTAAGTGCTCTATTGCGATGAGTGCGAGAGATCTTGAGATGGTAGCCAGGGCCGCTGCCGCTTAACAGTTCCCGCCTGGCAATTGAATTAAGTGTTTCAATTGTGTTTTCTTCAACAAAAAAAAAAGACACATCACCCTCCCGTGCCCCAACACACAGCAAGGTGTGGCCTCGGTTGCGGAAGTTGTCATCTACGAAAAAAATAAAAAATAAATGGACCAAACCCTGGCGTCGGAGCAGGGGGGGTTGCGTACCCTTTTTAGTTCAATTAGTGGCGCCCCGTTCGTGGTTAGTAACTGTAGCAGACTCAGAGTTTCTCACACACAGCCGTCACAAAGCCGCACATTTTTCACGCTATATCGCTCCGATTATCTCGCGCAAGTATCGCCGCCAGCCTGTTTAGCCCCCCCCCTAGTCATCCTGGTTTAGTTTTGTTTTTGTTGAACAATCGCCTGCTGAATGTGTGCGAACGAGGTGGGAGGGATAGCGTTGCGGCACGGTGGTGACCCGTGCGATGGTAATTGTGTTCACCTTCGGCATCAAGGCAGCGCCGTTGCGTTGTACGCCTCAGACTGTCAGACACCGCCGAATCAGAGGTGAGAGAGCGAGAGAGAGAGCGCGCACGCCTGGGAGAAATTGGAGCAAACCTGCTAGCGCAGAGGGGTTTTTGGGATCGGTCCCTGGGCGAAAACGATAATCGCACGGACGAGATTTGCGTCGGACAGATGTGACAGACGGTACGGTGTGTACGCGCGCAGGTTACCTCCTCCATCTTCATGTGTGACTAACCGCGACGTCACGTTGAATTGTGATCTGGCACTGAATTTCGTACCTGCGGTGTTTTGAGCTTTGCTTCTGGAAGCGCACGCAGAAGACAGAGAGAGAGAGAGAGCAGGAGAAAAACACAATGGTACCGATTTGAAGCTGCGGGGATAAGCCACCAGCCCCGTTAGCTCTGCCAGCGAGATAACAGTTCGAACAGGGTCGTACACCCATCTGCATATATGCATGAGCCGGCTAGGCTGTACCGTGCCGACGACCTAATTCGCAAACCAACCACCGCCAGTGAAATTGAGCTCCCGGGTTAGTGTCTTAATCTCTTCCCGATTACCGCAGGGGCGAGTTTGGGCTGCAGACTTGCGAAACCCTTTCGAGGAGCTAAAAATAAGGGTAGGCTATTTTGGAGCCAAACGCGAACGCAGGCGGCCCAGTTCTCACCGAAAGGTTTTGCACAGAGTTCTGATGGGTCGGCGAGATTCTTGCGAGACTAACGGGATACGGCAAAGCAAAACGCAACAGAATTAAATTGAAGATCCAATTTCCAGGGCCCCCCCCCCCCCTCATCTATCTTGAACACAGGTACCGAACCGTACAGCGGCATCTACACTGGTATCTCCCATTTCTCTCACAGTACCGTACACACACCACGCCATTGTTTGGCAGTGTGCGTGCCGTTTGCCACCTGTACGTTTGCACACGCATACGCTAACTGCTAACTCCGTTTCCTCTCCCGGGCTTTCACTTTCACAGAGCGTCCGTCAGCGATGACATATGTTCGTCGGGTCGGTGGGACTGCACCAGACAATCGACCACGCTGAGCGGCGTACACCATCGAAGCTAGTAGCGCGGGACCAAGCAACCACAGCAGCAGCAGTAGTACAGTTCGCCAGCTAGACTAGCGATGGGCAACTCGGGCAGTATGAGCGGGTTGTCCGGGTACGAGGAGGGGTACCATCATCATCCGGGGTATCATCACCATCACCAGCGGTACCACGATGCGATGCGCGGCGAGTCGGGCATGGCCGCCTCCTGGATGGATTCGTACCAGCGCGACCATCACCGGCGGCCCGGCGGTGGCGGCGTTGGACCGCGCGATCACGACCCGCTCCAGCAGCAGATCAAGGTGCTGCCGGACATCCCGGGCAAGGTGGCGAAGCTACGGTCGACCAACAACGGCAGCATCCTGCACGCCGGCGGCACGATCAGCAAGAACAACCAGGCGCTCCAGCGCTCGAAAAGCATCTCGTCGCCGACGTACCAGCAGCACCAGCAGCAGCACCCGGCCAGCTTCAGCGAGTGCGACGAGGAGCTGGAGCTGAGCTCGCTGCAGCCGGCCAGAAGCATGCTGATGCAGCGCTCCCGCACCCAGCTCAACCTGATGCCGCCCGGTCTCGCTGGAGGTGGTGCCGGTCGGCTCACGCGCAACGGACACGCGCCACAGTACGGCCACGATGAGGACGGCGGTGGACGCGGACCGCCGGAAAGGGCGGCCGGTGGTCGGCAGACCGCCACTCGGTACGGTGAACCGAACGGCACTGCCGGCGGTAGCGCGACCGAGGCGCTCAACCAGCGGAAGCGGTTCGGGTCCGAGCCGGACCTGCGGCTGTCCCTGCTGCCAAGGAGTGGGCCGGGCCCGGAGCCACCGGGCGGGTCCCGCAATCCCAAGATGGCACAGTCGAAGATAATGAAGGGCAAAAACAAGAAGAAGGCTCCGGTACCGCCGGTAATGGAGAAGGTAAGTGGAAATCCAACTATTGTTAGGGGGGAGGATCTTTTGGGAATTTAAGGAGTTTGCCCTGGAGGCAAACGACGGCATGGTCCTTACTCTGGGAATGTGTTGCTGCGTAGGTTCCATAATGATCCAACTCCAATCCAACTCCGACTCCGGCAAAAGGGCCACTAGTTCCGCCAGGCGTCGAAGTCGTCTGGAGTCGGAGTCGTCTGGATCGGAGTCGTCTGGAGTCGTCCGGAGTCGTCCGAAGTCGTCCGAAGTCGAAGTCGTCCAGAGTCGGCCGGAATCCACCGGAGTTGGAGTCATTCAGAGTCCTCCAGAATCGATTGGAGTTGATTGGAATCGAAGCCGTCCGATGCAATGTGCTTGTGGTCAGGCATTTCATTTCCTCGTGTTTTTGTGTCTTTTTTTTTGGGGCGTGCACTTCATATTCAGGACTTCGTTTTGAAGGCCGACTCTGGACAGCTCCGGATGACTCCGGACAACTCCATACGACTTCAGACGACTCCGGACGACTTTGGACGATTCCAACTCCGGGCAACTTCGGATGACTCCGGGCAATTCCGGGCGGCTTTAGAGGATTTGGAGGTTCCGGTGTCGGTTCCGAAATTATCGAATTCGGAGTGGAGTTGACTCTGGATTTTTTCCAACTTTACTCATAACTAGTCTGGACTCTTCATTGCCTCTCGATAAAAATGATGCCAACTTTCATACCATTCCAAGTTATTGGAGAAAAATACTTGATGTAACAGGACACGAACCCCTGTTTGCAGACTACATAGCTGTGTTGTGTAGTAGATAGTGTCTTGCATATGCATTTAACTTTCGTTTTGAAGTAATCAAAATCTAAATTTTGCTCAAAAAAGCAAACATTATAGGCTCCTTGCTTTGCAGGCTTGTTTAGGATACTTTTGATGCAACAGAACACGAACCCCTGTTTGCAGAGTGCGTAGGGTTGTGTTGTTGAGAGCAGTGGCGGTTTAACACAAGTGCAGGCCCTAAGCAGTCGCATGAATGTAGGCCTTTCTGAAGTGTCGTGCGAGCAGTTGTATGAGAAATTCTAAACCAGTTAAAGATTGAACAGCAAATTTTCTTGAGAGCGGAGTGATGGATTTAATTGCTCGGGCACCACACGGCCGCTTATTTTGCGTACTGCTTAATCCGCCCCTGGTTGTGAGGTTGTGTCTTGGAAGTACGTTTAGTCGTTTTGAAGTATTAAAAATATAAAGTTTGGCCAAATACGCTCTTGCATGGCTTATTTTGGAGACTTTTGATGCAACAAGACACGAACCCCGTTTGAGTGCACGATCACGTGATACCAATGAAACTGGTTGCTGAATAAAGAAAAAAAAAAACACTACACTATCACTTCTTATCACTTCTTATTTTGGCTTATCACTTCTTAGCTTTACTTCTTACGCATTAAGCTGCTTTAGGTCTGTTTCGAAGCCTAAGGCGAGGCTCAAAATGGAACATATTAGCTCCAAAAACTCTAAATTAAATTGCTGGCACTTAAGTGTGTTAGTAAATGTTGCATGCCCGACACATGGGTCAGGGACAAAAAGGGGAACATGTGATTCGCATAAATTGATCAATTTTTAAAGTGAAAGGCTCCAAGCGCCGTTTTGCTTCTTCAGCTATTTAGAAAATAATAATAATAATAATATTAATAATACTAGGTATAAGTTTCCACGGCTCATCCCGTCCCATTTTGAAGCGATTCGCAATCACAATCGCATGCGCGAACACGTCGGGCGACACTTCCGTCCCACCGTTCCCGTTGCCGCTGGGATCCGCTTTTTCTTTTCCCGTGCGTGCGCTCTAGCAAACGGTACGAAACAGAAAAGAAAGTGTGCGATTAGAGATTAAACCTAATCGCCCGGCGGGGGCTCACACGAGAGCACGTCGTTTACCCCTCCCCACCCCATCAATGCACACTGCACATTTTGATTAGATTTTTTTTTTGGTTTGCAGCGCGACGCCAGCAAGGATGCGGACCGGCAGCGCATCATCGCCTACTCGCCGATGCGCAAACCGGACGGCAACAACGGCACCTCCACCCTGCCCTCGTCGAGCGACGGGTCCAGCTTCAACGTGGCGGCGACGCGCAAGCTGCGCCTCTTCAAGACGCGCGCCGAGACGAAGAAAACGCCCACGATCGCGAAGCTGCCGGAAGCGTCCGACGCCAAGATGTTCCCCGGCAAGAGCGGGCCACCGGTGGCAGGGGCGGCGGTCCCGGCTGGCGGTAGCTTTATGCGTGCGGCCGGCCCACACCAGCGCCCCGATTGCGGGCCGTCGCCAGACGACGAGAAGCTGGGCAGCGCGCTGGAGCACATCTCGCCGCGCCCGAATCCGACCTCGTTCTTCCGGCGGGAGAAAACGTTCGACGCTGGGCTGCTGGGGCTCGAGCGGCAGCGGGAGGCCGAGGCACGGCCAGCCGCCAAACCTACCATGTCGCCACCGCTCTCGCGCCGGAAGTCGCTCGTCAAGAGCTACCTGGAGCAGAACGGGCCACCGAACCCCGGCAAACCGTCGGCCGGCGGGCCCGCTCGGGTGGAGGTGAAACCGCGGCAGCAGGTTGGCACGCCGGCCGAAAGCTACCAGCGCAAGCTGGCACTGGCCGAGGCGCAGCGTAAGCAGTCGTCGGCGGCGGCCGCCGCCATTACGGACTTCCAGAAGGAGCTGCAGCTGGCGACGAGGCGGAAAACGGGCCCGGCGGTCGCTGCACCGCCGCAGGCAAAGCCTGCCCAGCCGGCAGGCTCCCGGTTTTCCCTGCTGCCCGGCCCGGCCGCCAACTCGACCCCCACCAAGGCCAAGCACACGGCGAACGCGCTCGTGATCAACGTGGAGCCGGCGAAGGACGCGGAACCGAAGCCGCACGATACGCCACGGGACTCGCCACCGCCGGCGACACCACCGCCGCCGCCGCCACCGCCCAAGACGAGCTTCTACTTCGGCATGCGGGACGATCGCGAGCCGCAGGACGTGCCGCGCCGGTTCACCGGCCAAACGGCCAGTCGGCCCACGGCCCCGTTCATGGCCGAGTCGCGGGTCGACGATAGCGACGACAGCGAGCGGGACGCCCGACCGAGCCAGCAGCAGCAGGAGAGCCGGGACGGGCGGGACGGGATGGAGTCGGCCGAGGAGGAGGAGCACATCGGGCACACGCAGATGGAGCTGATCGACCAGTTCGCGGCCAGCCTGCTGAACAGCAGCCGGTTCCGCTCGTCCGACTCGGTCGCGTCGTCCGAGGCGGACGTGCGGACGACGGCGGCCGGCAGCACGTGGGACGAGGCGGACGCGCAGGAGATCGCGCTCAAGCTGCGGCCGACGCTGCCCCGGAAGCAGTTCGACATACCGCGGTTCAGCCCGGCCGCCGCCTGGCGGCTGCTCACCACCGAGGACGAGTTCTGCCGGGAGGCGGGAGGCGTGCCGGTGGTGGAGGGTGGCGCCGGCGAGAAGAAACACTTCCTGCGGGGGCTCGAGCAGGAGCTGGACGTGCCGGAGGATCGCATCCAGCGGGTGTACCGGGAGCCGGGCGTGCCGGGCCTGCAGGACAACAAGAGCGGCGACAGCGGCATCTCGGGCGACGCGGGCATGCTGGCCGACCTGGGACAGGACGCACCGCTCGCGGGCCGGGGGAAGGCGGAGCGGGCCGGCGATACCAGCCCGGAAAGTGGCACGCCCGGCCTGCACAAACCTGGCGGTGGGGGTGGAGGTGGAGCGGGTGCAGCAACGAACGGGGGCTGGTCGTCCAGTGCGCTGCTGCTGATGCCGTGGACCCCCCAACAGGACCTGGACGATGACGAGGACGACGAGGACGACGACGAGGAGGACGACGAGCAGGAGGATGAGGAAGAGGAGGAGGAGAGGGGCGGCGGCGGCGGAGAGGACGACCGAACGATGGGCAGTGGGGGCGAAGCGCGCCGGCTGCTGGCAGCCGATGCCGGCCGGCCGGACTACTCCAGCAAAGGGCATTTGTTTAGCCTTTCGCTGCCGAGGGAGAACCATCTCTCCATCTACAACGTCGAGTCGGCGGATGAGAAGGTAAGGGGCCGGGTCAGTACAGGGGAATGGGTTAGGGATGGGCACTCTTTTTACTGGGCGAGTTGGGGGTGTGCGAGTTGGACTCTTTTGCACAGTAGAGATTTGCTCACTAAGTAAGAGAATGAGAGTAGGTAAGTTGAATCCACCATTCTGCGCACAAAGAGTTTACTGTGAGTCTTTTTTTAAATGGGAATTGAGTTTCGTATTTACACTGAATCAGGGAGTTCAATGGAGTGTTGGGTTTGATGAATCTTTCGTTGAGATTCATTCAAAAGAATGTTCAGCGGTGAGTGATTCGAATCGCGATTCGATTTTTTTAAGATTCAGGAATCTCCGAGGTAGTGTTGTGCTCTTTGGGCATCCGGAGTCGTCCGGAGTCGTCCAGAACCGTCTGGAGTCGTTCACAGTCGTCCAGAATCGTCTAGAGTCATTCGGAGTCGTCGGGAGTCGATTCCAAAATGATCGGAGTCGGATCGGAGTCGACTCTGGATTTTTGCCAACTTTACCCATCACTATTTTGAAGCCTCTGATTCTGATTCAAATCACTGAATCAAAGATTAATTGGCCAAAGATTAATCAGTTGCAGTGCTCTCCAACTTTTTTTAGGAACGCGTACCAATTAGCTTTGCAGATACATTTGCCGCGGCCCACATATATTGAGGGCATAACTTGTGTAGTCTTAGCTCAAAGTTTTTTGATGAAAACTATGTTTAAATCTTATTCCAGGCATTAGTGAGTTACAGTAACTAATTACCAACAAAAAAAACTTATCGACACATAGCAAAGAAGGGAATGACTAAAAGTGCTGGAAAATTCATTCGAAGCTAGCAATTGCCGGTCTCGTCGTACAGTTGTCAACTCGTACGACTTAACAACATGCCCGTCATGGGTTCAAGACTTTAATGTACCGAGCCCTCATACGTAAGACTGAGTATGGCCTACTATGGTTTAGTAAATAAGCCTCTGAAAGCCAAGCCCACTAGTGGTATAGGTAGGCATTACATAGACAACGGTTGTTGTGCTAAAGAAGTAGTAGTAGAAGAAGAAGAAGAAGAAGAAGAAGAAGAAGAAGAAGAAGAAGAAGAAGAAGAAGAAGAAAAGGAAGAAGAAGAAGAAGAAAAAGAAGAAGAAAAAAAAGAAGAAGAAGAAGAAGAAGAAGAAGAAGAAGAAGAAGAAGAAGAAGAAGAAGAAGAAGAATGTGAAGAAGAAGAATTGCTAGTAGTCATTACATTTACAAATTCAACAGCAGCAATCATCTCCAAATTCAGCTCATCTGTGTAGCTATTTCTGTTATAGACTTTGGTTTCATCCGCTTTTTTCAATTTTTTCCGTCGTGCCCTGACTACTTACTCAGTCCAAATCACTCTTTTGCATGATTCAGTTCGCTAGTGAGTCGGTATCGAGTGCAGAGGAATGAGTAACTCGGTGCAATCAGCGAAAGTGCGTTAAAATAGGAGTCAAAAGCGTCGCAAAAAAACTCTTTGTTGAAACGATTTCTTCATTTCTAGCAACATTCATGGAGCAAATGACTAGGAAGCATGTTTAGCAAACGATGTATTTAATTGTTACTCCCTCTCTATCGCACACTGATTACAGGTGGAAAAGCACGTGTTCAACAGCTTGCAAAAGTTCCGCAAGTCGGTGACGGGCGCGTTCAAGAGCGACGAGGGCAGCGGGCAGCTCGATTCGAACGACAGCAACTGGTTCCTCGGCCGGCTCGATACGAAGCTAACGAATGGTGTTGGGGGATGCACACCCGCGGCGAACGGTGGCGCGGAGAAGCGGTCCAAGCTGCTGCCGGATGGGCGCGATCGCGACGTCACCGACGGTGCGCCGGCCGTCTCCTCGCTCGGCTCGCTGGCCCTGCAGCACAAGCACAGCTCGATCGGGTATCTCGTGAGCGGCAAGCACATGATGTACCTGCCGAAAGAGCCGACCAAACTGCACGCCACCACCGACAAGGGCAGCAAGCAGGACGAGAACAACAATCGGAAGAGCTACCACAACCAGAACGGGACGGCCGAGCGGCACCAGGAGCGAGCGGGGGTGGCGGGCTCGTCCGTCGCACCACAGCACGGTGGTCCGGCGAGCCGGGCGACGACGGGCAGCAGGGGCCACAGCGATAAGGAGAATCTGCAAGATCCGGTTCCGATTAGTGCGGTGGCGGTGGGAGCGGCGAGTACCAACCCACACCACAGTGGGGAGTTTGAGGCGTTCCCGGTGAAGCTGACGAACCGGCGCAACCATCGGTTCACCTTCCAGAGCACGATCCGGCAGATCGAGAAGCGCCGGGTGGCGGAGAAGCTGTCGCGCGAGGCAGAAATCAAGGAGGCGATGCGGCTGAGCGAGCTGGAAGCGATGCGGCGCGTCGAGGAGGAGTTCCAGAAGAAGCGGGCGCGCGAGAAGGCCTCGATCCGGCACCAGCTGCGGCTGTTCTCGATGGAGAACCATCCGGACCATCCAGGGAATGATGGTGAGGGCGAGCAGGACTCGACGGTAGGTACCACACCACAACGTAGCTTCTCGAATGTTTCTTTGACGTCAGCAAAAGAACTTGCTCCATACGAGAGTTGAACCTATGACGTTCATAATGTTGTTGTGGTTCGTGCGACATGCCGCCTGTACTACGGGAGCGCATAGTGAGCTAGTGGTTTAAAGTCGTACAGGTTCTTATTGCAACTGTTTCTTGCTTATCTCCCAGGGTGACACGAAACGCTCCGACCCGGACGGGGACAGTCTACCGCACCAGAGTGCCAGCGGGCGCAGTGGGGGCGGTGGTCTGTATCGCAAGAAGGAGTTCACCAGCATGGAGCGGCAGTACAAGCGTAGTAATGGCACGGGACACGGCGCCGCACCGGAAGGTGGCGACGAGCTGGACGGCGAAGACGAGATGCTAGAAAAGGTGTTACCCGACAGTGCGACGGGCCGGCGACGGCGATACGGCGCCGAGAACGAGGACGACAATGACGACGATGAGGACGACGATGGTGAGACCAGCAGCAGCCTCGGTTACGTGGACACCCGCACGCCCTACATCTCGCGCATCATACAGGCGAAGAGCAGCAAGTCGTACGGCGTGAAGAAGTAGCTGGTGCGCACAGAAGGGGTCGTCCGAGCTGACTAGACCGCTACCCATTACCATCATTATCATCATCACCACCAACACTACACACGATTGCCATCTAGTCAAACAGGTGAGTGCTTGGAAGGTTCGAGCGTGCCTGGCAAGGATCTAACACATGTCCGTATTCCTTCCCCAAACAGTCGCTGTTTTGCAAGTGCCCGAGCCGAGCCGCCTAGCCCTAGCGTTACCCGATCCCGCGTCCCACGGATTCTTTGCCCGCTTTCTCCCGTGGCCAGTATAGACCCCTGCTACCGGACCTTGCCTCTGTATGGGGCCGCACTATTGCCACATCCGGCCTTACGGTGCGCGTGAGCGACGAGAATAGGAAAGCAAAGCCCGTTTTACTCTCTATTTGTTCGGTTTTGTTTTTTTTTTCTTTTAAAAGCCTCGTTCTTTTGTTTGTTTGTTTCTGTCTAGATGTTAAGCCTCTGTTTTGTTTTACGTTTCTAGCGTACCCGTACCACGTTTAAGTTAATTGCACGCGGCTAGAGCACGCGTTAGACCGTTATTGTAGACTTTTAGCAAACACATTAAGCAGCACAGTGTACCGGATCGGTCCCCAGGCCGGCCAGGTTGTGTTGTACCGATTCTTGCTCGGATCGCTTGGGTTACGTTATTTAGTTTCTAGCGTCTTTCCCTCCCTCCAATCATTACTAATCAATTATTCGTTCGTCAAATAAAATGTTCCAATGTGCGTTACATTGAACCTAACTCCGTGTTTGTGGGTTGTGTCTTCTTTTTCTTTTAACGTAACTAGTTGATTTGGCTAGATTACAGGGCTGCGCATCGCAATTTCAAATAACTATTTTACTCTTAAGAATATGCCGAAATTAATGGCCTCGAAACCCAATGCATGCAGTATTTATGACGACCCCTAAAGAGACCTAAATCCAAAACAAAACCCATACTGGTCCTGACACCAATACATTATAGTGCTGGCTGAGTGAATCTTTCAAATGATTCAATGAATCTTAATCTCGGTTGCAAAGATTCATGAAACTCCAAAGACTCATGAATCTCGAAAGATGCATTTCAAAAGGTTCATATATCTTGAAAGATTCGTGAATCTCTAGGGATTCTCATGAGATTCATACATCTCCAAAAATTCATTATTCTTCTTTTTGGCGTAACAACCTACATGCTCATGCCAACCTAAACAGGCTTTCCACACTTCTTGGCAAGTCCACGCAGCCGAATAGTTTGTTTTGCTACGGGGAGGCGGTACATGCGAGGTTTAAACCCACGACAGACATGTTGTTTGGTAGGATCGCGCAAATTCAATATTTTGAAAATCATACATCTCTAAAGATTCACGAATCCCTGGAGATATATGAATTTTAATGGATTTATGAATCTTTGAATATTCATTTATGTTTGGAAATTCATAAATCCTTGGAAATTCACGAATCTTTAGAGATTAATAAATGCTTCGAGATTTATTAATCTTTAGAGATTCCTGAATCCTTGGAAGAGTCGATTCAAGATTCGAATCACTCATCACTGAAGATTCATATTAATGAATCTCAACGAAAGAGCCATGAAACCCAACACTAATACATACTGTAGCATATCTGCTATACAGAACTTATTATAATACACACTATCAGCTATAGACACATTGTAACACACTTCGGAAAGCCAAATCACACCATTGCGACACATTCATTATAACACATCAGCAAAACAATCCACACCATAGCAACACACCCAGACCATACCGTTCATAGAAAAAACAATTGAGACACATTTATCGAAAACAACCGAAACGAGCAACATAAGCAATTCAAGCGTTACTGCAGCAAAGTGGACATACAGAGAACGCATAGCAACTTATTGCTAAAAGCGCATTGTAGGCAAAGATCGACCAACGCACCCGTTCCTTGGCTAGAACAGTTGAAACTTTCCAGAACCTTTGTAAAAACACTGAAAGCGCAGCATAGGCACAAATTGACAGACACCTCACTCCAATACAATGTATGAATTGCACATCATATCAATAACCTTTAATTAGGACAAAAACACATTCCAAAACCAAACGAAACATATTGAGTATAAATAAAACCAATTCCGACCGTGGCAAGTCAGATTCGTTCGGACTGTCAGGATAGGACTATGCCCATCCAACACCTATCGACTTCTCATTTAAAGAGTTTAGTTATGTCCCCCTACCCAAGGTAAGGCCTCTAAACTCCAACGTTTCCAGTAAGGGAAACCTCCTAAAGGTTTCTATGATCGCCTGGACGATCAAGTGTCGAAAAGTCCGCTTCGAACAAAGTGTTATTCAACCTCGATACTTGTCAGCGAAACACTGACCTACCGCGATGGTACGCGTTGATCAGTTGTACCGTTGTACGCTCATCAGATTACATGGCGACCGTATCAAAAACCGAACATACTATATGGCGACCATAGCTATCTCCAAACCTACTAGAATACCTTTTCCTATTTAAGCACTGCACACAACGTAATAATGGACCTGAATCTAATGATAAACCAATATCGGTACTGGAACCGGTACTGAATCCATACCGGTCCAGGAATCAATACTTATTATAGTGATCCAAGAACTGATCATGAATCCATACCTGTCTTGGAACCTATCATAAACCCATAGCAGCCCTGGAATCTATCACGAATCCATACCGATCCTGACACCTTTCATGAACCCATACATGTCCGGGAGCCTACCATGAACCCATACCGAACGAGAAATAACTCACGAGGGTCCGGGTCTGAAACCGTTACAATTCCAGTTCCAATCGACAAACCATTCCCGGCTGTAAATGTGAAATAGCGTACGAAATTCAGTAGCATTTGTATCATGAAAATGAAAAATCATGTTGTTTGGTTACACAAAAAACGATTAACACTATTCTGTCTTTTTGTACGAGTGTTTTTGGGTGAAAAACTCGGCCTGCTATGTAGCATTCTGTGTTCTGTTAAGCTCTTATCTGTCCTGAGCATGGCCAAACGGTTTTAAACCCGTTTTTGAACATTTGAATTTTAAATGTGCTCTAGTTCAAACTGACCCACCGACAGCGCCACCTATCGCTGGTTTTCGTATCTGCTACAACCACCATGCGCCGACGCGCACCTTTCGAATGTGTAACGTATCGTAAGCGGGTATGCAAATAATCTCCAAAACCGTTTTAGTGTTGTTGTACGTTGGGCAAATTGTATTTACCACTTCCTCAATGATCGATTACAATTCGGCTGCTCATTCCCGGGGCGATATGTGACAAGACACGCGAGCAGGAAAGTAACGCGGAACGATTAATTTTTTCATTATTTTTTTTTTTTAACCAAAATGGGAATAAAACGGTTTACCGCACCACTAAACTATTATAAGCATGAAACGGAATTTTGGAAAGATAATTAGTTGCACGAGCTCAGTGCAACAACAACAGCAGCAGTATGTTTGTCTGTGTGTCGGTGACAACTTGCGAGCTGCGAAATAAATAACGTCTCCTACTTTTTCAAAAACTTCAATATCTTTGCTTCCCGCTCACTGGTCGCTTGGCTGGAAGCGGATGCGGATTGTCTAAAGTTGCGGTTCGGTATGCGGTTCGATGGACCGGCCGGAACCGGCTCGTGCGAGCTGCTCTCGATTGCCGTGGTGCCGCTGCTGCTGGCCTCCATGTTGGTGTTGGGGGTGGTGGTGGTGGTGGTGGCGGTGGTCGTGTCGACGGTGGTCGCGTTCCGTTTTGCTCGTGCCGCTACAACGGCCGCACCGGTTGCGTTCGACAGCTGGCCGAGCAGCTCGCACCGTAGCGCGAAGCTGGTCGGGGCCGCGGCCATACTGTCCCCGGTGGCCGTTTGATCAGCCGTGCTGAAGTGCAGCAGGACCTGGGGAAAGCAGCCCGCATCGAGCAGGGAAGCCTCGGGCTGCAACACCACCTTCGGCGGTGTAGTATCTGTGAAGGGGAAGAAAAAGGTTATTTTGTTGTGTGGATAGCAACGACTTGACAGCAGAATGAACCGGGTGAATGCTTACACAAGCAGAACGATTGGTTCGGGTCGGCCAGATAGCCGCGGACAAACTCCACCACGTGCCCGACCGTTTCGTACACCTGAAAGACGCCCTGCAGGATGTGCCGGTCGGGAAACTGCACGCGGATGACGGCCTGCCGGTACCGGCCCATGCTGCTCAGCAGCTGCTGGTTACGCTCGAGCTCGCGAAGCTCGCCGGTCAGCAGCGGTGCGTCCTCGAGCGATTTCACCCGCTCCTGCAGCTGCTTGTAAAGCTGCATCATCTCCGGCACGGTCAGGTCGAAGAACGAGTCCGCCACTTCGGTCTGGTCCCGCTCGGCGGTCGACGCATGGAACAGCACCGCGTCCCGGTCGCCCAGCACCACGATTCGTGACTCCGGGCGTGGCCTTTCCGGCACCGCTTCCTCAACCGCTTGCCCGCCAGCCTTGGGCTCGTCCGGTCGCTCCACGGCCACTTTCTTTTCCGCCGGTTCCGCTTTTCCCTCCGCTTCGATCGGTTCCGCTTGCGGGACGACGGAGGCCGGCTTTCCCTCGGCCGGATCGATCGTTGGTTTGGCCACGTTCGGCGGTTCGCTCGAGCCGGTAGCCGAAGGCACAGCACTGGTGGTGACGGTGGTCGTTGGTGGTTTGGCGTCGTTCCGGGCTGGCACCACCGGCGGCAACGGGGCGGACACGTTCGCCTGCTGCTTGGGCTCCTCGGCCCGGCGCTGCAGCAGCCGCAGTGCCGCCCGGCCGCGCGTCAGCCCGAGGCTTTTGAGCGTAGTGGCGGGCAGCTGGCCCCAGTACACCTCCCGCCGCATGTACACCAGCACCGGGTGCGACTCGGCAGTGGCCCGGGCGGGACAGAGCGCCACCAGCACGTCCAGCAGCGACTGGGACGGCTTGAACGTGCCGTTCGCCGTGCGCGTACCGTCCTCGAGCTGCAGCTGCACGACCACGTCGTCCTCGACGCGGGCCCGCTTCGCCTTCGCCATCTCGAGCAGCGCATTGTTCGGGATGCCGGCGAACCGGTACATGGTGGAGAGGTCGAGCACCTTGTTATGGTGCAGCAGGTCGTACTCGTCCTGCGGGAAGTTGTACTTACGGCAGACCGTTTCCAGTATCTGCAATGCAATAAGGCGGATATGAACCGGCCGGGGTTGATTGGGGAGGGCGGCGGTTACCTACCTCCAGGATGGTCATGTTCGGTTCCACCTTGACCGTCTGGCGGCGTCCGTGCACGGTCAGCACGGTAACGGTGGCCATCTTTCGCTACTTTTCGCACGGCTTCACGAAACCAAAGCGCTCCGAAAGCCAAACACTGACGCATACGGTCGGTCCCGTGGCGTAACGTGTGGCCAGACGCGAGCGTTCGGGTGAAGGACGGTCCAAAACACACACACTCCCGGCTTCTCGACCGGCTGTGATTGTAGCGCAATGACTTGCTCGGTTAGAGCTGCATGGGGCGACGTTCGCTCGCCAGAGATGTAAACATTTCAGCGCGGTGTGACAGTTTGCACACGACGAGGCGAAGCTGCGTCTACACGGCGAACGTTTCAAATGTCCGCTTTGTCGGTGACGGTTAGAAGAGGTGTTGGGTTTTCATGAAACTTTCGTTGAGACTCATTTATATTAGAGTTGGACCTACCTGATTTCGTATCCGTGTTAGGAATCAATTTCGGAGCCGATTCCAATGCGATTCCGGAGTTGACTCTGGAGCCAATTCTGGAGTTGGCTTTGGAATCGATTCCGGAATTGGAATCGGCTCTGGAATCGGAATCAACGAGGGAATCACAATTTGCCCCGGTAACGGAATCAGGATTGACTCCAGAAATGGAATTAGCTCCGGAATGAGAATCCGTTCTTGAATTGAAATAAGAAGTTTCAGAAGCGAAATCAGTCCGAATGTCTCCATGAGAATAGATCGTTTGCAAGTAAATTTTGAATGGTTGCGACTATCAATAAATAGTATCATTGGATCCAAACGTCTATTCTTATGGAGATGCCGAAACCGTCTGAGATTTCGTAGCTGATTTTGATTTCGGGCCCAATTCTGGGGATGGTTCCGATTCTGGATCCGATTCCGGTACCAATTCTCCCCGTAGCAAAACAAACTATCCGGCTGCATGGTACTTGCCACGAAGTCTCGAATGCCTGTATAGTAGGTTGTTGTACCAGAAGAATAATGAGAACACAAGCTCTAATCTTCGGAGATGTACGAATACCTTGAGATTCATGAATCCCTAGAGATTCGTGAATCTTTCGAGACATATAAATCTTTTGAAATTCATGAGTCTTACGAGATTCGTGAATCTTTGGAGATTCATGAATCTTTGCAACCGTGATTCAGATTCATTGAATCACTTCAAAGATTCATTCAGGTTCATGAATCTGAATCAGATTTACCCAACACTAGTTAGAAGCGAAAAATAATCTCAATCAATGCTACATTAATTGGAAGCAAAGTACGCTTCATAACTGATCTTTCCTCACCTGACGGTGCTGCTGCTGCCTGACGGGCAGCTCTCAGTTTAATGATAGCGATACATTCGCTTCGCATACCACACCACTTTTTGGCATATATCTATTTTTAACCGCACCCTGTTCTCACGACAAACGACTGCCACCGCTCTATTTTTACAGCGCGCTGGGAAGGTTGTTTTCACACACGCGTTTTTTCCGGGTTTGCAGTTATTTTTTTGTTACAAAACTTAATCTACCGAATGCTTCTCTTTTTTTTTTGGTTAAATCTTGCCTGGAATCACAGCGTGTTTTACTTTATTGCTCTTCAAAAGTTGTCGCATCGTCGTCCGCCACACCTCGGCAGCGGGCTGCCGGTTACAAGCTAACAACGCTATAGTACGGTTGCATTATGCCTTCGAAAATTATGCTCTTTTCGGTTCGTTACGGGGTTGTGGGGTGGTGGAAAAGAAAAGCCGGGACGGGCACCCGGTCCACCGGCCACATCCGACCGCGCACGGTGGTATCATTCTGTGTGTGAGCGTCTCGTCTCCTGTTCTGCCCTGCCAACTGTGCCCGTCTGTGCAGGAATATCCCTGGCGTCCTCGTCTAGTAATAGTTAAGTCTTTTCAAGTTCGGCGTACATGTGTGTGTGTTTGTGTGTGTCTCTCTCTCTGTGTACTGTCTAATATGGCGTCTAGTAGGAAACATCGGGGGAAAACGCTGCTGAAAAAGGACTACCCCCCATACCACCCACTGCTATGGGGGTGTGCTTTTCCTTTCCCTTCCCCATTTTCCTGCCACATTTCATCCGCAAGTGTGTGTGTGTTTTTGATCGCTCGCTGTTTGCGCCTCTTCTATGCTCTATCCGGATAGTTAACACACACAAAAAAGGTCACAAATAATATAAAACTAGCTACCTGTAACATAAACATAATAATGCTACACTACCTAAGCCTTCTCTCTTTTAGCTGGACTAGAAAAAATAAATAAAAAAAATAGGCCACATCGAACCGCGTAAAATTAAAAAAAAAAATCTAAATAATAATGACCCTACACGTGCCTGCGCCCAGGACACGTGTTTACATCCTTTTGGCTTTGGTTTCGTTCTACGATGGTGTGAGTGTGTGAGTGTGTCTTGATTTTGGATGGAACCACACCACACCATATGGCAAGCGTGAGTCAAATCAAACCTGAAGAAAGTAAAAGAACGGATGAAACTAAAAATGTTTGCCTCCAAACCTAAAGCCTTGACCGGTTCGTTTGTTTTTTTTTAATCGACGCTTAAATTTAGAATGGCATAGCTGCTCGGGGCGCGTACACAATACCACACACACACGCGCGCGCCTGTGTGTGTGTGTAACCGATCAAAAGGGGAGCGCAAAAGAAAAAAAAATACGCACACACACACACACGCAATACTAAGTATTAGAAAAATAAAATCCTAAACGCCGTGTGCAGTGTGTGTCCGGCTTTAGTTGGACTTTTTCGCATCCTTCGGCTCCTCCTTAGCCTGGCCGCGGCCCAGAATCTTGGCCAGGCTGTCCCAGATGCCGCCGAACAGCAGCGCGCAGCTCAGGTTCTCGAACGGCACGAACGGATCGTGGATGCCGAGCAGGATCGACGACAGCTTGAAGTACACCAGGAAGATGACGATGCCGAAGTAGACGAGGGCGTGCGGGGCCGAGATCAGATCCGTCTTCTTGTCCAGCACGAAGATGATCGACGCGATCAGGGACGCCTTGGTGTAGCTGTAGGAGTTTAAATAAAAATAATAAATAAATAAATTTTGCTTTAGCTTTTTCGGGGTTGGGCGTGGAGCGCCATCACTTACAAGCTTGGCTGCAGGAACTCCATCGCCGTCGGGGTCCAGACACCGCGGATCAGGCGCTCGATCAGCTTGGTAAAACCGGCACCGTTGCCCTTGAGCGTACCGATGATGATCATGATGATGAAGGCGTTCGGGTACAGCTTGGCGGCGTGCGTCACCCCGTCGTGGATCTGCAGTGGATCGTGAAGAGGGAAAAGGGAAAAAGGATTAGCAAAGTGAGCCGCCCAGGCGCTGTTGCACGATCGGTTGATAGGCTGACACGTGTCCGGGAGGTCGGACTGCGTGTTCTGTTGACCACGTTGCGAGCACGTTGGCAATCTTTGGGGCAGAAGCCCCATTCCCACTGCTCCACATTACATCACAATGGGAAGGATAATTGATTGAGCAGGGAGGGGAGGGTTTTCAAAAATTGATAGATGTGTGTGTGTTGCCGCCCGGTTTTTTTTTTTGATTGCGCCAACATTCGCCATTGCGGCTTTCCTACGGGTTTTGCCGGCGCTCACCTTCTTTGCGCGGTAGATTTCCTTCATCGCGCTGGCCACCAGCTTGATCGGCAGGAACTTGGCCACCTTGTAGCCGATGTCGAACGGCGTGTAGAAGACGATGTACCAGCAGGCGGTCGCGACCAGCAGCTGGGGCGTGTTCTTGAGCGGCGCCAGGATCGGCTCGCCGAGCAGCCCGTTCGCGACCATGCCGCCGGCAAAGACGACCAGCATCGTCGACAGCCAGCAGGCGAGCGGGTGCTTCCGGGAGAAGGTGTGTGCGCCCGCGCCCAGATCCTCCTTCACCGACAGTGCGCACAGCAGGCTGTGCGCGATGTCGAAGTACGGGAACATCTTCAGCTTGATCACCTGGTTGGCGATGTCTAGGAACGCCTCCGGATCCATGGTTGGGCGCGCGGATTGATCTTACTTCAAACACACACACAGCACACACACGCGCGCGATTCAAGAGCAGCACTTAATTCCTAAAAAAAAACAGCCAACAAAATTAATTAGTAAACATTCGGTTCACACACAAGCGCGCACGCAGTTAATTGTGCAATTTCGTTTGGAAAAAAAATATTGGGAAAACAGGCCACACTGGAAAACGCACCGCACCAAAACGGACGGACAGGACGGGCTATAGAAAGCTGCGTGTGCACACACGGACCGGAACGAACACGGCACGACTGTACGGCTCGAGCTAAGCGACACGAAAAAGGCCCCCGGGCATGCCAGGGTCTCGCTCGCCAGCTTACGCCGGCTGCGAGCCGGCCGGGCTTGCGCAAACCGATCATGCCAAACCCGAACAGGTGTGTGTGTGTGAGAGAGAGAGTCTTGGCCTCGCAGGAGGTAACGATTGGGGAAAACAGATTTTGGCTAAATGTGCGTACAATGCAGCCAAACGGGTTCCTCCAATACCAAATCTCTCGACTGTCTTTCTCTTGCTTCTCACCACGAAACTATTCTCAGCAAGAGATAGCTGCAAAACGGGCCTTAGTTTTCCGGGTGCGCTGAAGGCGGGGAAAAACTATTTCCGTATCTCTCGCAACGCTTCTCTCTCTCTCTCTCTCTCTCATTCTCCCGGCAAACGTCGGGGGCTCCCGGGGCCGGTTTGGGCGCTCAACTCAAGCGCGTACGCTTGAAGTATGAGGTGGCCCCCAAGGGGCCGAGGAAAGCCCCGGGTTTAAAATTAGAACGGCACGCCGCTACGTCCACGCCGAGCACACGATTGCGGCTGCTTCAAAAAACTCCGCGAAAGCGGCCGGTTCATCTGTACCGACGGGCGTCACGACCGTCACGCGTGCACACGGCGCGACGGACGCCCAGGGAGGGGCCAGGCCTTCGGGACAAGCGCCCCGCCATTCCCGAGCAGCGTCGAGATGACGCGTTCGCTCGGCATGGGAGGTTTGTGTGTTTTATTTATAAACTTGACCACGGCGTGGGGCGATTTGATGGTGCTTCGGGCGCGCGATAACGTCTCCTTCGCCTCTGCAGCGGTCTGGTGAAAATGGGCATGAAAAACAACACTCACGCACAGCACAGCCCTCCTCGGGCAATGGTTCCTTGCAAGCTTTGATTTTGAGAAATTGATAACGCTCGTCCAACATTCACCAGAGTGCGTGACGTTGAGACCATGTATTGTGGTTTGATAATTTTTAGCTTAAATTTGCGTTATTTCTTACCGATCGCAGCCTGGTCCTAGTCTCTCGCACTCGGACGCCTATGCGTTTTGTTTTCGTTCGCCGGAACACAATACAAGTAGGGAAACGTCAGCCGCAAATCGATCGAGTTGTCAAAGAGAGCCGCTCAAGCAGCGATTACACGGCGTGCAGCCGTTCTGTTTACAACAGGTTAGGGTGGTGGCAACGCTCGTGCGATGCGATTTTAATGGACGAAATTTATATAGTTTGACAGATACAGGGTTTTTCAGGAGTTATCATAGCTGTGGGACACTTTATTAACGCTTTCTTGAGTGAAATGAACTTAATGTAATGAGAATTGGACTCTATTGCACCTTTGTTGGACAAATCCAACAGGAATTTTCAAGGAGCCTGTCCAACAAAGATGCCCCAAGTGCCACAAATCCACTAAACGACCACTAAACGGCTTCTAAACGACTCAAGTTCTCTACCTAAACGGAATATAGAAAGACTTCGTTTAGCAGACGGCAAACGACTCATGCATTCTAAAAATAGCGAAAAAGCTGGTGGCGCTCTCTGTTGGTAGGATACCCCAACCAGTTGAGCTTCATCGCTTGGAGGAGAGCTTTCTCATTTACTCTGTACTGTTGTATGGTTTCGCATTGAAGTTATGCATCGCTAAAACTAGAACGGCGATACGATTGTTTAAATACTAAACTCCTACGGAAACCACCAGCACTGAAGCAAGTGAGATTTGAGTAATGGTCGTTGGTGTTGATACCCACGTATCTGACCACACGACCATTCATATAGATTTTTGCTCGGAAAGTTAGAAGGCTATATAGGTCATGATAAGATGAAACTTGTCGAAACACATTGCAAGAAAAGGATAGCAATATAATGATGAGTTGTAATACGCCATCTATTGATCAAACCAATGAAGCTGTGTAGCTTTCATTTTTTTCTATGGATATTCAATTTTCCAGTCGTTTAAGCTTAATCTGTGGCGCTTGGGCAGCAGTTATAATGTTTTTTTTTAAATCCTGTCAACTTTGAAAAGCTATAACATAAAAACGGTAGCGAGTTGAACCAATATATGCACAGTTACAGAAACTACATTACTTACTTATCCGGCGCTACAACCGCTTTGCGGTCTTGGCCTGCCTCAGGAGTGTCCGAAACCGCTCACGGTCTCGCGCCTTCGTCTGCCAGTCCGTTATCCCGTCCTTAATGACGGATGCCTCCACAGCATCTTGCCACCTCAATTTGGGCCTGGCGAGCTTGATATGCTGAAAGACGTATGAGGCCGTACTTCTCGTATAGCTCGTCATTATAGCGGCTTCTCGATTGTTCTTCCACACATACGGGACCAAGTATCCTTCTGAGCATCTTCCTCTCGAACGCGGCTAAGAGGGTTTCGTCAGATTTGGACAGTGTCCATATCTCAAAGGCGTATGTGAGTACCGGTACTATATGTGCTATATAGTCCCAGTTTCGCCCATCGCGACAGGTTCTTTAAGGCTTTGAGGTTTCTTTTTTTAGGCTGTAGAACCGGTTGGTAACCTTTGACAAAAGATGCTGATGGCCTTTGACAAAAGATAGGTGAATTTTGGGACGACTTCAAAAGTACGTTCACCTATTTGTACGTCACGCCTGTGTAAGTTTGGATTATTTATTGGTAGGGTCGCTGATGTTGCCACCATCAGTTTGGTCTTTGCCTCGTTTATCTGCAATCCGAGGTTCTCTGCCGCCTGCTCGATCCCTTGGTAGGCTTCTGCTACATAGGAGAGCCGCAGACCAATGATGTCTATATCATCGGCGTATACCAGGATCTGGGTTGACTTGTGTGAAGTTGGTTCCCGAAGTCTCCATCCTCGAGTCCCGGATGGCCCTCTCTAGCGCCAAGTTGAATAGGAAACAGGCAAGTCCGTCCCGCTGGCGCAGACCTTTGGTGGTAGCAAAAGGCCCTGAGAGTTCCATCCATCCACCTTCAGAAACTACATTAGTTTATTAAGTTTTCATCAGAATATTGCATCGATATTGGATAACGCATTCAAAAGTTATAAGCTTGCAAAGTCGCTGGCTACCCGTTAGCCCGGTTGCCTGCAATAGGGTTACATTGAAACTGACTGCAACAGATCAATATTTAAAGTAATTTTCTCAAGAGTTTACATAACTAGCTGGGATGTGAATAGAGCATTATGAAATTCAAAGTATACATGATCCTTTTATGGCTAAAGTAAGCGAAATATAAGAGAAAATGGTCTCGCTTATCGTTCCATCCCAGTCGCTATCATGTAAGCAAGCTTTGCTTTTACAATTCACAAGTTTAGGGCTATTCTAGTTAGATATAATCAAAACGATAACAAGAAATAAAATGAAAAAAGTGCACAATTTAACAAAACTTGATATAGCATTCGATCCTCCTTTCGCGGGAAAAGGAGTACCGTTTGCGTGTTTTTTCTTCTTCCATGTTTATTTACGCATTATGCTTGCGAATTATTGAATATTTAAAGTGTAATAGTGTTGCCCGTTACATGTTTATAGGGGTATATAATAACAGCTCAACACACCGTGTATCAACATCGATTACTAACATAGTGGGATGGGTGGGGAGCGTTGTGGACGACCCGTTTTGCCTCCTCTCCTTCGTTCGGTTGGTCGGATCCGTCTCCGTAAAGGTTTTTTTTGTTAGCGTCTATTAGGCCTGCGGTCACCGGCTGGGCCCTGTCTAAATCTTCTCCCGCTCCTGCGTTATTGCCCTGTCCGTTTTGTCACAGGTAGTGTGTCACAATTATGTGGACAAAAATATTAAAAATTAAATTAAACCGGCTGTTAAATGTTTCACCTTCGTGATCGGCGCGTGCGCGCGTGTGAGTCTGGCGAGATGTTTGTTGGATGCTTTTAATGCATCGCACACGATACGGCAAAAGCGCTTGCATTGGTTTTTTAGGTTTTTTTTTGGTTTGGGAATAGTGAAACGAGCGCCGTTTTGCCGTGGTACCAAAAATGGCACAACTAAAAATTAAAGTGAAGGAGAAGAATGCCTCTTCCGTGTGATGCGCGTAGCAGCACAAATCCCGGGGGCTGACACCCGGACACACAGCACTATAATACACGTGGACCAATGCGCGACACTGCTGCGGGCATGTCGAAGGAAATCTTTAGTGTGCTTTTACAGGCCCAGCCCACAACAGAATAAGCTAGACGGAAAGCACCGAAGTAGCGTCGTAAAATCGTTATCGTGAACAACTCTCCAGCACCTGCAGCTGGTGCTTGTGTATGCGTCGTTAAAATAAGTAGGCTAATCGGTTGGAGAGATTTAAAAACGAGCAAAAACCAAACCATCCGCCTCTGCTGGGAAAGGTGGTCTAAATGCGCTTACCGCTTCCGCTTGTCCCTAGAGCCGCTGGGGCTTTTGGTTTCCCTCGCACGCTACCCTCCCCCTCCCCCCGGCTATCAACATACAGACACACACGCACATATACAAGCATGCACAGGTGGGTTTGATCGCAAGCGCGCGCGCCTTTCGCGCGCCGGGTACGCAAAACGACAGCAGCAAGTACGGCGCGCAGCAAAATGGCCCGGTCCGGTCCAGGCGCCCTAGGCAAAGTTGCAGCACGAGTTCGTCTTCTTCGCCGTCTTGTAGAACGCTTTGCTCTGTATCGAGAGCGACTCGGACTTGTACACCAGATCGTCCAGCTTTTCGCCCCGCTCCAGCACGGACTCGATCGTGTTGCGCAGTATAATCTTCGTCTCGTCCAGATCCTCCTGCATGCGGGTGAGCGCGTCCGCTTCCCGCGGGTCCTGATACTTGCTGAGCGTTGCCGGCAGCGTGCCGAACTGTATCGCGGCCTCGCTCGTCGCCACCGGCCACTGTTCCGGTCCGACCTTCGCGGCGAAATCGTCCAGCACCTTGGTGAGCAGCGTGTGGCCGACGCGCTGCGGGTACTCGTGGTCCGCTATCAGCACCGCGGCCAGATTGTCCGCCCGCACGTACACGTGGCACATGTACACGTCCTGCTTGACCGACTGCCGGGTGGCGGCCTGCGTTCGCTCGACGAGCGTCTTGCTGGCGAAGCTGCAAAACGCAATGGTCGTCAGTGGGAGGGATGAGAAGGCACAAACACCTTTGGGGGAATTATGGATGGCGATGGCGCTTACCTGATGAATTCCTGGACCGAGCCGCGCTGGAAGAATGAGAAGCTCTGCAGATCGTAGGCCGTCTTCAGGAGCCGGGCCTCGGTCGGCGCCTTGTAGAACACGCTCAGGGCGTACAGTTTCACCATCTCGACCCGGTTGGCTGTGACGTGGGTGTGTTTGGGGGTAAGCTCGTCTGCTCGCAGCAGCACTTAACAATCAGACCGTTTGATTCCGTAAAGGCAGACACTGTTGTTCTGGTGATGCGGGGGCTGTCTGGTTAGCTTAGCACTGTTCCAGGTTGGAGTTGTTTTCCTCACGCCTCTACCACCACCGAATTGTTTGCTGGATGCGTTTGTTGTTTTTCTTCTTCTTCAAGGCCCTGCGCTAATGGAATGCTAACCGTAGGAGAGAAGAGACGCAAAATAACGCACACACACTCTTCCTCACTTGCAGTCTTTACACACACGCACGCGTAATGCTGTGTGACGAAATATCGAACGAAATGTAAACGATTAATCACAGACCGTTTGTTGCTTCTGAGCCTTCTTGCTGGGGAATCCAATTTTCAATCTGTTATGATCGTTCCCTTCCCTGCTCAATGTGTAAAGAGCACAAAGCAAACACACACACACGCACACACTCCTACATCAGCAAGCAATCATCATCAAGCAGTAGGTTTGACAGCAATCAGTGAATGGTTGTCCGTTTGACAGTTGACATTGCTGCCAGTGTCACATTTATCGCACAAAGATGATAGAAGCGATGATGGCGAAGGATTTGGTTGAGCTGCGTTGTGGACACATTCATTAAATAAAATTTTCGACAATTTAACAGTAAAACACTCTTCGGAGGAATCAGCAAACATCCACCATAAAACCATTAAAGTAAATAAAACAACACAGACAACGGAGTTTCAGCTAAGGGTGCCTTCTACTGGTACGTACAGATTACACGGCGTGCTGTTTGTAGCTCATTTTTAAGCCAATGTATTTTGAGCTACTTTTTGAGACCCGTTTGCAATTAAGATTCTTGATAGGTTTATTAGACGATTGAAAATACTGCCACCATCCTTTGTTATTTTCCGGTCATATCGCAGTTGACAGATAACTAATGATCTAGAAATCGTAACTCGACGTGCTCATTTACAATATGCTTCTGACAGGATTTTCTGTCAAAATCGATAGAAGTGTTATAATTTATTGTTAATGTTTGATAAAAAAAAAACTACGTGAATGACAAAAAAACTTAATTGCTGGCAATATCTGGTAATCAATAAATTGGGTGCGAAATGTGAAAACTTATAGATGCATTTCCATGTCCTTGTACAATAATGATAAGGCTATGACAAACTTAAGTTTGCATGTTTATCTTACAACAGATATTCCAGCACCTTTAGCGACACCATGATTCTAAATTGAAAGTCGATTTTTCACGCCACTGAACGTAGAAGTGCCGAAGAGTGCCGTACTAAGACTCTGGAGACGATGTTTCTGTCTAAAATGAAATTGATCAAGCTTCTTTAGCTATCCGTCAATTATATGCGATAAATTTTGATTATTTATGAGCGTATATAAATGCCAAATGATCAGCTTTATTTGATCCACCCAGTTTGTACAGCGGCCTTTTACGTTAAAGAAATAATCCCAAAATTTATATATCGTTGACATTCTTCTATTTGACGTCCTACGTTGGCATGCCGACCTACAGAGGTTTTCCAGACTTAATCCATTACCACGTAGCCGGATAGTTAATCCTTGCTATGGGGGGAAGGTTCATGCTAGACTTGAACCTATGACGGGCATGTTATTGAGTCGTTCGAGTTGACAACTGTACCATTGGTATAGTCCGCCCCGCGTTGACGTTATTAGATAGAAAAGTCCACTAGGCAAATATTATACCACGCTCGAAATGATAGGACGGAATTTTATGTAAAACATGTCTATCTGTTTAAAACTAAAATTTTATATCGAATAAGCTGTTTCCATTCCACTCGAGAATCCTTAATGAAATAGGGCTTTCATAATCATTCACACAGTACCTAACGCTGTGTTCGCCATAATAAAGCGGTAAATTAAACTCTTTTTTACACTCCGTTAATTTGTACCTTAGACCAAGGTGGAATATAGAGGAGGTGTCTTCTTAGCGTTTGGCATGTTACCATTTTGAGGTTCAGTTTGACAACAGCCGTCGATATTTGTTTACAGGCAGCAACTGCATTATAACGTGTAAAATGTCGATTTATGGAGTGTGGATGCAAAATACGAATTTTTAATGCTATAAAAATGTTACCAGCAACCAGCAAAAAACCAGTTAAATACCAGTAACATTCGTAGCATTTGACAACTGCCGTCGTTCCTGGTTTTGTGCTTTTTTCTAAGGCCTCGATGCCCAATTGTTCTACATGACGACACCTCCTTTCTACTCACTTTGCCTTTAGACCCGTGGCAACGCTTTGTTGACGATGAATCGCACGTCCGACGTTATCTGTCAAATCTCATATAAATTTGATAAAACACATATAAATTTGATGAATGAGAAATTTGAATTTGATGACATATAAAGGCCGTCCGATAAAATCGCATGCGAAAAAGCATTGCCACGGCCCTTACGGTGGCTTTTTGGGTTGATTTGCACATGAAATACTATCTCGAAGGTAGCTCACTGTAGCCGAATTTGTAGCTCACCACCCAAAACAATCAACCATTTGCTACTTGGGTAATCTATTTGCATTGCCCGCGCACGGCATCAGATTTTGACAGCTCGCAGGCAGATAAAGTTTGACGTTTCTGTTTCGCGTCGCCGCTACCAAGCACTGCATCCGTAAACAAAGCCACCCGCAAACCCAAAATATTGTACCCCTGCGCTGATTTTAGTTTCGTTCGAGGTTTAGTTTAGTTAGTTCGCGCTGCAGCTCCCCCATAAACTTGGTGAAGCTTCGGTGAACGCATGGTTAGTGCCGAAGCGAGGAGGGAAGTGCCCAGCAAGTACGGCAGAGACGTGTCGAGGGGAATGGTTTGCCTGGTGTGTTGGTAGCTAGCTGGCGCGCTGTGCGATTGAGAGTGCGACAAGGAACCGCCAGCAGTTATCGTAGACGGTACGCGCTAGGAGGTGGGAGCCTTGCGGCTGCCGGTTTTCTTTTTAGGACAAACGACATCATCAAACCAGCTGCTGTGGGTGAACGCCTGCGCCTTCGACCTAGCCACGTAGGGATAGCGCGGAATGGAGGAAGAGTTCGAAGATGAGGCGTGGAATAACAGTGCTGGTGGGGGCAATGCGCCCGAAGAAGAGGTATGTAATGCCAGCAACCCAATCGAACCCCGAAACCCGTAGCGCACTACCAATGCATGAGTCCGTTTCCGTTGCGCCGTTCCGTTTTAGGCGGAAAACCACGAGGAACCGTCCGAAAACCCGAAGGCGGTGGTGAGCGACTGTCTGCAGCTGTTCTCAAGCGTCGACTACATCATGGAGCCGGGGATCTTTGCGCAGCTGAAGCGCTACTTTCAGGCCGGCGGCACACCGGAACAAGTGATCAACACGCTGTCTGCCAACTACACGGCGGTGGCGCAGACGGCGAACCTGCTCGCCGAGTGGCTGATCATGGCGGGGGTGCGCGTGACTGACGTGCAGGCGATGGTCGAGAACCACCTGAAGGACATGATACTGAAGACGTTCGATCCGAAGAAGGCGGACAAAATCTTCACCGAGGAGGGCGAAACGCCCGGCTGGCTGACGGAGATGATCGAGCACCACACGTGGCGGTCGCTCATCTACCGGCTGGCGGAGGAGTACCCGGAGTGCCTGATGCTTAACTTCACCATCAAGCTGATCTCGGACGCCGGCTTCCAGAGCGAGATTACCTCGATCTCGACCGCCGCCCAGCAGATCGAGGTGTTTTCGCGCGTGCTCAAGACCGCGATCGCCAAGTTCCTGAGCCACCCGGAGGACTGGCAGGGTGCGATCGAGGAGGTGGCCAAGATGGTGTGCCACGGGCAGCACACGTACGTCTACAGCCAGGTGCTGATCCAGGTGCTGTCGCAGGAAGCGAAGGGGGGCTTTATCATGAAGCGGCTGTCGCAGGAAATTACCAAATACGCGCTGAAAAAGTAAGTAGAAAAGTGGTTGCAGTCAGTGCTGCAAAATGTTATGAGCATCACGAGATGTTGCTCGCGTGATGCTCATTGCTGATACTCAATGAAAGTGCGTCGTGACATGTCGAACACGACATGCAAGTGCTTCAATCAACCGCGATACTCTGGCTAACAAGCTGAGCTTAAGGCCGTCGCAAGCATAATCATGACATTTTTTCTGTGCTGTCTAATGCCTCGGGTTTCAGTTACTAACACTCATGTTTGAAACAAAGCTAAAATCAGCTCACGTACACAACTGCGACGATCAAATGTGAGACTCAAACAGTTGGTGGACCAATCACATGCGTGATGACATTATGTTTAGCATCCAACTCTTGATCACTCACTTGGTCACGACATTTTCTCCCAATGATAATCACGACATTCTTGGAATATACTTGGCTTGTGGTCGCAAGCAACAAAATGAGCATTCTTTCTCGCTCTGTCTGATTTGATGGTCTGTCGGGTCAAACAGAGCGAGAAACCATGCTCATTTTGTTTCTTAGAACCACTCCAACGCACCATGACTATCGTGATGATCACCAACAGAAAATGTCACGACCAAGTGACTGACCACGAGTTGGTATCACAAAATGTCACCAAGCATGTGATGGTTGCAACAACTGTTTGAGTCCAACCTCTGATCATCATAGTAGAGCTCGTGACGCTGACATTATTCTGTTTCAGTCGGAATTTGTCATGACTATGTCAGTGACATTTTGCACAACTGATCATAGTAAAAAAGCCATGACATAGTGGCTGACCAAGCGTTGGTTGCAAAAATGTCACGCAGCATACATTGATCACACCAATCGTTTTGAGTATCACCTCTGATTATCGCAAATGAGTACGTGACGCTGACATGGACTTTGTTTCAGACATATTTTTGTATGACAATGACAGTGACAGTTTGCAGCACTGAGTAATGTTGGTAACGTTTGTCATCTCGCCACGTCTTGCAGCAATCACAACGTCACGCCGATCACGATGGCATTGAACGGGTCGTCCCGGCATCCGCAGGCCTGCGAAGCGCTCACCTCGATGCTGTCCCGCAACACGCTCAACCCGGCCGACATTACCGTGCTGTACCGGAACTACACCTCGCCCGAGCCGCCCCCAATCGATCTGATCCGCAATCCGCAGTTTCTCGAGCTGCTGGTCGACTCGCTGTTCAAGGTCGGCGTCAAGATCAACCAGGAGCACAAGTCGAAGTACATCTATCTGCTCGGGTACGCCGCGAGCGTGTGCGAGATACCGACGAAGAAGGGCCAGCCGAAGGGGCACCGGGTGCTGAACAAGGACGAGCTGAAGGCGACGATCATCGCGATCGAGAAGGTGCACGCGATCTGCAACGTGAGCCGCGGCTCGAGCGAGCTGATCGCGGACATCTCCACGCTGTACAGCTGCATCCGCTTTCCGGTGGTCGGCGTCGGCGTGATCCGCTGGGTCGAGAACACCGTCACCGAGCCGTCCTACTTCAAGCTGTGCACCGAGAGCTGCCCGCTCCATCTGGCGCTGCTGGACGAGGTCGCGTGCGTGCACGCGTCCCTGCACGACCAGATACTGCGGCTGCTGGTGCGCCTGTTCGAGTCGAAGCAGGACGAGCTGGAGATACTGGTGCAGCTCGAGCTGAAGAAGATGCTGCTCGACCGGATGGTCAATCTGCTGGCGCGCGGGTGCGTCGTGCCGGTGGTGAAGTACATCAGCCAGTGCTGCACGCGCGGCGACACCGACATCTCGCTCATCCGGTACTTCGTGACGGAGGTGCTGGAGACGGTCACCCACCCGTACTCGAGCGAGTTCGTCCAGCTGTTTCTGCCGATGGTGGAGAACGAGGAAATTACCGGCTCGATGCGCGGCGAGGGCGACAACGATCCGGTGTCGGAGTTTATTGTGCACTGCAAGGCCCACTACACGACGCTGTGAGGCGGTGGGGTTTGTTGATCCTGGTTTCTTTTTTTTTTTTATTTGTTCATCCCTCTAGCGAATGTGTTTTTGGGACACACATACACACACAGACACACACGTGCGCAGAGCCGTTTGCAGGGTTACCTTTGCGTTTCGCGGCAAACGTGCAAAACGTGTGGAGTGGCTTTTTTTTCTTCTTATGCCAATCAGCCATCATTTCTTGTTAGTATGTAAGCTTTATTATATTCATTTTTTTTATATTTTTGTGTCACATTGCTTGCAACGCGGACAACAAAAAAAAAGGCATGGCAGACGATTGGAATTTTTAGCAGTAGAAGTTTAACTCTACAGTGCTTGCATGCCTGTGGAGACATTCATTAACACCGGGGCAATGGAACATGTTGTTTTATTTCTACCCCCCTCCCCATTTGTCTAGGGATTCTTGTTCCCCAGCGCAATCTTTGGTAGTGATGCGAAGCGGCGTTAGTTGTAATATAAGTTTTACGAGCGCGTTATGAGGGAAAGAGAGCAAAAGCCAGTTAGTGAGAGGAGTAAATAAAATATTAGTATCTTAAGAAAAACAAACACCTATATTGTACTGCGTACGAATCATATGTTAAGCCGGGAGCGATTTACAAGGGTGTGAAATTGAGAACATGTTGCGTGTAAAGCACAGGGTGTACTATTTGATCGCCGGCGCAACAGGCGCCCGCTGGTGTAGTACTAATTAGCTGACAAGTTTTAGCAACAAACGCAACCAACCCCGCGCAGCTTCTTCGTGGGAGGCTGTGAGGGGGGAGGTACATTCAGAAAACAAAACAACAAATGGTAAAAAGAAACGTTTGTGTTACTTCCTACCCGGCCCCAACAGGGCAGGTAAAGAAGGTCAGGTACAATTCGTTCCTAACAGATTCCTAAACACTCCACACCGGCACACGGCGCGTAAAGTGCGCGTTCCGGCCCAAATTAATCATCTGATAAGGGCCATTTAAAAAAAACAAGAAAAAGAAAACGGGAGAGCCGGGGCTGCAGTTAGCCAACACACCGATTGCACACAGCAAGTGTGTACGTCATTATTTGTACCAGGAACACCTACTAGCCTCCATCTTTCCCCTTCTCCATATTGGAGGAAGGATGATATTGCGGAAAAACGGCACGTACACACTAGTGTTGGGAATGAATGAAGTTTTCGCTGGAATCGATTCGATCGGCACCCAAATTGGTTCCAGAATCGGCTCCGGAATTGGCTCCGGTATCGTAATCGGCTCCTAAATCGGAACCGGTTTCGGAATCGAAATTGACTCCGGATTCAGTTCCGGTATCGAAATCGGCTCCGGAATCGGAATTGACTTCGAAATTGGTTCCAGAATCGGCTCCAGAATCGGCTCCGGTTCCGTAATCGAAACTGACTCCGGAATCGGTTCGGAATCGGGAATCATAATCGGTTTTCTAATCGGAATCGGTTTCATAATCGAAAATGACTCCGGATTCAGTTCCGGGTTCGAAATCGGTTCCGGAATCAAAATTGGCACCGGAATCGGGTGCGGAATAGAATCTTATCAATTCCGCAATCGGAACCGGTTCCGGAATCGAAATTGACTCCGGATTCGAAATCGGTTCCGGAATCAGAATGGGTTTTGGATTTGAAATCGGCTCCAGAATCGGCATTGGTTCCTGAATTGGTTTGAGAATCGGCTCCGGAATAGGCTCCGGAATTGGCTCCGGAATCGGCTCCAGAATTGGCTCCGGATTTGGCACCGGAATCATATTCGGTTCTCTAATCGGAATCGGTTTCAGAATCGAAAATGATTACGGATTCAGTTCCGGATTCGGAATCGGTTACGGAATCGAAATCGGTTCCGGAATCGAAATATTCTTCTGAATCAGAATTAAATCCCAAATTGGTTCCAGAATCGGCTTCGGAATCATAATCGCTTCCGGAACAGACATCGGAATCATAATCGGTTTCGGAATCGAAATTGACTTCGGAATCGGAATCGACTCCAAAATCAGAATCGGCTTCGAAATCTGAGTCGGTTTCGACATCTCCATAAGAATAAACGTTAGGACCCAATGATGCTACATATTGATAGGCGCAAAGAATCGCTGGCTTGTAAACGATCCATGCTCATGGACTGATTTCGCTTCAAAAAACTTCTTATTGCAATTCAAGAACTGATTTCCATCGCGGAGAGAATTCCTATTCTGGAGTCAAGTTCGTTACCGGAGCAAATTCCCACGTTGATTCTGATTCCAGACCCGATTTCGATTGCGGAATCGATTCCGGAGCCGATTCCGGAATCGATTCCGATTCTGATTCCGGAATCGTTTCTGATTCTGGAATCGGCTCCTGAGTCGACGCCGGAATCGGTTCCGGACTCAACTCCGGCATCGACTCTGGAATCGGCTCCGGAATCGGTTCCGTAATTGATTCCGAACACGGTCCGATTCCGAGCTCCCACCACTAGTACACACACACACACTTACATCATGCCTGGCGCGTTCGATTGCGCGCGAACAGACATCCGGCGGGCTATAAACATTGCTTGCGGCTGGCTTGGGCGTTCGGGATGGCATTTTAGTGTATTGGCCGCTGTGGCTATCATGGCACTGTACACACTAGGGTTTTGTTTGTGCACACTCACACACACAGACAAACACGCGGGCAATGTTTGCTGCTATCGCTCTTATCGGGCTTTTTGCCGTTTGATCCGATTGATACGATTTTGCACACAGTGGAAGGAGGAGGGAAGGGAGGGGGTCGCAGATCGATCGGTCCCAAGCACACACACACAAACATACACATACATGAGCGCTTGCGCACCCAAATCGAAGTGAGTGTGAGTGTGGATGCGCGCGCGGTTACTGCCAGGCTGACCTTACCACGCCGGGACGCCGCCGGTGGGGAGGGGAAGCGTGTCAATTGGTACGGCGAGAAGCGGCCCCATCGGCTCGACAGCTTTACTATCTTTGTTACGGGGAAGGGGGGGGGCGTGCCGGTAAAATATCGTTCCCTGCGCTATCGCCGTATCGTTTGGTTCTCGATCGCACACACCCTTGTGTGCCACACACATACAGCCCGGTGCACTCCGCTTTGCACGTTGCTCCCTCTTCCGGTGCTTCGGGAGGGGGGAGAGGGGTCAGGGCAGAAGCTTTTGAAGAAAGATATACGTACGCGTACCGAGCGGACTCGCTTCACGACACTTGGTGCGCTCGGTGCTGCGCAACGCGCCAGTGCCGGAACACACTCTGCCAGCAACCCGTACCGGGACCAGTTCGGTTCTCTCCTCTCAGTATCTGTGTGTGTGTCTGTGTGTGTGTTTGTGTGTGGGCGCGACAATGGGAAACTACTAAGCGCCGCCACTACGTCATGGCGTGACAAGCAAACGGTGCTCTCCGTGTCTGTTTTTGTTTTGTTTTTTTGTTTTCGCTTGCGTACGACCAACGGACGGGCACACGGTGCGGAGGAGGTGCCCTTAAATCCTGTTTTTGAAGTGATATTAAGCCGCACCGGAAGACTTTTGTCCAGCGAGCGAGTGAGAGTGAGAGAGATAGATAGAGACTGTGTCCTTCGCGGGCCAGTAGTTGCGCGAAGCGCACGCACCCTAGCGCAGCACGTGCTGAAGTTTGAAAGAAAGTAAAACAACGCCGAAAGCCGACCAGATCCCTGCGCATGCAACCATGGTAAGTATGTGAACTCACACGCCCACTAACCCGTACTAGCTTTAAGGCAATTCGGAAGCGGAAAGCGAAAGACCATGCGGTCCTCGTCAAACAGGAAGTTGGAAAGGGTTCCTGTGACCCATCGCATGAAAGGTTGCGCCCGTACGCAATGATTCACTGCAGGCATGCTTGCAACATCGCGCCTTTTTGGAGGGTTTTTTTTTGTTGCCTTTCCACCTCGCCATTCTGTATGGGCAGGGCGCAGGCTAGGGGCTCGCGGTTTATCTAATCTCTTGGGTACCGCGGCCTCGTTCGCCCATCATCCGCGAACTCCCCGATAAGGATCATAATCGAACTTCCCTTCATCCAAACCGGGGGTGTTTTTTTTCCTGTTCGTCTACTTCTTCGCTACCGCATTACGATATTCCGCCCGTAAGTGGGCATTGTTTAGCGAAACCTGGGACCAAAAAAACATTGTTTTACGTGCGATGATAACGGGATGGTGGGGCGCAAAACCCAATAATCTTCAAAAAGAGCGGAGAGCGGAGATAAATAACAAAATTCCATACATCGTACACCAAAGCCATAGCCCAATTCTTGTTAAAGATAAAAAAAACCGGCACGTTTAAGTGAGTTGGAATGCGGCGAGACAAGGTTAACGACGATAATGGCTAGAATATATGTGTGGCATGGTTGGCCTGAGATCCTGAACCCTCGGGTGTGTACTTTTATTTACATTATTTATACTAAACTGGTGCTCTTCCATTCGTTCTCTGCCTGGCATGCTTACACGCGAGAACACGCGTTTGTTTTCTTTCTAAATCGTGCCTGCTTGTACTACATTCGCCCATCATCAGAGCAATTTGCCGAAAGGATGTTCTTATAGCGTGATATTGTTTGTTGATAGTTCAGCGAGTTGTTTGTTGTTGTTGTTATTGCTAAAACTATTTCTTGCAAACCTTCCCAAAAGATGAAAGTAAATTGGAGTGCTTACTACATGATCTCATTTTCAGTGCAAAACGTTTTACTAAAACGACTATCGCTCATTTAACCACTGCTGCGGAGTCACGTGGAGGTACATGACCGTATCGGGACAGGTCTTGAACTTGTGCAAGAAACTGGGACGATTTGTTTCTGAACTACAATAAGTTCAGGAATACGGGTTTGAATTCGGGCTAGGTTCCTGGATCAAACCAGGATGAGAACTAGTGTAAGGACCTGTATACAATCAATTTGAATTCTAAGAATGTTAGGAATGTAGAATTACTTCCACGATCTATAATGACTCCGCGTCATCTGAACTGGTTGGAATCTGGGTTGGAATCAATTCTAGTACCGAAACATGTTGAGGATATGTTCCAGGCCTCCAATACTTCGACTGGAATAGGATCAGGATTATAGGTTTTAATTCGGGATAGGTTCGTGAAAAAACAGGATTAGAACTAGCATAAGAACCTGTATACAATTCATTTGAATTTCAGGATCATTAGGAATTTAGAATTAGTTCCACGATTTATTATGATTCGGATTCAGTTCTAAAACTGGTTTCTGGGTTGGAATCAATTCTATGACCGGAATAGGTTCAGGATATATTCCAGGCCTTCGATACATTAGGTACCATGGGCATTCCCGCTGCATGAATTCGGAATAGCCTCTTGGATCAGGACAGGTTCAAGAGTTCCTGGCCCAGTTCTAGGACTGATATAAATGCAGTATCGGTCTCTATGATCGAATCAGAATCAGAGAGATTTGTGTAACTATCCCAAGGAACATTTTAAGTCCTAACTCATAGTTTGGACGATGTTACTACAATTATTTGATTTAGTCTTTCTTTTTCATTTGAATGTCCTGTATGGTCTAATAAGCATATGATAAAACCCCACCACCTTCACAACAAACCACCTTCACAACTTCAAAACACATGTCAAAACTATGTGACTTAGCAAAACTTATAAATAATGCATTCTTTAGCCATGTGTAGAAAATGTTTCTGTGGTATGTTAACTGAACTGATCGACGAATGTTTGTGGTACAATTTATTAGAAGATACGAGTTTACGGGGTAAGATATTTGACTAAAATGTAGTGTATAATTGCAAAAAGTATGTCTTCTATAATGTTTCAAACACCTTGAGCACTGTAGATCAAACAGCTGCAGTAATGGAAAGTCTACAGAAGTCATACATTATGAATAGGACAATTCAAGCAATTCAAACATTGCGAAAAAAAGATCTCAACGACCTAGCAATAACTGTCGCGTTTCCAAGATATGGTTTACCATTGAAAAATTACTTCAAACCCGTCATTATACGAAGTCAGAAAGAGGAGCGATCCATACACACGCACGCGCGCACAACCCCAACTTCTTCATCCCGAATGCTCAACCTCCTAACCATGACAATCTGCTTTCGATTGAGAATCGGTTCAAATTTGGTTTTATGTCTATGTTGATTAATCATCTGTATGGGGTACCCTCAGTTTTTTTGCTACCACAATGGTTGCACATTCTTCCCTTCCCAGCCGCACTCCGGGGAAGCGGGGCTTCGGGTGCACCGTGATTTTCAATTTCGAACGGCCGTAGCGCCTGGTGAATGTGCGCGCGCGATCGTAAACGTCACGTTTGCTGACGCGCCACATTGCCATCGTTTAACCTTCCGCCCGAAACGAAATTAGGAATGGCTTTCTAGTCAAGCCTCCCTCTCCGAGGTGCGGGTGACACAAGCAGGTGCGGGCAGTTCTAACACACATGGTGCTGATGAGGGGAGTAGTGAAAGAAGCGCGGACACACACACACACACACAGAATCGTCGCCATTACTTTATTAGATCGATACGTTTGGCAAATGCTGCGAGGATCGGTTGCGGTTTACTGCTGGAAACGTTTGGAGTGCCTAACCCTCCTCCCCTTCCTCATCTGGCACACACACACATGCACACATACACGAGGGGCTGCTTATGCTTTCATAAGATGTTGGCCCAAAAAATATGATTAAGAGCCAATCGCTGACAGCGCTTAAAAGCGCTGGAAAGCAGAAGCGTAGTGTTGGTGATATGGTGACGTCACGAACCACTGCCAAGAGTAGGGGAGTGGAGAGTAAGGGTTCAATCTGATAAACTGATTCTATCGTAAACATTGTTTAAACGATTCGCTTGAGCACTGTTTCGGTGGAGGGTTTCTGGTTGTTGCTGATTCATGTTATGTCGTGTATCTTGTTGCTTATTTTCAATCCATGAGAGTGGCCGACCCGCTGGTCAATTCGAAAGACGCGCTAGCCTACCGCAAGCTCGGAGAAAGGTTGATTCTCGTTCATGGCATTTATTTGTCCCTCTAGGACACAGAGGACCTCTTCAACCTTTTTCACTTTGCGGGCCGCATTGGTTCATAAATATCGTTGTTGAGGACCATTTTGACGTTACTGTTAGCTTTTAGTTGAACGGGTAAATACGAAAATAATAACTGCATAAAATAAAATTGTGGAGCAAGGTTCTCTATATAATGGAAGCTTTTTTTACCTTAAAAGTAAAAGTTTAAATTCAGATTAAAAACACCAAAATAATAAACATTTTGCTTTATCTTTTACAAAGTCCTCGTGCATTACAGGGTTTCCCATAGATTTTTGGTTCGTTCCCATAATTTATTGGTATTTTCCGTTTGGATATCAATACATTTGGACCAAAAAATTCGGGGAAACGGCCAAAAAAATATGGGAACCCACCAAAACTTGATGGGAACCAACCAATAAATCGTGGGAAACCCTGTATAGGCTCTCGAAGACCGCATGAATCCTAATTAATCTTTGAAGTGATTCAATGAATCTGATTCTTGGTTGGAAAGATTCACAAATCTCAAAGATGCATGAATCTCGAAAGACTCATGAATCTCTTAGGATTCAGAAATCTCCAAAGATTCATACAGCTAGAACTTCTTCTTATTATTCTTCTTGGCTTAACATCCTACATGGTCATGTCAGTCATATACATGCTTTCGAGACTGCTTGGAAAGTACTACGCAGCCGGAAAATTTGTTTTGTTACAGGGAGACTGCTTGTAAAGTATCACGGACTATGCAAGGTTTCGACGGGCATGATATTAGGTCGTGCAAGTTAACCAATGTACAATGGGATCGCGCAATTTCAATATTATGAAAATCATACATCTCCAAAGATTCATGCATCCCTGGAGCATTATGAATCTTAATGGATTTATGAATCTTATGGTTTCATGAATCCTTTGAGATTCATTCATCGTTAGAAATTCATGAATCCTTGAATCTTTAGAGATTTTTGATTCTTTGGATATTAGATTTGAGCTTCGAATCTCTCATCGCTGAAGATTTATATGAATGAATCTCAACGAAAGATTCATGAAATCCAACAATAGTCTGGAGGAAGTACACAATAGTCTTAATTATTCCTTTCCGTGGTGTACAAGCAACCATTGGAGCGCAGATATAAAAAGGCCTCTGGTTGAAGGTTTCGAGCACTTTCTAATTTTTCTATACATTCTGTTAGAAATCTGTTAGAAATGTGAATTAAAGAATCTGTTAGAGATGTGTGATTACTATTATTAGTATCAACTACATCAACTAATCGTTTTGAGAAACCATCCAAACTCTCGCAGCTTTAGTATTTTCGTCAATTGATCTGGTTAATTTTATTGAAGTCATCACAGGTCCAACACATAAATCAACTACGTCATCGAGAAATGATGATGGGCCCTAGCGAATGAAACTTGTTTCAAAACTCTGCTGTTGTCTTACCAAGAGTCTCATTCTATTTTGGATCTGTTATCAAAAATTCCCAATTATATTCGATAATTATGGGGCAGTTCCCTTTTTCGATCATTATGTATATTGTGCAGACCTAGAGCGCCCTATGGTGTACTCTTTAAAGGGACTTCATATTTTTGTGAATTTGCACATTATGGACTCAAACTTCCAATGCAGCGAGAACGCGGAGAGCGCACAAATCGTAAAGCCAACAGACAAGCGGACCGTGGGGATCGTAAACCGACTTCATCAGTTGCGGTGGCGCCAAAGAAAGAGCAGAAGAGCAAGAAGAACACTTGAAAAGGAGAAGTTAAACAAAGGGAAGGGAGACAAATGTGTACAAGAAGTGGCGGCGCACCCTTTCCTTTTTTTTTGTAAGTGAGATGATCTAATAAACGCGCAGTACTGCTGCGCGCCCCTTCATCATCATCATCAAGTGTGTGTGTGTGTGGACCCTTCTGATAATCGTTATCATATCGGTATTTTCAAAATTAGTCATCAAATTACGACAAACCCGTTCAATGTGGCAATCTCTGCCGTGTATGTGTGTGGTTTTATTTCAACAAAAAAGGAAGTAGTGTGTGATCTATCCCGAAAAGTATTTATCGATCAAGTGGCTTTGGTGATATTCTGTCTAAAATTTCCCAAAACTACACACAAAAAACTAGGAGAACAGTGTCTCTCTTTCCACCAATAATCTACATACAATGATCGTTTCGATGAAAGTAAGTCGACCGATACCGCACCGACAAATCAAACCATCCCCCATAGACTTCGGATTGCACAGTAGTGGTCTCACAGCGGATAACCGGCAGTGACCGGTGGAGCATCTTGGAGTATTCTTATGCATTCAAACCCTTCGTCACTCGATGTCCACACCTTGATGGGTGCTTCTCTCTCTCTCTCTCTCTCTCTCTGTGTCTCTCTGTCTCTGTGTGTGTGTGTGTGTATTTGCGAGAACACGCGCGATAAGCAGAGCCCCCGTGTGTGAAGCGCTGATATCTACGCTCCGGTGGGCGAGTTATTGCTTATCTTATCTGCGCCCACCCTACGTCCCTACGATGCGGGGTTAGTTTTGGGACAGTCTTAGGCAACTGTACCGAGCCGGCAACTTGCAGTGTCACCGGTGGAAGCGTTTGCGGAAATTGCACAGCCGCGCCAAGTGTCACCATCATCATCCGCGCGTGAACCATACGCAAAGCCGGCCCCGTATTTTCCCAAAGTTTGTTCTCGTTCTCTTCAAGCCAGCCAGGTTGGGAGCAGCTAGAAAGCAAAAGTCACACTCACTAATCTTCCATTTGCGTAGAAGACGTACCCACCGAGAGAGAGAGAGAGAGAGAGTGTGTAACTTAGCGCTGTATACCCTTTTACCGACACACAAGCTCGCGCACGCGCATCTGTGTGCTTCGGCTGCTGTGGCTGCTGCTGCTGTCCGACGCTCTCGAAGAAAAGGATCGCTTTGGCGAGTGGAGACGCCGCGTAGGTGCCATAAGGGCGCGCGCCACGAAAAGGGGAGAATGGAGAGTGCACTTTAGTGCGTTCGCAGTTGCAGCGTAGCGCAGGCGGCTCATTCGCTGTTCGCACACGGGCTAAGCTAGATCGGTGGCATTGAGCATTCTCGAGCGGGATAAGAGCGTGCGCGCGTTCGGCCAACTTCCGGAATTTTCGTGTGTATATTTCGCCGTGTGTGTGTGTGTGTGTGTGTCTGTGGGGGATCTTTTTTTTTTGGGGGCACAACAGTTGTGCATAGTGGCCGTGTGCGATTAGTGTGCTAACACCGACCACCGTGCGCCTGGAGGACCGTGCCAGATTCGTGGGGAGAGGCGGCGAGTGTGCGTGTCCCTGGTGGTGCTAATTGTCAGCGGTGCGCGGGTGATCATCGCATCAACAGAAGCCTACAGTGTAGTTACAAATCAACAATCAGGTGTCATATCGTACCATCCCACCACCCGCACGGTTCCTAAGTACAGTGCAGCGTTTTGTTGCTCGCTCTCGGTTACAAGTTGGTGGCCCCGTGCTTTGTGCTGTTTTGTGCACGCCGGAAGTGTTTGATGTGTGTGTGTGTGTGCCTAGAGCTTGAAAGAAAACCTAAACAGCAACCAAAACCCAAAAAAGCACCTACGCGCAAACCGCGTCCATCAATCAAACAGTTGCGGAAACGGTACGATTGCTGCCGGACAGTTTGCTCAAACACTCAACCGCTTATCTATCGAATCCCCGATCAACCGATTTTCTGCAGTTACAAATAGAGAGAAAGAGAGAGAGGGAGAGTGAGAGAGGGAAAGCGGGTAACAAAAGTATGCGTTTGCGGTGGTGGCGTGGTAGCTAGTAGCAAAGCGGCGAACCTTATTGTGCGTGTGCTCTTTTGGCGCGTTTTTGTGCAAAGACTCTCTCTCCAACCGAAAAGTGAACACACATGGTGCAGGAGATCGAACCGGCCGCCGAGATGGCCCTGCAGGACGATGGAGGGGGCGGGCAGACCCACAGCTACCGGCGGTCCTGCTGGAGCGTCCTCTTCTGCCGGAGCAAGGTAAGGCCGGAGCAGACAAGGCGACGAACCTTTACTCATCACGCCGTGTGCGCGCGTAAGCCCAACGCGTTTTATGACGCGTTGTCTTTCGCACAAAAAGAAGAGAACATAACCAAAGTAACAAAAAAAAAAAAAACGATACAGGGTCATTAGAAAAATGAACTTCTTCACACATTGCCCTTCTTTCGGGTGGGGCACGGTGTGTGTATTTGTGATTGTTGAGAAGCAAGGCACAGCAGTAGTGATGGGTAAAGAACGGATAGGACGATCGGCGCTTCCGACTCCGCCACACTCCAGACGACTTCAGTAACCTCTGGATTCGATTCCTAATAACTTTGGATGACTCCGGACGACTCCGAACGACTCCGGATGACTCCGGATGACTCTGGACGACTTCGGATAGCTCCAACTCCGAATGACTCCAACTCAAGACAACTTGGACTCTGGACGACTCCGACTCTGGACGACTCTGACTATGGACGACTCCGACTCTGGACGACTCTGACTATGGACGACTCCGATTCCGGCTAACTCCGGGTGATTCCTAATAACTCCGGATAACTTTACACGACTTCGAACGACTCCGGAAGGCTCCGGATGACTCTGGACGATTTCGGATAGCTCCAACTTCAGATGACTCCAACTCTGGACGACTCCGACTCTGAACGACTCTGACTCCGGCTAACTCCTGGTGATTCCGAATAACTCCGGATAACTCTAGACAACTTTGAACGACTCCGGACGACTCCAGATGACTCCGGACTACTCCGGATGACTCTGGACAACTTCGGATAGCTCTAACTCCGGATGATTCCAATTCTAGACGACTTCGACAATGGACGACTCCGACTCCGGCTAACTCTGGGTGATTCCTAATAACTCAAGATAACTCTAAACAACTTAGAACGACTCTGGAAGACTCCAGATGACTCCGGACGACTACGGATGTCTCTGGACGACTATGGACAATTCTGAATGACTCCGATACCGGATGCCTCCAACAGGTTTTGGACGATTCAGGACAACTCCGGACGACTCCGACCCAGGATGACTCCGACTCCGGGAGGAACTAATGGATCCGGTTTAGCCGAAGTCGGAATCGGAGTTCCAGAGAGCACACCACTACACAGCAGCATCGGTAACAATGGGTGAAGCATTTAACGCTTAGTTTAACGACCGCTACCGTGTTGTTGTGTCTTGCTACCCCAACTCCCCGCTAACCTCCTCCCCTCCAACCCCCTCCCATCCTCCGGTTTGCGCCAGAACGCACAGCTTCCCAGCCGAGCGCATATTGCATTATGTTTTCATTGCTGCATTCGGTGCCATTTTTACGACCGTCATTATGTCGCCGTCTCCTCGGCAGTCCGTCCACAGCCCGCAAAGGTGTGGGGCAATGCAAATCGACTTATCGATATATTTTAGAATATATTTTTTTCATCTCCGGACTCCGGACATCTTTTTTTAATGGCCCGCCGACGACGCTGACGCATCCCCGGTACAGCTGTGCGACCAACCGGCCATGACCGCTGGCGTGCGTTGCCGCTCTACAGGGAAGTTTTATGGCACCCACCCACGGGGGGGGGGGGGGGGAGACGGGGATGCATGCACATTTGTGTGTTTGGCGCAAAAAAAAGATGAACTCGCAGAATGCAAAACTACATTTTCATTTTGGCGCAAATGTCCGTTCGTTTGCGCCACGATGCGCCAGCGAAGGCAAGCGTCTAGGGTGATGCGTAGAACTGGGAGTTTTATGACCTGTTGCTAGTTCTGCTTTTCAGAGCACACACACATATGCAAACTGATTTTATGGTGCAAAATGCAGGACGAAAACGAGAACGTTAAACGAAACGAAGCCAAACCAAACAAATAAAAAAAAGAACCACATACACACGTACACACACACACACGTAGTTCTAACGGAGTCCCGCTCGTACGCTAACGGCCATAAAGCAGGATGTGAAGCTGCCGGGCTGAAGCTTCAGCGCACCCCACCATGGCAGTTTTGAACATCCCAATAGCAACAGGGCGTCTATGGGGAAGGGGAGAGCAACGACGAGACGAGAGGGGAATGCTGAAACCACAAGAGGGATTTCCCTGCTCGCTATGATTGGCACTTGTCCCGCGAGCTTTACCGGCGGGAGATGAAATTGCCAAACCGAAAAAGAAGCAAAAGAAAACATACAATCGTCCCAAGGACACGCAGGATTCTTGTGCCGTGGGAAACCATTGCCACTGTTGCTACTGCTGCTGCTGCTGCTGAGGTGGAGTGCAAAACTGCAGCAAACAAGAGCAACAAACAAGGACACACACACAAACACACACAAAACCGGCTTTGCTGCTCGAGGAATTGTGTGTGTGCGCGTGTGTTTTGTGCTGTAATGGCGGTGCACGAATGTAAGAGTTTGTGGGGACCGCGACAGATAACGCGTTAGATTACAGAAACGCACTGAAAATGTGACAAAGGTGGTCGAAAGGGGGGGGGCTGTTTTCAAACATACAACTCAACCACCCCTCCCCCCTCCCAACCCCCCCTGGTTCCAGCCTGATTGATGATTCACACCGCCCGTGTGTCGCAAGTTTGCAATGTTCGCGATGTTCGCGATGGGCCATAAATCATGTTTGCATCGTTTTGCTTCAAACATAGAATGCGTGTTTCGTTTTATAATTTATTTTTTTGAGGTTGAGCCCCAAAACGACACGCGTCTTGAAGACGATTGATAATTGGCCAAAGGTGTGGTAGTGGCTGCCAGGGTGTTGCACCGCGTGACCACTCGCTTGGCACGCGGTTTTTGCTTTTTTTAGTACGGCTTTAATGGCCGCGCTATTGATTATTTGCTAAATTGCATAAGATTGCTGTTTTATTGTTGGTGCTGATAAGTCGACCGGGATTGCGATTGCCGAGACTAGACATTTAAATAATTGTGACAAATAGCCGCACAACAAATAGCAAACATTAATCAAGTAGCAATTGTGTTTTTTATTTATGTATTTAAAAATTGTGCACCAATCAGGTCCAACAAAAATGTTTAGTACATTTAGCAAACCTAACCTATTCCAACGTAAATATTTGAGCCTAACCAACTTGATAGTGAACACTAACGCTAACACGGTTACTGATATGGAACGGAACAGAAGACGAAGAAGGAAAACATTTGCCGGGTGCTGGAATTGCGGAAGTGGTACGCGGGTCGGAATCGACAAGGGAGAACGAACACGTAAGCGACGGAACACGGTACATAAAAGTTTATGTTGGATGATGAATAACGCGAGCCATTGTTGTTTGAAATTACATTTGCGATCAGGACTACTTCGGCTAGGAACATTCGCGTTTTGAAACGCGTGTTCCTTGATCTGTGTTGCATAGGGGCCATAGGCCGGATTATCAAAATTACGAGCTCATCGAAATATCATACCTAGTACCTTGGTTAATGACTGTGTTTATGTGGAATTCAAGTGATAAAATCTCGTCTAGCCATAGGCCTAGGTCTTTCACCAATTCTCCAAACACTTAACGAGTACACAGAGCGTGTAAGCGGTGGAATATTATTACATAGACGAGAGAAGGCCACTACATTAAATTTGTAAAGAACAAAGCTCTTAGCCCATTCCAAGTACACCATGTCGAAAAACGATTAAGATGGCTTTGCAAGATACTAGAGCTATTGTGAGAGGAAATCCTTAACATCATCTGCAGATCTTCGTAATAAATTTGACGGGTTTGTTTATAATAAGTGACCTCCCTGCAGATACCAACACAAGCGATATGGCTGTCCCTAGCTAGAGTTGTATACCAACAGGTGCATTTTTTGTCATATATGACATCATGGAGTGTGCGAAGTGTTCTCTGAAACCCCTGAAAACGATTCGGAATAAGAGGGAAAACAGCATCGGAGGTTTTTTGGAAGTTGTCAGAAACCGATGCTCATACCGATGCTTTGCTGGCCAATCTACCGGAAAAGTGCGGTTTAGCCTAATGGAACGTGATTGCACACCTTTTTTACGATCAGGGCCTCAAACTCAATGCGGATAGCTAATGAAAGCTTCAGTAAACTGTAGTAAAGTCATGGATTACAACAGTAGCCAGATGGTATGCCGTATGTGAGGCAGTAGGACACGGAATTCTACCATGCGGCTTCCAAATGGTCTACCACCACGAGGGGAATTCACCAGAATTGAACTCCTAACTTCATCATAACTGAAACCGTTGAACTATTTTGTTTTTGGCGAAGTATAAGAAAGTGTTAATAGATCTTCCAGCAGCAATAGAGCGCAATTATTACTACTAACGCGCTCGATGGTAGGCAGTAGGACATGGAATTCTACCATGCGGCTGCCAAATGGTAAACCGCCACGAGAGGAATTCACCGCAATTGATCTCCTAACTTCACCATAACTGAAACCGTTTAACTATTTTGTTTTTGGCGAAGTATAAGGAAGTATTAATAGATCTTCCAGCAGCAATAGAGTGCAATTATTCACAAAAACTGTAGTCCAATGTTCCTAAAATTTAAACGCTTTTCGCACTATAACTACCTACTGGTGGTACTACTACGCAATGGTAGCGATAATGATAATTCGTTGGAAGGATGATATATATAACAACATTAATCACAGAAATTGGAGATGGCAAAACACTATTACAAATTGAAGCGGAATTACGATTGGCTACGTTCTACCTGGCTGTTTAGTTATACCTCAAACCACCGTAAGCTCAACAATTGCCACGCTATTTCGGTGCAACATTAAAATCAACGAGAACGTTCTCAACTTCAATTTGATGCTGGGCTCGCTATCAGGTTCGAAATTAAAATTGGAAACCTAGAAGTCTTGTTGAGAAATAAAAATGGAATTACCCGTAATCGAGGCCGGCGCCTAATCGGCCAGAGTAATTCTCCAAGAGGGTTTTGGAACACGTATGAATGTGGGTACAAGATTGGCAAGAAGGTTGGCAGCGATAAGAAATGTACAATAAAATGTGGTCTCGATAGATTTTTCTTCGGGTTACTTTATGTTTCTTGTGCAGATTAATGTCCAAACAGTTTCAACCTTCAAAATGATTGACGTTCCAAGATGAAAATCAATTACTTTAGAATCCTTCAAAAAACCATAACGGTAGAGTTTCTCTGCTCCACGCACTATATGCATTCCCATATGCATATGCATTCCAACGTTAGTAGCCACGTATTGTGAACTAAAGAGTACAAGCTTGTACATATTTCCATCAATATTCAGCGCTCATTCATTAGCATGCATTGGTATGGCAAATAAGAAAGTTGAGGAGAAACTAGTAAAAGGATACCAGGAAACAGTAGGAAGGAAGGCATTCAACAATGCAGCATCCAACCCGACTAATGAAGCGCCTTCCAATACCCAGCACCTTGCCACGACCGGAATCAATTGCTTCTGTGTTCAATCAACAACAAGCTGAGCAAGTGGTACATTGGATAAGAAGAAAGAAGCACTACGGTATTTTCAAGATCTCTTTCTTTCCGTACATTGTCTACCTAGTGCGGGTGTTTTTTTTTATTCAGTAGGGACGGCTTTGCCGTATTGCTTAATGCGGGTGTTTTTATCGTCTAAAGAAGTTTCAATTTTATTTAGGTTATAACCGCATTGAGTTCGGAAGGAAATATCCCTCATTTCTGCATCGTTTTCGCTTAATACGTCTTCCATAGAATCATAGTTATCTATTCTTATCCGGTATAACCATTATTAAGGCCGGGCAACATTGAACGTACTCCGTAGTGTAATTTTGATTTTCACTAGCGCATCTGGCGGCGGCTGACTGAAGCATTTTGCCAAACAATTAGTAGCCGCTTCAGAAAATATGTTATTTTTCCATGTTTTTTACTTAAACTAGTCTGGAAAAGCTATGCAATTGATAGATACATATGTTGTGCAAGTATTTCAGCCATTTTCGCATCAAAAAACGATGAAAAAACAACTTAAATTTGAGATCCGGCATGACCATTCCCTCGACGACCAAAAAAAGCTTCCACCAGCTTCCGCCAGATGCGCTAGTGAAAATCAAAATTACACTACGGAGTACGGTCAATGCAGCCCAGCCTTTATATACATGGTATAGGCCTCCTAGCCTTAAAGATTCATGAATATCTGAAAACTTATAAATTGCTCGAAAACCACGAGAGATTTACAATTTTTAAGATATTGTATTATTAGAACATTCAAGCCATATTGTTTTGTCAAATTCGATTCATGAATTTCACGACGATCTTCAGAGATTCATAAATCATCAGAGGGATCTATGAATCTTTGAAGATGTTTGTATCTTTATTGTTTGATAATTCTTTAAGAATTCACGAATCTTTGGAGATATAGATTCATTCATTCATTTTAAAGATGAATTCAGATTCATAAATCTGAATCTCAGTTATCCATTTCTAGATGTGTTGGCTTATCCATAGCAAGATGCTCATAATGAGTTCTCATAATTCCTCGTGTAAGTCCGGTCTCATAGTACAGTCGTCAACTCGTACGACTTAACAACATGCCCGTCATGGGTTCAATCCCCAAATAGACCGTGCCGCCATACGTAGGATTGACTATCCTGCTATGGGGGGAAATCAATTAGTCACTGAAAGCCAAGCCCACAAGTGGTACAGGCAGGCCTTGACCGACATCGGTTGTTGAGCCAAAAGAAGAAAAAAAATTCCTCGTGTATTCGGGACAACAAAAATCTCTTGTCCTAGACATAAATTCTCTTGTTTTTTAAAAGTTGTTTTAAATATTGTGTACACTTAAACCACGCTCGCTCGAATCTAGGGTAACCGGGTGTCGCAGGAGTCGGACTCGCTCACGGTGAAGGTGGGCTGCGAGGTTCAGGAGAAGAAGCAGCGCTCCCAAACCAACGAAACGAACCGCATCAAGTCGACCAAGTACACGCTGATCACCTTCCTGCCGCTCAACCTGTTCGAGCAGTTCCGCCGGATCGCCAACCTGTACTTCCTCTTCATGACCGTCATCTCGATAGTGATAGGTGAGTGATAAGCGGCGAACCTTGCGAGTGATTGTTTTTACCTGTTCTAGTCGCCCAATAACACCGCCACTCCCTTTTCATCCCAAAAACAGATAGCCCAGTATCGCCGATGACGTCACTGGTGCCGCTAGTGTTTGTGATAGCGGTGACGGCCGCGAAGCAAGGGTACGAATGCTTTCTGCGCTACCGGGCCGACAATATGGTCAACTTCTCGCCCGTCACGGTGATCCGGGGCGGCGTGACGGTCGACATACGCTGCCAGGACATCCGGCGGGGCGACATCGTGCTGATGTCGCGCGACTGCGACATCCCGTGCGATGTGGTGCTGCTGCAGAGCTCGGACGAGCACGGCCGGTGCTACGTGACCACCGCCAACCTGGACGGCGAGACGAACCTGAAGACGATGGCCGCCCCGAAGGGTGTGCCGGTGGTGCCGCCCGACCGGCTGCACACGATCGGGCGCATCGAGTACGAGCGGCCGCACACCGACCTGTACAGCTTCAACGGGCGCATCGAGCTGGCGGACGCGTACGTCGCCGGCGGCGACCATAGCGTGCTGCCGCTCGCCACGGAAAACCTGCTGCTGCGCGGCAGCCGCATCCGCAACACCGAGTGGGCGATCGGGTGTGCCGTCTACACCGGGCAGCAGACGAAGCTCGCCCTCAACAGCCGCATGACGACGAGCAAGATGAGCTCGAGCGAGCGGTACGTCAACAAGTATCTGGTGTTCTTTCTCGTGCTGCTGGTCGTGATCGTCACGGTGAGCTACTTCCTCAAGCGCTACAACGACGAGTACCGTACCGAGCACAACCAGTACCTCGGCGAGATGCTGTCCAACTACCGCGTGTCCCAGTTTCTGCAGGACTTCTTCTCCTTTCTGATACTGTTCAACTACCTGATACCGATCTCGCTGTACGTGACGATCGAGATGGCCAAGTTTCTCGGCGGCTTCTACCTGGAGTGGGACCCGGACCTGTACGACGAGGAGACGGACCAGCCGTGCATCGTGAACACGTCCGACATCAACGAGGAGCTCGGGCAGGTGGCGCTGCTGTTCTCCGACAAGACCGGCACGCTCACGAAGAACATCATGATCTTCCAGCAGTGCTCGATCGCGGGCCGCAAGTACGAGCAGCAGGGTCGCCGGCTGCTGGAGGCTGGCGAGCGGCGCGCCGCGCTCAAAATCAACGAGCTGCCGGTAACGCACCCTTCATTTCGTTGCTTTCGGGCATCTGTTTTTTTTTACGTTTGCTTTGTTGTTTGTTTCCCCCAGACGCAGGTGAATGAGTTCTTCCAAGCGCTGGCCGTATGCCACACGGTACAGGTGGCGGGCGATTACACGAAAGAGACGGAGGAGGACGCAACCAGCCCGCCCAAGGAGGCGAAGGAGACGGACGTGCTGATGGAGGAGTCGTTTACCGTGGGGAACGCGCCCGATCCGCCGCTAGCCGAACAGCCGCCGCAGCCGCCGCCACCGCCGGACGACGAATCCACTGTACGGATTAGCCGACGGCCGACCAGTGGCCTGTTCAACGGTTTGAACCGCGTTGCGCCGGCGGCACTAACCCGATCCACCTCACGTCCACAGAGCCTGGTCGATGGGCAGACCGAGAGCAGCTTCATCCTGCCGCACGCGTCCGGCAGCAACGGCAACCTGCAGCTGCCGATGCAGCAGCTCGAGCTGAAGCGCACCATCTCGGCGTACGAGGAGAAGCCGGCCCCGCTCGTGCACGACGAGGCGAAGCAGCTCGGCCACCGGCGCACCCAGTCGCACGTACCGATCGGTGTGAACCGGCCCAAGAGCTACCAGATCGCGCTGGACAGCCCGACCGGCACCTTCCAGCGGCCGGTGGTGACGCTGCGCCGGAATAGGGGGTCCTACCTGTCCCGCTCGGTGCGCGAATCGTACGCCGCGCCCGCCTACAACGAGTCGGCCCTCGTCCAGCGGCAGGAGTCGCATCTGCGGCAGCGCGAGGTCGACACGTTCATTCGGTAAGTAAGTGACGGGTGTGGCTCACAGCACACCAGGCGTCTCCATGGCAGCAGGTGATGGGAAGTGGCCTACACGTGCCCTCGAGTGGTAGTACGTCAATGGAAGGCTGTGGGTTTTGGTGATTTGAAGATGGAGATGTTTTCAAGTGACACGATTCTTTTCCGAAAGCTTTTCTCAACCGTGTGGCTACCTCGCGTTGCTTAACGACTGTGGTTAGCAAAAACATCTGTAGTAAGTTTGGAGATGGTTACGGTCGCCATGTAATTTGATGAGCGTACATACGGTACAACTGATCAACGCGTACCATGGCGGTAGGTCAGTGTTTCACTGACATGTATCGAAGTAGAATAATACTTTGTTCGAAGCGGACTTTTCGACACTTGATCGTCCAGTTATTTCAATTCAAGAACTAATTCTTATTCGGGAGCTAGTTCCAATTCTGAGGTCAATTCTGATTCCGTTACCGGAGCAAAATGCGATTTCCAGATCGATTCTGATTCTGGAGCCGACTTGAATTCTAGAATCAGATCTGGATTCGAAATCGACTCTAGAATCAGCCCAGGAGTCAACTCCGAAATCAGATTCGGAGTCAACTCCGTAATAGGCTCCAGAGTCAACTTCGGAATAGGATATGGAGTCAACTCCGGAAACGGCTCCGGAATCAAAATCTTCTCTGGAATTAATGCCGAACACCGAATCGGCATCCGGTAGGTCCGATTCCAACCTCCCACCACTAGTTTGAATGGTTACAGCTTTCTATCACGATTGGAATAAGCGTTTGGAGGGGAGTTAAAGCTAAAAACAGGTACATTGTTCCATCTCAACGCAACAAAACCCAAAAAAGCGTACAGTGCTGCATGGATTTCAACGAAACCAGACGCCGGTGTAGATATTGTTCTATTTTTCTGCATAAAAAAGCACCACCGTTGTTTGTCACCGACCGTTTCCTGGATCGGCAGGCGCGCTTCGCTAGACAATTGTTTGCCCATCGGCAAAACGTTCGGTTCCGTGCAGCCGTTTGTCGTCTTGCTGCTGTCTGAAGCGATTGAAAAGTAAACGTAATTAAAGCTGGTCGGTCTTAAGTCTACCTACAGAAGACAAAATAAAACTCGGCTTTGCAAACAAAATGCTCTGTGTGCTTGTGGCACAGGGGAATACATTGCAAAAACAACTGAGAAGGCTCCGTAAAACGAAGGTTCAGTTTTTTAGGATGTTTTTTTAGCATTCGTTTTTGGGTCAGTTTTGCAGTTAAATAATTTCATCGGTGCAGGTTCTCGTAACAGGATACGGGTTGTTCAGTTTAATTTAATTCATGATTATCACGAATTGTTCGCTTGCATACTAGACCAGTTCTCAGATCTGAGTAATTTCGTAGCCAGTCCTAATTTGCTGCAATATTGAATAGTTTGTTAGAACATAACAAATAAACCCCTGGGGTTTGCAACAGCAGATATGTTCAAGGTAGGCGATGAGTTATCGGGTTGACACGGTGTGTCATTGTAGAAGAAACATTTTATTCCCTGTATCAGTACGTTATAAATTTGGAGCAGCTAGATTGTAAACCTTCTTCCTGTTGTTTCTTTGTCTGATCATGTTACCTTTGTTTGATAGGCTAGAAAGATACCAAATGTCGATACGAAAAAAAACTTTAATCGATTCGAACGCCCGGACCGGCCGTACCAAAGGCATAATTACGCTGATGGATGGGCTTAGTCGAACTCTTAACGTTACACGTAATCGACGTGTAAACACCAATTTCAAACACTTTATCACATGCAGAAAAAATTATAATAGCTCGCCTTTTGTAAACACTAGGACTCAGTCGATTTATCTCCAGAAAAGTAGAAAAGCAATTAAGACGTAACGAAAGTAATTGAAGATAAAGGGCAGCGTTGGAAAAATTGCAGGAGACATGAAAATTGATCAATATAGACCACCGAAAACATCATCAATATCAATATATATTTGACCTTGTTGCTATATGCCCGCTCGTAGGAATTCGTTGACAAAAGGTGCATCATATGCCCCCATGGGGAAGAACCTACGTCGAAGCGAAATTGAGGTTTCGGATAAGAATTGATCCAAAAAGTCGCTTACGATGTAGCAATTGGCTAACACAATAAATTTGGAGATCTGATTATTCCATTTCTTGCTCGTATGAGGAAGGCTTACGTTTAAGACAACAATGGAAGAATGGAGTGGAAGTGGAGCAAGAGAACGAGGTTTAGGAAGTGTGAAAATTCCTGGATAGCCCTGGAATTCCTTACACTGCAGAAGTTCTCAAATATCCTGAAGGGAGCTTATGTTTGAGACAACAATGTAAGAATGTGGAGCAAGAGAACGAGGTTTAGGTAGTGTGAAAATCCGTTAGATAGCCCTGGAATTCCTTAGCCTTCAGAAGTTTACAAAGATCCAATGTTTTTGAACACTTGCTCCAAACGAACTTGATGCTTTTTGAAAATAAACCTGGAATACATCCGTCGTACCATCCTAATGCTTCCCATTTTTCTTCCACACCTTCCAGCAAGATGGACTACCAGGCCTCGAGCCCGGACGAGAAGGCGCTGGTGGAGGCGTGTGCCCGCATGGGCCTGGTCTACATCGGCGACGACGGCGACCAGATGCAGATCAGGGTGCGCCGGTCATGCGTCCGGGCGAACGTCCGCTCGCGGCTGGGCGAAATCCCGGACGAGGAGCTGATACAGTACGAGCGGCTGGCCGTGCTCGAGTTCACCTCCGACCGGAAGCGGATGAGCATCATCGTTCGGGACGCGCACGGTCAGATCTGGCTGTACACGAAGGGAGCGGAGAGCCACGTGCTGCCGCTGTGCGCCCGCACGCCCCTGATCGAGACGACCCAGCGCCACATAGACGAGTTTGCAAAGCTGGGGCTCCGCACGCTGGCCGTCGCCCGGCGACGCCTGACCGAGCAGCAGTACCGCGCGTTCCACGATGAGCTGATCGAGGCGGGCAGCTCGCTGGTGGACCGGGTGGAGCGGGTCGCCGAATGTCAGCAGCGCGTCGAGACTGAGCTGGAGCTGCTCGGGGCGACCGCGGTCGAGGACGCGCTGCAGGACGACGTGCAGAGCACGCTGCAGGCGCTCGGCCAGGCCGGCATCCGGGTGTGGGTACTGACGGGCGATAAGGTCGAGACGGCCCTGAACATAGCGCTCAGCTGCGGGCACATACCGGACGGGGCGGCGCGCTACTTCATCACCGAATGCCGCACGGCGGACCAGGTGCAGCAGCATCTCGACACGCTCGCGCTGGAGATGTTCCGGCAGCGGGACGTCCCGTTCTCGATGCTGATCGATGGGGCAAGCCTGAAGATTGCGCTGGAAGCGCACCGGGAGCAGTTTCGGGACGTGAGCGTCCGGTGCCGGGCGGTGCTGTGCTGCCGGCTCAGCCCGCTGCAGAAGAGCGAGGTGGTGCAGCTGATGAAGACGGTGGAAGGTGCGCCGGTGACGGCCGCGATCGGGGATGGGGCGAACGACGTGTCGATGATACAGGAGGCGCACGTCGGGCTGGGCATAGTGGGCCGTGAGGGCCGGCAGGCCGCCCGGTGCGCCGACTACGCGTTCGCCAAGTTTTGCATGCTGAAGAAGCTGCTGCTCGTGCACGGGCACTACTTCAGCACGCGGCTAGCCGTGCTGGTGCTGTACTTCTTCTATAAGAACCTGGTGTTTATGGGCATCCAGCTGTACTTCCAGATACACAGCCTCTTCTCCAACCAGTCGGTGTATGACTCGGTGTTTCTCACGCTCTACAACGTCGTGTACACCGCCATCCCGGTGCTGGTGCTAGCGCTCACCGAGAAACCGTACCAAGAGCAGACGCTACTTAAGTGAGTGAAGTTTGACGGTCTGCTAATGGCCTAGTGTGATACTAATGTACGGATGTCGTTGTTTTTGGTTGTTGCAGAAATCCCGCCCTGTACCAGAAGGTGGCAGGGAACAAGCAGTACGCGTGGAAGTACTTTATCGGCTGGATGGTGCTCGGCATCTACCACTTTTCGGTGATCTACTTCTTCTCGTACGCGGTGTGGATCGAGAATCCGGCAATCTACGCGCACTGGCCGGCCACGGCTAGCTTCGCCTGCTACGGTACCATCCTGATACACAACGTCGTGGTGCTGGTCAACCTGAAGCTGCTGATCGAGTCGATCTACAAATCGTACGTGTTCATTGCCACCGTCCTGCTCTCGATCTTTGCCTTCATGGGGTCCACCTTCGTGTACAATCTGCTGAACATGTAAGTAGGCTGGGAAATCGTCGCTTGAGGCGTAACGACCTTATGGGAGGTAGGGTTATGATGGGGACATATATTTAGGCAAGACTCAGAGGTTGCAATTTCAAGAGGAGGTCGCTTGAAGCGTAATGACCTATGTTATGTTATGACCTAGGTTATGATGAGGACGTAGAGTTAGGCAATACTTAGAGGTTTAAATTTCAAGAAGAATGAATAGAACTGACTTTCTGATATGGACCTTGGGTTCTAAGGACCTTCTGGAGCTTTTTGCTTCAAGATCTCAAATCCAATATAGCGTTTTAATTTGAAGAAAGGATCTTAAAAAAAAAAAAGATAATACGTAGCTAAATTATTCAGTATTAGCATCAATTCTACGTACATTTAACCTTCTCCAAAATTTATATTGGATCTTGTGAAAGTTTTTGTTGCAAGAGAAGAGTTTGTTAAATATTGAGTCAGCTTGTTTTGTGATATTCAAACACAACAGTTCTCCCACAGACCATTATGGATGGACGATGCCATCACCCCAAAACTTTAGACTTGTTCAATAAAATCTCCAGGCCAAACATTATTACACTAATTTGGATTATCTTAAAATTGTCGGATAATAATGTTGAATTCACCACATGGCATGAGAGTGTCTAATGGCGCTCCGTTAGAGCTAGCATCTTATGCACATTATCTTGCATAGTTTTTTTGTTATTAGCCTGTCCTACGAATCGCTAATTGAATATTGTTGTAGAGCTCGGTCTGTACATGGAGAAGTTAATTGTATTACCAATGCTCTGGAGGATATACCGATGGATGGTAAAATTTATACGATTCCGTCGTTTTTGTAGCTCTTATTTGTGCGGTAGTGTTTGTTTAACTTAAATGATATTGATTCTTTCTCGTTTTTTTGCTCTCCACTCCATTTGATTTTACCTTTTTCGTGGGATATTGCTTCATCGTGTGTCTGCAGAATCCTTATTCGCTACTGTTATGTCGAACACGAGCACGTAACATTTCACGAGCGATACATTTTTTCTATTGCACAACGTTCATGTGTTCGTGCTCTGACGTGCTCTGCGAAACCCATTCCTTTTAGCAAACAAAATCTGGCATTACCAGAGCATGAGTGACTGTTTTTTGTTTGTTTGTTTGTTTGTCGTCGCTTCAAGGCGTTCTCGGAACAAAATGGAATTCAGTTTTGGTACTGGTGCTTTTTGCCAATTTAATTAAGCCTGCGTTAATAATGAAATAATTGGGCTTTTAATCGTAGCGTGAAATGCACGGGATGATGATGATGCTCGAGCGATTAAAGTTGATCTAGAAATGAACATACTTTAATACTTTGTTTTGATAAAGCACTGGAACTTCATTTGCCAGAAGTTTTCCTTGCTTGTGGCCTTCAAAACTGCTACCAAGACAATTAGACTGCATTAGACAATTGTTGTCTCATGATGGAATGTTTATCATTATCGGTTAATTTGCGATTCCCCTGAGCAGCTGCACAAAGGAACGTCCTGTGCCGTGCTAAAACAGCTCCCCGTCTATTCCCGAAACGACCGTCATGTGGCGCTCACTGTTCCCGGGCTATGGCTTTTGGAGCATCCTTCTACCCAGAGAAACCCCAGACCATCCGCAAGCGAGTCTTCGTGCTGGCTGTTTGTTGACCCGTCTTAAAGTCTTCCCGGGGAGGACTTGAAAAGGAAGTCCAAAGTTATAGGGTGGGCGAGCGTGCGATATTTTTCTCTAGAACTGTCAGTTGAAGTTGACTGTGCCTCAAGAGCAGATGGTAGATGAAAATGGAAAACAAAAAATGAAGTTCCAGTTTTCGGTGCAATGCAACGGCATGTTCAAACTCAATTATAGGTTCTGGAAGGCTGCTGAAAGGAATGGACGGTGTGCTTTTTCGTCTCGGAAACTGCTCCAATTATTTAGCGACAAATGCTGAAGCATGCTAACCTGGCATTCAAGGCCATGAACGAACTAGAAACATCCCGTTAGGCAGTCTGGTTGAACAGAGCGAAGAAATAATCACTTGCTATAGTTTGTACGTATCGCTTTCTTTCGACAAACAAGCACCAATGTTGCCTAGCCGGGTGTAATCTATTCGATGGAAATGACGGAAATCGTGAGCTGAATGCTCCCGAACGAACACAGAAATGATGAGAACAAGACAGAGACAGACTAGTGTTGCATTGGACCGGCAGCTTAGCCGTTAATATGTTTACTCCTAGACTTCCGAAGAAAGTGCTGGCACCCAGCGCGCTTCGCCTACGTAAAGCGTAATCCGTAATCGCTAGAATTAATGAGCTGCAGCTTGCCGGCGTCTGACCCAGATACTGGCTGGTTGGCAAAAGCAGTAGACATCCCAGCCAAGACAAAGAAGCAAAAGTACTGATCCGTTAAAGCTTCCTGTGACATATTAGAACGCGAACAAGCCTCTAATTAGCATTAAAAGGACAATTAATGTCGGTTTTAAGAACAGCAGCCGCTTCCGTCTGCTACAATGCTGTACTAATGCTGTCTCCCTGTCCCTTTTTTCTTTTGCAGCAACTACGACGGCTCGATGCTGCAAGTGTACAACAACCTGCTCTCCTCGCTGACGTTCTGGCTGCTCAGCTTTGTGATACTGATAGCGGGCTTCCTGCCGGACCTGACGATGTTCGCGATCCGCTCGATCGGCGTGAAGCTTGGGCACATCTTCCCGGGCGGTGCCAAGTACCGGCGCGCCCTGTTCCAGTGGCGGGGCAGCGAGCTGCAGTCGACCGATCTTTAGCGCGACCAACCATCATCACCGGCAACACATGACCACACCTCGGTGCACCTTCCGTTCCTTTCCGCGCCTCCACCATTCCAGTATGGCAGTATGACCAGTATTTTCAACGACTTTCCCCCCTTTTTTTTGAGTGTGTGTAGTTTGAAAGTGGGGCGCTTTTAAAGATTAAGACATTTTCCACCAAGTGTGGCAGCATTAGATGACTGCAGTAAGCTAGCTTTAAGTTATTTAACAATGTTTTTTTTTTCGTTTTTTTTTCTTGCAAACTATTTATTAAGCCAGAGCCGAACGCTACAACGAATGTTTGCGTTAAAAAAGGGCGAAGGAGGGTGCTGCGAACGCGTTTATGGCGCGACAGGGACGACAAGCAAAACAAACATAAAAAAAAGAAACAAAAAACAAAAATAGTGTATAAAAGCCATATTTTATTCGTTTCCGGCCACGAGCAGCCGCCATAAAGGGGGGAGGGGGAATGCAAACCGTGTTTGCAGAGGGCGCTACCAGTTTATTGGTGCGAAGTTTCGTGGCAGGCAGGTCTGCAATACGTCTCGTTCGCTGTGTGCCTTGTGCCAACCACTGGTTCGCCGCGAGTGGCGAAGGGGTGCGGGCGATAGGGATTGCCCTGAAACGGTTGCACCCAAACCCAGAACAAGCTAGAGGCGACCATTTGAGTACCAGCATCGACCAAAAAAGAAAAAAAGAAGCAAAAACACAACAATACAAAGAAAAGAAACATAAGTAAACGATAAACATAACACGACCTGTTGTGCTAGGTTATAAACGTATCGCAAACTCCGTTGAAAGTTGGCAAAACATACTAAAAAAAGAAGAAGAAGAAGAAGAAGTAGAAGCGATCGAGAGAGAGAAAAAAGGACCAAAACCGAAATGGAAGCAAAGTAACGAAATAAGAAAGGCTAATAACCGTCGAGTTAAATTATGCACCAAAGCTAGAATTTCGTGTCCGTCCCCGTCGTGTACCGGACGTCCTGCTTGGTTTGGCTGGCTGGCTGGCTGGGCGGGCCGCTGGTGCTTTTCTTTTTATTTGCGTGTTATATTTTTACATCCACCCCCCCCCCCCCCCCAACCTCCGGAGGAGGAGGCAGCAGCGCCCAACGCTTTCCATTCGTTAATATTCGTTCGGCACAAAATATGCCATTTTTTAAATCCCCGGCTAAAGGCAAACCCGCGGGGACCATTTGTGGGGTTTGGGAATGGGAGGCGGGGGGGCTTTAAGTGTGAGCCACCGGTTGAGCTCGCAGTGCCGCCGCCTCGCCTTCCTGCCCATCCCGCGCAGGATGCTGCAGCGTCGCTGGTAACGATGGTTTACCATCTTCCGATTTTTTAAGGGGGCCGCGCCATAAAGTATGTACATTAAGAGGATTTTTATAAGAATATACAGTGAGTGAGTGAGTGATTTACGAGCGGCGGATTTACCGTTGCACTGCGGCCGCCCCTCGTGGAGCAGGTGCTGGAGTGCAGGAGGTTATTGCCTTTAACTCGCGATAGACAATATAAGTATGTACGGTAGAATTGTTTTTTATAAAGCAAACCAACAACAACAAACAAAACAAACAAAAAAACCCAAATACAGAAACGACCAAGCCCAAGACAAACGATTCGACTGTACCCAAAGGGTAGCGTTAAGATAAACTTCAGTGTCTTGCTATAAAATGGTGATGCTATTTTTTTTTTACACAAATAAAACACGTTTCGAAACTATACCAACTATGCACAAAATGGGGATTGGGTGTGTGTGTGTGTGTGTGTGCTCCGAAAACCCGACTAATGATGACAAAAGTTTCCAGCCCGTCGCTAAGGACGTCCCCGGCTAACCTTGAGCATCGGGCGAAGCGTCAGCTCGCGCCGAAGCAAATTACTTGTGAATGGCATCTCAAGCGTAGCGCTAGCGGAACGGGCAAAACGTGTCCTCCCGGCCCGGCGACGGTGGTAGTTTTGTCGCGCCGGGACAAAAGATAACGCACCCGCAACCACCCAACCCACCCTGCAAGATATGCAAATTTTGTGCCATTTTTCCAACCGGCCGGCGCTGCTTGCGCTGCCGCGCGATCAAGATTGATTTCGTAGCGGCCCTCCGCAGCGGACAGTGTGGTGCTGGGAAGCGACGGAAGCACTGTTTCAGCAAAGTCCAGGCACGGGAGGGGGAGGGGGGGGAGACGGCCATCGCGGCAAAAAATGTTCCAATCGAAAGCTCTTTATGATTTATTTCCCTTTGCCAGCCCGCCAACCGATGGCTGCTTCCGGGTGGCAAGGCAAAGTGACGGAAGCTGTCCTTGCGGACCTTCGCGTAAGCTGGAACACGTGTAACTTTCGTACGACTCAATCGCAATTGCGCTGTCCGCCTGTTGCCCATTCAACAAGCGAGCGCCATTTTCCAACCCTCTGCACTGTTCACGCACGCCACGTCGGGGCGAATTGCGTGTATTTCAATTTTCACGCGCCCTGCAATTCGCGCGCCGCTCCGCTTTGTTCGGCGCTCGGGCAGTTATTTTTATTGGGAACTGTCACGCACGTGCTTGCTCATTTGCATCGACACGGCGGTCGGCGCTCGGGCTCGGGAAGGACGAAGCGCTTTCGTGACGCAAAAGCGGCACGGGAAGGATAGCTTTCTCTCGTGCGCGCGCTCTATCGCTCTCCGAGCGCACGGTGGGTCAGGAGCGTGTGGACAAATAGGCTAGGGCGGAATTCCTGCTTACTGGTTGTGTTGGGTATTTTTGTGTTTCAAAGTTTTTCAATTGGATTGTGAGTTAAGCCTTAGTGGCAGATGAAACTATGTTCAAAACAATTAAATTTATTGTTACAGTAACAGTTACAAGACTGTCTGAAGAATCTAAAGTCATACCTAAGCATTCCACCAATAGATTTGGTGTGGTGTGCATTTTAAGCTAGCCATCTAGACAGATACGACACTGCGTACAAAGGTCGTAAGAAGAGATACGTGTCTTCCGATGAATGTTTGAGATCAGAATATTGAAATGCATTTTTTTCTGGAAGGCCAGGATAACAGACTGACCGACGAAGGCGCGAGACCGTGAGCAGTTTCGGACACTCCTGAGGCAGGCCAAGACCACAAAGCGGTTGTATCACCGGAAAAGTAAGTAAGTTTTTTTTCTGGAATTATGTGTTTCTCATTCTGAAGAGTTCTTGAAGAGAGATTCCAGAAGTTCCGAAATGTGCAGGCTCATGATAGTTTTCGAATTTTGCTAGTGGGGTTGGTGAACATAAGGATGACAATTGAGTGCTTAGTATTAACATCAACCTTCAGTAACAATCGGCTCAAGATATAAGAGCTCACACTTTTCAAGAAATTCCTTGGTTCTTCTACATGCTCTTCCATATCGCAGAGCGTTCTATGGTACCGCAGATCGACCGTCGGATGTCGGGCAGGATCTGGCTTCAAAAACCTCAACATCGCTGTTACCGATAAGATCTTTGCAGCAAACGCTCCCCGAAGTTTGCTGTGTTGACAGGATCTTGCAGACGACATTGAGGACTGTGACCTCCCGGACGTTCGCGTGGTTTAGTATGTTGGTTCCGGCCTTTGTAAATGGTTCTACAAACGCTGTTTTAGGTCCAATAGGTCTAGGAGCTCCAAATGCTCCAAAAATTGCGGCAAGTCTCAAGGAGCACATCTTGAAGAGCTCTTCAGTTGTCTTATGTTCCCAATGGCGTCATTCATTCGAACAGAGATACTTCACGGTGTGCTCCCTTATTCGTAGATATCTCTTTTTGAGTAATATTCTCAGATTTTGAAGTTCATTCGAAGTGATAGCATTGTTCTGAGATAACATAATCCATAGAAACAAAAGCAAAACAAGTCTAATATGTCTGTAATATGGTGTTTCAATTCACACTAAAACACGTCTATTTTAGTTACCCAGTAGTTACCCTTTTTCTGTACTACTAGCCCATGGTGCTATCGGGAGTAGCTACAGAGCTCCCGATGACGAGAGAGAGAGAGAGCGAGCACAAGAGCACGAACTACAGTGAAAGCTTGCAGATACACCATCAACGCAAGCGAACCGCACGGGCTTCGAACAGTTTTGAGTGAATCGTTGTGCGAAGCGGTCATCCAGGAACGCGGAACTTCCGCCTTCAAAGTTGCCCGTGCCGGTGAAAACGGTTCTGCTGGTAGCCCCTACCGTGTGTAAGGGCAGTTCCGTGCGTTGCGTGTCGCGTGGTCCTTTCCCTCCCAGGGAGGATGGCTGGTGCCTGGACGCGGCTCCGCTGGTGCAGTGAGTGACAGTGTGTGTCCTGTGGTCTGCCTTTTTCGTTGTTCTGTTGTTTTGGTTAGTGCGTCTGTGTGTATTATACCTGTGGTGGTGATGGTGGCAGTGAGAGGAGGTTCAGTGACTCGACCAACCGCAAACAAAAACATCAACCAGACCCAGCAAAACACGCAACAACCAGGTGACGCACCGCGCACGGGGTGCTGAAAGGCATCAATCAACGGTACAGCGTCTTCAAGCTAGCGCAACAGCAACACTTCGCACTTCCCCACTTGTTAGTAACAGCGCCACAAGTAACAGCAGACAAGCACACACATCCACGTACACACACACACACTCACACAAGGTACACTCAAACTCAAATAAAAAGAAAGAAAAAAGGGTAACACTCCTAAACCGACCGTTACTGTGGAAGTTAAGTGCGTGTGAAGAAATAAAAACACGACACGGGAAAAGCAAGTGAGCGAGCGAAAAAGAGAGAGAAAGAGAGAGAGAGAGAGAGAGAGACGGAGAGTGAAGGAAGCAACAGGGAATTACACAAAAATTACAACAACAAAAAAAAAAACCAACAGACGATACAAAAAATGTACTAAAACAACTACACAAAACCACGCACGCAGCCGACCAGGTAGGCAGGAACAAATAAAAACAGGGTTGGAAAAGCACACAAAAGGAGTGAGTAACACCGGGGAGTATATACACACGCACACACACACATTCACGCAGCGACTACAACCGAAAAAATATATATATATACACAAACGGATCGTTAACAACCGACCGACAACAGGTAAGCGTAACCGATTCCGCCACTATGGTAGTGTAATTTTAGATCCTGCTCACTCCACTCTCTCGCCCTGTCTCTCTCTCTCACTCGCTCTTGCTGTGTGTGTGTGTGTAGCCTACATCTCATCCATCCAGTTCCTTCCATCGCACGCGAGTTGTTTAAGCGTCCTAAAAACGGTCTGTTAAGGGGTAACCGGATGGCTTGGTTGACGAGTTTCTGTGTGGAAATTGCGAAATGATTCCGAACTGGGGAGCAGCCGATGGAACGGAACGTCGAAAGAAATCCGACACCACTGCAATCAAAAACCAACTGGGGCTGTCCTTATTACGGATCCAGCATTGTGGGATTCCCTTCAGGATTAAGGAATGTCGAGTCTTTCAATCATCCCACTTTTGATTGAACACAGTTACGATGGTGTTTAAACAAAAAAAAAAGACGGAACATTTGAGGTCATAAAGAGAAGGGGTTTTATTTTAATTGAAATATCTCAATAACCACAATCCGTAGTTGCGCCCCAAATCGATCCTTCGTGTGTGTGTCTGCGCGCGCTCTGCACACGAAACCACTGTACTGGGTGTGCGTGTGGACCTGCTAATGGGAGCTACTAGTGCGCCATCCTAATCTGATGGTGAATAATTTTTGCAAATCGCCCTTGCGGGGCTCAAATACAAAAACCCTGGTTGGCATGGTCTGAACTGTGGTGGACGGTGGTTTTATTTTTTATTTAACTTTATTGTATTTCCTGAAGGTTATAATTAGCACTCAAGCACCGTCATAATTTAGTACCGCGTCTGGCAATTGGAGGGTTCTTTTGTGGCGATTTGGGAGTTTGAACTCTGCCACGTTCTCCACCTCGCTTTAATGAGGTGCCTGCAAAGCGCGCACGTGGCTTCTCCCGACGCTTCGCATTTAATTTGATCCTTAACGCAGGATAATGGTGGAAAGTTCGACTCCCTGCAGATCCTTCACTTGCTTGGTGAGTGTATGTGTGTGTGTGTGTCTTTAAATGCGAATGATGCTTTTTGGGGTGGATAGATTTATTTTGCTGGTGAGCACCCCACTAGATTGACCCATGGCCATATTATTTACAAGCTTCTTCATCTCGCTTTTTTTTTTTTTGGTAAATTAAATTATCCCGATCCTTGCTTTTGAAGCGTTCGCGGCTACGCGGTAAATGAGAAATTGGCAAAAAACGAAAATTGAAAACCAGTCGCACGGGGAGGCGGTCGTCTGCTATCGAAACGATTTTCCCCAATCGACTCTAGATGGTACGAATTATACCAGGAGGCAGTAGAGCAAGGGCGAAGGGAGCATAAAAAAGCGATCCTTCTTCCCAGCGGACATTCGCTGTCGGAATTTGGGGAGTTGGAGAAGCTGCTGGAACTGCTCGAAAACCACAACGAAAAAAATCAGGTGATTAATCAGTGCAATTTCTTCGTGCTTTACCTGTTGTCCTGGTGGCTTGTCTGGTTTTCACTTTGTACAGCTTTTTGGGGAAATATTGCTTTTTGTTTTTGGAAGAGCGTGGAATTGGATTTCCGCATTTCACCTTGATGACCGAGCCAACCATTTATCACCATTGTCGCACAGAGAGATGATTTTATCACACCGGCAGGTTGGAAGAGTGATTGGGCGGACGTTCTTTATCCGTCTTTAGCGTAAAGATATGTCAACCGGATTGGAGCGGGGAACAATTGGGAAATACCAACCGAAACTTTCTTACGCAAAACATTGCGGACTTTAACTTTTGTGGCGTAGGTTTTAGGTTTTTTACACCGCCAGAGCCTCTGTTCTGTTTTGTTTCAAAAAGTTAGTGCCTAGACCCAAGAGGTCAGACAGAGCACTAGCAACAGAAGGACAGCAAAGTTAGAGCTTAAGGGCACAACAAAATAAAACAACCCCACAGTGCCTCAAAACTTGGCTAACCGTGCGCTTCTTCTCGTCCCTGCAACGAGAAGAAGTTGAAGGCAAATTGCACCTTTTTGCCTGACTTTGGCATTTGTCATCGACTTTTGTACCGGCAGGTCGGGAAAGACAAGCATCCCCCGGAACCCCCTAAAAAAAAACGCGCAACAACCGAGAACAAAGAGCTAGAGAATTCGTGGAAGCCCGTTGTTTCGGTGGGTGGTGTTGGCTGTGTGTGTGTGTGTGTGTGTGTGTGTGTGTGTGTGTGTGTGTGTGTGTGTGTGTGTGTGTGTGTGTGTGTGTGTGTGTGTGTGTGTGTGCTTCTGTATTTTTCGGGGCGCAGGTGAACCCGCTGGGTCCTCTACCGAGTCCACAGCGTCCCAAGCCTCTCTGCTGCGGTCGTGCACGAGCACCGAATGCTGCAGTGGGTAGATGGCAATTTCAATGTCTCTGGGTGTGTGTGTGCCTATTGCAGGCTGCGCTAGGAATGTGGATGCCGCAGAATGGCTCGAACGGCACGGTCGTGTCACATCCGGATGCTAACGCATGAATGGACGCGACGAGATCTGTCAAACTGAGAGCGTGGCAACAAGGCGGTAACAAGGCACGCGCGCGTTTGTACGTACACAATCAACAAATTCGCACACAGAGCAGCAGCAGTAGCAACAGCAGCAGCATTCAACTGGTCCCGGCTGTACAGCAGGCAGCGGGGGACATCGATCCGGCTGCGAGAGCAGCAGTGTGTACGCCAATGTATACACCACCTGCTTACCGATCGCTACACGAACGAGCAACACGTTAGCTGACACGGTACGTGGTGGTGGTGGTGCCCTAAAGGTGAATAAATAACTCAGGCGGCTCGAGCTGAACCTCTATTCCGTTATTATTGATTGCGGAAAGATTCGGCCGATGCCGGTGTGTGGGTGTGTGCACCGCGGTGCTGGGAGTACTTTTAATCGGAGGGGAAGGACGTGGAACAGAGCCATTGGTGCTTTATTTTGCTGCTGCTGCTACCACTGCCAGCAATTATCATCCCAATCGCAGCCGGTAAACACACACGCGCACTCGAGAGCCACCGTTTACTGCGGTAAAACGACGACGACGACGACGACGGCAACACGCCGAACGGCGACCGAAGAGGCGAGCGAACGCCGAACTCTACCTGTAGCGCGCGCGCCTCCATCCGAAAGGACTCTTCAGCCCTGCTGCTGCGGCTGAACTCTCGCATCCCTCGGCGTGCGCTCTCTCTTTCTCTCTCTGCGGCACTACATGTGCGGTGGTTGTGTGTGTGTCTGTGGGAGCGTGTGGAGCAGCTTGTCAAGTGGGCTCACCTCCGTGCCGCTCCCGCAGTGAGTGCGCTCTTGCACAGTACAGTGTTACCTCTTCTCGATTTGCCGCATATGAGAAGAGTGCTGCTGCTGCTGCTGCTGTTGATGTGCATAAAAATGGAAAATACGGGGATGCGCATCCGCCGCTTGCTTTTACAATGGGTAGAATTTTTAGAACAAACAAACAAGCTCTGTCGCGTTCCTTTTTTTCTGTTGTTGCCTTCGTTGTTTGTTTGTTGTCAGCGGATGAGGAAGCGAGAAAAAAAAACGTCAGCAGCTTAACCTACATACAATCCCTCTGGTCTTTCGCCGAAAAGCTTCCCTCTTGCCGACCCAGGCCGTCCCGCCCGTCTTGACTGACTAAAGCGCTCTCCAGCCCCCGTCCCCGCCAACCCGGTTGGGTGAAAAGATTAGTCTCCATAAAAACCATATGAGATGGCCTGCTGTGGCGTGTGCCAAAGGTCGCCCCAGCAGGGTCTGGGAGAGGGGATCAGTGTGCAGTGACAAAGGGTTTCACACAGCGCTGCAAAAAAAAAAAGAAAAAAACTGAAGTGAAGAGTGCAAAAAAAAAAAAAGAATGCAAGCAAAGAGAAGCGTTTGCAAGATACATATAGTTTTATTTTTCCAACTTCCCGTCTGACGTCTTTTAAACCTCCCCCCTCCCCCCTCCCCCCCACACCCCCAAGTCCCCGGAAGATGACGGCAGCACAAACACGTCCGCTCGGACAACTTCCTGCCCCGCGCCCGGCAGAGCAGTGCTGCGAAGGATGCCAAACAATCGGACCTTTGATTGTGTTGCGCAGCTGGACCGGGGACGCCGACCGAGGCGGCAAGAAGGGCCAGCACTTGTCTCGTGGGCCAGCACGGACCCGGGGGCCGTTTCTTTTAACGTGCTCAATTGTACTCATCTGTGTAAATAAAATGAGTCCATTAGTAGAGGCTGCCGCCTTGCTTCCTGGACGGCCCGAAAGGAACAACAACCAACCGGGTCGGGTGGTCGCTAGGGGAAAGGGCCAGCAAAACGATAACATCTCACACCCGTGCCGTTCGGGAGAAAAGGGTTTCTGCGGGGGGGGGGGGAGGGGGAGTTATTTTTATGGCGCAAGGGTGATTGAAGCCGGGAAGTCGTCGGGCAGCCTACGCAATTTACCGCATTGATGTTTTATTTGCGCACAGGATTACGCGAAGGAGATGGGGCGGTGACATTTTGGTTTTGAAGGCCCGGCCCGGAGAAGTCTCGGCCAGGGCCGGAGCGATCCAATTTCGATCCAGTGGATTAGCTGCTGGAGTGCCGCCTCCGGGAAGGATGCCGAGGCTTCCATCAGTTAGCCACCAGGCCAGCGGGTCAGAGGGCAGGGAAGGATAATGATGGGCTGCCGTGTGCGGGTGTGTATGTGTGTGTGTGTGTGTGTGTGTGTGTGAATGTTGGAAAGGCAAATTTGATCAAGTACAGGCAGCGCTCGCACTTTAATGACACACCATACTCGTTCGGGGTCATCACCTACCGCCCCTGTCGACACTCGCTCGACCTTTCGCTTTCGACCTTTTCCCAAGCCCCAAGCCAGCAGTTCGTGGTAGTGTTAGTGTGTGTGTATCTGTCCGAGACGGTGACATGTCACGTTCTACTACACCAGGCCGTGTGTTACATTGTGTGTGGCCACGTGTGTTCTTGTGGGACGTCACGTAAAGTGTCCCTTTTTCGCTATCTACCGCACGGGTTTTGCTTTTCTGTATATTTTACAGCCGAAATGAAGTTGGCTGAAAACTCAATTACTCGTTTACACTGAGGCTGATGCGGGAGGGAGGGAGGGAGGGAGGGAGGGAGGGGGAGGGGAAGAAATGTCCTTTTTCGTAGAGTATGTGTGTCTGTGAGGGGTCGTTCGTACCCGTGGACGGTTTGCTCCAGCCAACATTGGGCCCAGCTTTGCCCAGTGCGCCCAGTTTTCGGCGAAAGGCTTTTTTTTCTTCTTTTTTTACAAACGTGTGCTTATGTGCATGTGTGCTCATACTAAGCACGATTTAATCACGTTTCCGTATAGCTCGGTACCGGGGCAGAATTTATGAGATATGAAAGGTGATATGAGCGGTGCCAAACACGTGGGTAGAATTTTTCTGACGTTTATCTGCAAACTTCCAACTTGTCTCCTGGGGAGTTCTTGGGGGAGTTCCTAGAAGCAAAAGCGTGGGGAGAGAGAGAGACAGAGAGATAAAGAGGGGGAGGGTTCTCCAGCGGACTGTGAATGTGAATGTATTAAATTGATTACCGTTCGCTTGTTGCACGCGTTGTACTTGAATTAGATTTTGTGGAAATGTTCACAGAGCTGGAAGCAGAAGCCCAATGCTCCAACGAAAAAATAAAAAAAAGAAATGGAGCTACGTGCTTCTCGAAAATGATTTATTTTCAATTGGGGAAAGTTATTTTTCTGCTGTTCCATTTCATCCAACAACATTTGCACACCAGCGAACCATGTCTTCTTCCATTAATTCTCTGTAACTCTTCAATCTTCTTCACAGCGCCCTATTCAGGAGATAGGACAGAGGACCACCCCCCCTGCAAAAAGGGATGTCATCGCATCGCACCGATTGCTTAATTCCAGCACCGGCGTAAATCAACCGCGCCCGCTTCACCCAACCCCCAGTGCAATTACCACCTGCGCGACATGGCCGCCCGTGCACAACCAAAGCTTTAACTCTTCGCCAACATATCACCAACGCCTGGGGAGAGGCAGGTGCCCGCTCCGTATAGACAACTGCCTGTGTGTGCCTGTGTGCGGAACGTTCCCCCCCCACCCTCCTCCCGTTTGTGCACTTACCCCCAACCACAGCACCAACAGCAATGGACAATTAGTGGCCATAGTTTCTGGCGGAAAGTTTGCGCTACCAGTGCCGCGACAGGACGACTTACCAGCTGGCTGGAGGTTTGCTAGAATCGTCGGACGAAAAGTCGGACGGCTGTAAGCGAGCAAAAGGGAGAAAGAGAGAGAGTGAAAGTGAAGTGAATAGCGAAAGACACCCTTTGGCCCCCCAAGATGTCTCTGACGGTGCGAATTAACAAGTTTCAGCTGCCAAAGCCCAAGGCGAACCTGCTCGGGCGGGTCGAGTTTCGGGGTAAGTACCAGGCACAGGGAGGTTATTTCCACCTGTTCAACCTCCGTTGTTGGGTGCCATTTTTTTGTTTTGCGTGGGCTAGGAGAAGGGCCAGCGGGGTAAAAGTTTGGGGTTTGAAAGTTTTATGAGAAAACGGATGCCTCCCTGTAGGAAAAAGGAAAGTTTCCAGTGGGCTTTGCTTTGTACCTTGTGTCCTTGTCGTGGAAGTCTTTCGACATTCAGCTTTTGTTGTTTTTTTTTTGTTGGTTCGTGCCTATAATACATCCCATTCTTGGGGAATTGGGAAATTCAACTCTTCAACCACTACACAACGAGCTGGTGGCGGACAAAAGAAAAAGCTTACGAATAGTTCACCACTAGCGGCGGGACCATTCCATTTGATCGATTATTGCATTCTCTGTGTATTAACGGCTGTTTTTTTGTGTCTTTCCATCTCTCCCACGCGTCTACTGCAGGTGTTGCGCATACGACCACCGAGCTGAACTGCGGGTCGGAGCTCGTCGAAGTCAATCAGGCAAGTACACATTTCGCAGTGCCGCTCTGCTCTGTATCTTGTTTGCTCGTTACGCGGCGTAGATACCGACTCGCATCCTGCCGTTGGTTGGCAGCCCACGTCACGCTAATGATGTCGAACATCGATTAACAGTGCCGAGAAGCAGCGGGCACCCAGCGGGCCCATAATGCGTCCTCCCCACCCAACGAATGACACCGATACACAGATGCAAAACGTTGGTTGAAAAGTTTATCAACTAGCAAAACGGCACAACGGACCGGTGTTGGAGCAGGGGAGGATGGAAAATATGATAACGCAATTTATCTTTCAATCGTTTATACTGTTAACCTTTTGATTTCTGCGCTTGCCAAGTTTGGGGCACACTTGGGCAGATTATTAATTAGGAAAGTTTTAATCGGAACACTGCTTCTGCTCGCTCGGGTTTGGGTTTTGCGAAAGCTTTCACAGAGTTGGGGGGGGGGGGGAGAAATATTGAGGATAATTTATTGACTTTGAGCATCGTCTCGGAAGCCGCAGCCCGATCCGCCCCGAGGGCATCCGGTTCGTTTGAAGATACGGAATTGTAAATGTCGACCGATACATACATACATACATATTGCCGGTCTTGTAGTACAGTCGTCAACTCGTACGACTTAACAACATGCCCGTCATGGGTTCAATCCCCAAATAGACCGCGCCGCCATACGTAGGACTGACTATCCTGCTATGGGGGGGAATCAATTAGTCACTGAAAGCCAAGCCCACAAGTGGGTACAGGCAGGCCTTGACCGACATCGGTTGTTGAGCCAAAGAAGAAGAACATACATACAGCTGGAGGGAATCTTTTTTTTTTCGAAAATAGCAATTATTGTTTGTCTGTGAGATGTCTTTAAGTAACAGAAATTTTAAATTTATAAAAGTTTTTAGATTCTGAAGCGACCATTAAGTGTTTAGAGCGAGCCAATTTGTGACCTTCTTAACTGAATAGAAGCGACTTCCGCTGGAAGTAATAAAAGCATCTTTCATTCCCTAGTGATGGATAGAACCAACCATCAGGATTAGTGAAGCGCTGTCTGGGGCGCATCCACGGCTCCGGCCGACTTCGGTTATTGTAAGTCCGATTCTGGCTCCAGCAAAATCAGAATAACTACTTCTGCCCAGAGCCGTCTAGAGACGTCCGGAGTCGGAGTCAGAGTCATCTGAAGTCGGAATTGGAGTCGAAGATATCCGGAGTTGAAATCATCCGGAGTCAGAATAGATTGGAGTCGGCCGGAATTAGAATCAAGCTGGAATTGGAGTAGCCTAGAGTCCGTCTGGCTCTGATGAAACCGGCTCTGACTTCGACTTCCTTCAACTTCGGATGACTTCAACTCCGGAACTCCAGACGATTCTGGGCGGTTCTGGAACTTCCAGAGTAGAATTGAAGTCGGCTCCGTATTTTTACCAACTCTACCCATCACTAATCTGGATAGATCCTCATACAACAAAGCCTTCAGTTTGTGGTTTTTATAGACCTTCAGTGCACATCTTCAGTGTCAAATTAGTCGTTTTCAACCCATTTCTCATTTGGTGAGACGTTCAGACGCTTCATAAATTCCCCCAAACCAAACGACTTGCCGCACAGTGACTTGCCGCACAAAGTAAAGAGCACAAGTAACGCTTTCGACACATGATGGTTTTTGTTTGTTTCGGGCAATGGCATTAGCCATAACTTCGGTCGCCAAAAGCACACGAAGCTGATGAGAAGGGACCAAAAAATAATGATACAATGTCACTGACAGCAATGTTGAACCAGGAAAATGTGACATGTGAGATTTGACCTTTACGGAAATGTAACAGAAAATGTATTCCCTCATGTTGAAGTGGTGTACTCTGAAGGCCTAGAGCACCTGACAAGGATTTCATCAGGCTGTTACGACCGCTTCACAAATATTTTGATATTCTACTGTAGCCAACATTTAACATTTTCGGTTTTTCGGAGTAAGGGAACATATTCAAAAATAAGTTGGAAATCCTTGGATCCTTGGATCCTTGGAAAAGTGCTTGAAAACCCCCTGTAGTTACATTAATAACTTATTTATTGACAATTTTGTGACTCCTAGCGCAATGCCGTTTAACCGGCAAAAAAACCCAAATTGACCATTTCCTTTAGTTATCCTGTAGCACAGTGGGCATCATAATTTCAAAATTGAGGCACAGGGTCGTAACGTTTTGAACTTCAAAGTTCATCAATTGAATAATAAAAATAGGAAGATTGCATCCGATCAGATGATGTAACAGATTTTTCTCCTCAGAATCTCAAAAAGCAAATGGGGTATATAACATCCTTCAGCTTATTCTTCTTTGACATTAACCATTTAAAAAGACTTCCCCAGATTTACCTCCCCGTGTACACAGAAACGGTCTCGCCGGATGGGAAACGATCCACGTCCGGTCTTGCAGGAGCCGGGTCTTGCCCGTCTACCGCTCTATCCACAAAGGCTCCCGGTAGCCCAGGCCGGTAAAATGGAACCAGTAACGGTTGCCATCTAAAAGTCGTAAAAAAGGGTACACTTACAGCAATTGCTCCCACTGTGTGTACCGCAATGACGACCCAAACGCTAACCTTTCGGGTTCGGGCGCAATGTGTAACGCTGCTGCTGCTGCTGCTGGAAAAGGAAATGGAGCCCTTTCCGGTGGATATTTTTACACCCGGGGAAAAAGGCTCCATCTCCCGCTTCCCCCTCCCTCCCGCCTCCGATGGTACCTCTTGTGACATCCCGTCGTACCTTTTTCAGTGTGTCGCACGCTGCCGGCATTGCTCATCGCAATTAGAGCCGGTGGCTTTCATCGGTGCGGTTCCATTACATCCTTCGCCTGGGAAAAATTATATTTTTATGCTCCCCCCTCCAGGCCACCTTTGTTCTGGGAAAGCTTTCACCGGTCAGCTCTGCCGCCGACGACAGCGATGGCGATAAAAACCGAGAATGTCAACATACCCGCCTGTAACAGCACAAAAAAGCCCCACCTCACAGGAATCTAATCATTTGTCCCGATCGGGATTTTTCCATTTTTCTCTCTATCTCTCTGTGTGTCTGTGTGTGTATGTGTGTGTGTTTAGAGCTTCATTTGGCCGCTCGCCCGGGCCGCGGACGAGACGGAAACGATAACGGTCGAGCTGCGGCAGCAGACGACCAAGATCCTGCTCAAGACGGCGATCGGCGTGTCAGGCTCCGGGACGCCCTCGAGCCGCGGCAGCATTACCAGCAGCACGAAAATTATCGGCCGATTCGTCATGCTAGCGCAAGGTAAATTTAATTTGTCCTCCCTCCTTCCAACCGTTCCCCCTTTCTCCAGCCGGATGTGGCTCCGGCGGAGCTTTCGCCGTGCTGCTGAAATACAATTTAATACTAATTACGGGCGCGCTTCGCCTTCCTGTTTGCTCTCGAACGCCCTCCCCCACCCCCACCGACAGCACTCATCCACGAGGGCCGGCTGCGGATAGAGGACCGGCTGGTGGACCTGTCCAACAAGCCAATCGATGTAAGGATGGGCCCCGACGGTTTTTTTCGGATGGCATTTTAATATGGCGCCCGGTGTGGCCCGTGCGTACCGCTTGACAGTGCGGCAGCAAAACGGAAACAGTGCAAAGGTTCGGGGTCACCCAGAAACGTGCCACGTTCACCAAGCAAAACAACACGTTCCCATTTCAACTGACAACCGGTTGGGGCCATTTTTCTTCGAAAGCAAATAATTAAAGTATTTGGAAGTGGCTGTTGTTTTGCTGTTTTGCCTTGCTGCTCAAACGGTACCAGGCGGGCTGCCGGCGTTGACATTGGGCGATTTATCTCTCCCTTTTTCTCTCTCTCTCCCTCTTCTCCCTCCGGGTAGGCATACGTCAGCTTCGACGTGTACTACCAGAGTCCGGAGGACGAGTCGGGCAACTTTTACGCGCCCCGGGTCGTCCACTCGCTCCACCAGCAGTCCAGCATCGACGACGACCAGCAGATGCTGCTCAACATCGAGCAAAACATTGCCAACCTGGAGAAGAGCATCACGCAGGGCAAGGGGGTGGACGGGGCGGGCCCGTCCGGCGGTGGTCAGGCCGGGCAGCGCCGGCCCGGCCGCACCAGCAACGGGGGCGACCGGAAACCGAACATCATCAAGCGCGTCATGTCTTCCGGGTCGGCGGGGCTCGGCGAACGGGCACCGCCGGCCCGGTCACCCGGCCCCGCCGACCATGCCTCGTCGGACAACGAGGCGTCCGTGAGGCCGGCGCGCTCGCTCGCCGACAAGAAGGTGACGCTGCGGACGGTGCGCAACTTCATGCGGCTCGGGCGGTCGCGCCAGTCGTCGCGCGAAAGCACCGCCAGCAGCACGGAGGACGAGGGCAAATCGCTCATCGGCGACACGGACTACACGCGGGTACAGCCCGAACCGGCGGCGGAGGGCGGCGGCGAGGGCCGGCCGGCCGGTCGGTCGGGTTCGAGGGGGCGAGGGGCAGGCGGCGGCGGCACCAGCGGACAGCCCAACGCACGGGCGGGCGGGCGGCGAAAACGTATCGCAAACGTGCAGCACCCACTCGAACGCGTCCAGCGACGGCGAGGATGTGACCGCTAATGAGAAGCTGAAGAAGTAAGTGATGCTGGGCCGTCGGGGAAGGGTCCGTAGCAGCTGCTACCTAGTGATGGGGAATGGTGGTTCAGAGTGAGTGAGAGGGCATGGGGAATTAAATTGATCAGCTCACTCGCTAGGAGTTATGGAAAGCTACCGTGGGAGAATCGATATGGAGCGGTTGTCCTTATCCTGGTAATACCCTCGGTAGAGTGATTTAACTCAAGAATTGATTGAACTGACTAAAAGAGACATGCCAGTCGATACAGAGAGTTGTCTCATGAACGAGTGAAAAGAGTTATAGCTCTTGAACTCTTGAACCAATGAATGAAAGAATTCCGAGAATTTACCTCCCTAGAGAGGTAGGTGATTCACAAATCATTTGATTCCCCATTAAAGAGTTGCTAGTGGACACGGATGAGATCGATTCGACTCATTGGGACTAAACTGATAGAACTTACGATTGCTTCAATTCACTTTGAACGAGTTGCTAGATGGTGTGAGTGAAATTAAACTCTAGAAAGAATAATTTGACTCATCAATGATTTAAATCACTGTGAGCGAGCTACAAGCCACCGAAGAAAGTTAAATCATTCATCTGAATTAAACTCAACTATTTTGAGGTTAACAAACAGAGCTCAATAACTCAGTCACATTATTCTCTCGAAAGAGTTATTTCATTCACGAATGATTTCATTCACATTGACAGTTGAGAGCTAAGAGATCATTGTTCTCAATTAAACTCTCGAAAGAGTAATTCGAATAATGATTGATTTATTATTCACTAAGAAAAGTCAAAACTTGGCACTGAGAGCTCAATGACTCATCCAGATTAAACACTGCAAAGAGTTATTTAACTCAACAATGCTTTAATTAATTTTGAGAAAGTTATTAGCTACCAAGAATAGTTAAATGAGCCATTGCGATTGAAAGAGTTATAACTCACTAATGATTGTGATTTGCAGAGCTAGTAATCGAGATTTAACTCGCGAAAAAGCTACTACACTCACGAGTGATTTAACTCTCACGAGCAGTGCTGCAAAATGTCACTGTCAATGTCATAAAAAATCTGACTGAAATAAAATGCATATCAACGTCACGTACTCAATTGTGATAATCAGAGGTGATACTCAGAACGGTTTGGTGTGACTAATACATGCTCATGACATGTTTGTGATCATCGCTTGGTCAGTCACTATGTCACGACTTTTTTTTGCTGTGACCAATTTTGCAAAATGTCACTGACATAGTCATGACAAATTCTGGCTGAAACAAAATCATCTTAGCGTCATGAGCTCTACTGCGAAGATCAGAGGCGAGCCTCAAACAGTTGGTGCGACCATCACATGCTTGGTGATATTGTGTGCAACCAACTCTTGGTCAGTCATTTGCTCATGACATTTTATGTAGGCGATTATCACGATAGTCATGAGAGATACGTGCGTGCGAGTGGTTCCAAGAAACAAAATGAGCATGTTTTCTCGCTCTGTTTGACCCGACACAAAATCAAAACAGATAGAGGGAGAAGGCATGTTCATCTTGTTGCTAGAGCCCACGCGCCAAGAATGTCGTGATTATCGCCGACAAAAATGACGTGACCAAGTGAGTGATCAAGAGTTGGGTGCTAATCAAAATGTCACCAAGCATGTGATTGATTCTCGAACTGTTTGAGTATCGTCCCTGATCACCTCAGTTGTGTACGTGATCTGATTTGAGCCTCGTTTCAGCCATGAGTGTTCGTGACCGAAACAGTGGCATTTGGCAGCACTGTTCACAGCAGAAAAAATCATGATTATGCTTGCGCCGGCATTGAGCTAACCTTGTCAGTCAGAGTATCGCGTTATACTCAAGAATTCACATGTCGTGTTCAGCATGTCATTAGTCTTTTAATGACTATCAGCAATGAGCATCAAGCTACATCGGATATGTTCATTGTTTTCGTTGGTGAACATCTCATGACTGATACTCATGAAATTTTGCAGCACTGCTCACGAGTGACCCAAATCATACCCAAGACTTCACTCACTCTTCGCTCGCTCTGAATCAATGTGCCCATCACTAGTTGCAGCACGACGCATCCAATTAATTCATTACGAAGGCGAGCCGTTTGCTATGACGAGCGAGATTTTCCTCGCAAGACAAAGAAACAAATAACGCAAACATCGCGTCATAGCATCCATAGCACAAACCCTACAATTACGCTTTGCTTTGTAATGCCTGTCTGTGCTTTTGCACGAATGGAGCTATTCAATTAGCGGTGCCGCTCCAAGTGAATAGATAGCGCCGTGCCTAGGCTTCAAGATGACGTTTGAGGTTTTGTTTTCTTTCACTCGCTCATTCCCCGGCGCACAAGTGGCGGGATGGGGCGAAGCGTGCCTTCCGAACCACGCGCACATCCTACGGGCGCCAAGGAGCAGCATTAATCCTAATGCACCTAATGAAAGGAGGACGGCTTGCGGGCAGACAAGCGGCCCGAGGGTTTTGCTCGCCAGTTTTCGATGGGATTAATTGGATTGCGTTTAGCCCGGTCCCCGGGTGCCATTTTGCTAAGCTGACAGCCATGCCGGCCTTGCCTTACTTACTGTTTGCTTTTCCGCGTGCCCATCGACAGAATCAAGAGCCTGGCGAAAGGGAACGACCACCTCAAGTCACAGGACTTTCAGGTCTGCGTTACCGTCATCGAGGCCCGCCAGCTGCCCGGCCTGAACATGGACCCGGTCGTCTGCATCCAGGTCGGGGACCAGAAGAAGTACACCAGCGTGAAGGAGAGCACCAACTGCCCGTACTACAACGAGGTACTGTGGGATACTGTGTGCTTTTCCAGGATCTTAATCTTACTCTTTCTTCTCCCGCACCTCCGTTGCATTCGTTGCGTCCTTCCCAGTACTTTGTGTTCGACTTTCACATGCCGCCGGTGATGCTGTTCGACAAGATCATCACACTTTCCGTAAGTAGTGGACCATTGAATTGGTTTGTTTAGGGCAGCTCGGTTTGGGGGCTGGGTGAGTAGCTGTAGCTGGGCCAGTGACGGTCGCGGCATGCTGCAGGGCGAAGGAAGATGTCCAACGAATGAGCCTGAGACGCACATTGCCACGTGCTTGTAATTCAACTGACGCATTTGTGTCGTTTGAATAGTGTGAGCGTCTTTCGTAACGTTTCGTTTGACTTCCTCCTTCCCGCAGGCAGGGGCATACGTGGGTCAACAGGGGCAGCTAGATGTTCACACATGCATTTGCCTAGAGATGGCGCTTCTTCATTAGTTTCTTGCAAATGCCTCCGCAAACATTGTACATTGAACAGTAAGCAGCGCCCGATTGCTCGAATCCCAATCGCTGGATTCGCGATAATCGGACCGTTTCGATTAGCTTCGCCCCAACTGCAACGCATTCATTCGCTTCATTCCGCCCCCTCCTCCTCCATGTTTGACAGGTCATCCATTCGCGCAAGTTCATGCGCTCCGGAACGGTGGTGGGCTCGTTCAAAATCGATCTCAAAACAGTCTACGATGCGCCCGGTAGCTACCTTCTTTTATTTTCAAATTCTTTCAAATTCATACCTGTACGACTATTCCAAAACACGAAAGCAACATCCACTCTCTCTATCTCTATCTTTGTCTCTATCTCTCTCTCTCTCTTCCTTGCATCTCGTTCACTATTTTCGTGTGCCTTCCTTCTCATGTACTGCCTGTTCTTTCTGCTCTGTTTCCCGATGTTTCCTGAACCTCTGTGTTGCTTTCGTTACTCACTAACCAACCTGCTTTCGGCACTTGCTCGCTTTTGGCACCCTTCTCCCTCTGCCCACTTCTTCTCAATTTCCCGGCACTCCTTGTCCAATCTGTTTTCCATCACCAAACAACCAAAACAAACCCTCCAACTCTTCTCTTTTCTCGATGTTGTGAGTCATTGTTGTCACCACAAAAAAAAAACCGAACGCATCTTCGGTCTTTTCCCCGGTGCTCATTCTAATGCGCGCTCGTTTGTGTTACTGTGTGTTACTTTGTGCTGCACTCCGATCACGACTTCCACCGGCCGACCCAGATCATCAGTTCTATCACAAGTGGGCCCTGCTGTCCGATCCGGAGGACTTTGCGGCGGGCCCGAAGGGTTACCTCAAGTGTGACGTCGGCATCATCGGCAAGGGCGACACGGTGAAGGTGCCGCCCAAATCGGAGAAGGACCCGGACGACATCGAAGCGTAAGTAGCGTTTAGAGACCAAGCCTGGACTGCCTACCATCGGCTTTTACCTTTTATGACAGGAACCTACTGCTCCCGGACGGTGTGCCGATCGAGCGGCAGCGGGCAAAGTTCATCGTGAAGGTGTACCGGGCGGACGGGTTGCCGCGCATGAACTCGTCCATCATGGCGAACGTGAAGCGGGCGTTCACCGGCGAGACGAAGGATCTGGTCAACCCGTACGTGCAGGTGTCGTTCGCCGGGCTGACGGTGAGTGGCGTTTTCCCTCGACAGACACAGTTGACAGAGTGCCGGAGTGCTCTTACTCCCGAACCTCCATCTCTCTCTCTCTTTCTCTTCTCTCTGTCCCATGCAGGGCAAAACGAACGTGAAGAAGGCATCGTACAATCCGGTGTGGAACGAGCAGCTCGTCTTTACCGAGATGTTTCCGCCACTGTGCCAGCGCATCAAGATACAGCTGCGCGATGCCGACCCGATGAAGCCGTCGATCATCGGCACGCACTACATCGACCTGAAGCAGATCTCGAACGACGGCGAGAAGGGTTTCCTGCCGACGTACGGGCCCTCGTTCGTGCATCTGTACGGGTCGACGCGGGACTACAACCTGCTCGACCAGCACTCGAACCTGAACACGGGCCTGGGCGAGGGCGTTAGCTACCGGGCCCGGCTGCTCATCGCGATCCGGACGGAGATTACCGACAACGTGGAGCTGTTCGCCGACAAAAATGGTGAGTGTTTGCGCGTTTGGCCGACCCACGACTCGTCTAGGAGTACTATGTTCGTTGCTGGATTCAAATAACTCATCTTTTGATTTATGAGCCTTTGACCAGCAGATGAAGTGTTCACATGGCGGATCATGACGCATTTAAATGATTCACAAATAATTTACAAGAAACACTAGGGATTCATATGATGTTCATTGACTCTTATCTTAACCAGATTGAATCATGACCAGTGCTGCAAAATGTCACTGTCATGGTCATAAAATATCTGTCTCAAACAAAATCCATGTCAGCGTCACATACTCAAATCCGATTGAAACAAAAGCATGTCAGCGTCACGAGCTCTATTGTGATGATTAGAGATGAAACTCAAACAGCTGTTGCGACCATCACATGCTTGGTGACATTTTGTGCAGCCAACTCTTGGTCACTCACTTGGTTGCGACATTTTCTGTCGATGATCATACTGACTCGTGATCATGCTTTCTCACTCAAATACTTTATCTACGCAATAGACTATGAAACCAGACAGAGCAAGAAATCATGCTTATTTTGTTGCTTGGGACCACACGCCAAGTATATTCGAAAAATGTCATGATTATCATAAAGAGAACATGTCATGAGCAAGTGATGAACCAAGAGTTGGGTATTACAACTCCACCAACTGTTTGAGTCTCACCCCTGATCGTCACAGTTGTGTACGTGAGCTGACTTGAACTTCGTTTCAGTCATGAGTGTTGGTGGCATTTGACAGCAAAGCCAGAAAAAGTCATGATTATGCTTGAAACGTTAAGATCAGCTTGTCAGTCAGAGTATCGCGTTGGACTCAAGCTTTCGTACGTTGCGTTCGGCATTGAGTATCAGCAATGATTATCAAGCTACCACGAGTATGTTCATTGATTTCGGTAGTGATCGTCACGTGATACTCATGACATTTTGCAGCAATGATCGTGACACTTTGAGGCATTCTGGATCGTAACTCATATAGAGATCTTGAATAAGAGTTTAATGGCTCTATTTTGATAAATCCCAAAAGTTGAACATTTTTTGGCAGATTGTAAATTCAATATTTGATGCCTATAACTCACTTTTCACGAATGAATCAAATCTTTTAAAGCAATTGTAAATTTAAGCCCAATTCGAGAAACTTGGTTTGGCGAGTCACATTGCCGATTCGATTGAATTTTCAAATGTTACTTCTATGATGTGGCATATGAACAAAGTATCATCAAAAGATACATTCTTGGTTTCGTGAATCATGATTCTTTCTCGTGATTCAAAAAAATGTTCAAATCGTCAAAATGAATCAATTTTGCAATCACACGATGTGATGTGTTGAAAAAAATGTTGTCAAAAGATCGATAGTTCGATTTGTGAATCGTGATTCTGAATTGAAACGATCGTACATTTTCAGCAGTTTTGATGTTGTTTGGTTTTTGAGCTCCAGTTGGAGTTGTTTTTATTATCTTTCGTAGCAAAGACAGACCAAAATGAATCCTTAATTGACACAGAAAATCCAGAAAGCTTTCCAATTATTCAGACCAATGGAAAACACTGCAACTCTTTTGCCCATACTGAAGATACGAATCGCAATTCTTAAGACTCAATCGCTCGCTCTTACTGAGCTGATGATTGAACTAATACCTTCAGCTGGGTTTCCTTCTGATGCATTTCATGAAGAAATATTTGAGCTTAACTCGAAAAGATAAGCTTGTGATTCGCGATTCAATTGCGAAGCTTTAGGTTGCTCAAAAGACCGCAATTCTTGTTTTCTTCCACAGTGGAGGTGGAACCGACGCTACCGATCTGCGAGTCGTCCTACTGCAAGACGGACGGGTTCTTCCTGTTCGCGTCCGTGCTCGAGGCGTCGATGCTGGACAAGAAGGTGTGCGACCGGTCCGTGTACTTCGAGCTGAGCATGGGCAACGCGGGTAACTCGCTCGACGGGCACAACGAGAGCGCCACCACCAACATGGACGACGACGACGATCCGGGTAAGTGGCCGTACCGCTCCTGTTGTGTCTAGTGTTGGGTTTCATGAATCTTTCGATGAGATTCATTCATATGAATCTTCAGTGATGAGTGATTCGAATCTCGAGTTGAATCTTCAAAGATCAAGTTGAATCTTCACGAATCGTCAAAGACTCATGAATCTTCAAAGATTCTTGAATCTCTAAACATTCATTAATCTCCAAGGATTCATTAATCTCTTAAGATTAGTTAATCAATGGGATTCATACATCCATTAAAATCCACATATCTCCAAGGATTCATGAATCTTTAAAGATGTATGATAGCAATACAAACTATACGGCTCCGAGGTACTTTCCAAGCAGTCTCGAATGCCTGTATAGGCTGGTATGACCAAGTAGGTTGTTACGCCAAGGAGAAGATAAAGCTAGAGCTTTATGATGTTTTAGAGATGAATCCTTTGAGATTCTTTAGAGATTCAAGCATTCTTGAAGATTCAGGAATCTTTCTAACCGAGATTCAGTTTATTTAAAAATTCCAAAGATTCATTCAGATTCAACAATCTGAATCCGATTTACCCAATACTAGTTGGGTCTTCTGTCACTCCCTTTCCTTCTCCCAACTATGTTTCTCCTTTGTGTCCGCTCCCATGCAGTGTCGATCGATACGACCGCGTACAACAGCACGACGAGCGCGTGCAAACCGATCTCGCACGACAAGAACCACTACTACCTGCCGTACTGGGACTACAAGCCGTGCATGGACGTGCGGGCCTGGTTTCCGGACCTGCGGCGCCGCATGTACAACAGCAACATGATCGCGAAGATCAGCGAGCGGCTGGAGGTGGGCCTGGCCGAGACGAACCTGCTGCTGGAGGACGAGGACCCGACCGCCGAGGTGAAGCTGCGCGGCGTGCTGGAGGAGGTCGCCTCGAGCTGCAACAAGTACGTGACGATCACGCGCGGCGCCCTGGTCGGGCCGGGCACGGGCAAGACCAAGCTCGACAAGGAGCGGCTGAAGCTGTGCCAGCGCGAGCTCGAATCGATCGGCAACATGGCGCGCAACTTGCGCGCGCTCGTCACCAAAAGCTCGATGCGCGAACGGTACCGGACGGCGCAGAGCTACCTCGTGCGGTTGCGCTTCCTGGTGGAGGATCCGCAGCACGCCCTGCCGGACGTGTTCGTGTGGATGATCGCGAACGGGAAGCGGGTGGCGTACCATCGGCTGGACGCGCGCGACCTGCTGTACAGCACGATCGAGGAGGAGACGGGCGTGCACTGCGGCAAGGTGCAGACCGTGTTTCTCAAGCTGCCCGGCCGGCAGGCGGAGGGGCCGGCCGGGTGGCACGTGCGGGCCAAGCTGTCGCTCTACCTGTGGCTCGGCACGCTCAAGCACAAGCGCTTCTTCTACACCGGCCTGCCGAAGGGCTACGAGCTGCTGCACGAGCTGAAGAACGCGGAAAAGGTGAACGTGCCGGCACCGACCACCGTGCACTACGTCGAGCGGCACGTGTTTCAGCTGCGCGCCCACATCTACCAGGCCCGGTCGCTGATCGGGTCGGACGCGTCCGGGCTGAGCGACCCGTACGCGACCGTGTACGTGACGGAGCACGCGAAAACGACGCAGGTGATCGAGGAGACGCTCAGCCCGACCTGGGACGAGCTGCTCGTGTTCGACGAGGTGACGGTGTACGGCTCGAAGGACGAGATACGGCGCGATCCGCCCACCATCGTGATCGACGTGTACGACCAGGACAAGGTGGGCAAGTCGGACTTTATCGGGCGCGCGATCGCCCGGCCGCGGGTGAAGCTGCGCGAGCACCACTACAGCACGCCCGTGCTCGAGTGGTTCGAGATCACGCGCGGGCTGGACGGGGCCGGCGAGCTGCTCGCCGCGTTCGAGATGCTCGAGCACGGCTCGGACGACGTGCCGCGCCTGTCCGACCCGAAGTACGTCGCGTGCAGCAGCAGCGGCGGCGGCAGCGACCACACACCGCAACCGACGCTTGCCATCCTGCCGGTGCCGCAGGAGGTGCGGCCGAATCTGGCCCGGTTCCGCATCGAGGTGCTGTTCTGGGGGCTGCGCGACCTGAAGCGCGTCCACTTCATGACGGTGGACAAGCCGCGCATCGACATCGAGTGTTCCGGCCGCATCCTCAACTCGAGCATCGTGCAGAACGCGAAAAAGAATCCCAACTTTGCCAGCATGCTCAAGTTCTTCGACCTGGACCTGCCGGTCGAGGAGCGGTACGCGCCCCCGATCACGATCCGCGCGGTCGACTGCCGGTCGTTCGGGCGGTACACACTCGTCGGCACGCACCAGATCACCTCGATCCACCGGTACATGCACCGGGCGCTGCCGAAGGAGGACCCGAAGCGGTACAACCAGGACGGGCAGCTAGTGCTGGCCCGGCGGCGCACGGACGCCGGTGGCAACGCGCTGCCCGAGGGAGGCATGCCGGGCGACTCGTGGTCGGGCGACAGCCTCACCCTGTACGGGGCGGCTTGCGTTGCCAAGGGGGCGGGTGGGGGTGGGGCCGGCAGGGCGGGCAAGCGGACGAAGCGCAAGGGCGCGGACGGTGCGCCGGGGGCCGGCTTCGAGGGGCAGGAGGGGGCGGGCCAGGACGGGGACGACGATGACGATGGGTCGAGCAAGGACTGGTGGACGAAGTACTTCCTGTCGTACGAGCGGCTGATCGAGTCGGCCAAGGGTGGCGCAGCCGGTGGAGCGGGTGCCGGCGCCGGTGGCGGAGGCGTGGGCGGGGCGGGAGCGATGGGGGGCGCGGAGCCGGGCGGCTCGGGCGACGGCGGCAAGAAGCTCGGCGTCAAGACGTCCCGGCTCGTGTCGAAGCTGAGCCCGAAGGCGGCAGCGCCGAAGAAGCCGCCCAATCCGCGCGTCGCCACCTGCCAGATCTACCCGAGCGAGCTGGAGTCGGTGTACGAGTACGGGCAGTTCCGCGAGTGGCTCCACTCGTTCCCGCTCTACCGGGGCAAGAAGACGGGCGACAGCACGGAGGACGAGACGCGCATCGTCGGCTTCTTCAAGGGCGCGATCAAGGTGTACCGGCTGCCGATCGAGAAGGGCATGGAGCCGGCGTTCGCGCCGACCCTGCCGCTGAACGATCCGATCCACGTGCTGGTGCGCGTGTACGTGGTGAAGGCGACCGATCTGCACCCGATGGACCTGAACGGGAAGGCCGACCCGTACGTGGTGCTGCAGCTCGGCAGCAAGCGCGTGTCGGACAAGGACAACTACGTCAGCAAGCAGCTGAACCCGGTGTTCGGCAAGTGCTTCGAGATCGAGGCGACGTTCCCGCAGGACTCGATGCTGACGGTGCAGATCTTCGACTGGGATCTGGTCGGCTCGGACGACCTGATCGGGGAGACGAAGATCGACCTGGAGAATCGGTTCTACAGCCGGCACCGGGCCATGTGCGGCATCTCCATGCGCTACGAAGAGTAAGTAGAGGGGAAGGTGTTTGTGTGAGTGTGTGTTTTTGGTGTGGTGGGAGTACGGATCCAGGAACTACCCGATTTCGTGTTTGAATTCCGAATTACAAGTCCAGATTTCGATTCCGGAGCCGATTCCGGTTTCAACTTCAGAGTCCAGAGTCCTGAGTTGATTCCGGAGTTGAATCCAATTCTTGTTTCGGAGCTGATCCCAAGTCTCTAAATCAATCCAATTCCAGAGAAAATACCGGTTTCGACTCGGAAAAACTTAAAATCGCGTATTTTGAAGTTTGGATACCGATTCTGGAGTTGATTTCGACTTTGGAGTTTATTCCGAATCCAGAGCTGATTCTGATTCCGAATCCAATTACGATGTCAGAATCGATTCCGCAGCTGAGTCCGCTTCAGGAGCCGATTTTGGTTCTGATCTCGGAGTCGATTTCGATTCCGGAACCGATTCCTATTCTGGAACTGATTCTGTTTCTGAAGCCAATTTCGATCCCGGATTCTATTCCGATTCGGGAGGTGAGTTGGATTCTGGTTCTGGAGCTGATCCCAAATCAATTTCGATTCCGATTCAAAAGAAAATACCGATTCCGAATCGGAACTACACGACTTCATGTTTGGATTCAGATTTCGGAGTCGATTCAGTTTTGTTATTCTGGAGTCGATTTCGATTCCGGTGTTAATTCAGTTTCAAGAGCCGATTCCGGTTCTAACTACGGAGTCGATACCGATTCTGCAGCCTATTCCGATTTCGAAGTCTATCCAAATTCCGATGCCGATTCAGATTCAGCAATCGGTTCCAGTTCCAGCTCCGGATTTCGGTTCCCGAGCTGATTCGGATTCCAGAGCCGCTTTTGGACCTGATACCAGAACCGATTCCTATTCCGGATCTAAATCTGATTCTAGTTCTGGAGATCATCTCAAGGCGTTTTGGATTCCGATTCCGGAAGATATTGGAGCAAAGCAATAAAGGATCCGAATTCGGCTCCGAAATCCGATTCCGGAACCGATTAAGCCATTTCCTGAAGCGATTTCAACTCACGATCCGAATTCTGGATCCAATTCTGGAAGCGATTTCAATTCAGAATCCGAATCCTGCACAAAATCCGATTCTAAATCCAAATCTGGATCCAATTCTGGAAGCAATTCTGGAAGTGATACCAATTCAGGATCTGAATCTAGCGCCGAATCCGATTCCGGAAGCGATTCCAATTCAGGATCCGGATCCGGCACCAAATTAGATTCCAAATACGGAGCCGATTGAGGTAGCGATACCAATTCAGGATCTGAATGATTCCGGACCTACCATCCCGAATCGATTCCAGAAAAAAATCGGAGAAAACCTTATTTCTCCCATTCACTTCTTGCATTTGTCGTTGGGAGTTGTTGGGATGCTAACCGATCTCTTCTATCCCTTCTCCGCAGCTCCGGCTACAACATCTGGCGCGATCCGATGAAGCCGACCCAGATCCTGTCGAAGCTGTGCAAGGACAACAAGCTGGAGGCACCGCAGTACCTGCAGGACCGCGTCACGATCGGGCGCTGCTGCTTTCTGTTCACGAGCGAGGAGATCCAGACCTGGTCCAGCCCGACCTCGATCAAGTACCGGGACGAGCATCTGGCGCTGGCGGTGCTGCACCGCTGGGAGGAGATGCCGCGCGTCGGCTGCAAGGTAAGGTGCTAGCACGCCGCAATCATTTCCGAACCGAACGGCCATACCTTTCACTTTCACTCCATAGATCGTGCCGGAGCACATCGAGGCGCGGTCGCTGTACAACAGCGACAAGCCGGGCATCGAGCAGGGCAAGCTGGAGATGTGGGTCGACATGTTCCCGATGGACATGCCGCTGCCGGGGCCACCGGTCGACATCTCGCCCCGCAAGCCGAAGTCGTACGAGCTGCGCGTGGTGATCTGGAACACGGACGACGTCGTGCTGGAGGACGATGCCTTCTTCACCGGCGAAAAGATGTCCGACATCTACGTGAAGGGGTAGGTAACAGCGGGGTTTTTTTTCTGGGGGAAGCGATATCTAGGCAAGCAGGAGACACATGCTGGGCGTCCTCTATGGAAGTAAGATCCACTCTGGAGAACCATTTTCTAAGCTTTTCCTTCGATTGGGATAAAAAAGGCTCACAGAAAGTGAGAACTTATTAGTCCCTGAGGATTTGTGCTCAACATCTGCGAGGTGAAAGGGTTCAGGGCACGCTCGAACCAAACATCCTCCCCTTTCTAATGCTCCCAAATATCCCGAGCGTTCCGCGTAAGCTCATCTTATCGTCGTGCTCCAATGAAATTCTATTCGTAGCTTTCCAAAATCCAATTCTCCCCTCCTGCTCTGCTTGTTTTCTACGCCTCAGAAGTGCCGGTTTTCTAGCCTCAATATTAATTGATGTTACTACAGCTGCGGGTAACATGACCATTCCTATTGTTCCCCAGGCAGCTGTTCAATTTAATGAGATCGTATTTCGCCTCCATGTCCTCGCTGTGCCGGTGCAGCACTGCAAGGCGTGTGCTGTCCGTGCCGCTGTCAGCAACGCACCCTTATGGCCGAATGGAATATCTGGCTGTTGTGTTTTGGCTTGAACTGTACGTTGCCTTTCGTCTGCAGCCGCCCGGATGTGGATTTCTAAAATGTGGTGCTTCCATGACATTTTTTTGGAAAATCCCTTTCACCCATCCAATCCAATCGGGCCTACGCAAAATGCAAACGCACTCTCGGTTTTGATGCTCCAGCGGTGGGGGTTGTGCGGTGGCTTTGTGTTTTTGAAATTTTTGTCCCCCCCCCCCCACGTCCACATTTCTTTTACATTTGGTACCACCATTCCTGCATGCTCAAGCCATGCAATGCCATGACATGCTTCACGGGAAGAAGATTTTCTCCCCAAGCTTTTGCTGCCCTGACGGGACATGGCTTGTGGGACCCGATGCGAATGTTCTCAATTCCCAAACAATGGAATGTAACCCGGCAGTGATAGAGCATGGTGGGTGGAAACCTTTTTTTTTTCTCTGTCGGTGACCTTTTTCTCGAAGAAATATCGGTCAAAATAGTGTGTAAAGCTTGCGGTTTGGATCGGTCGTGGAAAAAGGGAAGCCGAAAACATTCCAACAGGAACTTACAATTTTGGGATTTTATAGTCGTGAATCCTGTGTGTATGTGTGTCTGTTTTTTTAATTTTATTTATTACATTTTGATAGTAGCATGCCTGCATAACTGTGCATAAATCGATTGCTAAGCTTCTTGGCAAAATAAAACCGACTGAAACCATGCTCTTGCTTAATGTTGAGCAATCTCAACTGTGGAATCTTACGACTCTGTCTGTGATGCCTGGATGTAGGAATTCTTCGGAACGTTTTGATGTTTTTTTTTTGTCTCTTCCCTCCTTTCATTTCAATAAACTTGGAGGAAGGATACGGGTTGGGTGTTGCTACTAGATTTGTCCTTCCTCTTGCTATCTCATTCCGCTTCCTTGTGTCTCTCATTCCTCCCTTACCTTGTGATGTTAAAACCTTTCATGGTAATGGTTTTTCGAACTGCCATTCTCAGTACCGGCAGTGGCTTACGGTGTTGTGCCCGATCTAGATGAAGAAGTTACGGATTAGAACTGAAATTATTGCATGCACATGCTACCAACAACGAGATTGGGCATTGGAAAAAAAGCATTTTAAAATCATACTGGTAACTTTATGCGTTTCTTTTAATGTATCGAATGCAAAAAAAAGTGTTCGCGAGTGCTTGAGGCAACGGTAGCATCGCCTTCCAGGAACTGGCCCCTATAACCAGCCATAATTGTTTGGCATTTCTTTGATTGCCCTTTTGTGACGCTGCATCGCTGTGTATCACCTTGAAAGTTCGCAATTGAATTTTAGGCCAGGGTAGTGGGATAAAAACCAGTTTGACCAGTCTGGTAACAACAGCTAACAAATCATATTTTATCCCCGTCGAAGTGGTGGGAGACCATGCGGGAAGTACAGCGTTTTTGGGCTCTATTTTCCGGCAAAAATGTTAATTCTATTGCATATTTGATCTGTCGTGCACCTAATACAGCTACTAGGTGAGCTTTTTAATGTAATGTTCAAGGCTATTTAATATTTAATGTGCTATCGTTTTTTATCTTCCAAAGAGCAATGATACTGTTGAGCTGACTTTTCTTGACAATATAGATTGCTTACCGATTGTTTAGGGACTCAAAATCAAATATTGAATCTTTTTATTGGGTCGTTCGTGTTAGATAAGGTTAGGTAAGAGAATGCTGTTTAGAAACAATTAATTGCCATAATTATTAGTCAATAATCAATTTAGCTCTGAGCAACATACTTATTCTTAACAGAAGTGCAACAAAATCCCATCAACATAACAGCCTGATTTTGGAGCCGCCTCGGGGAAAACAAACAATGCAATAAAGTCATAAAAATGAACCTCGATGGAGGCGCCTTGTACCTGACGAAAAATGTTTGTCTGTATGCTAATGTTCAACACTTTACAGGAGTTTACAAGCAATTTTCGAATGTGACCGTTGTCATTCGATGAATGCAACATATTACAGGGGTTTCCCAAGATTTATTGGTTGGTTCCCATCAATTTTTGGTTGGCACCCATGTTTTTTTGGTGCATTCCCACGATTTGTTTTGGCCGTTTCCCAAAATTTTTTGGTTCAATTGTATCCAATCGGACGATACCAATAAATTATGGGAACGAACCAATAATCTATGGGATACGATAAATAAATCGTGACACGAGCCTAAACAAATATGGGAACTGACCAATAAATCGTGGGAAACCCTGTAATCCACAACAATATGATTTTTCATTTTTCATGATAGTAATTTTCAAGTTCTTCTGCATGATTTTCAACACTTTAACGGTATATTGCCATCGTTTTTCTCATCAGGGGTTTGCAGCTTTATTTCATCCTGATTCATACAATTTTTTCGAAATTAAAATTCCATGCATTTTTATGCATATTTTTGCGTCTATACTATTCAGTTACGTTTTAAATTAGAGGGTTTTTCGTGTCCCTTTCCAGTGTCAACAACATTTTTCATTGCTTGCGAGATTTTTTTCAACAGCTGCCAAATGTTGTATTTGCATCACAATTATATTTCAGTTCATTCACACGAGATCAACACGTCTCAAGCTGGCTTGAGTTAGACAATTCTTTGTGATGTGTTGAGAATCATGTGTAAGAACTGGAAAAAAATACTAGAAAACCCAGTAATTTTTAAAATGTGGTGTATATCTTGATGAGCAGCCAATCCAATATCCTAGGTGAAAAAACGATGTCAAGAGACCGTTAAAGTGTTGAAAATCATACTGAAGAAATTAAAATTTATTATTTTCAATATGAAATATCGGAGTGATGTGAATTACAGGGGTTTCCAAGTCAGTTTAGAATGTGAACGTTGTTAATCCACATCAATATAATATTTAATTTCGATTACCATAATTTTAAATTTCTTCAGCATGATTTTCAACACTTCTCAACTGAATTGAGTTTGACAGTTCTTTGTGATGTGTTGAAAATTATGTTTAAAAACTGAAATTTCATATTGAAACAAATACACCATTTGACAGGTGTTGAAAAACATCTTGGATGTGGCGAATAATTATGTGCATATTGGAAAGTAACTTGGAAAACCCTACATTTCAGTTCATTCATATGATTCTCAACCTGTCTCAAGCTGGATTGAGTTGGACAATTCTTAGTTGTTTGTTAAAAATCATGTGTAAGAACTGGAATTTTTAATGTTACGAACAAATCTTGATGAGCAGCCGAATTTAAATTCCGGTTTAAAAATAATGTCAAGAGACCGTTGAAGTGTTGCAAATCATGCTAAAGAAATACAAAAATATTAGCATGAAAATGAAAAATCAGATTGTTGTGGAATAACATCTTGCATTCGGTGAATAACAACATTTAGATTGTAAAATGCCTTGACAAACCGCTGTATATTAAATTCTTGAAACTTTTACTGAGGGCAACTTAAATTTCATTCTACAGAATTATTGTCTGCCCTTTATCATTGTTTGAAGATTGTTTGTGCCAGGAACAGTAGGGGCAAATAAATGGTTCTAACTCTGTTTCACCCGATTGCAGGTGGCTGAAGGGACCGCAGGACATGCAGGCGACCGACATCCACTACCGGTCGCTCACCGGCGAGGGCAACTTCAACTGGCGCTTCATCTATCCGTTCGAGTATCTGGCGGCCGAGGAGCGGATCGTGCTGTCGCGCAAGGAGTCCCTGTTCAGCTGGGACGAGACGGAGGTGAAGATACCGGCCCGGCTCGAGCTGCAGGTGTGGGACGCGGACCACTTCTCCGCGGACGACTTCCTCGGCGCCATCTCGCTCAACCTGAACCGGTTTCCGAGGGGAGCGAAATCGTCCAAGCTGTGCACGCTCGACATGCTGCGCACGGACAACGTGCCGACGGTGAACATCTTCAAGCAGAAGCGCGTCCGCGGCTGGTGGCCGTTCTTCATCAAGAAGGAGAACGACGAGATGGAGCTGACCGGCAAGGTGGAGGCGGAGATCCATCTGCTGACGAAGGAGGAGGCGGAAAAGAATCCGGCCGGTTTCGGGCGCAACGAGCCGGACCCGCTGGAAAAGCCAAAGTAAGTAAGCCGGGGCGGGGGACATGGATGGCGCAACGAGTGGATTGCAGTACACTGTTTTCGCTCACTCTTCCGCTCCTTCTCTTTCCAGCCGACCGGACGCATCGTTCATGTGGTTCCTGAACCCGCTCAAGTCGGTCCGGTACATCGTCTGGCACAACTACAAGTGGAAGATCATCAAGGGGCTGATCATCATCGGGATCGCCATCCTGCTGCTGCTGTTCTTCTACGCCGTGCCGGGCTACACGGTCAAGAAGATGCTCGGGGCTTAAGCAGAGCGAAAGGAAGAGGCTCGAGCCACACACTCACACACAATCAACCGAATCCGAACGCAACTCAAACCACCAAAAATCGAACCGAACCGTTTAACGAGATACAATCACGTGCTTTGATCTATCTATACAGCTTTCCCATCTTGCCGATTCTTACCACAAAGTTTACAGCACATAGTCGGCGAAACGCTGAAGTTGAACACACACAAAAAACAACGATGACCGCCCGTGCGATGTTCTGGCCAGACCTTGGGCCGGCTGTCGTTGCTGGTTGGGAAATCGTCCAACGCGACACCAAAGTAGCGTAGCGTAGCGTACTTAGTTAAAACAAAAATGAAGCGACCGGCACATCCGCTGGTACATGGCACTAGCACAAGCAGATTTAAAAACATAGACACACACAGACACTCAAAGTCCCCAAAAGTATTTATACATATTCATATATACATTGACCATTACACTGACGATGTTTTATGCAACGAAAGGCCATTAAATTCATCATCGGGTCATCATCAGCACCTTTAAAGATCCAACGCCCTTCCCACGCGTTTGTAGGAACAACCAATTTGTGTACATACACACACACATATAGACACACGCACTCACACACACACACACACACACACACACACACACACACACACACACACACACACCACAACTCCCATGAAGCACTAGTAGATTCTCCCGGAGAAGTGTATTGGTATGTTCCGACCAGGACCTAAGGACCAACCGTTTTTTCTCACACTGCAAAAATTGTTGTTTCAATCCGTTGCTGTTTAAACGTACAATTAGAGCTTACAAACCAAAACTACAAAACAAAGAAGAAGAAAAACGAACCGCTAAGGAACGGAACACGCGTACGCACACGGATACACATGGGCGCACGCGCCATAGCACCACAAACTATCAGAACAATCTATACTAATCGTTATCAGAGGCTCTATCCAAAACTGTTTCATATACATATATAAATATACACACACACACATATATATACATATATTTAGGTATACAAAAGCTAAACAAGCGTTGGGACGCTTGCCCCTTTTTCGCTCTTCAAAGAGACACAAACGTACACACAAAAACACAAACTTAGTGAGGTAGTGGTAGCGCAGCTATTTTCCCAATACACACGTAAGTACGCACTACACGCGAGTACACACGTAACACACACTTGTATAGTAGATAGTGCAAAGAGAAAAGACATCCAATTTATCCTAATCAAAATCTTAACCAAAACAAAGCAAACGGAATGGGTAAACGGGGACGGGCCACCGGCCACACCGTGTTGGCCGGTATGCACTTACTTTGAATCATTTTGAAGCATTGTTTTGCATACCTTTAGGCGGGCTGAGCTGGGTGGAGAGTTAAGCATTGACAAACGGGTGCGTCTCGGCTTTGCGGAAAGTCGCGTTTGTGTGTTTGGCGTTTTGTTTAGTGCAAAAATGCTTGCACAAATAAACATTTTGCCTGGGTAGGGATATTTACTAAAAATTTTATCAAATGGATGTTTTACCTAAACCGATTGAAAAAGCAAACAAAGCCCAACAATTGCATACCGTCCGGCGCTCGAATGCGGTTCGGCGCTAGAGTGTAGGCTAGTGCTGTGCTCTCTTGAGTGCCTCCACGATTCCGATCTAACTCCGACTATTGTTAGCCCGATTCCGACTCCATTCCGAGTCGTTCGAAGTCGGAGTAGTATGGAGTCGCCTGAAGTCGTTCGGAGTCTTCCGTAGTCGACTGAAGTTGACCGGGGTCGGGGTCATTCAAAGTCGTCCAGAGTCGATCAGAGTCGACCGGAATCGGAGTTGGTCGGAGTCGGACTTCTCCTACTTCGTACTACTCCGGATGACACCGGGCGACTCCAAACTACTCCGGATGACTCCGGGCGACTCCATACTACTCCGACTTCGAACGACTCCATACAAATCCTGACGACTCCGGACGACTCCAGACAACTTCGGACGACTGACGACTCTGGGCGACTCCATGCAACTCCGACTTCGAACGACTCCAAACGACTCCGAACGACTCCAGATGACTCCAGAAGACTCGGAGAGATTCCGAACGACTTCGGAAAATGATGGGCAGACCTACCTTAAAGAGTCGGCTCCGAAATTATCGGTATCGGATCAGTGTCGACTTCGGATTTTTGCCAACTTTATTCCCTCACTAATATGAACCATTGCGCAGTGCGCGCTCGAGCAAACCGGACATACCAAACGCCCGAAAGGTATGCAAACATTGCATCACGAAGCGGCATCGATGTGAAGCACGTTTCTGGGTCAAACCATTGCCAAAGCGGGCGTCGGTGGCCTGACCTTACTACTGTTACACTCTTTATCGTTATCTATAAAACATATCCCCCCCCCCTCTTCCCGCTCCCCGCAGCCTCCGTCAACGTTCGGCTCCTGTTGTCCCTTACCCCCCATTAGCGTGTGAGGCGACAACCATGCGACCATGCGCCGATGCACACGGGAATGGGGCGATTGGATAGGGATTTTTCTCGCCCTCCCCGCTCCCCCCACCACCTACCACCACCGTACTTATAATAGAGTTATATCCAAGTGTTGAGATGTGTTGATTTCACTTACCTACATTTATCAAGACACAAATAAAAAGCTTTAAAATAAACGAACACAATCATTCAGGATTCTGCCGCGGTTGGCGCGTTCGCCGGTGCTTTATTGTTCTGCCGAAACGTTACAGTGTAATTGTTGTTGTTGTTTGTTTGTTCGCGTTATTATTATTATTATTCATATTTTAATATTTCAAGGTTCGTCTCCTGTTTCACCCTGATCTTTGCAATTCCAAAATGGGACAATTTGCTGTATGGATTTTTAAATGAATCAATTAAAAGCACAATCTTCTCTCATTTATCGCTGCTCAAGCGCTCCTGAGGCAGCCCAAAAGCTGCTCGGACGAGTAACCGGTGAGAGTGTAAAACGGATTTCTCTCTTTCTTCGTGCCGGAGATATGCTGCCTCAGTGCCGCGAGCTACCATGGCCACCATGGCCGCAAGCAGATCCACAATTAAAATCTAAATCGATAAGATAACATCAGCCCCGTTTGATACTGGCGTGTGACGTTGTGCGAGAACATGCACCGTTTTCGAGCTCAGGTAAACAATGTTAAAGGTGCTTTTGAGCATTGTTCAACTGTAGGTAAACATTTGACGTCCAACTGAACTGCTGATGCCATTCTGAATCATGCTCAATCGCAACTAAACATCTAAACCCGGGTTCATTTCCTTGATGTTCATTTTGTTGCAATTGACTGACAAATTCTAATTAATTTTGTACAAGAAGGCACGACCTAAAGGCTTATCTGCATGAGGCAAACGAATTCACTTAGGAATTCCAATTGGTTTGTTACGGTTAAACAATATTCAGATAGGCATCAGCAGTTCGGTTGTTAAATGTTTACTTATACAGTAGAAGGTTATAGTAGTTAAAGAACATGGTGCAAAAGCATATTAGCATTGTTTACCTGGATTAGGAAAACGGTATAATATACAGGCGGTCCCCGAGATACACGGTTAATGGGAACCGAAAACGGACGCAAAATACCGATTATCTCGAATATCCGCGTAAGTCGAATCTCGTGATTTCCAGCCAAAACATCACTAATTTTCGTGCAATTTTGCAAGTAGGGGGTGGTTTTAGCCACCAAATTAATTATTTGATATGTTGCTACTGAATTGAACAGTTTTAAACCTTTTGAAATGGTATTTTACATTAGATCAACACGGAAATTATTTGGTATTTCACAATGAATGTGTCAAATCAGTTCAATTTGCTCAAACTGTCAAATTTGGAAAACCGCATATTTCCGAATCCACGTATAAGTGGTACCGTGTATCTCAGGGACCGTCTGTACACCGTTTTTTGAGCTCAGGCCAACAATGTTAAGGGAATTTTTAACAATTAGTATCCTATAAGTAAACATTTGACGGCCAACTGAAATACTGATACTTTTCTAAACTTCGTACAGTCGCATAATACGTTTATATTACTTGGGTTCGATGCTTTGATGTTTATTTTGTAGAAATTAAATTGTTTAGAGCTTCATTTTAATTGATTTATTCTATTTGAATAGTAAATTTTTCATTTTGAAGGTATTGGGATAAATTATAGGCAAAAAATTTCAAATCATCTTTGAAAATTGATACACAAGTAAAAGTCTCAACTGCAAACAGTAAACAGGATCAATTTCAAGGGGTTTCACTTGTTTAGTTGCTATTTAACGAAGTTTAGATTAAGTATTTCAATACTTCAGTTGGACATCAAATGTTTACTTACAGTAGAACAATGTTTAAAAGCAGCTTAAACATGGTTGACCTGTGCTAGAAAAACGGTGTAATAAAAGTGCGAATGGAAATGAATGTAAGTGAAATATTAAAACAAAAAAAAAACAGAATACTACAATCGAAGGTTGGTTTGGCCAGCGTTTGAGAGCGTTCCGTAGGCGTGCAGAGTTCGTTGCCTGCTACTACCCGGCCCTGCCATCGCCGGTACCATTACCACTGTCATCGCGCTGGGCGTAGCTGCCTTGTGGAGAGTTACGCCGGCCAAACCACGTCCACCATGATTGCGTTGCTACCGGCTGCTCGCTACAGCTCGCTGGAGCCGCTTCCCTCCTCCCCGACGAACACCTCCAGGAAGAGCGTATCCTTCTTGACGTAGCCACGCGAGTACAGCTGGTCGTGCGGTACGTACACGTAGTGCTGATTCTTGTCCCGCTGGCCCTTCACCTTCGCCACGATCGGTTTGTAAATCGGTACGGCCTCGGCCTGGTTTGCTGCCTGATCGCGCACACAGATGGTGGCGCTCAGCCGGCACGGCCACTCGAGCAGCTCGTCGTACGGGCCGGGCAGGATGGTCAGCCCGGCGATCAGATTGCGCCCGCGCCACGTCCCGATGCCGTACAGGCTGGCCTCCAGCTGGCAAATTGGGGAGAGAGAGAGAGAGAGTAATGTGAAGCGTTAGTCACACCGAGGCAGCTCCATTGCATTAGCTAGCGACACCCACCTGCAGCATGTATCCGTAGGGGTGATTCGTAAAGATCGGACCCTTCATCATCGTTTCCAGCTCCTTCGACTGCTGCAAACGGTTGGCAAAGTTGTCGATGCGCCACATGACGTGGCCGTTCTCGCTGGCCGGCGTGCCCCGGTTGTTCGCCATCAGCATGTTCGTCTGCAGCTCCTCGGTGCGCTGCTTGGTGTGGTACGTTTCGCGGCGGCACTTCTTCAGCGTGTTCTCCAGCTCGACCATTCGCTCCTCGCACTCGAACAGCCGGATCATGATGTCCTTCTGGTTGTAGTTAAGCTTCACCTGGTACTTGTGGATGTCGTCGAGTATTTCCTTAATCGGACCCTTCACTTCCACCACCGGCTCCATCGAGGAGGAGGAGGACGTCGAGTCGCACGAGCCTGCCGGAAGCGTGCGGTACGGTGCGTTGTTCAGCTCGCTCAGTGCCAGCGGCTGGCAGGCCTTCGATGTCGAGGGCTGCTGCCCATCATCCGGTCCCATGGACAGGGCAGCAGCCTGCTCCGTCAGGGAGGACACGGCCGCCTCCTGCTCGATCGCTGCCCGGTCCTGCTTGATGAAGAATAGGGTCTTCTCCAATGCATCAATCCGGTTGATAATACCGGTGCGCCACTCATTCGTGCCCTGCCGTGAAGAGGAAAGGAAGTCTGTCAGCATGTTGGGTCCAAAAATATTGAGATTATGGTTTCTTATTTGTCTGCTGCCTACCTTCAGCTGTTCCCGCAACCCGGAAATATCGAGCGAGTGCTGCATCTTGTCCTGGTAGCACATCTTGTACATCGCGACGATGGATTCGTACACCTTGCCGGTCCAGCGATGCGATACGTCGTAGTAATTCTTCAAATGCGCCAGCTCGCTCTGCACGTCAGTGTGCTTCTCCTTCTGCGCCGTCTGCAGCAGCTGGATGCTGCTAATGTCATTCTCCAACGTCTGGAGGACCTGCTCCACCGTTAACTCCTCCCCAGCCTGCTCCTCGTTCGGCGGCGTGACGTACTCGTTCGACGTTTCGTTCGACGACTCCATACCGTAACTCTTCGGGCAAGTGTTGCTGTGCAGCTGAAGATCTTTCTTGGCGACGATGGCTCCGCAACGGTTCGGACACACGGTTTGCTGTCGGCGGCACTTGCGTAAGTGGATCTGTGCGGGATAGACGGACGGTGGGATGAAGATAATATTGCAAAGGGAGTGGGGAACTAAACCCTCTCTTTCTCGCTGCGTCCCAACTACCAGCATGACGCATGCAAGGGCCCTCAGCAGGAAGACTTCCGGTTGAAGCCGTCACTTCCGACTGTGCTTACCTCGACGTCAGAATCATCCAGCCACTCGCTGCAGAGATAGCAGGAAGTCTGGGTGAACATGAGACGTCCGTTGGTGGTCGTGCCGGTTGCCATGCTGCCCGGAAAAAAAAGGCTACAGAGCAACAAGCAGAAAAAGCTGAATTAGAAAACTGCACTGGAGCTCGCGATGGAGCTCTGCTGTTTGGCAACAAACCAAGGGAGACTCCGCGCGAGCAAACTTCAGCAAGGTGTCTGGGCAGGAACGCATACGCGCACCAAGGTGCGATAAAATACTGACAACGCCGTTCAAATCTGCGTCTTGATAAGGGAGCATTGGGGTGGGAGCATGCCTTAACCCTTCAGTGCCGCTGGGCAGTGAAGCATACCAGTAAAAATGCTGATATCGAAATAGTTTCGCTCCGATCGAGCACAAAGACAATGGCAAGATTCAATCCAACCGACTGCTGCCTGTAATGTGTAAGGGCATGCGTCATACCTTCGCGCACACCACTTGCGATAGATGCTGGATTCGGTTGGATTTCGTTTCAATATGTATTCTTTTTTACGCGAATCTGTTATAATTGAGCACACAAACGCGCGACAATTGCCATGCTTTGTGCCCGGAGCAAGTGTGTTTTGCTGCGTCGGGAGGGTCTAAGTCGTTAGAGTTTGTGCACCACACGTGTGCTGGAATTTGATGAATGTAATAACTAAGCTTGGAGCTAAGCTTAGCGCTTGAAGCGATGAAATTTAAATAATTGTAATTATTTGTCCTCCTTTTATGGCTGTAACATCACTCCGTTTTCAAGCGGTAGCCGTTTAAGCAGCGAACGCATGCGTGTCACCCAACACAAAATTTAAATCAAGGTTAAATATCTCAAACACAGTACAGTTGAGTGAAAAAGAGAAAGAAATTCCCCGACTTTTTCATATTTCCATCTTTCCATCTACTCAGTAGCACGATCACCCCACGGAAGTACATTCTTCAACTCAGTTTTGCTGAATCGACGAATCTTACAACAGAAAAACCACACCTATTAAAGCCTTGATTTCACATTCTACAGATGTAGTTTCTGCATCTAAATCAATAAATTCACCTACTCTAAGCACTGGAACTTACCGTGGTTTTCACGAGCCCAAAAAACTTTTCACAAAACTAGTAAAACAAAGAAACACTTTCCAACGGCAGAAGTAAACTGTTCAATGGCGATTGAGCGCGGCGGGAATTTTCAAACTCACTCCGGTTCGGTTGGCTGCTAACAAGTGTCTGCGAAAGCTGTGCGCGGCAACTGCGTCCACGGGAAGCGTTTGCCGTGAAGCGTTTCGCCGCTGTCACAGCAACCGTCAACACTGGGAGGGGAAAGAAATTCCCATTGAGCAATGCATGCATGCCAGCAATGTGGCTATAAAATACGGCCGTGCTTATATATCGCTGTTGTTCAAGGTATATTTTGTAATAAATTGGCAATATGTATTTATTTTGCAAGCTTTCTTGACATTATTATTTATTATATGCGGTTTTCTATTACTTTAAATACTATTATTGACCGATCCGACTATGATTTGGATGTCAACTGATATTTTAGAATTTTCTTCATTTATCGGAATTCTGAAAATCGAATCAAACGGAAAAGAACGTCACGAAAATCTGTTACGAAATTATTAGATAATGTTGCTTGCATCGTTGCATAAAGACTTGCCAAGCTACTTTTGTTTGTACAGTCTGTTCACTGATTTGATATAAATGTACCCAAGCGCCACAGATTAAGCTTAAACGACTGGAAAATTGAATATCCATAGAAAAAAAAAGAAAGCTCCACAGCTTCATTGGTTTGATCAATAGATGGCGTATTACAACTCATCATTATATTGCTATCCTTTTCTTGCAATGTGTTTCGACAAGTTTCATCTTATCTTGACCTATATAGCCTTCTAACTTTCTGAGCAAAAATCTATATGAATGGTCGTGTGGTCAGATACGTGGGTATCAACACCAACGACCATTACTCAATTCTCACTTGCTTCAGTACTGGTGGTTTCCGTTGGAGTTTAGTATTTAAACAATCGTATCGCCGTTCTAGTTCTAGCGATGCATAACTTCAATGCGAAACCATACAACAGTACAGAGGAAATGAGAAAGCTCTCCTCCAAGCGATGAAGCTCAACTGGTTGGGGTATCCCACCAACAGAGAGCGCCACCAGTTTAATGTGGATTTAGTGGATTTGTAGAAAAAGCACGTCCTAAAATATGTTTAAAAAAATAAATTTAATGAAAATCGATAATACTTTTGATGATTAATAGTTAACACTTGGGCATAGGGACAAACAGGTTACGGTTAGATGTCAGAAGAGCTTTTAAATCACCTAATTTCCTTTCTAAGCATTGGGCCTTCAGAACGCGTGTTCCGAGCGCAGCAGTGTCGGATGTCGGATGTGCTACATAAAAAAACGAATTTGTCGAACCAACGTGGACCGATTTTGCTGCTTGGGAAGCGTGGCTGCACTGTCAAGCTTGACAGCTGTCCCCGAGCGTTTCTGTTTGTTTTGTTTTTTGAATCGTGTCGTGGTGGTTTTTGGTGGGTTTACCGAGGGCAATGGTGAGGAGGCAGAGGGCAGTAGAAGCGGCGTAGGAAAACAACACCGCGTACACAGATGCACAGCCCAAGTCGGCCGCAAGTGTCAACGTAATCAAATTTTTGACAACTCTCGACCGCTATTTTCGGGGCCCGCAGAACCGCCAGCAGTGTTTCCCGTTTTTCGTGTTTGAATGTGTCCACGTCCCAGTGCCAGCAGCTTGGTTCGGTTTGTATCCGCTGGTAGTGTCTCCCAGCCCCGTCCGCTTAACGAGCAAACAAGATGAAGGTGACCGCAGGTAAGTGCCGATCCCGTCACTGCTGACTCCGTCCCTGCCGAATGCTGATGTGCGGTTTTGGCTGCTCCTTCTCGTGTTGTTTTCCCCCTCCCTTCCCACAGCGCACGGTAACAACCTGAAGTACCTCAGCCTGGTCACGCTCACGCTGCAAAATGCCATCCTCGGGCTGAGCATGCGGTACGGGCGGACGCGCCCGGGCGACCTGTTCCTCAGCTCGACCGCGGTCGTGATGGCGGAGTTGGTGAAGCTCGCCACCAGCCTGGTGCTGGTGTACCTCGAGGAGGGCAAGCACTTCGGCCGGCTGCGGGCGGCCCTGCACCAGACGATCGTGAAGCAGCCGCTCGACACGCTCAAGATCTGCGTCCCGTCGATGCTGTACATCATCCAGAACAATCTGCTGTACGTGTCCGCGTCCCATCTCGATGCCGCCACGTACCAGGTCACCTATCAGCTCAAGATTCTCACGACGGCAGTGTTCGCGGTGCTGATACTGCGCCGCCGCCTGCTGCCGACCCAGTGGGCCGCCCTCGTCCTGCTCGTCGTCGGCGTCGCGAGCGTCCAGCTGGCGCAGACGGGCGAGGACAGTGGGACGGCCGCGACCCGCCAGCAGTCGATGCCGGCGGGCGACGGCCCCGAGCAGAACCGGCTGCTCGGGTTCAGTGCCGCGCTCGGCGCCTGCTTCCTGTCCGGCCTGGCCGGCATCTACTTCGAGAAGATGCTCAAGGGCGCGGACATTTCCATCTGGATGCGCAACATCCAGCTCAGCCTGCTGTCGCTGCCGTTCGGGCTGCTGACCTGCGCGGTGAACGACGGCGCCCAGCTGGCCGCCCGCGGCTTCTTCTTCGGCTACGACGCGTTCGTGGTGTACCTGGTGGTGCTGCAGGCGGTCGGCGGCCTGATCGTGGCCGTCGTCGTCAAGTACGCGGACAACATCCTGAAGGGGTTCGCCACCTCGCTCGCGATCATCATCTCATGCGTCGCGTCGATCTACCTGTTCGACTTTAGCCTCTCGCTGCAGTTCACCGTCGGTGCCGGGCTGGTGATTGGGTCGATCTTCCTGTACGGCTACGATCCGGCCGCGGCCAAGGGCGCGAAGCCGGGCGTGCGCCCGTCCGCCAAAGTGCTCGCCGAGGCGGAGGAGCGCCTGCTGGCGGAAAAGGTCTGAGCTGGGAGCAAAGGGAAACTCCCGGGAAAGCGTGCTCGAATCGGTTCGGCAACGAATAGGACTGGATATACTGTTTAGTTTACTGTGTTAAGCATCTCGCGCGCCTGTCCGTCTAAGCTTTGGGAATAGTTCTATTTGGCCCCACGTTTTCTTACCCCTTTTTGCTCTGGCTGCGAGAGTGAAAGGTACACATATCGATTTGATCGGCCAAGCGCGCGTAGCAGAGGTTTCAGCACACGCCAACAGTGTCCCGGGCTTGGACCCAGGCCCAGATCGCGCATGTAGGCAATAACGAAACACGCATATATTATTCTAATAGGACAGTAAGCGAATCAACTTGACTGGAGGAGTCTGTGTGGGGACGGATGCGTCACGGTGTTTGTTACTTAGTGCGCGCAGGCGAAACGCGCCGTAGCGTTTAAGGTTTAAGTCCTGTATAAGGACGATGCGCACACTTTTAGTGAGTATTATAGTCGGTACTAGGTGAGCTGCTGCCTTCTGTACGATAGCGTAATGTGTACGATTTTTTTTAAAGTAAGGAAACCTTCTCACTTTCGTTTCGTTTAGCGAGTTAGCAGGTTCAAGGCTGTAGTCGAGCGAGCTCTTACTTGCTTTATTTCGTTACATTTACTTCACCGTAATGTCTACTACCGTATTCACAGCGAGAGAGAGAGAGAGAAATAGAGGGCAAATTTTAATTAGCAAATAGAACATGAAAAGCTACACAGCTCGAAGCATCACGTGCGACCGGCCAGGAAGTTGTGGACGATGATGTGATCCTTCGGTGGGGTTCGAAAAAGCGTAACAAGATTTGATACATAAGAATAAGCGAAGAATATATAAATAAAGTGCATGAAAAGTGCAAACAAAAAGAGGATTTGATGGAGCGACAATATTTGTGCAAACAATATTTCATGTTACGTTCGTTTTCTATCGTTTTATGATATTTAGAGGTTTGTTGGTTTCATTTTAAAACGATTATCTGCCGGATTAGACAAACCGACAAACTGACTTATGGCTTTAGTTAATTGTCAAATCGATAATCTAAGCAAAAAAAAATGGCACCGTCCTATCTAATCTCATTGAAGTAAAGGGAGAACACAATTTTAACTGCTAAGGGTTCGGCAAAAGCAATCCTGTACTTTCGATAACTCTCTGGGTCAGCTAATCCTTATCTTAGTTCCGTTTTGCAATGTGTTTGTACAATTTCAATAATAAAAAAGGGAAATAAAAACCTTCTTATGTTTATTGTTCCTGAACCATTTATTGATCCATTTTTATTGTTCCTGAACCATGCCATTGAAATGTGTTCGTCTAAATCAGAGATGTCAAACTGGGGGCCCGTGGGATCCTTCGAAACAATTATTTTGTATTTCTACTGCTACATTACAGGTCAGTCAATTGTGGACACTCGATAAATGAAAAGATTTTCAACTTCGCCGATTTTTCAAATAATTGTCAGACCATGTATCGTCAGAAAACCTTTTCGGTGTCTTCTCTCTATTTTTTGTATGCACAAAAAAGATAAAAATTCAAAAAAATTAAGGAAGAAACAACCAAAGCTGTGTGACTGTTTATCTTCAACTCATACAAAATCCTAAATGTCTGGTATTGAGTGGCACATACTGTGAGTGGTTTTGCAATTATTTTGCAGAATCAAAAGAGCATCTTCAAGCAAGAAAGAGACTTTGAGAAATTAACAAAATCGCTTAACCAGCCAGAATCACACTTTTTTTTTGGAATATTGTTTTGGTAAAGTATCAGGTCGAACCCATCTTTAGGCATGGTTGCAGCTTAGAGCATGATACTTCTGCAAAACGTTGTTGACATCAGCTGAGTGAGCGCAAACACGGGTAACTTTTGAAATAACTAGTTAATTTGATCAGGTTCCAGGGCAGTGCCCCAAAACTTCAAACATCCTGCTTTACCCTGAAGTGTACGCCGAGATTATTGGCCTCAAAACCCACAGATAGTGCATCCATATCAGTCCTTGAAGTAATACTTACCCCATGCCAGTCTAGGAGTTGGTTCTGAGTTCATATGGGTCCTGGTACTGAACATGAAGCCACATCAGCTCTGGAACCGATTGCGATTCCATATCTGTCCTGGAACTGATCAAGAACTCATATCTGTCCTGGAACTGATGCGGAACCCATTCCGGTCCTGGATCCTATCATGAACTCATATCTGCAATGGAACCTACCATGAACCCATACCGGTCCTGGAACCCATCTAGCAGCCAAACTGGTCCTGAATCCATTCATGAATCAATACTGGTCCTGGAACCGATCATGGTCCCATATCTATCCTGGAACCGAGCATGAACTATATCGGTCCTGGAATTGATGCTGAACTCAGCATCTAACAACAACTAACAACTATTAGGTCCTGAAACAGCTCTCGATTTCATTCCTTCCTTGGAACTGTACCTGTTCCGGATTCGAAGCAAAATTTGGTTCGGATCTGGAACCGATACAGTTCCATCTCCAGTCGACAAACCATACCTGAAGGTTGACGCCGACAACGTAGAAATAGCGTAAGAATTTTAGTAGAATTTGTATAGCGTTGCTACAAGCGAATTTCCTAGCTTTCCATGAGACAGTACCCAAGGTGACTAGATATACTACAGGTGAGCTTTTGGCTCTGATTTTGGACTCCATAATTAATCGGGATTTCTATGGAGATTGACAGGTAGGTAGTAACGATTACTAAGAACTTGTATAACTCTTTGCACTGCCCGACTGTTAAGTGAAGATTTAGGTCTAAAGACACTGGAGGAACCGATCTGTAGTAATTTATGGACCTTGGACAGCATCAGAAATATTCAAAATGACACAGATATCAACATATGTTTGCGTACTAAATCTTGTTAGTTGGCACAAAACTATCCAAATTTTGAGAATAACCTATGGCACATTGAAAGTTATCGGCAACAAAAGTCCTTTAGTAATGCGTTTCTTAGATTTAATAAATTTTGTGTTAAATTAAAGTTTTGTTGTTGTTGTAACGATAATGGAATAAATGAAAGGAATTGCTCATTGGGAAAAAAGAACTAGGTTGCGGCCCGTGCCACTTTTTTTCTTATAAGTAGCGTTTTGGCCCGCGTAGTCAAATGAGTTTGACATCGCTGGTAAAAAATATTTAAAAAAAATAAAAAAAAACACACAAATTCCTACAATGTATGATTATGCTTGTGGTTAGATGGATTGCTTCACAAAATTATTATTATCAATAGTGACCGTTTTATCGAAATAATACAGCAGGCTGAATGGAGCTTGAAGCAGCATTCTATTTGTGTAGTCTTCAACCGTCTGTTTCAAACATTATAAAACCATGCGTTCCGTTATTTCATTTATTGACTTTCAAGCATTTAACATGTTCTTCGGCTTAATAAAACCACCTCATTGTCGATTGTGAATTTCATTTCAAAAATTAAAAATAATAATAATTAACACTAACTTGGCTTACTGTGCAGACAGGCAACATTTAAAAAAAGACACCTGCTAACCCTTCCAGCGAGCAGGCAAATAAGGTAAACAAACAAGCGGAAGGATGAATTTCCGCACCTTGCACCCGGGTGCGGGAAATTCATGCGCATCGATTGCGCTACATGCAGCCGAGCCTTTACAGGTTGACTGTCGCTAGAATCCGCAACACACACACACACTCGTACAGGTGGGCACAGGGGCTCACCCGGACGAAGGGCCTTCGGTGCGTGTGTTCGAGAGAGAGAGAGAGAGAGAGAGAGAGAGAGAGAGAGAGAGAGCCAACGCGCACAGTGTAACGTAAAACCCTTGAGCGGGCGCGCGCGCTCGCTCGCCCACGTGTAGTGGTGAGCTCAAGGCGGCGTTGCGTTGCTGACGGTGTTGGTGCCCGCTGGTGGCCCTTGCGCGACCAACGTTACACAGGCGCGTGCAAGGTGTTCATGTTCACTGTGCCGAACAGAAAGAGGAGGAGGAGAAGAGTGTGAGAGAAAAAAACCCCGACCCCTCGAGCGCAGGTTCATTTCCCTCTGATCTGTCGGTGCGTGCGGACGTGCGTCCCGTAGTGTCTCTCGTGCCCGCGCACACACACTCAACACCGCCGCTGCTGCTGTTGTTTTGTTGTTCCCTGTTTTTTTTTCTTTCGTGTGTGATGTGCTGCAAGCCGAACGCAGCAGGTTTTCCACCACCCCAAAAGGCAAGTGAGTGCGTGCGTGCGTGTGTGGGGTTAAGAAAAGAATAAGAAAACAACAACGTGGCTAGAACGAAAATAACAAGCCGGATGAACACAACGCAGGGTGATATATGTTTATTTGTGTGTGTGTGTCTGTGTGTGGGGGTGGGATCGGGGTGACTAATTTCCTCCCACAAAAAGCTCTCGTACACACCCTCCCCCCTCATACCCCTCCAACCAAAACATTCTAAATACAGCCGGCGAAATTTCTTTCTACTTCTGTGCATGTTCCTGTGTATTTGTGTGTATGCGTGTGTCTCTAAGTGTGTAAAGTGTTTCTGTGTGTGTCTGTGTGTTTGTTCAGCGGGGTGGAAAACCCGTTTTTCCGCGTCATCATATCGTTCATCGCTGCTATACCCTTCCCATCTCCCTTCAGCTCCCCCATCCCCCCCCCCCCCCCCTTCACTCTATGTGCTGTTTCACTTCCGCTTGAAAAACCTCGTGCGTTCGCGTCACTATATTGGTGAGCCTGTGTCTGTCGCGCGCGGTGAGACTGAACTTTTTTTTAATGTTTTATTATTGTTGTTGATGTTGATGTTGTTGTTATGGTTGTGGTTGTGTAGTGGTATCCCGTTTGCGCGTGAGAGCATGTGCGCGCGTGTGCAACCACCGGTTCGATCTTTGGCCAGGAGAGGGGGTAGGAGGCGGAGGGTTTGAAGGAATTTTCCAACCAACTTTTTTTTTGGGAAAATTTATTCGTGGCACCGCGTAGCACAAGGAAAAGAGTGGTGAAACATTTCGGCAAACCCTAGCAGCACCTCTCCTTCTCCTCATCACCATCACTTTTACAAGCCAATAGTTTCTTATAAGATTTGTGGGGCTCAACAAAAATCCCATGTGGCTTTTTTGCTTCTTCTTGCTTTTTGCTTACGACAATCAACTGTGTTTATGTGTGTGTGTGTGTGTGCGTACGTGTACGTTTATGGTGTCTAATCGTATATACATATGTGTATGTGTGTGTAGTAAGGACAGGTATTGGAAGCAAATTGTGCCCTTAAATGTAAAAAGGGCGCCTCCCCCCCCCTCCCTGGTGTGTATAACATTGTGCAACAAGAAGGCCGCGTGTGCCCGTGTGTGATCGATCGTACTGGTGTTGGGGAGTTTGTGTATCCAAATGTGTATCCATATGTGTGTGTGTGTATGTGTGTTTTTTCTGTAATAAATTACATCAGCTCGAAAGGAATGTCGGAAAGCGGAACAGCCGCACTACCACCATCTCGCCCGCCGCGCCATCTATCAACCCGTTCGTTCGTGTTCATCGTACAGAAGAAAATCTTAAAACGCTCACACACATACGCTCTCTCTCTCGCTCTTTCCCGGCAATGGAGGTCATTCGCGCAAACCCACACGCGGTTTTTCGGTGGATGTGTGTTTGGTGGTGTGGTTCTTCTGCCTGCTTTTTTTTCTTTTGAGAGGCAGTGTGGTGTGTGGGTTCGAGGGAACCCCTGTACACACACACACACACACACACACACTCTTTCTGTTTCTTCCCTTTTTTGTCTCCTCTTTTGGGTTGTTTCACCGGCAGCACACACACACACACACGTCAGTTCAGCACACGTTTTGTCCGTTTTTGTCTCCAAAATGTAGACTTGTAGTTTGGGTGTTTTACAAATTCGATTCGCAAAATTGAGTGCGCGCGCACGTACGCGTGTCTGTGTATGTGCGTGTGTAGGGGTAGGTCGTTCCCCCCTTTGCAGGGGCAGGGGTCGTTCTCGCACCATACTTTTCGGGGCGAACCCTTCCCAATGCTAAAGGCGATGGGTGTAGAAGGTAATTCATTTGCACCAATTCTCGCCGCCCCGGACCCGTTGCGCACTGCTGGCGTAAGGGCGTGCGTGCGTACGTGTGTGTGTGTTCTGTCGAAGACGACCAGATGGCCACAATACGTGTTTTGTACGCGTGTGTGTGTCCCCGTTGCGTACGTTGGCATGTTTTCCACCTCACCGTGTGTGTGTGTGTGTGTCTGTGTTTTTGTGTTTTTGTCGCATAAAAAAGTGTACAATTTTGGAAGTGAATTTGTCCCCAAAATTTGTGCCTGTTTTCGTGCAAAAAAATCCAACACGATTTTGCAAGCCTGTAACTTCGATAACCGCAAACAAGCTTCGAGCAGGTTCATTTTCAATTTGTTTTAAAATGATTTTTTTTTCATATACTGTCGTGTTAGAATTCTGTTGTCTAAAGCGTGTTAGAATTCCATCCGCAGGGCTGCATGCCGCAGCGTGTCGCCGCTGCGCTGCTGCCATATACAGGGGACCCTCGCGATGCGACCAGCTTGGTTTTTGACAGTTAAATGTTGGTGTTAGGGCCGAGGTCTGTGCTGCATCGGATGCGGTTTTATCGGGAGGCCGGTCAAAATTTTATATGGGATTTGACAGATCGCGTCGGACGTGCGACTTCGCCGTACGACGGTATACAGTTTTTTTTTTATTTCGTAGGACGCCGCCTCCGATTGTATCTGTCAAACTAAATGTGTGGTGTTTTGTAGGAACAATCTCAACTTAATTTATCACAATCTTTAAATTAATAAAATCATCCAAATAATTGCATTGTCATACGAAGAAGCGTTTGACAGCACGTGCGATAAAATCGCTTGCGATGAACCACAGATACGGCCCTTGAATAAAAATTGATGGGGTGGGTTTTTCAATGTTTCGCCGATATTGCCCTCAACTACCAACAAATTAGAATATTTATGACTTTTTTTTTTGAATATTTACAACGATTATATATTATCGTAAATTGTTTTAGCTATAATTCACGACATTTTAGAGATCGACTCCTCAACTCTGGTCATCAACTATGTATTGATAGATGTTCGACTTAAACCCGGCGCTTTTGGGACTTTTTTTTTAATTAATTTTTGGTCCCACATACAGTCGTATCTCGGGGGTCTCCTGTATGGACATACACACGCGCACACAGTCGCATTGAACTGACAGAACAGCGCACAGCACACGGCGATAAAATGAACACGCACACACATCCAACACAACCAATACGCAGCATCACACTTGCGCGCTGTGCAGCAATCACGGCACCGCGCTGTGGTACGCGCAGAAAAGGTTCATTTCATTGTCGGTCCCGAAATAAAAAAAAAACCTTCCCAAAGGGAATCATCTAGTGTACGTGTGCGTGTGTGTGTGTGGCGATCTTTGATAAAAAGAACACACATTTCGGGAGGATCACATCGGTGCAAATGTTCGATGTGGATGATATATTTTGTGGCAGAATGTGTTAGTGTGCTTCCAATTGATTGTATTTGAACCATCAAGGGGGTGCTTTACTGCATCCAACAGGGGTTTGCCTCTCTGCGGCTGTAGTGTCTGTGTGTGTGTGTGTGTGTCTGCGTATGAGCCGGTAAAACAAAAACTTCTTAAACTGCATGGACCAGCAAAAAAGGTCCATAACAAGTCCGATGTACCCACAATTTAATGCTCATTTGAAACTTTTAGATTGCAATTGCGGGGTCCCTTCACCACCGGTTTTGACAAGTCAGAGTCCTGTATGGTCCATCGACGGATAACCGGTTGAATTTTTGATGTTTGAAAACGCTTCAATTTAAAATTGAATTGGTTATTTTACCTTTATTAACCCCTTTTCGATTTTAAACTAGAAAGCTGAGTATTACAGGCTGTCGGAGGAACAATGTTAACCGTCCGGATTGTATTTTCCACATCCTTTTTACAGTGTCAAAATATAAAAAAAAATGGCTAGCTTCGTGAAACGATCCCTCTTTTTTTTAATTTTAATTGCAATGCAAAAAAAAAACAAAAAACAAATAAGTGCAACTCGTTTTGTTTTCATATACCATTTATAGATTATGCAAAACATTGTGCGGTTGGCATGAGCTCTAACACATACTGCTCCATTTTTTAATGAAATAATAATTCGATCATAAATAATTTCGTTACCAGCAGCAATCACCTTCTTTGCTAAAAAGTATAATATAGCTTATCGTTAATACGATGCACTTGATGTGTCCATGTGAACTCTAGCTTACGTATTACATAAAATTAATTAAATTTGGTTTGTTTGCATTAATATACTGGCTTTATCTGTTCTACAGGAGTAACCTGTGCGAACAGCTAATTTCACAAATAAGCTTCCCCCAAAATCGAACTTTTGAGAGCTTTTTGTCGGCACTAGAGTAGAGCACCGCCTTAGGCACAGGCCACAGGCGCCGACCGTCCACACACATACGCTCGTGGCGATGATGATGCGCGTCTCGTGGCTCTCGTGCAAACTCGTCATGGCCATTGAACGAACCGGGCGGCGCCCAAAGGCAAGGGAACTGGTGCCACAGGAAGGAATGGGTAAGGGGGGGGGAGTCTGTGCGGCCACTCAAATCCACGTTTGACTGCACGCAGGTAAATACGCGGAGGGCTCGCATTAGAGGGCTCCGTCGGGACCCATTTGGAGGATTGTGGGGTAATGGGGTGGAGGGGGGGGGGGAGCACCTTGGTGTGTTGGAGGCCACCAGGCAGGTATTATGGCAGTGACCACAGCGCGTCATCACCACGTTCAACATGAACGGTGGCCTCCACACACATACACACACGCCAAACACGCAAACCTACACACTAACACAAATGTAGACGAAGAACACGACCGAGAATTTGTGGAAGGGCTGGAGGGAGTTTAGGGAGGGCACCGTCATCATCAGCTGCTGCGGTTGAATGTTTTGGGCTTTTGCAGAGGCCGCTCTGACGATGGAATGACGACGTGTTCTTTGCCGTCTTGTGCGACTGTGTGTGTGTCTGTGTGTGCGTGTTGTGTTGCTGCAGGTGTTTGGAAGTGTGTCGTCGCACTTTGCCGCTTGATGTCCCAGGAGGAGCCACCCGATGCTCCACTGGAGCCGATCCTGAAGAGCTTCCGATGGGAGATGGTGCACACCAGTTGCTAAGCTCCAATAATGGAATTCCATCTAGCACAGTTGCAAAACGTGTTCCTCATGGTGAATGCGCAGGTCAGGTACATGGTGCCACCAGCGTCTGAAACGCACGGAGAACGCACTGCTCATTCCAACCAAACATCAGACCATGAATTCTAGCCTTTTGCGTGCACAAGAGGACATTGGAAAAGAGGCTGAAGGATGGTTTACTTTTCAGTTTTGTTGTTCCCACCTGACACCGATGCGCGGGGATTGGTTCCAGATCCTGTTGCTGGTGCCGCAGGTAGAAGAGGTATAGCCAAGGATTCACTCTCCTTCCAGCGTTTCCTTTTCGTCGCCACCTTCGCTCGTGTGTACATCCCGCCCCGGCGAGGCTTATGTCTCTGCGTGCCGATTTCGCACACACAGACACACATTTCGCCGGCATGGATGTCAGCAAGAAGAGCAAAGAAGAGAAGAACCAGTCCGCAAAGAAAGAGGAGGGTACCTGGGATGTATTTATTTACCAAACTACCTGGGCTTGCTGGGTTGTGGAATTCACTTCCACCGTCAAACATCACCGCTCTAGGATTAGAAAACACGTTGCAAAATCCCACTAAGCGAATGGTCTGTTTTTTTTTTTTTGTTGTCGTTGCTCTGACACGATGAATTCTGATGATGGGTTCTTTGGCGAAGAAGACCACAACTGCCAGAGCCTTACTGCCGCGATGGATGGGTGCTGGTCAGCTAAAGAATAGCACATCGGAAAGGGAGATGAAATTCGAACCCCGGCAACCATTCTGTCCTAAGCTTGCTAGCGTAGTGTGACGTATGCGTTGCATATCTGCCTAGAACTTCAGGCACTGGCGAGGCGCTGGATGCTTCTGGAATGTTCTTGTTAGCTTTTTTGCTTCCAATGACGGGTCTCAATTGGTTTCTGCAAGAAATTCGTCGAAATTGGAAGGAGTACGTCGTACATGCAAGAAGTTCGTCGTAGTTGCAAGAAGTGCGTCGTAGCACCTAGTAAGCACTAGTCCTTTGATATCCAAATTCGGGCATCTCCAGTTGCGCACGCCAACGAAGTCATCATCCAGCCGTTAACTCTTCTCGGGCGACATGGCGTCTGGAAGTGTGTCTCTGGCAGTTTGGGTTTCGATCGAACCAGTCATATTCTCGTTCATTTTTGTCCCCCCGCCATACGGGAACCTACCTACTTCTTCGGCGGCATCGATTTTTTCTGTAGTTGCTAAAACCTACCACCGCCTTTGCCGCTGACACCTTGCCGAGGTTGGCAAGAATTGACAGCTCACGTTACACATGAACTGTGCGGTGTGCGATGGCCTGTTAGCTTGCAAACCCTTCTAGTCCATTCTTGACCGCCATGGTGCCCTGCCTTTCCCCACACCGTTTTTTTTAATAGCTCGGCGCACGTTGACGGACGTGTGTGTTTGCCCTGGCGTTCTTGACAGCTCAACCACGCCGGGGCACGTAAGCTCTGGGTGCTGTTGTGAAATCCTTCTGTTGCTCTCCTGTTCTCTCTCTCTCGCTCCCACGGTCAGGGTTTAATTGTGTTCGCGTGAGGAAATGATCGGATCGGTGTGTCTGTGTGTGTGTGTTAGTAGTGTGCGTTTGCGTGCTTTCTGCAGTTTCTGCTTGTTGTGTAGCTTCTCTAGGCCGGCCGGTGAAGATGATCCCCTAACTGACTGACCGCAGCACATTTCGCACAGTGCAACCACCTCGCGGGGTATGGCGGCGGAGGAGGAAGCAAGCGGATACCGATTCCGATCCGGACCGATTGCCTTCCTTCCTTCCCTTTCACTCCTACCGTGTTCAGGGTGTGGTGTGGCGGTGGTAGTGCTCCGCGGTTCGCCGAACCCTGCCGATCGCCCAACCGAACCAGAACAGCACACCCAGTGCGCGTGTAGTGTGTGGTGTAGGTGCGTGACCGTGTCCGTGTGTGTGTGTGTGTTTGAAAAAGAAACATTTGTAGCGCGGGTGTGCGTTGAGGTTAGGTTTAAAAATAATATACAGAAAACCGATCATCGCGCCCACTGCTGCTGCTACTGCTGCCAGGCTCTGCTCGATCTCGATGGGACACACTCGAGTCACACGGAGGGCATACATACCTACACCAACTCTACTTTGATCATCATCCCCGGTTTGGATTGGCTCTCGATCACAGCAGCACTACCACACACCTTCAATGCCGGTCTGAAAAGCCGGAGTGTCAGTGCGAGCAAGCGCTGTGTCACTTAAACGCACACTTATGCGATAAAAGGCAGGGGATTCTGTTCCTCTGCGTGCTACATTCTGTATTGAAAATTAGATCAAATTTCGATTGTATAAATAATGGCAGTATTATTATTCCATATTCTTGTTTCGCTTCGCCAGCTCTTGTAAAGGCGCGCTTGGCCAATTTTTTGGTGGAATCAAACGATGATCGATGATTTCGTTTTAGCGGAATGAATGGCGTAACGCTTCTCCGTAACGTTAGGGTCTTGCATTGATCAACGTAACGAACACATTTTACTTCCTGCTATATTGTATGGGATTCTTTTATTTCTTCGTTGTGTTGTACAAGTGGACTCTCTCATAACGAGTACACTCTTACCGAGATTCGCAGTTTATGCGTTCCCGAGGCATCCGCGTGAGACGAATATCACGTTTTTGGTAATACTGAATTATAAATTGATTGAATGTAGCATTTTTATCCTTAATCATTTATGTAATACGTTTCCTTCGTGCAGAAAATGTTGAAATTTCTGGCTTGTTCGTCATATATTGGCAAAAAAAGTATTTCATTATACTGATTGGGCAAATGAGCTGTCCAATTTAGAAAGCCGCGTATCTCTGAATCCGCGTGAGTCGAAAATCTCGTAACTCGGGAACAGAAACTGTACCCCATCTCATTGCGAGTTTTTCGCAGGACGAGCAAAGCTAAATGCCGCACAAAAAGCCCTTTTTGCAACGAGTAAAATTTCAAATGTCGTGCCAAGAGTCTTTGGATTCTCGTTTTTTAATGGAGATATTAATGGGATTGTATTAACGTTTTTAGATTAAAAGGAACGGTCCCAAGGGTACAGTCGTCAACTTGCACGACCCAACAACCTACCCAACTTGGGTTCAAACGGCATGTGATGCTAATTTCGCATTTCTAGTACCGTTTACTAGAAATAATCGATACTCAGCAGATCTAAAGAGCACGAATACTGCTACGGGAAGTAGAAGAAGATGCACGAGATTTTTGAATTTATCATCTTCCAACTATTTTGCTCAACCGAACGGCAGATTGAACTGTGATCATGGTGGTGTTCGATTTTACCTGCCTGCCTGCTAGTACAATACCCAATACACTAACTACTACACCCGTGTCACACGAAACAAGCGACAACAACAGCTCATCTCGACCCACGAGCTCATCTACTAGCCGCAAGCACACAGATCAATCTGTGGAGTGTCAGCCTAGCTGTTCGGCTTGTTTGATTTTGGATTTTTCAAAATGCGTTTGTGATAACGCATTCGATCTAGGTGCGATGCTGTAATGGGCATGTTGGCTTGATGGTTCTTATCATAAGTTTATTTATGCGTACGTAAATACACTTAAAAATTTGTGCACATTGCTTGCTGTTTTATAGAACGAACTTCGGTGTAACGTTGAAGCGGCACTGGAATACAAGTTATCAACCATTCCACCTCTGGTAGACACCTATGTGTGTGTATGTTGCGTTAAGCTTTGAAGAGGTGTTTTGCATGCATTATGACCTCGCTGTCTCAGCAGCAACCTCTAACAGAACTTATGAGCGTGCCGTGTAAACATTGCAATCTAGCTCGAAACACTTGCTCTTTTGCAGCTTCTAACGTCGGGATATCATTAATAAAAAAAAACATGTATCCCTCTTACAATTGCAATTGCCTAAAAAAGGTAAATAAGAAACAACAACAGCACACTAAAAAGTAGTGCTAGTAACCCTGTTCCACGAATGCTCAGGCAACACCTTTCAGCCTCTCTCGCTCTTTCGCTCTAGGCACACACTGGCTCTGGTGTTGCATTGCAGAACGGTAGCAGCAACCTTGCACTGCCGCACTAATACACTTCATCGCCCGACAGAGCGTGTATAACAGCAGCAGCAGCAGCTCGTAATGAAGCGTGATTGACAATTGAACCTAATATATTGAACACGGTGCTTCCACAGCGGTCGTCGTCGTTCCCAGTACGGTGCTAGATAGGCTTCAGAGATGCTTTAGGGCCTCCTCGGAGAAGGAGATCTTTTGTTCCTGCGTGCAATATGGGTTTAGAGTTGTAGAGGTGCAAACTGGAGCTATTCTGAACTGCACACACACACACACACACACACACACACACACACACACACACACACACACACACACACACACACACACACACACACACACACACACCCACACACACACACACACACACACACACACACACACACACACACACACACACACACACACACACACACAAACACACACACACACACAAACACACACACACACACACACACACACACACACACACACACACACACACACACACACACACACACACATATCCAATAGTCAGGCCAAAAGTTCAGCCACTGAGACACGTCAGATGGGAATTAATTAAAAAGTTTTCCTTGATGTCAGATTTAAAAAATGACGTACGTCCATCATCGGGCCGGCAAGGATTGGTCCTTGCCACTAGCAAATTCCAGTGCAAAACTACTACTAATATAAGCCAAGGGGGTGTAGGCAGGCGGTATAGACTGTATCGTCCTTTTCCATTGGCCTTTTTTTAGTGTCACAAATTTTTCACTGGCTTTTCATCCGTGCTCAGATCGTGTGCCTCATTAAGGGTGACTTATCGGTGTTCTGGGTGACGCTAGAATAGACTGCCAGTTCACATTTGCAGTAGAGCTGTTTTTACGACGAGAAGTTTGTTTAGCATTTCTGTTTAGTTTTTGTTGTTGTGGAATTCAAACGAGGATGAACCAGGCAGAATGCAACTCTCCACGTCCAATTAGCAAAGTTATCGGGCCACTGGCGCGGCGATGGTCTATTGCCTTTTTCTCCCTCAGTGGAAGTGAAAAGTATTTGCAAAAAAAAAAATGGATGGAAAAAATAACGTTAGCCAATAATCTCTCGGCTGATGGAATCAATCACAAAAAAATCAGTCACAAAAAACTTCCATATTGAATGTTCCTGTAAAATAGTTGTTGCTGGATGGATTCTATTTTAATTGGAAAAGAAGTTTCGTCAACCAGCGTAATGATGTGTCTCCTTCCACGGCATTACGTTATCGCCGCTGGCCTTGCATTCGTGTTCTCGAGCTTCGCATTAATCAATTACCGATCGAATTAGATGGAGAGTGTGTGTGTGTGTTCGGATGCTCCTAGCCGGCGGGGACTGTCAACGTCCATTAGCTAGATTTGTGCTAGACGCTGGTCGAAACGCACAAACACACCAATACTGTTAAATGCAACTCTTCTTGGTGATGGGATTGATTCGCGTCCGTGTCCCCATTTGGACAGGTTCGTCCTGGCTCGATTCGTTCGCCCACTAGCACTTTAAATTTCTGCTGCTCCTGTGCGTTCCCCAGGAGGACAAGGGAAACGAAACATAACGACAACAACAACAACAACAAAAAAAGCTGCACAACGAACACAAAAGCAATCCAATCAATTTCATCCACTGCGTGCCAGGTTTTATCGCACAACAAGTGGATTGTCGTCGTCCTGCCTGGAGGACTCTTTGTTGCAGCTTACCTGGAATATGATGCTGTGCAGCACCGTGCTGTTCGATTAGGTATCTGTGTTTGTTGCTGTAGTTGTTGATAATGGTCCGAGGATGATGATGATGATGGCGCAGGGACGCAAATCCTCTTATCCTTGCAGTGCGCTGCTGATGCTGCTTCTAATTGAGAGGCTTCATGCTAGGAACCTTCAAGGAACAGTCGGTGTACGTACGCTTCGCAGAAGTTACACCAGCAACAAAGGCGATAGCATTGGATCCTGATTGAACGCATCGAACAAACGCGTTTGTTGAGATGTTTTATATTTTCCCATCCCTTTTTTTGTTTCTAGTGCTCCAAAGGGATTTTGAAACTAGTCAAGCTTCTTATTGATAGCTTTTACAAGATAGAGTTATTGTTTTTGGTGTAGTGCAGAGAGGCTTTGGCTTCAATGGAGTTCTTTCGCCTTTTTACCCGACTGAGTGCGTTTTGCAACCGGTTTTATGATTTCTGCGCATTGTAGTGATTATTTTGTTAGATCTATTTGTCTGTCAATCTTGGTTGAAATGAGAAGTCTGTATTATGATTTTGGAAGATAAAAGCTCAAAACTATGACGTAGAAAGGAAATTAAATGCCTGTACAAAATTGTCCAAACATCTTGGAGCAGAATCTGTGCAGAATCTTCAACATACAGGCGTCCCCCGAGTTACGACCCCCTCGAGTTACGACGATTCGCAGATACGACGATTTTGATTTTGACAGTGAAAAGTTGTCAGTGAGAAGAAATTGATGTATTTTTTTGAATTTCTGTGCTGAAAACCGTTACAAACACATTTCTAAAGATTCTACAACTAGCCGATCTTTGATATTTATATCACGTAAACGACTTTCGGTATAAAATTAATACATTATCAAACATTATTTCAAATAAAAATCACGATATCATAGATTTCGCCTCTTCAACTTCGGTTTTAAACTTAACTTTGACAGATATTCGACATACGACTATTTCGACTTACGCCTTGCTTTGGGCCATTTTTTCGGTCCCAAATACAGTCGTATCTCGGGGGACACCTGTACATCACAAAGGCTAGCTAACTGTCGGAACAAAGAATCTAGGGTCGTCTGTCGGCTGCAAGTGTTTGGAAACCTTGGACAGATGACTTTATCAACATAGGAGCAATTGGATTTGATGACTTCAACGCCACAATGTACCACAACAGTCGAATCCTTCCATAGAGGACTTCAAAATTATTGGACAAACTATCAGAACTTATCAAATATGTGATATCCACCAAAGTGTCTGAATACATTGAAGAGATGACTTCAAAAATGTAGACTTCAGTGAAAACAACGAAACGATAACTTCAAGCTCAACTGTAATCGTGTATTTCAACACATCACGAGGACCTAACAACTAACTTCTTCAAAACATCCGACAAATTCATACATTGCCGAGGATTTGGTCTGCAATCCTTCAAAGGGGATTCCCTGTAAGAAGATCCTACTTGCTGACTGACTGGTTTAATGGAACAAGGAACGAACGCCGCGTATACCAACAGTTGCTGATCGACTGTCGTAGAAATGGCAATTCACAGTCAAACATTACTGGGTAGAAGATTCGTAACAATAAAATACAGTCTACAAAATTACAAGTGCAGTGGCCTGGAACATAGCTGAAGATAGCATTGATTCTTCACAACAAAACATTGGTTTTCCTTTAACCAACGCCGGTGCCAAAAACACGTGTTCGAAGAAGGCTTTCTTAAGCAGTGCATTCATTTATAAGGAAATAAGCATAGTCTACAAATAGCAAACCATCGGCATCTTCTGAAAGTTCGTCATAACAAAACTGTAGTCTACAATTTCCAAGTCACTGCCCTGGAGAACGCGACAGAAGATGCCTCACTGACATCAACATCCCCGGGCGCAAACTACATTCAGTACATTAATTTGATGGAATAAAACTGCAGTCTACAAACACCGAGTCCCCAAGAACACGGCAGAACAGCTACTAGCATCATCAATTCTTCACAATGGCAGGGAGTTGTGGGAGAAGCTTGCATTGCAATGTCTTAATTCGTACCAGTAAAACATAAAACCGTTGAGTTCTCTCTCATTGAAGCACCACTAGAATATTGGGGAATGGCATTTGGTCCTGGCTCCTCAAGCGTTGGCTCAAATTTACCATTTTGCAATTTATTCTAGCTACTTCTTTCCGGGCCACAGCATTTATGGCCCTATCAAATGCTCCACTACTTCTTTATTAGACACCAGTACTGATTGTGGTTTGTTTTCTCTCTTTCTCTCATTTTAGGATAATGCTCCAAGCGCAGCTGCCACCGTTTCGCTGGCGATGATTTACAAACAGAAGTGAAGGACGATAAGTGTGTGTGTGTGTGACATCCTTTCCGTCCGGGAAGTAGTGAGACAGCAGTGAGACGCTTGCAGGGCGATTAAGTTATTCCAGACACCGTGGTGTCTGCTCAGTGATCGCTTTTTTTTGGGGTAGGATCCCACCACCAAGTCGCCGTTCTTATTGTTTGTATTCGACAACGACGACGACGACGGGGACACGACACCTGAATGATATCCTTGTCCTCGGGTTTCTGACGAGTGCACTGTGAACAAACAGAAAGTAAAAACACAACGGTGGAGGAGGGTTTGCGCAAGCGCGCGAACCGTGGCAGTGTGTGATACAGCAGCCCCGTACACATACAGCAGGATAGTCAAACAAGTGGCCATCCGCAGTAGGAGGAGGGTCGGGGGGCAAGGGTCAGAGTTGGGTTTGCCTATATAAAACGGGAGGCGGCCGGAGAAATTGCGTCCAGTGAATGCCGGGCCACCGGATGGGAAGCGAGAAAAAATCAGAAAGGAGAGTCAGTTGTACCTGTGCTGTGCCGCACCCAGTGTGCAGCTAATTGCTTCGCATCCTTGGCCACACCTGCCCCAGACGGGGCCCAGGTGGGACGTGAAAACGTAAAGCAAGTCCCCGTGTAAATGTTTTAGGCCGTTGGAAGCGTTAGTTGGTGCGTTAGTGAAGAATATTTTTGATTTAAATTACCGGTGTCCTAGGCTGTGTAAATAGAACTGAAACACCACCGCGGTGTGCATTGTTGTGTGCTTTGTGTGTAAAAGTCTACAATCAAAGCAAGCCGCCAAGAACCGTCTATCAACCTGCAAACGAATCCTGAATTTTCTGTGAAAGAAACATTGAACACACAATCAACAACAACTCTCCTCCAGCAGATCAAGCTTTTGCCGGTGTTTTGTGTGTGTGTGTGTGTTTGTAAAACGATGGTGGTCGCCGCCGGTCACCAACGCGCCCCGCTGGCGCTAGAGCGGTCGTCCGGCAGGGAAGAGTAACGCGCGGACGCCACACGGCGCTAAGGAGCAAATGTCGGCCAGTGGTGGCGACGGTATAGACTGCGATCAGCACGATCAACCGGTGGCAAGGCAGCTCTGCGCTGCCCTGCCCGTCGTGGCCGCCGCTAGCCCGCGAGCACGTGCCGTGAACACAAACACAACACAAATTTAAACTGAAACCGTCCGGCGGGAGCAGTTCCTAACACACCGTGGGCAGAGCTAAGCTAAGGAGGGGCAAGCAAGCAGAGAGAAACGATTGCTCCCGTACTACTCCTGTGCAAACGCAGGAAGAACCACACAAAGCTGTAAAGATGGCCGACGACGACAGCAGCAGCAGTAAAGGTGGTACGGAGCAGGAGGGAGGCGCAAGTGGTGGCGGTACGGCGGAGGGTGCCGCCGGCGCCGCCGCCGCCAGCAGCGCGGACGGTTCGTCGCCGTCCGCCGGCCGCAAGCCGCTGTCGGTGGCGCGGCTCAAGGAGAAGGGCAAGAAGCTGGCGTCGGCCCACATCCACCGGGAGCTGGCGGTGAACGGGACGTCCGACAGCCTGAACCGGCTGCTGGACGAGCTGCTGTCGCCCGAGAGCCAGATCTCGCTCAGCGAAAACATCGAATGGTGCCGGTGGTTGGTCGCCGGCGGCCGCACGCCCGCCGAGTTCGCCTCGATCGGTAAGCAAAAACAAATCAGTTTTAATGTAGCAATTGTACAAACACAAACAACCAAACTGCGACACAAATGGTCTGCAGTGAAAAGGATCATTCGGAGATTCGGGGTCGCGGCGAGGTCCTTCGATAGGGCCTGGGACCGTTTGACCCCAAAATTATTTTGCCTTTCTGCTTCTACCGTCCATGACAGTCGATTGCGGACACCTGAAATATTCTCTGCAAATTGTCAGACGTTGCAAAACATTTTCGGTGTTTTCTTCTACCTTCTCTCTGTGCATGTACGCACAAAAAAGATGAAAAACTGTACGAGTTATGGAAGAAATACCCAAAACTGTGTATTTTGCTGAAAGTGGGCGTTTCATTCTGATCACATGGATTTTATTTTTAGTAAAATGGCTACAAAATAATGAACATTTCCTCATGAAAATTTACTAATAATGCAATGAGTACATTGGCAAGGCAAAAATATTAAAAAAACAACTGAAGTTTTGCCTTCAAACTCATACAAAATCGTAAACGTCCGGAATTAAGTGACACGTACTGTAAGTGGTTTTGGAACATTACCTAAAAAAAAGATTTGTAAACAATCAATCAGAGTACTTGGTAGCCAGAAGAGTAACTTCTGTTAGAAAAAGACTTTTAAACATTTTAAAAATCGCTTAACCAACCGTAACCATAAAAGCTCAGACACTTGTTTGGCGTATTGTTTTGGGAAAGTATCAGTCCGAACTCATCTTTAGGGGCATGGTTGCGGCTTAGAACATTCTACTTCTGCAAAATGTTTTTGAAATCATCTGAAATCAGATGTCACCACAAACACGGGTTACTTTTGAAAGGATAAGTTAATTTGACCAGGTTCTAGGGCAGCGCAACGAAATTTCAAGTTTTTGAAGTAACCCATACCAGTCCAGGAGTTGATACAGAGTTCATACGGGTCCTGGTACCGATCATGAGGCCTATCCGGCTCTGGAACCGATAACGATCGGAACTGGTACTGATCATGAAATCATATAGGTCCTGGAACAGCTCTCGATTTAATTCCTTTCTTGGAACTGTACTTGGATCTGTTCCGGGTCCGGAACAAAACTTGGTTCGGATCTGGAACCGATACAGTTCCAGCTCCGGAACCGATCACGATTCCATACCTGTCCTGGAGCTGATCATGAACCCACATCGGTCCTGGAACAGATGCTCATACCGGTCCTGAAATGCTCTCGATTTCATTCCTGCTTTGGAACTGTACTTGGACCTGTTCTGGATTCGGAACAAAACTTGGTTCGGATCTGGAACCGATACAGTTCCAGTTCCAGTTGACAAACCATACCTGTAGGTACACGTGCACAGCGTAGAAATAGCGCAAGAATTTTAGTAGAATTTGTATAGTGATGCTACAAGCGATTGCCAAGCTTTCCATGAGGCAGCACCCAAGGTGACTAGATATACTACAGGTCAGCTTTTAGCCCTGATTTTGGACTCAATAATGAATCGGGATTTCTATGGAGATTTGCGAGGAGCTACTAAAGACTTGTATAAGGTTTAGGTTTAAGGACCTTGGACGAACCAGTGAAGAATTCACTGTTTCTAGCGTACGTTAATGGCAAAAACACACCAATATTAGGATACATTTTACTATTCTGCGATGGATAGGCCATCCTTGTTAGTCATTGCCAATTATTACCATTATTTTTACGCATTAAAACTTATTTATTTTGCCAAAAACCAACAATCTTTGGATATCAGAGATCTTTGGCACATTGATAAAAAAAAAGTGCCACAGACGTCCTTTAATAATATGTTGCTCATAATATGTTTCCTTTAGTAACGTAACTGTTATACCAATTCGAAATGAAAATGAACCCTTGATGAATGGTTTTTGCTGATTCCCTGAACTCTAACAGGCTTTAGCAATCAAGATGCTCAGTGAATTAGGGTTTTGATTTTCTTTTTTTCTGCAGCTTGAAACAGCAAGCTTCAAAATCCCTAAAGCCACCTTTATTATTCGAGCAATCGATCGCGTTGCTAACCGATTTGGTTTCCGAAATGGGCGCCATACTAGCTTCCCGTTCTCCTTCTGTCCAGGCGTGTGTTGCGCGGGGTGTTTGGCTGTGGCTCTGTACAAGGCGCCGACAAACGCCGAATAATGTTTGCCTCCAACGGAATTTACAAATCCAATCCCATCCAACGCCCAATATCCATCCCGTGTTGGTCGCGAATCGCCGATCCCAGGACATTTGAATATGCAATGCCGAGGGACAAACTCTCGGACACCTTTTTACCCGTGCGTAGTACAGGGGTGTTGCGGCATTCCCGGAATTTGCAAGTCAATGGGCAACGATGGCGACGTGAAAATCAAAAAGGGTGCAATGCACATCGTTTGCGGCCAGCGCACCACACCCGGCTTTGGCGAATGTTGGCCTTGAATTTGAACTTCTTAGAGGAGGAGGGGGCTTATCTGTGTACTGCTGGGTTTGTCTCTTGTGCCGCCTTTTTGCAGCAGTAGGAAAGGATTTTAATTTGCGTAACAGGCGAGCTGGCCTGAGCAAAAGGTAAAGCGTGTGCCCGAAGTGCGGATGCGGTTGTTGAATGTTCAAGGTCCTTATTAGAAGAGCTCATAACAGAGTGCGACCGCCTCAAGGTTTAAATTGACGAAACTGTAAAAATGCACCAGTGCATCGTGTGTGTGTGTTTTTGTGCAAGAGTGTGGCGACTAATAAACTGATTTTATGGCCGCCCACATTTATACAGCGTCCGTGTCGCGTGGTGTGTGAGGTGCAAGCTGTAAAAAAAAACGGCAACTTCTCGACTGTAGCAATGTTTGCCTGGATGCAAGGACAGGGATTTTATGGTCTTTTCAACACACACTCTCGCTCTCTCTCTTTCCGCAAAACGGGTGAAGTTTATGGTGCACGCCGATGATTCATGCAGCAATATCGGGCGCAAATGATGCCTCGAGTGTAGCTGCGAAATTACGGCAAGGTATGAAAAGGAACGAACGAACGAGAACGAAATGATGAGAACGTAACAGATTTGGTTCGAGAAAAAAAGGGAAAATAAAAGTTCTCACATAGCCAATCATAAACCGGGATGGAGAGCAAAAGCACGTGGTATGCGTGTGGTTTGAGAGCGCCATTTTTGTTTTATTAAATTGCATCATCTTGCTGGAAGATCGACGGAGGGATGCTGTGTTGTGCTTATGCTTGCGCTCGTGCGGATACGCTGATCGTTGATATCATTTTTGAGAACAAAACAAAATTCTGAGATTGAGAGAGATAAAGACAGTGGAGGATACAGAAAGAGAGCGAGAGAGAATAACGAGTAAGAATAAAAAGGGTTAAGCGTTTCTTGAGATATCCGCCACGAAGAGCTGTGAAGAGGCAGCGGAGTGGAACTATCGTATTACTCGCCTTTGTGTAATGCTCAACGCCAAAGTATGCGCGTTGCTGTTGGGTAAGGTTTTCTTCAAGGCCATCGATGACCGTAAGAGGGCGGGAGGGCAATGAGTTTGGATCGCCTTTCTTTCAGACATCCCCAGAGCACACATCGGGTCCTCATGCTGACCTGTTCGGTGTACAAGTAGTGCAGAATTGTGAGCTTAGCAAGGCAACTTGTTATAAATGTTTATATCTTCATTGCAACGCTGTTACATTCTTCCGAGAAGCAAACCCACTTTTACAGTGAAATATAGCTTTTATAGCAACTCCGATACCGCATTCGAGACTGAAAGTGTTTGAGGACTCGAAGGCTCCAATGCGGTCTGGATGTTTTCCAACCCTATCCAGGGAGTTGTAATAAATGTATAATAAAATACCAGCCCAGGCTACGAATGTCGAACTAAAATATTAGAGTTGATGATAGATATCCAAGAGATATCGGTGGTAGGGCTTGGCATTAATGTGCAATATAATCTGTCTCCTGCTATACAGAACCACTTCCTATAATAGACAAAGCAAATCCAACTGTCGGTTAATGCTATAACCAATATCTAGTGTCGCCTTGACTCTCAAAGTCACTTCCTACAAAGGTCCAATAAAATCTCAACAATTGACCCTACGTGACGTCAAATGTCTTCCATGTGATATTTAGAATTTCTTGTTATAAATGTCCAATGAAATGGAAGTGTGGATCAGAACGATGTCAAGACATGCTGGATCATGTCTCCATGACACTTGGATGTTGACCGGTTCGCTATTAATGTTTAATAAACTCTCTGGTCATGTCGTCGCTTCAATATTGAATATTGCTGGTAGCTCTCTTCATCCCAGAATTACTTACTGTAAGTGTCCGATGAAATTCTAACAGCGAGTGATCCAAAAGAAATTGTAAATCTCAAGATTTCGTAAGGTACACCCGGTGGTGTCTGACATTGCTAGCGTTATCTTTGCTTAGTTGCTTGTTGAATTTGACTTGAAGTTAGTTTTATACGTCATCTTTTGACAGACCGACAGTTGCAGCTATCAAGAACCTTCCCCGATCATCTCCAGTGTCTGAGAAGAGTCACAGGGGGGAGTTCCAAACTAAAATTCTATGAAGCTATACACCTCTATCGTTTTACCTCCTCGCTGGAGAGTGCCTAATGCCCCTTACTTCGCTGAACAAGCATCACTAATTGCAGCTAGAGAAATACGGATGATACCTACCGTAGGGCATTGCCCAGTTAGGTTCTCGTTTAGGTTCGAATTGCGAAATTCCGCCAATCGTACTGCAGAGACCACCAGGTACTGCAGAGTGTAAATTGTACGTTCGCTTTCTCCTTGGGAGAGCAGGGTGGTTTCGCTTGGATCAGCTGAACACACACACACACCACCGCATCTCTTCTGTATCTCCTGCCCCTCCCCCAACTGTTGTGTGGTGGCAACAAGCAACGAACCCCTCTTCTGGGCGAGTGTGATATGCCACACTGTGGCTGGAGCGCGCAGCTTCTCTCGCTTTATCGGCATCAGAGAGCAGGCGTGTGAGCGCTCGCATACACCGCGTGTGTGTGTGTGTGTGCGTCCGTCGCCCAGTTCCAGAGTTCGTTCACTGTCATTGTCAAGGTCGTCGATCGCGGATGAAAGTGACGTCGTAAAGCAATTCGCGTCTCTTCTGTTCGTCATCGCAGCTCGCGGGCGGGTATTTCCACACACCCCACACCCAACCATTTTCGGCGTGACTTTGTATGGTGAAACCTCACGGGTGTGTGTGTGTGTGTTGCGTACAGCTTGTGTGTTCTTCTCCCTGTTTTTGTTGTTGTTGTGTAGAGCCGCTTGTTGCTTCGAAAGATCGTTGAACTTTCGAGCTCGCGCGTGTAAATGATGATCACTGGGAACTCTGGAACGTCTGTTAAATGGGGGGGGAGGGGGGGGGAAATGAAAGATCCGTCTCCCTCTTTCTCTCGTTCCCATTCCCATCCTTTAGTTTTATGCCGGGGCGTTGCCATTCAGCATCCCAGCAACTCGAGGGTGGAAGTTGTTGTTGTTCTCCTTCAATGATACAATTTTGTGACCGCCCGTGTGTGTGAGCTCAACTGCTCATAGTGAGCTGTTATTCGCTGCCGAATGAAGAATGCAGGTGACAAACACACACACACACACATACGAACGAAACAACAAGTTTAACACACAAAAAAAAAACAGCAAACAGCTAAAATGGGTTGTTTCGTCAAGAAAAAACCTGCACAGAAATCAATCGAAGAAAAAGGGAAGCAAAAATTGAATTGTGGTTGGAATTGGGGAAACAGAGGAGAGAGAGAAAAAAACTTCTGAGGCGTCAATGAACCCGAAAACTAACACACACACAGTCTTGCGTTAGACCGGTATGTCTGTGTGTGTGTGTGTGTGTGTGTGTGTGTGTGTGTGTGTGTGTGTGTGTGTGTGTGTGTGTGTGTGTGTGTGTGTGTGTGTGTGTGTGTGTGTGTGTGTGTGTGTGTGTGTGTGTAGGTATTGCGCAAAGAAAGAGAAATAAAAGAGAAATGAAAGGGAATCGTCACGGAACCTGTGCGCGCGCTCCGTTGAGTGCACACGGACGGGTCTTGAGATGAGCAAACCACGCTCCTCTTCCCCTCAGCCAGCTAGCAAGAAGGCTTACAATGACGGAGCCCAAACGCATGCCGTTGAACTGTGGTGCTGCTGCCCCATTCTGCGGTCTCCGCTCGATCATGTGGTTCGCCGCCGCTCGCCTGTGTGGCTGCTGTACGCAGAGACCAAGGGCGGCATACACGCGCGCGCGTTTGTGTGTGTGTGTGCGATCACTCTTTACCAACGAACTCTTTCCCGCCTCCCCAGCAGAGCGTTCGGCGCTGTGTTACAGTGTGTGCTGGTCTCTTAGGAGCTTCAACCAATGTTACGCGCTGACCGCACCGAGGCACACCCGCACGGCCGCTGGTTTCCGTCTGCTTCCTGCTCAGCGGGAGGAGGGGAATGAAGGGAGTGGCGTACAACAAGCATCCAGTAGCAATAGATCCACCATCCGTAGGCCTTCTCGCGTGTGCGATCGGGCCGATCGGGTGAACGATCGCGAACGGTCATGCATTCCTTGCGACGTCACTATGGGGATTGGCCGGGCAAATGTGTCGCATGACGAGTCATATGAGTTTTTTTGTCTTATTGCAAATCTTTCGATTGGCATGTTTAAACAGAGAGAGAGAGAGAGAGAGAGAGAGAGAGAGAGAGAGAGAGAGAGAGAGAGAGAGAGAGAGAGAGAGAGAGAGAGAGAGAGAGAGAGAGAGAGAGAGAAAGATGGCGAGAGCGAGGATTGAACTAATCTAGTTCAGCAAAACGGGCGCTATGAATGACCTTCTCTCTGTGACGGTGCTGGTTTAGTATGCAAAAAGATAAAAACACACACATATACATGCCTGCTGCTGGGCGCTATAGCAACTGATTGTATGCCTATCAACAAACGAGAAGAAAAAATAAAAACGAGAAAGAAAAAAGTATTATTGACAAGTAGTAGTTTGCGGTCAAGTGACCCAGGAAGAAGAGGAGGAGACGGGGCTTAAGTGTTATATCGACAGAATCGCATTTTTTTCTTTTCACCGGGTTCGGTCATCGGATTTTGGGTTTGGTCGGATTAGATCATGCATCGGCTGCGATCAGGTTCCCATTGCCACGCTATTCGATGGCGCAAGGGAACAACAAACGGTGGTGTGATTTTGTTTTTAATGATAGATTTTACTACAAAACATTGTCAATGTGATTTATTTGACGTTTTCCATTCAACTATTTTTACGACACCAATGTTAACAACTGGATGCCCATTAAAAAAGAAAAAAAAAACTTGTAAATACGAGCAATTAAGAATTCATTAGCAAAGGGCGTTAAAGCAAACATTTTGCTACAACGTTCAACAATGTTCCTGATGTCATCAGCATTACCGCATCGTCGCTTTCGGCTCCCACCTTGTAGACCACGTGGCTTACTGTTGTTTTTTTGCACGTGCCGAATGGTTTCCTATAATTAAGATGTCATGATTTAAAGACCGTAAAGGTTAAGGTGATGAATTCGCTTATTTGACGACCGGTTTGTTTGGACGCAAATAAGAAATAAATGGAGCTGGTTTGTTCATAACAGATTAAATCATTTGTCATCAGCTAGCACACCAGTACGGGTTGTTAGTTTAAGAAAACCTACAATTGAAGTACTGAGTGAGAGGATGAGCTTCATTCAATGAGCTAATTATTAAAGGAATTATTTTTATTTCCTTCAATGTGTTTTCGTAACTAATGGCAGTAATTGCAGTGTTCTATTTGCACATTGAAATTACATTAAATCCTTCAGTTTCTTCACGAAATGTTTAGATTAATGCCGTGCGACTGTACACAAATATGAACATAATAGTTGCATACTGTCTGTTCCCGAGTTACGCTGTTTGTGCGTTCCCGAGGAGTGCGCGTTAATCGAATATCAGCGTGAGTTGAATTTCGCGGTTTGCGTATTAATCCGAATCAATCGCGAGCACAATTGATTTCTCAGTATTTTCTATTTAATTTAGTGCTTTTATACACTTTTTTATTTATATGACACGATTCGTGCAAAAAAATCTGATATTTTTCAGTGGATTAAACTAATTAGCAAAAATGCAATTTATACTGCATTGGACAATTCTTCAAGCAAATTGTACTGATTTGACATTTAATCTGTCACATTTAGAAAACCGCGCATCTCCGAACCCGCGTAAGTCGAGAACCGCGTAACTCGGGAACGGACTGTACTTCTATTTGCATGGCAGAAAATAAAATCATATTGAAGCTGACTGTCATGTTTCCTCTTCATTTAAGTAAAAACAACACAAAATTAAAATAAAGTGATTTTGTAATTTAATAAAAAGAAAAAAAAAGAAAGATTTTTTTAAAGCAAAGATTTGTCCACCAAAAATCCCATAGTGGCACCATCGTGCTGCTGGTGTGCGTGCCCACGGTGTCTGTCGGGTGCTGCGCCTGCTGTACGCTTGTGTTTTCTTTCTCTCTCTCTCTTTCGCTCGCTCGCGTGTGTGCGTGTGTTTTACGGGCCACAGAAGAATGGAATGAATGAAGCGATGAATTACCTCGCTTGCGGCATGTTTTGGAATGAACTTTATTTTTTCGTTCTTTTTTTTATTGCATAAATGCCTACGTCGCGAATGTTGCCATGGTGCCAACCCCACCTTTTCATCCACTTGCTGTTTCCCAGCACTCTTGCCTGGCTTGTTGTGCTGCAACAGTGGGCAGCGTGTATGTGGCATGTTGGGCAAAAACAGAATTTCCAGTACCTGCCAGATGTGTTCTTATATTAAAAAAATAAATAAATAAACAAAACAATTTAAGTAGAACTATTGACCATAAAAGGCACCGATGAAAAACAGTGCGCAAACCGTGGCGCGCTAGTTTGATTCTTCGCCAACCGATTAATTGTTAGCTTTTGTCACCCGTTGGACCTCCGGGGTGGGGAAAGAACCAGTGAAAGTTGCTAAATTTAGCAATCGTACGACATCATCGTCCGCAACCACCCACGCCGGTAGATTTGCCCTTCTTCTGAGAGGGAAAGGAGGGGGTCTCTCCTCGTAGAAATTCAACTCCAACGGTCCTCGTACTTGACTATCATCTCGCGTCATCCAGCCCGACTCGGCCGGCGTGTGGGCGTAATTTACCAGGGCTGATCTAATGCAGGCCAAAAAGAAAGTTGTTGCAGCAAAACTAAACTGGGGTACGCAAACAGCGGCTTGTTAGCATTTACCGTGACCATCCCCTTTTCCGCGTCGTTTGCAAATATTGACAGCCGGCTGACAACTGGCAACAGATAAGACAGACCGAGCAGGGACATTGAAATGCAGAAAACCATCCTCGGGTGGATTGAATACCGTTTCGACAGCAACGCTCACTTCATCCTTGCACCCATTCTAACCTCTCTTTCTTCCTTCGTTCTCTCTCTGTCCTTCGCAGTGCGAGCGTACGACAACCACGCCAAGTGTGGGCTGGTGTGGATACCGCACGTGGTCGCGTACCGGTGCCGGACGTGCGGCATCTCCCCGTGCATGTCGATCTGTCGCGACTGCTTCAAGCGGGGCAACCACCAGAACCACGACTTCAACATGTTCCTGTCGCAGGCGGGCGGGGCCTGCGACTGCGGCGACACGTCCGTGATGAAGGCGGAGGGCTTCTGCAGCGACCACGGGCTGAACAACTGCCAGAACAAGGCGCCCGTCCCGGACGACCTGATGCTGGTGGCGGAGGCGATGATGCCGCGGCTGATCCTGCGCATGCTGCTGCACTTCCGCGAGTACAGCGCGAGCAACCTCGACTCGGACGACTGCCACCGGACGGCCGAGTACTGCAACGACTACTGCGCGATGCTGATGGAGTTCAACAACATGGGCGAGCTGATGCGGCGCGTCATGACGCGCACGCTGATCGACCGGGGCGTGTACCGGCGGCTGCTCGACCCGCCGTACCCGTCGCCCCGGTACGGCAAGTACATCCGCGACGGGTGGCTGCAGTACGAGGAGGCACTGCGCCAGTTCCCGTCGCCGGAGCCGCCGCCCGACTACGCCCACCTGGCGGCGCTCGGGCGCACGATCGTGCACGAGACGCTGCTGGAGGAGTTCATCTTCTGGACGTTCAAGTACGAGTTCCAGCAGCAGATCGTCTGCTTTCTGCTGAACATGCTGCCCGACCAGGACTACAAGGAGCATCTGACGCGCACGTTCGTGATGCACTACTGCCGCATCCCGAGCGTGCTGGAGCTGTCCAGCGATCCGGACACGCTCAGCAACCGGGTGGTGCACATGAGCGTGCAGCTGTTCTCGAACGAGAGCCTCGCGCTCAAGATGGTCGAGGAGCTGTCGCTGCTGCACGTGATGATCATCAGCCTGCGGCAGATGATGTCGAAGATACTGACGCCCCACACGCTACACACGCCCGAGCACAACTTCCACTACGTGGTCGACTGTGCGGAGCGGGTGATGAAGGAGCACTGTTACTGGCCGCTGGTGTCCGATTTCAACAACGTGCTGTCGCACGAGTCTGTCGCGCTCGTCTTCCTCAAGGACGACGATCTGATCGACATGTGGTTCCAGTTCCTATCGATGTTGCAAGGTAAGGGGGGGCACACACACACACACACACACACCCAGCCAACCATTCTATCGAACAAGCGAATTCATCTTCCTTTCTCTTCCCCATCCACATCCAGGAATGAATGTAAACATTCGCGAAATCATCAGCCATGTCGAGTTCGAGTCGAGTTCCTACTATGCCGCCTTCAGCTGCGAGCTCGAGGCGAGCGCCTACCCGATGTGGTCGATCATCTCGCACCTGCAGGATCCGTCCCACGCGCCGCTGGCGAAGAAGATCATGATGTACTGCGTGAACTATCTGCAGGACTGGCTCGATGCGATCAACTTCTACCAGCAGCCCCGGTTCGAGAAGGTAAGCCCTGGAATGAGCGGTTTTGCGCTGAGCAAGCTTAAATAGGTTCCATTTTTAATGTGCAGTGAATGTGGATGAAATTTTGAAGTTGTTCTGCTCATTCTACATCTAAATGTGGTGTGGCATATATCAAAGGAAACAACATTGTCTATTAAAATTATTTAAAGCAAAAACCAGAATGATTTGAAAGGTTTAGCCACTAAATGTTGCCTTCTAGGCACTAATGTTTGTTTCTAAGGCACAACAATCATCAGGTATTAGAACGGATTTGTGACAACTTTTATTTTACTTCGCAAAAGCAAAGCAGAAAATCTCTACTTTCGAAGACTCAATTGAAGCTGTCAAAATCACCAAAAGTAATTCTTCATGTGGCTTGAATTGATAAAGCTTTCGAGGCACACAGATTCACAGTAATTAAAAAAAAACATTATAAACATTATTAAAAACCAAATGACTTGCCGACATTGATGGATTAGGGACAAACATTGGAGCTTTAGAACAAAAACTGATGCCTTAAAGACAGAAGTGACTTGGAGGAACAATGGATCTTGCGAGACAGAATTGGAGCCTTAGATACAATAATTGAAGCCTTAGAGGCAAAAAATGTACCTTAAAGACAAGGATTGGAGCCTTGGAGGCAGAATTGGAGGATTTGAGGCAGAATTGGTGCCTTATTGGTAAAAATTGATGCCTTATAGACACACTTTGATGACTTGGAGGCAGAATGGAACTTTACAGACAACAATTGGAGCCTTTGAGACACTAGTTAACGACTTAGAGAAGCTTTAGAGACACAAATAGGTGCTTCAGAGACAAAACTTGGTGGAAGGACCATACGAATAAAAAAAGGACAAGCCATTAGGGACAAGAATGGGATAAATTAGAAATAATAATTAGAGTATTATAGACAAGAATTGGAGCATTAGAGACAAGAATTGGAGCCTTTGATACAAGAATAGGATCCTTCAAAATTTGGCAGAATTGGAGCCTTGTTGGCAGAATTGGAGACTTGGAGGCAGAATTGGAGCATTAGAGGCAAAAGTTGACGATTTAGAGAAGCTTTAGAGACAAATTTTGGTGCTTTAAAGACACAAATAGCAGCTTCATGGACAAAAATTGAGGCCTTAGAGGCAAACATTGTCCTCTTAGAGGCCTGATGATTGAGCATTCGGAAAATGGAGCATTAGGAACAAGAATTGGAGCCTTGTAGACAAAAAAGGTGCATTAGAGACAAGAATTGCCATTAAAGACAAGCATTGGAGCATTAGAGACGAGAATTGGAGTATTAGAGGCAATAAATGGAGCCTTAGAGACAATAATTGGAGCCTTAAAGAAAATAATTGATGGCCTGTAGGCAAAATTGGAGCCTTGGTGGCAGAATTGGAGTCTTGGAGGCAGGATTGGAGCATTAGAGACAAAAGTTGATGATTTAGAAAAGCTTTAGAGACAGAAGATCGTGCTTTTAAGACACAAATTGTGGCCTTAGAGGCAAACATTGTCGTCTTAGAGGCCTGACGATGGAGCATTCGAAAAATGGACCCTTAGGAACAAGAATTGGAGCCTTACACACAATAAAAGTGCATTAGAGACAATAATTGGACCATTGAAGACAAGCATTGGAGCATTAGAGACGAAAATTGGAGCATTAGAGATAAGAATTAGAGCATAGAAGAAAAAATGCTACTTAGAGGTAAGAACTGGTGCCTAAGAGACCAAAATAGGCACCATAGAGACATCATTTTAAATTATAATAGTTGGGGATCAGGATATGCATATTCATATCAAGTAATATTACACGCTCACTCAATACACTAAATATGAACCTTATTGGAGAGCGAAACTTCTCCCCCTCCCGGTGGTTCAACGGTCCTAAAACCGTACCCTTCTTCTTGCAGGATGAAATGTCCCGTGCGTCGTTCCACTTTCCGCTCCACCGCTATCTGGCCGCGTTCATCTGCCAGGGCGTCAAGACGATGGGCATGTCGCTGAACGACATCTTGCCGTCCGCGGATCTGCTGCCGAAGCTGATGATGCATCCACTGCGCGTGCAGGTAGGTGGCCACCTAAAGTAGACAGAGTGTGACACAGTGGTTGGTGTGTGTGTTAGGTTGTAAGGAGTGGGGTTTCCCCCGTTCCAATTTATTTGTTTTCGATCGTTTACAGATTACAGGTTTTTTTTAGGGGAATTTGCTTATCTAGCAGAGAATATCTGCGCTGGCTCGCTCTCACTCGCTATAAGTATCCGGTTTCGGATGTATTACTACCATTGGGAGTTTTTGTTGTTATTATATTTGACTTTTGCCTTTAGTTTGCTTTGCTTCTTTTGGTAAACTGGCTCGCTGAACGAGCTGAACTATCTATCCCCGTTGGAGAGGTGGTGGAGAGCCTTCAGGCATTGCTGAAACCCCTGCACAAGACGTGCTTTTTTGCATCTCTCTGTGTCTGGGGAGGCGGCGTCGGCAGTTGGCATTTCTGTTTTTTTTTTTTTTTTTTTTATCTCTTCGTAGCATTAATTTCGACTAGCCGCTGTCGCTGCCGGCGCCGGCAGCACCACTGCTGCGTGCTTCCAGCTCCGCCGCAAACCAATCGTCGGTCGGGTCCTGGATGTGCGCGCCGAAGTTGTACGTCATGATCTTGGGCGCGACAAAGCCGCCGTACTTCGGGACGCCCTTGTACATGAGGCCGGCGCCGGCGAGCGGCGTCGGCCGCACCGGACTGACCGGCTGCGCGTCCAGGAACGGGATGGTCGTCTGGGCGGCGTCCGCCCGGCCGCCCGTCGGCCCGAAGCGCAGGTACTGGTTCTGGGTGGACATGGGGACCGATTTGGCCGGTGCGAGCGTCGGCACGTCCATGTACTTGAGCGGGATTTCGGTCCTGCTCGGAGAGAGAGCATGAAATGTTATAAATTGCTTCACACACAAATGAGCTCTAAAGGCAGTGTGCCGCCCTGCTTACCGTTCCGTCTCTAAGCTGCCGCTCCAGATGGACGCGTCCAGCCCGACCAGCTTGCCGGCGGTAAAGTTCATCTCGGTCATGCGCAGCAGCAGGTTGAGCCGGGCGCCGAGCACGCGGAACTGGACGCCGGTCACCACGTAGCCGGGCGGTACGTGCACGTCGTCCAGGTCGATCGCGCGCCGATCGTACGAGAGCGTGTGGTAGTCGTGCCCGTCCCGCACGCCCTTGTCCGTGTGGGTGAACGGTTTCGGCACGACCCACTCGAGCGTGCTGTTGGCAATCTCGCCCCCGGGCAGCAGCAGCCCCTGCTGCACGATCAGGTGCACCATCTGGCGGCGCTTCACAAAGCGCAGCCCGGTTACCACACTGCGGATAGTTGCGGAAGAACAGATGTGTGATGTTGTATAAGTACCATAGGTCAACTGCTCGAAAAAAATCACTTACCGGTTCTGCTCCATGTCCGAGACGGATTCGCGCAGGCTGACGTAGCGATCGGAGTGGCGGCCGGCATCGTCGCAGTAGCAGAAGCAGTAGCTACAGTGCCAGAACAGCCAGCGCCACCAGGAGTCGACCTTGGTGGAGCCGCGCGGGCAGCTCTGCTTGCGGCCGCGCATCTCCCCGTTCTCGTACTCGATGTACTCGTAGCGCCGGGTGCCGCCCGGTGCCGCCGGGCAGATCCACATGTCCGAGTCGATGTACTCGCAGTCGTAGATGCGGCCGGCACACTTGGGTTGCTGGGAGCAGTACAGCTCCTTGTAGCACTGGTGCTGCTCGTGCCCGTACTTGTAGTGCGAGCACGTTTCCCGGCACGTGTTGTCCGTCGTCATGTCGACCTCGTTCTCGACGTACCCCTGGACCAGGCGGGTGAACTGCACGTACGTGACGTTCTCGCGGTGCGCCCCACGGTCCGGATCGCACCGCCAGTACTCGCCGCTCGTTTGGTTCATCACGTTCCTTACCAGCTGCTGGGTGCGGGCGAGCCGGGTCTGCAGCTCGTTCCGACGGGCCTGCGACTCCACCGTAAAGTTACCTACCGAGCGAGAGAGGAGGGCAAACGAGTCGTTTAGCATGTGCACAAACACTTTTGGTTAGGATAGGGTGGAGACACCCCATACCTTGGCCCTGGGTTTTGAGCAGCATGTAGGAGAACTGCATCATGATATAGCCCTTCAGTTCGGTCGTTGCGATCGACTCGTACAGCACGTAGATGAGCTGCTGGGGTGACAGCCCGAAGCTGCAGAGGACGCTTCTTGCCGTCTTCCAGAGGGAGGCGTGTGCAATGAAAGTAGAAAGCGAAAAGGTTGGTTGGGTGTGTTAGTTCAGTTTGTGGTTCGATACAGCCAGCCAGACAGACAGAGTGGCGTGTTCCCGAGAACCCAACTCCACCCCCGGGGGAGTCATGAGCATGTACCATGCTGGCGCGATAGTAGAGTGCCTGCCGGACCATGATCGTGTAGATCTGCTCGAGCTGTGCCGCGACCGGCTGCCGCTTGTCGAACAGTATCGTCTCCGCCAGATCGATCGTGAGCAGCCGCAGATCGTCGCTGTGGATGGTGCCGCCCCCTTGCTGGTCAATCTCCTCCGGTACAAATTCGGCCTGCTCCGCGAAGCGGGGCGCATTGTTGCGCAGAAAGTTGTACACCACCTCGAACAGCTTGTTGATCGTCAGCAGGTTCTGCTCGAGCAGATGCCACTCGGCGAGCCGGGCGAGCAGCTGGTACTCGCCCCGGTCCTCCGGCTCCAGCTCCGTCTCGGCGAACCGCAGATAGATGTCGACCAGCTCGCGCATCACGGTCGCACGCTGCTGGGTCGCGTCCTGCTCGAGCTGGTTGTCAACCGCGTCGATCTGGTTGACGATCGTCCAGGCCCGGCGCTCCTGCTGCAGGTACCGGTTGCGCAGCGCATCGATCGGGCTGGCGCCCTTGACCTGGCTGGCGGTGACCGGGACCGGTGACTGGAGCAGTGCGACCATAGCAACCAGTATGCCCAGACAGAGTGTCGCCGTGCGCAGGGGTATACTACCCCCCATGGCCATACTGTTATTGTTACTCAAGAAACAGGTGGTCGAGAGATGGATGGAATTGCTGGAAACGAGTGTCACACTTCAGGTTTTACACAAGCAACACGTTGCTCTATAACACTGAGGGGGGGAAAGAAGACTTCCTGAAGTTTCTGAAGTAATTCCTAACTAGAGATGCGACTAATCTGGCGCGTCAGCACTCTTTTCGGAGTTGGCACTCTTTTCGGAGCAAGCGCTCTTTTAAGAGTCTCTTGTCGGAGTCTTCACTCTTTTGTAATTCTCGTAATTGTAATTGTAATTTCTAAAAAAGTGTGAAAGAAGAGGTTGCACACAAAAAAAAGGAACTCCTCCCGTTCAGATGTATCGATAGTTCCATCTGCTTAGCTTCAATATCGGTCAGTTTCAGCACAACTGGTTTGTGTTGTTGCTGTCCCATAATCCCTCTTCCCCCATTAAACGAGAACATGTGGCGGACACAAACGATCAATGTTCCCCTTGTTTCGATGTATATCTCGGATGGTTTTCTTCTTTTTGTTGTTGTTGTTGTGCATCACCATCGTGTCATGTTGCACACATGTCGCGCTACCCTCCTCCCACCCCAACACGAAGTAGGGATGGAGAGGTAAAAGGCATGGGCTTTGTCAATGGGCACGCTATAGCCATTCGTCCCTGCGTGTTTGCTAAAGGGCATATGTCACAATGTCCGATCATTGTGCTTGAATGCTCGGGAGAAAGAGAACATCTGTGCTACCATAGTAACCGTATTGGTTGTGTGACCTTGTAGTCATAAAAAGGGCTTCCTGCTGTACCTGAACCTCTACCGTTCGGGCACGCGGTAGACCGTTCCCGGGCCAGTGTGTTTCTCGCTAAGGAAGAGCGCCCTCGTCAGAATATGCTCTCACCAATGCCAAAACACCGTGATTGCCGTGACGGCAGACAGGTCATTAAACCTAGATGACTTTATGGAAATGTGGTGGTTTGTTGACATTCCGTGCTTGGGACGGGGGAAAGTCGAACGGCCGATAAATGTGTGGGTAAAACAAGGTAGAAGTAGATAGAAGGTAAAAGCTGGTCTTTCACCTTACTCTTCTGCATACTGGAGATAAACAAGTGTGAAGTCGATGGTGTGATGACTCAGAGTCTACCTCCACCCATAGTTTACGACAAAACACGGCCAACTTTGTTGGCACGAACAAAACAAAGAGACATCGCCATAAACGTGCCCGCGCGCGCGCGCGCGCGCCACTTATTCAATTCAGCCGAGAACACTCAGAACACTCTTTCCCCAATGTGGATATCCTGGGGCCTGGTGGCGCTCATCCGCCCCTAGAATCGTTGAATGATATGATGCACTGTTTCCAACAGTTTTTTGATTGCGCTGGATTGGGGTTCGTCTTCTGTCGGGATTTTGAGATTCGTGTGTCTGGATGCCTGCCCCTTTGACAGGTATAATTTTACCATTGCACGATCATTGCTAGAGCTACAGAACCGTCTGTCTGCATGTGTTTGTGATGAGATGTTGTCATAATTCGCAGTAACGAAAACAACAAAAAAACAACAGCGATCAACACACAACGCAATCCGCCACTTCCGGCATTACTGGCGAGAGTTGTCTGGTGGGGTCGTTTTTTGTTGTTGTTGTTGTATGTATTTGCAGGGCATAAACGGCGAACTACTGCCAACTCCGCAGCACACAGGCCGCCGCCGCGCAACTTGAACTTGAGCGAATCGGAATCGGTGTGGCGAAGGGAAAGGCGGTCCCATTGAAATGGGCGCGCGAATGTGAATGTATACCAACACATGGGCAGCATATGTTCTTGCTATTTTTGTTGTTTTTGCTGTTTAGAGCTATTTTCTGCTGACGAATGTGAAACTCTCTGTCACTGCAAAGAACGCGTTTCACAGTACGAGCGGCGCAGTGTACCCTCTCCAGTGTCGCTGGAGCTGCTGGGCTGTTGGAATTATAAATGGATCTTGCTGCCGCTTCACGCCAGCCCTGTTAGCATCTGTTAGCAGCTGTTGCGATGAAGGCAGCACCGTACAGAGGAGCACCAAATGCCAAAAAAGAACCCTCGTTTATTTCGAAGATCAACTGCAACTCCGGTCAGTTGGGAAGGCTCCGACTTTTTGTAGCGTTCTAAATTGTAGCGAAGTGGACGTGGACGGACGTGTACGTGCTTTGGTTGCTAGAAAGGATTACAGTGGAATGGATTTTCTACACACACACACACACACAGAAACACAAACACTTCTAACACACAGCCGACCTCGTTCTGTTGTCGGTTTTTGTCGATATGTGGCGGACAGATGAAGCCGCGCGCGTACGCACTCGCGCACTGTCACTCACTGAATAATGGCGGCGCACTGAGAAGCCATGCGGGCGGGTACCGCGAACACAGCAAAACATACTGTTCCAACCAGGGCCACCACCTATCCAGCCATCGTTGTAAGTGTCACGGTCTCTCGCTCTCTCTCTCTCTCTCTCGCTTTTCGGCCATCGGCTTCCAGTGGCGCCTCCGGTGCGGGTTCAAGCGAGAGGTCTCTGTGCTTGAGTGATGTTTCTGTGTGTGTGTGTCTCTGTGAGCGTGTCATCGTGAATGGAAAACCTCAAACACAACAACAGTGCGGTGCTGCACAGTGGTCTCGGTTGGTGTGGTGGTGGCCTTATCTAGCAACCACTTGCTACAATGTGTTGTGCGGCTGCGGCTTCTCGCTGACCGGTGTGTAAGGTTCGTGAGAATCACTATGATAACACGCCGGGATAGGAGAGATGTGTTGGACGGAGATTAGCTCAAACTGCCGCTGATGCTGATGCCCTCTGAACATTTGGACTTTTGGTTGATGGCAAACTTCTCTTTCTAAATTCAAAGAATACATGCTTCAGGCACTTGATCCCCTAGTCTGTTTGTCTATCAGATTTAAGCAAGAATAAAAATCTAATTTGACGAACTGACAGAAAACTGTGTACAGAAAAGTACCCAGTGAGAGCATCCTGTCGAGAAAGTACAAAAGAAATTAGCTAAAAAGAACCTTCTACTTCTGAGTTTCGAAAAAGTTCTGAGTTCGAGAAAATACGTATTTTTAATGTCATAACTTTTATGGATTCAATCATGAGGATTCAGTTCAATCCGGCTTGACTACACTTTGAACAGAATCAGCTTTTTTAGTAGTTGATTCGTATAAAAAAAGAGAAGAGAATAATCACTCTGTTCGGTGAGTTAACTCAGAGTGAAAGAGTGCCTACAAAGGGGTTTGAATGTCTGGAAGCAGTTTGAATGTCTGGAAGGAGTTTGAATGTTTAAATGACTTACGATTCATTTTAACAGCTCCTTCCTCAAAAACGACCCCCCGACTTTTGCGAGTAAGCTCACTCGCCGCTCCCTGTTGAGGGGACTCACTCTTTTGGTGGATCTCTTTTTACTCAACCGAGTGGGTCGTTGGAATGAGTTGAATTTGCAAAAGAATTCTACTCGATTCCAATCACACACTCACTGAGGTCCGACTCGAAGAACGCACTTCTTTGTTTGATCAACCCTCGGCTCTGCTCCCTCTGCCGCCAACGGTGAGTAATGACTCATCGGACGCCAGATGAGGCATGAACGACCCAACCTCTCTCTACCATTCGCGCCGTGCCTTACACACCCCGCCAGCCGTCTCTCACGCTAATTATGTTAACAATGCGGGTGCTCGGGTTTCCGCTGCATTCACGCTTCAGCTTCAGTGTGAACCTCGGCCGGGTTCGAGGCAATATGCAAGTGTGCATTGTTGTTGTTGTGGTTGTTTTCTCTCGCTCGTTCTCTCTCTCGCTCTGCTTCTGCCATACTAAACAATCGATAAGCATTCGTGAGGGAAAACGGGGGAAAGTGATGGGGGAGACAAAACATGGCAGGAATGCAGCAGTGCAGCTGCAACTGTGTGCTATGTTTATGCGAGCGGGCATCGTTACACTTTTGGCCTCTATCGCCTGCCGGCTCATTGGCTTTAATATCACTTCCGGTGATTGAGATGGGAATGGGCAAAAGGGTTTGTGTTCGTAGAGAGAGAGAGAGAGAGACCAGACCTGATAGAGGCCTGTGGTGTGCGGAAGTCACACAATGCGGAAGGAAGCGTAGCCGCAGCTCCGAGACGAGCTCTGGCATCAATTCTGGTACGAGGTCCAGAACCCCCATAGCCATAGGCGCTTACCTCGTTTAGCTGGGAGAAGATGTCCTGGCGGCCGGGCGGCAACAGCACCTGGGTGCTGCCGGTGACCAGCAGCTCGAGGTTGTGCAGCAGCTCGATCACGCTGTCCGACTTGCTCACGTCGACCGTGGCCTGCGCGAACTGGGTAAGCGTCAGCTGCTCGACCGGCGTGTCCGTCCGCAGCAGCTGGTACATGCTGGCCTCCCGCCGCTCGACCAGCCGCACGATCATGTACAGCTTCTCGAGCCGCTCGACCAACCGGTTCCGGTGGCCGAAGCTCTCGATCACGTCGTGCACGCGCTGCCCGAGGATATCGACCATCTGCCAGATAAGAGACACAGAGATCCAATTGTTATAAGGGGAGGGTTACCTTCTGGACTCTGCTGGAGCACTTACGGCCGTTTGGCTTTCGCGCATCTCCGCCGACAGCGTCTGGATGGTGTGCATGATGCGCAGGTCCTGGTTGAAGCTGATCGGGGACGGTTTGCTGTCGCCGAGCTGCATCTCCGCCACATCGACCGCGATGCGCAGCAGCACCTTGGTCGTTTCGCTCAGCGCCAGCCAGCCCGGACCGATCGCCACTCCGTGCCCGGCGGGTGCCAGCACCAGCACCAGCAGCACGGTCACGACTGGCAGCAGTATCTTCATCTTGCCCGCTCTGGATTGCCCTGTATGGATTTCTTTGTGTGCTCAGCTGTCTCGGGTTGTGTTGAATGGTGACGGCAGTGTGAAACGGTTTTCTAACAGCCAATTATCTCGCCACACAGCACAGGCAAACGCGGCGGCTTAGGCATCAATTGAGAGAAATTGGTTTGATCGACGGGGGGTCAGGGGCGTTGAACACTCTGCGGATTAGCACATTCTCGTCTGGCAGAGGCTTTTTCTTGCTGGTTCACTACTTCACAGACACACACACACACATATATACACAAACACTTTCGTTTCTGCACAGATACGGGTTGCCTTTGCTGGGTAAGATCTCTGCAGAAAACACCAACACAAAGCCTGGAACGCGAGAGTGTAGCACCAGGCCCAGGCGGCTACCAATATCTAACCAAACGAAGCGTGCTGGCGACGAACCTCTTCTGCTGTTGCTGCTCTCTCTCTCTGCTCTCTACAGTACAGTCGAGGTCGTTGTTGCCGGGTGTTTTGTTGTTCTGCTTTGCTGTTGCCGTTCGCCACCGCGCACACCCGTTCGGTTGGCAGGTTTGCGAGCGAATGCGAGACGCTCGAACCGTCGGGCAATATAGTAGTAGGGGACCCTCTACGACGTGCTCGTGTCTACAAGCCCCGGGGTGCGAATGGGCGTGTGTGCGTGTGCATGATGAGCGCGCTCGCTTCTTTTTCGGCGTTCGCTGTCTCTCTGTGCTGCCCGCTACTTTCGTACATTCAGCCCCATCTGGTGTTGGTGGTTGTTGGTGATAGCACGCAGTCCCGGAACACACGCGCGCGCGCCTAATGGAATGGGTAGCAGAATTGGCCGCCGCCATGGCTGCCACTGTGCGCGCTATAAGACATAATTGCAACGCGCGCGCACAAGACAGCGAACCCTCCGCCGTGCGTGACTCACTGGCCTGAGCAACGGTACAACTTCATCACACACACACACACACACACGCACACACATACTCTGTGGTGGTAAGACAAAGTCGCCCCTTTCGCTAGGGTCTCGGCAAACTCTGATTCACGTTGGTTCTTTAGGGGTCTTTAAACGAAGAAAACGTAAAGAACCTGCTCGTGAAACAGTTAGGTTTCAAATGCTTGTTTTGAATTTGAAAAAAAAAAAAACTGGTGACCTGTTACAGAAGAAAGACCTTTCTGCGTTACGACTGCGATAACGAAGCATATTTTTTCGGTTAAGCAATGCAACGGTTTTTTCCACCGCTCCTATGATTACACAGAATTGCACGAATGTCATCGACTCCCGACAGTGCGTACTGTTCAATAATTTGGCTCAATTTGCCTGCCCGAGCATATGTCGATGTAATTATCCGTAACCCCTCTGCTGCATACTTTCGCCAGCGGCTAGCCGGTGTCTCAAAATCCTACCCAATAAGATAGCTGGAACCGCTAATGGAATGGAATGGACACGCGCCAAACGGATCGAGACACACGCGGAGACCAGCAGGGCCAGGCACATTAGTCGCGGTACGCACAAACCCACATTTCCGCACGACCGACCGCTCGGGGGATGAGTCAGGCCGTTCGTCAGGCCACCTGCGGGGCTGGTCCGTTCTTTTGTGCGCTTCCTGCGCACGACGACGTTGCTGGGACTCCTGCGTAGCAGAGAGCGGTCATCATTTGTTGCGGTGTCCACTTTCATGGGGTCTCTCGCTCTCTGAATCAGCTTCGTGTGTGGAATGTGGAGTAATGTGTGTTGCGTTTTTACTGTTTAACAGCCAACCGAAATTCTAGGCAGGCAGATGGAAAGGGGGCAAATAACGCTAAAACGCAAACAGTGTAGTATAGCGCGCCTTTCACACTGGCTTACAGTCGTCAGCATTGCTTTGTATTACCAACGGCATGTAAGCAGTGTTGCTATCTTGTGAGCTAATGAATAATCTGTGACGATCATTGAACTTTATTGCACATTTCCTGAAGATCCCATATTGTATATTATTTAAAACATTGTGTAATGTTATTTTTTCTTATCGTTGTGCGTTTCAAGCGACCACAGATAATTGGCCATGCTGGCTCGATACAGAGTGAGTCGTTATCATACGAGGAGATGGTCCATGCGAGGCTTGAACCCACGACGGGCATGTTGTTCAGTTAAGTGTTGATGACTCGCACGAGTTAACCACTGTTTCAAGGGATTGCGCAAATGCAATAACTTGAACATTATACATCTATAAAGATTTATGAATCTCTGGATATTTATGAATCGTTATGAATTCATGAATCATTGGAGATTCGTAACACTCGTCGCTGAAGATTCATATGAAAGAATTTCAATGAATTTGGAAACACAACACTAGTATGTATATCATTCCAAACAGAATTGGTATGTGCTCTTTGGATCGCACCCACGACTCCGATCCAACTCCAGCTGTTGTTAGTCCGATTCCGACTCCGGGAAAATCTGAATCGTCCGGTGTCGCCCGGAGTCACCGGGAGTCTTTCGGAATCGTCCGGCATCGTCCGCAATCGTCCGGAGTCGTTCGGAATCGTCCAGAGACGTCCGGATTCTTCTGGAATCGATCAGAGTCGGAGTCATTCGGAGTTATTCGGAATCGTTTAGAGTCGATTGGAGTCGACCGGAATCAGTGTCGGCCAGAGTCAACAGGAGCCGTTCGGTGCAATTTGCTTATGATCAGGCATTTCATTTCGTTGTGTTTTTTGCCTTTCACTTTGCGCGTGCACTTCGTATACAGCTCTTTGTTTCCAAGGCCAACGCCGGTCAACCTCGGACCACTCCGACTCCAACCGATTCCGGACGACTTCGGGTGACTTCGGACGACTCCGACGATTCTAATAGACTCTGAACGACTTCAGAGCACTCCGGATGACTCCGGCTTTCAAGAATTCCTGCCGGCTTCGAACGACTCCGGACGACTCATAATGACTCCGGACAATTCCGGACGATTGTGAACGATTCTGGGTAATGCTGAGCGGATCTATCTTCCGGAGTCGGTTCCGAAATTATCGGAGTCGGATCTGTGTCTATAACTAAAACAGAGATTTTCACAAGACAATCAATTTGAAGATATCTAGATGATGTCAGTTAGGGGGAAAATACTGGTTTAGTGTTGTGCCTAGTTAATTTTAAAACAATCAGACGTATTCTGGATGAGTTTTGTGTGTTCATTTATTTAGAAAAGTTCACTTTGGAGTTCATTTTCTCGACTCAAATCGAATCGAGATCAAAATAGAACAAGTCTGAATGTTAGGTCCTGTGACTCTGCAATCAAGTATCATTGTATCGACTCTTGAATTTGATGTTTCACATTAGCGAATCCTTGAAGTTTCATGATCTCCTCGAAATACATACTCTGGCTTGTTGTAGTTTCTATCTCGCTTTGGTTTTTCTAGTCCTAGAAGATCTGCATATGCTGGACATCCGTAATCGAAGTTGTCCTCACATCTATTAGAGTGCTGAATGATTGAAGATGTTTTTGAAACATATTTTGTGCGATTGGCACTACATTATAAATGGATATGGAATTGCGTTAAGTCAGTGAAGATGATAATTGATCACGAATGACACTATCTTACTTAGCTTTAGTTGCTTGTCACAAGTCACTGGCCATCTTTCAATGCGTACATCTCTCGCAATGCTTCATCTATGCGTGTCATATTGTGCAGACTGGTGAACTGTATCTTGTTCATTGTATAAACCCATAATTGGTTGGGAGCCAGAATTGGTTGGGAGCTGGTCAAAACAAATCCCCGGGACCACCAGAAGGATGTGTAGATGATTTGCAAATATTTCTGAAGAAGTCAGATCATCCAAGCACCAGCAAGGAATGAAGCCGCGCAAGGAACCGAACCAAAGGAATGATTAAAATATGTGCTGGAAGACTTAAAACAGCTCCTCAAAATGTGTTTTTATACTGTCACACAACGGAAATGGCGCAGTGGACCCATCGCGACGAAGAAAAATGTCATCTTTCTCAAAAAATAGTTGGAAAATCTAAGTAATATCTTGATAAAAAGCAGCTAAATCGGATGTATTTAGGGCTGGAGTAAAAAAAATACATCGCAATTTCTTCCTAGATCCTCACAAACTAATTGTTAGCCGTTTTAAGATGACCAAGAATGCATTGTTAAAGTAAGAAATGTATCTTGAACAAAACGAACAACAATTTTATTTTACTTCAAACTTAATCCGTAAAGAGTTTGTCATAAACAAGCGTTAGTGTTTGCCATGCCATGCCAATCAGACATCTTCCGACTTCTTCCTTTTCGGCATCACATTCGTTGTGCTGACTTTCCAAACTCGCTCACTGGCCCCTCCCCTTTTTGGATTGCGTTCGACTTCCGCTTCTTATGGGCAAAACCATTTCGATATAAATACATTTGTGCGCGAAACACGGAACCTCCTCAGCTCCCATTGCAGATGGGGGAAAGTATGTTAGGGAAAAGAGAAAAAAAAATTAAAGTCAAAATCAAAAGGCAGCAAACCACATTTGGTTAATCAAAGTTCTTGCACGGGAAAACCCTAGCGCGCACACACACGCGCGTTCACAATAACAACCGTTTGATAGTTTTAGCAGGACTGGCCTGTTGGCTGCATCGCAGCTGGACCCTGGTTCGGGCTGACCGCTTGCTTTGATAAGCAGCGAATATTGTTGCCAAAGGAATATAATGTTGCAGGAACGATTAGCATGGGGACATGGGGAAAACCCTCCCAAAGGAGTATGCTATGTATAATCATGCACGCAGCGTTAGCTGTGTAGAACGCTTCACGAATGGGTTTAAAGTGTAAGCAGGCGATAAGCATTCGCGATGCTTCAATGTTTCCCACATGCTAATGTTTTGCAGCACTCTCTAAACCGTTGTTTCTCTCTCTCTTCAACTTCTCCCTTTTGCACGCAGAGCCTATTCTACGAGATCCTGTCCGGCGTGTGGGTGCGGAACGGGCTGCAGATCAAGGGCCAGGCGATGACGTACATCCAGGCGAACTTCTGCAACTCGATGGTCGACATGGACCTGTTCTTCCTGCAGATCTGCGCGACCCAGCTGCCGCCCAATCTGTTCGTCAGTGAGTGCATCCTGATGTTCGGCGTGGAGGACTGGCTCGGCATGAGCGTGCTGAGCACGCCGCCCGAGATGGAGCAGGACTCGATGCTCGAGGGGCTGCTCACCTTTCTCGCGACGCTCATCACGTCCCGCATCAACCTCGGCAACGACGAGACGACGCAGTGCATGATCGAGATCAGTGCGCTGCTCGCGACCGGCGAGAAGACGCACAGCCAGCTGCTCGAGCTGATGCCGGAGCGGAGCGGCAACGCGCACACGCGCAACTTCGAGCGCTACCTGAAGGAGCTGTCGATCTACCGGCCGCCGCCGGTCGGCTCGGAAAACCTCGAGCAGGGCCTGTTCATGCCGGTGCCGGCCGTCTGGGAGCGCCACTACGATCCGCTGCACGTGTTGCTGCGGGCGGTGCACCGGCGCGACTTCCAGAACTCGCTCGACCGGTTCGGCGCGTACGTGAAGCAGGCGGGCAAGATGCCCCGGAGCGGCAACCTGTGGCCCCCGTTCCGGCTGCCGGGCTCGTGCGGCCCGGCGTACAGCGATCCGGGCGCGCTGCTCGGCTCGCGCATCCTGCACGCCACGCTGCTGGCCATCTTTTACCGGGCGGTGCACAAGCACAACGTGTCGGAGCATCTGCTCGCGCTCGCCGTCTTTCTGCTCGAGATGGCGGTGTGCAATGCGGGCGGTGCGAACGGCGGGGAGCCGGCCAGCAGCCGGTCGACGGCGGAACCGGCCGCCACCAGCAAAACGATCGAGGAGCAGACGGGCCGCCCATCGGTGATTGGGTGCGGCGGGGAGCCGGTGCCCGATCTGCTCAACTGCTACCCGAGCAACTGTCTGAGCGACAATCTGAAGATGACGGTGAAGCGCATCTCGCTGCTGCCGGCGATGCGCCGCTCGCCCGTGTCGTACCGGCCGCTGGACGGGGGCAGCCCCCCGTTCGACAGTGACGTCGAGTGGGACCTGTCCGAGGACGAGACGCTCATGATGATTGGCGGCAATGCGGAGAGCGACCAGGCGGCCGGTGCTGGAGCCGCCACGACCACTGCAGCGCAGGGTGGCGCGGTGGAGCGGGCAGGAGGCAGAGGGCCGTCCGGGGCTGCGGGGGTCGAGCAGCGGCTGGTGCCGGCGCGTGCCATCAACAGCGTGGAGGTGGTGCCGCTGACGCAGGACCTGACGCCGATGGCGAACGCGGGCCTCGTGTTTACTGCGCGCCGACAGGCCGCCATCCATGCACCGCCGGCCGCATCAACCACCAGTACCAGCCAGATGGTGGTGGAGGAGGAGGAAGACGACGAAGAGCACGTGCAGGTGGGGGAGGGAGAGGAGGAGAATGGTACGGGAAGTAGTGGGCAGCCGATCGCGAACGATATGGAGGCGAGACGGCGCCGCTGGCATTTGTTCCAGCGGCTGCTTGGGCAGCAGCCGGGCGCAACACCGACGGCGACAGCAACCACGACGACGACGGTGGAACCACAGGACGAAGATATGCCCGCCTACCACGTGATGGATTCGGACGGGGACGTTGTGGTGGAGGAGGAGGACGAGGAGGAGGATGCGCAGCAGCAGCAGCAGCAGCCGAGCGAACTGTTGGCGATGCGCGCCCGCTACCTGATGCTCGAGCGGAGGCGCAGCAGCATCGGCAACGCGAACGTCGTCCAGCCCGCCGACGTGGACGAGTACATCGACGTCGAGGCGGAGGACGACGGTGGCGAGGACGAAGCAGCCGAACAGGAGGGCGAAGGTGGAGACCGGCGGCGTCGCCGCCCGTCCGAGAACGGCGCACGCCGCCGCCGGATGGACGAGGACGACGAGGACGGCGGCGACGAGGCGACCGACATTGCCGACATCCAGTCGATCGTGCCGCGGGCCACGCTGGTTGGCAGCCGGACCCGCTCGGTGCAGCTGGGCCGGCGGCGAACGGCGGCGAGTGGCGCTGGTGGTGGGGGACTGCTGCATCACCACCATCATCACCATCACCACCATCACCATCATCCTTCGGCGGGCGTCGGGCCCGGGTCGCTCATACGCGCCACCGCCACTGGCGGCGGCGACAGCGCCGGCGGTCCGGCCCGGGCGACCGAGTTTATCGTGGAGGAGGCGGCGGACGACGTGCCGGCGGGCGGCCCGACCGGCGTAGAACTGATGATCCGGCACGAGTTTGTGCCGGTGCCGGGCGGCGAAATCGGCGGGCAGGAGATAGCGATACCGCAGCAGCAGCAGCAGCGTGCCCTGACGCCGCCCGTGTTCGGTGCGGCTGGCGCTGGTGCGGTGGAAGCGACCGGTGGTATGCTGCTGCCGTTTAACCGGGCAGCGGCGGCGGTGGCGGCAGCGGCGGCGGCATCGTCCTCTTCGTCGCCGGCCGCCACGGCAGCGACGGCGGTTGGCACGAGCGGCAGCCTGAGCGTGGTGCCGCAGCAGCCAAACCAGCTGCAGAGCTACTACCACGCGAACCACCATCACCATCACCACCATCACCATCGGCACCATCACCATCACCATCATCACAGCGGCGTAGCGGGCACAGGAGGTGGAGTAGGAGGAGGAGGATCGGGCGGGGCACAGCACGGGGCGCAGTCGCTGGCGCAGCAAACGCCCCGCCACTACCATCGCAGTTTGCAGCCGGCGGGTGGTGGTAGCGCCGGTGCTGCCAGTGCTGGCGGGGCACGCGGGACGGGTGGTGCGGGAGGTGGGCAAGCGAACTGGACGCGGTTCAAGCGGCGCAACATGATGGCGAACCACCACGGCCGGCAGCAGCAGCAGCAGCACCAGCCCGGTAGTGCGGGTGGCGTCGGCGAGATGACGACGCGCGAGGGCGCAGGTAGGCCGGCCGGCCGGGAAGGCAACAGCGAGAGCGACACGATCGTGCTGGAGGAGTCGATCATCTCGCTGCTGCTGAAGCTGCACTCGCAGCTGAGCGGCGCGCTGGACAGCTTCTCGCTCGACGACGAAACGGAGGACGAGCTGACGGCGGCGGCGGCAGCAAGCAGTGGCGGTAGCACTGCATCGACCAGCGGCAGCAGCCAGCAACCTTCTGGGACGGGCGTGCCGTCGTCGTCCAGCGCCGGCCAGCGGCAGCAGCCCGACGGCGACCACGCCAAGATGGAGCTGGACGAGGAGGAGACGCCCGCCGGCAGCAGCCGAGGTGAGGAAACTACTAGTCAGCAGCAGGGAGCACCGCCGCACCGGGGCCGGGGCCGCATCTCCGACTCGCGCATCGGCGACGGGCCGTTCTTCATCGGCAATCTGCTGCGCAAGATAGCCGCGCTGGACGCCACGTGCGCGGTGCGCATCGAGCAGATCCGGGCGGAGCTGTGGCCGAACCAAAGAGAGCGGCAGGCGGAGCAGAAGGCGCGCGAGGCGCGCGAAAAGGAGGAGCGCACCAAGCGGGCCAAGGAGCGGCAGAAGAAGATGATGGAGGAGTTCGCGAACCGGCAGAAGCGGTTCATGCTGCTCGCGATGGCCTCGATGGGCGGTGGCGGCGATTCGTCCGGCATGGATTTCGGCTTCGGCGAGGAGGAGTCCACGGGGGCGGCGGCGGCGGCAGGAACCGACGGTGAGTCGGCGGCGGCCGCAGCAGCGGCAGCACGGGCCGCGGCGGAGCGACAGGCGGCGGAGGAGCAGCAGGCGGAAGCGCTGCGCGAGAAGGAGTACGACTGCATCATCTGCAACACGTCCGGCCCGAGCACGGAGACGAACCCGATCGGGCTGGTCGTGCTGGTCGAGTCGAGCAGCGTGGTGGGGCACCGGCGCACGCGCCCCGAGCGGCTCGCGCTGCCCCTGTCCCGCGACGACCAGGCCCGGCTCGCGGACAGTGTGACGCTCGCGAGCGAGTTCAACAAGCGCATCGAGCTGCTGCAGTGGAAGTTCGGCCAGACGTCCTGGTTTCTGTCGCACAACATCGGCTGGGACGGGGGCGTGCACATCCAGTCCTGCGGGCACCACGTGCACCTGTCCTGCCAGGACGCGTACCTCAAGTCGCTGCACACGCCCCGCAGCCCGAACAATCTGAACGTAGAGCTGGGCGAGTTCTTCTGTCCCGTGTGCCGGCAGCTCGCCAACTCGGTGCTGCCGCTCAGCCCGGCGCTGGACCGGCCAGCGCCGCTGATACGGGCGCCGACGCCGCCCCACCACACGCTCGTGCTCGAGCTGATCCAGCTGTTCCAGGAGAGCAAGCGGGCCCCGATGGCGAGCAAGTTCTGCGAGGCGATGGGGCGCGCCATGGGCAACATTACCGCCTGCACGCAGCGCATCATCAAGAGCTACCCGGTGACGCTCCAGAGCCTGTTCTCGTTCGTGCTGTCGATCGCGCGCACCAACCTGGAGGCGGAGGTGATCCAGCGGGGCGGCTCGCTCTGCAGCACCGAGGACATCCGGTACAAGCCGAAGCGGGACTGCATCGTGCCGCTGCTGCACGTGCTGTCGCTGCACGTCCGGCTGATGATCAACGACGACTGGCCGATCCGGTTCAAGGTCGGCGACGACTGGCCGTGGCACTCCTGGTCCCGGCTCGCCGGCATCCAGCTCGCGTACGACGGCGTGGAGGTGGGCGTGGAAGCGCACGAAACGTCCTTCGACCGGCTGGCGGTGGTGCCGGCGCGCACTGGCACTGCTGCTGCCACTAGCAACACCCCCACGAAGGCTGCCCGCCACGACGAGCGTGTCGATGAGGAGCGGGACGATGAGGAGGACGATGATGATGACGATGATGACGACGAGGAGGAGGAGGATGATGATGATGACGAGGAGGAGGAGGATGACTGGAACGACGCGGAAGACCAGTACACGGAGTTTCTGCGCGACATGCTGTTGCGAGCGCCGTCCGGCTCAACGGCCGACGGTGCTGCTGCTGCTGCAGCCTCCGGTTCGCCTTCAGCCGCCGTGTCATCGTCGGCGGCAGCGTCCGCCACTGCCGACACGACGAAAGCGGCCGCCGCCACGAGCACGATCGTCGACACGGAAACCATACCCGATCTGATCAGCGATCCGACCGCGCTGCTGCTCAAGTTTATCCTGCTCGCGCCGCTCCATCTCGATCAAGGTAAGGAATGGTGGTGGAGAGTCGGAGCTACCCGATTCCGATTCCGATTCCGTGTTCGGTATCAATGCCGGTGCCGATTGGAATTAGATTCCAATGCCGTTGCCGATTCCGAAGTTGACTCTGGAGCCGATTTCGAAGTCGACTCCGGGGCCAAATCCGGAATCAGTATTGGAACCGATTCCAATTCGCAAACCGATTCCAATTCGGGAACCAATTTCAATTCGGGAACCGATCCCGAAACCTTTTCCGATTCCGGAGCCGATTCTAATTCGGGAACCGATTTCGGAACCAATTAAGGAACCGATTTCGATTCCGGAACCTATTCCGATTCCGGAACCGATACCGATTCCGGAGCCTATTTCGATTCCAGAACTGATTCCGGAATCGATTCTGGAAACTGATTCCGGACCTACCATCCGGAATTGATTCCAAAAAACTTCGAAGCTAGCCGGAATCTATTCCGACGAAAACTTTATTTTTCCCATCACTAGTAAGGCGGAGGAAGAAAGGTGTGCTGCTCCTCGCCCCATTTCATGCCACATTCTTACACTCTCTATTTCTCTCTTTCTCTTTTAGCTTACTTTACCTGTATCGTGAAGGTGACGTACAACCTGCTGTACTACCAGATCGTCCTGCAGCTCTGCACCCATCTGACGGAGGAGGAGTGCGACGAGATACTGGGGCGGTACGGGCCGACCGCCCAGCCGCCGCCGGCGGTGGTGCGCGAGCGGGGTGTCCCGCACATCGGCGTCGCGATGGCGTTCGTGCTCAGCCAGCTAGACCGCTGCCGGCACATCCGCAGCGACAGCGTGCTGATGGGCGAGTTCGGTGGCGAGGGCGACGGTGGCGGTTACGAGTCGACCAGTGGCGGTGGCACCGCGAAGCGCCTCAACCTGGACGTGTACGAGAAGCGGCTGCAGCGGCTATGTCTGCCGTTTTTGCGCGTCGCTGCCCTGCTCCGGCACCACATCTACCGGGCGGAGATACCGGACATTGCTGGGCCGCAGCTCGAGTTCGCCCGGCTCGTTTACTTCCTCGAGCTGGTGACCGTCTCGATGGACTGGGACAAGTTTAACGCGAGCAGGGCGCTCTGCTTCCTGCCCGGGACCGAGCTGGCCCTGCCGAAGAACTGGTGCGACCAGCTGCGCAACCTGCGCCCGACCTACGAGTCGACCCGGTCGCTGATCGTCCAGCAGCACATCGACTGGCGCCAGCCGAAGCTGCTCGGGCTGCCCCGCGAATACGAGCGGCTGTTTACGGTAAGTGGGTGGGGGTGTGTGGGTCTTTGCATGTGGGTTTCGGTGTTGCTAATTCTTTGCCTTTTCTTTCCCCCGCAAACAGTACTATCACGAGCAACCGTGCCAGAAGTGTCAGAACGTGCCGAAGGAAAGCTCCATCTGTCTGCTGTGCGGCACGATCGTGTGCATCAAGCAGTCGTGCTGCAAGGTGCGGGACTACTGCGAGGCAGTGCGGGTAAGCAATCGAGGGATTGAAGGCCCATCGGCACAGGTATTCTCACTCCCATTCCTTTGCTCTCTCATTTCAGCACTCCATTAGCTGCGGCGGCGGGACGGGCATCTTTCTCGTGATCACCTCGACCTACATCATCGTCATTCGGGGCCACCGGGCGTGCCTGTGGGGTTCGCTCTACCTGGACGACTACGACGAGGAGGATCGTGATTTGAAGTAAGTCTGCCCTGTGTGCGTTGGAACGCCCGGTTTTGCTAATGCTTCGCTACTTTGCTCTGAATTTGATTTTAGGCGCGGCAAACCACTGTATCTTAGCGAGGATCGGTTCAATCTGCTCGAATCGCAGTGGCTGTCGCACCGGTTCGCCCACACCAAGCACAACTGGGTGTGGCATCGGGATTCGCTGTAAAAAAAAACACAGCGCACACATAAACAGACATCTGCAGCCCGGGAAGGCGTACCGGGGACAGGACACAGGACAAGTTGCGATCGCAAAGGAGTCACACGGCCACGTACGCGCACTGTGGGGCGAAAGGCGCAATTAGAGCCAGCGATCGATCCGCGCGTGCGTGTGTGTGTGTGTTTGAGTGTATGCGTGTCTGTGTGTATGTGTATGTACGTTTTGTGATATTTTTCTACAACTACAGCAAGGGTTTTGTTCAGCGTTTGCCATGGCACGGCAAACAAAAACGAAAACGCATAGGTCCGAGGGGCGACGCGGACACTGTGTGTGAGTGATCGCGACGCTGCTCATCGAGGTGTGTTGTCCCGTGTGTCCCCATCGCTGTTTCAACCTTCCACTCCCCATCCAGGACGCAGGCTCTCGGTCTGCACATACTCGCACACCACGCACTTCCCTTCCTTTGCGTCCAAACATCCGCCACCGGCCCAGGGGGGATACACACACACACACAAGTACTCAGTACGTACAGTGCAAAGAGAGAGAGAGAGAGAGAGAGATAGAGAGAACGATCGATAGAGATTAAGGTGACGATGTAGGAAAGGCAAAACTCCCCGTTTTGTGACCGTTAAAGCGTAAACATCAAAATTGGTAGCATTGTGTGACGAAATTGTGATATATATATACTCCTTTTCGCGCGCGCGCGCGCGCGTGTTTGTGTGTGTGTGTGTGTGTGTGTGTGTGTGTGTGTGTGTGTGTGTGTGTGTGTGTGTGTGTGTGTCGCATTGTCTTGTTGCGATTTATGTTTGTCTCCTGCTTCAGTTGCACCCCAATCCAACCCTACCAAAAAAGCGCATTATTAAGTCGTTGCTCCGGCCGCGACCCACTTATCCTTTTCTCACACCCACACACACACACACACACACACACACGGACAAACAATATATGTTTGTTATTTGATTTTGGGTTGTCGCAGCGCAGCGCTGCTTTCGAAAGGTTTGCAAAATGAAAGCAAAACAAAAAAGGGAACTGGAAATCAACCACGTTTTGCATGATTAGTTTCTCGCCGTTCGACCAGTCAACCGAGGCTCTGCATACACACATTCATATTTATGTAGGAGCATATATAAATGCATATATATACATATATATATATATATATATATATATATATATATATATATATATATATATATATATATATATATATATATATATATATATATATATATAAAACCACTCTATATGTACCATTTAGATAGTGTTGTGTACTATTACACAAACGAAAACAAAAAGGCGTGTGCATTGTGGTTAGGTTAGGAAGTGGTTCATGAAGCGAATGGCAGCAGTACGCAGGAAATGGAAAAGGAGAATGTGAGAGTGCGTTAATACTTACGCGAGCATTCGCGGTACGCTTATCGGGGCTCGGGAGGGTGCACGGTAATGCGGTAGGAGCAAACGAGACTTAGAACGCAGAAGAGGAAGAAGAGGAAGAGGAACAATGGATGATATCAACACCCCCTAGCCACTCCATCCCCATACTCGTGTGGGTGGGTGTGTGTTGTACTAGAGTTCTACGTGTATTTTAGTATGCTGCTCTATTACGGTACACACACTGTAGCGCTAGATACATTATTGAATTCTTTTCCGTGAAGTTTAAAGCATCTTATACTCAGAGAAAGAGAGAGGAGAGAGAGAGAGAGAGAGAGAGAGAGAGAGAGAGAGAGAAAGCGTCAAAGAAAGAGAAGAGCGATAAAACGCGAGTTCTTGTGACGGTTTGGAATGAAACAGCTTTTCTGGACTCAATTAAAATCCTTCCCCTATACACACCCCACCCCTCCTGTCCTAATTGGTCTACTATTGTGATGTGTGTGTGTGTGTCTCTGGCTGTTTGAATGTGTGTGTGTGCGCGAATGAATATATGTGTGCGTGTCGTTACTGTTTTTGCACTTCCAAAGCGTGCAAGGCGCGCGCAAATAAAAAAGAAAAACAAAAACACTCAAAATGTGAAAGAGACACAAACCGGGCGCGCTCCCGCCCGCACACATGTTGTTTAGTGTTGTCGCAGCCGGAAAAAATACGGCGCATGAGAGGAAAAGGAGCGGGGGGGGGGGAGGGGAAATAAATGTATTAGAATATGAAATTTAACGATGTGCAGCGAGCGAAAATTTAGCCTGGTTAACGAATTATTGGTAGATAGTCTTGGGATGGGAGGGGGGGGGGAGGGGGGATGGTCTAGAAATGCTTGTAAGGATCCCCGATAACCCTCATCATAATGCCCCCGCTCCCCCACATCTTACTTGTAAGTTACCCTGTAAGTGATGCTACTCGCAAGTTTTTGTACGAATCGAAATTCGTTGATTCGTTGTTTTCGGGTGTGTTGTTTATTATATTATTTTTGGTTTGTTTCGTTCATTAAGAATCAGGATGAGATAAGGAGCAGTGCGGGTGCGTGCGTGCATGTGTGTGTGTCTCCTCCCGGAGGTGTGACGATACGTCAGCTACCCCCATCCTCCAAGCGCGTTACACACGTGCGCCGCTGCTCCTGCTTTATGCATACTTTATGCGACACAATTACTCTTAGGTTACTTACGTTGCGGTTTATTATTGTTTACGGTTACAATTATGAGAATTTCGTTTATATACTCTCTAACCCCCTGTGCCCTCCTACCACTGTTTTTTTATGATTATTATTTTATTATTATTATTATTATTATTACCCCGCCCGCTATTGTGTATAATCCCTGCGAAATGTGTATATTGAAAGAGGGGTAGTGTTGTAATATGCTAGATAAATGTAAGATTGTATGCATCGTCAAGAAAATCCGGATGCTCCATACGTGGCTCTGTGTTCATGTGTGTGTGTGTTTTTTTTTTCACTCCTTCAATCACTTTTTATCATCCGAAACGGAATATATCCTTCCCTACACATGCTGGTTGTTGATTGCACCTTATCCCTGAATACTTTTTCTGCAGTTTCTTCCCGCACCCGGTGGCCGATAATATCACATGTCAGTGATGAACGATGATTATCGCTTTCTTACCCATATTTAACTTAGCCCCTGAGTGGGTGCGCGTGCTTGTTTCAATATTAATTTCCCAGAACGAAATGTAATATTGATTGGGTGGGGGACAAACATGCTCCCCCCCCCCCCCCGTTGCTTTAATCCCAGTGCTGTGTGGCTGGGAGTGTATGGCCGACCCACGTTCTGTCTTGTGTGGTAAATCTAGGAACATTCCTCAATTCATTCACCATCACCGGTAAACAGGGCGGAAGAAACCACCCGGTACGATGTGTGGTGTGATCCGTGCTGCGCTTATTTGAAAAGAACCCGGATCTTGTTGGAAATGGAGCTACTCAAGCGAAACTAGATGCTTGTTGTGTCTAGGAATCAAGACGTACCCGACGTTCCGCTTCATTCGGTTCCTACAAAGTGCAAGGATTGGTTTTCTGTAAGCTTGAAGATGAAAAATAACTGCAACTGGGGCCGGCATAACTTTTTTTTATTGTTTTGAAAAAAAAATTTGAAATTTGACCCTTTAAAATCTAAAACATAAATCTGAGCAATTAAAAATGTTAAACTCTAACATCCGTAAAGATTAGAGTGTTGGGTTTCTTGAATCATTCGTTGAGATTCATTCGTATGAATTTTCAGCGATGAGTGGTTCGAATTTCGAATCAAATCTCCCTAGATTTAAAAATCTGTGAAGATTGAAGAATCTACAAGGATTCATGAATCTCTAAAAATAAACGGAACTCCAAAGATTCATGAAACCATAAGATTCGGTCAACCTCGGTCAACAATTAGTCTCCAGGATGCTCGGTCCCCTCACTTCACCTGATCTGGTCATCGAGATCCTTGTGCTCTCCTGCGCTTTATGCCGGACTGGGGATCTTGGTGAGGCATGAGTCCGTCCTCCTCATAACATGCTCCAGCCATCGTATCTTGCCAGCCTTTGCCACTGTCAGGATGCTCGGGTCATCCTTCTCCTCCACGCTCCATGCTTCAACACACCACCAAAGATGATCCGGAGGATCCGTCGCTCAAACACGCCCAAAGAGTTTGCACCCTCCACTCGGATGGTCCAAGATTCATGTGCGTAGAGGACCACCAGGTGGATCACATTTCGTGCGGGCTCGAAGTCTTCTGGATCTCAGCAGTCGGTGAGGCCCATAATATGCACGATTCGATAATATGCACGACTTCGCTGTTGATGTCATTGTCCAAAGTAACGACCGTCCCAAGAAAGCAAAGCCACCCTCTACCACTTCGAGATTGGAGATTGAGGTCAACTATTACACTGCCTCCCAGCTGGTCTGAGACTTCGTCTTCGTCGCATTGATTCTCAACCCAATTTTTGCTGCTTCGCGTTTGGCGCTTTGAGTGTACGCCTTACACACCTTCGCTGTTGTCCTGCCGACGATGTCGATGTTGAAGAGCAGATGTTGAAGAGCTGACATGAGAGTCCCTAACCTTGTCTCGGACCTGTGAGATTCGAACGATTCCGACGTTAAGTACGATACTCTCACCTTGCACTGCACCCCATTCATGGTGATCCATTAAGAATTATACATTTCCAAAGAATCCTGCAACATGCCCGTTGAGGCCTCGCATAGACCGTCTCCCCGCAGCAAAACAAACTATCCGGCTGCGTGATACTTTCCAAGAAGTCTCGGAAGCCTGTATAGGCTGGCATGACCACGTAGGTTGTTACGCCAAGAAGAAGAATAAGAAGAAGTTCAAGCTTTATGAAACTTTGGCGATTTTGAATCCTCGGAGATTTGTGAATCTTTCGAGATGTATGAACCTCTTTTAAAATCATTCGAGAATGATGCATCTTTGTCATTTGTGAATCTTTCCAACCGAGTTTCAGACTCATTGCATCACTTTAAAGATTCATTCAGATGCATGATGCCACAACGGGTATCCGATGGTATCTATCTCGTCTTGTTTGTCTCCCGAGCAAGGACACTCATGATTAACTTTGTGTTATGTGCTTGTTGCATTTCTCAGAAGTATGGCATCATAACAAAGCTACCGTCAAATTGTTGTATTCGACCAGGGTTTTCTCTTCCAGCTCAGTACAGCAAACGCAAACAGTCTAGCCCTGCCTTAACAGGCAATTCTTTGAAGCACCAAGTCTATTGATAAAAGCAACGAGTCCCTTTCGTATGAAATTTTGATCGGAGAAGAATGGAACATTTCGAAAGATTTTTGAACCCAAGCATACTTTAGTCTACATCCGTGAAGCACGTAACAAAACACCCAAAAAAGTTAAGTTTTCAAGATTACTAGTTAGCGCAACTACTTAAGTCAGCTGCGAACATAGAAAACGAAGCAAAATGGCATCAAACTTGCACTGAATTGGTATCCAAATAGCATTAATTAAGTATCGTTTTGCATGTTCCTTGAATTGCCATCAGTTAGACGTCAAATAGGCATCAGATAAGCTACAAATAGGCATGGAACCCAGAATTAAAATACCTTCGAATTAGCATCAACTGCTGGATTTGGATAACTTAGGATCTTTTTTAAACAATTCGTTTGATAATTCTTTCTTTTCAATGAGTCTATTTTAACTTTATCGGTGAGATATTCTTGCTGCTAGAGCCAATCTTTTGCTTTCGAATAGCCGCAATAAGAACTTGTAGCTTAACTGAAACCGAAACATGCAACGATATTTAGAGCAAAGTTTAAAGCACAATTACTGGAAAATAATTCCAAAAAGTTCACGCAAAAATTAGTTTCCACTGCAATGCCAATCCGCACATCGATATGGAACCTATTGCATCCATAATTGGAACGTCTTCCCAAATACATTCCCTCTATGCGTGAAATTAATACACCCATTTGTGTGATTAACCAGAACCTCCTGTGCTGTCACTGTGGCAAACACAAAAACAAGTCATAAGTTAACCATCCTCCCTTTGCTCCGAGCCACAACCACTCCCCCCCCACCCCCTCTTCACTGCCTCTTATAGAACTGAGCCGAGCTCCCGATAATCGTGTGTTTATTGCGATGGATCATATGCGTTGCTGCGTGCGTGCGGGCAGGAAAGGTAATGTTTGCTTCCCTTGCGTTCGGGTGTGCGTTATCGTGGCGAAAGCTTTTACTTTCCCTCTCTCTTCCACTTACACCGTGCACGCCCCCAGAGCGGGTAGATGATGCCGAACGTTCAGTGTCGGTTGGTCCACCATGGAACCTCGAAGGAAATGTGTGCTGCCATAGCATAGCAAAGTGATTCTGAGGAATTTTCCCGATATGTTTAAATTTATTTTGAAACACCATGCTAAAGACCTACTCTATAGCAGCTCTTTGTATGTAAATAAGAAAACCATTTAAATTTATATGAAAAATGAATGTAATCCTCAAGTGCTTAAACCCATCGCAAAATGAACCAACCACCATCAACGCTCCCATAGTGAATTTTCCGAAACCAACGTGAGGAAAGCAACAAAAAAAAAAGGAAAACAGCACAACCGGCACACGAGCTTTATCGCCCCGAACGACAGCCGAACCGGGCACGAACGTGGCGCAGCTTTCGAGCAGGCACATTGGCACACTGGCTAGCTGCCTGCTAGCCGGCAGCGGGTAGTGTGATAGCACGGCCACGATTAAACGGCTCCTAACAGCTGCAGCCCGAAGCTTCGCCAGTTGTTGTCGAACAGCTGAGCAGTGCGGCCGCGTGCGAGTACTTCTCCCCTGGTCACTTGGTGTGTCTGGCTCTGTGTGTTTTGTTGTTTCGCGCCCCGCCAGCGGCGATCGAATCGCAGCGGAAACGGTTCACACCGATCAACGCGCACACCACTGGGCAGAGCACGGGACGATCGAGCCTTCACCAGTGTGTGCCGTGTGTCAGTTTCAGAAATGAGAGGAATGATTGATATGTTTTGAGTATTTGGTGTGTGTGTGTGTGTGTGTGTGTGCGAGTGACACCAAGTAGACGCGCGGTAGTGCTACCGGAAGTTGTGAAATTTTACGCGAAATTCGAAAACATGTGAAAGCAACAGCGATCATTTTTTGTCACAGTTTGTGGGATGTTTTTATTGTTTATTTTTTGTTTGTTTTTGGACAAAGTGAACATTGAAGTACGGAAAATTGTCAGCCAAAAACCCTCACTCTAGCAACCAATCAAAAGTGAACAACGCAAAGGTTGAACGCCTGAACATTCGTCTCAAGTTTACGTGCAGGTAGGTAGGTGTGTCCACCAACAGCGGTGGTTTACAGTTAATTATTAAGCGTAAATTAATTATTTAATGCCCTGCTACTTTGTTCCGAACATGGCACTGTTGCCTGTTGCCCAATTGATATGCTTTCCCATTGAGCAACACTGTTGTCCATCATGAAAGGCAACGCAACAAAAAAAAAAACCCTTCGAGTGCATTAATAACGCAACAAAAGTGCTGTCTATTCGCGCGTCCATTTGCGAATAATATGTGTTTCCTTTGAGTGTCAAACCAAAAAACATAAAAATCGTTTTCATCCCTTTGGACCCCATTCTCATTCGTGCACTGCTATCGATTTCAACTTTATCGATAAAAGCATTCTGTTTGCTTCGATTGCCCACTCTCGGGCACGCCAGGCGCTGCACAATACACGAGCGCGGGGGGTCAGTGTTAGCAAGCCGAACCGTGATCATTGCGCTCCCCCCCCCCCCCCCCCCCAGGCGCACTCTGCTCCCCCATATCCAAAACAAACTTCAATCACTTGCAACATTAGATTCATCCGCCGCTCAATCGAGCCAGACTGGTTTTGAAGTCATCGGATCTCTAAGTGGCGAGCTATAAGCTATGCCTTTTGTCTGTTTTTTTGTATTTGTTTTTTTTTTTTGGAGTTGGAAATGGCCACCATTTTCGATGCATTACATGCAAGCTGTGGAATATAGTAACAACACGTTTTGGCGAGTGATCAGGCTTGATGCTCTGTTGTTATTTAAATGGAGAACCAACGACCCTTCCGAGCGGAGCACAGGTGGTCCCGGTGGTAGCGTGCAAGGTTCTAACAAAAAAACCCAATCCGGCTCGGTATCAAATCCTGAAAACAACTGAACAAAAATATTCCTATTTATGTTTGCAAAATAAACATTGTGTCACATGATCTCATCCCTTCCTCTCGTGTTGTTTTGTGCATAAAAGTTGCTTAAGAAGAAGTAGAAAATTAATTCTCTTCTGTGTGTGTGTGTGGTGTGGTGTATATTTAGAGAGAATCTCTTGTCGGTAGAATTTTTTTTACATTTTGTTCGTCAACCTGCAAGATAAGGGATAAGTGCCCTTTTCGTTCCGCGCAAACAGTCGCGTTTTGATAAGAAGCATTGGCAGTCGCAGACAGACAGACAAAAACACACATACACACACAGCGAATGGAAAAGCAATTCCTTCAATGAATCTTTCGACAAACATGGGCTTAAACCGAGCTAGAGAGCCAGCCGGAGGGAGGATAGTGGTGATGTGTTTTTATTCGCGAATCCTCACGTTTGAAATGTGATGATTTTATGCTTTCACTTTCAGAGCAGCGCACTGTGTACGTGTGGTGTGCGGTACAGCGCGCGTATAAAAACGTACAGCTGTGTGCGCTGTTGTGTGTTTGCGCGCTGACGGAATCGCGGCATCGTTTCGTTTGATGTTTGAACCGGTTTTGTAGCCGGTGAGAAGTTTTTCGGCCTTTTTTTTGGGTTTTGCTTTCCAGCCCAAAAGAAATCTTATTACATTAAGGCTAGCCGGCATTGCCGAACGTTGACTAAACCTCCCCCCCCCTCCACCCATCCCACACACTACGAGTGGAAAGGGTTGTTGTTTTTCTTCCCGCTCTAAAATGGTTCCGGGCGAAGCACGGCATCGAAGCGAAATGGAAACTGCAAATAGGCAACACAGCAACAAAAAAGGATGCTACTTCCCCCACACTCGTCTACCGCGCTCCCCCCCCCCCCCCCCCAAATTAGGAAGAATCAATTTGGGCACTAAAACGTTTTTGAGGGAGGTTTTTTGGGTTTTTATTTGTGTGAGTTTCGTCGCCTTACACCTTACATTCGGCAATATAAATATATATTAAAAAAAAAAAACAACAACAACAAACTAACCAATCCGGCCGAGATTGGGTGTGTGTTTTGAATATTTTGCGCGTGCCTGTCGCAAAGCAGGCAGAAACAGCGACACAAAAACCCAAACAAATACGGAAATAACACGGTCGCTTGCCTAGAATACACATTTGTCAGCAGAAGCAGTCAATCCGATCAACAATCCGAAAGCCTCCGGTGCCACTGCACGCTGCAGGTTGCTTGGAAATCGGGTCGAAAGCCCCGGCTCGAAAGTCTCCAAATCAAAACTCCAAATCAAACACACGGCAGCGAAACGTGATCCGGGCCCTCGCCAATAACGAATGTTGCATCGTTTGGCAAAGCCTGCTGGAGGTGTTTCCATCCATTTGTGGGGATTTTTTTCTTCTGATATATATATTTTGCAATGTCGATTTAAAAGGGGGACCGAGGGAGAAGCACGTGCGGGCGGGAGGGAGGCGATAGAAGATGCAAAAACTTCTTAGCAGCCCGAAGTTAGCACGGGATTGTTCGGTTTCACATTTCAAACGAGGTCCAATTTTTAGCAAATACAGAAGAAGGATGTGAACGAGAGACGGGAGAGAGAGAGAGAGAGAGGGAGAATCAGCATAGCCAACAAATTGATTACTATCGTGCAGATGTGTGTGTGTGTGTGTGTGTGTGTGTGTGTGTGTGTCGATAATTTAACTACGGGTGTGTGGCGCCTTTTTTTTGCCATGGGTTACTAATTTCGCATGCGTTCGTACCGGCGAACCCCCGGGTTCGTCTGAACCGACGAATTGGCCAGAAATCGGAAACGTGTCGGCCTGCCCTGCTGCACGTCGGTTAGCAATAAATAGCTAAATTGCAATAACACAGCAGCAGCAGCAGCAACAAAATCAAAGCGAAACGACAACAGCAGCACAATTCGACCTGAGCTTTGGGTGGAGGGGCAAACAAAAAAAAAAAAAAACGGCATGAAGGGATTTCTTTTTATGTGTTTGTTTGCTCGCAATCTTGTTGATTAGCAGCAGCAGCAGCAGCCGCAGCAACGGTTGGAACTTGCAAACATTCAGTACAAACAATCGATCGGGCACACTTTGCCAGGCGACCATCACCGAACGGGCTGGACGGAGCTTCTGTTTGTTGCGGTGAATATATATATGTGTGTGTGTGTGTGTGTGTGTGTGTGTGTTTATGTTTTTACCAGAGGCATCTTTCCCGTACGGATCTGCTCGGTGCGGTAATCGAGAAATGATTACATTCCGTACTCGAAAAAAACTCGGGTGCGGTGAGGAAATTTGAAAATTCTATTTGCAAGCGCTCGCAGTTCGTGATTATCGTTGAAAAGAAAATTGTCCCCATCAAGAGTAAACAGAAAAAAAGAAAAGGACAACCTATCAGTTTGTTGCTACTAGTGATGGGGGTGGCGGGCCATTTTATTATCTCCCACCAGCCCGGTGGCGACAGACCCGCAAAAGCAATCGCAAGGCAACGGTACCCGGAAAAGGATCTTCCGCCTTCCGAGCTGCCGGGGCGCAATTAGCTTTTCATTTAGATGCTGTTATTGTTTCCTTTTCTCGCCTAATGTATCTCTACGCGAGGCGTGTGTATGGGTGAGTTTGCTAAATAGCAGTTAAGCCCAATTGCAATCTCAATGTATGGGTCCTTGTTTTGGCACCGGTATCTCTTGCTATTTGTTCTGCCAATCATTTTGTTTGTTAGTTTTGTTTTTGTTCTATTTTAATCTAATTTTTACCGGAGGCCAATAATACCCTCTTATACAGAATTTATTTCATGTATTTTTATCAGGGTTTCAACGCTTTTTTTCTTTTTTATCCGCTTAAATATTGAATTTTTATCAATTTTTGACATCTTATACTCGAAATCTGCCCCGAAAGTTTGTATAAAACAAACTTGTACATCCAAGTACCGGGGGCGGTCCCGTGGTACAGTCGTCAACTCGAACCACTCAATAACATGTCCGTCATGGGTTCAATTCCTAGAATGGACAGTCGTCCCCTCGTAGCAAGGATTGACAATCCGGCTACGTGGTAATGAATTAAGTCTCAAAAGCCTGTATTATTGACCGGCATATCCGCGTAGGACGTTACGCTAAATAGAAGAAGAAGAAGATCCAAGTACATGGGTCCCTCTACCTAAATATGTAATAAATTTAATTATACTTTCACGCGACTATTTATTTTCCCGATTGAAGTTGTCGTGCATCCATGCCTGTTAACATGTCAAGCTTCATTTCAAATTTCCTATATGGATATGGTCCCATCGTAGCCATAAAATGAATACTCATTACATTCGCACAGGCAATGACTGACATTGGAGCCTTTCACGATACTAGTAAGCTTTTTAAGATGGAGTTTGACAGTTGGCGGTTGAAATCGTGTCAACACTCCATACAAAACCAAACACAAAATTCAATCGCACATGAAATAGCCTAGATTATTTCGGGCTCAAAGCTAGAATTATATTCGAGTACCTGCTCGAAAAATGTAAAAAATAAGGTCGTATTTTTCATTCATCCCATGGTGCATTGAGGTGGTGAAATCTGCAATCAAAGTGTATGAAGACCAGGTGGTTTCGTCCTATATTGGTTGGTAGCAGACGTAGCAGACATTGGTCTCCTCATCCAAGATGTTTTATTGAAACAAACAGTGTTTCACGTGTTTCAAAAACTTTTAATAAATAGAATCCAAATTTTAAGAGTGTTTTATGTATTCATCATGTTACCAGAAAGCCTGTTTGAGCAAAAGTGTTCACCCCCAAAAGAGTTTGACAGGACAAAAAGTGACGTTCAAATTTGGTTCTAAGAAAACAGGCTATGAGACCATGCGGTCTGCATACACTTTGGAAATTTGTATGCAGAGATTGACAGATGTCTGCCACTATTTCACCCATGCAGAAGCGATAAAAATACCATACACCTTGGGATAAGCCCACCTGTATATTATACCCACCTTGATAGCTGCTCGAAAACTGCTATACAATGCAAACAGCTGATAGGTTGAAATTTCAGCCTGTGATCTTAAAAGGGAAAAGGGCCCCTTAGCTGTTGCGCCCTCTAATAATCTTGAGCACAATATTCTTTTCCAGTTCTTTAGTTTTAGCCGAAACTACCCTTTTTAAATTGGTAGTGCCCATACGATGAAGATTCTGTGTGTTTCAACATCTTTCGTAATGTTCAATTCAATCATTATGTATCCTTTGACTGTATCTTTTATTATAAATTCTTATGAAAAGCACGCATCACTATTCTTGATAGATTTTCTACTCCAAAGGTAGGCTTTGAAAGGCCCCAGGATTAATCAATCTTTTTTATTTTGGGTTTTAATTTTCAATTTTGTTCTTATAAAAGATTTGAAAAACGTGCTGTCAATGTCAATGTGAATGAAATCGTATTTATATGGTCGATCATTCGCAGTCAGATTGGGCAGATGATGTCAAAATCTATCGTCAAAACCGTGAGCCAGAGGACCATCTTCGACTACCCAGACTGGCTGTGTCTCCCGGTACAGGCGTAACGCACTAAACGTCCGCATCGATAAATGTACCAACCATCTCATTTTCAGCCGCTCAAAAATTCCACCTCTGTTTAATTATACGCTTACACCGTCTCAGAACCTCGAAAGAGTGTACTGTGTCAAGCATCTAGGAGTATACTTGGTTTGGTCATCATCATAAACGCGCGATCTTCATGATCCTGTATGTTTCAAGACACTGAACTGCGCACTAATCAGACCACTTCTAGAATACGCTAGCATTGTATGGTGGCCCGGATCTACTCAGGCTCTTGCACGGCTAGAACAAAAATATAAATGTTCTGTGCGTTATCTGTTGTAAATTGTGCACACAATTTGACTCGAGAGGGCTTTGCAGTCCATCGATTAAT